>NC_080543.1:95409074-96649490 GCF_028640845.1 Ahaetulla prasina | reverse complement strand
ACTTTACCTGACTCTGTGGTCTCTTCCCATAATCCTAAAAGCTTTAACCAAAAACTTTCTACTATTGACCTCACCCCATTCCTAAGAGGACCATAAGGGGCGTGCATAAGCGCACAAACGTGCCTACCGTTCCTGTCCTATTGTTTTTCTTTTCTTCTTCCTATATATGTTTACATGGTTATATACTATATAATATTTTTGTATGATGTTGTGACACATGCGCATGCGCAAGATGGCTGCTTAACCGGGAGATCGGGAGGACGACGATCCGGTGAAGTGGGGGATGGCGACGCCCAGGCGGCCTGCCGAGCAGCCTGCGCCCCCCGGTTAGGTGTAGTACCATCTGAGCAGCCGTGAGAGGGGTCTTGGGACCTCCTTGGACTCACGGCTGCCGAGACCGAAGCCGGGGAAGGGCGAGCTGCGAACGGCGGCCATTTTACTACTCGGCCGGGCGGGAGCCGAAGAAGGAAACAGCTGGGCATGGAGGAAGGACGCCGGTACCCAGGTGGCCTGCCGAGCGGTTTCGCCCCCCGATCCGGTATGTCATCTTTCGGGCAGCCGGGGGAGAGGTCTGCGAGCCTCTCTGGACCCCCGGCTGCCGGGAACGAGGCCGGGGGATGGGCGAGCTGCGGATGGCTGCCACTGGGCTACGGACGAGGCTGCGGCTTGGATTTGGTTGTTGGGGAAGCCGCAGCTGGGTTTCCCCCCGTTTCGTCGCTTCTTTGGCATCTGGCGTCTTAGGATGATTTCTGGGCTCTCCAGCTCTTCTTGACTTCCCCTGACCCCCCTTTGGACTTGGTGGAGGGGCCTAGGGCCTAGGGCCTAGGGTGAAGGGCTGTGAAAGATCCCTCTTGTGGCCCCCACCGGAGGTGTCCTGGCCTAGTTTGGCCTGGTCAGGCCTAGCGGGGCCTGCTTCTTCTCGGACTAGGAGTTGCATTGTCATCTGCAACATGGGCCAGCTGCATTCGTCATCTTGCACTTTATATGGCCGGCTGATGGCCATTTTTGGGACTGTCCGGGAAGGTGATTGGAGACCGAATGGTGTACTGGGGCCCTACTCTGCAACATCTAATGAGGAAACATCCATCCTGGAAATATCGGTGACGCCACGAACGGGGGAGATGAATACCACCTCTATTAGGATGGATTTTAGGACTGAGCTTTCCGCAGAGTCACAATAACTTTTTACTACCAGACTGCATCTGCGACTTATACCATCTTGTATCAGCTTTAAGCCAGCCACCATCTGAAGATATTTGGAAGATGGGTATCCACCTGGACTTGACATTACATCTTGCCACCCCAGACATTACATTGCTACCTCACGTCGTCTGCTTTCTCCTGTTTATGCTTTTAACTTATTTATGCGATATTCTGCCTTAGAACTCTTGCGCCTGCGAGGTGCCCCCGCCTCGCAGGAATGGCCCGCCGCATTATCAAGGGCCGGCCTCAATGACGGGTCTTGGGACCCACAGAGGTGGCATGCGAAAAAAGAGAGCCTTTGGGGGTTTTTAGATAGGCCTTTTTTAAGGGGTGGGAGGGTTAAGGCGGGCGTTGGGGGTAGCCCGTCGGGAGGGGAGCCAGTCCTTGCACGTGCTCGTGACGGTTTTTTAATAGGTTCGGAGGTTAGGGGGGGAGATTGCGTTCCTGTTGGTGAGGGTGGCCCGATTTCCACAGTAAGTGGGAGGGGCAGATATGGCGGAAGGGGGGGATCATATCGTTCTGGGGGGGCGCGCGCCCGATGCTTGCAAGCGGTCGCGTGCCCCGATCCCCCATCCTTTTCCCGTTCTCCGGATGGTCAAGACCCCCAGAGCCTGGGCCTTCGGCTGATGTTATGCAACGCACAGTCCGTAGTTAATAAGGCCCCCCTAATATACGACCTTATTCAGGGGGGCGCTGCGGACCTTATAGGCGTTACGGAAACCTGGCTGGGCACGGAAGGGGGTGTGCCCCTTGTTGAGATGTGCCCGCCGGGTTTCCGTGCATTCCATCAGCCGAGGGCTCAGGGTAGGGGTGGGGGGGTGGCGGTTGTGATTAGAGAGAGTCTAGAGCCGAGGGAGACCACTGTACCTCAGATTGCCAGGTGCGAATCCCTCTTTGTGAGATGGGGTCATAGGTGCCAGATGGGTTTGCTGATCACGTACCTGGCTCCTTGCTGTGTGACAGCTGCCCTGCCCGAGCTCCTGGAGGTGCTGGCCGGGGTGGCAGTTGAGACCCCCAGACTTTTAGTCATGGGGGACTTTAACTTGCCATCGTCCGGCTCGTCATCGACGGCAGCTCGGGAGTTCATGGCTTCCATGACGGCCTTGGACCTGACCCAAGTAGTTGATGGCCCTACTCACATTGGGGGTGGCACTCTGGAACTGATTTTTGTCTCTGGTCAGTGGTTGAGAGATCTGGACTTAAAGGAAATAGTCACTGAACCTTTGTCATGGTCAGATCACTCTCTTCTTCGTCTGGACTTTCTGACCGCCATTCACCACCGCAGGGAGACGGAGCCAACACGTTGGTTCCGTCCCAGGCGCCTGATGGACCCGGAGGGGTTCCGGACGGAGCTTGGGCCATTTCCTGAGGGTCTGGCTCACGGCTCGACTGAGGAACTTGTTGCGGCCTGGGAACGGGCCGCGGTGGGGGCCTTAGACCGGGTCGTGCCTTTGCGGCCTCTGACCCGGCGCAGGTCCCAACCGGCTCCTTGGTTCTCCGAGGAGCTGAGAGGGATGAAGCGCCGGAGAAGACGCCTAGAGAGTTCCTGGAGGTCTAGCCGTTCAGAAGCTGATCGGACACTAGTGAAGTCTTACCTAGTGGCAATGAGGGAAGCGAGGCGTAGCTACGCCTCCTCCCTCATTGCATCGGCAGATAACTGCCCAGCCGCCCTGTTTCGGGTGACCCGCTCCCTTCTACACCAGGGGGAGCGGGATGACCTGTTGCAGGGACGTGCTGAGGAGTTTAACGGTTATCTATACGATAAAATCGTTCAGCTTCGGGATGGTTTGGACCAAGATTGCGGTGATACGGGTGAGACGGCTGAGGGTGGTCTTGGTGACATTTTATGGGATGAGTTTGACCCTGTCGCTCCCGAGGACATGGGCAGGTTGTTGGGGAGGCTGAATGCCACCACGTGTTTACTGGACCCGTGCCCCTCCTGGTTGGTGCTGGCCACGCAGGAGGTGACACGAGGCTGGCTCCAGGCGATTACGAGCGCTTCTTTGGTGGAGGTGTCTTCCGCCGCCTTGAAAGAGGCGGTGGTGAGGCCCTCCTCAAGAAGCCTTCCTGACCCGCTGTTTTAGGTAATTATCGTCGTCTCCAACCCGCCATGCGAAGGTTGTAGAGAGTATGGTGGCATATCAGTTTCCTTGCACCTGGATGAAACTGTCTATCTAGACCTGCTCCAGTCCGGTTTCCGCCCGGTTACAGCACGGAGACGGCTTTGGTCGCGTTGGTGGATGATCTCTGGAGGGCCAGGGATAGGGGTTGTTCCTCTGCCCTGGTCCTATTAGACCTCTCAGCGGCTTCGATACCATCGACCATGGTATCCTGCTGCGCCGTTGGAGGGATTGGGAGTGGAGGCACCGCTTATCGGTGGTTCTCCTCCTATCTCTCCGACTGGTCGCAGTCGGTGTTGACAGGGGCAGAGGTCGGCCCCGAGGCGCCTCACTTGTGGGGTGCCGCAGGGATCAATCCTCAGCCCTTCTGTTCAACATCTACATGAAGCCGCTGGGTGAGATCATCAGTGGTTCGTGTGAGGTACCAGCTGTACGCGGATGACACCCAGCTGTACTTTTCCACACCGGACCACCCCAACGGCTTATCAAGTGCTGTCCCGGTGTCTGGAGGCCGTACGGGTCTGGATGGGGAGAAACAGGCTCAAGCTCAATCCTCCAAGACAGAGTGGCTGTGGATGCGGCATCCCGGTACAGTCAGCTAAATCCGCGGCTGACCATCGGTGGTGAGTCATTGGCCCCGATGGAGAGGGTGCGCAACTTAGCGCCCTCCTGGATGAACGGCTGTCTCTAGAAGATCATTTGACGGCCGTCTCCAGGAGAGCGTTCTACCAGGTTCGCCTGGTGCGCCAGTTGCGCCTTTCTGGACCGGGAGGCCCTATGCACGGTCACTCACGCCTCGTGACGCCTCGCCTGGATTACTGCAACGCCTCTACATGGGGCTTCCTTGAAGGGCATCCGGAGGCTACAGTTAGTCCAGAATGTGGCTGCGCGGGTGATAGATGGAGCCCTCGTGGCTCCCGCATAACACCCATCCTGCGAGGCTGCACTGGCTACCTGTGGTTTTCCGGTGCGCTTCAAGGTTTTGGTGACCACCTTTAAAGCGCTCCATGGCATAGGGCCGGGTTATCTACGGGACCGCCTACTGCGACCAGATACCTCTCACCGACCCGTGCACTCTCACAGAGAGGGACTCCTCAGGGTGCCGTCAGCTAGGCAGTGTCGTCTGGCGACGCCCAGGGGAAGGGCCTTCTCTGTGGGGGCTCCCGCCCTCTGGAACGAACTCCCCCCAGGACTCCGTCAACTTCCGGACCTTCGAACCTTCGGTCGCGAGCTCAAGACACATTTATTCATCTGTGCAGGACTGGCTTAGATTTTAAATTTAGAGGGGTTTTAAATTGATTTTAATATTTATATTTCTATTTTTAATAATTGGGCATTAGAATAAGTTTTTTAATGATTATTTTAATTTGTATATTGATGTTTTATATGCCTGTGAACCGCCCTGAGTCCTTTGGGAGATAGGGCGGTATATAAATTCGAATAATAAATAAATAAATAAATAAATAAATAAATAAAAAAAAAATATTCACAGATCTTTCTCTTTCCCACCAGATGCCTAGTATCTCTCCACTCCCAATTTTTCCACCAAACACCCATGGATTATTGCAGTGCTTTCTCTTTCTCATTGACATAAGCCTATTCTTTCTTACCCATCTTCACAACACTAATCCATCCACCTCCATCTCTTCCTTGAGTTTCCCATTTCTTTTGACCATAGTGTATTATATTCTTCTTTTGCAAGTGATAAGTGATATGTATATATACTCTGTAAGTGTGTATATTGAAAATACTTATAGTGGTTGTAAATATTTTTAAACTCCTATATATGTACAGAGTGCAGATCCTCAAAGCACTCTTGGAATCTTTTGAGCTGGGAAACTCAATAAAAAATGGTTTCGTTCGAGGCATAATTTATTTCGGAAAAAAGATAACCCCCAATTTTCCATCAAATTATGCCTAAATAGTCTTTATTAGTTATATGTATTAAGCCGAGTTTGTAAATGGCTGGCAAGGTCATGTCTGACAAACAAGAACTGTTTTCCATTAAGCTTGGTCTCTGATGATGGGCCATATGCTAAATAAATAAATAAATATTTGATGGCATTTCTCATTTGCCTTGGGTGGTTCTTAAGAAGTTTTGATGATTTTGGAGGTATTGCATAGCCGTCCTTGTCTCTACACCATAAAATGGCTGTGAAAACAGACTGTAATATAAAGCATATCTGTGGAATTTGGTAACAGTTCTGGCAAGTTGATGCATTGTGTGAGATTTGATAGCTCACAGCAAAGGACAGAGTCGTTTCCATTTTCTTCAGTGGGAACCTCAATGTTGATTTAATACAGGACTTCAAAAATATTTACAAGAGCTAAAAGTATTTTCAAGGAATGATTTCTTGCAGCACATTTTAGTCATGTCCAATTTACATCATGTTATATTTCTGTGGTTAAGAACTAAGTTTAGCTCATCACTAGGCTTTCCTCTGTAATGTTTCAGAGCACTCTAATAATAATAGCATTATACTCCAAACCCTTAGGAACAGTTCTAATAGAGGGTCACATTTTCTTTCATTTCAATTAACCTACTTGTCATATACAAGGTTGTCTACATTCAGGAAAAAATGCCCGAAGTGTTTCTTATGCTCTTTTAGTGTGTTGAATTAAAAACTGATGATATCTTGTTGTTATTTGCACCAAAAATATAAAGGACATTTTTCCAGTTGAGCATCCTTATTGGGGAATCAATTTTACCGTCTCCTGGTAACTTTGTTTAAAATGTAGCCCTTTTTCAATAAAGCAACTTCAAAGTCAATGTCTCTAGTTTAAATAGATTAAGAGTTCATGAAGCACATTTGTTAGATTGTGTAACAGTATTAATGCTAAGAGTTCCACTGTACACATGGAACATTTTATTATATGTGGTGATTGCATTTTTACTATAATCTGTCAAAAATGTTTTTCATATAAAACGTCCCCACTAAACCAGTAAAAAGCCAGTAGTATCTATTGAGTGCTATTATTATCGCAGTCTGCAGCCACCTAACAAATGTTATGCAAATCATGCTGAGCGCACAGATTATGGAAATCAACTGTTCAAGAGGCTCACCATAGTGTCCATGGCATTGAGCTAATTGTCTCTCTGTCCATGAATTACAGTTAATGGGGATGTTCCATTATGAGATATCTGTACTTATGAACATATGGAGCTGCCTGTGAATGTCAGACAATTGGTATGTTTTTTGCCCATAATTACTTACTCTAATTGGCATCAGAATTTTAACAGTAAGATAACACAGTATTTGCCAACTTATTCTTTCTTGCTAATATAAGTCATTGGCTTCAGTACTTTAAAAGATTTCAGTTCTTCACAGCTCATCACAAATTAATGTCAACTGGAGTCATTTTTTTTCTTTTTTAAAAAACAAATGGGATTTTCGATTGAGCTATAGTTAATGAAAGGAAACTTTAGATGGAAAGCAATTTATTTGCTCACATTTGCTGCATTTTCTGAGCTATAATACATTTGTCACACAAAGAAACCATCATGTGGGTTTTCTGTTTGATCCTGAAAAGAAGATTAATCTTGTTTTTAAGTTTCTATTATTCCTATTGCATCTGTGTGTGTGTGGGCGTGTTGGGTAAAGAGACAGACAAAGAGAAAAGCTCATAAATAAATAGCTTTTAAACCTATTTTTTCATTATATTGTTTTTATAACTTGCAAGACGATTTCCATTCTATATAATGTTCAGATGGACCAAAAGCTCTTAAGTATGTATGAGATATATATATCTTTGAAACACCAATAATTCCTGCAGTTTTATGGGCAAATAACAGGCACATAAACAAATACATTAAAAGAAATATAAAATATATAAAGTAGAATAATATAAAAAGAAACATAATTCAGAGCAACAAATACCTCAGAGAATTTGCATATGTATTACAGGATATTTTTGTCAGCTAATTCACAGATTAGATTAAAGGGACTAATGCTGAATACCAACTGTTAAACTGAATAGGGACAAATTTAAAGGGTAGTGTTGCATGAAATGGGGAAAAATTGTCTCAAACCCAAAGAAAAATGCTGTGTTTCGAAAGTTGTGTGGTTCTGGTTGGTCTTCTATGAAAATTATTTTTCACACTGATCTAAAGACTGACAGATACCAAAACAAAAAAAGATATAAACTACTTCTTCCCCAAAAAAGGCACATAGTAATCCTCCACACAGAAAGATTAGGCGAAAACGGACAAGACTTCTTTTATTCTTTAGTTGCCTGTACGGATTTCTCCTTTAAAAGTAAATCCCTTGCTAGATTTCTTCAGTCATAACTTTTATCATCCTTCTAATAAATATTATCAGCTACACTTGCTGTATTCTTGTTTCTTTCCTCTTCAGGCTGCAAAGAGAAAATTGCAGTTTTTGAGTTTTGGGTTGCTCTGGCTTTCAGCTTCAGCAATGTCTTGAGGATTTAGCAGCATAAAGTTAGTGCACACCAGGCTACTAGAAGATTTTAACAAATGTTAAATCTCAAGGGTAGGAAAAGGAAAGTCTTGGAAAGATTTAAGAGGTGGGCTGATCAACTGGATACGCTGTGCTTGAAACCAAATATATAGATGGTAGTGGCAAAGACTACACACTACTTTTTTTTTAAAAAATTATTAAACAAACATTAAAAACATTGGACATTGGACACAGCGTGACCATATCATATGTCATATCTATGTCATATTTTTAACATAACAAATATTATTACTATTTAACATACATTAATATTTTGTTCTTATATACATATCCCTTGTCCTCATTTACATATTTGTCTAAATATTATCCAGTGTTCATTTTACAAACCCTAATTCTTTTTTGTTGCAACACCTTTTCTCCTTTCCAACCCTTGGTTCGCTTTGTTCCAAATTTTATAGTATTCTGTCTCGTCCTTGTTTTTGAGTTCTAGTGTCATCTTATCCATTTCTGCACAAGTCAAGATTTTCTTTATTATTTCTTCTTCCAGGGGAGTTTCTTCCTTTTTCCAGTGTTGCGCATAAACCAGCCTTGCTGCTGTTATAACGTGCAGCATTAAGTATATCAATGACTACTCTCTACTTTTGACACCACCCCCAGTCCATCTTCTCTGCACCTTGAAAAAGAAAGGGCGTATGGAAATTGTAGGTTGTTGGCCTGCTGGAGATGCTATGATTGTCCCAATTATCCAATTATCCAATTACTACCCACCTTTCCAATCCTTCATCACATTCCTCATCTAGTCTTTTCAGGCATCCCTCAGAACATATAGAACCTATCCTGAATTAGATGTTATGGAGAAGTTGAGCTGGGTGCCATCGGCATGTTGATGCTATCTCTCTGCAAAATTCTTTACTTGGCTGGTAACTTCATATAATTATAAAAGAGCATTTGGCACATCAAATTATAACTGCCAAAGAATAGGCATCCAATGTCATTTCTTGCAAGTATGAGTAGAATCATCTCCAACCCATTGAGAATAATACCAAGTCAACAATATCAAAAACTGCTAAGAGATTCATCAGATCAACAGCCATTCTCCTTCTATCTATTGCTGTTAGGAGGGTACCCATCAAGGCAACCAAAACATTCAATCTTAACCCAAATAATCAAAATAATTATTTTACAAGAAGGTGTGCAACTGCACCAACACAGCACCCTGCTCAGAAATGGGCAATAGTTGTCATAAATGTGTGGATACAAGGATGTTTCCTTCCCTCCAAAGAGTGAGCATATCCTGATTTTTTTAAAGTATGTGAATTATTACTACATTCTGCAAAGTTGAAGATATTTACATATGCATTCTTTATAATTAATGGCATAGATAGATAAGTATCCTGAGGACTTGAGATAAATTCTTAGGCAAGTTTTTGTCAATTTCTCCCATTCCTGCTCATTATTTCCTTTTTTCGTGAATAGTTACTGGCACATTTAAATCTAATGAGAAACTGTGTTCTCTTGCAAGCATTTAATGAGAACACTACATATTTTCAAACAATTCTGGTACATGAAACAATGTATTTTTAAATGCTTTGAAATATTGCTATTTCTCTTAACAAACATATATTTTTAATGTTCTAGAAAAAGCTTATTTCAAATTAGGGAGACTCACACTCATCCAAAAGAGCGTGTATTCCAATCCTACAATATTTAATATTTAATTGTAAAATTTAATTGTGGAAATATTGGTGGCTACAACTATTTCAAAACAAAGATGTTGGTGCTTAGCTACTTATGATCTTTATTTCCAAAAATATTCTTGGACCCCCTGTGAATGCAGTGGTAAGACATGGAACTGGAGAGCAACACTTCATTCTGAAGCTCTTCCTGATGCCAAAACAAAACTGAATGATCTTCACTGTCATTTCCTACTAAAGGAAAAACCATTAGAACTCAACTCAGGGACAAAGTGGAGAAAGAGTCTAGTTTTAGATATCCATGTGCATGTGTGAGAGAGAAAAGGAGGAAGGAAGATTTAGTTAACTAGTAACTCAGTAGGACTAACTTTTATTTATTTATTTTATTTTATTTATTTATTTATTTATTTGTCATAACAATATATACAAGCGTTACATAAAAGGTTATAAATATATGAACGTATATATGAGGAGAAATGAGGTACTAAAAACGTGTATATACATAGGGAAAGAAACAGTAGGACAGGAACGGTAGGCACGTTTGTGCTCTTATGCACGCCCCTTTAGAGTCCTCTTAGGAAAGTGGTGAGGTCAACCGTGGACAGTTTTTGAGTGAAACCTTTGGGGTTATGAGAAGAAACCACAGAGTCAGGTAATGCATTCCAAGTATATACAATTCTGTTACAGAAATCGTGTTTTCTGCAATCTAAACTGGAACGGTTGACATTGAGTTTGAATCTGTTTGTAGCTCTTGTGATATTGTTATTGAAACTAAAAAAGTCATTGACAGGAAGGACATTACAACGGATGATTTTATATGCTAAACCCAGATCCAGTCGAAGGCGACGAAGTTCCAAGTTTTCTAGACCCAAGATATCAAGTCTGGTGGAATAAGGTATTTTATTAGTTTCAGAGGAATGGAGAATTCTTCTCGTAAAATACCTTTGGACACGCTCAACTGTGTTGATGTCAGATATATGGTAAGGGTTCCAGACAGGAGAGCAGTAATCAAGAATTGGCCTAACAAATGTTTTATATGCTCTGGTCAGTAGCATGGTGTTTTTTGAAAAGAAGCTACGTAAAATTAAGTTGACAACTCTTAGAGCCTTCTTAGCTATGTAGTTGCAGTGGGCTTTGGAACTTAAATCGTTAGATGTAAAAACTCCAAGGTCTTTGACAGGGTGGGGGTCATCTGCGAGGCAATGTCCATCAAGCATGTACTTTGTGATTGGGTTCTTTCTTCCAATGTGCAAGACTGAGCATTTACTGGTTGAAATTTGTAGTTGCCAAATTTTAGACCAGGCAGATAGATGATCAAGGTCCTTTTGAATTGTGGATGCATTGTCAGTGGTGTTGAAAAGTTTGACATCATCAGCAAAGAGAACACAGTTACTTGAAATATCAATACAAAGATCATTTATATATATTATAAAGAGAGTAGGTCCAAGAACGCTGCCTTGAGGAACACCACTCTTGACAGGAACAGGATTTGAAAGAGCATTACCAATTTTAACTATTTGTTGTCTGTTTGACAAAAAAGCAGATATCCAGTGGTGTAAGGGTCCTGAAATGCCATAGGATTTTAATTTTAGGAGAAGTTTATCATGTACTACTGAGTCAAAAGCTTTGCAGAAGTCTATGTATATTGCATCTATTGATTTACCTAGATCAAGATTAGTAGTCCATAGGTTTTTACAGTAGAGAACACTAAAGCAGTTGTGTTCCTTGCAAGATTCTTCCAAAAGAAGAGAATATCTGTACCTTATGGCTGAAGTGTGGAGGTCTTGGTGCTGAGTTTGGTTCTTTGCTAGCAGACATTTCATTACCCAGCTACATAACATCATCAGTGTAATGAGTATAGGGTTGGTCGCCTTTAAATGCTACATAAATGTGCCTTTTCTGTATGTGTCTATTGATGGAATCCCTGGAAGCTTGGCATTTGAGTAAATCAACCACCAATAGACACTTACAGATAAGCCACATTTTTTTTTTTTATTCAAAAAGTTTTACAAAAAATTTTTCCCCCTTTCCCCCTCCTCCCCTCCTTCGCAACCCCTCCCCGACTTCCCGGAACGAGCACAAGGTATAGTTAAAAATAAAACAAACATATGCTAAAAAAATTTCGTCCCAACTTAATTATACCCCTACAATCATCAATTCCTAACTTCCCCCAACAGCAATCAAAAATAATACATCATAATTATTCAAAAACAGTCTGATAACTCTTAGTCTGATATCTACGTTGAATATAGTTAATCCATTTTTTCCATTCCTTTAAGTATCTTTCTTGCGTATTATCTTTCAAAAAGGCTGATATCTTCGCCATCTCAGCCAAATTGGCAACTTTCAATATCCATTCTTCTATTGTTGGTACTTCTTTTTTCTTCCAATATTGTCCTATTAGTAATCTTGCTGCAGTTATTAGATTTAAAATCACAGATAAGCCACATTTATGTAGCATTTAAAAGTGACAATTTAAAAACAACAACAAAAGAAACAAAAATATAGAATATGTCCTCACACAATAAAAATTCAGATAAACAGGGATCAGCACAAGACAAATAATCAGGCAGAAAACAATATTCTACTCAAGGAACTTGCAAGAAGAAAACTACACGGTGGCACAGTGGTTAGAGTGCAGTACTGCAGGCTACTTTTGCTGCCTGCAGGCTGCCTGCAATTTGGCAGTTCAAATCTCATCAGGCTCAAAGTTGACTCAGCCTTCCATCCTTTCAAGGTTGGTAAAATGAGGGCCCAGATCATTGGGGGCATCATGCTGACTCTGTAAATTGCCTAGAGAGGGCTGTAAACCACTGTAAAGTGGTGCTATTGCTATTGCTACACCTCCATCAAAACTGGCAGGGAAAACTGCTGTATATAAACTGGCAGCAAAACTCACTCACAAAGATGAGGTCACTTAGTCAAATGGTAAAACATTTGTAAGCACTAACAACTTATGCAGCTATTTCAGAAGCTGCTCCTGGCTGTTTTTGCATGTCCTGAGCAGAGCAAAGCAAAAAACAAACAAACCACAATATGGTACTATGGATCTGAGCCAGAAGGGGTGCTAGTTTGTGGAATCGGAATCATCCCTATCTTGAATTCAGATCATTGGGGCAAGTTCTTGATATTAGCGCTCATCCACTTGCTTTTCAGTGCAATGGTTGTATGTCATGCAGAATACAGATAGTCCTCAAATTATGAACCCAATTGAACCCAAAATTTCTCTTGCTAAGTGAGTTATGTGCATTTTTCTCCATTTTATGATATTTCTTGCCATATTTGTTAAGTGAATCACTGCAGTTGTTCAGTTAGTAACATGGTCGTTAAGCAAATCTGGCTTCCCCTTTGATTTTGCTTGTCAGAAGGTCGCAAAAGGTCGCAAAAGGTCACATGATCCTGGGACACGGCAACCATCATAAGTATGAATCTGTTGCCAAGGGTCTAAATTTTGATCACGTGACCATGTTGATGCTGCAACAGTCGTAAGTGTGAAAAATGGTCATAAGTTACTTTTTTCAGTACTGTTGCATGTTTCAATGGTCACTAAATGAACTGTTGTAAATTGAGGACTTCTTATTGAAGAACTAATCTACTTCATTCAAGCCTGCAAATTTCACAACTGCAAGAATAAAGGGCATAAAGGCCACCCCAGTCCATGCAAAGAGGAATTAAAAATATTGTTCTGACCTAGGCTTCGCAAGAGCATCCTTGTCCCGACAAAAACCCCTTTTGATTAAGTTCTTCTCATTCACATCCGGCACAGTCTTTCAAGGGAGAATTTACAGTCACAGACCTTATCTGGCTTGGAGAGCTGCCAGGCCGATATCCTCAAAACCTGGCAAGGAGTCACAAACCAATTAAGCAAACTAATTGTCTCCTGCAAATTCTACTCCCCTTTCGCTCCTCTTTTATTCCCTCTGAGAGGGGACATTCATTGTCCACCTGTGGCCTTACTCCCAAGTTGGCCCTTGTTCTTTAGCTGTTCCCTTTGTCTGGCAACTTTGCACATGCGCACACTGGGAACAAGCTCCAGCTGTTTGTCTGCCTCACTGATGTCTGACTCTGAAGGCAGCTGATAACTGGCATATGGTCCTGCCCCCCCACCCGCTTCTGGTGCAGAGCCCTCATCAGAGCCTTCCCCAGACTCCATGTTCCTCCCCAACCTCCTCACTGTCCGAATCTGCTGCCAGCTCTGCTGGCTGCTGGAGGCC
This sequence comes from Ahaetulla prasina, assembly GCF_028640845.1. Taxonomy (NCBI): domain Eukaryota; kingdom Metazoa; phylum Chordata; class Lepidosauria; order Squamata; family Colubridae; genus Ahaetulla; species Ahaetulla prasina. The sequence continues at coordinate 96,635,838 of NC_080543.1, read as the reverse complement.
ACAACAAATATTACAGGGGTGGGTTCTAAATTATTTTATTTATTTATTTATTTATTTATTTATTTATTTATTTATTTATTTAATCGTATTTATATACCGCCCTATCTCCCAAGGGACTCAGGGCGGTTTACAGGCATTAAAAACAAATAAATACAATATAGATACAATGTAAAAACATTTAAAAAACTTATTCTAACGCCCGTCAAATTAAAAGTTAAAAATATAAAAGTAAAACCCAGTTTAAAACCCAAAATTTAAAAACTAGCTCAGTCCTGCACAATTAAATAGGTATGTTTTAAGCCCGCGGAAGGTCCGAGGTCCGAAGCTGACGAAGTCCGGGGTAGATCGCTCCAGAGGGTGGGAGCCCCACAGAGAAGGCCCTTCCTGGGCGCCGCCAGACGACATTGCCTCGCTGACGGCACCCTGAGGAGACCCTCTGTGAGAGCGCACGGACGGTGGGAGGTATTCGTCGCAGTAGGCGGTCCCGTAATAACCCGCCCAATGCCATGGAGCACTTTAAAGGTGGTCACCAAAACCTTGAAGCGCACCCGGAAGGCCACAGGAAGCCAGTGCAGCCTGCGCAGGATGGGTGTTATATGGGAGCCACGAGGGGCTCCATCTATCACCCGCGCAGCCGCATTCTGGACTAACTGTAGCCTCCGGATGCCCTTCAAGGGGAGCCCCATGTAGAGAGCATTGCAGTAATCCAGGCGGGACATCACGAGTGCGTGAGTGACCGTGCATAGGGCATCACGGTCCAGAAAGGGGCGCAACTGGCGTACCAGGCGAACCTGGTAGAATGCTCTCCTGGAGACGGCCATCAAATGCTCTTCTAGAGACAGCCGTTCATCCAGGAGGACGCCCAAGTTGCGGACCCTCTCCATCGGGGCCAATGACTCGCCACCGATGGTCAGCCGCGGATTTAGCTGACTGTACCGGGATGCCGGCATCCACAGCCACTCGGTCTTGGCGGGATTGAGCTTGAGCCTGTTTCTCCCCATCCAGACCCGTGACGGCCTCCAGACACCGGGACAGCACTTGATAACCGTTGGGGTGGTCCGGTGTAGAAAAGTACAGCTGGGTATCATCCGCATACAGCTGATACTTCACACGAAACCACTGATGATCTCACCCAGCGGTTTCATGTAGATGTTAAACAGAAGGCGAGAGGATCGACCCCGCGGCACCCCACAAGTGAGGCGCCTCGGGCCGACCTCTGCCCCTGTCAACACCGACTGCGGCCGGTCGGAGAGATAGGAGGAGAACCACCGATAAACGGTGCCTCCCACTCCCAATCCCCCCAACCGGCGCAGCAGGATACCATGGTCGATGGTATCAAAAGCCGCTGAGAGGTCTAATAGGACCAGGGCAGAGGAACAACCCCTATCCCTGGCCCTCCAGAGATCATCCACCAACGCGACCAAAGCCGTCTCCGTGCTGTAACCGGGTCGGAAACCGGACTGGAATGGGTCTAGATAGACAGGTTCATCCAGGTGCAAGGGAAACTGATATGCCACCATACTCTCTACAACCTTCGCCGCAAAGCGAAGGTTGGAGACCGGACGATAATTACCTAAAACAGCCGGGTCCAGGGAAGGCTTCTTAAGGAGGGGCCTCACCACCGCCTCTTTCAAGGCGGCCGGGAAGACACCCTCCACCAAAGAAGCGATCGTAATCGCCTGGAGCCAGCCTCGTGTCACCTCCCGAGTGGCCAGCACCAGCCAGGAGGGGCACGGGTCCAGTAAACACGTGGTGGCATTCAACCTACCCAACAACCTGTCCATGTCCTCGGGAGCCACAGGGTCAAACTCATCCCAAACAATGTCGCCAAGACCACCCTCGGGCATCTCGCCCGCATCACCGCAATCTTGGTCCAGACCATCCCGAAGCTGAGCGATTTTATCGTATAGATAACTGTTAAACTCCTCAGCCCGTCCCTGCAACGGGTCATCCCGCTCCCCCTGATGAAGGAGGGAGCGAGTCACCCGAAACAGGGCGGCCGGGCGGTTATCTGCCGATGCAATGAGGGAGGAGGCGTAGCTACGCCTCGCTTCCCTCAATGCCACTAGGTAAGTCCTAGTATAGGACTTCACTAGTGTCCGATCAGCTTCCAAACGGCTAGACCTCCAGGAACTCTCTAGGCGTCTTCTCCGGCGCTTCATCCCCCTCAGCTCCTCGGAGAACCAAGGAGCTGGTTGGGCCCTGTGACGGGTCAGAGGCCGCAAAGGCACGACACGGTCTAAGGCCCCCGCCGCGGCCCGTTCCCAGGCTGCAACAAGTTCCTCAGCCGAGCCGTGAGCCAGGCCCTCAGGGAATGACCCAAGCTCCGTCCGGAACCCATCCGGGTCCATCAGGCGCCTGGGATGGAACCAACGTATCGGCTCCGTCTCCCTGCGGTGGTGAATGGCGGTCAGAAAGTCCAGGCGAAGAAGAGAGTGATCTGACCATGACAAAGGTTCAATGACTATTTCCTTTAAGTCCAGATCTCTCAACCACTGACCAGAGAGAAAAATCAGATCCAGAGTGCCACCCCCAATGTGAGTAGGGCCATCAACTACTTGGGTCAGGTCCAAGGCCGTCATGGAAGCCGTGAACTCCCGAGCCGCTGTCGATGACGGGCTGGAAGATGGCAAGTTAAAGTCCCCCATGACTAAAAGTCTGGGGGTTTCAACTGCCACCCCGGCCAGCACCTCCAGGAGCTCGGGCAGGGCAGGGCAGCTGTCACGCAGCAAGGAGCCAGGTACGTGATCAGCAAACCCATCTGACACCTACGACCCCATCTCACAAAGAGGGATTCGCACCCGGCAATCTGAGGCACAGTGGTCTCCCTCGGCTCTAGACTCTCTCTAATCACAACCGCCACCCCTCCACCCCTACCCTGGGCCCTCGGTTGATGGAATGCACGGAAACCCGGCGGGCACATCTCAACGAGGGGCACGCCCCCTTCCGTGCCCAACCAGGTCTCCGTAATGCCTATAAGGTCCGCGGCACCCCCCTGAATAAGATCACAAACAAGGGGGGCTTTTGCTACCGGTTATGTGGGCGTGGCTTATTTTGTGGGTGTGGCTTGATGGTCATGTGATAGTGGGTGTGGCTTGATGGTCATGTGACTGGGTAGGCGTGGCCAACTCAATGTCTCTCATGTCAAGGGGTACCTCGCCTGGCCCCTCCCCTCCCAGCCATTCCTTGTCACACCCAGCCTCAACGTATCTATAGTTGTTCACCTTTTTGCAACTTTATTATCTACATACTATAGATCAGGGGTCTCCAAACTTGGCCACTTCAACTCTCAGAATTCCTCAGCCAGCTTTATTGTCTTAAAGTCTTAAAGTGGCCAAGGTTAGAGACCTCTGCTATAGATGCACTTTCATGGACCACTGAAAGGAGGAAATGACTCACATGCTTTGCCAAAGAGTGTGATAGGCAACAGTCTTTTAAGGGGCTTCTAGAAAGAAGGGGGGGGGGAAAGTATTTTCCAAAGCACCAGAAGGCAAAATAAGAAGCAATGGATGGAAACTCAACAAAGAGAGAAGAAACCTAAAACTAAGGACAAACTGCCTGACAGTGTGAACCTATATAGGTTTCAGTCATAATTTCACATATAAAATAGCCATTCATGCAATACAACCTGCATATTGTTCAAAACAATCATTAGTATTATGGCTGATGTTTGACAGCAAGCCTAAAATCCCCATTCCCGCCCCACTCAAGGGGAAGGTTACTTCAAAATCCCATTTCCTCCCCACCCCACTAATCTGTTCTGGGAAGGACTCAAACTCCCCACTCTTCATTTTCCAAATAAAATATCCCAGATATTTAAGGAATAATCAAGCTGCTAGCAAGGAACCTGCCTGGAATTCCACATTCCTGCCAGCTGCATAAAGGAAACTTTGTAAGCAGAAAACAGCTACCGGAAGTTCGGCTTCATTTACAAGCAGGCAGAAAACTCATTCAAGACAGGATACTTCTCAATGGAAATCGCCCAAACCTTTTTAGAAACACAAAGCCCATGTTGCACAAACCCCAAAACTTCAAAAACATTGAAACATATAAGAATTCCTCCTTTTATCCAATTTGTTGTTCAGCTGACTCAGAACAGAGCTTCTAGCCCCTCTGTCAATTTAAAACGACAGCGTTTCCCCCCACCTTCTTCTTTGCCAAGCGATCTCCTGGCTGAGAAGCAGCCAATCAATTTAAAGGGATGGTGCCTTGTTTTTTTTTCTCTCTTCTTCGACAAGTGAGTCTTGATTTTTTCCTTCTAGCCAATCAGCTGGGAGTCGGGAGGCAGCAATAAATTGGGGGCGGGGCCAGGCAGAATTTTTACTACCGGTTCTCCGAACTACTCAAAATGTTTACTACCAGTTCTTGCGAACTGGGGAGAACCAGTAGCAACCCACTACTGAAATATTACTTGTATCAGTCTCTTACACACAAATAAACGCAATCCTTGTATTGTGATATGCGTGCTGCTCTGATCATAAGGTCCCTTCCCTTAAGAAACAGCTGTTCTATACAGGAGAAATGAGAAGGCACCAAATCACCTTAGCCTTGAAAAAGCTGAAACCTCAGAAGCAAAAATGGAAAAGGAGTTGTTGAACATAGAGAATTGGATTCTAATCAAAAAATGATAACAACTTAAATGCAATTTGCAGCAGAACTTTAACTATTAGGTTTTAAGCAACAATCTGTTCCTATTTCAAATATCAGTGTGTGTTTTTTAATTTGGCAGACATGGCTTGATGTTTTTCTAGATTCTCATCTTACAGCCTTCAGTCTTTTTTTCTTTTTGTGCTGCCCTTTCTAAAGTCATCATTACTCATTAAGTCTATTGTGCAGCAAGCAGAAATAGGTCAAGGATGAAATGCTCCCTCTTAGGGAGAGGCACACAAGGATTGTATAAAGCTATTTTCAACTTTTCATGGGATTACACAGTGGATGAATGCTGCCACCATTGACTTACAAATCAATGCTCCACATGCGGGGGCGGGGGGGGAGTTAAATCTTTTCAGATTTCATAGTTTAAAGACATTGGTTTAGGGTTCTGTTTGAAAAGATGATTCTCTGAGTCTTATACATTGCATGGATTCAGAGGTGGGTTTCAGCAGGTTCTGACCAGTTCTGGAGAAGTGGTAGTGGAAATTTTGAGTAGTTCAGAGAACTGGTAAATATCACCTCTGACTGGCCCTGCCCCCATCTATTCTCTGCCTCCCAAGTCCCAGCTGATCAGGAGGAAATGGGGATTTTGCAATATCGTTCTCCAGGAGTGGGGTGGGAATGGAGATTTTACAGTATCTTTCCCCTGCTATGCCCACCAAGCCACACCCACCAAGCCATGCCACACCCACCAAGCCACACCCACAGAACCGGCAGTAAAAAAATTGAAACCCACCACTGCATGGATTCCATTTTGCTAATGTACACCAAACCAAACAATAGAAAGAGGGACTACTCTGTACAGTTGCAACCAGACTTTATACTAAAGGTTGAGTTCAGGTAATTTGTATAAGGTTTGGACTAGTGCAATAGTCACTTCTTTGTCCTCCAGCATAGCCACAAATTTTTTTAAAGTTTTTTTTTATTTTTTACACAAACAAACATAAAAACATCTTCAATACAAATACAGTGTGTCAGTCAGTTGATTACAAATCTTTTGTAATATATATAAATATGATTGATCTAGTTTTACATTTTATCAATCTGATATATATACAAGTATTTTGGTCAGTTAATCATTTAATTAACTATAAGTATTTCTTCCCTCATTTCATGTAAAGTATTCTAAATTTTATGTTAATCATATTACATCAGGGGTAGTCAACCTTTTTATACCTACCGCCCACTTTTGTATCTCTGTTAGTAGTAAAATTTTCTAACCGCCCACCAGTTCCACAGTAATACGCCATGTATCATCGTCTGCGCATGCCTCTCGCGCATCGTGGATTGGGTTTGGGGGAGCACCGGCTACCAGCTGTGCTTGTCTGTTACATCAGGATGGTTTGAGGGGATATGCGTGAGCTATTCTGGGATAAGGCTCTTTTGTTTGCAGTCGCACTATAGCGCCATTTAGTTTCACTTATGTAACGTGAACTAAACTTATGTGCAGGCGATACAAATAGTATATTTTCATTCTTCCATTATAAAAACCTCTCTCAAATTTCATTAACATAATTTTTTCTCTAACCATTGATAAAATAGATCTCACAAATGTTCACACAACCTTCACATATATTACCATCTTACTTTAGTATGGACTGTGTACTCTCACACTGTCATCTGTGTTTGGCAGTTGAACCAATTTATTCCTGGCTTGGCTATGGTGTACTTAGAATAGCAGAAAAGGCTATTTTCCATTTTCAGCACCAAAACCAGGTTATTTTCCACATATATATATATATGTATCCATATATTTTCCATGCCTTTCTCATTCTTCTTCTATATCATTGCTTCCCTGTGTTGTACAAGTGTCTTCGGATTTTTTTCATCTGTTACTGGGGCATATCTATGGATCTTCTAAACAATATTGCTCTTTGCTCTTTTCAGCTGCCATAGCAACATGCAACCAAGGTTGGAGACGCTGAGGAAAGGATCTAGCTACAAAAATCCCAACTCTGCTATCATTGCACATCACAGCTTGTAAAAAAAAAAGGCTTTAAAATGGAAAGGAGGAGCAGGATCTGCAGTAAGAAAGTATTGCATCATAGCAAGCTATTCCCACCACCACCATCACACAGATGACTGGAGAATTTGATATAATGCATATTAAAAATATAATATGGGCATCATCAAGTTGTTTTAATTTTCTTTTAATGCAGGAACATGGACCAGGGGCAAAGGGCTGGAGTTGGCAAAAGTGAAGGAGGTCACAGGTCAGTTTCAAGCTGCTGGGGAATGAAAACTGTAGGATGTAGATGTGCCCTGAGAATGCTTACAATTATCAATGAACAATTATCACTGAAGCCTACAATTATCAATGAACCTAGAAAGGCTAGTCTTAACTATTGATTGTGATATGAATATGTGACCAGAATCATTCAAGCTATTGTGAGTGATAGTACTTATAAGCTTATGAAACTTATCATCCATAATATCAATGGGAACAAACCAGGACCAGAAACTTTGGGAAACACCCAACCAGGCAAAGAGTCCAGAATTAGCCTCAAATCTTGTGCAGATGCAAGAGATCCAGAACTGACCCCCTCTTAAACTCTACAGAGCCTTATCTATCTCATCCCAATTGAAGGCTGACAGCCTGGGGAGATTCCTGTACAATTAGCAGAATGTAATAATGTAGTTGGCTTGAGCCCTACATGAGAATATCTGGTTGCTTTCACCTGACAAGAAATTACCTTATTAAGTTTTCTCCTTTTCTTATGTTTGGCATGACCCTGGTGTGCATCAGAAGTGTTATCATGAAGTAACAGAAGTGTCACTGGATCCTATTACTTTTGTCTTAAAGCTGCACCCTTTTTGGATGGATACAAGCTTTATTTCTTTTGAGCAAGGTCATGACACATGTAAAAAAGTGGAAAGACTTGTGTTATGAAGTTGCAACACTGTTTTCCTCCATCTGATGTTCCTCGATGTCACCATTTAATAAATGTCTTCCTCAATGTAGAACATTATAACCAATATAAGTGGTGATTATAACTAAACATAAATCAATCTGAGCATATAGAGACATAATTCTTGATCAAAATTGTCTTCTTTTCCTCCAGACTATTTGTTGTTCTAGGCTAAGAACACAAATTTGTGCTGTTTCAAATACTCTTTGATTTTAACTTTTATCAGCTCCAGCTAGAGATTTGGGGTGATAGGTTAAAGGTGTCCCATTGTATAATAGATAATTGTTGTTACTATGGTTGAATCAGCCTAATAATCAATCTGGGTAATCAGTTCTTGTATGTAGAACATTTCACAATAATTTAGATAATGCCTAAATAATGCCTATATTAAGATGACATGTATAATCAATTCTTTATGTACAATTTAGAAAGTTAATATTTAAAAACTAATCAGTTTGACTAGGTGTGTGCTTGTGTGTGTGTGAGAGAGAGAAAGAGACGGAAAGAGGAAGATATACAAAGATGAATAGTTCATTAAGGATCTGTGATATTTGAAACATAGTTTTCTTACAAAACTACATTCCCAGCATTTTTCACTTTTTATTATTTGAATTTGGAATGAAATTCCAGAGAATGTTCTGTGTCTTAAAATATTTTAAATGTATCTGTTCAAATTCCTTCCATTAGCTCTTTCACAATAGAGCAGTTCAGAAAAATCTATTTCAGTGCAGTTTTACATTTGTGACCTACTGACCTACTTTTCTGTTTCTGACTGCTACAAGTTGGTATCCCTGAAAAAGGATTTTTCTTTTCATCCATGAATTGTGTTTGACATTTTGAGATAAAAGCCACTAGAAGAATAACAATTTAGTTTAATTTGCTTTGTTCTGCTTTTTAATCAAGCCCAGTGTAGTGGGTTGTTAATTTAGGTACATTCTTATTTAATTGTGAAAGCGTTGTACAGAGCTATTTGGAATTTCTCTTCTTTAGAATGAGAAATAGAATGCAGTTTTGCTTTATGGCTAATACATAGTGAAAATGAGGGAAAGAAGGCTTATTGAATCAATCAGTGGGGGAAAGCAATCTTTGTCTTCTCTTGAATAACCTGTAGTTGAAATAATTATGTAGAGAGTGGGTTGAAGGAATAAAAGACCACAATCTGCCTAAAAAACAAATAATGTTTTCAAAGTGTTATCATAGCCAGAGAATATATTATACATGCATAGTCAGTGAGCTGACTGACAACTTAATCCTTTCCCTCCGAGTTATACTGTCTCTAGAAATCAGTTCACCAAATACAGTAAAAAGCACAGTAAGACAATGATACAGAACATCAAATGTTTTAAAAAATGGCACCCACAGACAACAATAGTATCACTGGCGCAAGTATATATGAAGTTCTGTTTAAAACTGACTTACAGAAAAATACTTCATTCACTTTCCCCTGCATATGATAGAAGCATACAAAATAGGAGTTGGGATGGTATTTTTAAGATATAAATTTCAAATTAAACCCACCAGAGAATGTATTTCTTAAGACTGTCATTTTCTGAATTACTGTTATTTTGTTTCATACAGATTTGAGGGATCTAGTCAGACCCTAATCAGTGCAGGATCCTCAATAGCAAGTCTGACAGATGACTGTTCAGCCCAGCGGTGAAATCCGGCCAGATCTATGTGGCTCATGCAAACCAATAGGGCCAGCGGCGGGAGGTTCTGCCCATACACTGGGATGTCATTACGTCCCATTTTTGACCCTCTGTACATGCGCAGAAAGCTCTACGCATGTGCAGAATAGGCGCACGTGGTCCCATTTCCAAACCAGTAGCAAAGGTAAGTGCATTTCATCGCTGGTTCAGCTTCTGTCTGATGAACTCACCAAAGTCTGTTCCACCAACTGACAGTTTACAAAGCCAGGAAGTTCTTCCCACTCTCTAGCCTGACTCTGGTTCTTTGTAATTTAAGTCCATTCATTCTGTCTTGTTTATTGGATAGCAGAATAAATTAATTTCTTTTCCTTTGTGAAAACACTTGCGATATTTGAAGATGTCTATCATGTCCCCCTCACCTGTCCCTTCTATATGCTAAACAAGTCCAGATTCTTTAACCATTCTTCAGAGGCCTTGGTTTCTAGGTCTTTCACCATTGTGATAACCCTCCTTTGAACTTGCTCCAGTCTGTCACTGTTTTTATCAACAGCTGATACATCCCCAATAGCACTTTTAATGTTTTCATCATATTGCAGTCAAAATGCAGTCAACAAGAACACCCCAATCCTTTTTGCACGTACTATTGCCATGTTATGTCTTTCCATCCTCTTCCTGAACCCCTGCTTAATTCTCCTAGATCATTTTGAATCTCTTCCCTTTCATCTAAAGTATTAGTTAATCCTCCCAATTTTGTCCATTTGCAGACTCTTTATCTCCCTTATTCAGGTCATTGATACAAATGTTGTACAGCACAGGACCAAGGACAGAGCCTCATGGGACACACCCTCCTTCCACCCACTTCACATTTCCGACCAAGCTGAAGTAGAGCCATTAATAAGCAGTCTTTGGGTATAACTATTCAGCCAACTATGAATCCATCTAACAGTAATCTAATCTAATCCACATTTACTATTTTAAAACGATTATTAATCTGCATTCTACCTGCTTTTAAGCGTATAATGGAAAACACAAGGCAGGAGTTTGTAATGCATTAAAAATAAATTTCAAATTAATCCCACCAGATATCTTTATTCCTATAATTTGCTGGGCTACTGTTTGGATGGTTTGTAATTATTAACAACCACATTGTGCTTGTTTACTAAACTATTTAGGGAACATGTGTTGATGGTGCTACCATTAGTGATTGATTTATATAGCTGCCTATTAATAATTATTTTTATACTAAAATATATGTGCAATCTTATTTCATTTGTTCTGAGTTTCTCCATTAACTTCCACTGAAAACTTTGGTCTGTTTTAGATATCCAGTATGAAGCAGAACATACAGCTCACAGAGAGGTTACAGACATGTCAAAGCAAAAGAAAGCTGTGAAAATGGCAGATTAGAAAACTAGTTTATTTTGCATGCAGACCAAGAGGTTCTATCCGTGAGTTCTATAAAAATGCTTCTATAAAAATGAATACTTTGTTCTTGGCTCTCTATAATGTGGCAGATGTGATCCTTTAGATGCTAGTGGAAGTTTGTGGGGAGGCTGAGAAATGAAGAGAAAAAATGGCAGATGAATCACAGGACTTCTCTTAGAAATGACAACTGAGCTCAGGTCGGGAAAAATCTGGGAAAATGTCTCAGAGTATTCAAAGAGACAAAGCCTGAAGCTACCCACTATAAATGAAGCTACAAGTTTTTTTCTATCGTTTCCAAGGGTCACTATTTATCCCAGATGACCATTAAAGCAGTGGTGGAATTCAATTTTTTTTACTACCGGATCTGTGGGTGTGGCTTGGGGAAGGATACTGCAAAATCTCCATTCCGACCCTGCTCCAGGGGAAGGACACTGCAAAATCTTCATTCCCACCCCACTCCAGGAGAAGGATTCTGCAAAATCCCCATTCCCTCCCCACTCTTGGGGGAAGGATATTGCAAAATCTCCATTCCCACCCCACTCCAGGAGAAGGATACTACAAAATCCCCATTCCCTCCCAACACTTGGGCCAGCCAGAGGTGGTATTTGCTGGTTCTCTGAACTACTCAAAATTTCCGCTACCGGTTCTCCAGAACCTGTCAGAACCTACTTTTAGCTACTTGTAATGTTCCTATTGTACTGCTTACATTATCGTTTTAGCATTTTTTGAAATAGCAAGCATGTCTTTTCAAAAGTTTTCACCCATGATACTGAAGGGAGAGCTGAATGGCAATAAAGGAAGTTGAGGAGAAATCCCATGAAATAAATCGTCTATCCTGTAGAAATTATGACACAGAGAATTACATAAAATGGAAAGCGAACTCTCTATAAAATGCCTGGAGCACTTGTAGAAAAGACAGGATATAAATCTAATGAATGAAATGATGGAGAAATAAATTTAAAAATGTTTCAGAATTACTTACATTCTTCATTGCCTAAAACTTGACATACAATATTCAAAGAAAGCTCAATAGATATGCATATTTTGAAAGAACCGAATTTAGGGACGTAAACAAAGTTCCAGTGATGGAATGATGAAAATTAATGTGAGTAATTTCCAATTGCAAGTAGCATACTCCTAGGCTGTTTGATCAGTCAGTTGAAAACAACCCATTTAAGATGGTTAATTGAAACCTATTTATGTATTTATGGAAATCTTTGTATTTCCATAAATTAAAGTCTGACTCAAAATAAAATATTATTTTGTTGTTTTAAAGTAAAAAATACTAAGAAAATCTAAATAATTAAGCATTTCACAATTACAATCGTCTTCATTCCATCTCTCATTTAATATACCACAAAAATTACTCAGAAGACTCGTTCCTAAATATTAGAATTAATTACTATAATTTCCACACCATAAAACCCAAATTCTCAGATTTCGTGCTTTATGTATTTAGTAAGTTTCACAAAAGAAGTATCTGTGCCAAAGACAAGCAAATTTAAACTAGCAATTTTTGCTCCAAAAGATGCGTTAGGGCTTATTTTCTGGTTAAGACTTATTTTGGGGAAAATACAGTACTAAATGCATCCATCTGGCTGACAATCTTAACTGGAGCTTATTTGGGGGTAGGGCTTATATTACAAGCATCCTGAAAAAATCATGCTAGGACTTATTTTCCAGTTGGGTCTTATTTTCAGGGAAACAGGGGGTATGTGTGTGTATGTGTGTGTGCGGCTGTGTGTATTTAGACACTGCCTATCTCACTATCCAAATGACTGAGCAGTTTACAAAAACCATATAAAAGAGACATAATTAAAGGCAAAATTAAAAAGAGTGAAGAACAGAATAAAAACAGAATTAAAAAGCTGGATTAAATGGTGGAGAGAGAGGCCTCAGACCACCCAGCACCTTAGGGTAGAATGGGCCAACCTCACTTCTGGGGTTAGGGTTAGGGTTAGGGTTACATAGGACAGGGACAGCAGAGAAGGTTTTCTTTCTAGATTTTGCTAGTAAAAATTGTTCAACCAACAGGTCTGCAACATATCCTCCCTGTCTGACTGGGAGGGACAGGTCAATATAATTGGGACAAGATGGTTCCTCAGGTAGCCTGGTTCTATGCCATTAAAAGCTTTAATTGGATCCAGAAGCAAACTAGAATCCAGTGCAGCTCACATAGCAGAGGTCATGTGTGTAATCTTCAGAGCTCTCTCCTAAATCTCTTTATTGTTATCACCCCACGAAGGTTTTTTTTTAGAAGAGAAGTGATAGTTATCAAAATTGGTGAACCTACTTGCTGACTTTAAGGAAGACCTTCAATTTGCCATACCTGGGACAGACCTTGGAGGCAGCTTAGATGTTCACAACCACCATAGCAGCCATGGGCCTATCCCAGTGCACCCATGGCCCAACCCTGGTGGCCACATACCTCATATATGTTTTCTTGTTGGAGCAGTTGGTGATATTGAGATTTTCTTATTTCGCTACACTGGAAGGCAGACCTATTTGACTGATCTTCCCCCAGTGATTGGGGGAAAGGGAACTGGGGATTATATCTGAGCTCCTGCTACATGGTCCTGCAAAGGCCCTGACTGTTGCCTGGGATGGGGAGGAGCCCGAGCTATGGATAGGATTGTAAGACCTCTCTTGGTCCATCACCCCCAGCACTTTGCAAACATTATTGAGGAATTGAGGTAGCTGAAAAGAATCAAGAGATGTCTAGAAAGCCACTGGAGAAGGATGAGAGTTGAGTTAGTGCTGCTATTTAGATTACGTTGTGGTGGTAAGAATGGTAAAACATCAATATTTCTGTGTTCTTATTCTGTCCTCAAAATGCCATCCAACAGCCCTGTTTAAGGCTCCCTGGACCTTCCTGAGCAAGGGAGGTCTGGAGATGTACTTTCAAGACCATGCAGAAGAATTATCTGTGCATCTGGCAGATAAAATTTCCCACTTCCAGTGGGGGAGCCAAACATGGTGCAGGTTCAGCGGAGATGCCTGAAGAGAAGACTTGCTCATTATCTAGAAACAATTTGATCCTGTTGGACCTGAGGAAGTGGCTATATTCCAAAATTCTCACTGCATTAGATTATCCATTTATAACTTCCTCATGTACATCCATCTATGTCAGAGTGTGTACAGTGTGACTATTTTGAGACAACCCAGGAGCAAAACAGAGGTTTGTCTTTCAAATAGTGGTTTATCTACAAGGAATATATACATACACATTCAGGCAAAGTCAGGCAATCAATCATGGAAGCACACACGGAGAGAGAGAGAAAGACGCCCTAACAGGGCCTCTCTTATAATACAGTCTCTTAAATGGTAACAGTCAAATAACCCTGCTGACTCATTACTACCATTGTACCATCATTACAGCATTACAGCAACATGGCAGCTGGTCAGCTCTTAAAGTATTTCCCCAATAATCTATCTTCTAAGGAAGCTTCATTTGTTCAGTTCACCCTACAGCTGTGTGAATGTCTGTTAGATTTTGTCTCTTGGACAACTTGCACAAGATTAAAGAAGAAATAAATTATCATCAACTTACTGAATATGTGTTTCTGGCACTGTTTCTATATTTCTGTTGAAGAAAAGAATAGATCTGTACAAAGTAGGCCAGGAACTCCAGAGAGACAGTACCATTGCCTTTGATTTCTTTTTCTACCTTGAAGTTCAAAGAGCATAAGTAAGTTCTTTGCAAAAGGAAGTGTAGAACTCTTTGAAGGACTGACAATACACTTACCATGCGATATAAAGAGGGCTCAATAATACTAAGTAATAAAGGACTCAGCATGCATGTGTGGGTGTCACATCACTTTTATATTGCAGATGTTATATCTTGGGAATACTTTTTATAATTAGAAACTGATTGGCTGTTGAGGTTAGCAATCTGTACTTTACTTCACCTTACCTCACCTGCTGGCTTCAAATCCTATTAAGGACATTCAGTGCCTCTTATTTATTGCTAGGAAGTTATACATTTTAATCATATAGCAGAAAGCAAAGCTCATGTGTCAGATGGGTGTATTTCTTTTTTTTTTTTTTTAAAGCAAGTTTTATTACACACATATTAAAACATTGGACACAATGTAACCGTCCTGGCATTCTCTTTGCCATACATACTAAAATGAAAGATAAGTAACATATATACTTTATTACTTATATACAATTAGTCTGTTCAGTATTTAAATATCAGAGTTCCAGAAAAATCCCCAACTCCGAGTAAAACCTTTGAAGCAAGCATCTTTCTTTCTTTCATCTATATAAAGACATCCTTCTTCTATCTATATTACTTATACATTTGTTTTAACCATTATCATTCTATTGTAGTTACATGCATAACTTTAAATCTCAATTTTATGAATTCTAGTCAGTTTTTGTTTTTTTGTTCCAACCATTAATAAAATTTATTCCATATCTCTTGGTACTTTGACTCACCTTTATTTTTCAATTCCAAGGTTAATCTATCCATTTCCGCACATGTCAAAAAAAAAATTAATCACTTCATCTTCTAGAGGAGTTTTCTTATTTTTCCAATTTTGGGCAGAACTCATTCTTGCTGCTGTTATAATATGTATTATTAACTAAATTACCCCTTTACTGTATTTCCCATTTATGATTCCCAATAGGAATAGTTCTGGCCAGTGGTGAAATCCCATTTTTTTTACTACCGGTTCTGTGGGCGTGGCTTGGTGGGCATGATGCGGCTTGGTGGGCATGGCAGGGGAAGGATACTGCAAAATCTCCATTCCCTCCCTACTCTAGGGCTAGCCAGAGGTGGTATTTGCCAGTGCTCCAAACTACTCAAAATTTCTGCTACCGGTTCTCCAGAACCTGTCAGAACCTGCTGGATTTCACCCCTGGTTCTGGTTTATATTCTATTTTTTTCTCCAGTTATTTCCACCAACCATAAATAAATCTTTCGCCAATACTCTTTTGCTTTTTTACATAACCCCCACATATGTAAACACACTATCGTATGTGCCTAATTCGTGGTTGCATTTCCAACATTTTGGTGATAAATTTCTAAACATTTTTGCCAATCTCGCTGGTGAAAGATGTCGCCTGTAGAACATCTTATATAAATTTTCTTTGTACGGTATTGCCAATGTTATTTTCCTGTTTTTTCCCCATAATTCTTGCCATTTTTCCAATTGTATATTATACCCAAAATTTCTTGCCCATGCCACCATTGACCTGCTCTTCCTTCATCTTGTAATCCAATAAGAATTTATAGATTTTCTTTGCCAATTTATCATTTGTCCCCAGAAAAATCTTGTCTATTGTCATTAATTTCCTATTAATGTCCCACTCTTTCATATCTTTCAAATAATCTGTTTGTATTTGTAAATAGGACCACCATTCTAGTTCTACCTCTTGTTCTTTTAATTCTTGTCTCAATTTCAGTCCCCTACTTCATTTATAATATTTTTATAGGTGACACATTTTTCCTGATTGATTAAATTTGGATGGACTAGTGCTTCTAATGTAGATAACCAAATCGGAACCTTCATGTAGTTCTGCTGTTTAAATTTATTCCATATCTCCAGTGAAGCCTGTCTTATAAAATGTCTTTGAAAGAATTGATGTGCCACTTGTTTCCCATACCACAAAAATGTGTGCCATCCTAGATGTAGGTCGTGACCCTCTAACGTTAACAATCTTCTATTTTTAAATTTATCCATTCTATTACCCAGGTAAGTGTTGCTACTTGATGGTATAATTCCCAATCTGGTATGCCAAACCCTCCTCTTTCTTTTATTTATTTATTTATTTTATTTATTGTTCACATTTATATACCGCCCTATCTCCCTAGGGACTCAGGGCGGTTCACAGGCACTTAAAAATACATATAACTACAAACTAAAATAACAAGTAAAAAACATATTCCATAGCCGAATTGTTAAAACCATATAAATAATAAAACCCATTTAAAACCATAAATTTAAAATCTAATCCAGTCCCGCGCAGATAAATAAGTGTGTTTTAAGCTCGTGACGGAAGGTTCGGAGGTCCGGAAGTTGACGAAGTCCTGGAGGGAGTTCGTTCCAGAGGGTGGGAGCCCCCACAGAGAAGGCCCTTCCCCTGGGTGTCGCCAGACGGCACTGCCTAGCTGACGGCACCCTGAGGAGTCCCTCTCTGTGAGAGCGCACGGGTCGGTGAGAGGTATTTGGTAGCAGTAGGCGGTCCCGTAAATAGCCCGGCCCTATGCCATGGAGCGCTTTAAAGATTGTCACCAAAACCTTGAAGCGCACCCGGAAGGCCACAGGTAGCCAGTGCAGTCTGCGCAGGATAGGTGTCACGCGGGAGCCACGAGGGGCTCCCTCTATCACCCGCGCAGCCGCATTCTGGACTAACTGAAGCCTCCGGATGCCCCTCAAGGGGAGCCCCATGTAGAGAGCATTGCACTAATCCAGGCGAGGCGTCACGAGGGCGTGAGTGACCGTGCATAAGGCATCCCGGTCTAGAAAGGGGCGCAACTGGCGCACCAGGCGAACCTGGTGGAAAGCTCTCCTGGAGACGGCCGCCAAATGATCTTCAAAAGACAGCCGTTCATCCAGGAGGACGCCCAGGTTGCGCACCCTCTCCATCGGGGCCAATGACTCGCCCCCAACAGTCAGCCGTGGACTCAGCTGACTGTACCGGGATGCCGGCATCCACAGCCACTCTGTCTTGGAGGGATTGAGCTTGAGCCTGTTTCTCCCCATCCAGACCCATACGGCTTCCAAACACCGGGACAGCACTTCGATAGCTTCATTGGGGTGGCCCGGTGTGGAAAAGTACAGCTGGGTGTCATCAGCGTACAGCTGGTACCTCACACCGAAGCCACTGATGATCTCACCCAGCGGCTTCATATAGATGTTGAACAGAAGGCGAGAATCGACTCCTGCGGCACCCCACAAGTGAGGCGCCTCGGGGTCGACCTCTGCCCCCCTGTCAACACCGTCTGCGGCCGGTCGGAGAGATAGGAGGAGAACCACCGATAAACGGTGCCTCCCACTCCCAATCCCTCCAACCGGCGCAGCAGGATACCATGGTCGATGGTATCAAAAGCCGCTGAGAGGTCTAATAGGACCAGGGCAGAGGAACAACCCCTATCCCTGGCCCTCCAGAGATCATCCACCAACGCGACCAAAGCCGTCTCAGTGCTGTAGCCGGGCCGGAAACCAGACTGGAACGGGTCTAGATAGACAGTTTCATCCAGGTGCAGGGGAAACTGATATGCCACCATACTCTCTACAACCTTCGCCGCGAAGCGAAGGTTGGAGACCGGACGATAATTACCTAAAACAGCCGGGTCCAGGGAAGGCTTCTTGAGGAGGGGCCTCACCACCGCCTCTTTCAAGGCGGCCGGAAAGACTCCCTCCAACAAGGAGGCACTCATAATCGCCTGGAGCCAGCCTCGTGTCACCTCCTGAGTGGCCAGCACCAGCCAGGAGGGGCACGGGTCCAGTAAACACGTGGTGGCATTCAACCTACCCAACAACCTGTCCATGTCCTCGGGAGCCACAGGGTCAAACTCATCCCAGACAATATCACCAAGACCGCCCTCAGACGCCCCATCTGAATCGCCGCAATTTTGGTCCAAACCGTCCTGGAGCTGAACGATTTTATCGTATAGATAACCGTTAAACTCCTCAGCACGTCCCTGCAACGGGTCATCCCGCTCCCCCAGGTGAAGGAGGGAACGGGTCACCCGAAACAGGGTGGCTGGGCAGTTATCTGCCGATGCAATGAGGGAGGAGGCGTAGCAACGCCTCGCTTCCCTCAGTGCCACTAGGTAGGTCCTAGTATAGGACCTAACTAGTGTCCGATCAGCCTCTGAACGGCTAGACCTCCAGGAGCTCTCTAGGCGTCTTCTCCGGCGTTTCATCCCCCTCAGCTCCTCAGAGAACCAAGGAGCCGGTTGAGATCTGCACCGGGTCAGAGGCCGCAGAGGCACGACACGGTCTAAAGCCCCAGCCGCAGCCCGTTCCCAGGCTGCGGCTAGTTCCTCTGCCGTGCCGTGAGCCAGACCCTCAGGAAGTGGCCCAAGCTCCGTCCGGAACCTCTCCGGGTCCATCAGGCGCCTGGGACGGAACCAACGTAGTGGTTCCGTCTCCCTGCGGTGTTGAGTAGCGGTCAGAAAGTCCAGGCGAAGGAGAGAGTGATCTGACCATGACAAAGGTTCTGTGACTACATCTCTCAAATCCAGATCCTTCAACCACTGACCAGAGATAAAAATAAGATCCAGTGTGCCTCCCCCGATGTGAGTGGGGCCATCCACTACTTGAGTCAGGTCCAAGGCCGTCATGGAAGCCATGAACTCCCGAGCCACTGTCGATGACGAGCCGGCAGATGGCAAGTTAAAGTCCCCCATGACTAAAAGTCTGGGGGTCTCCACTGCCACCCCGGCAAGCACCTCCAGGAGCTCGGGCAGGGCAGCTTTTGTTTCTTGTAAAAGTTTAAATTTAATCCTTGGTTTCTTCCCTTGCCAAATATATTCCGATGTCATTTTGTTCAATTTTCCAAAATACTTTTTATCTAATTTTATAGGAATATTCTGATGGGTGTATTTCTTCACCACTGTATAAATCATAAATTGGCATCTTTAAACAGCCAGGGCTGGATTTCAAAGTTTTTTATTTCAATGGCCAAGGCTGCCATAGAAAAGATAGTGATGTAATCATGATAGCTTTGGACAGAAATGGTTGTTTTCTATCATTCATTCATTATGGTAATTAATTAATTCATTTTAGAGACATCCATCTCACATTTGTGACTCTGAGAAAGCAGATTTAGTTAACAACGCTCAATAAACACAACCAGCACACATAGTCCTCAACGTACAACCATTCAAAGTTACTATGGCATTAAAAAGTGACTTACAACCATTGCAGCATCTCCATGGTCACGTGATCAAAATTTGGGCACATAGCAACCAGCATGTATTTATGATAGTGGCAACAAGTAACAGGTCAATCAGTTTATCCATGTATTAGGCTCTAAATCATAACCAGATCCCCAGGCTCATTGAGAGAGCCATGTCTTTAGAGCATTTCAAAAGGCAAGCAGGACCAATCTAGCCTTCAAGGTGGAGGTGATATTCCAAAGGGTGGGCATTGTGTTAGAAATTGTTCTTTTGGGTCCCATCAAATGACAATCCTTAACCAATGGAGCCATAACATATCCTCTCTGCAGAACCTGAGGGGAGGTGTGATCCAGGGGTGAAATCTATTTTTGTTTGCTACTGGTTCTGTGGGCATGGCTTGGTGGGCATGGCTTGGTGGGCATGCAACTGGGTGGGTTTGGCCAACTTGTAAAATGTGATGAAACTCACTTAACAATGCTCTTGCCTAGCAACCAAAATTTGGGGCACAGTTGTGGTCATAAGTTTTCTTTCTTCCTTTCTTTCTTTCTTTCTCTTTCTTTCTTTCTCTGTTTCTCTTGTCTCTCTCTCCCTTCCTCTTTCTTTCTCATTCTCTCTTTCTCTCTCTCTCTCTCACTCTCTCTCTCACACACGCAAACACACACACACCTGGCCTGGGCACATAGACAGAGCCAGGGGTGAAATGCTTCCGGTTCAGACTGAATCGTCCGAACCGGTAGCAATGGTGGCAGGTAGTTCGGAGAACCAGTAGCAAAAATCCCTGGCCCCACCCCCTGCCCCTGCTGAGCCGTGCCATCATCAGAGGTTTTTTTAAAAAACTTTTAAAAGCATTTTTTCTTCAGCCGAAAGAAATGCTTTTAAAAGTAAAAAAAAAAAAACTGGCCGAAGAGGTTGTAAAAAAAAAAGCTTTTAAAAGGCTCCTCTGGAGATCCCAGCTGAGTTGCCTGATCATCATAGGCTTTTAAAATCAATTTTTTACAACTTCTTACAACAGCCCACGCCCATGCCCACGCCAACGCAATCGCCCGGTCCCCACTTACCTAATTGCTGCTTCTTTCGGGTTTGCTAAGCCTGCAATCAATTGCATCAGCTAGCAGCTGAATCTGCCTGCCTGCAATCCATCTCGTCGGTGAGCAACTCAATCTGCCTGCCTCCAATTGGGTAAGTAATGGGGAGGGGGAAGCTTTAAAAAATAGTTAATTGGTTTTTTTTAAAGGAGTTTTTTTTTTTGACAGCAATTTAAAGTTAAGGAAGTTTTAAATTTAGCTGCTTTTATCTAAAAAATATGAATAAAATAAAATAAAATATTTGCAGCATTCTGAGATTTGGTGTGTTTCTGTAGTGTTTCACTCTAACTACACAAACACACAAAATCTCACAAAGCTGTATGTGGCATTTTGTGTGTGTTTGTGTGAGTCAGCTGTGTTGTGTTGTGTGTGTGTAAAGTGTGAAAGTTAGTTTTCGTACCTCTTATTGTTTTGTGTACTTTTTTATTATTTTTATTATTTATTGTTATTGGCCATGCCCACCCGGTCACCTGACCACCAAGCCAGGCCCACCAATTAAGCCAGGCCCACAGAACCGGTAGGGAAAATTTTTAGATTTTACCCCTGGACAGAGCCCTTCCCGGGGAATTTTCCTGCCTGGACGTTCCTGGCAGCAGCAATAGTGGCAGCAGTGGCAGAGCTTGCCTGGGCTCTCCTGCCATCCCGGAACCATGCTGTGCCGGGGAGTTTTCCCACATGGATGCTCCCGGCAGCAGCAGCAGTGGCAGCAGAATTTGCCTGGGCTCCCCCACCATCCCGGAACTGCACTGCGCCGGGGAGTTTTCCTGTGCGGCCATGGTGCCGATGGCAGCAGCAGCGGCAGAGCACATCCTGCCCTTCAGGGACCCAAAGGTGGGTGGCCCAGCTCAGAAGCGGCGCATTCCCCATCATGGGCTGGATGCAGGGGGGAAGGCAAGCAGGCAGCAGGCAGCCAAAGGCTTCGTGGAAGCCAAGCACAAAAGCTGAGTGTGCAATTCCAAAAGGCAAGTGAGCCTTGCCAGGTCCCCCCGAGACCAAGCACAGTGGGTCTCCCTCCTCCCCCCCCGCCAGCATTGGCTTACCTTCTAGAGCCTCTCCCTGCAGCCCTGCCATGCTTTCCACAGTTTCCTGCCTCAGTTTCCTTCTATGTGGCCTTCCGCTTGTCTGCCTTCACACAGGGCTGCAGGCCGCAGGCTGGTTCGAGGGCATGGCCAGCCAGAGATTGCTACCGGTTCTCTGAACCAGCCCCAATCTCTGCTACCTACTCGCCCGATCTTGTCCGATCTGGTAGCATTTCAACCCTGGTGTGGTCCCTAAAATAACATTAATACCCTAATCTTAATTATGAGCCACCTGTCTTCCAACTCTTCTGATTTTAATAAAAAAATGTGTTCAAGATGACTATGGGCTATTTTGATTGTCTGTTGATCTCTCATCTTTTTGCAATTCTTCCAGTAGGCCAGATGAATGGAGGAGAAATGACAGTATACCATAATTAGCACTAGAGCAGCTGGAACTGTCTGTTCTTTACTGCTTGATCTGAGTTCTTTCATATTTTCCTTACCTTATTTTTCAGACTGTGCACCTATTTTGAAAGACAAGCTCCTATGAAAACAACAAGGAGACATCAGGATTAATAACACAATGCTGCTTTATCTCTAGGGGCTCATTCATACCAAAACTGAAACTACACTTTTGTCTAACAATGGTATATTATATATTAATGTAAAGAGAAATAGAGGCTAAGATTTCTTTGGACATTTCCTCACTTCTGAATGGACAATGATTCCTCCCCTGCTTTTATTCCTGGTCCCCAGAAAACTGTCTTTCTTCCAAGAAAATGTGTGAAAATACAAACAGATTTTGTATATCTTGAGTTTGCCTCAGGATTATGCTAGAATAAAGGGGAAAATACTACTTTTACACCAATTTACCCCTAAGGCTATCTTCTTCGTGGCCTGACATTGAGATAAAGGCAACTTCATTGGGACATTGCAATAGAAAGATGTGCTATTAGAAGCCGCCTGCAACCAGCTGAGATTTTGTCAAAATCTCATTTGTCATTGTGTGAAATTATGATACAAGCTTTACTTTTTTGCATGTGACATTGCAATACAAACACAAAATAGTCAGAGTTTGGGTCATGAGGTTGCAACACACGTTGTAATTTGCCTTCTTGTTTGCAGATACCTTGATGCTCTGGTTAGATGCAAGTTGGAAAAGTAAACAATGTACAGGTAGACCTCAACTTACAACAGTTCATTTAGAGATCATTCAAAGTTACAACAGCACTGAAAAAAGTGACTTATGACCATTTTTCACAGTTACAACCTTTGTAGCATCCCCATGTTCATGTGATCAAAATTCAGATGCCTGGCAACTGGTTCATATTTATGACCATTGCTATGTTCCATGGTCATGTGATCCCCTTTTGCGACATTCTGACAAGCAAAGTCAATGGGGAAACTTGATTCACTTAACAACCAGGTTACTAACTTATCAACTCCAGTGATTCACTTAACAACCGTGGCAAGAAAGGTCGTAAAATGGGGCAAAACTCACTTAACAAATGTTTCATTTATGTCGTGTCCCACTCCTCCGCTGACGGCCGGGTCAGGGAAATCCGAATCAGGCTTGCCTCTGCAGCTCTGCCCAAAGTCCTAGCAAAGTCCTCAGAGCAGGCAGGAGACCAGTAAGTGACTTCAGCAAGATAAGTTCGACTTTGCCTGACTCAGAGACTGCCAGAAAGCAGATCCTTTATATAGGCCATGGGGTGTGACTCCATGACTCAGCACTCATTAAGGCCTGCCCCTCCCTTCCTTCTGTTGCCTCCGCCTATCCAATCTTCTGATGAGAGGGTCACTCCAATCAGCTGTTGTTGGAAGTAAACTTTCCTCAGGCTCACATGCTGTGGAGGAGGGGGAGGGGTCTAGCTGCTTCGTTTGCCTGGGCATGGAGCCAGGGCTGGGGCCGGGGGATGCTTCCTCCTCTGCAGCCTGCTTGGGCATGGAGCCAGGGCTGGGACCGGGAGGTGGCCCCTCCTCTGCAGCTTGTCTGGGCATGGAGCCAGAACTGGGGCCGGGAGGCATACATTCCTCCGTGTTCGGGAGCAGATAAGCAGACCCCGGCTGCGGTGAGAGCGGACAAGACACAACAATTTAACAACATAAAATTTGAACTCAATTCTGATCATAAGTCGAGGACTACCTGTACAAATACTTAATTGACTGCCAGGTAGTTAATCTGATTGAAATCCTTCAAGATAGCTAGTCTGTTGGAGAGTTATTCTGAAAAAAAGCCCTTTTGTTATGGATTTCCCTATGTTGCTTTCTGTACTTATGCACATTTCTTCCTCATTCTGTCATGCATGGCTTTTATCAACTACCCAACATTTATACTATTTCTTATAATGGTTAGAATTATTACTCTATAATTATTATATTATAGGTCTGTGCTATCCTGTCAAAAGGCCACTGAAATTCTTTGCACATTTTAGTCATCTCTGTTTGGCCCAGAAACTGATTTCTTGCAAGCCGTGAGTAGGATCAGACACTAAGGTCATGTACCTGTATTCATTTTTCTTTTGATAGCTCCATTTTTCCATTTGTGATACCATTTTTTTTTCTTCCACAAAGGAATTAAAATATGAATAACGTAGGTAGCAATTTATACAAATGTATCTATAGCTGAAAGATTTCTGCAGAAGGCACCATGAGGCCTCAAGCAGTTTACCTCAGGTCTAGAAGTTTTATTTTGTCTCTGTTTGTCTCTCTCTCTGTATCTCTGTCTGTCTGTGTCTATCTGTCTATCTATCTATCTATCTATCTATCTATCTATCTATCTATCTATCTATCTCTATCTCTATCATTCATGTACCTTCTAGCTTGCATTTCATTTAGGGTAAGGCAATACACATATGCCTCTACTCTTATTTACTCTCAAAATCAAGGGAAGGAATTTGAAATGAGGAAGAATTATTGACCCAAAGTCATCCTGGGAGTTTCATTTTGGGTGCTTTCAGACAGTCTGCATTTTTGGCTGCTTTTAATGTCCCACAGTTATGTGATCACAATTTATTTTTGGTGGAAACAGTTTACTTCTGGTTTCTGGCAAAAAATATATATAGCAAAAATTGGTTCCCTTAACGTGAAGTTTGCTTAATGACTACAGTGAAAAAGATCATGAAATTAAGCATGGTCATCAGTGGTGGGTTGCTCCCAGTTCTGTCCGGTTCTTGAGAACCGGTAGTAAAAACGGCAGGAGGCTCCACCCACCCGCCCTGACGTCACACTTGGTGATCTGCGCGTGTGCACGCACCCATTGCAAATTGGTAGTAAAGGTAAGTAGAATCTACCCTGATGGTCATGTGATGACCCCTTAACAACTGTCACAATTTACAATCGGAATTGCAGATCTGTATCACAGGATTTCATTTCTGCTTTTTAAATGTTAGGGAAATCCAACTCCAATCAGGGCCCTGGCCAGTATGAGAAATGTGACACTTTACTCTTCCTATTTTGATTTATTGGTAGAAAAAATGTAGTATTCTTCTACCAATCATACACTTCATGGTGTCCCTATGAGGAAATCCTGCCTTGTCTGAATGGTGGGCAAAGGCTCTAATTAAGCCTTTGGAAAGAAAGCCAACTATTGCCACTATTGCAAAGCCAAGTGCAACACTGGACAGAACAAAGAAATTTATCGAACATTAGTACTACCTTGATTTTTTGAATTTTATCCTCGGTTGATCAAGGTGAAAAGTACTTACCAATGATACATATTGAACACCATAGCGAATAAAATAATATTCTATCTAAATAAGTTGTCTAGAAGTTCAAAAAGGGTTCAGGGATCATTAAAAATTCTATAAAAATATTCTAAGAAAAATGATTTCTAAGTCTCTCCATATGTTCATATTCCATGTTTTAAGTATGCGATAATTTAAATTTTGATACTATTACCACATTCTATAAGCTGAATCTTACATTCATGGGTACCTGCTAATCACATTGCAAAGCATCCTGAACAATACTCATTACTCCAGGCACTGAATTTTCTGATATACAACTTTTAAAAAATCATGAATCATGAACTGCCGCAAATGAATGCCAGACATATAGTTAACTGTTGTATCTTTGCCTATTTGCACTTAACGACACAAATATGGCCTAGCAACTCATTTTCTGTGATGCCCCCACAATGTTACTTTCATTTAGTAATAGTATCAAAACACACACCCAGCCCAAGAATGAGCCAGACATAAGTATGCCTTAGCTCTCTCTAGCATTAAAGTAGTATTTTCCTCGTTGTTCCAATACTATCCAAGTGTTGAACTTAAGGTGCTGTATACAAAATCTGTTAAGCTTTGTTATCCATTACATTGAGGAAAAAGTAATGGGTGGTTGCTTGGAGTATAAGCAACAGGCACAGAATAGAGATTAGTAATAGCAAACTGCCTGTCACTACTATATGCCAACTTGGCAAATATCCTCAGGATTGTTTCAAGAAGACAATGGACTTTACATGGTAAACAGTGCCATCTTCAGGACATACCTAATTTCTTGAATATTTCTTCACTACTAGAGATAATTCAAGGGCCTTTTTCACATGAGACAGGTGAAATTCTTTAATTATCATTTTACCATGAACAGAGCAACACACACACACTACCGGTGGTATGTGTCTCTCTCAATGTCAAGTCCTCTACCAAGGCCTGGGAGTGTGAGGTTCTTGTAGGATCTTAGCTGTTCCTAGCACTGCACTCTTCTGGACAGAAAGCTCTGTTCCTGGGATCTGTTGGGCCACTCCCCCACCTTATGAGTGCTCCTACCGCCACTGAGATCACTTTGGCCTTTACTTTCCACATCTCCTCTAGATCTTCCTTCAGGCCTTAGTACTTCTCCAGCTTCT
Organism: Ahaetulla prasina; assembly: GCF_028640845.1. Lineage (NCBI taxonomy): Eukaryota > Metazoa > Chordata > Lepidosauria > Squamata > Colubridae > Ahaetulla > Ahaetulla prasina. The sequence continues at coordinate 96,609,395 of NC_080543.1, read as the reverse complement.
CACACTTCTTCCTGATCATGCTATCACTTGGTACCACTATATCAATCGCCACTGCTATCTTCTACCCATACAGCTCACTGTATATATGTACAGATATTTGATGGCTAACAAGGCATACATGTTGATGGTATAGATTTATTCTTCCAACTGAGCTGGGTCGCCAGGACTTGCCATAACCTGTGGTGGTATATACACATACAAACATCTGGATTAAAATTTCCTGGATTAGAGGAATCTGCTCTAATGCAACATACAAGTAATGAAAAGCTATGCTATTATTATTTAAACTGAACACTCAAAAGGGTTTTGTTGTTTAGTGAATTTACATACAGTAGTCACTCTCTAGAGTATTTCTCAACCTTGACAAATTAAAATAGATAGACTTCAATTCCCAGAATTCCTCAGCCAGGTCTAGACATGATTCAGATAGATAATTCAGGGTAACGAATCTACCAGATGAAATACCTTAATGGACAGGGACCTAGAGTGTAGTTGTTATATCCTATGGAGGGGCAGAGAAAATCAGAAATAGGTCCAGGAAATAGTCAGGCCCTGTACCTTGAAGGACATTATATTGTAATAATCAACAACTTGAATTCACCTGGAAATAAATTGGCCACCGGTACAACTTGTGAAGTAGTCGTGTTATATGAACACTTACACTCCTGCAATCTGGACCAACTATAGCTTCCAAGTGTTCTTAAATGTACCCCCAAAAACGCATGGGATGAGATGAGAGGTTATCAAGTTGTGGGCAACAATGGGTAGGACTTCCTAAACCAGGAATGTGCACAGAACAGATTTGTGAAAATCTGAACACAAGGCCCTCCAAAACATGGCCACCATCTGCTGTTCAGTTAGAACTAGTACATTCATGGGAGGGAGGGGTCCCCAAATTATGCACTTGATTGTCTGGACCTCATTTACAATCAAATATGCAAAATCTTCAGATCAGGAGGTCATGACTTCATCCACTTGGCATTACTAACATTGAATTTGACTCTATTCTTCCCTATCCAGGCTCTCACAACCTTCAGGTCTTGACTCATTATCTATAAACAGTTCCAAATCTACAACTTTTCTTCTGACTCTACAATTACAATGGGTTGTGAAAATATTTGTTAAGCATGAATCTGGGATATAGATTAAGAATGTAAGTTAAAACCTGAACCCTAACCAGCCCTACACAGAGATTCCCAATAACATACTTGCTGCCACTACATTATAAGGCTGAAATAATTTAATTGTCCAATGAATTGTTTTGCTCTATGTATTGTAACTGTCCATTTGAGCTCTGAAAGGACTGAACCTCGTCTCTTTTACAGAGATATTTGTGCAATCTTGGTTATATCTTTGTTATGGAATTTGCCAGGAAACTAAATTCTTGTTACTTGGGATTCAAGGAATTACAAAATCTCTTAATTAGTCCAGATCAAGCAGTTTGAAATCTAAATTCAAGCAAAAAATGAAAAATGTGATGAATTATTAAACTGAACACATGAATTTAAGCTGATATCTTTTAAATACAATGTATATGTTATCAGTGATTAATTAATTCTTGAGGTTTAGAAAATAGAATATCAGACTTGGAAGGGACTTTGGAGGTATTCTAGTCTAACCCCTTGTTCAAGCAGGAGACCTATGCCATTTCAGACAGGTCGCTGTCCAGTCCCCTCTTAAAAACTTCCAGTGATAGAACACCAACAACTTCTAAAGATGAATTGTTCACTGGTTGATTGTTCTGCCAGGAAATTTCTCCTTAGTTTTAGGTTGAATCTTTCTTTCATTAGTTTCCATCCATTGTTTCTTGTCTTGCCTTCGGGTGCTTTGGGACATAGGCTGACCCCTTCTTTGTGGCAGCCCTTCAAATATTGGAACACTGCTATCATGTCTCCCCTGGTTTTTTCTATACTAATGTCAGGTAAGTCCTTTCAGCATAGAAGACAAGATTAAATACATCAGTATGCTTGTTTTATCAGTAAACATTTTATGCTTAAAATTTATAGAAAATGTAAGTTCAAGATTGTTTACAACAGTGCATCAGTGAATATTCCTATTACTCTTCACTTCTAGTCTGAAATCATCCAAGCCAATGTTTTCTGCACATTTGACCATTATTACTTAAATATTCAAAAGTTGAAGAGATAGTATTCTATAGTATAAATTCATTGCATTTTAATGATCCATAAAGTATAGTTACAGTTGTTATAAATTAAGTCTAACTCTTGAACTCTCAGAAGGGGAAAACAGACTCAATTTTTATTTCAAACTGTTCTGTATTTCATTTATAAAGAGTCCTCTATTTACAACTGCAATTGAATTCAAAATGTCCATAAGCCATTTGTTAAATGAATCATACAGTTGTTAAGTGAATCTGGCTTATCCCATTGACTTTGCTTGTCAGAAGCAAGCAAAGAGAACAGCTGAGAACTTTACAAATGTTGATTACATGTCCCTGGGACAGTGGAAGTGTCATAAATATGTGCCAGTTGCCAAGTGGCCAAATTTTGATCACCTGACCATGGGGAAGCTGCAGCAGTCATGTGAAAACTGGTCATAAATCTCTTTTTTCAGTGTTGTTGTAACTTCAAACAGTCAATAAATGAATAGTTGTTTACCTGTACTTGATCGGATTTCAGGATTTTTAAACAAATATGAAGATAAACCCTCTGATTTAGCCAACGTTATGTTAATATTATTAACCTACTGCAGGTTAGGTTAATCTGATCAATACAGTTCTACAGCCATCAATATAGCTCTTCCAAAATTTATCATACAATTTTTATCAAGTCCTAAAGTGACACTGCAGCAGAGGGGAGAGTATACCACAGTTAGTGGTAAGAGTCCAAACAGATACCACATTTGTAAGTAAGGTGGTCCATCACAAGTGATTTCAATGGCATGTCAAGTTTAAATATTGCTTTTACTTTATTCCTGTATGAATAATGAAGTTTCTTTTTACCACCACCGATATTCGTCAGGCTGAAATAAAACACAGTATTTTATAGCAATAAATATTCTGGTTTCATTGTAGAGTAATTCTGAGTAATTTGGCACAGCAAAGAGCTGCACATGAGGCCTTAATCCTCCTCTGAGTCACTTTCGTCTCTCTTTGTTGGAACAGAGCACTTGATGGACGTCATCATCTGGTCTTGAATTTGTTTCCTGGGGTTCTCTTCCAGGTCTGTCTTAATGGCACCTGACTCAGAAATTTTCCATTCTAATTCTAAATGTAAGAGATAAACAACAGGAAGAAATGACACATTGTGAATGCCTTGTGAAGTTGGAAAGAAGAAAGTATCACCATGTTCCTTCTCCCTCTGAACAATTCCATCTGCTGTTTTCTTTTCCACTTTTACTATAGTGCTAAGTTCTACACGATCTCTTTGAAGCAGCCTTCAGGACACTAACTGACACGCTATAGCTAGCCAAGAATGGACACTTCATCTCACCTCCTTTATCTTGTTTGTAATTTATTTTGAATTGCGACTACTGTTTGGAATGGAGGGGGGCATCTTCTGTAGAGCTCAAAGACATAAACACCCAATTCCCTGCTTATTTCTTTACAGCAACAAAACAGACATTTTCCATGTAGCAGCAGGTTTTTATTGCACATGTTCACACTGGCTTACATCCCAGAAATGGAAGCAAGTCAATAGTACAAGTTAATCAGATATCACACTGTTAACTCTGTGGGCAACCTAATCAATCTCATTTATGTTAGCTTAAAAGGAAAATTAGCATGATCTGGATTTTCTACTCAGACTAGTTCTACAGATGTGATGATTAAAGTGACTAAGGAACTGGTGGGAGGAAGGGATAAGAGAACAAAATGAAGTAGATAACATTAAGAGGGGAGCACTCATTCCTATTTCTATGTTAGAAAAGTATGTTCATTTTGCTTGTATAATACAGTTTATCTAACATGTAGAAAAGGACTGATGTTAATAGTCAAGAGTTTTCCTCCTACAAAAAAAATATTGATTACATGCATCATACACAATTGCCAAGATGTGCCAAATATAACAAGCCTTGCCAACTATACTGATGCAATTGGAGATCTTGAAAAAAGGAAGCCAAACATTTTTTATTAAGATTCAAACCAATCAATCTTAAAAACTAGCACAGCATTTATCCATACCAATTCAGCACAGATTCAATTGAAAGGAAATGTAGGAACACATATACAGTAACTGGTAAAGCAGAAGGAAAGGAGGATCACAATCTCAAAAAACCAAAATCTCTTTTATTTAATAATTTATTTTTTACAACCTTAACTTTTCTGATATGGAGATTATTTAAGGAAGGAAAATAAGAATATACTTATTTTATAAATAAGGCAGACTACCTTAACCAATTTTCTGTGCAGAAAAGTATTCTGTTTATTGAGAAATAGACACTCACCATCACTTGTCAAATTCATGCCTCCAAATACCAGTGGCCCAATAAACTGGGCCTTGATGTCACCTTCCAGGTAGACAAAGATTGTGGGGAGGTTTCTATCAGGATAGTTGGGTATGCAAGTTGTAGAAATAGCTTTGACAAACTTGACATCCTGGAACTTCTTGGCAAGTCCACTTAAGTGTTGGTTTATCAAGGCACAGAGAGGAATACTAAATTTGAAGAAAGAAAAAAAAAGACCCATATGCAAAAGAAAACAAATGTCCATAACAGGCAATATTCATGATTTTTAGCTATTGTTTACAAACAGAACTGTATCTACAAGTTTCAGCAGACTGCCTATTAAAGTAGTCCTCAACACAATTGGGACCAGAATTTCTGTCGCTAAGCAAGATGGTTAAGTGAGTCATACTCCACTCACTTAGTGACTCATACCCGACTCACTCACTTTTACAACCTTTTTTGCCATTATGAATACATGGCAGTGACCAAGGGACACTGTGACAGGGGTAATGTGAGGACTGGTTGTAAGTTACTTTTTTCAATGCATTTGTAATTTAGAATGGCCACTATATGAATGGTTGTAAGTTGAGAAGAAGGGAAGAGGATCTCTCATGTGAATAGGAAACCATCCTCACTTCCACACGGTTAAGACTATTGCAACCTCTACTGCAACCTCTATTAATTTGCAACTGAATTAGGCATAAAGGGAGAAATGATACTTTTAATGCCTCTCCTTGGACAGCAATTTAGCAGCATGATTGCTATACCGTAGCACAATAATCCAATCTACCAGAGAAAAATTATCTAGGAAGACAAAAAGCCTTGAAATGCTTGCTTACCCTTGCTTGTAAAGATGCAGTATCACCCAGATATTTTTGCCAGCTTTTGTAATTTCCTGAATATAATCCTGTCCTGAGATCTCCAAAACTTGTCCAAATTTATTCTTTTCTTGTGACACTTTCCATTCTGCTATTCTCTGCTGCCTGCACAATATAGAATCAAGAAAAGAAACATATACATATATAAATATTTCCTCTTTATAGAAAAATGTATACTTATTCAGAACAGAGACAGCTTTCCCCAATCTGGGTCATTCAGATGCCTGGGGCTGCTATTCCCAGAATTTCTAGCCAGAGTGATCATTCGTTGTTCAGACCATATTTAGCAGGAGATCTAATACGTAACATCGCAATAAAACTTTGACAATTTTAATGGATGTGGGCCAATGCTTTTATCCCAATATTACAAGCAAGTATTTAAAAGATAAAAAACTGTTTATAACTACCAATAGTTCCATTTATCCTCTGATGTTATAGTTTGCTTTTACAATGGATGGTTAAACTAATCCCAGTAATCAAGCTTGCCACTCACATTATACACATTATATAATATTGGCAGTTATGGACAAGTCTAGGCCCTTTAAAAAATTTGAGCAAGTGTTTTCAAGGGCTAAAAAACTGCTACTGGTGCTGATCCAGCTAAAAGTTTATGAACCGCACCGGCAAACATTTAATTTAATTCAGTTACTTGTACTTATAAATAAACTGCTAAAGGAGGCTTATATCCAAGGAAGGACACTATTGCAATACCCTCTAATTTATCTAATTTTTGTTTTAATGATAACATTTTAATTATTTATTTGGAAATATAATTTCCCAGATGATATTGGCTACATAATACATTTACTGGGGTTAGGTTTCTTCCTGAGTGAATGCCAATATCATAATTATCATGATTAGCCAAGATGGCACCGACGAAGGCTGCCTCGGTGAAATGCTCTCTAATTGTTTCTTTATTTCTAATTGTTCTCTGTGACTCACTACGGATTTCCTACTCACAAGACCATCTGCTAAAAATTAAGGAACATTTCTTTAAGGAGCAGCTTTCTTTGATCTCACCCCCGCCTGTCTTTACAAACACGGAGGAGATTCTAACATAGGAGGAGGCAATTCCCATGGAGCCATGGACTACTAAAAAAACCAAACGACGGAAGAGAAAGAAGAGAGGTAAACGATCTGGGATCTTAATCAGGCTAAGAAATCGCATTAAAACTCCTCTGCCTTCAATTTTCCTAACAAATATACGCTCACTTGCAAATAAGATGAATGAAATACTCCTCTTAAACAAATACTATTCTGATTTTCGCAATTCAGCAGTCCTATGCTTCTCTGAAACCTGGTTAAATGAATCAATTGAAAATAGCAGCCTGAACATTCCAGGGTTTCAGATTGAACGATCAGACAGGATTCCAGAAACATCTGGTAAAAAGAAAGGAGGAGGCTTATGCCTATATATTAATAGAAACTGGTGTCAAGATTTTAAAATAATTTACAAATTCTGTGACAACAATTTAGAGACTTTAATTATCAACTGCAAACCTTACTATTTGCCTCGTGAATTTTCCTCATTTCTTCTAATTGCTGTTTATGTCCCACCACAAGCCTGTGTAAACAAGGTATTACAAACTCTAGCTGACCAAATCATGGAGGCTGAAGCCAAACACCCTGATTCACTGGCCATTGTTTTGGGAGATCTAAATAAGGCAAACTTAAGGAAAGAACTACCAAAATACTTTCAGCATGTCAATTGTCCCACCAGAGGCAAGAATACTCTAGACCACTGCTACACAACACTAAAAGATGCCTATCGGTCTTTACCACGTGCAGCTGTAGGACACTCTGATCATTGCATGATTCACCTTGTACCTGCTTACAGGCAAAGACTTAAAGCCACAAAACCAATAATTAAATCAGTGAAGACCTGGACAGAGGAATCAAAATTAAAGCTACAGGCATGTTTTGACTGCACTGATTGGAATATTTTTAAAGATACCTCTGCAGACCTGGATGAACTCACAGATACTGTAACATCATATGTCAGCTTCTGTGAAGACCTATGTGTACCTACAAGGAACTTGCGAATATACAGTAACAACAAAGCTTGGTTTACACCTAAACTTAAGCAGCTACGACATTCCAAAGAGGAAGCCTACAGAAAAGGTGATAAGATGCTGTACAATCAGGTCAGAAATGCACTAACAAGGGAGATGAGAGCAGCAAAAAGAAGCTACTCTGAAAAGCTAAAGAATCAGTTTTCAGCAAATGAACCAGCAAACATGTGGAAAACTCTTAAAAATATCACCGGCTATGGCAAACTTCCTTCCCAGGCTGAAGGTAATCAACAACTGGCAGATGACCTGAATGAGTTTTACTGCAGGTTTGAAAGGAAACTACAGCCACCTATCTCCACAACCTCCATCTCAGACACAGCAACAACAGCCAAGCCTCCTACAACTGACCCCATTTCATTGGGTTCATAACCCCTAGTGATCACAGAAAAGGAAGTGCAGGACCTATTTCACAGACAAAAGCCAGGAAAAGCTCCAGGCCCAGACAAGATAACTCCTTCTTGCTTAAAAGTCTGTGCTGACCAATTGGCCCCCATCTTCACCCATATTTTCAATAAATCACTAGAGATGTGTTATGTTCCTTCTTGCTTCAAACGCTCTACCATCATCCCAGTGCCGAAGAAGCCCACCATCAAGGAACTGAATGACTACAGACCAGTTGCTTTAACATCTGTAGTCATGAAAACCTTTGAAAGGCTAGTGCTTTCCTACCTGGAAACCATCACGGATCCGCTGTTAGACCCCTTGCAATTTGCATACCGAGCAAATAGATCAACAGATGATGCTGTTAATATGGCTCTGCACTACATCCTACAACATCTTGAGTCTCCAAAGACCTATGCAAGGGTCCTTTTTGTAGACTTTAGTTCAGCATTCAATACCATTATTCCAGACATTCTTCTAACTAAGCTAAACCAGCTACAGGTACCGGAACAGACTTGTAAGTGGATCACAAGCTTCCTAACAAACAGGAAGCAGCAGGTGAAGCTAAGCAAGATCACATCAAATACCTGTACAATTAGCACAGGGGCCCCCCAAGGCTGTGTGCTCTCCCCACTTCTCTTCTCTCTGTATACCAATGACTGCATCTCCAATGATCCATCTGTTAAGCTACTGAAGTTCGTAGATGACACAACAGTGATTGGTCTCATTGGAGACAACGACGAATCTGCATATAGACAAGAGGTCGAATGACTAGCCTTGTGGTGCAACCAAAACAATCTGGAACTGAACACACTCAAAACCGTAGAAATGGTGGTAGACTTTAGGAGAAACCCTTCCATATTTCCACCTCTCACAATACTAGACAACACAGTATCAACAGTAGAAACCTTCAAATTTCTAGGTTCTATCATATCGCAAGATCTAAAATGGACAGCTAACATCAAAAACATCATTAAAAAAGGACAACAAAGAATGTTCTTTCTGCGCCAACTCAGTAAGCTCAAACTGCCCAAGGAGCTGCTGATTCAGTTCTACAGAGGAATTATTGAGTCTGTCATTTGCACCTCTATAACTGTCTGGTTCGGTTCTGCAACCCAACAAGAAAGACACAGACTTCAGAGGATAATTAGAACTGCAGAGAAAATAATTGCTACCAACCTGCCTTCCATTGAGGACCTGTATACTGCACGAATCAAGAAGAGGGCCGTGAAAATATTTACAGACCCCTCGCATCCTGGACATAAACTGTTTCAACTCCTACCCTCAAAACGACGCTATAGAGCACTGCACACCAGAACAACTAGACACAAGAAGGCCATCACTCTGCTAAACAAATAATTCCATCAACACTGTCAGACTATTTACTGAATCTGCACTACTATTAATCTTCTCATAGTTCCCATCACCAATCTCTTTCCATTTATGACTGTATGACTATAACTTGTTGCTGGCAATCCTTATGATTTATATTGATATATTGACCATCAATTGTGTTGTAAATGTTGTACCTTGATGAACGTATCTTTTCTTTTATATACACTGAGAGCATATGCACCAAGACAAATTCCTTGTGTGTCCAATCACACTTGGCCAATAAAAATTCTATTCTATTCTATTCTATTCTATTCTATTCTATTCTATTCTATTCTATTCTATTCTATTCTATTCTATTCTAATGTTTTATTTATTTAGAGACAGAAGCTACAAATGCATTTTTTATAGAGCAAATATTTTTTAAAATTCATTGTTACATTCATTTTGTGTCTGGCACTATCAAAGTGAACTGAAGGTTTGTTGCACGTGCAAGATATCTGTTTATTTTTATGGGTTTGACTGGTTTAACTATAATATAAATTATTCTGATTTTTGAGTAAGTCACTTAATTCATTTTTGTAAATTATAGATATATTCTATAATATCCATTAATTTGATATGAATTTTGGCTCAGTGCACATAGACAGTAGGAATAATTTCCAAAGCAATCCACAATCCTTGCAAAAGATGTGGCTATTTTAGGAATTTGAAACAAGCTGTTTACACACAATGCTATTATTGCAAACCATACTTTTTTTTCAAATGCTTTGTACAGACCTGAGCGCCAGTGATCTCACTGTTAGACTACACTTATGCAGGCAGTATTTCTATGAATTTGTATATACAAGTAGTCCTCATTTAGCGATAATTCAGACTGGTAACTTGGTCACTAATTGAAGCAGCTGCTAGGTGAGACCACAACTATACCTATGATCTAATTTTAGTTTTCCTTTGCTTTATAGACCCTCAAAGGTTATATTCCAAGGATCGTTTCTAAGTTACTTTTTCACTGTTGTTTTAAATTGCAAATGGCTGCTTTGAGACAGTCTGAAAACAAGGACTACCGGTATACAAATGGTTATTTTATAAGTTATAGAAGGCGGCTTGACTTGGCTAAAACTGGAAAGTTTCTCCAGAGTTCTTTACCATACCGTATAACATCAACAATAATTTCCAATTATAACTATAGCTTTATTTATGGCATATTCAACAGAATATTCTAACCTGTACATTTCTATAGCACGTTCATCCTCCTCATTGAATTCATCTTCATTTTCTTCAAGTTCCTCCAGAGTCATATCTTCATAGGTCTTAACTGATACAGGAGAAATACAAGATCATCAGTACAAACAAGAATTTGTTAACTCTTACCAAGGACAAATTTCAGACTGTAGACCATACAGAATTACACATGAAGATCTCTTTTGAATGTGAATTATGTACATTTTATGAATAGAAGCCCTTTAAAGACAGTTGGCATGTTATGTCAACAAAATTTTTGCTCTGTACACCTTTGTGTTGGCAGAAATAAATAGCAGTTATCTTTGTGAGTTGCTAATAAGTCTCAGGGAGCTAACACATGTAGAGATCCAAATCTTGTCCCTTAGCCAGCATAATCTTGCATTCTTCCTGTACCATCTGTTACTTTCTCAACCTCTGCAAAAAGCCCTAAAGGAGAATTTTATTTCTCTGTTATTGAGCACACTTTAGAGTTCATACCATCTAGGGTTCTGATTTAACATGGGTCCAGGTAGTAGGAACATTATTTGTATTTCAGAAAGTCAGTAAGCACAAGTGGTAGGGCAGCAAGAGGAATTGATGCACTGTACTTCATCTCATCTTATGTATTTCATCCTTATCTTTCTAATATTTACTTATTTAAATTGGGTGTAAGTCAAAGCCACCAACTGAATCCAATATAAAACAGTAATATTAACCAATAAGCAAAAATGGTTTAAAGGCTTTTAAAACTGTTAAAGTTGTGCCAGGCTCATTTCTGCAAGGGAGGTGTTCCAAAAACTGGGGAAGTAACAGATGAGGGTCAATTTCAATATCCTTCCAGGTGAGTTCATAGGTGAATCTCATTACGAAACTTTGCAGTAGGATAGTGTAGAGCAGGGGTGTCAAACTCGTGGCCTGCGGGCCAGATGTATCATGTGCTGGCCTGCCCCCGTCTGGTTTAGCGAAGGGGAAAAAAGTCCCGATATGTCACATGACAATGCGAGTTTGACACCCGTGGAGTAGAGCATCTACACTTGGCAACTTTAAGACTTGTTGGTTTGGGAATTGTAGAATTTGAAGTCCATCTGACCCGCATTCCTAAAGCTGGGAAATCCTGGTACTGACCACGCTATGAAAATGATGGTTTGTTAAATTGGGCACAGTTCTCTCCACTAGATGTTCATATAACAAACTTGTTGCAAAAGGAAAAGTGAATCACTTCTACACAGACTTGAAACTAATTGTTATTGCCCTCAGAATGATGCCATCCCATTAACTCTGCTCCTGCAACTAACTTGCTGGGAGTATTCATTTGCTACAAGGCTACTGTTCCTACTGAGCCAATTCTTATTTTAGGCAGCAATCATCTGCTTCTTTTCTAAATGACGTATAATAAGAAAGGCAATTATAATCCTTGCCAAGGGGGACAATCTTGCTCAATAAAAGAATTTTTAACTCTGAAAGAGCACCCCGTGAATCAAGCAAATAGGTTCAAAAACAATAATCTTATCACTGATCACATGCTAAGGCCATCTCTCCAGTCTCATGAACCTTACCAGTTACATTAGTTGATCTAAGGCAGATTTCCTAAATACATTACTCTCCTTAGTTTGCAACAGACCAAGTTTGGAAATTTGTTATACAGGGGGCACTTTATAATGGTGGTAGATGATGAGGTAAGAGTGAATATCACAGTCATGTGCTATCCGTCTCCTTGATTTATATTCTCTATTTAATTCTAATTAAATAATTACAATTATAATTGTTCTTATATTTATTTTTTTATCATTTTGTATGCCACCCAGAGTTGCTCCAAGAGTGAGATGTGTGGCATATAAATTGAATGCATGCATGAATGAATGAATGAATGAGCAAGCAAGCAAGCCTTTTCAACTAGGAGAATCTCTGGAATTCTACATTACTCATTAGTGTTGACCTAGGGACATGTTTTTAAGATTGCTATGACTTTTAGAAACACCTATGCAGTTTGCAGCTCTCGTCAAAAGGTATTGTTTACAAAACTAATTGTTATTTATTTTGCTTTACAAAACAAGACTTTCTATAGGGTTGTTCTCAAGAACTGTTTGACTTGAACTAAAAACAAATTATAATCTACAGCAGTTGCCAAATTTCTTACTAAAGGAAAGATCAGAAGTATATAAAAATAATTCATGTGATGAGAGTACCTTCACTGCGAATTTTATAGAGGTACTCTTCAATTTACAACATTTACAACTGCTTAGCAACCATTCCAAGGTTCCAAGGAACCTCCCCAAGACTAGATATGACCTGGATTGGAAGTTCCAATAACCTCCCGCCCGGTCATGTGATCATATTTTGGGCACTCAGCAACTGGTCTGCATTTATGGTTGTTTACAGAGTCAAATTATGTTATTTTTGCCAAAAACTGTCATTTGCCTCCTCTATCCAGAAAAAAAAGGTTAATTGCAGACAATGGATTGATTTAATGACCACAGCATTCTCTTAATAACCATGATATTCACTTAGTGACTATGGTGATTCACTTAACAACCATTACAAAAAGGGATGTAAAATCAGGCGTGATTACATGTTGACCGCTTAACAAGCAATCTGACTTACCACTGTAATTCTGGCCTTAATTACACTCATAAATTGAGGATTACCTGTATTTCATTAAAATTATATATGTAGATCAAAATCTATCAATTATATATCCTCAGAATTAAATCCCAGCCTACAATGTAGACAGCAGTAGGAAATTCAGCTGAGTCATTAGAAACACAAACAGTTCTGAATATTTCTCCTGGTCCTTCTCCTGGTCCATCCCAAAGGTGCGTTTTCAAGAGGCAACTGGACTTTCTGGTTTTTCTTTGAAGATGTTTCGCTTCTCATCCAAGAAGCTTCTTCAGCTCTGGCTGGATGGTGGGGAATGAAAGGATGGACAGAAACTTTTTGGATGAGAAGCAAAATGTCTTCAAAGAAAAATCAGAAAGTCCAGTTGCCTCTTGATAAAGCATCTTTGGGATAACCATGACCTGGATGATTGAGAATCTCCATAGACACTCCTGATCCTTACTTTTCAAGTACAAGAATTAATTTTGAAACCTTTTCACCCAAGACATCCCAAACCCAAAATACAATGATTACACAAGGGCCACTGAAGTTAATGAGGACCTTGTTTGCACCTCTTATATTTTGAGGTGATAAATAACCCAGCAACCTGGGTAATAGTAGTTTTATATTAATTCAGCATTCTAAACTAGACTACTTGCCAACTGATTGTTGCTGGAGGATCTGCTGCTCCTTTTCTTCTTCCGCCTGTTCTTTCTCTTTCAGCTTTTCTTTGGGAGGAAGGATGCCTTTTTTACGCAAGATGTCATTCCATTCTGTATCTGCATTAGGATCCTAGAACATAAAATGATAAAGAGCACCATCATCAGATGCCAATGTGACAACCTTATTCTGGCTCCCTACATATTAAGACTGTACCAACTTTAGTACAAAGTTTGAGGATTCCTTTGAAAAACATAGTGGATTGCTGGCAAGAAGGAATACCAAACCCCATGACTACAACCCAATTTGCATGTCTGCACAGATACAGTGCATGGGTTAATGATATATTTAAGCTAATCCTATAGTTCTCTTTAAAGAGAAACAATTAAGGGAGACAATTCAGTTGAACCCAGAGGGACATTTTTGTGTGTGAGTAAATAACCAAGCCTACTTCCATAAGAAAAAAACACAGACAAGCAATCAATAGCAAAAAAACAGTAAAACCGCAGTACAAATATATGCCTTTGGATATAAAAATAACAATATTTTTCAACCAATTGTTTTTAGTAACATTTTCATATAAAAGAAAATAACGACATGGCAATGTAAGCGGCCACACCATCATTATGCCAGCAAAATCATAATAGTGGCTAAAAATGCATTAAGCATGGAAATCAAATAGCTTAATAATTTCATGCTGTTTCTTATGCAGTCAAAAGACCAGCAGAAAACTAACACATGCTCTCCTTGATGGGTAAAATTCAATAAAGTAAAATTCAAGTGATAATACTAAAAGTAAAGACTGTATGAAAATGCACAAAAAAGAACAAGAACAAATCAATTCTGGGACATCCTTTTATGTAACAAGAGATGTAGTTTGGCTTTTAAGAATTGCCGTTAAATAATCCTTTCAACTACAATACTTTCAACTACAATCAAGTATATTATCATAACAAAAGATGCTGGGATGAGATATTACAGACACAAGAATAAACTCAAATGTCTGCCCATCTCCCGAAGAGAGCTGCTCACAACTCTCCATGGAAAACCAAAGATGGTTAAATTGATTCCTTCATCCAAAGAAGAGAATATATTTAATTTTCTATTTGGAAATTGCTTCTGGATATGGTACTTGCAATGGGAAAAAATAAAACTTGAATTTTGTTTTTGCTGATTAGATTTGTTGCTATAGAAATGGCTAGTATATACTATTGTGTAAAAGTAAAAAGTTAAGATTTTAATGTTATTATTTTCTACTATGCTAAAGAGAGTTGGAAGTCAATGCCTTTTTTTTTCTTTTTCCCTCTCTACCCTATATTTTCTTCCCTTCCCTTTTCTCTCTAGTTTTCTATTTTACTTTGCATTTTATATTTTGATAAACTGATAAAAATGTGAAAAAAACCCAACCTCTTAATGGCTGAACAGCACTTTGCTGAAAGGTCTCATGCTTCCTTCCAATTTTCTTCTCAAGTTTTATTATGTAGGCAAATAAAGTGTTAGGTCAGTATTTGTCTTGATTAAATGTAATGAACTAATCTGCTTGTAATGCTAAGCCAAATAGAGTGGGTTCAAGTTTATCATTTTGAAAGAAACTGTGCATTGAGTGAAGTCAACCAGTCTGTTTGTGGGCACAAATATAACTCAAAAGAGTACAAACCTTTCTTTAACACATTATTTCCCACTAAGTACAGAATTACCAGTGCTTGTAATGGAAGCATCAGCTCTCTCAATTTTGCACCAATAGTCATGTTTGTCTAACAAAGGATTGTTTCTGCAAGTTACCTATATCCTTTTTATGTATAAAACTTCAAAATGCAAATTAGAAGCCATTTTTGAACAATATATTTTCCTCTTACTACGGGCATGGGAAAGATTGTAGCATATATCCACCTTGGCTCTCTTTGTCAAAAATGAGGGTTTGGGGGGGGGGGGCGAGTATCATTTACTGCAGAAAGTGCTCCATATGGCGCAAAATTTTGGATCTTTCACTCAGTCGTTAAAGCTTCATGGCATGAAAAAGACCTGGGACTGGGGAGGCAGAAAGACACAATGCAGGCACTCTTCTTGTGCTATAAGGGATAAGAGAGAACATTAGAACATGGTTCTAGTTAACTGCATCAGTCATCTGAACTGTTAGGTAACCAGCCAATAATATTTTGCAGTTGTTCCATGGCAATGTGTGACAGGGAGCCTAGGAAATTATATTGGCTACTTGAAGGCTACTTGAAGTCCCATCTCATGTTACTGGGACTGGCCCACCCCACCCGTCAGCAGAGGAGGCATGCATCAGCCAAGGTATTCCAGCTGGTGGAATCCAGGAAATCTCTGCCATTGTGCCTGCCCTTTGGAATACTTTACCCTTCCCCATCCCCCATCCCCTCCCCCCCCCCAAGTCAGCTCCAACCCTTCTTAACTTCTGTAAGATCTTAAAGACCCAATTCTGCTAGTTGGCCTAGGACTCCAATGAAGGGTTTCACATTGAAGATGGTTGATAAGATTATCAACAGATCGCACTCCCCTCTCCTTCTCATCATACTCCCTCTTTCCCCAACATTTTAGTAGGTTGATTTTTTTATAATATTGCATTTACATTATGTTTTATAGTTTTATCTCCTAATACTGTAAGCCAATGAGAGTTACCATGTAGTAAGATGGGTGGCTAATAATAAAATAAAAAATACTGTCTTTAGAATGTTGGTCCATTTTCCCACAGTCTAACTTCCATTTGTGTTTACTTGTTTTTAATTATTATTTGTTTTAACTATCCATTTTGTTGTTTGCGGTCCAAAGTCAATTTGTGAGATAGGTGGCTATATAAATTTGCTAAAAATCAATAATTTATCTTACAGTATTAAGAAACAATACTGCGAATAGTGAGGAAAGTCCTGTTGCTCTTTTCTTTAAAGCATGGAT
Source organism: Ahaetulla prasina (assembly GCF_028640845.1). NCBI lineage: Eukaryota > Metazoa > Chordata > Lepidosauria > Squamata > Colubridae > Ahaetulla > Ahaetulla prasina. The sequence continues at coordinate 96,592,936 of NC_080543.1, read as the reverse complement.
GTCAAACTCAATTGTGTCACGTGACATATTGTGATATATTGCAATTTTTTTTGCCTTTGCGGAGCCAGGGTGAGCGTGGTCTGTGCGTGACACATCCGTCCCACAGACCTCCAGTTTAATAGGCCTGTTTTAAAAGGTCATTGTTTTATTAATTATACTTTGCAGCTTTAAAGTCATTATGTAGAATTAAAATTACATTACCCCAAGAAGACACTGGTGTTTGTGGGTTCAGGCACCCAATCCATCTTCTCTAATCAAGCAATTCTGGCTACAATTTTCAGCTTTCCCTTCCCTATCATTTACAACAGGAAGGCAGTTCAACGAAAACAAAGCCAGACTTTATTCTTTCTACTCTTCCCAACACAGGAGCAATTATTTATTTTATTTGTCGAGTACATATTAGATAATATATATAAGTATAAGCATGAATTGAATACATAAAATGAATACAATTAAAAGAAACATTAGGGCAGGGACCTTAGGCACGCTGGTGCTCTTGTGCACACCCCTTACAGACCTCTTAGGAAAGGGGTGAGGTCAACAGTAGCCAGTTTTAGGTTAAAGTTTTGGGGAGTTTGGGATGAGACCACAGAGTCTGGTAGTTAGGCGAGTCCTAACCCGGTGGCTCAGGGGCTAGGACGTTGAGCTTGTCGGTCGAAAGGTCGGCAGCTCAGCGGTTCGAATCCCTAGTGCTGCCGTGTAACGGGGTGAGCTCCCGTTACTTGTCCCAGCTTCTGCCAACCTAGCAGTTTCCAAAGCACGTAAAAATGCAAGTAGAAAAAATAGGGACCACCTTTGGTGGGAAGGTAACAGCATTCCACACGCCTTTGGCATTGAGTCATGCTGGCCACATGACCACGGAGACGCCTTCGGACAGCTCTCTTCGACTTTGAAATGGAGATGAGCACCACCCCCTAGAGTCGGCAAGGGGACCTTCACCTTTACCTTTAAGAATGTATACTAATAAAGGAGCGTGTGTGTAGCTCAGGTTGAAATGAGGGATCCTTGGTGCCCTCTGAGCTTGGTTGCATGCTTGCAGACGTTTCATTATCCAAACTAGGTAACATCATCAGTGCTCTCACACTCTTAAATACATACTTCAACTTCTGTACACTCATCCACAGTACCCGGAAAAGCGGTCCGGAAAATGCGCTAAACGAACATTCAGCAAGAGAAAAGAAACACCAGGCAGAAGAGTCGCCACCACGTGTAGCTTGCTCCAGTGTTTCTCAAGCTTGGCAATTTGTAAATATATGGACTTCAATTCCCAGAATTCCCCCAGGCTGGGCGAATTCTGGGAAGTCCACGTATCTCCAGGCTGCCAAACCTGAGAAATACAACGCTAAGTCGACCCACCCATGAAGATTTCTATCCAGCTGATCAAGCCATTCTTCCGGATTCTCACTTCCCCGGCTGCTAACCCTTGAAATCCCGCCCGCCCCTATTAGGCAGGCACGCGAGACTGTCCGCTTCTTGGCGAAAACACGGCCTAATTTGGCTAACCTGCATTTTGGGGGAAAGTCTTGCTGCTGTTGCCGCCGCTGAAAGGCCCAGATCACGGCGAATCGAGCCAGGAACCCCACGCGTGTCCCGGCGGATCAGTGGGAGGAACCCAAGCGGGCGTTGCGCACACGCTACTAACCCGCCCACTGTCCGTCCTGACGTCTCCTTATTAGGCTTGATCCGGGCATTTTTTTTTCCTGGCCTGGGCGGCGAAGTAGCGCGGCAGCGTTTGTGCTGCTAAGCACTAGTGCAGGGCTCTGCAAACTTGGCTCTTTTAAGACTTTTGGCGTTGAAGTCCACAAGTCTTAAAAGTGGCAAGTTTGCAGACCCCTGCACTAGGGGGGCAGAGGAGCTGTTTTTATGAGGCACTAAATGATGATATCCGAGAAATTGCGTTTAATGTTCACACTTTTTCTTAGCGTGCTTGTGTTCAACGGTGATATGGATCGATAAATCGTAGACACAGTTCTCTTGCAGCTCAACTTTTTCTTTTTTGAGACACCAGAAGGCTTGGCTAGTTACTGGCTAATGTGTATTGTGCCAGCTATACCCATGCAGTTTTTATTATATTTTTAATTATATGTTGATTTTTGATTGAGCGAGAACACCGCAGTTAGGTCCATCTATATATGTAAATACAGTAAAAAAATAAATGCAAAATAAATAGGTATCAACAGAAACATCAACCCCGTTACAAAAGAATATATGTAGCTCAGGGTTGAACTGTGATTCTTAAATTTGGTTAGCTGCTTGCAGGTGTTTCATAATCTGATTAGGTAACATGTCTGCAAGCAAAGAAACTGCCCCTAGATTTTACAATTGATTATAAATTATATTGTGTTTTTTAAGGTAGTTTTCCAAAACGGGTTTCAAGAATTAGAAAATTAGAAATAAAACATCCAGTAAATAGTAAATTCAAAGATTTTTCCTATTAAGTCTTGAGAATGAAGGAGAGTGGCTGACCTTGGTGTTCAGCATACTATGCTAATCCAAAATAATTCAGCACAAGAAATATGTCTTGCTTTCTGGAAACTATGGAAGGCTACAGATGCTTGTCTTAGCAGCAGAATAGAAATAGTTTACCATTGTTTTCTTTCATGAAGTGGGATTTTTTAATTTACAATATCCAAAGCTTGCTTATCTTCTAATGTGGAAAACCTAAGGCTAGCAAACCCTGGCTGTAAAATTCCAGGCCTCCCCATGACCAGAGTTTTCTAGATGTTTACATATTATGGGTGGTTCAATTTAACATTGTATTTCTCAGGCTTGAAGATGGCAACTTTAAGATCTGTGGACTCTCAGAATTCCATGGGATGTGATTCAGGGAATTCTGATACCTCTGCAAGATCAGCCAAAAACTTATATCTACTCAGAAGTCAATAAAATAAACAGGGAATGAGTCTCATTGAAATTGGGGATTTACAAGTATGAATTAAATAATACTGATACTCAAGTACTTTACTTAAGTTTATTGTATATTGATCTTTTGGCTAAGATCTTCTTGTGCCTGTGACTGGTCTTAGTTTACACTCCCCTCCCACCACCTCAGAGAAAATGAAGTCTTAATGGAAAGGTACTTTATGACACTAGGTACTGTATTAACAATAAATGACTCAAAATTGCCTTGTTAAGGAATAAATTTCCCCTGTTCATGAAAGGAGAGATGGTTTAATATTCTTAATATTAATTTACAGTTTCCCAATAGCCAGATTTGGAAAGCACACTTATCCATAGGTTCCCAATGAATTCAGTTTTCTGGATTTGCATAACTTACTAAGCAAGAAAACATATGCACCAAGACAAATTCCTTGTGTGTCCAATCACACTTGGCCAATAAAAATTCTATTCTATTCTATTCTATTCTATTCTATTCTATTCTATTCTATTCTATATAGATTAGTTTGTATTCATGTTAAACTAAAATGAGTTTGTTAATTTGTAGTTTAAAGTATTGTGTAAATTCAGCTTTAATCTAGAAATTAATTTTCAAAAGATAAAATAATTGTGGTAAACATCCTGCTGACCATAAGAAGTTTTCTGTTGTAAGATGGGATTGTAGTTTTATTGCCAGGGAAAAATCAGCACAATTAAAATCAGTATTAATAATGAAGTAGATGCAGCTGCTTAAAGCCACACTAATTATAAATAGTGGTGTTTAAAAAGAGGCAGTATCTGCCTCAAGCAAGAAGGAAGTATTTGGCTGTATAAAGACGCAAGAGAGTAACATAAGCAGTGAGTAATTTTGGAGGGGGTTTTAAAGTTATAAATACTAACTTTGGTTTTGGCTTACTTTATATTATCTGATAAAATAAGAACATATAGTTAACTTTATATTATAGAGAATGTTGAATTTTTAAAAAATAGGAATAGATGTTTTATTTAAAATGTTGCAATATTGGCCAGCAACGTTAACCTGTTCTGTAGCAGTTATCTAATTAGCAGACTTAAGTAATAAACATCTAATATTTTATATCTATACAAAGAAACCGGCTTTTTAGTATCTCATTTAATACACTGTGCTAAATGGTGGTTTATTCAATAAACCATAATTAAATACAATCCACTGAGAATACACACTCACAGCCAATATCAAACAAACTGTGTTGTGGATAATGATAATGAACCAAGAGATTTCAGTTTTATACAGAAGTAGCTACAAAGCATATTCCTAGAATATGTAATGGTTCCACTGCAAAATTGTACTGTAGTTACAGGGTTAAAGTTAAGTCTTAATCATTTATTCTTGTTATACTGCAGTTGATGCCTTTAATGTTATTCTGAAAATATTTGCCAGGTTTTTCCAAACTGACTGAACTTGATAACATCAATAGCAAAGCTGTTCCATTTACCTTGATTATCTTTCAATGGAAAGATGGGAGTACTATTTAAAAAACAGTACTTCTTTAACAGTTTTTTATAGAACTATACTAACAGGTCTTGTATTCTTAGTTGTATTCATGGTTAATGGCTAGTGCTTAAGTTTGTTAGCAGAATAGTTTATTAGGCTCTGTTAAATTGCAGAGTTAAATAGAAGTAACGAAAGGTTGTCTTTGTTTATAGGACCAGAATGTCTGGGCGTGGTAAGAAACATCCAAAGCCTGCATTGCCTGCCAAAATGACCAAGTCGAAAAGATCCGGCTTGCAGTTTTCTGTGTCCCGAATTCAGCGGTACCTAAGACAGGGCCGTTATGCTGAAAGAATAAGTCCAGGAGCCTCAGTGTACCTGACTGCAGTCTTAGAATATCTGACTGCAGAGGTCATGGAATTAGCTGGGAATGCTGCTCATCAGAACAAGAAGCAGCGGATTGGTCCACGCCATATCCAGCTGGCAATAAGGAGTGATGAAGAGTTGAACAAATTGTTTACAAATGTGACCATTCCTGAAGGAGGAGTTCCCCCCAACATCCATGCCGCCCTTGTTCCTAAGAAAACAGCGCAGCTTAAAGAAGCCAACGGGGATGGTCAGTCCCAGGAATTCTGAAACATTCTACATTTTATCTTGCAACAAAAGAGACTATTAAAAGGAAGAGACTGGAAATTGGTTCCATTTGTAGCAGTTTCCACTGATGATCCCCCAATTATATATAGGCCACACAGTCCTCAAAAAAGGAACAATGTTCACCTAGCTCTAATATAAATGGCTTTTAGTCCTGAATGGGGCAGAAAACTAGTGCCACATACCTCTCTATTTCCATAAAAATATTAGTGATCATCATTTAGTGTTGTGGGACTCTTGCTGCAGAAAGCATAGATGATGTCTTATGTTAACCTGGCTATCCTCAGGTTGGCACTCTTCAGATATGTAATTCTTCAAGCTCACAACTTAAATGTTTTTTTTTCCTGTTTTCTTTCAACAGTAAGTAAAATGATTGGTATTGGCAAAACCATTTTGATATTCAAGGTTTTGCCTCCAGATCGGCACTTTAAATTTATTTACTTGCATTAAGGATTATGATTGTGAAATAGAACTGAGTTACAATCTTTCTTGCATTTATAGTCTTGGTTTTTATGATGTAGGGAACTAGGTAGCTTTTATTTCATGTACCTTTAAATGAGTCCCTCATCTCAGATGTGTTTGTCATTGAATTGATAAAAGTTCTTCTTGACTGTTGGTTTCATCTAATACAAACCCTTTATGTAATGATTTCATAATTAAAAATGTACCTCACTTGCAAATGTGTCCAAAAAGGTTTATAACTCAAAAGTGGAGAACATTATTTTTATGGCAAAGCTCCCAAGTTGGATCTCTGGGACCCATTGATAGAGTTATCAACAATGCTGGTCTAGATGGATTAATAATTTCAAATTGTGCTAATCCATAATGTGGTTTGCTTGGTTCTGGTTAAGTTTGTTGTGTGAATCCTGTATTTTTTAAAAACAAACCATGGCTTGGTACTAAGTGAACTTTGGCAATAAAAGGCAGCTTCCTAATTCCAGATGTTTTGAGCTAGAATTAGCTGCACCTATCAGTCTATGAGCAAGCATGCAGAAGTGAAGAGATGAATGTTGAATCAGGTATTAAAAGTAAATGGAAGCATCTCATAATTGTTTGATCTTAAATTATTTTAGTAACATTGAGTTGATGGTAACTGTGCAAATGTATTATATAGATATTAAGTGCTTTCTGTAACATTTGATGGCACAGCTGTCATAGTTTGGAAATTAATTCTAGTATAAATATGTTAGATTCCTATACAATTTTAACCATGTGAGTTCACTCCAATGACATATAGTTGTTCCCAAATATACAGTATTTAAGGTTTAAACTTTATATTTTATTTATTTGGTCACACACAAGAAATTTGTATCTGATACAGAAGCATTCAGTATACTTGCAAAACAACAGAATATAATACTACCAATAAAAGGGATAAATAATAATGCAGCCACGCCCTATAAGTTAATATTATATATACGTTAGACCAGGGGTGTCCAAACTACGGCCTGCGGGCCAACTGCGGCCCGCGGGTCAGTTTTTATTGGCCCACAGCAAATTTTGAAAGTATAACTGAATATGGCCCTTTTCGGCCGCCTCCCGGTGCTTGCCCGGTGGTTCGCTGCGAGGCTCGCGGCTCCTCCCCATGGGCGGGGAATAATGAAGGGAGGGGGCGGAGGAGGCGGCGAGCGGGAAAGAGGCTGCTGGCCGTGCCCGACCCCAGCAGTTCTACCCTCGCCTTCCTCGGGCCGCCTGGTGAGGCTCCTCGCGCCTCCCCATGTCGGACACGCGTGGCGGCAGTGACAGCCATCGAGAAACAGGTGAGGCGGCGAGCGGGAAAGAGGCTGCTGGCCGTGCCCGACCCCAGCAGTTCTACCCTCGCCTTCCTCGGGCCGCCTGGCGAGGCTCCTCGCGCCTCCACCCCTTGGGCAGGGAATAACGAAGGGAGTTTCAAGTTCATACCAAATACAAAACAAAAGCCAAGATCAGGGGTGTCCAAACCTGGTCTCTTTAAGACTTGTGGACTTCAATTCCCAGAGTTCCTCAGCCAGCTGTATTGTATTGTTTTGTAATGTCTCTTAAAGAGACTTGGACACCCCTGGCCAAGATGAATGAATATGAAACATTTTCCCCCCTTAAATGAAGATGATATCCACATATTGTAAACTGCACACTTCCCTGCGCTGTCTGAAATCAAGTCTGCTTTTCCAAAGGCAGACCTTTCTGCTAAAAAGGAGAAATATGTTTCTGTAATTACATCTCTTGTGACAGAATTCAACCAGCGTTTTCAAGATTTTTCTGTCATTGAAAAACAAATCAAGCTGTTCTCGACCCCCTTCCTGGTGGATGCAGAAGAAGTGGAGGAGAGTCTGCAGTTAGAACTGATTGAAATGCAATGTGATGATTCTCTGAAGAGTCAACATCAGCTTCTCTCCCTCCCTGACTTCTATCAGAGTTTGGATCATGCCAAGTTTCCTCTGATGAGACGCCACGCAAAAAGAATGATGAGCCTGTTCGGCTCAACATACATATGTGAACAAACATTTTCTCTGTTAAATCAGAACAAAAGCAGACTGAGATCCAGAATGACTGATAGCCATCTCTGTGAAGTCCTTCGTGTCTCAACCACCAAACTTTCGTATACTTAAGCCTAAACTGTGCATAGGGACTACCCAGACGGCTGAAAAAAGTGATTTCTGACAGGTTCTCACACTTTGACCAGTCCTCACACTTATGACCGGTCATCATTTATGCCTGTTGCAGCATTTTGTGCATAAGGACTACTCAGAGGGCTGAAAAGTTATTTTGACCTGTCCTCACACTTTGACTGGTCCTCACACCTACAACTATCTTTACATTTTGCACCCTATCTTGTAACCGTGGTGAAGAGAAGCAGTTGTGAAATGAGTGATATGGTTGTTAAAAATGCTGCAATGGGCATAAATGTGAGGATGGTCATAAGTGTGAGGACTGGTCAAAAATTACTTTTTTTAGCCCTCTGAGTAGTTTCTATGCCCATAGCCACATCCACTCAGTCACATGAGCAGTTAGCCACGCCCACCAGTCACATGACCACCAAGCCACACCCCAAAATAAGCCACACCCACAGAACTGGTACGACAAAATCCCCCGTTCAATGGTGTGGCCCGGCCTTGCTTATTTTTCTGTATTTGGCCCTCACCAAAAAAACTTTGGACACCCCTGCGTTAGACCAAAAACTTAATAGCCACTGTATTTTGTCAGCTGCAAGAAATAGGTGTTCAGCAGTGATGGCATGAGGGAAGAAACTGTCCCAGTGTCTAGTCTTGGCATACAGTGCACCATCCCAAGGGAAGGAGTTGAAACAGCTGTATGTATATCAATACAACTTCAGTGTATATAGTGGGGAGAGGTATAAAATTAATTCAGTTTGGCTTTATCACCTATAACAGTGATGTAGAACCTTTTAGAGACCGAGTGCCCAAACTGCAACCCCAAACCCACTTATTTATCGCAAAGTGCCAACATGACAATTTAACCTGAATAATGAGGTTTTACTACCTAAAATGATAACGCAGAGTTCAACTAGTTGTTCTATGAAAAATGTGATGAATGCACTTTTATGCCCCTTCATTTTTTTCTGCTTTTGAAATATTATGTTTAGCAACAATAAAAACTTTTGTAATATCATTTCTTTTTCCCTCCCTCTCTCTCTTTTCCTCCCTCCCTCTCTCCCCCCCCCTCCTGGAGGGGAAGGAACCCCTGCTGGGTGGTGGGAATCTGACATCTGGGGGCCAAGGAGCCCAGGAGCAGCGCATCCACGTTCAGCTGGTCGGCCGAGAGCTGAAGCTCCGCTGGCCGGCGGAGAGGCAGGGCATCCCAACACAGGCAGCTCTGCAGGAAAAGCAACTGACATCCGGGAGGCGAGAATGAGAAGGGTCGCATTGTGGCTCTGTGTCGTAATGGGCTCCAGGAGGAGAGGACGCTGTCTCCCCCACTGTGAACTGCACTAAATTTCACTGTGCTGCGCAAGGCACAGGCCATGGAGGCAGCAACAGCAAATGCACTGCGACAAAGGCGGAATGCTGTTGCGCGCATTTTTTTTAGTCCTGCAAACGATGGTGAGAAATGCGATGGAGAAACACGATGGAGCTGGGCTGGGCGACGGCATGCATGCCCACAGAGAGGGCTCTGTGTGCCACCTCTGGCATGTGTACCATAGGTTCGCCACCACGGTTTTATGTTCTAATGTGTAGCCCCAGCTCTGTATTATTTCAAGCTAGGCAGAAAGACACTAATTATATAAACTTGGCAGAGTCTGCAATATCCTATTTCAGCATCTGTCGTTCAAGAAAAAACATTCATTTATAGCAAATGTGCAACATGGTCAACCTAAAACATATGAAGAATGGCTGCAGGATTTGGGTTTGGCTAGTCTAAAGAAAAGAAGAATTAGGGGTGACATGATAGCAGTATTCCAATATTTGAGGGGCTGCCACAGAGAAGAGGGGGTCAAAAAATGTCAGAATGGTCAAACAATTGGCAACTCCAAATCTCAACCAACAAATGCTCTGTCTTACACATTGACAAAAAAACGATCAGAACACAAAATACAAGCTGGACAGATACGACCTAACAGACAACTCTCACTCTGTCAAAGACCTTGGAGCACTCATCTCAAACGATCTAAGTGTAAGAGCTCACTGTAACAGCATTGCTAAAAAAGCATTAAGAGTTGTTAACCTAATCTTGCGTAGCTTCTTCTCCTGTAATATTGAACTGCAAACTAGGGCATACAAAACTTTTGCCAGACCAATTCTTGAATACAGCTCATCTGTCTGGAACCCACACTGTATATCGGACATTAATACAATCGAACGAGTCCAGAGATATTTCACAAGAAGAGTCCTCCACTCCTCTGCTCACAACAAAATACCTTATGCCACCAGACTCGAAATTTTGGGCGTAGGCAACTTAGAACTTCACTCTCTTCAGTCTGACCTAAGCATAGTACATAAAATAATCTGCTACAATGCCCTACCAGCCAATGAATACTTCAGCTTCAACCAAAACAATACAAGAGCACACAATAGATACAAACTCATGGTAAACCAATCCAAACTAGACTGCAGAAAATATAACTTCAGTAACAGAGTTGGCAATGCCTGGAATGCACTAACTGACTCTGAGGTTCCTTTCCCAAATCCCCAAAACTTTAACTTTAGACTGTTTACTGTAGACCTTACCCCATTCCTAAGAGGTCTGTAAGGGACGTGCATAAGTGCACTAGCATGCTACTGTCCCTGTCCTAATGTTTTCTTTTATTCATATCCTTTTCATGTATTTATAATTATGTTTACACTTGTATCTGTCATACAATACATGCTTGACGAAAATAAAAATAAAACAAAATTTTAAAAAAATATTCTCGAAAGCACTAGAGGGCAGGGCAAGAAACTGGTTGGAAACTAATTAAAAAGAGAAGCAACCTGGAATTAAGAAGAAACTTCCTAACAGTGAGGACTCGTTCCCCGGATGGTCAAGATCCTCAGAGCTCGGGCCTACGGCTGATGCTCTGCAATGCCCGGTCCGTGGTTAATAAGGCTCCCCTGATTTGCGATCTGATTCAGGGGGAGTCCGCGGACCTTATGGGCATTACAGAGACCTGGTTGGGCACAGAAGGGGGTGTACCCCTGGTAGAACTGTGCCCGCCGGGTTTCTGTGCATTCCATCAGCCGAGGGCCCAGGGTAGGGGTGGCGGGGTGGCGGTTGTGATTAGAGAGAGTCTGGAGCCAAGGGAGTCCACTGTTCCTCAGATAGCTGGCTGTGAATCCCTCCTTGTGAAGTGGGGCCATCGTAATCAGATGGGGTTGTTGATCACGTACCTGGCTCCTTGCTGCGTGACTACAGCCCTACCTGAGCTACTGGAGGTGCTTGCTGGCGTGGCGGTTGAGATCCCCAGACTTTTGGTCTTGGGAGATTTCAACTTGCCATCGGCCGGCTTGTCATCAACAGTGGTTCAGGAGTTCCAGGCCTCCATGACGGCCTTGGACCTGATTCAAGTAACTGATGGCCCTACACACATCGGGGGAGGCACGCTAGACTTGATTTTTATCTCTGGTCAGTGGGTTAATGATCTGGAATTAGGAGATATAGTGAAAGAACCATTGTCATGGTCGGATCATTTTCTCCTTCGCCTAGACTTTCGAACCGCTGCTCACCACCGCAGGGAGACGGAGCCGATGCGTTGGTTCCGTCCCAGGCGCCTGATGGACCCGGAGAGGTTTCTGACGGAGCTTGGGCCGTTTCCTGAGGATCTTACCCACGGCACGACTGAAGAACTAGTTGCGGCTTGGGATCGGGCCGCGGCTGGGGCTTTGGACCGTGTCGTGCCTTTGCGCCCTCTGACCCGGCGCAGATCTCAATTGGCTCCCTGGTTCTCCGGGGAGCTGAGAGAGATGAAACGCCGGAGAAGACGCCTAGAGAGTGTTTGGAGGTCCAGCAGGTCCGAGGCTGATCGGACACTAGTGAGGTCCTTTACCAGGACTTACCTAGTGGCAATGAGGGAGGCGAACGCTCTCGTTTCCACCCTCATTGCGTCGGCAGATAACCGCCCGGCCGCCCTGTTTCGGGTGACCCGTTCCCTCCTTCAACAAGAGGGGCGGGATGACCCCTTGCAGGGTCGAGCCGAGGAGTTTAACGGTTATCTATACGATAAAATCGTTCAGCTTCGTGATGGTTTGGACCATGATTGCGATGATTCAGCTGAGGTGACAGAGACTCGTCTTGTTGAGGTTATTTGGGATGAGTTTGATTCTGTGGCTCCCGAGGACGTGGACAGGTTGCTGGGGAGGTTGCATGCGACCACGTGTTTACTGGACCCGTGTCCTTCCTGGTTAGTACTGGCTGCTCAGGAAGTGACACGAGGCTGGTTCCAGGGGATTATAAATGCTTCTTTAGTTGAAGGGGTTTTCCCCGCCGCCTTGAAGGAGGCGGTGGTGAGACCTCTCCTGAAGAAGCCTTCCCTGGACCCAGCTATTTTGGGAAATTATCGTCAGTCTCCAACCTTCGCTTTTAGCGAAGGTTGTAGAGAGTGGTTGCATGGCAGCTTCCCGGCACCTGGAGGAAGCTGTCTATCTAGACCTGCTCCAGTCCGGCTTCCGCCCGGTTATAGCACGGAGACGGCTTTGGTCGCTGGTGGATGACCTCTGGAGGGCCAGGGACAGGGCTGTTCCTCTGCCTTGGTCCTATTAGATCTTTCAGCGGCTTTTGATACCATCGACCATGGTATCCTGCTGCGCCGTTGGAGGGATTGGGAGTGGGAGGCACCGTTTATCGGTGGTTCTCCTCCTATCTCTCTGACCGGTCGCAGTCGGTGTTGACAGGGGGCAGAGGTCGCCTCGAGGGGCCTCACTTGTGGGGTACCCCAGGGTCGATTCTCTCGCCTACCCTGTTCAACATCTACATGAAGCCGCTGGGTGAGGTCATCAGTGGGTTCGGGTGAGTTATCATCTGTACGCTGATGACACTCAGCTGTACTTTTCCACCCTCATTGCGTCGGCAGATAACCGCCCGGCCGCCCTGTTTGGTGACCCGTTCCTCCTTCAACAAGAGGCGGGATGACCCCTGCAGGGTCGAGCCGAGGAGTTTAACGGTTATCTATACGATAAAATCGCTCAGCTTCGTGATGGTTTGGACCATGATTGCGATGATTCAGCTGAGGTGACAGAGACTCGCCTTGTTGAGGTTATTTGGGATGAGTTTGATTCTGTGGCTCCCGAGGACGTGGACAGGTTGCTGGGGAGGTTGCATGCGACCACGTGTTTACTGGACCCGTGTCCTTCCTGGTTAGTACTGGCTGCTCAGGAAGTGACACGAGGCTGGTTCCAGGGGATTATAAATGCTTCTTTAGTTGAAGGGGTTTTCCCCGCCGCCTTGAAGGAGGCGGTGGTGAGACCTCTCCTGAAGAAGCCTTCCCTGGACCCAGCTATTTTGGGAAATTATCGTCAGTCTCCAACCTTCGCTTTTAGCGAAGGTTGTAGAGAGTGGTTGCATGGCAGCTTCCCGGCACCTGGAGGAAGCTGTCTATCTAGACCTGCTCCAGTCCGGCTTCCGCCCGGTTATAGCACGGAGACGGCTTTGGTCGCGTTGGTGGATGACCTCTGGAGGGCCAGGGACAGGGGCTGTTCCTCTGCCTTGGTCCTATTAGATCTTTCAGCGGCTTTTGATACCATCGACCATGGTATCCTGCTGCGCCGGTTGGAGGGATTGGGAGTGGGAGGCACCGTTTATCGGTGGTTCTCCTCCTATCTCTCTGACCGGTCGCAGTCGGTGTTGACAGGGGGGCAGAGGTCGTCCTCGAGGGGCCTCACTTGTGGGGTCCCCCAGGGGTCGATTCTCTCGCCTACCCTGTTCAACATCTACATGAAGCCGCTGGGTGAGGTCATCAGTGGGTTCGGGGTGAGTTATCATCTGTACGCTGATGACACTCAGCTGTACTTTTCCACCCCGGACCACCCCAACGAAGCGGTCGAAGTGCTGTCCCAGTGTCTAGTCTTGGCATACAGTGCACCATCCCAAGGGAAGGAGTTGAAACAGCTGTATGTATATCAATACAACTTCAGTGTATATAGTGGGGAGAGGTATAAAATTAATTCAGTTTGGCTTTATCACCTATAACAGTGATGTAGAACCTTTTAGAGACCGAGTGCCCAAACTGCAACCCCAAACCCACTTATTTATCGCAAAGTGCCAACATGACAATTTAACCTGAATAATGAGGTTTTACTACCTAAAATGATAACGCAGAGTTCAACTAGTTGTTCTATGAAAAATGTGATGAATGCACTTTTATGCCCCTTCATTTTTCTGCTTTTGAAATATTATGTTTAGCAACAATAAAACTTTTGTAATATTTCTTTTTCCTCCTCTCTCTCTTTTCCTCCTCTCTCTCTTTTCCTCCTCCTCTCTCCTCCTGACTTCTATCAGTGTTTGTTTCATGCCAAGTTTCCTCTGCTGAGACGCCACGCAAAAAGAATGATGAGCCTGTTCGGCTCAACATACATATGTGAACAAACATTTTCTCTGTTAAATCAGAACAAAAGCAGACTGAGATCCAGAATGACTGATAGCCATCTCTGTGAAGTCCTTCGTGTCTCAACCACCAAACTTTCGTATACTTAAGCCTAAACTGTGCATAGGGACTACCCAGACGGCTGAAAAAAGTGATTTCTGACAGGTTCTCACACTTTGACCAATCCTCACACTTATGACCGGTCATCATTTATGCCTGTTGCAGCATTTTGTGCATAAGGACTACTCAGAGGGCTGAAAAAGTTATTTTTGACCTGTCCTCACACTTTTGACTGGTCCTCACACCTACAACTATCTTTACATTTTGCACCCTATCTTGTAACCGTGGTGAAGAGAAGCAGTTGTGAAATGAGTGATATGGTTGTTAAAAATGCTGCAATGGGCATAAATGTGAGGATGGTCATAAGTGTGAGGACTGGTCAAAAATTACTTTTTTTAGCCCTTTGAGTAGTTTCTATGCCCATAGCCACATCCACTCAGTCACATGAGCAGTTAGCCACGCCCACCAGTCACATGACCAAGCCACACCCCAAAATAAGCCACGCCCACAGAACTGGTACGAAAAAAATCCCCCCCCCCCCCCCGTTCAATGGTGTGGCCCGGGCCTTTGCTTATTTTTCTGTATTTGGCCCTCACCAAAAAAACTTTGGACACCCCTGCGTTAGACCAAAAACTTAATAGCCACTGTATTTTGTCAGCTGCAAGAAATAGGTGTTCAGCAGTGATGGCATGAGGGAAGAAACTGTCCCAGTGTCTAGTCTTGGCATACAGTGCACCATCCCAAGGGAAGGAGTTGAAACAGCTGTATGTATATCAATACAACTTCAGTGTATATAGTGGGGAGAGGTATAAAATTAATTCAGTTTGGCTTTATCACCTATAACAGTGATGTAGAACCTTTTAGAGACCGAGTGCCCAAACTGCAACCCCAAACCCACTTATTTATCGCAAAGTGCCAACATGACAATTTAACCTGAATAATGAGGTTTTACTACCTAAAATGATAACGCAGAGTTCAACTAGTTGTTCTATGAAAAATGTGATGAATGCACTTTTATGCCCCTTCATTTTTTTCTGCTTTTGAAATATTATGTTTAGCAACAATAAAAACTTTTGTAATATTTCTTTTTCCCTCCCTCTCTCTCTTTTCCTCCCTCCCTCTCTCCCCCCCCTCCTGGAGGGGAAGGAACCCCTGCTGGGTGGTGGGAATCTGACATCTGGGGGCCAAGGAGCCCAGGAGCAGCGCATCCACGTTCAGCTGGTCGGCCGAGAGCTGAAGCTCCGCTGGCCGGCGGAGAGGCAGGGCATCCCAACACAGGCAGCTCTGCAGGAAAAGCAACTGACATCCGGGAGGCGAGAATGAGAAGGGTCGCATTGTGGCTCTGTGTCGTAATGGGCTCCAGGAGGAGAGGACGCTGTCTCCCCCACTGTGAACTGCACTAAATTTCACCAGCGCGCAAGGCACAGGCCATGGAGGCAGCAACAGCAAATGCACCGCGACAAAGGCGGAATGCTGTTGCGCATTTTTAGTCCTGCAAACGATGGTGAGAAATGCGATGGAGAAACACGATGGAGCTGGGCTGGGCGACGGCATGCATGCCCACAGAGAGGGCTCTGTGTGCCACCTCTGGCATGTGTACCATAGGTTCGCCACCACGGTTTTATGTTCTAATGTGTAGCCCCAGCTCTGTATTATTTCAAGCTAGGCAGAAAGACACTAATTATATAAACTTTGCAGAGTCTGCAATATCCTATTTCAGCATCTGTCGTTCAAGAAAAAACATTCATTTATAGCAAATGTGCAACATGGTCAACCTAAAACATATGAAGAATGGCTGCAGAATTTGGGTTTGGCTAGTCTAAAGAAAAGAAGAATTAGGGGTGACATGATAGCAGTATTCCAATATTTGAGGGGCTGCCACAGAGAAGAGGGGGTCAAAAAATGTCAGAATGGTCAAACAATTGGCAACTCCAAATCTCAACCAACAAATGCTCTGTCTTACACATTGACAAAAAAAAAATCAGAACACAAAATACAAGCTGGACAGATACGACCTAACAGACAACTCTCACTCTGTCAAAGACCTTGGAGCACTCATCTCAAACGATCTAAGTGTAAGAGCTCACTGTAACAGCATTGCTAAAAAAGCATTAAGAGTTGTTAACCTAATCTTGCGTAGCTTCTTCTCCTGTAATATTGAACTGCAAACTAGGGCATACAAAACTTTTGCCAGACCAATTCTTGAATACAGCTCATCTGTCTGGAACCCACACTGTATATCGGACATTAATACAATCGAACGAGTCCAGAGATATTTCACAAGAAGAGTCCTCCACTCCTCTGCTCACAACAAAATACCTTATGCCACCAGACTCGAAATTTTGGGCGTAGGCAACTTAGAACTTCACTCTCTTCAGTCTGACCTAAGCATAGTACATAAAATAATCTGCTACAATGCCCTACCAGCCAATGAATACTTCAGCTTCAACCAAAACAATACAAGAGCACACAATAGATACAAACTCATGGTAAACCAATCCAAACTAGACTGCAGAAAATACAACTTCAGTAACAGAGTTGGCAATGCCTGGAATGCACTAACTGACTCTGAGGTTCCTTTCCCAAATCCCCAAAACTTTAACTTTAGACTGTTTACTGTAGACCTTACCCCATTCCTAAGTGGTCTGTAAGGGATGTGCATAAGTGCACTAGCATGCTACTGTCCCTGTCCTAATGTTTTCTTTTATTCATATCCTTTTCATGTATTTATAATTATGTTTACACTTGTATCTGTCATACAATACATGCTTGACGAAAATAAAAATAAAACAAAATTTAAAAAAAATATTCTCGAAAGCACTAGAGGGCAGGGCAAGAAACTGGTTGGAAACTAATCAAAAAGAGAAGCAACCTGGAATTAAGAAGAAACTTCCTAACAGTGAGGACAATTAACCAGTGGAATAGCTTGCCTCCAGAAATCGTGTGCACTCCATCACTGGATGTTTTTAAGAAGAGTCTAGACCAGGCTCTTCAGAGTCAAACTCGTGTCGTTATGTTATCATCAGTTGACTTTTTCTCCCTTTGCTAAACGGGATTGGCGAGGCCAGTGCATGATGCCTGCAGGCTGCGAGTTTGACACCCCTGATCTAGACAGTCACTTATCTGAAATGGTATAGGTTCTCCTGCTTGAGCAGGGGACTGGACTAGACGACCTCCAAGGTCTCTTCCAGCTAAAGCCTAAGCACTGTATGTTTGTAATTTTTCAGGCTTTTATCTTTCCCTGATTTATCTAGCTGTATGTCCCTAAATGCTTGATTTTCTTTATTTCTTTTTAGAGTAATCTGTTTCCTCAGGAGAAGAGAAAGAGCTTTACCTCTAGCCAAATAAGTCTAACCTATATAATTAGGAGGTTTGCATGCCCATCTGCTCTGAAGCACCTTGTATGTATCTCCAGACTGCATTAAAGAGAAACTATGTAATTATTTTGCATTCAATAGCAATTTTGTGCAATCTAAATTAATGTCTTCAAAGAATGCAAATTTCCTTTTAAGCAATCTCATTACTTTAATGTGATAGCTTTTGCCATTGAATTAGAACTTAAAATGGAACAAGCATGATAAATTGGATTGTAACACAGCGAATATCCGCTTTTATTCACTTTTATCTTCTAAATTTCATATTATTTGGGTTAACCAACTGTAAACTTGATGTTTAGTTCTGAGTAATTTGTTGAATAGGTCATATGCAAATCTTTATAATTAATTTGGAAATGAAGAGAAGCTGAAAATATTGTCTTTGAGTACTCACACACATTTTTCAAACAAAATATATAGCTGCAATTTTATTGTATGTGACTTCACATGACACAGAACAATCTCTCTTAATATTCATAGACATACATCTGTTTTCATAGTAGAAAGTAATGGAGCACGTCAGCCAAACATGGATATATCTTCTGTAGAAATCGGAAAAAAATTACATTTTAAAATATGTTCAGTCTTTAGAGGACTATAAGCATTTAAAATATGATGCAAATGTACTTTCATATCCAAAAGTACCATTATTTACTATGGGAATCTCTCATGAAATACTAATTTGTACACCAAGATTGTGCCATGCATATGAAGGAGAGATCAGTCTGGGAGTCACAGAGCTAAGCTGAAATCAAACCATATTATTTCTTAATGTTATTTGGGATTGAGACCAGTGATTCAGCCCTTTAATTTTATGACAGTTCTAGTAGACACATTACTACAAAAATAAGGATTCATATATAACAGGCATAAATACTTTATGTGAAGTAATTTATGGCTCAAACAAATAATCTCTAATGAAGGATGGATTGAGAATCCCTAAATTATATTCACCTTCGGCCAGATTCAGCCTATGTTGCTTTTGAAAATGGTCCATATTTCCAACAATTAGTTTTAGGAAGAAAAAAATAATAATTAACATCAATAGATTAAACAGGGCTTCCTTCAAATGAAGCTCAACTCCTGATGACTTGATAACATCTCCATGTAGCATTCGTAGCTACAATATGGCACAGGAGGTTTTAGAAACTTTGCTTTCTACAGACTAAAGCTACTCAGTAGTAAATACGCATTGCAAAACATCAACTCACATAAATGATTATGGTATAGAATTATCTGTTGAGGAATGAATGAATGAGTGTTGTGAAGTGTAACAAAGGCAGCGTGTTGCATTGTTAGCTAAAGCAAAGAGAAGCATAGCAGTGCCTACAGCTCTTCCTGATGAATAAGACAGACATAAGCAATATTAATAGGTAGGAATGGCCTTAATATGTATGATCCTACAGATGATGGTGTTAAAAATGATTCATGCAGGACAAATACAACGGCCCATGAAAATGCTACAAGGATGAAATAAACACATAACGATTTGTTCCAAACTGCATCTTATGAGAACATTTCCAATGACAGAAAGTTTGTTACTATATGAATAAAGAAATACTATTCTTATAAAAAAATAAAAATCACCTTCTAGTGGCCTATTTGTCATCTGTATCAACAGTTCTTCCATTTCTAGGCTGAAAATGAATAATAAAATGGTGCTTGATAGTATTCCTTATGAGATATCAGTGAAAAAAAACCTTTGTACTAAGTTCGCAATAAAATTAGGCACTAGGTAAATAGCAATATCAATAACATTTAGATTTACATACCGCGTCACAATGCTTTACAGCCCTCTCTAAGCAGTTTACAGAGTCTGCATATTGACCCCCAATAATCTGGGTCCTCATTTTACCAACCTCGGAACGATGGAAGGCTGAGTCAACCTTGAGCCAGTGAGAATTAAACTGCCAATTTAGTAAGAAAGATGGACATATGTTTCAATTAATCCTTCCTTCATCATTCTATTGTATACTTCCTGCCCATCTCAACATCATTTATTCCACTGAAATAATGAGAATGCCATATTACAACTTAACTAGTACAATGTAATAGTTTGTTTTGGCTTCTTCCTCAGTCAATTTCAAAGGAAAGACTACCAAACGTAATTATATTTTGCTATTATGCACAGAAATATTTTAATTGGTTTTCTTGACTAGGCTATTTTATTCCTCATCAAGCTTTTAATTAATATAATATCTTAGCTTTTTAATTTTGAGGAACAGAAATTCATTTGTGTAGGGTTTATATAATTTGTTATAACCTATAAATATGGTCTCCATTTTTATTTTATAGCAAAATGGCTGTAAATGAAAATGAAGTTTATTCTTACAAGGAAATAGAAAAATTAATACCCTGAAAAGAAAAAAGGATCGTCCTAAATCATCCAAACCATCCTGTGAAATAAATAAGAGAGATTTAATAAAATACTTCAAAACTCAATATAAGTGAACAGTTCACAAACAGTTCTACTCTGTGTGACAGAAGCATAAAGTTGTAAGTCATCTCTCTCTCTTTCTCTCTCTCTCCCTCCCTCTTCCTCCCCCCCTCCAGAATGAGATACGCTTTCTGCAATTTGCCCAGATGGCTGCGGTGATTGCCATCAGGGATTCTCTTATGGCTTTCAGAGGTCCTGCCCCACAGGTCCCTGGTTGTGAGCTCCCATTCTTTAAGCTGGGCTCTGGGAATCAATTGGCATTGTTGCTGTTGTACCAATCTCCCAGCTGCATAGCAACTTCCCTGTCTGAGCTCTTTGACTCTATTTCTGGGTTGGCAGTGGAATTCCTCATTTATGATTCTGGGAGACTTTAATCTGCGATCCCAAGGAATGGATGATGAGGTGGCTCAGGAATCCATAGCATCACAGTAGCCACAGTTATGTGTGGTCCTAGAACAGTGAATATCACATTGCATTGGTTGCCAGTTTGGTTCCATGTCCTATTCAGGGTGCTTGTTTTAACCTTTAAAACCATTCATGGCATGGACTGGGCTATCTGAAAGACTGCCTCTCCCCAGTTACTAGGCGTCGCCTAGGTGGCCTCTTGCACCACAGTGGGGTGTGACATTTTTGCCCTCCCTGGGCTCCAGAGACTTTCCTTGAGCCTCTGGGAGGGTGAAAACGGCTTCCCAAAATTCCGGAGACCTTAAACAGGCCTGTTTCCGGCCTTCCTGAACTTCCGGTAGGCCCGTTTTTCTCTCTCCCTGAGCCTCTGCGTGTGCTCTGCACTTACCTGCATCCAAAATGAACTGCATGGGGACTCCTGGGAGGAAAGGGGTGGACGGGGTCAGCCAGGAGTAGGATTTGGGGGTTCTCTGAACTGCACAGAATCTTAGCTAGAGGTTCTCCCGAACTCCTAGTCCCAGAAGATGTGCCATGGTTCTCACATTAATTGAATATTCTTCCCTCCGAAATTAGATTAGCTCTCTTTTGATATTCCAGAAGGCCCTCAAGACCTGGTGGTGTTAGATCTTTTTATGTTAAGAATGGGAAATTTGCAGCTATATATTTTGCTTTATCTTCTCTTGGCTTGGGGTTTTAAATATTTGTTTTTATACTATTTATTTCTTATTGTAGATTTTATTTTTTTATATGTGATTTTTATATTTGTGATTTTTATCTGTTGTTGTGTGCCATATAGAATCATTTTTGGTGAGGTTGTTGGCTATATGATTTGATTAATAAATAATATAAATATACACCCACAGGTACATGTGTGTGTGTGTGTGTGTGTATAGAATGAGAACAAATACTAAATTAATACTTAATATAATTGGTCCCTATTTAGCTAATATTTTTCCCTCTGACATTAAAAATAACAAATACTTCAGAGGAGGTGAAGGTGGTAACAAACATTTTGGAGCTGCAAGTCTTCATCCAATAGCCCAAGGCCATAGTACACACAACAATGGGCTGTGAGATATAATAGATGGTATAAGATTCAGAGGTCTTACATGCAATACAAAACATGGTTCCTGGCATCTGTATCTTTAACTTGCTGATTGTGATCAATCAATCCAATTCCCCATCCAAAGGTTGGAAATTGGCAATAATATTCATATATAACAATAAGATCTGCATTTTAACATTACCTTTTTCATGAATTCTGCTGCAGCAATCTGCAATTCCTGCAGGAGGGAACACATGTGAATTTCATTAGCTAAATCCCTTCAATTTGTATCCTGTTTAACAGTTGTTAGTAGATTGTTCCATTGTACTGTATTAAACAAAGAACATTCAAAAAACCAAAAAAGGCAATGTTTGAAACAGAATGAGAATAATAAACATCTTTAATTTATTGGAAATAATTTTTTGTCCATGTTACAGACAGAAAACATGCTTTGGCCACTTAAACCAAAATAGCACAGACATGCTCCTGAACATAATAGAAATCTCAATAGCACTCATATCTTATTTTTATTTGTGCTACGACTTTTGCCCTCATTTTCTCCTTTTATTACTTACTGAATTTTAACCCAGTCACACATTATAATTAATCATTTTTATTTATTCAGCTGATTGCCAGTTGATAATTAATACGTTACTTTAGACAAGTATTCCATCATATCACGATAATACAGGATATTATGCTCTTGTGCCAACAAACAGAATAGAATATGGACAATATTTGGATTTGAAGCCTTAAGTGTGAAGAGTATCAAGAGTTGGCCACTATTCATAACAGGCATAACATTTATTGTTGTGACTGAGTTTAAATAAACAGCAAAGTGAGAAAGACTGGGTAAAATAGAAAGGATGGAATATAGAAAGAAAGAAAAATATTGGAGAAAAGAAGGGAAGGGGAATAGTATTTTTCTTTAGTAATTGCTCACAAGCTGATCACTTGACACAATCACTTAAAAAAGGTTAAAACCTAAATTAAAAGATGCAAAGTAATATGGAATATCTGAATGCATACCGGATTAAGGAATCTTTTCTTTCTTCTGTCCGAGAGTTTTGGAGCAAGGCTCATTAAAGGATGTAGAGGGAATGACTATAACAAAAAGTTATCGGGAAGGCTACTTTAGATGTTAGAATATTAGAATAAGTAATATCTAAAATCAAGATACCAGCTAACTGGTTTGATGCATGAATGTTTCTAATGTAACCATCCATAAATCGGAGCCTTTTAGTGGTCTGAAACAGACATACTGACTGGGGACAAGAGTTGCATGCAGATAAATCGGAACCCACCTGAGGATGAAG
This sequence comes from Ahaetulla prasina, assembly GCF_028640845.1. Classification (NCBI taxonomy): domain Eukaryota; kingdom Metazoa; phylum Chordata; class Lepidosauria; order Squamata; family Colubridae; genus Ahaetulla; species Ahaetulla prasina. The sequence continues at coordinate 96,570,308 of NC_080543.1, read as the reverse complement.
CTGCATATTACTTCAACTCTGAATGTCTTGTTGTGCTATGTTTCTATCTATATCACCCACATTTGCTCTCTACCTTTAGTTGAACAACTTGAAAACTTACGTAAGGTCAGTGTCTATTGCTTGTTTTGTAATCAGCACAGTAATCACTGTACTAGCCAAATTATTCTTTTTATTATTGACAGTTATTAATATAAGTAGTGACTGATAATATTGAACGTATGTAGTTACAATTATGAATCATCAGGAAGGAGAATCTAAAGAACTTCTTGAACAGTGTGCAAGGGGCTTTATTTTGCATATTATATTACAGAAAGCTTTTGATAAACAGAAATTACAGAAGACATCAAGCATCTGCAGCATACCAAGAGTTCATCAAAATAATGAAAAATGCATTATTTGCCCCCTCTTTGAAAATATCCATGGAAGATCCTTTTCATTTTACTTTACTGACATGCTGCTTAAAGAAGTTATAAATACACTGAAGAGATACATGTTATTTTACATACCTTTGTCTACTCTTTTGTATGTTTAAAATGTATAACAAATGAATATTTTAAAGTACTAACCCCAGTTTTAAGTGGATATGTTGGGTCTTGAGCTCTAGAGTAGTGAAATAAAAACTGCATAAAAAGAGCTATTTTAGTATCTTATAGTGTTTCAATTAATATTATGCATATAAATTCTATTTTAAAAAATTAATACTCACTCTTTTATACAATTCCTGATTATTTTCCTAAGAAGGACAATGATGATAATATTAGATTAATAACAACTACTACCAACAAAATATTATGGTACCGTTTTCAAGGAGAACAATCACCTTACCTCATCTATCTGCAGGCTGTCAAACATAGAGTTACAAAAATCCAAAAATGCACTGGAAATCTGGAGGGAAAATGTATTTCAAAAATAATTTTGCTGTTGATGATATTATTTTACCTCAATTTTCCCTGAAATATTACCATACATCCATGAGAGCTAGAAATTTTGAGAATTATTGTCCAAACTGATCAAAGGGAGAGTTCTTCAGGATGACCATGATATATTATTATAGATGTAAGCTTTTTAAAAAAAATATGAACTTTTAAACTAATTTTAGTGACATTAGTGTTAAATTAATACAGTATATTAATAAGAATAGTAAAATACAAAACATTTATATTATTTTTGATACTTCCCACAGCTGCTTATTAGTAAATATTTGCCATTTTCTATACTTTATTGTATCATTTATGAACATAACATTATAAAAACATTTTATGAAGCAACAATTTAAAATGTGAAAAATATTAATTATTTGTTTCTTATCTGTGGCATGATCACTATAAAAATAGAATGGAGTATTAAAACATATACCATATTTTTTGGAGTATAAGATGCACTTTTCCCCCTCTAAAAGAGGGTGAAAATTTGGGTGCGTTTTATACACCGAATGTAGCCTCTGCGTGTCCTCACAAATGGAGCTTTTGGGGGCTGCAAACTCAGCTTCTCAAATGGAGCTTTCGGAGAATGAAAAAGCAAGGCACAGAGGCCAAAATGGCAAACCAGAACAGCTGCTGCCTTGTTGGACCGGTTCCATGCTTCCCCTACTGTACTCACTGGAGCAACCTGTGACAATCAGCTACATTTTTGAAGCTGCATATCTGCCCCAATGAGTCATGTGCGAGTGTAGCAAGCATGCACGCTCATAACCAGTGAACCTGTTACTAAAGTTCACCTCAGAAAACAGCTGCTGGGGGTATTCCAGGAGGCCGATCCACTCACCAATCAGCTGCTCATGCTGAATCAGGTTAATGTGCTGAAGCTGACCAGGCTGTTTGCTAAGGTCGCTAGCCAGATGAATACCGATGGTTCTAGGCAGAGGCAGATTTTTTTTCTTATTTTCCTCCCCCAAAACTAAGGTGCGTCTTATACTCCGGAAAATATTATACTCCGAAAAATACAGTACTAGCAGAATATAAAGGTTTACAATAGATCACTTTACAGATGTATGATCTATAAAGTAGCCAAAGACAGTGAAATAGTTGAAAGTAAATCAACAACTTTTAATAAATACTTTTAAATATAAAATTACTTTTTATGTTCACAAAATCAGACACTAAGACTAAATGTTAGATTATTCCTTATGTTGTGTTATTTTCACACTGCTTCTTTTATGTGGAGTTGTGGTTCCAACAATGTTAGTTGATTAGATTTGCCCATATCCAAATGGTAGATAGGCTGGAAAGTGTAGTTAGTTAATATGAACTAATATGTGTATGGATAGGTTGTGAAATAAAGCAATTTTACTGAAAATTGCTTAAAAAAACAAGTGGTTAAGTTTCAGTATTAGAGGACAAATAATTTACATGAATTATTTGCTTGAAAGAGGTTTTTAGAAAATTAAATTAAATAGTTTGTGGGGGAATATGTACATATTTTTGAATGCATTTACATTTATGATTACACTATAGTTCTAAACTAATTACACATTTTACCTGAGATTGTTCAAAGAGTTCTGTCCACTGACTGAAACATAGTGCCAGCCTCTAGAGCAAAAGAAGGAAAAAGAGAAACGTCTAATCTAGTTAAAAACTTGTACAAAAGATTATGATATTTACAAGTTCTAACATTAGTTCATATGCAGTCTGTATTTGTATATTTTGCTCCTATAGCAATTCATTTATTTACATGCATTTGCATACAGCAAACACTACTGTATATGGCCTTTCTTCTGTAACTGCAGTAGATTTCGTATTTTCCAGGGATGTACTATTATTTCTATTTTTCTGGCAGAGACATGGAAAATATGTTAAATGTTATGTACCTCATTTTTAGGAATGTTTGATTCATCCAGATAGCTGGCAAAAGTCTGAGGAAATCCTGATAAAATGAAATAATAGGTAAGCATTTGATGTAGATAAAGCATGACTGATTTAATCTGAACTAACATAAAGAAAATGCATACACTCCTGAAAAAACTTGTATATTATACTGTAGATCAAACAAAATCCTCTGATTAGAAAATCATATCACTTTCTTTCCTAAACTTTAACTTTGAATTTAGCATTTAAAAAGTTTATTCTGTAATTAACTCCCACCCTCACTTATAAAAGAACAAAAACCTTTAAATTGGGATACAAAAATAAGCCAATATTATGTAACTGAGAAGGAAGAAGAGAAAGGGAATGCATCCTCACATATGAATGCATACTGACTTTAAAGACTTGTGATCCGATTTTAATTAATTAATTTTCATGAATTGTTTCAACCAAAACCTTTATCTAAAAATTTCTCCATAAAAAAGGACATGGTTGCCATGTTCTGTTCAGGACCTTGGATAGCTCAGAGATGGAAAGTTCACTTGCACTGAATTTGTGCAAAGAAAAGAAGGAAACGCAAAGCCTGTTAATCAAACACTAAAAGTATTAAATATGCATCAAGGAAAATCAATATTTTATTTATTCAGCACAAGAGTTATATCTCTTATGGTAAAGTTCTTAAAACAAGAATTCCATTTTAGGTCTTTGACTTCTAAAGCTTATAGAAACAAGAAGTACACCATACACAGATAGGATATCTACAAAATGGTTTTAATTTGTACAGTAAATCACTCATAGAGTTGGGGCAATACACAAACATCTTAAATAGATATGGAGTAAGAATGATTCTTACCTGAAGTGAATTGTCCTGTGCAAAAGCAGATTACAAAGACCAAAGGGAAAGGAAGAAATGACTGTTTCATTTTCATCCACCAAATCAAACCCAAACTTTTCTGTATCACCAATTCAAGTTCATGAAGCAGCCAGGTTGCTACTAACCTTTCTATGCCTAGTCTAAATTCGAGAGTCATCTTTATTTGCGACACTGAAAAAAGAACCAATCAGTGCCTCACAGTATCCTCGTTTTCTCATTAAGTATCATGCTGTGTCTTTATTTAAGAAGCAAAGTTTCCCCCCATCAACTCTCAGCAAGTCTACCAATTAGTTAGATCTCTATACACAGAATGAAAGTCCTTTAAAAAAACAGAGGGGCGAGGGGGACTAGGACGTAGCCAAGGGAAAGGGAAGTGCCTCTAAAATTTTCTGGTGAAATAGTGTGGCTCAAATAAGCAGGACAATTGGATACAGATTTAATCATACTTCCAACAGACACTGAAATCAGTTTCTATATTAGTAGACTTAGACTTATATACTGTTTCACGGTGCTTTACAGCCCTCTCTAAGCAGTTTACACAGTCAGCATATTGCCCCCAACAATCTAGGTCCTCATTTTACCCACCTCGGAAGTCAACCTTGAGCTGGTAAGAATCAAACTGCGCATGCGTGGGGAATGGAGGCTCGCGGCTGAGTCGGGAGACAGCGAGGGACATTTTACCTTGAGAATGGAGGCTTCCTGAGACTCGCCGAGCCGCCTATACCCCCTGACCCGCTGGATTGTCACCCCAGCAGCCGTAGGAGGGGTTTCTGGACCCTCTCGGGTTAGCGGCTGCTGAGAACGGGCAGGGGGGGGGCGATGCGGCGAGCGGCGAGCGGCCCTTCCGTTTGGCGCGCGGCCTGCTGCGAACGGCCTGCTGCAGGCGGTCTGTGGTCGGACGGCTGTTTTTCGGCCTGTTTTTCGGCCCGGGAAAACAGCGGCCCGTGAAAATAGCGGGCGGCTGTCTTCCGGCCTGTGGCCTGCTGGCGACCTGCTGCTTCCTGATTCGGACGTCTTGGACTGGCGTCCTTGGCACCGGACGGTTCCATCTTCCCAGCAGCCCGGATGTTTGGGCTGCTGAGGTTTGTGTCCGCGCGGAGGTGGTGGACACGAAGACCGGGCCTGTTGGGAGTCTGCAGATGGTGGCGGCCATGGCGCGGGCGGTTGAGGGCGACGGGTGGAAGGACACGGCCCCCGCCCGCGTTTGTCTATCGGCGCCTGGTCTGCTGAGTTTACATCTACGCCCACCCTCATCATCGGTGTCGGAAGTTTGGACGAGACCGCGGCATGGACATAAGGCCGCGGGGGGGGGTGAGCTTTGAGAACGGCGCCCCTCTCGATCCCATATACTATGCTCCTTGCTGGGTCATTGTTGCTTCGACGGGTTTTGAACTCCCCCCGCCTTGTCTGAAGAGGTGGGGGAGGGGATTCCACCCGGTTTTGTAAGAGCTGTCGGGGGTTTCCCTTTCCGGGAATTGACAGTGCCAGCGATGGTTGGGGACGATGGCGCCTCTCACCTTCTTGCCATATGGGTGTTGGCCTATTTTTGACTTTGACTTTCCATCGGACAAAGGGGCCTCCCATTGGTTGGACCAGCTATTCTTGCCTTGTCCATTCTGAGGAAATGACTTTCTCTCGCTGTCTCTACTTTTCAACATGCGATACTCCGCACATGAACTCCTCTGCCTGCGAGGTGCCCCCGCCTCGCAGGAATGGCCCTCTGCACTACCAAGGGCCGGCCTCAATGACGGGTTTTGGGACCCACAGAGGTGGCATGCGTCGAGGAAGAGCCTTTGGGGATTTTTAAATAGGGAATTTTTAAAGGGGGGGAGGGCAAGGGCGGGTGATGGGGGAAACCCGTCGGGGAGGGTATGTCCAGTCCTAGCGCGCGCTCACGACATTATTTTAGCTGGTCCGAAGACAGGAGGGGGGGGGTTTGAACAGAGCAGAGAATATCATTCCATCTGTACGGTAAGTGGGAGGGGCAGATATGGCGGAGGCAGGGGGCCGTATCGTTCTTTGGGAGCACGTGGTCGATGTTTAAAGGCGATCACGTGCTCCGGCCCCCCAGTCCCTACTCGTTCCCCGGATGGTCAAGATCCTCAGAGCTCGGGCCTACGGCTGATGCTCTGCAATGCCCGGTCCGTGGTTAATAAGGCTCCCCTGATTTGCGATCTGATTCAGGGGGAGTCCGCGGACCTTATGGGCATTACAGAGACCTGGTTGGGCACAGAAGGGGGTGTACCCCTGGTAGAACTGTGCCCGCCGGGTTTCTGTGCATTCCATCAGCCGAGGGCCCAGGGTAGGGGTGGTGGGGTGGCGGTTGTGATTAGAGAGAGTCTGGAGCCAAGGGAGTCCACTGTTCCTCAGATAGCTGGCTGTGAATCCCTCCTTGTGAAGTGGGGCCATCGTAATCAGATGGGGTTGTTGATCACGTACCTGGCTCCTTGCTGCGTGACTACAGCCCTACCTGAGCTACTGGAGGTGCTTGCTGGCGTGGCGGTTGAGATCCCCAGACTTTTGGTCTTGGGAGATTTCAACTTGCCATCGGCCGGCTTGTCATCAACAGTGGTTCAGGAGTTCCAGGCCTCCATGACGGCCTTGGACCTGATTCAAGTAACTGATGGCCCTACACACATCGGGGGAGGCACGCTAGACTTGATTTTTATCTCTGGTCAGTGGGTTAATGATCTGGAATTAGGAGATATAGTGAAAGAACCATTGTCATGGTCGGATCATTTCTCCTTCGCCTAGACTTTCGAACCGCTGCTCACCACCGCAGGGAGACGGAGCCGATCGTTGGTTCCGTCCCAGGCGCCTGATGGACCCGGAGAGGTTTCTGACGGAGCTTGGGCCGTTTCCTGAGGATCTTACCCACGGCACGACTGAAGAACTAGTTGCGGCTTGGGATCGGGCCGCGGCTGGGGCTTTGGACCGTGTCGTGCCTTTGCGGCCTCTGACCCGGCGCAGATCTCAATTGGCTCCCTGGTTCTCCGGGGAGCTGAGAGAGATGAAACGCCGGAGAAGACGCCTAGAGAGTGTTTGGAGGTCCAGCAGGTCCGAGGCTGATCGGACACTAGTGAGGTCCTTTACCAGGACTTACCTAGTGGCAATGAGGGAGGCGAAACGCTCCTACGTTTCCACCCTCATTGCGTCGGCAGATAACCGCCCGGCCGCCCTGTTTCCGGTGGCCCGCTCCCTCCTTCAACAAGAGGCGGGATGACCCCTGCAGGGTCGAGCCGAGGAGTTTAACGGTTATCTATACGATAAAATCGTTCAACCGTGATGGTTTGGACCATGATTGCGATGATTCAGCTGAGGTGACAGAGACTCGTCTTGTTGAGGTTATTTGGGATGAGTTTGATTCTGTGGCTCCCGAGGACGTGGACAGGTTGCTGGGGAGGTTGCATGCGACCACGTGTTTACTGGACCCGTGTCCTTCCTGGTTAGTACTGGCTGCTCAGGAAGTGACACGAGGCTGGTTCCAGGGGATTATAAATGCTTCTTTAGCTGAAGGGGTTTTCCCCGCCGCCTTGAAGGAGGCGGTGGTGAGACCTCTCCTGAAGAAGCCTTCCCTGGACCCAGCTATTTTGGGAAATTATCGTCCAGTCTCCAACCTTCGCTTCTTAGCGAAGGTTGTAGAGAGTGTGGTTGCATGGCAGCTTCCCCGGCACCTGGAGGAAGCTGTCTATCTAGACCCGTTCCAGTCCGGCTTCCGGCCCGGTTATAGCACGGAGACGGCTTTGGTCGCGTTGGTGGATGACCTCTGGAGGGCCAGGGACAGGGGCTGTTCCTCTGCCTTGGTCCTATTAGATCTTTCAGCGGCTTTTGATACCATCGACCATGGTATCCTGCTGCGCCGGTTGGAGGGATTGGGAGTGGGAGGCACCGTTTATCGGTGGTCCTCCTCCTATCTCTCTGACCGGCCGCAGTCGGTGTTGACAGGGGGGCAGAGGTCGTCCTCGAGGGGCCTCACTTGTGGGGTACCCCAGGGGTCGATTCTCTCGCCTACCCTGTTCAACATCTACATGAAGCCGCTGGGTGAGGTCATCAGTGGGTTCGGGTGAGTTATCATCTGTACGCTGATGACACTCAGCTGTACTTTTCCACCCGGACCACCCCAACGAAGCGGTCGAAGTGCTGTCCCGGTGCCTGGAAGCCGTACGGGTCTGGATGGGGAGAAACAGACTCAAGCTCAATCCCTCCAAGACGGAGTGGCTGTGGATTCCGGCACCCCGGTACAGTCAGCTGCATCCGCAGCTGACTGTTGGGGGGGAGGTAGTGGGCCCAAAGGAGGGGGGTCGCAACTTGGGCGTGGGCCTCGATGGGCGGCTGTCCTTTGAGGGACACCTGGCAGCCGTCACCAGGAGGGCTTTTACCAAGTCCCCTTGGTTCGCCAGTTCCCCTTCCTTGACCGGGATGCCTTATGCACGGTCACTCACGCTCTGGTTACGTCTCGGCTGGATTATTGCAATGCTCTCTACATGGGGCTGCCCTTGAGGTGCACCCGGAGGCTGCAGTTAGTCCAGAATGCAGCTGCGCGAGTGGTAATGGGAGCCGCTCGAGGCTCCCACGTAACACCTCTGCTCCGTAGTTTGCACTGGCTTCCTGTGGTCTTTCGGGTGCGCTTCAAGATCCTGGTTACCACCTTTAAAGCGCTCCATGGCTTAGGACCCGGGTACTTACGAGACCGCCTGCTGTTACCGTATGCCTCCCATCGACCCGTACGCTCTCACAGAGGGGGCCTTCTCAGGGTGCCGTCCGCCAAACAATGTCGGCTGGCGGCTCCCAGGGGTAGGGCCTTCTCTGTGGGAGCACCGACGCTCTGGAACGAACTCCCCCCTGGCTTACGTCAAGTTCCTGATCTTCGGACCTTCCGTCGTGAGCTAAAAACATACTTATTTATTCAAGCAGGACTGGCATAAATAGTGATTTTAAATTGGGGTTTTAGAGATTTTAAACATTTGTAAATTTTTTAAATTTTTAAATTATCGGCCATTTATTAATAGTTTCTTTTAATTTCTTTTAATTGTATATACTCTGTATTTTATTTCGGCTGTACACCGCCCTGAGTCCTTCGGGAGAAGGGCGGTATAAAAATCTAATAAAACTAAAACTAAACTAAACTAAACAAACTATCAAACTGCAGTCAGCTAGTAGTCAGCAGAAGTAGCCTGCAGAACTGCATTCTAACAACTGTGCCACCATAGCTCATATTTAAGAAAGCAAAAAAAAAAGCTATTATTATTTGTAATTCAACAGGTATACTCCATTGGTATGGAATTGGATATGTGGAGGGGCGGCATATAAATTTAATAAATAAATTAAAAAATCTATTAAAATTGACAACTCTATTTTTTTAATAGATAAAACTAGAACACCCATGATCTGTTGGATGATCCCTTCAGAGATATTCCTCATTTAAACAAAGAAACAGAATGACCATGGGTGGGCAAAAAACCAGTGGAAGATGGAGTTGACTTCTGACTTCTGCCAGCTTCCCCACTGACTTTGTGGGAAGCTTTCAGGGAATGCCAGAAATGACAATTACTACTATGGCTAACTATGACGTTGCTGCAACAGCCAGAACTTTGTGAATACAACTGTGTAAAGATCCTTGAAATTTCAATTACACAGGAGTAAGGAATCCCATATTTTGTACCCATTCTTTATGTTAGCAGACTTGAGGTACTTTGATTCAAATATTTTTGTCCTATGATGCTAACTGAAGGTTACAAACAGGCAAGCAGACAGTAAAGTTTTAGTAGTATATTGATAAGAATCATGCTTCATGCTACTTATAAAATGTGGTAGACTCCAAAAAATGCCTACTTCTTTGTTAATTTGCCCATGCAATAAGGTCATCATTCAAACTTCTGTTCTAGGTTCTCCTGCCACTTCAATGATAATAGATTTGTAGATATCCCTCCCTTGAGAGGGGAAAGGTAGGTATTAAATGTAAAATTTCATTTTCTTAGGGTAGTTTTAGTTACTCTTATTAAATTACTAAGAGTTTAGTGATACCAATTGAATTGCAAAATACCTCATTCTTGTCATTGGCATACTAACCTGTTTCCCCAAAAATAAGACATCACCCGATAATAAGCCCAATTGGGCTTTTGAAAGCATGGCAATAAGGCCAAGTGCTTATTTCAGGGTTCAAAAAAATATAAAACAGAGTCTTATTTTTGGGGAAACATGGTAACTAAGCACAACAATATGATGGGAAAATGTAGATTGATGCATATGCAAATAGCGACTAGAAAAAAACAGCATAAAGAAGTAAAAGTATTTTCTATTCTAAACTATACTAAAGTTAAGAGTGAAAGTAGGTGCTTAGAATAACAGGAGATAGATTGACAATTGTTAATTGTGATAAAATGGCTATAACAATTATAGTATCATTGAAAAAGTAGTTATTGAGTTTTGAAAATAGTGCCTTCAGAATAAAATATGTATTGCTTTTGTTGTTGCTTTTAGAATCAAATCAAAACTTACTTTTTGTAAGCAAGGTTACAAAATCTCTACAGAAAATTAATCTGTCCCACAATGGTGACTTTCTCAGTGTATGTTTTGCTAAATAGCAAAATTTTGCCACAGATTTGGCAACCTTGGGATTTCTTACATAAAATTATTCAGTGTAACTAGGAAGATTAAAAGAAAATAGCTGGAGTAGTTATGTTTGCAAATCAGAATAAAGCATACATTTTAAAAAATATGGTCCATGGTTTCATTTCTACCTTATCCACATGGATGCAGTCTCTGTGACACTGAAATATTTTAGAATCTGTCCTCCAGGGTGGCTAAAGGGAGAATATTAAAGCAAGTTCTGAAAAAACACCTACCTATAATAGGTTTGTGAGACTACAACTACAGTATTTTGCACCCCCTGTATTTTCTTCAATGATTGGGAGATCTTCAACACTTGGCTTTGCTCATGTAATAACTGTTTCTCCAATTCATCACCTAATTATTTCCTTGGCCTTTGTTGTATCCCTCCTGGACATGTCCTATGATGAGGAGGAAGGGGTGCAGGGCCTTCTAGAGACAAATGTCTTGGTGTGTGTATTTCCGCTAATTATAAACCCAACACAATTCCAGAAAATCCCTAGGATACCTTTCTTGCATCCACTGCCAGCCTCTCAGAAGTCCAGGCATCCAGTCCCAAACAAAAGTGCTGTAATAAAGATTTAACAAGAGAGGACAGAACTCAGCACAACTGAAAGACTTGCCAAGAAACTAGCCTGCAGAAGAACCAATACTGAAAAGAAAACTCTCACAGCTATATATTGGATGGAGGCTCAGCACGCTTCATTTATTGGCCTCACTCCCTGGGAGCAGATTTTGAGGTGTTTTTCCCCCCAAACTGCAGTTCTAACATGTTTACCTTGCCATGCCATGCTTAATGCTCTAGTTTCCACCTCGTGTTTTGTCTTCTTTTTTGGATTTGTCACTTGTTTAGTAGATTCCTTATCTCAACCTCAGCCAAGCCTGTGATTATATTTATAGTTTCAATAAAAAAGACTAATTTTTGCCTGACCCTACATATTCACTGGATATTTTCTGCCTGAGCCTACATATTACTGGACTTTCTATCTTGCTGGCTGGCTGCCAATAGTTTTAGCACAGAAAAACCTTATTGAAACCCAAAATCAATAGCAACTTGGCAGATAGAGTGATTAGATATATTTTTCTTGTCATGTACTAATTATCCTTTATAATAAGAGAAATCATCCCAGTTGTGGCTAGGTTAATCTTTAGCTAGGTAAACAGAATTGATTGCCAGATCCTCTCTTTATCATGAACAGCCCTTTTTCCAATTTCAGAATTGCACTGGCCAAGACAGTCTGCATTTTTTATAGGGGCAAGAAATCATAAACATAAAATATGTGGTATTTTAAACAACACATTAAGGCTTGTTCAAACAGAATCATATTGATCACCTTTCCATCTGTCAATAGAGTCTATTCAAAGACTGAAAGTCAGCATATAACTTAAATCCAGGATTTTAAGTCCCAAAACATAGCTTATTATTTTTGGCTCCATATACCTTATTTCTTTCAGAAGCTCAAAATAAAATAATCTAGCATTCCCTCTTTCTAGTTCCCCCCACAATAACCTTGTGAAGTATTTTATTTATTTATTCAGTTTTGATTCTAGGCATTCCAATTGATTCTGGGTTTCTCAAGGAATAAAGAACATAAAATCAATGAAATATAGTTAAGTTATAGAACAAATACAAATTACAAAATAATTATATGACATATAACAATCATAAGATATAAACAATATAACAATCCCATATAACAATCATAATATATAAAAAGAGCACAAAAAGGCATCTCAACCTTCCTATCCCAAGACACAGAAATAAAGCCATGTTTTCAGGCTCTTCCAAAATGCCCTCAGGTTGGAGATGTATGGATCTGGGGGGGGGGGAGATCTCATTGTTGAGGGCAAGAGCTCTTATACATAAGGCATACTTCCCAAAATATGACACTGTTTAATTGAGAAGAATGAGATTCTGCCAATTCTGCCAGATCATACTAGCCAGGCAGCAAGTATGAGAAACAGGGAGGCCCTCAAACAACCAAGCTGAAAGCCAAATGTGGCCTTATAGATCACAACTAGGATCTTGAATGGCACACCAGCAACCAGGGTAGCTTGCAAAGCAAGAGTGAGACATGGACAAATGAGGTAGGCTTGTTCTGACTGGTTTTCCAGGGCAGCTCCGAATATGTTGCAGTAATCAAGATGTGAGGTAACAAGGGCATGAATGGCTGTCTGGAGATTGCTTGATCCAGGAAGAGTGCAACTGGATGACAGGGCTATGGAAGCATGAACTTCCATGGTTTAGCCTTAAACCAGAATCTTCCTATTCCTAATCCAACACTATGCCAGATCTTTCCAGTCCTCACCCACCACCCAAAATTAATATATTTGGCTACCCTCCAAGTTAATTAAATCCAAAGTTCTTTAAAACACAATATACTTTTTATCATATTAATGATTTGCCAATCCAAAATGGGTGTATTAAAAAGCAAATTCTCTCAAATATATCATCTCTAGGCAAGAAAAATTGATACCTGATTCATCTGAATTAAAAAGTGAAGCATCCAATAACCAGGAAGAGAAAGTTGGCACATGACACTAGAGAAAATATCTAAAATGTATGAACCCATTTCAAATATATGTTGGAAATATGAACAAAAATAGGAACATTTTATCATGCTTGGTGGACATGTAAAAAACTAAAAAAATTGGATTCAAACGCACACATTAATAACTGAAAGATTATTATTCAGTGGAAGACAGAACTTTTACTTTTAGAATTGATGGATAAATAGTTAGAAAAGAGCCATGGAAGATTATTTTGATTCAATTCAATTCAATTTATTGTGGTCATAGACCAGTACAAGCAGCGTGTTCAGTGAATGGACGGATGGATGATGACTGAATGAACAAACAAAATGAAGTTTAAGACAGGGTTAAAATACATTTATAAAACAACCTAACTAACATTTGTAATTGAGGTTCAGGATACAGCTCATATTAAATGATAATTGAAATAGTAAAATTATTTTAAATATAACATCAAAAATTACAACAAATAGTAATATCTAAAATTTAAATGGATTATAGCTACAAAGAATGCACTGTGGGAGATTGGCCCATCAGGGTACAACAGATTTTCCTCCTTGCTGCCCAAACAATAGTTATATGTGCTGTAACAAGAGATACTGTACTTCATCTATGAGCAGCATCTGGGTATAGTCTGAATTTGGGTGACCAGGATATCTACTAATCAGAGGTAGAATGAATCTGATTAGGCTTTCTCCATAAAAGGAGCAACAAAAGAGAAAACATTTTGTAGTTTCCCCCATTCTGGAATTATAGGGCAGAGCCTTTCAGATACTTTTTAATATTTACAATCCAATATTCCAGAAGACAGAGCATGGCATCAGGCAAGGGGAAGCTTTCTGATGGCTGGGTGTTTCTAGCTGTGTAAGATAACTGGTAGCAGTGAAAATATATCTGTTGTATGCTGGTGACAGGAAGTCTGGGTCTTTTCCTGCATCCTTTATCCTTTGCTTCAGGATTTGTTTTACCCAATTGTATTCAATTTTATGCAAGAGGGTTGTCTAGATTTAAAGGATTAGATTCAACAGCCTTGATCCACATGGGATTGAAAATTATCCTGAAGAATTAATGGTGCTGAGCCTTTAGGACAGGTTATTCAACACATAAATGTTGTACCTTATGATTCTTGATGAATATATCTTTTCTTTTATGTACACTGGGAGCATATGCATCAAGACAAATTCCTTATGTATCCAATCATATTTGGTCAATAAAAAAAATCTATTCTCTTGGCTCGACTTTTATCATATCTCTCTTCAGGCATATATTTGTATTTGAGACACAGCAAGGTATCTGTAGAGTTGCTCTAATGCAGGGGTATCAAACTGGATTTAGGCCGGATCAGCACTATAGTTGTTCTCCACAGGCTGGAGGGGGGGGAGATGGGACGGATGCCTCCTGTAACACCCCACCAGCCAAAATGGGAGCCCCCCCCCACACACATCCCATTTTCAGCCTGGATGGCCTCCTGCAGCACCCTGCTGGCAAAAACGGAGGTCTTACTCGAGATATCTTGGTAAATCCTCTGAAAATGTAATCTCCAAATTTCAGAGGGTAATGAAATGGAAATGTAATGTAATGGGTAGAAGTTCTGAAACCTAGTAAGATCACAACAATATTAAAATTTAAATTAAATTAAACATCAATACCCGGGAACATACTGGAAAAGATAATCAAAAATTAGATCTGTGAACATCTGGAAAAGAGTAAAGTAATAACTAGAAGTCAGCATGGTTTGTAAAAACAGATCATGTCAAACTAATTTCATTTTGTTCTTTGACAAAGTGACTAAATCAGTAGACCAGCGAAATGCAGTGGACATAGTATACTTAAAACTTCAGCAAAGTATTCAACAAAGTAGACCACAACTTACTTCTTGATAAGCTAGAAAAAAGTGGGTTAGATCAGGGGTCACCAACCTTTCGGATCTCAGGGACCACTAAATTCATAATTTTAAATCCCAGGGACCACTAATATGATCTGCCTATTGATCGGCTGGGTGGGTGTGGCTAGGTGGTCATATGACTGAGTGGGTGTGGCCAACTCGATGTCACTCACATGGAGGGGTGCCTTGCCAGCGTCTACTCACCCCTCCTCTCCCAGCCACTCCTCACCTCCCCAGGCTCCTTAGGGCCCCAACAGGAAGCAATTGTTGGAGCTAAGCAGCCACCACGAGAAAGTTGGCAAAACAGCTGGCTCAGTTCAAATTGGATCTGACCAAGAAGGAGGCTCAGCAGAAGCACCTCATGAGGACTATGAGCATAGGCCTTCCAAGCAGAGGGAAGACCTGTGGAAGTGCAAGGCCAGGTAGTGGCACCTGGAGGCTCAGCAGACTGAAATGATCAGCCAGTTCTAGACCATGATGCAGTCCCACTGGAACAAGGTCCTCTGGCTTTTCACCACCAGTGGCACTTCCCTCCAGCCTTCGCCCAAAGCCCCATACTAGGCGGCCGAAGCAGACCCCAAGTCGGAATTTCTGCCCCCCTCTGCCCCGCACAAAAAGACCCCAAAGGGGGAGACTTTCTTCAGCAACACAACCATTCATTGCATGTATCCGGCCCAGGGACCGTACTTTGAGGACCCCTGATTTAGTGCAATATAAAAAATGCAAATAATTTTTCTGTGGACCATCAAAATTTTCTCATGGACCATCAATGGTCCACGGACCACCAGTGGTGACCGCTGGATTAGATAGCATCACCACCAGATGGATTTGTTACCGGCTGACAAACTGTACTCAACGAGTAGTCCTTAATAGTATGACATCTACATGGAGGGAGGTAAGCAGTGGGGTACCACAAGGTTCCGTCTTAGGCCCAGTACTCTTCAATATCTTCATAAATGATTTAGATGAGGGAATAGAAGAGGAACTCATCAAATTTGCAGATGATATTAAGCTGGCAGGAATAGCCAACACACTAGATGACAGATTCAAGATCCAGATGGATCTTGACAGATTTGAATACTATCTAACAAACAACATCTAGCAAAATGAAATTCAATGTAGAAAAAAGTAATGTCTTACAGTTAGACAAGAAAAACCAAAAGTACACATATAGATTGGGTGAAACCAGGCTTAATAACAGTGTGAGATAGATCTTGGAGTCTCAGTGGACAATCAGTTAAATATGAGCTGGCAGTTGCAATGGCAGTGAAAAAAACCAATCTAATCCTAAATTGCATTAACAGAGGAATTCAATCAAGATCACACATGAGGTACTAATACCACTCTATAAAGCCTTAGTAAGATGACACCTAGAATACTGCATCTAGATTTGATCACCACACTATAAAAAAAGATGTCAAGACTCTAGAGTGCAGAGAAGAGCAACAAGGATGATTAGGGGATTGGCGGCTAAAACATATGGTTGCAGGAACTGGGCATGGCTAGTCTAGTGAAGAAAAGGACGAGGGATGACATGATAGCAGTGTTCCAATATTTGAGGGGCTGTCACAGAGAGGAGTGGGGTCAACCTATTTTCCAAAGCACCTGAAGGCCAGACAAGGAATAATGGATGGAAACTGATCAAGAAGAGATTCAACCTAGAAATAAGAAGACAGTGAGAACAATCAACCAATGGAACAGCTTGCCTTCAGAAGTTGTGGGTGCTTCATCACTGGAAGCTTTCAAGAAAAGACTGAACAGCCATCTGTCAGAAATGATATATGTGTCTCCTTGCTTGAACAGGGGATTGGACTAGATGAACTGCAAGGTCCCTTCCAACTCTAAGCCAACTCTGTTATTCTATTATTCCATCTCTTTTTCTGCACTGCTTCAATAAGTCGTTCCTAGGCGGTCCAGTGATTTTAATAGATGATTACTGTGGTGGGATTACAGGATTTATTTATTTATTAAATTTATATGCCACCCATCTTGCCTAGTGTTGACTAAGTTACTTACAATCATAAGAACAAGATAAACCATTAAAATTTTAAATTAATAAATATTGACACTATAATAATTTTAAAATTAACAAGATTGGAAGGGAGTGACACGGGGAGGGGTGGAATCTTATCCAGACCAGTCAAACTGGCAGCCAGCAGGCCAAATATGTCATATGCAGGCCACGCCCACCCTGGCTCTGCAAAGGCAAAAAATGTTGTGATACATTACAATCCGGCCTGTGACACAATCAAGTTTGACCTCCGTTGTTTTAGTCTATTAAGCACCTATATGTGCAGATAGATAGAAATATTTCACTTTATTTCAATCACTATGGAAGGGTCAGTGAAATTGACAGAACTTGCTGAGATAGGCTGACTTTTTTATTAGAGAAAGGTCATTATTGACATTATGGATATTTTGCATAAGAAAGAAAATGATGTCACTTATGGCTTTGATGTTTAGAAAGGTTATAGAAAGAAGGGAATTGTGATGAAATCTTGGAGAAGTTTGATTAGAATTGTACTGTATGTGTAACTGCCAAGAACAATGAATGAGTGTATGTATACATACACATACACACACACACATACATACATGTTTTACTTTTTTTCTATCTTTTTTTATTAAGATATCTGTATTCTTTATTGCAAAGCCCTTGGAAATTGCTAACAATTGCTAATTATTTATTTAAAAAGAGAGGTTTAGAAAAAACAATCTGATGTTTAGAATCCTAAAACATTTTCCAATAATTCAATAATTTGGGGGTTTCCTAAACTGCTAAAATACAGCTCCAAATTGTGAAGATATACTTAGTTGTTGGCCATTTGGCAGATTTATGCACCCATTAAAGAATTAGTAACAATAACTTTTAGCCATCAAATCCTTTTCCATTAAGGTTCTCAAAAAAAAAAAAAAAGGAAATCACCTGCAACCTTTAAACTGGAATTATCCCGAACCATCAGTTTTATACGTGAATGGAAAACAAATTTAAACTTTCCTCCCAAATCTTTTTTGTGCCTAGCATCTGTTAATGCTGGTTAAATAGGTACTGTATATCTCAGCTAACTGAGATGGAAGGGGATAACAACTTTCCACCTCAGCTTTCAAAACATAGGTTAGGTCCAAAATGAAACGGGTCCAAACTGCAGGCCCGATGCAGAAGCCAGTAGAAGAGAGTTAGAACAATTAATAAGTGGAACGACTTGCCTGCAGAAGTTGTGAATGCTCCAACACTGGAAATTTTTAAGAACATATTGGATAACCATTTGTCTGAAGTGGTGTAGGGTTTCCTGCCTAGGCAGGGGGTTGGACTAGAAGACCTCCAAGGTCCCTTCCAACTCTGTTGTAGTTATTATTATCAAGATTGTGGTAAACCAAACCCAACACGATTCCAGGCTTCCAATACTAGAAGCCTGCGGGAATCACTCTTGAGGCGCATATAAGCGCCATTTATGAGGAAAGCTGTTATTGGTCAGCCTTTGCTTCACTACCAAACGAAATCGCGGTTTAAACGAGATTTGCCTCCAGCCTGCCTCCGTCCAGATGGCGGAACAGCATTTGAAGAAGCTCCCCTCCTTCTGAATTTCCACTGAACAAGGGTGCCCGCCTTTCCTCCTTGCTTCGCCCGCCCTTTGAGGCTGAGTCAGCGCAGCCCCCCAAGACGTTCCCCTCCTCCCGCCGGGAGCCCCGTCTGGTTGGCGGCCGCCTTTTCTCTCTCCCCCCCACCTCCCGCCTTTCTCTTCCTTCCCCGCCTCCTCAGAGGCCGGCCAGCCAGCCAGCCTGCCCCGGGAGGCAGCGCAGAGAAGGGTGCCGCCGAGCTGGTTTGGAGACAGCGAGAAAATGGAAGCAGCGGTTGGTGGCGTTTCAGCTCAGCCAGACAACCGGCGCTAAAGGGAACACCCGAGCGGGTGGTCCTGTTGCTGCTGCAAGCCGCGGAGGGGAGCCGAGCCGAGCCGAGCCAAGGGCGATGCAGCTGCAATTGCAGCTGCAGCCGAGCTTGGCTGTCCCTGTGGTCGGCTGAAGTGAGGTTCTTTCGTAGCCGGGCCGGTAACGCTCTCGGGGCGGCCCGGGAAAAAGGCGAGACACGCACAATGCGCGAGGCGGACGCGGCTCTACGTTGCTGAGCAACTGCGGCCCGGGGAAGAGGCTTTTCAGCGCGACCCCCGGCGGCAACAGGGAGTCCAGCTGCGATGTAACCCCAAGGGAGGCGCGTTGCACGAAGGCCTCTTTCCAGAAGCGCTGGCCTTCGGCTGTGGGCAAATAAATGGTTCTTCTTGGACCCCAAAGGATTGGCTCGTTTGACACGTCCTCGGAGTAAGTATTAGCTTCTCCGTATGCAGCAGGGGGAGCCGGTGGCGGGCATAATGAGAGGTTGTTAAGTCGCCTGGGAGCGGGCAGTTAACACTAACATCGGTGTCTTTGCGTCACCCGCTTACCTACTGTGGACTCAATCATTGCTTTCTCAACCTAGTTTTCCCAAGTTCCCGTATAGAGTGAGCCACCAACGGTCTGGGTTGCAAGATGAAAACCTTTGTGGTTCAGAGAGAACGCAAATGATTCTTGAATTTAAAGCGCGTTAAAGAAACTATGTCCATTTCTTACATAAGTGCCATAGCCTAAATATGCAGTCCGAATGTAAATTGGTTTTATTTTGGAACACTGAATTGACGATTGACAAACCATGTTTTTACCGGATTGAATTGACCCATTTTCTGGATTTGCACATTACATTGAACCATAAACTAACCAAATAGGTAGAGAGTCTGATAGTTAACAATCAGATCTGTCCTTTTCTACAAATGCTTTACATATGTCCTGAAGCCCAAAACTGGCTGCATTGCTCAGGAAAGGAATCTTCAGTCTCCCACACTCAGTGTGCTATAATTGTGAAAAAGGGCATATTCAGTATTGGGAAGTTAAACAATTTGTTAATTAAATACAGTTGCTGTAAAGTGCTCAAATTGGTCAGCTTGATGCTAGCTAGGTGGGTCCAGAGAAGATGAAGTCTCATCTTGCAAAGTTATGAGTTTGATACTGTGAATCTTGTGTAGAGGCTCCTCTGTAGTACAAGTAAATCTTGCTTAGAGACACAATAGCAACCCGCAACTTGTAATTTTACTTCTACATTCTCCATTAATTTTGCTTATCACTTGGGAAGCACACAAATACTCATGTGACTGTGAGACATAATGACAATTATAAATGTGAGAATTGGTCACAAAACTGC
Source organism: Ahaetulla prasina (assembly GCF_028640845.1). Taxonomy (NCBI): domain Eukaryota; kingdom Metazoa; phylum Chordata; class Lepidosauria; order Squamata; family Colubridae; genus Ahaetulla; species Ahaetulla prasina. The sequence goes on along the minus strand of NC_080543.1, from coordinate 96,550,380 downwards.
AAGGTTTTTTTTTTACACCATTGTAATTTTGAATTGTCTCTAAATTGAGGCAGTCAGTAAGCAAGGACTGCCTGTTTACCTGTCTCAGCTCCCTATAGTCTACAACAGGGGTCTCCAACCTTGGCCACTTTAAGACTTGTGGACTTTAACTCCCAGAACTCTGGGAGTTGAAGTCCGCAAGTCTTAAAGTGACCAAGGTTGGAGACCTCTGGTCTACAACACTCCTAGTTAATAAAGTCCAGGTACATGACTGAAAACTGAATCAGGATGGTAGTAAATCTATCCTTCAGAGAAGGAGTTAAACATTTTCTTTGAAAAGGCATTGTTCTCCTTATCAGTGATTTCTGGTGCGACAGACAGGAAAGTGATCGTTCTGATCCTACTTGATTTCAGCATCTTTCAGTACCTTCTTGTTATCATTCTGTCATTCTCCAAGCATCAGGAGTGCTATATTACATAGTTCTCATTCCTGAAGGGATACAGGCAGTTGTGTGGGCAAAGTTGAGCAGTGGACTATTCCATTGATGATTACTGTAGGACTTGATATGGTCCTTATTCCTATTCCCCATGAAATTAGTCTGAACAGGGTTGTGCTTCCCAGATATTCACAATTTGAAGATCTCAAAGAGCAGGTGGCAGCTGTGGGAAAGAGGGCCTTTATATGTAGTAACTCCATCTTAAGCAGTAATTGTCTGGAAAAGCTGGCATTAACTCTGTGTCACTTGTGCCTTGGTCACCTCTCAATTGGACTGGTTCAATGCACTGTACATGGATCTGCCTTGAGGAACATTAAAAGCTACAGCTGGTTCAGATTGCAGCAGCTCAGATGTTAATGGTTTACCTCAAGCCAACCACATAACAATTCTGAGGAAATGGAATGCAGAAATTAATAGTGAGTTGCTGGGTACAATTCAGAGTGCTGCTGGTCAAATTTAAAGCCATTCCTGATTTAAGCTGCTTTCTCCCTATAAAGTCTGCCCACCCCATAAGATTCAGTAGGAGAGTTACACGTCCCCATGAGTAGAGATTATCACCATCAGGAACCATAGAAATGTTCCTTTTCAGACACTGCTCTCTCCTCTGGAATACTATATCCCCAGCCAATGTTGGATGAGACACTTCACTACTGTTTTTTAGGAAGCTTGCCTTTTGGTCAAGAGATTGGAATTCTGTTAAAGTTTTACTTGCAACTCATAGTTTCGCAGGAGTATTTCTAGTTATTTTTTATCGATTACATTAGGGAGTTATCCTCTGCTAGGAGTTGTCAGAGTAGATCAGTAAATTTACAGTTCTGTAAATAAGTTCTTTCCAATGATAAAAATAGGCAATTGACAGCATATTTATTGACATATGTTTCTCATTTTTCTGTGGGGTTTTCTCTCCACTAGATGGTGAGATTATCTAATAATTATGAAATTATCAAATGTCTGAAAGTTTGTTCCAAAACACTAGTGTATATGTGCATATACTGTAGTAAAATTGTTATTTTGAAATGCCACAATCTCTTGTTCTTTTGCTCAATATGTAGTGTTAATCTAGCTCTCTAACACAATCAACTTAACCTTGATACAGAGACAAAAAATAACTGATCCTGAGTGAAAATAACTTGAAAAAATTAATAGTCTACCAATTTTTCTTTGCTTATTTGCTAGGAAATTCAGAGCTTTGTTAGTTGTGACTGAAGTAAGAATACAGTATTAATATTTCTATTAATGTTAGTGTTTCATGTATTTTGATTGCACAATCCAAGAATCTATGAAATAAATTAAATGGCAGTTTTGAAAGTTTTGTCCAAAAATTGGTTGATAAAAAAAATTGGAAAAACTTTTTGTGATAGACATTGCATGTTCCAAAGGCTAATTGTTCCCTGAACCACAGTCAAAGCCACATTGGTGGTATGTTTTTTCACTGATTTTTTTAATGTATTTTGCATCCAAAATCTACTAGAAATAGAATTTTTATCATTTGTCCTTAAAAATCACACTTGCCTGTACTAATTGTAATGAAAAAGTATTTACCAAAATGGCACCAAATATGTTGAATATCCATATTTATTAAATATTCTTTGCATTCTAGGAAAATTAAAAATGAATTGGTGACTCATATGAAAAATATATTATAAAATGAATTCCATACAAAAATAAAAACACAAGAACAATACTGTAGTGCTGTAAGAACAGAGTGTCTAATAATGTGCAGAGGTGCTAGGTCTAATCCCAATTCCTCACTTCTGATTTATTAGGTTCTTTCTCATGAATGTGTAACAAGCATTTTCCTTGGGGCCTATTTATGTTACATAGCCCTCATGAGTACTGTTATAGTTATTTATTAATAAATTAATCAAATTTATACAGCTGCCTATTTCAAATTAATGGGTCTTTACTGTAGGACAGGTTAGGAAAAGTGACTGATTTGCTTTATTTTTATTTTCCACATCACCTGAAACCTTCACTATTTAGCAGGAAAAAATGTCCACCCGTTCTGCTCCCAAATCTGGGATAGGGAAATTTCGATTGATGGCCATAGATTTAGGCATTTGTCAAAATCTGGTATTGAGACTGCTGAGCTGTGAGCCACATGGGAGTTTCTTGATGCTGTAAAGCAGGAGTAAAGAGCATATTAATTTTTGTTTCATCAGTCCCTAGAACAGGAGAGGAGCTGGAAGTTCTGCAGTGAAGGAGAACCTTTTCCTTTGCATCAAAACATTTCCCTCCATATGAAAATACAATTGGTCTTTAGGCCAAAGCTAAGAATCTTTTTACAGGTAGTCCTTGACTTACGACTATAATGAAGCCTGCCAATTAATAATCATAAGCCATGAAGGTTATAATGTGAGTCATCATATGACCAACCCAATTTTATGATCTTTTTTGCAGCGGACGTTAAGCAAACACCGCAGTCATTGCACAAGCCTATTGTTTGTTATGAGGCATTTTTGCTGAAAACTGGAAGCAAATGATGATTTTCATCAAAAACATTGTAAATCATAATCATGTGACCACAGGTGCTTGAAATTGCTGTAAATATTGTTCAGTTGATAGTCACCAAAAATATGATCATGTGACCATCTGACAGAAATTTGGAATGGGATCATAAGTACCTTTTTTGGGGGGGGGCTGTTGTGACTTCCAGCAGTTGCTAAGCAACTAGTTATAAGTCAAGGTAGTCCTCGATTTACAACAGTTTATTTAGTAACCATTCAAAGTTACAACAGCACTGAAAAAGTGACTTATGACCATTTTTCACACTTAACAACTTTTGTAGCACCCCTATGATTATGTGATAAAAATTCAGATGCTTTGCAATTGACTCATATTTATGACCATTGCTGTATCCCCGAGTCATGTGATCACCTTTTGCGAGCTTCTGACAAGCAAAGTCAATGAGGAAACCAAATTCACTTAACAACTGGGTTACTAACTTATCAACTGCGGTGATTCACTTAACAACTGTGGCAAGAAAGGTCGTAAAGTGGGATAAAACGCACTTAAATGTCTCTCTGAACAACAGAAATTTTGGATTCAATTGTGGTTGTAAGTCAAGGACTATACATTAATTTCAATTCTTTTCCTTGCCCATATTAAATTAATTAGTATCAGTGGATAGTAAAAATGGTAATTATTTTATAAAATTAATATACATAATTAAGCCAAATTCTTAATAAAATACTAGTACTCAGTTTTGTCTTATGCTGAGGTCAATGTAATATATGTACCCCACCACACCTGTGTCAGCAGAGGAGGCATGCTGCAGGCCCTGTCAGACAAGGAATTCTGGCTGGCAGGGTCCAGGAGATGGGTCTCTGCAGTGGTGCCTGCCCTTTCGAACCTCTGAACTCCTGCAGTGAGATAGGCTCCACCCTTTTGAACTTGTATAAGAGGCTGAAGACCTGGTACTTCTAGATGGCCTGGGGAACCCAAAAGGAAGCGTCACACTGGCGGTGGTTGTGAATCCCACTTCCCCCTGTGCATCCTGCTCCCTCAATCCCCATCTTTTAACTATAATTCTATTTTTGATAGTATTTTCCAATTTTTAGTGTTTTAGAAATACTTTGTCTATTTTTATTTTAATACTTTTAATACTGTAAGCCACCCAGAGTCACAAATAAATTAATAAAACAAAGAAAGAAACAATCAAATAAATAAATGAAATGAACTGTCTATCTCAGGGATCACTATCTTCTTTGTGTTGGCTTCACTCTAATCCCCTCCATCCCCACCTTCCTCCCTGCTTTATTTCAGGCCTGCTGCATTTTCTGACGCAGCTATCCTGGCACAGCTGAGCAGTTCTGGCCAAGTTTGAATGCCTCCTACTTGGTGCTTGACCAGGGGTGAAATCCAGTAGGTTTTGACATGTTCTGGAGAACCAGTAGCGTAAATTTTGAGTAGTTCAGAGAACCGGCAAATACCCCCTCTGGCTGGCCCCAGAGTGTGGTGGGAATGGAAATTTTGCAATATTCTTCCCCTGGAGTGGGGTGGGAATGGAGATTTTGCAGTATCCTTCCCCTGGAGTGGGATGGGAATGGAGATTTTGCAGTGTCCTTCCCCTGCCACGCCCATCAAGCCACACCATGCCCACCAAGCCCACAGAACTGGTCGTAAAAAATTTTTGAATTTCACCATTGTGCTTGACCTGGCCGGTCTGGAGGCATCCTGAACTAATTCCTTCCTGGGGGTCTTTTCCCATATGTTGGAGCCTTTGTGAAGAATAATCAACCCATACAAGCCATCTTCCATCACCTGATAGGTTTGAAACAGCTAAGGATTGATACTTGACGACAAAAGCAGTGGCTACTACGCTGTCACTGCAAAGAAATGTACACAACTTCCCCAAAGAATTTCTGTAGCTTCTACCAAATACATCAAGTGTTTAAGCAGTTATAGAGGTTTTATGTGAAAAAAACAAAAGTAACATGTTTATCCACCTATAGCAAAATGTATTCTGTTATAGATCACATATAATAATATATGAAAATCCTCAGCTGCATTGTGACGTTATGTTACCAAAGAGGGAGTATGCTGTTATTATACACATCATTGAGTAGAGTCCCATTGAGCTTATTCTGAATAATATATGATTGCATGGTAATTGGGCTTCTTAATTCTGGCAAGTAAATTTTACAAATCTGTTATGAGTGAGCATGGTGCAAGCAGCATTTTTGATAGGGCTCATTAAAAACTGATTTATTCATGAGAAGATTGAGTCCTTCATAGAAACAAGCACATCTGTATGTATTTACAAAATTACCTGATAATGGGGGGAAAGTTTTAAAATCAATTGCAAAATTACCTTTTAATTTTGAGAAAATCAGAAAAATAAGTTTAGGGAATTATTTTTTTTATGTCAAGATACTTCATCAACTACGCTTGCTTACTGAGCTCAGTAGCACTTGAAGTCTAATTCTATAACCTTTGATATTATTGCTAAAGCCTCTCTTTCTCCAGCATAAATAAATTCTCAATTTTAAAATTAACCTACTCAAATATGTTCAGGATGGCAAATAATATTGTAAATCTGAATGGTTACGCAGTAAACTTAATAACAATGAAGGGGAACTTCATTTTTCTTCTATCCATGCAAAAATACATTAAAATCTCTAAGCTGCATCCACCACCACCCCATTTTTTTGCATTCAAACTTTGCTTTGTTATATAGGAACATTTCTTTAATTCTCCATGTAGATAAGAACATACTGAAATTTAGGGCAACTAAATGGGTTTCTCTTTTCAGCAAAAATAATAGTACAACAGGAAGACAAACACCATAGGTAGTTTAAAGGCTATGCTGTTAGACCTCTTATTAGTGTATCCTGTATTTCAAATATCTTTTGTTACTTGTAGAGACTGCTTATAAAATAAACAAAAGGGTTCACATTAACTTATTTTTGTGGCTTTTAAAAAGCAGAAACTAACAGAAGTTACATGGCTCATATCTGACATCATGCACCACCGGTGGCTGCTGTTAGCTGCATGCTTTTGGGTAATATTCATGTTCATGGTTGCTAGCAAGTTCATCACATTGACCTTCAAAGATCCTGATGGTAAGTTGAACCAACTTTATTCTTATTAATACAAGTAATCGCTGAACATTTTTGTGTCCAAAACAGTGTAAGAAAAGTTAAACGATCTTCTAGTTTTCTTTTTTCTTACCCATTCATATTTTCATTATGTTGACTTCAGAATAAACCTAAATGATTCTACAGCTTCCCTGTGAGTTGCAACAGTGAAAAATACTTAATGAAGGCGATTTCCACTTTTCTTGGCTTTTTCTTTTCTTTGTCTAAAAAGTCTAAATGTTGAATGTTACAATTATTCCTTATTTCTTTCAACATTGAGCACTATCTAGGAAAATGAAAGTGAAACAAAGATTTGATAGAATTTTAATTTTATATGGAAAGGTAGATACTGATTTTGACATATCTGAGCATTTTGTGTATTGTTCCTTTTCAATTTAACCTATAATACTTGTGCATAGACGTTAAAATCACATATGTCCTGTCCTATAGGGAAGGTTTTTGCTTAGTTCTATTAGATACTTCTATCCCTGTTCCCTTTCATAGACTAGGAGAATGGTCTTCATTAGAAACACTATACCAAGTTAGTATCTTCCAATCAACTTTGCAACACTTACATGATTTTGTGAGATTTCCCTTTTTTATGTTCCTCCCTAGTCTAAAATTCAGTCCTTGTGGTAAAAATGACATCTTTTCAGACTTGGTTTAACAAACAGCACAAACATACGGTAACTCTGAGAAGATGGGGAGTACTGTATTGTCTCAATACATGTAAGGTGACAAGTTTGGAGAACCTGGTTTACAGAGTTCATTACACTAAGGTTTTCCAAATCATGACATTAGTTTTTTTAAATAATTTGTGTCCTATTTAAAGTGTAATTTAATTATAATTATATACTTGTGATCAATCAAATTGTTTATGCAGTATAAAGAAAAAAAAGATTGTTCTTATTCAGTTGTTCTGTTTTCTTCATCTAGTTCATGGTGCCAAGCAAGAGCCAGTAATACCAACAACTATAACTGAAGTAGGAAAAGATCACGTAACAAAAGAGAAGAGGCTGCCGGGACAGTTTCAGGTATATAAAAGGGACAGGTCGAAAGGCTAAATAAATGGTATGGTTGCAGAGTTCTCTATGTTATATTTCATTGTGTTAGATTGTAACTGGTTCTTAGAATCAGTCAGCCAAATAGTATAGAGATTTATGAGCAAAACATCACTGTAACCATCTGTACTGCCTTCTGTTCAAAAGCAATTTTCCCTTGCTTTATTGTCCAGGAATTGAGGAGTTTTATTTTTAAAAACTATTTTGGTATTGTTTGATGAATTAAAATTTTGTTATGTTATTGGGTTATATTCATATTTTAAAACACAATATTTTATATTTTTGTATATAATTGGGGATACATTCCTAAGTATGCTTATCTGGGAATCTGTTGAACATAATAACAGATTATAATAACAATAATCTGGAGTACCACGTTCTGTATCAGCTTTTAGAACACGTTTAGAAGTTCTGTAAATTTCTAAATTGTCCTTCAGTTTTTCATTTAAATTTAAACACTACCAATGTGCACCATTTTTGCATAATTTCTATTTTTAATCAGTAAAGTGAACACCATCTTCCTTTTTCTATGATCAGAAAAAAATATTCATTCATTTTAGTCCACATTTAGAATATTGTTTTGTTTGTGCTCCCCATTTATTTGTAGCTTCAATTTCTAAAATTTTATTTTGTTTCCTTACTGCTGAAATCAAATTACTTCGCATCAGCTTGACAGAAATCGCTATTTCAAAAGACAGTAATACTGTGATACTGACCTTTAGAAACTTGGTACAGGTAGTCCTCAACTTACGATCACAATTGAGCCCAAAATTTCTAAGCAAGACAGTTGTTAAGTGAATTTTGCCCCATTTTGCAACCTTTCTTGCTACAGTTAAGTGAATTACTGCTATGGTTAAATTAGTAACAGTTGTTAAATTAATCTGACTTCCTAATTGACTTTGGTTGTCAGATGGTCGCAAAATGTGATCACATGACCCTGGGACACTGCAACTATCATAAATACATGCCAGTTGCCAAACATCTGAATTTTAAATCATGTGACTATGAGGATGCTACAAAGGTTATGTGAAAATGGTCCTAAGTCACTTTTTTCAGTGCTGTTGTAATTTTGAAAGATCAGTAAACAAATGGATGTAAGTCAAGGACTATCTGAATACATTTGAAGTGCTAGATTTTCTTGTATGAGTTAACGTTGAAATGCAAAATGATTTTTGTTCTTCTCTTCTGCCATCCCAATCAATTTTCATATCAAGACAATAGGAAAAGCTCTATCTGAAGACCTTGTACATGAAGGCTTGGTCCACATAGAGAGGCTTGAACTACTCAGGAATGTCTGCCAAGATGCATCTCTGAAAAACCTCACCCATACTGCAGTTTCCAAGTTTGTTTTGGACCGAATTTTTGTATGTGACAAGCACAAGATCCTCTTTTGTCAAACTCCAAAAGTTGGCAATACTCAGTGGAAGAAAGTCTTGATTGTTTTAAATGGTACTTAGTTAACTTTTAAAATCCCAAATGTGTGTTTGCTTAGGAAAAAAAAGATTTCAAAAAATTCTAACAGCAAAATATAAAAATAACATGATTCAGTGGAATACATATTTATTTTGGGCATTTTATATTTTGCTTGAAAGCTGCTTCAAATATCCTAGCCCAGTGCTAGCTATTCTGCTAACCTTTTAAAGTTAGACAACTAAGATATCACAGGTACCTTAAATTTAAAGGTTTAATTTAAAGCTCTCAAGCTCCCAGGATTCTTCACAACATAAAATTTGATCAAAATGCAGCTTCGAGATAAGGGAGGAAGAAAAGGATGATTGCAAAAATGTTTGCAATGTATTTCCATATTTTAATGTCTACTTGAAAATGACGGTTTCCATGGCTGAAATTAATACAAATCAATAGTTTAAGTGTTTATATCCATTTTTAAAGAATTGAGCAATTTATTACTTGCACCTAACACCATCTTTAGGATATATATACAAGTTTTTTGGTAGAATGTTCAATTTTATTTTAAATCACAGAAGCAGTAGCACCACATCTACCTCAGACAGACAGAGATATAGATATAGATGGGTTTCTGCTTTATTTGTTATCACAGTTTCATTGAATCCATTTTGAATTATTGGTAACATTTAGTTCAGGGCAAATTATAATTAAAAAATGAAATAATTTGTAAAAATAACAAACACTAAGAAACCACTATAAAATAAAGTAATAAAATTTTAATTTATTTTAGTAGCACCTTTGATTTTAATATAAAACAAAGTAGGCAGTGAGACAGATTCAGCTCTACTATATTATAAAATCAGCTCCATTCGATGTGGACACTATTGCTTTGAATAATTTGACTTTGGGGGCTATAATTAAAATATTGTAATTAAGGTCTTCTGTTGATGGAATTCTTTCTGACAGTGGACCTAATAGGTCCAGTCAGAGTCTTTTTTAAAAGTTGGAGACCCTTTGGAGCAGACAAGATGACAAGAGATCTGTTATTACAACTAAAGGAAAAGAAAGTCCTAGTGTACAAACAGATTTCTACAATATTAGATTTTGGCTTAAGGACAGGCCAAACTTGCTAAACTACCTGCATGCTTGTACTCTGGCTTATATACTTTTCAGGCATAAGGCTATAATGGAGAGATACACATAACTCTGTGGGTAGTATGAAATCAGGGAATTGGCTAATCACATGTCAGAATTAGGAATCTGGCTTTCTGCCCATATCTAAAAAAAACTAGTACAATTGACCCAGAATTTTTGGATCCAGCTGTTGCAGTTCTAGATTCAGCAATTGGTCAGACTTTGGGATAAAATACCTTGCACGCATAGAATGTTATCTGGCATGCTGACAGCTGAAAGGGATTAGTTACTCCAATATGCAGACTCCAGGAGTCTTTGAATAGAAACCCTAGATTGTCGCAACATGCTTTTACATGGAGACTTGTGATGAAGACAATTCATTGAGCTTTCCATTTTTGGTATTTTAGCAATTTGGGATCCAGGCCTGGATTGTAGGACGATGAGAACTTAATAACATATCAGGACATGGAGACTGGACCGTAAAGTAGAAAAGTATTCCATAAGTAGGCAGCAGTAAACTACTTGATGGACATTTTCATGAAGTCACCAAAGCCTGACTTGTCTTTACCTTTTTACCTAATACCAAATGAATAATCATGACAGCTGCTAGTGTAGATCATAATGGGAATAGACTGAAAGGTGCCATTATAAGAGCAAGTTCTAACTTATTTCTTCAGGAGCTTTTCCTTCCATCAACGAGATCCCTGAAAACATTGTGCATGACCATGAGAAGAATGGTCTGCCACGCTTATCTTCCTTCAGTGATTCTGAAATTAAAAAAAGGTAAGTAGTATTTTAATGTGTCTTTGAAAACTCTTTCCTTTATGAAAATTTCATTTTTGATCATTTGTGCAGTTTATTATTATTTATTTAAATGTATTATAGCTGCCCACTCCCATACTCTTAAATAGAAGCAATAATCAGAAAAGGTTTTGCAGGTAGTCCTCGACTTACAACCACAATTTGAGCCCAGAATTTATGTTGCTAAGTGAGAAATTTATTAAGTGAGTTTTGTCCCATTTTACAATTTTTCTTGCCACAGTGAACCGTTGCAGTTGTTAAGTTAGTAACACAGTTATTAAGCGAATCTGGCTTCTACATTAAGTTTGCTTGTCAGAAGATTGCAAAAGGGTATCATGTGATCCCAGGACACCACAACATCATAAATATGAAACCAGTTGTCAAGCATCTGAATGTAAATCATGTGACATGGGAATGCTGCAAGGGTCATAAGTGTGAAAAATTGTCATAAATCACTTTTCAGTGCTGTTGTAAATCTAGGACTACCTGTATTATAGCTTTGGATGAGGATCTGTGTTGTCCCTGTATAGGCTCACAGTTATATAAAAAGCATTAAAATTGTAATAAAGATCAGTTTTTGTTATTTTTGCATGTCGCATCTTGACTTTAGAAGAGAGAGTATAGCTGTAAAGTACTGCTTTGGGATTTCTAAGAAATCATGTGGAAGCAAGGATGGAGTTGACACTCCCTACACAAAAAAACAGAGACCTTTACAAGCAATAGTTCTGTGAAAACAAACAGAGTGATGGTTACAGTTATTACTTCATTTTTAAAAAATAATAATTCTTAATCTTGATAATAAATGATATTCATAAGTGGCCTTGATAGCATTTGCATCTTTAAAAATAAGATATAACACTGAAAAAATAATTTGAGTACAGGAAATCTTTGTTTAGTTGCTCCAATTGGGACTAGCAAGATCATAAACATGAGGATTGATCATAAAGTATCTTCTTCATCACTGTCATAATTGTAAATAGTTGCTAAATGAGGCAGTCAACTAAGCAAGGATTACCTGTATAGTCCTAGGAGCAGGACTATAAGAAAAAATGTCATTAAAGACATTGTCATCTCTTTAAATAGACTTTTAAGGACAAATTATTTGTATAATTTGATTTCATTTCATCTCTGTCTTTATTTTTTGCTTTTTTTTTTAAATAGCCAGCTATTTTAACAGGTGCATTCAACATTAAGTGAACAGACTTCTGTTCAGTGATAGAAGTTTATTATGCACTTTTTGGAACAGATTTATATGACATACAACTTTGAGTAAATCCTGCTAACAGATTCCTGTCAGGTTCTTTGGCCATTGCCTAACTAACAGTGGCCAAACAATGCCTGATTCTTTCCAAACAATATTCTCAAGGAGCTCTCTTTAACAAAATTTATTGAGAAGAAAAGTATAGTGTTGTTAAGAATTTCAACATTCTGCATTTAGCAGCAATAGATACCTGCATGATAGACACAAACTCCTCAATTTTCTTTCTAAGAGCCTTCTTTCTTTCTTTCTAAAAGCAAGGAGGTAGATCTTTTACTTAAAATGGAGAAGCCAGCAGTTTTTATCAGTCTGGGAACCAATTACAATAGTCTTTTTTCAGCACCCATTCAAAGTTATGGTAATGATAAACAAAGGGATTTTCAACTGTTCGTCACATTTGTGGTCATCAGCATATTCCACAGTCATGTTATCATGATTGGAGCACTTGGCAACCAGCTTGCATTCCAATGATCACAGCATTTGTAACTTTTATTGCTAACTTCCACCAAGGAAAGTCAATGGAGAACCTGGCAGAAAGTTGCAAATGGCTGCGGGATGCTGCAACCATGTGGGAGTCATTTAATGATACTAATTGGAATTGCTGGAACTGTGCTTATTAAGTCAACATGGTCATAAGTTGCCAGTCCCAATTACATCATTAAAGGAGGACCATCTGTTCTATAATACTATTCTGACATTAGATGAACATAACTGGAAGCAATCAAAGATCTTAATTTTTGCAGATTTCTCAGTTAAATAGTGTGCAAAAATGCTTAACAGCAAAATAAAAGTATTATTTTAAAATTTCCCTAACAAGTACATTTAACCAGTTTGTAAAGTGTCTTAACTATGTGATGCCTCAATTGCACATCATTTGCTACTATGGTCATTTGAGAGAGGAATATGGGCAAATCAATACTGTTGTAAACTGAATTTTTAGTAAATTTTAAAATACTATTTTTGCTTATGTTTTCCATTTAGATTGAAACTGTATTTCAAGTTCTTCATCGTAAGAGATCCTTTTGAGAGGCTTATCTCTGCATTTAAGGATAAATTTGTCCACAATCCTAGATTTGAACCTTGGTATAGACATGAAATTGCTCCTGGAATTATTCGAAAATATAGAAAGAATCGCACTGAGACTAAAGGACTGCAATTTGAGGACTTCGTGCGCTACCTAGGTGATCCAAATCATCGATGGTTAGATATACAATTTGGAGATCATATAATTCATTGGGTAACCTATGTTGAACTATGTGCCCCCTGTGAAATAACATATAGCGTAATTGGACATCATGAAACTTTGGAGGAAGATGCACCATACATCTTAAAGGAAGCAGGGATTGACCATCTGGTATCTTACCCTACAATTCCTCCAGGCATAACGATATATAACAGAACAAAAGTGGAACACTATTTTTCAGGCATAAGCAAGAGAGACATAAAGCGCCTTTATGCCCGCTTTGAAGGAGATTTTAACCTTTTTGGCTATCAAGAACCAGATTTTCTACTAAACTAGTATCTAGAAATTCTGGGCAAATGAATCTAAATCTTAACTGTAAACATGTACTGTGTAACTGAGGCTCATATTATTGCAATGTTTCTAGATTTTTCCAAATGTTCTTTGCATTTGTTGAATATTTGCAGTAGGAGCCACAAAGGACTGCCAATTAGTCACTAAAAAAAAGTATTACTGCAGGACACTGCAATAAAGCAGTTTAAAAATTATTAAGATAGTAAATATCAGACATTCCTTTTTTCATTAGCCAATAGAGAATGAATGGACCAGTAATCTGCAAAGAAACTTGATATAAATACAAAACAAAATGTTTAGAAAGGGCAGGAAATAACACTTATGTCAATGGTCTTACAAATCTATGGAGACCAAACAAATTGGTAAGTATTGTATAACTTAAGGAAAAGACTCCAGATCCTACCATGGAATCAATCTGAAAGTCCTTTTGCTGTAGTCTTATGATGGTTGCCTAATACTATTCATTCAGGAAATAACAGTTGCACAAATTTTAATTTGTAAATTTCTGAGTTATTATGAGGTGAAAAACCTTTTGCAAGATAAGCTGTGGATCCCATTGAAGAAATTTTAGAGAACACTAAAAATGATTCTTCATTTGCTTTGTAACCTTAAAATAAATACCAGTATAGTATTGACTGTGTAATTTACCGGGATCATTAAGTCTATGCATTTTGCTGTGGTCTGCTAATCCTGCCCCCAGTGGTGCTATTACAAAGTTGCCATAATGAATGAGATCAATGTTCTATTGAAACATAGCATCTTATTTTTGGGATTTCTTAGTTTAAGAAATAACCATACATATAGCTGAGGCAGCAAGCTGCCATGAGGTATATTTACATATGTAATATGTAAGTCATGTTTGATCTCTCAAATCTTGAAATTATAAAACATTACAAAATTGAGAAACAGGTGCCTATTGGTATAAACATATACCATGTTTCATCATACTTATAATGAGGCATAATTCCATCCCTATGCCCAATAATTTATGTGGAGTTTTCACAACTGGCCACTGGGTTTGTTTATTTCAGGTTCATAAAATTAATAAATTATCCTTCCTCCCCAAATACTCAATTTTTCCAAATGAGTTTCTTTCCATACTTTCACAGCAGAATTTGCCATATAAAATTATCAATGAATAAACAGCCAGCTTAATCCAAAATATTGATGTTTGTGTGCATAACAATGGAAATATTAATATAAAATGTAAATGCCCAGGATTGTAAAAGCATATGTGTGTGTTATTTCTGTTGGATGAAGAAAACTTTTAAGTTCACCAGCAATAAAATCTTAAAAGTTGATGCCTTTGTTCCCTTGGGTTTTCAGGAGGAACAAATCAGTTAAATTTTAGTTAGCAGTACATCAAAAATAAATTTGGAGCAATACTTTACATGCTGTAATAAGGTCTTAATGACCTTGGCTAGAATGGTGGAAATGAAGAGAAAATCTATTAAACTGACTATAATTCTTAAGAACTTTTGTATTTGTAGACTTTAAAAAAAATCAGTGCCAAATTGTTCCTTTCTGTGAAATAAACTGCTAATGAGGCCTAATTTCAGAAAGATTCCTAAAAACTGAGCCATTCTACACAATATAGAAACAAAGGTAGTGGAATTCATAATGTAACAGGATAAGTAGGGGTGGGTTTGTACAACTGCTGGTCCTTTCTAATCCCCTGCATGTAAATAAGGCATACAGTAAGTATGGTAAGTACTCTCCTATGTCCAACACAGCAAATTTGATGAGGTGGAATGCCTGGGCCTGCAGACAGTATTGTATTTGTTAACACATGGTTTTGTTTTACAATCTTTCCATCTCAACTATAGCAAATCTGGAGAAAACATAACTTTTTCAGGATTATTATTATTATTATTATTATTGGTGCCTTCAAGTTAATTTGGTCTCCTGGTGATTAGATGACGAAGTCTTTAGCAACATTTTTTCAGGAGTGATTTTCCTTTGCCTTCTTCCTAGGGCTGAGAGTTGCTTTCAGACAGAATTAGAACTCAGTCTCCTGGTTTCTAGCCTGGTGCCTTTAATCAAAATAAATTGGCTCTTCCTCTGTAATTAGAGAAAGCATATAAAATAACCCACACGTAGATTACAGCTATTTTTATTTTGTAATGTGTAGAATGGTTTAAATTTGTGTATTGTGAATTATGGGATATTTTTCCTGATAGATACCTGTTCTTTGTAAGAAAATTACATATTAAATTGTTGTGTGCATGAGTGGAAAGCTTGTGTGTGCATACTGCCACCTATGTATGTACTTACAGCTTTCCTTTACAAAAGTAATCTCTATAAAAAATATTCTACATGAATCTGTTACTATTACTTACCTTACTATTAGCAAGAAAAAAACAACAAAACTTAAATATTGTCCTTCTAAAGAAAGGATATTAATAAGATCTCTGACATGGTAAGATTAAAGTTATTTTTATATGAAGTGATAGGAGAAAATATGTTTATTTCAGGATTAATGAGCTGATCAAGTTCTTTCTCTGCTGAATTAAAATGTAATAATATGAGAAATGTGTAGTAAATTAAGGCCTTAAAAACTAGTTCTAATAAAAAAGTGAATCTTCCCTTCCTTCTAATTGCCCGGAATATATTGAGCCATGTCTCTGTTCTCAAAATAAATATGAACTAAAATACAGGTGATTGTATTTATGCTGCAAATCTACTTTTTGTGGTGTTTTTTTTTTATCTCATAAAAGATGCGGGCAACTTTCAAAATAGCATATTCCTCTACCTCAGGAATGAGAAGGATGCATATCACAGTCGGTTTATGGATGGCATCCCTTGTCACTCCATGACATCACTTCATAGTCAATGAAATCAATTCTTGGTATTGTTTTCCCTACTTTTTCCTAAAAAATCTTTTTAAAATCTCCTGAATTTCTCTTAAATATATAAATAATATATATCAGCAGAGCCCTCATTCAATGACATTTAACTGATTTTATCTATTCCTAAATGTTCAGCTGTTAAGACTCAGAACAGCCTTAAACAACTTGACCAGTTTCATATTTATGTTCTATCTTATTATTTTTATATTTGTATCCTGCTACAATGAATTCATCCATCAATGGCTTACACAGAAACTAAATTTAAAATGAACATTAAAATGAAATTTAAAAAAAAAGAAAAGTATGATTCCACAGGTTAAAAAGTTCTCTGGAGCAGCTCCATCATTATCTTTAAAAAGGGACTCTGGGATAGCACCCGTCTGATATCTACAGGGAAACTGTTTTAGAAGATTACTGCAACTATTGAAAAGCAGTACCTCCTTGTTTCAACTCTCTTTAGTTCCCAGTGTTGAGTAGTAGTTTTTTTTCTAGATGATCTAACAAGTTGGACTAATTAGGTTGGAACAGGTGTCATAACCTAAAGAACGTTATAGTCAAAACCACTTGGGAACTGATTCATAGCCAGTGAATTTCTTTGCAATCTACATATTACTACCCCAATGGGCAATATACGACACTTCAAATGTAGCTCGCCAACAGGTCCCCCATACTATATGCCAGATTTTTGAGGTTGCTGGAACTTAAATTCAATAAATTTCAGAATGCCAGACCTTGCTCATCCTATAGATTCATAGTTGATCAACAAAGGAAAGTCAAATGAGAAGGATAAAAGCAATTATTTTTATATTTTATTTTTGTTATAACTAAAGGTTTTTTGTATCAATGTCCACAATGGAACTATTCCAAGTTTTGATAAAACCAGAATATATCTATTTTTGATGTGCCTTTTCCTTAATGCTTTCATCCTGTCTTATGCCATATTAGGTGATTTAATTACCGTAACGTGGTTTAATTCCGGGGTCTCCAATCTTGGCAATTTTAAGACTTGTGGACTTCAACTCCCAGGGTTCCTCAGCCAGCTGGCTGAGGAACTCTGGGAGTTGAAGTCCACAAGTCTTAAAATTGCCAAGGTTGGAGACCCCTGGTCTAATTATCTCACCCAATTGTCATCTGTTGTAACTGCTTAAGGCACTCTGCCTATTGTCACCAGAACCAAAATTATAACCATGCTCATCATAGTAGCAGTTTGCCTTGTGGTGAAGAGGCTGTCTTTCCAGAGCAGGCATTTAAAAGAGCTGATTTGCTTAAGGCTACAATGCTATCAAGTGCTTTCTCTACTTTTTTAAACCAATGATGCTGCCTGAGTTTTATTACTAGCAATGATCAATTAATTTCTTGTTAGTGAACCAAACCACAAAAAATCCTCAAAAGAAAAATTAGCAAGAGAAACTTCTGATGAGCTGCAACACTTCAGTGAACTGTAGGATAGAATCAGTTTTAATTATACTTAGAGTAGATCAACTGGGATCAGTAAGACTTGATAAAAGATCTACTTAGCATAATAATGTAATCTGTGCTCAACCCTTTCAAGCATTTTGTGGGTTTGGTAATGCCTAAATTGCACATAATAATGCAACTATGTGAAGTATGCTTCATGTGTTTCTATGGATAGTTCCCATTATGTCCTGTTGAGTCTGTTTCTCCTTTTCCATGCCTTTGTAATGATCAAAAACATGGTTGGCTATTCCAAGAAAGAAAATCACCTACCTTTCAAAGCGTTTGTAAATTGGATAAGATACTTCTTGCTTTCTAACTTTGATGAATAGCTATTACAATTTCAGATCAGATTTTCTCGAGTCCTATTAAAGCTAACTGAATGAATGCTATATGGCAGCGGTCACCAACTGGTGGTCTGCAGAAAAATTATTTGCATTTTTTATATTGCACTAAATCAGGGGTCCTCAAACTACATTCCCTGGCCTGGATATGTGCAATGAACGTTTGTGTTACTACCGAGTGTCTCCCCTTTTGGGGTCTTTTTGAAGGGGCCCAGAAATTCCAACTTGGGATCTGCTTCAGTCTCCTGTTATGGGGTTTTAGGCGAAGGCTGGAGGAAAGCACCACTGGTGGCAAAGAGCCAGAGGGCTTTGTTCCAGTGGGACTGCATCATGGCCTGGAACTGGCTGACCATCTCAGCCTGCTGAGCCTCCAGGTGCCTGTACCTGGCCTTGCACTCCCACAAGTCTTCCCTCTGCTTGGAAAGCCTATGCTCGTAGTCCTCTGCTGAGCCTCCTTCTTGATCAGATCTAATTTGAACTAAGCCAACTGTTTTGCCAACTCTCTCATGGTGGCTGCTTAGCTCCAACGACTGCTTCCTGTTGGGGCCTTAAGGAGCCCAGGCAGGGAGACGAGGAGTGGCTGGCGGAGGAGGGGTGAGGAGAGGCCGGCAAGGCACTCCTTGATGTGAGTGACATTGAGTTGGCCATGCCCACACAGTCACATGCTCACCTAGCCATGCCCACCCAGCCAGTCATTAGGCAGATCATATTAGTGGTCCATGGGATTTAAAATTATGAATTTAGTGGTCCCTGAGGTCCAAAAGGTTGGGGACCCCTGCTATACGGGATTATGCTATACAGGTTGCCCTTGGCTTATTTAGCAATCAAATTATCAGACCCTGAGGGTCTGGCTCACGGCTCGGCTGAAGAACTAGTCGCGGCTTGGGAACTTGCTGCGGCTGGGGCTCTAGACCGTGTCGTGCCTTTGCGGCCTCTGACTCGGCGCAGGTCTCAACCAGCCCCTTGGTTCTCTGAGGGGCTGAGGGAGATGAAACGCCGGAGAAGACGCCTAGAGAGTTCCTGGAGGTCCAGTCGTTCCGAGGCTGATCGGACACTAGTTAGGTCATATAATAGGACCTACCTAGTGGCACTGAGGGAAGCGAGACGTTGCTACGTCTCCTCCCTCATTGCGTCGGCAGATAACCGCCCGGCCGCCCTGTTTCAGGTGACTCGCTCTCTCCTTCAACAGGGGGAGCGGGATGACCC
Source organism: Ahaetulla prasina (assembly GCF_028640845.1). Lineage (NCBI taxonomy): Eukaryota > Metazoa > Chordata > Lepidosauria > Squamata > Colubridae > Ahaetulla > Ahaetulla prasina. The sequence continues at coordinate 96,531,276 of NC_080543.1, read as the reverse complement.
GTTGCAGGGACGTGCCGAGGAGTTTAGTGGTTATCTGTACGATAAAATCGTTCAGCTTCGGGAGGGCTTGGATCAAAATTGGGTGGATCCAGGTGGGAGGTCGGAGAGCTGTCTTGTTGAGACTGTTTGGGATGAGTTTGACCCTGTGGCTCCCGAGGACATGGACAGGTTATTGGGGAGGCTGAATGCCACCACATGTTTACTGGACCCGTGCCCCTCCTGGTTGGTGCTGGCCACACAGGAGGTGACACGAGGCTGGCTCCAGGGGATCACGAATGCTTCTTTGCTGGAGGGGGTCTTCCCTGCCGCCTTGAAAGAGGCGGTGGTGAGACCTCTCCTCAAGAAGCCTTCCCTGGACCCAGCTGTTTTAGGTAATTATCGTCCGGTCTCCAACCTTCGCTTTGTGGCGAAGGTTGTAGAGAGTGTGGTGGCACGTCAGTTACCCCAGTACCTGGAAGAAACTGTCTATCTAGACCTGTTCCAGTCCGGCTTTCAGCCCGGATACAGCACGGAGACGGCTTTGGTCGTGTTGGTTGATGATCTCTGGAGGGCCAGGGATAGGGGTTGTTCCTCTGCCTTGGTCCTATTAGACCTCTCAGCGGCTTTTGATACCATCGACCATGGTATCCTGCTGCACCGGTTGGAGGGATTGGGAGTGGGAGACACTGTTTATCGGTGGTTCTCCTACCTCTCTGACCGGTCGCAGACGGTGTTGACGGGAGGGCAGAGGTCGACCCCGAAGCACCTCACTTGTGGGGTGCCGCAGGGGTCGATTCTCTCGCCTCTCCTGTTCAACATCTATATGAAGCCGCTGGGTGAGATCATCAGTGGTTTCAGTGTGAGTTACCAACTGTACGCTGATGATACTCAGCTGTACTTTTCCACACCGGGCCACCCCAACGAAGCTGTCGAAGTGCTGTCCCGGTGCCTGGAGGCCGTACGGGTCTGGATGGGGAGAAACAGGCTCAAGCTCAATCCCTCCAAGACGGAGTGGCTGTGGATGCCGGCATCCCGGTACAGTCAGCTGCAACTGCGGCTGACTGTTGGGGGCGAGTCATTGGCCCCAATGGAAAGGGTGCGCAACTTGGGTGTTCTGGATGGACGGCTGTCTTTTGAAGACCATTTGACGGCCGTCTCCAGGAGAGCCTTTTACCAGGTTCGCCTGGTTCGCCAGTTGCGCCCCTTCCTGGACTGGGATGCCCTATGCACGGTCACTCATGCTCTCGTGACATCTCGCCTGGATTACTGCAATGCTCTCTACATGGGGCTTCCCTTGAGGAGCACCCGGAGGCTCCAGTTAGTCCAGAATGCGGCTGCGCGGGTGATAGAGGGAGCCCCTCGTGGCTCCCATGTGACACCACTCCTGCGCAGACTGCACTGGCTGCCTGTGGCCTTCCGGGTGCGCTTCAAGGTTTTGGTAACCATCTTCAAAGCGCTCCATGGCTTAGGGCCGGGCTATTTACGGGACCATCTACTGCCACCGATTGCCTCCCACCGACCCGTGCGCTCTCACAGGGAGGGACTCCTTAGGGTGCCGTCCGCCAGGCAGTGCCGACTGGCGACACCCAGGGGAAGGGCCTTCTCTGTGGGGGCTCCCACCCTCTGGAATGAACTTCCCCCAGGACTCCGCCAACTTCCTGACCTTTGAACCTTCTGCCGCGAGCTTAAAACAGGGGCAGGCACTCCTGAGGTACCCCATGTTCTGTTTAAAAGCTCATACATTCATTTAATGGCTGCATCAGGGAAACAGGAGGGTGGGAGGTCATTAAGGGAAGTCACCTTGCTTAATGATCATCATTTTCAACCACAATGGGCAGGCTTCATTAAGATCATAACTCAAGGACTACAGTCTGTATGTCACTTCATAAATTATATAACCATTGTGAGTCATTAGTTTTTATGGATTTGCTTACTAAGTTATTTTAACAATCTAAGGATGCCACATTTTTAAAATACATTTTGCAAGTGGATTTGACATTTTGTTCTTCAACTGGTATTTGTGTTATGTTACAGATTCTAATTAGCATGTGCTAGCATGCTAGTTGAGGTTAAATGGGCTTTAGTTGTGCTTATGGGATACTGCTCAAAATGATTGACCAATTTTTTCCTTACTGTTAGCAGGCAATACTGTTTGTGCCACAGACACCGCTAAAGCTGATAATTCAATTTACAACTTTATTATACTGACACAAATATTATGTGAAAGTCTCAAACTCATCATGTTGGGCAAGGGAAGACAATATTTATGGGACCTTAAATGCAGGTTTGTTTGATGAATGGTATTACTAAAGGGAAAGCGTCAGATAAATATCTGCATGAAGGTGATCTGATCTTGTGGAGTTAATGAGTAAATGCTAGGAACTGAAATTGTAAAAGTAATTGTAAGTGAAAAGGCTAACATTTACATCAGAAAAAACAATGTGTCATCTCACTTGCTGTAATATACAAAAGTAGGAATCTATCTGCTGCATGTTATACCCAGTGAATAGTGATAATGGAAGGATTAAGGATGGATTTGGAGAAACACTGTCTGTATTCTGAATGAACATAGTTCAGAGGAAAAAACATTTAACAGAGGTATTATGTTAAATGATATGAATGGTTGGATGAGAATTAATGGAAGAATTTTTTAAAAAGTCTTGATCATTTAGAGAAGAGCTGTCAACATGGCCCGCAGGCTGGTGCATCACGTGCTGGCCACACTCACGCCCAGTTTAGCGAAGGGAAAAAAGTCCTGATATGTCATGTGACGTCGCTGTGACACCACAAGTTTGATACCCCTGATATAGAGACTCAAAAATGAATAATGACTTTGTACAATATCATGTTTATTGAAGGTCTGTTTCAAATATGAACTTTAAGCATGTCCATTTATTTAATGAAATTAGCATAAATTTAGGAGCTTTTTTGATCTGTTATGAGGAAACAGGAAAGCACTGATCAATTCAAGGATGAGTAAGTTCTGAATGTGGGAAAGACTGAGGAGTGTCAAAAGTAGAACTTCTGGAAAAAGGAAAAGTGAAAAAAGTAGACTACAAGAAGAAAAAGTACCGTATGTCTTGTGTGAAAAAGTACAAGATACTCCCAAGAGAATGAACAAAAAAAAAACCACCAATGTTAAAGATGATGTGGAAACTGCTGGAAACACAATAAAAAGTGTGCTATGGCATGCAATAGAAGTTTCCAGAATTATGCTAATAGGAGGTAAGAAAAAATGGTGGACTGTTGAAGTGAAAGAAGCTGTGGGTAAGGTTGCCTATAAGAGGATTGCTGTAGAAATGGAAAACAAGAGAAAGCTATTGATAGAATGTCTACTAAACATGAGAAGAGGGGGAGAAATCTGAATATATGCAAATGCTGATGAGAACTTTAAAGAATTATCTCCAATTTTGCCCTAGTATTGTATTCCTAGATATGTGGTAGCAGCAACATTTAAAGATACATATTTCCTAAAAGATGCACAAGCTAAACCTAAAAGAATTAGGATTATTCTACTAGTCTTATCTATTCTTTCTTCAAAAGAAAACACATAATATCTGCTTATCCACAACCTTTAGCAGAAACCTATTCCAGTCTCAAGGCTCTTTTTCAATCGTTTTTCTCCCCTTAATAGAATAGAATAGAATAGAATAGAATAGAATAGAATAGAATAGAATAGAATAGAATAGAATAGAATAGAATAGAATAGGATAGAATTTTTTATTAGCCAAGTGTGATTGAACACACAAGGAATTTGTCTTGGTGCATATGCTCTCTGTACATAAAAGAAAAAATATGTTCATCAAGGTACAACATTTACAACACAAATGATGACCAATATATCAATATAAATCATAAGGATTGCCAGCAACAAAGTTAGTCATACAGTCATAAGTGGAAAGAGATTGGTGATGGGAACGATGAGAAGATTAATAGTAGTGCAGATTTAGTAAATAGTTTGACAGTGTTGATGGAATTATTTGTTTAGCAGAGTGATGGCCTTCGGGAAAAAACTGTTCTTGTGTCTAGTTGTTCTGGTGTGCAGTGCTCTATAGCGTTGTTTTGAGGGTAAGAGTTGAAACAGTTTATGTCCAGGATGTGAGGGATCTGTAAATATTTTCACGGCCCTCTTCTTGATTCGTGCAGTATACAGGTCCTCAATGGAAGGCAGGTTGGTAGCAATTATTTTTTTCTGCAGTTCTAATTATCCTCTGAAGTCTGTGTCTTTCTTATTGGGTTGCAGAACCAAACCAGACAGTTATAGAGGTGCAAATGACAGACTCAATAATTCCTCTGTAGAACTAAATCAGCAGCTCCTTGGGCAGTTTGAGCTTACTGAGTTGGCGCAGAAAGAACATTCTTTGTTGTCCTTTTTTATTTATTTATTTATTTATTTATTTACATTTTTATACCGCCCTTCTCCAAAGACTTTTTGATGAGGTTTTTGATGTTAGCTGTCCATTTTAGATCTTGCGATATGATAGAACCTAGAAATTTAAAGGTTTCTACTGTGATACTGTTGTCTAGTATTGTGAGAGGTGGAAGTATGGAAGAGTTTCTTCTAAAGTCTACCACCATTTCTATGGTTTTGAGCGTGTTCAGTTCCAGATTGTTTTGGTTGCACCACAAGGCTAATCGTTCGACCTCTCATCTATAGGCGGATTCGTCATTGTCTCAAATGACGAATTGTTGTCAGCATCCGCTTTAATTTAGTGTATTTCTCCTACTAGATTATCTGACTGTTTTATTACCTTGTTAAAAGTTTGCTCTACTGAATGTCTTACATGCTTTATGGAGGAGGGGGGAGGTTTTCACTGTTCCCAGCGTCGGCTGACATTGCATGTGTGGGAGAGGGGAAAAGCCTTTTTTAAAATAGATGTTTGAATTGTTTTGGCGTGTGAATGTAACGGCAGCTGCTGACTCCACATTCCATCCAGAAGATTGACAGAGGGAGAATATCAGAAGCGAAACTACACGTGGCTGAGGAGGAAGAAGACATTGGACTATTACTGTATTGACCTCTAGTAGGGGGAGGGTTCAGGAGAAAATATGACTCTGGGGTTTTGATTTACTTCCAATTCCAGCTTTGCTTTTACTGCATCCAGACTTGTATGATATAAATTACCAATTTCTTCAACATGATGGAATTGGGTTTTTATTTCCTCAAACACTGATCTGGGGCAGGCTGACATTAATCACTGTTGTGTCATCTGCGAACTTCAGTAGCTTGATAGATGGATCGTTGGAGATGCAGTCATTGGTATACAGAGAGAAGTGGGGAGAGCACACAGCCTTGGGGACCCCTGTGCTAATTGTACAGGTATTTGATGTGATCTTGCTTAGCTTCACCTGCTGCTTCCTGTTTGTTAGGAAGCTTGTGATCCACTTACAAGTCTGTTCCGGTACCTGTAACTGGTTTAGCTTAGTTAGAAGAGTGTCTGGAATGATGGTATTGAATGCTGAACTAAAGTCTACAAAGAGGACCCTTGCATAGGTCTTTGGAGACTCAAGATGTTGTAGGATGTAGTGCAGAGCCATATTAACAGCATCATCTGTTGATCTATTTGCTCGGTATGCAAATTGCAAGGGGTCTAACAGTGGATCCGTGATGGTTTTCAAGTAGGAAAGCACTTGCCTAAATTACTAACCGTATTTTTGTATTAATAATGCCACTTCACATTGTTATGTGTATGAAATACATTAAATACTTTTTTCAGTCCCTTGATAGAAGTAGAACTCATTAGATTACCACTTGACAATACCAGACCCAATCCTGATGGCAACATTTTTGCCCAGAATGTTTTGAAATGCCAATTGCAAGTTTATGGCATGTGGATTATAACATACCAATCTGAAGAGCCCAAAGTAGGAATAAGAATAATGTGTATTAGCACAAAATTTAGATCCCTAAATCCCAAAAGTAAAAAAAAACAGGAGATATATCACCAGCTAGAACTGAATATTACTGATCTGAGATCCTTCTCTGTAACATATACATGATCTCCCTTAAAAGTTCCACTAAAGGTAAAGGGATTCTTCTGAACAGCTGATCAACTGAGGCAAAATTCATAGCTTGCTGGCCCAAGGAAACTATACGTTTTAAACTAATTTAATATTTCTTTAAACACATCTCTGCAATAAATTGAAGGGAGTAGCAAAATTAATCCCTGCTAATGGTAAATTTGGGACTAAAATATTTTTTAGAAAGCTACAAAATAGAGTGTTTACTTACCAGATTTAGATACAGAGGGACTCTTGGTGTACAAGTAAAAAAAAAAGTCTAGTGTTTATCATGCAAAATATTTTTCTGCTTGAATTCTCAATTAACTATAATAAAGCATTTGAAACAGTATTCTGTATATTGAAAATCACTAGTTTACCGGTATATGGATGTTAACATATCTAACTCTAGTGGACAATACAAGAAACAATATTCTTGACATTTCTGAAGAATTGCAAAATGATGAGTATAGCCAAAAATACTTTAGTTAGCCTCCTTTGTCTGTTTATTTCTCATATATTGAGATATAAGGCAGTTAGCAGCTGAAAAAGTGTTCCTTCAGATCGGCAGGAATAGGAAAAATCAATCTGTTTTTGCCCGTAGCACACTGCCATTAGAATGCATCATTGGACAATTGTCCGATGCTATATATGTTGACGAATCACCAAAATTAACTGCTGCATCTGACGAATTCCTTCGACAAGTGAAATTGCTGCTTATTTTCCACCCTATGAGTTGAATCCAAATTAGACTTCCAAACTGAACAGCAGCGTGTGAGCAAGAGATCACGTTTTGGCTTTAAGGAAGTGAAAAGATATTCTAAATGACAGCATCACATTAAGAAAAAAAATTCTTCAGTATATGAGTCATACTTCCAGAGGGTAAACACAAATGGAAGCTATGCTAGTTCTCACAGAAGGTTAAAGTGATCTAAGCAAAACAAAGTGACTACCCCAAGGTAAACTGAATATTTAAAAGTCAATCCTTTTAGAATAGAATAGAATAGAATTTTTTTATTGGCCAAGTGTGATTGAACACACAAGGAATTTGATTGGACACACAAGGAATGTGACACACAAGGAATATCTTTTATAGATAAGCAAGCTTGTTTAGTTAAACTATAAGAGATATTGGTGGAACTAGAGCACAAGTAATATCATCCCAATTCTAGAGTTCTGGGCCTATTGCCTTTGATGGCACTTCTTCTGTCATTTAATTATGCCAAACCTGATGCCATAGGTAATCAAAAGTGGGATCAGCAAGTTACATACAGTATACCTTAGGAACCAAGTATTTCTGAGGTCCTTGCAAAGTTGATTGCAACATAACAAAGATAAATTCTAGCAGGGAATACTGGTACCATGCTGAACTGTGCATTTAGTAAGAACTGTTGGACCTCATTATAGATAATCCTCAACTTACGATCATAATCAGGACCAAATTTTTTGTTGCTAATCAAGGTGGTTATTAAGTAAACTTAACACTCAATTTTAAATGTTAACACTTGATTTCATGACTTTTTATTTATTTATTTATTTTTGTCACATAGTATATATAAGCATAAGCATGAAATAATTATACAATATATAAGCATATATATGAATATGAGTATGTAGTAACTATATTAATTGGATATAATAAAAGGAAGCAATAGGACAGGAACGGTAGGCACACTTGTGCTCTTATGCAAGCCCTTACAGACCTCTTAGGAATGGGGTGAGGTCAATGGTAGATAGTTTTTGGTTGAAGCTTTGGGGATTTTGGGAAGAGACCATAAAGTCAGGTAGCGTATTCCAAGCATTAACAACTCTGTTACTGAAGTCATATTTTCTGCAATCAAGATTGGAGCGGTTAACATTAAGCTTAAATCTATTGTGTGCTCGTGTATTGTTGCAATTGAAGCTGAATTAGTCTTTGACAGGAAGGACATTGTAATAGATGATTCTATGAGTTAAACTCAGGTCATGTCGAAGGCGGCGTAGTTCTAAGTTTTCTAAACCCAGGATTTCAAGTCTGGTGGCATATTTTGTTGTATTTGGAGGAGTGGAGTACTCTTCTTGTAAAATATTTCTGGACACGTTCAATTGTATTGATGTCAGAAATGAGGTATGGGTTCCAAACAGTCAAGCTGTATTCAAGAATTGGTCTAGCAAATGTTTTATATGCTCTGGTTAGTAGTGTAGTGTTTTTGGAGAAGAAGCTATTCATTTAAATGAATCCAATTTCCCAAGACTGCTTGTCGTTAAGTTTTTCTTACTATGCAAAACTGCCTCTTTCATTATCTCTTTCTACTGGTATGACATACAGACTAGACAGTACCCAAAGCCTACAATTCTATGTTTAGCTATCTTTACCTTACGGAATACAGTATGGAATCTAGTACAATCTATTTCATGACTTTGGTTTCCCAAAATGGAATTATTGATTTAATAATAACAATAGTCCGACACCTTCTTGTTTTGTTATTCTGTCTTCTGCCCTATTTCCCCAACCTGCTTGCCTATCTTGTTACACCAGCCTAGCCTTGCCCTATGGGAAGCTACCCTATATATTAACAACAAGTAGACTAGCCTTAAGGCATACAACATTAATGCATTATAATTATTGTTAGCTTCAGAATTGTAGCAATTCTGTAGCTGGCCCAGGCATTCTTAAGTACTGTATTTTTTGGAGTATAAAACGCACCTTTTTTTCCCCAAAAAAGAAGGTGAAAATCTGGGTGTGTCTTATACTCCAAATGTAGTCCCGGTCAGCTTCTCAAATGGAGATTTCAGAGGCTGAAAAAAAGCATCAGAAACGAAGCTTCAGAAAAGAAGCCCCCAAACAGAGCTTCAGAAAAGAAGCCCCCAAACAGAGCTTCAGAGGCTTTTTTTCCTGAAGCTGTTTCAGAGGCTTTCAGAGGCAGAAAAAAAAGCCAAAAAAAAAAAAGCAAGGCACAGAGCTCACAACCAAGGAACCTGTTACTAAAATTCACCTCTGGGAACAGCTAAATGGGGGTATGGCGGATCCACCTGCCAATCAGCTTTTTTCTTATTTTTCTCCCCAAAAACTAAGGTGCGTCTTATACTCCAAAAAATACAGTATATTTTAAATATATCTTCTTTGTTCTCAGAAAAGGATGCAGCACAGTGGCAATGCTATTGTTTTGGCCACAGTGATAACCAGAGGGTGATTAGGGTAGCTTCCATTATAAATGGACAGCTCTCAATTATTTGAAGCAATTTCTAATATGCAGCTATGAACAACAGAACCAAGCTAATTCTCATCTTATATTGAAATATTTTTCTGTTTTCACAAAGATAGCTACATCGGAATCTAAGGAACTCCTGCTTTCTTTACAAATCTACCCTTCACATATTTTTGTCAGGGAAGAGAAGCTCCAACTGAAATGAAATATTTGCTTTCTCAGTGGCCCATCCTGTCTTATTAAGGATTACCTCCCCAATAAAAATCATTGATATCAGATCTATGTATACTCTCAGAAGGCAAAAAGGTTTGGTTATAATTTACAAGCATTTACTTCATAGCTCCCCATAACTAGATATGTTTCTGCCCAGTATGTATTCTAGTCACGATCAACTAAAAATGGTCTTTACTATCATCACCTGGTAAATCAGAGATGGGCAGTTCCTGGTTGCATGCCACTTCTGGGTTATCCAAAAAGTACCACAATAGCCATAATGGCATGATTATTTATTAATTATGTACAGAAAACTAAATATAACAAGTGTGCTAAGTCTTGAACACACATTAATGCTAAAAATAACTCAAAATTTAACGAATAGTGGGCTGAACATTGAACATCTTTTCTGACCCTTGATCCTTGTGGTTTTTTTTAACCATCAACTCTCCATTTCAAATACCAGTACCTCTTAGTTGATTAAAAAAAAACCTTGCCTTCTCTTGAGGTAAGTGAAACTTGTACTATGATATTTGTGTTCAAATTATGTTGAATATTAAGAGTCATTACTTCATGGTTCATATTTTGAACCAAAATATATTAAATTAAAAAAAAACACTGTTGCAACCTGAAATTTTAATAAAAAAAGGGAAAAGTACTTCATTCCATTTATTAAAAAAACAAGAACATTTTGGATTCACAGTGATTTGCTACACATAGGAGTGTCCTGGAACTGCATTATTTGCTGACTAATTACTGTTTACCTTTGCAAAGCAGATAAACAAGTCACTTAAGAGACAAACAAGCAATGTAGTCATAAGTGCAGTTTCCTCCAACTAGATGTCCACACAGCTATTCTGCTTCAGGAAAACAGGTGTTGCCTAAGCCATTTGGAAAGGCAAATAAACAATGCATGTTGCCACTGTTTTGCATTCAAGATGTAGAAACATGACGGGTGATTGAAATTCAGTTCCAAGCAAAGAAACAAAATTGCTTGCCCAACTCTAATAGTCCATTATCTTTCTTGTGACCTGAATTCAAAATCCATTTTTTCACTGTTAAATCAGGGGTGGGTTCTACTTACCTTTACTACTGGTTCATAACAGGAGTGCGCATGCAAACATGCTTCGCTCGCACTTCTGCACATGCACAGATCGCCAAATATGACATCAGAGCGGGTGGGCGGAGCCTCCCACCGATTTTGCTACCAGTTCTCAAGAACCGGACAGAACCGGGAGCAACCCACCACTGTTAAATGGTTCTGTTTTTCACTTAGGGATACATATCAGACTTGATAAATGTGTTATAAGGGGCATGAATCGACTACTTCAAAAGTATTGATGTAATGGAAATCTCAAATCATAAAATACGCAGTAGTAATGGTTAGTGAGGAGGATACTTGTTCTTCTTAGTCTCCTGGGAAATACCCTCTATCGAAGTATCTTACTTTGTTGTTGTTTTCTACAGCCTTCCACTGAAAGTAGAGCCTTTTGGCGTTTTTTTTAAAATGCAAGTGGGGGTTATATAAGGCTTAGAAGACTATTTGATGAGGTGTTTTGAAAAAATAAAAAGTTGTTGAAGAAAGTAGTGCCCAAACCAGCACTCTTTGCACACCTAGGACTTTCTCAGTTGCCTTTTCAATAAAGAGAATGTACAACCACTCCAATAACAAATGATTGAAGGTAGAATCAGTAAGAAAATGAAACCTCAGTATATCATGGCCCGTGCAATTCTGTTGCCTTGGGTGCAGTGGAAACCATTCTCACAACAAAGTAAAATATAGGTTGTCCTTGATTTCCGATCACAATTGAGCCCAAAATTTCTGTTGTTAAGTGAGACATTTTACAACCTTTGTTGCCACAGTTGTTAAGTGAATCACTGCAGTTGATAAATTAGTAACCCAGTTGTTAAGTATATCTGGCTTCCCCATTGACTTTGCCTGTCAGAAGGTCACAAAAGGTAATTACATGACCTTGGGAAACAGCAATCATAAATACCTATTTCTTCACAGGCCTTTATATCAGTGTTGTCAAATTGTCCATCATACAGTCAATCATATGATTGTCAAATCTTGTCCATCATATAGCCCTCTGCAGCCTCCTCATATTTACTATCAAACTGTTGGTTAGATAGGGGCCCACTTACCTAAGCATCTTAGGCATGGTTCACTGAACTGTAGAAGGGATTACCCACTAAGCAACTTAAATATTAAAATATCAAAAAGCAGGTCTTGAGTACAGATATCTGTGATGCTATATTAAATTTTATTGTCAAACAAATAAACTTTCCCTCCTCAAAATAAAATCATGAATGGAAGATATAAGAAAGAATATCTAAAATGGAATTTCACTGGACTGGAATGGTTAAGTCCATGCACTATAATTCGAAGTCCCTGGTTCAAAGCTTACTTTAGCCGAGAATATGTATGACTTAGCTTTTGATAAGCCAAATACTCCAAGCAACATCACATTTTAGTATATACCATAATACAAAATTAATACTCGGAGGCTTCAGTTAGTCCAGAATGCAGCTGCGCGGGTGATAGAGGGAGCTACGCGTAGCTCCCATGTAACACCGCTCCTGCGCAGACTGCACTGGCTGCCTGTGGCCTTTCGAGTGCACTTTAAGGTGTTGGTTACGACCTTTAAAGCGCTCCATGGCTTAGGACCTGGGTACTTACGGGACCGCCTGCTGTTACCACATGCCTCCCACCGACCCGTACGCTCCCATAGAGAGGGACTTCTCAGGGTGCCGTCCGCCAAACAATGTCGGCTGGCGGCCCCCAGGGGAAGGGCCTTCTCTGTGGGGGCTCCCACTCTCTGGAACGAGCTTCCCCCGGGTTTACGTCAAATACCTGACCTTCGGACATTCCGTCGCGAACTGAAGACACATCTTTTTATTCGCGCGGGGCTGGCTTAATTGGATTTTAAAAGTGAATTTTAGCAATTTTAAATGGGGTTTTAATTGACGATAATTTTTAACATCAGGCTAATTTTGAATAAGTTTTTTAAGGGTATTTAAATCGTGTATATTTGTATTGTTGGTTTTATTTTGCCTGTACACCGCCCCGAGTCCTTCGGGAGAAGGGCGGTATAAAAATCAAATAAAATAAATAAATAAATAAATAAATACCATTCTAGATTTTGATGCTGCAGTATAGCTACTGCAATAAAATATATGAAGAGTTTTCATTATTCCATTTTATGCTCTTTTTGTTCCAATTCCGTTTACCAGAATAATGCTTCCACCTTTTAGTCTAAAAACTACAGTATTTATTATTTGGATTCACCACTAGATGTCCCCAAAAAACAGTTCTTATTAAAACAGAATTTTCAGTATCTTCTAACCAATTTGGCAATTGTCTATTAAATTAATTATTATACAAAATTAAAGCCATACAGGATGATTTTGTAGTAATGATAATATATGAAAAATCCTGGTCCCAGAGATGTTTTGCCAGGTATCTTCATGGTCCAAGTTTGTGAATAAATGCAGGGGTAAAATCTAAAAATTTTCCCTACCGGTTCTGTGGGCGTGGCTTAATTGGTGGGTGTGGCTTGGTGGTCAGGTGACTGAATGGGCATGGTCAAAAATAATAAATAATAAAAATAATATACAAAACTTGGGAGGCACCGGTCTACCTTCTTTAAAAATAGAGGCCCCGGTCTACCAATTGCATTTTACTGAGAGGCACCGGTCTACCAAGTTCCATTTTTTGGCAGGCCCCAGTCTACCTTCTTTAAAAATAGAGGCACCAGTCTACTAGCTGCCTACAGCGCTGATGAACTGTAGTGCGGTCCTTTGAAGTGCCGCGGCAGTCATTTAAGGCCGTTTGCAGCTATATCACCACCGAGCGCTTCAGGGACAGAGAAGAGGAACAGCGAGGCGTGGGCAGTGGGGGGGGGCAGGGATTTTTGCTACCAGTTCTCCGAACTACCTGCTCCCATCGCTATGGGATCGCGCGATCCGGTCCGAACAGGAAGCATTTTGCCCTTGAATAAATGGCTGGAAATGACTGCATATTTTATTAATTGATTAACTGTTAATGTGAAACACATGAATATATTTTTTGTCTATCTTAGAAAGTCTGGAGAATTTTTTTATCATGTCATGAGGAATGTACTACTAAATGTATCTAAAGCTAAATTTTATTAGTTTCACAATGAAATTCTTTATGTAACAGTGAAAATGTTTGATTGGATAAATGATAAAATACTCTTATTTAAAAAAAATTTGAAGATCACTTTTCAATGCAAATTCAGTCTAGATAAGAAAGTGCACTGTATTTAAAACAAAGATGGCTGAAATTGTGATTGCATCTATGCAGAAAAGAAAATTTTGCCAATATTACAGAAGCAATATTGTCTTTTAGCAGGATTTTTTTTTCAATTTCTCAGCCTATTTAATCTTTTCTGGTGGTTCCATTACAGCAGGGTTACTCATATCGTGGCAATTTTAAAACTTGGGGACTTTAACTTCCAGAATTCCCATGCTGTCTGGGAAATTTTCTAAGTTGAACTTCAGGTGTCTTAAAAAGTTTCCAAGATTGGAAAACCCCACATTACAATATTTAAAAAGCGTACAAATGGAGAGACAAAAAAACCCTCTTCCAGTTTCCCAGGAATTCTAATCTAGTTAAAATAGTGTTTCTCAATGGGATCACAATAGTGTTTCTCAATTGGATCACAATTTCTGACAATTATAACAGATTCATGCAAACTATAAGCAGAGGCTTACAATGCTCAAATTTTGTCAGTACTATGGAAGGACTCGAATTGATTAGCTATATGTATAATCATAAAAACATTTCCCTGAAGCTGATGAAGTTTTCTGTCCAGCACAGAGCATGCTTGGTCCTCTGGCTATTTTACACTACCACTTTCATTATCCCAGATTATTAACCATGCTTGTCAAATGCATCAAGTTTGACTATCCCAGCCTAGTCAATTCAAATTGTAAGAAAATACATGAAAAAAGTGGGAGGTTTACATTGATAACCTGGGATCTTGATCGATGCAAGCGTCATGTCTAATTTTGGAAGATACGATTCAACACTAATTTTATAATAAATCAAATATAATCGTTTTAATACTGAGGGGGCAGAATAGGTTCTTCATAAGAAAAGAAAGATAGAACACCTATGTAGTCTTTCTCTGTGAATATAATGCAAGCCATTCTTATGAAAAGGCAAAAAAAATAAATTAGGCATACGTTAATAAATTTGAATAAGCCATTCATCTTGACTTTAGTGCAATTTTTGAACTTAGTATATTTTGCATGCTATGATTTATGATTCAGCAAACCAGGCCACAGTTGTGTACTTAACACATTGTGTAAGCTCTTATAAATTGTCATCTTTTGTTCATTTCCTGCTAGAAAGTAATCTAGACTAGATTAGAAGTATAATCCAGCATGTTGAATTATTCGTCGAGGTTCAATCTTTATGAAAACTGAACGGGCCCCGCTCCGATAAACGGATAGCAAGCACTCCGCTGCACCTGATCAGGTCGCTGCGAAAGTTGCTTTCGCTACCCTCGGACGTTGCAAAGAAAGGCGGAACAAGTTTGCCCAATACCTCTGTGTTTTTTCTCCAAATTTAAAACAAAACAAAAAAAAAAACCAGCAAGCTACGTAAAACGTGTCTATCAAAATACGCCAGATTTACACCCAATGGTTGAAAAGGAAGTTCTGAAGGCAGTGGGTAACTGGGACCGCCCCGTGGAGCTCTTTCTAAATAGATGTCACCTACTCAACTCGGCGAAAGATCACACCGAGCCTACGGAAGAAGAAGGCCGGCCAGAAGGGAGCCATTTGGTTACCTGCGCTTCCCTTTCAGGAAGCCTCCGAACAGCGGGCCGACCTCTCTCCGGCCACGCACGTGCGCTGCGGCTGGCGGAGGCTGGAGACTGGGCGGGCTCAGTAGGGCGGTGCTGCCCTCCGCCGGGGAGGATGAGTTATACAACGGCTCCGAGTTGCATAAGCGCCCGAGCCCAGAAATAGTCGCGGTCGCCCGCTCGACTAGCTTCCAGGGAAGGAGCGCGCCGTCCGACTCTCCTCCCCCTGACCCCGCTGCCGTCTCCACCGCCAGGGATCGCCCGAAGCAGGGCTGGCGGCGCTCCTGAGTGGCCCGGCCCTCTAGCGCGAGGGTCCGAGGCCGGGCTGGGCCGTGGGCGGAGGCGATGGAAGGCTATGCTGGGACGATTCCCCGCGCCGCCTGCCTTCGCGGAGCCTGACTTCGACCATGGAGCCATAGCAGCCGCAGCCCCCCGCTGCCGTTGCTGCTGCCGCCGCCGCCACACCCACTTGGCTTCTTGGCGGCGACAATGGAGCTGGGACTGGCCGCCGGGCAGCCGGCGCAACAATATCCCCACCATCCCCAGGCCCTGTCGGGCGGAGGTCCCTGCCCGGAGATGCTGCAAGTGGCCGAGGAGGCTTTCCGAGGCGGGCAGTTCGCGCTGGCGGCCGAAATCCTGAGCTCGCAGCTGACCGAGCTGCCGCAGCCCGAGCGGGGCCTGTGCCTCCGCCAAGGGGACGCGCTGGCCCGCGCGGGGCGCATGGCCGAAGCGCTGGACTCGTACAGCGTCGCCGCTAGATTGGCCAGTTTGCGTCCCGAGGAGTTACGCGACCTGACCGAGAGTTTCGCCCTCCTTGTCCGCGACAAGGAGCTGCGTCTGCCTCCCTGGCAGGCCCCTGGGAGCGGCGGGGACGCCCCGGAGGCGGCTGACCCGCTGGAGGACCCCGCTTGCTGCCGCCCTCCGGAGCCGCTTTGCTGCCCTTCGTGCCTGCGTCTCCTCCACGAGCCGGTGACTCTGCACTGCGGGCACACCCACTGCAAGCGCTGCGCCCGGAGTGGCGGCGGGCAGTGTGTCCGCTGCGCCGTCCGGCGTCCCGTCTCCGCCTGTGCCTCTTCCGCGGCTCCCAGCCCGGCCGGCCAAGCCCCCGCCGACCTCCGCGTCAACGTGGTGCTGGGCGGCTTGCTGGAAAAATGGTTCCCGGCCGAGAACAGAGCGCGCCGGCTGTGCGCCGAAGGGGATGCCTTGCGGGAGAAACAGGATCTGGCGGCCGCTTTGGAGAAGTACAACCAGGCCCTTGAACTCGGTGAGTGCCCGTTCGCCTCGCCCCCATTTACATCGTACTCGCCTTGCTGATTTCCCTCAGTCGCCGGTATCAAGCCAATTTTAGAAAAGACTAGCGTGACATTTAAACCTCAGTGCTGTAAGAGGCATAAGCCGACTTTTTTGGCTCACAAAGAACGGAAGAGGGGGTGGTGAAAAAATAGGCCGACTTGTATTATTGCATGTTTGCTCTTAGCTAGGAAACAGGTTGAGGAAACTCTTGTGTACTGTAATCAGCCTCCCAGAGTGAGGTGGTATAACTTCTTAGGCAATAACCACCATACCTTGGTAGGTGAAAGGCAGACTTGCAGAGTGTTAACAAAGTTGTTCTGTTACTCGGCTTCAAGAGTCTGCATTTTGGTGTTTAAGATATAACCGTTTCTTAGAACTATTCTATAAAGTTCTGTGCGCCCCTCTCTGTGCACTGTTGACCATTCTGTGCACCTCTCTCAGTGTTAACTGCTGTAACTTAAAAGAAAACTCAAACTTGGTTTAGATCACTCTTCCTGCAATACAGATTTGTATGATGAATTAATTGTATTACAAAAGAGAAAGCATCAGATAAAACATAGTGCAATCCTCCTTAGAACTGTGACACAGATCTGAAAATGTAACATGAGAAGTTGATTCATTCCATCATGTTTCACAATTCAATGGCATTGGTAGTTTTTTTTAAAAAATTTGAAGTGGGGGAGGGGGTAAATGTGATCTTTTTAATTACATTTGCTGAATACCCTAGGAGCCAGCATCAACTGATTTGCATTCTTCCACATACTACATCATAGAAACAGCCAAAGATTTTCCTAGTTATGCAAACAACTCTCTTTAGTCTGATGAATGCAATTGTAGAATGGTTCCTTGTTAAATATAATGTAAGGAATGTACTGCTCCAAAACAGACATGAACTTGTGTGATATTTAAGCTGAAATCTTAAGGCTTGTGTGAGTTGTTACAGTTTTGGTGTAAGTGGCAGCAAGATATTCTGGGTCTGATGTGTGAATTAAATGTGAGTTAGAAAGAATTCTATTTGTATATTTGTCTATTATATAAAACATAATTTTAGTACTGTTGTGAGAATCTTAGTAAAACAGCACTGTTGAAAAGTTAGCATATTGGAAACTTGGGAATGATTTAGTACGCCTGAAACGGTACTCATATTACTCAGGACAGCTTTTTTACCTAACATCTTTTTCCTGCCAACTAATAATAGCCAATCTGATTTTCATTATCTGTGTTTCCGCTAGTTATAGAAGTAGCTGGAAATGAATGCCACAAGTATGGGTATCAGGGAGGGGGAGGAATTATGAAACATGCACAATGACATCATCACATAAGTGGTACAACTTACATGCATTAGATATTGAGTGCAAAGATGTAAGAATGGCATATGCTTTATGATATCATTATAGTGTGCTGTGTTAATCATTTTAGTACCATTGCAGTTTGCTGCAGATGGTGCTTGGTCCCCTTCCTTTGGGGCAGAATTCCTAGAACAGCGTTCTGTCAACAGATATTCTCCAGATACATTATATACAACCACTTTCATCCCTAGATGAATGATCATGCTAGTGAAGATCATGGGAATTACAGTCAAAAATATCTGGGGACCAGCAGGTAGGAAATATCATGTGTGTCCCCCTGTTAAGTTAAGACTTCATTGCCAGTCCTCTTAATTCAGACCAAAACATCTATGAATTTCCTCAACGTTTTTTACAATTTGGTTGCAATAGTATTTGTCAATATTTTTATTATATGGAAAGGCCAGTATATTTAATTACAAATTCAATTCAGATATAACTCAAGAGTTGAAACAATAAGAACAGAATTGCAGCTGACAAAAATCAAATAATTTGCACCATCATCATTGCAACACATTAGGAAAGGAAGAAGTATAATATAGTCTATAGTGCAAAATACAAACATTTTTAATGTTTTGGTCTTGAATGCTGCTTATGAGATTTGATGATGCTTGTTATACAATCATCTAGTCACTACTCTAAATTTTACATGTCAATCTAACCATTGAAGTGCATGCAGAGAAAAACACTATTAGTTTTCTGATATGTTCTTCTGAGTTCTTCCTGGGTAACTTAATTGTCTAGGGAAGAGTCTTATGTGGAAAGAGACTCATTTTTTCTGTCTGCTGTTTTTGTTCTTCCCAGTAGACAAAAATGTTAATGTATTAGCTACTTTAGTTGAACTGTTACTTTCCATTAGTTTCCAAACAGTGCCATTGTAGAACACGTGCATTTTGGAAAACAAGGTGTTTCATGACTTACATTGTCTACCCCTAGAAGAGTTTAGATCTCTGTAACATGAACATCAAAATTATCTTTGTAGTTATTTAATAGGCAACATAGTATAATTATTTTATTTTTTCCCTCTGACATTGCTAATAAAAAGCTTTTTCACAGTCACGTTGGGAAACATTTAGAACAATGTTAGATTTTTTTCAGTTTTGTAATTTGATAAGAAATATATGAATCAAGTTTGGGGGGAATCTTAGTTAAAATGCTACAACCTATGAAATTATCTCCTTTTTCCAAATACACACTGAGTGTCCCCCTTTTTGATGAATGATTCTTATATTCATCTCGAAAACCATAAACTCAAGGTGATTTTGTGACTAACAGGTCACTCTTAAACTTAAAACTCTTTTGGCATACAACCAATGAACACTTTTAAAAGTGAAATAGGTAAACAAAAATATAATTCTGAAAGACAAAATCACTTGATTTTAGTGGTTTTATATCTTACTTGCAAAAAATAAGGATTTTAAACTATTTTTAGTGATTAGATATAAGAAAGATAAAGTTGCTAAAAAGTCATTTCAAAAACGTTAGCGCCAATTTGCAGCTGTACTCAGCCAGATGTTAAGCCAGTCCTCATTCTTTGCTTTGTTTTTCTGATTCTAGTATTTCTAACATATACTACCAGAAATGGCTAGACAGGATTATAGAATTTATACCAAACATGGCCATCCCAGAAATTTTGTAAGTTGTTCTAGAAGACACACGTGCTTCCTGTGCCAGGAGTGCTGTAGTTTGGTCACTGATCGTATTGGGGTAGCTGCCATCTGACTTTTTTTTAAAAAACCATATTTTGCAGATACCCCAGTCTACAATCCCACAGTACTATAGAATTGGGTGATAGGAATATATCTTCGTCATTGCCTTTCAGTGCAATTTATATTTCAGATAATCTCCTTTCTTGCAATCATGTCATGCTGGCCACTGATCCCCTCCAGTTGCTTCTTTACCAGGCCTTGCTGACATAGTTGCTGCTGCCAAGATATATGTTGCTGTTGTTACTTAGGATATATCCATAGCATCTTTTCTTAGTTGGGATTATAATGTGTTGGTTGGATTTCCCCTTCTTATGTTGTCCTTATGCTTAGATTTGTGAGGATGTGCTTCCAGTGTAGATAACTCATAAAGACTGTTCAGATCCTTCAGTGGGAATTTTCTTTTTACTTATATGTGTGGGACAGAGAAAATTTCAAATTGGACCCCCATACTTCATTTTGAATTAAAGAAAAGCACAGTATCAGTTGCCTTCCTCATAGTGAAGCAAGGTCTTGTAGATTCTCCCTGACTCAATTTTAGGCTACCAGGTATCTGCTATAAACTCAAAATCTTCTTTGACAAAAGCGGCTGCTTATACAAAAGTAGACTTATTTCAGAATTACAAATGGAGTTAATTGTCAATGGCAGGGATTTTTAAAAAAATACTAAATAAGCTAGAAATAAAAGTTTGCACAGAAGAGATCTTGCAGAGCAGTTTCTCATTTGATTACTCAGTGTTGAAAGAATATAGTTTTAGTTAGATATCTAAGTGATTTAAACTTTTTAAAGAGCAAAGCTAACTGTCTCACACAAAAATTTAGGCCATTCAGTTGATAATGTATTTGACCTACGATATTTATAATGTTTGATGTTAAACATGCCACAGATCTGGTTTTTTTTTAAAGAAGAATACATAAGAATGTGTCAGAGAAAGTCAATAAATCTTGCCAAACAACATTACCTAACTTTTATTTAAATGTGATTAGAGCTACCTTGTGTACATAAGGATATGTAGAAATGCACATCACTTACGACAGGTTTTATCTACATTCTAGAGGAGTCTGTACTTTTAACATTGGAAGGCATTAGGTCTAGTAAATGGGATCCAATGGAAAACAAAGCCTGAATTAATCACTCTGTATAAAGTTATCAACAGTGAAATGCTTTACTGCCTTGCAGTTTATGACTCATCCTGCAGCATTTCTAGAAAAGCCTTTTCCGGTTTATGATGAAAACAGCCATATGTAAAATGTGTTGGTACTGCTGCTTTGAGACAAAATAGACAGATTCATTGCAGGACCATTACCTTTGACCTCTGCTGGTAAAACATCCAGAGTGATTTATTTATTAATGATTTTATCCAAAGTTGCTAACCTTTGCAGGCTTATGTAACAAATATACAGAGTAAGCAAGTAAAGTCAGATAACAATTACACTTGAATTTTTTCTTTATTCAGAAGGTAAAAAAACCTTTTGTCCAGACTCTGTGTAAGGAGTATGGTTTCGTATGCATTATGCAGAAGCAAAGCTAGGATTACTTCTGAGTATAGGGGTTAGCAGAGCTTTACTGTTAAACAATATCCTAGGGTAAGTAATGATTCCTGAATGTTGGCATAGCTGTATTATTACAGCTGTATAGGTACTGTAGTTGCCAAAGAAGGATATGGAGGTCAGATGACTGCAAATAAAGTTGGATGACTTTGAAGATCAGCCTTTGCTGTTACAGGAGAAAAGCATTCATTCATTCATTCATTCAATCAATCAATCATTTTGTATAGCCATCCTTTTCAAACCAGTAATACTGGGCAGCATACAATCATAAAGACAATTTAGACAATTGAAAATAGTAATTAAATTCAATTAGCAGCCAAGAGATATTATAATCCATCAGTGTCAACATAAATCAGGAAATGGGGCCCTTCACACACTTGGGACCTCAGACCTGGGTATATAACCAAGTCTTGAAGTCCTTCCAAAAGGCCATTAGGGTTGGGACCATCCTAATCTCTGGAGGGAGATTGTTCTAAAGGGCAAGGGCTATGACAGAAGGCATGTATCCTCGTCCCTGTCAGCCAATATTCCCTGGACAATGGGACCTGAAGAATGCCCATCTTGCCAGATCAGATTAGACAATTAGAAATAACTGGAAAAGAGTAACCTGGCTCAAGATATGAAAGACTAGTGATAAAGAGCACATTGAATTGCTCCCAGAAATACATTGGCAACCAATGCAGCCCCTGAAACAGTGTTATATAGCCAACACCATTTACAACCCAGGCAGCTGCATTTTGTACCAGCAGAAGCTTCCAAATGCTCAAGGGCAGCCCACGTGGAGTATATTGTAATGGCCCAAATGGGAAATAACAAGTACAGTGTGAAGAGTTTGCTAGTTCTAGAATGGGCTGTTCTGGCAGGAGCTGTGAGTCCAAGAGGACCCTCAGATTGTTTTTTTTAATTGTTTTTTTTAATTTACATTTATATCCCGCCCTTCTCCGAAGACTCGGGGCGGCTTACAGTGTATAAGGCAATTGTGCACCAAGCAGGACCAGAGGTGAAAAACTTTGATACCAGAAGACCCAACATTCAAAGTCACTTCACTGGTTGACTTTCCTGTATAGCCTTGAGAAAGATTAACTCTCTAGCCTTAAGGAAGATTGTTTTTTGCTAGCTTTCTAGCTGAGCTTTGCATCAGTTGGATACACCTGTCAACAGCAGCAGGGAAAGGGAAAGGCAAGTGGACTTGGCAAGATGGGGTAAAAAGAAGGCCAGGCCTCTTGGTAGTGTGGGAAGGGGGAGGAGGGAGAAGGTCTGCATGCCACTCGGCCTAGTCAGCTGAGGTCTTCCATCTATGGTGGGGAAGAGAAGGGTCTTGGAAATGGAGATGGGAAGCCCACATGCTGTTGGGCCTAGCCAACTGACGCTTTCTGGCCCACATTTCCATATACCAGTAAAACTTGTCAGCAAAGTCCTCTTGGCCCAAGTAGGGGACAGAATTTGCAACACTCCTGTGGTTGTAAGGGTGGGCACATTGGTAATTGCCCAAACTTTGATCACAGGACCGCAGGGGTGCTGCAATGATTAAAACTTTAGGCAGGGGTTGTAAGTCCTTACAGCACCATTGTAATTTCAAATAGTTGTTTAATGAATGGTTGTAAGTTATCTGTACAATAAGAGAACCCCAGTTCCACTAGGTAGACATTCCTGCTATTGTAACTGGCATGCCTTTCAGAAATTGTGTGAATGGATGGGATTGTCTGATAGTACTAAAGAAGTTGCTGAGTACTTTTTAAGGATGTTTTTCTACCACATTGCTATAAATAGGACCCCTGCTAGCTATTGAATTCCTAGACAGCTTTGTGTAATTTGGACCTTGATTGTGTCTCCCAGCAGGCATTCCTGTTGCATATACTGGTAACGCTCTTCTCACAGGTTTTCTTCTCTTCAACCAGTTTGCTTTAAGAAACTCAATGTCTGAGCTACTTGGGAATTGACATTTACTACATCTTTCCTTTATGTTACTTGCATTGAACTAGAAACAATTCTAGAGTGTCAAAATGGGTAAAGAACAACAAAAATTGCATTCTTTTCATCTTGAATTCTTTCAGGGAAAGTATTTGAATGAGTTATACTTTATTTACTGTCTGAATATTGATCATTAAAAATAAGATGTTGATCATTAAAAATAATATTAGATAATTTTCAGTATTAATTTCAATTCATCCCCCCACCCCGCGCCATTTTGAAAACTGAACTAAATCTTGCTTGGTTTTGTCTGCTGTTGTGCATATAGTTATTTTTCCATTTTGGATGACATTTTATTGGTTGCTATGTGAGAAATCCACACTCAATAAATCAAGTGTAGTTCCCATATGAGAACTGCTATATTTAAACATTTAAAAATAGGTTCATACATAGGCCATGTAGTCAAATACTTTAAAAACTATAGTTAGCAAAACTAGCTTCTCTTTTTTTTCTTTCTGAATAAGAATTCACATTTTTGAGATTGTTTGCAAGAGTTGTGTTGTGGCAAAATAGTGATTAAGCATATAGAATTGAAAGTGTTTGATTCAGATTTTATTTCTCTTAAATATGTACTGTGAGGGAAACCACATTTTTCATCCTCTTCTGTATTGGTAATACATCTGTCAGGCTAATATGTCAGGATTATGAAATTAATATTTGAGGAATATTTGAAATAAAAAACAGTATATAAATTCTGGCTACGAACTGCATTGCTAATGAGTTTTGATTTCATCATTTCAAACAAGTAAGAGGTTTGTGTTTTTTAAAAGATAATAAGCTTCCATCCAGGATCAATCCAAGTGGTACATAACATTATTTTAAAATTGTGGTAAAAATGGTAAGTGGTAAAAATAGATTGTAGCTTTTCACATTTACAACTTTCTGATAATGCTTTTCAAGTCAGTTAACAGGAGCAGGGCAGTCTCTGTATGTAATCAATTAATCAGGGCCACGGTGTGGCTCAGGCTGTAAGATAGCCTGTTATGAAACACAGCTGCCTGCAATTACTGCAGGTTCTAGCCCCACCAGGCCCAAGGTTGACTCAGCCTTCCATCCTTTATAAGGTAGGTAAAATGAGGACCCAGATTGTTGGGGGGGCAATAAGTTGACTGTATATAAATATACAAATAGAATGAGACTATTGCCTTACACAATGTAAGCCGCCCTGAGTCTTCGGAGAAGGGCGGGATATAAATGTAAAAAAAAAAAATTGTCTCATAGGACGTTATGCGGAATTTTGCTAGTGATATACAGGTAGTCCTTAACTTATGACAACAATTGATCCCATAATTTCTGTTGTTAAGTCATACATTTGTTAAGTGAATTTTGCCCCATTTTACAACCTTTCTTGCCACTGTTTTGTTAAGTGAATCACTGCAGTTGAAAAGTTGGTAAGTGAATCTGGCTTCATCAATTTTGCTTGTGAAAAGGAGATCACATGACCTTGGGACGCAGCAACAGTCGTAAGTATGAACCAGTTTGTCAAGCATCTGAATTTTGATCGCATGTTCATGGGGAATCTACAAAGGTTGTAAGTGTGAAAAATGGTCATGAGTCACTTTTTTCAGTGCCGTTTTAACTTTGGTCACTAAATGAACTTTGTAAGTCGAGGTAAAGTACCATTACCTGTAATGGTAAACACAACAATAAAAGTCAATTAACAATGTACAGTATAGCAGACAATACCATACATAAAATGGCTCTTTAATTCAGTCTTGACAGGACAATAACTATGGCTGTGTCCTGTTAGCGTATTAATAGCATAAAGAAGTCTCAATTCTGAATCCATCCAATATCTTTGTTTCTAGATTTCTACTTTTTTTTTTTTTTGTAGAGAAATGGCTCGCCACTGTCTTCTTCCAGGAAATTTTTGACTACTCCAGAGCCTAGCATTTCCTGATATAAACCAGGTCTTTATCCTGTGTTGTTTCAATAGTATAGTACCATTTCCTTCTGAAGCTATCATGTTTCCTTCTGCTCTCCTGAATTCAGAAAGGCTTTACCATTTCAGTGGCCAGATTCTTCCATGGTTCTAAGGAGATAGTTTCTTCTGGTGTTGCCCTTTTTATTTTTCCTAAAGCTGCTGAAATCAGCTGAGTCAGACCTGTCTAGACTTACTGGACATAAAAGCTGCTAAATGGGACACTTTTGAGAAGGCTACATTACTTTTGCTTTTTCTTCTCTCCAAAGCACAAAGATTTAGTAGTGAGATATCTCTGCCTACTCCTATTACTTAATTAAATTAAATTAAATTAAATTAAGTATAAATCACCTTGCTTTACCCTTTTCTCTCAACACAAGTCTCTGAAGAATCTTTTAGTAGGTATCCAATTTTTTGTGGTAACTACTTTGTAGACTATATGATGGTTTATAAATCTGAAAAGAGCATTAATGCTGAAATTTATAACCAACCCTTTCCCAGTCAGTATAATGAAATAATTACGTGAATTGTATTCCCGTTATAGTTGAAACAAACCAAAGTGGAGAAAAAAGAAGATATATACTTCCCTGAGAATATTTCTCACTGTATTTATTAGAAATATTTTTAGGGAGCATGTGTAGGATTGCCCAGTAAATAAAATATAAGCTTTCATTGTGACTTTTGATACTCTCAGTAACCTATAAACTTCTTGAGTGTTCTTTTCTGCTTGCCTGTTGCTGTACACCATGTGCAGTTAAATATTATTTATTGCTATTATTATTAACACAGGTTCAGAACAAGTTTGATGTGAGGCCATTTGGAAGAGAATGTTTCAATCCATTAAGTAATAATCTTTTGAATGAGATCTGTTGCCATATATGAAATAATTTTCTGTGCCCATTACGTTTATTGATAAGATTATGGCAAGGATTTTTTCCTCCATCTCTGTCATTTTCTATGAACTTGCAGTGATGGTAGACAAATTATTATTTTGATGTTTTAATAGGTCTTGTATTGTAATTAATTGTTGTGACATTGATCTTAATTATAGAAAGCTGAGAAGTTTATGGGATGTAATGTTTGATTGTATTGATTAATATAAATTTCACCAATACTAGTACTCCAGGAATTTATTCAACATCAGAAAAGATACCAGACATCTAGACCTATTATGTAATATAGAGAATTTTTTCTTCAGTTATAGAAAAAAAGACAGATAACCTAGTCCTAGACTTTTGTTGACCAGGTAAGCGGACAAATATTAATCACTCTGTAGATACTTGCTTTTTCCCCATCAGATCAACCAGTATTGATCCATTGGTTGTGAAAGGAATTGACTGACCGGCTTGTCAGCCGAGCCTGACATTGTTGTAGATACTTGTTTGTAAATATCATAATATTCTGTTGTTTGCTTTGGAACCTGAAACTGTTTGCTCTTTTTTACCTGTTGCTTCTTGAGATAATGCTTTGCTACAATTTAAGGACATTATCATAGACACAAGTACTTTTCTGTCCTTCAGCAAACTACTTTTAAGAAAAAAAGTAAAATAACTCCATCATAATGCCTTGTACAGTGTTGGGTTTTTTCCGACCATCAGCTATAAATTTAAATTATCCATTAGCAATCTTTGGTAAAGGTACTCGTAGGTGAGGGATAATCTAATAATTCCAAAATGAATTCCTAAAACTTCCAATTTTCAAAGGACTTTCCTTTGACCTAGTAATATGTCTTACCTTACTCCAGGTCACACCCTTCGGCCTAGTAAATATGTCTTATCTTACTTTAGGTTTAGGTTTAATAAGCTGTTTCAGCCTTCCTGTTCCTGGTACCTTCTAGATATGCAAATTCAGTGCACAGCTCTTAGCCAACGTGCCTCAAGCCCTAACACATCTGGATGGTGCTAATGTGTGGAAGACTGTGTTGTTTGTCCACCTAGTACAAATAATTCACTGTGAGTAAATCTTACCGGTTTGATAGAAAGTCGGTTTTATTAACCACAGCAGCCAGTTTAGAATGCATTGGTTCTTCTTTTCAAACAGAGTTTAAAAATTAAACTAGCTGACTATGACCAGGGACATAAGAAATATATTTGAAATGAAATGGTGCATCATTTAGAAAGGAAGCAATTATCCTTTTCTTTTCCAAAAGCATCACATTTGTTTTTCTGAAATTGGTTTTTATAGTTAGAAGACATGCAGAAGAAAGTATCATGCAGTGGGTGTCTAGTTACCTAGAGACTGTCAGTAGCTCAAATTTTTATGAAGCAATTTAATTTTTTGTTATGATGACTCCTTTTCTAATCATCTTAATATACCCTTGGTAACTAATTAGGGTCTTACGTTGTGAGTTATTGCTAATGGGGATGTGCTGAAATATTGTGGGGGGGACAGCTATATTTCTATTTCCCTTCTCTACTTGTCTTTCTCAAATTCTATATGTCCAGGGATGCAGTATTCTGATAACAGAGCTTTAGGAAAAGGGAGCCACTGACTCTTTATCCACCTTTTAGTACACTGTAATTGGAATATTTACCATTGGCATTTCTGGAAAGAAGGAACCAGTATTACAAGGATTTTACTTCCATTACCACCAATGTCATAATTCTCTTAGATTATAATTTCCTGATTCCATAGACTAGCCAGTCTCCAAAAAAGCAGGAACAAAAAGTCTATATATGGACTTCAGAGAAAGATAGATGGCTCCAAGTTATACCTCTGGTACCTCTGAATAGAACCTTGTAAGATTGCCTTCTTAAATTGTGAAGTGCTGTCCAGCATTTGTATTCGCAGTAACCAGGTACAAAAAGTAATTATTTTACAAGAATCAAGGCTGGGAGGACATTCAAGTGAAGAGGAGAACTAAACCCAATCATCTGAATCTCAAATTAGGTCAATGGAATTTGCAAGTGAGGATTATGATGTTAATAGTAACATAGCAAAACTATCCATTGGGTTTTTGTTGCAACAGACAAATTACTGTCTGGACATCCACCCTCCAAAAAAGTGAACATCATCTTTAGATCCAAAGTAATTTAGATTTAAAATCTGAAATGTCAAAATCAATTTAATAATCCTACTAGATGTACCTTATTTGTGTCAATTTCTGTGATTTGCAAGTTATTGTTTTGTGAATGACCTGAAGCCAACTTTTGTGTAAATTTTGTTTTTGTAGAAAAAAAATTGTCTAAATTTTCATTACTACATGAATTACATAACATAATTGGATGAATTACATAAACATCATTACAGTACATGAATTACATAAACATCATTACATGAATTACATAAATCACTGGGGATGGTATACTGTAATTTATTTAATAGATATTCAGGAAGAATTGACACCCCTTTCACCAAAAAACAAGCTTCACTTTGTCTGCACTACTAACACTATTTCATTTTCTCAGTACAATTCAGTCCCATTCTTCATATAGACTAAAAAAAATATGCATAGGAACTGTGCCTTCACAGTTGTTTTACCTCAGAGTTCCTTCTTTCTTGATGGTTTCTTTACTGAATCAAACTTATGATCTCTTAACTCTGATTTGAAAATGTTTCTGAGAGATGTAGAGTTGAGAAAATTAACTAAAAGTATGCAACTTCTATTTTCAATATTCAGCAAAAATGGTTGATGGCTTTGCTTCTAGGTCAGTTAGACTTAAAAAAATTTTTTTTGAGGCATTGTCATCATTAATGGAAATCCAGGATATAAATATATCTGACCATATTGCTTGAGCTGAGGTTGCATTATTGACACACTTTAATATTAATGCTCACTACACATAACTTATTTTATTGATTTCCATAGCATTAACAGTATATATTATTAAACAAACTTTTTAGACTTGGCTTTAAATCAACTTTCCCAATTTGATGCTGTTCAGTTACCATCATCTTCAATCTGGCCAACCAGAGGCTAGCAAGTTGAGGAAGACTAATTTAAATTGACCTTAGCTATTAAAGACTGAAAGTAAAGATAACGTGACCTTTATGTCATCTTCAGCTCCTGATCAGTTCAGGCAGGAGCCTAGTAGTTTTCTTGAAGTTGTTGTTTGCTGTTGCTTTTATCCACAATAATTTCTATATTGTTATTATTCTTCATATGTCCAGATATAACCCTGGGGTTCCTGATGGTCTCCTATTCAAGATTAGTTTAATATGATTTGCCCAGATGGTATAATAGGAAGTAGTCACATCTTGGGAAAGGACCATATTAGGGTATTTGGAGGGACAAAATATTACAATTTCAGGTAGGCTTTGATTTATAACCATTTGTTTAGTGACCATTTGAAGTTAAACGTCACTCAAAAAGTGACTTATAACTATTCCTCTCACTTACAACCTTCACAGCATCCCCATGATCAAAATTTGGATTCCTGGCATTCAATACATAATGGTTGTAGCCTCCTGGAGTCATGTGATCACCATTTGCAATCTTCCCAGCTGACTTCCAACAAGCAAAGTCGGTGGGGGAAGCCATAATAACTTAACAACCACATGATTCACTTAACTGCAGTGATTCACTTAACAACCATGACAAATAGGTTGTAAAATTGGGTGTGACTCTATCTTGCTTAGCAACCAAACCTCTAGCCTCAATTGTGGTTGTATCTTAAGGGCTGCCTGTATGTGACAGTTTGTTTTTGCTCTACACTGATGATTGTGTTGCATAATTTAGATTGTAACCACTCTGCCAGAACATGATCTCATCCAGGGGTGAAATGCTCCCGGTTTGGATCGAATCGCCTAATACAATAGAGATGGTGGCAGGTGGTTCGGAGAACCAGTAGCAAAAATCCCTGCCCCTCCCCCACCCCAGCTGAGCCACGTGATCATCAGAGGTTTTTTGTTTTTTTTAACTTTTAAAAGCATTTTTTCTTCGCCTGAAAAAATGCTTTTAAAAGTAAAAAAAAAGCCTCTGATGATCGCATGGCTCAGCTGGGATCATCAGAATTCTTCAAAAGCTTTTTTTTCCTCTGGCAATCCCAGCTGAATTGCCTGATCAACACAGGCTTTTAAAAGCATTTTTTACAACCTCTTCAGCCGAAGAAAAAATGCTTTTAAAAGTAAAAAAAGTAAAAAAAAAAAAGGTTGGTCACGCCCACCCAGTCACATTACCCCCCACAGAACCGGTAGTAACAAATTTTACATTTCAACCCTGATCTCATCATATTGTTTAAATATCAAGCATTTAAGTTAATATTGAAAATAATGAAATTATTCCTGTCTTTTTTATATTAGCCATTTATCTTTTATCTCAGTAAAGAATTAACACAATGCACACAGGAATAGATTAGGATGAATATACTTTGAAAGAAGCATAGCATAACTGTTGGTTGGTAGATAAGCTTTCTCAAGTTACAAAACTGTATATGTGTGTCCAGTCTGATAAATAAATTCCCAATGTAGCTTAACCACAAGAACATATTACAGGTGAAGGATTTCCAGATTGATTGATTTTGTGTGTGTGTGCGCGTGTGTGTGTGTGTGCGTGTGTGTGTGTGTGTGTGGTATATATATTGTAGTGGTTAGAGCACTGCCTTTGACATGGAAAACCAAAGGTTGAAATTTAGCTGGTATCTATATAACCAATAAAAGTCCTTAGATAAAGCTCCCCCAATGTTTCACTTGCCTATGTCAAATATAAGAATGACATGAACTAACAGAGTTGTGTCAGCTTGGACATCACTTAAATTAGCAGGTTCATGTCAGATTTTGGGGAAGCAAGACAATCTGACAACAATTGAGCTACTGGAACAGACCATATATGAATGATACAAGAGAACCTAGAATTGATGGAATGCTACTACAACAGGAGACCTAATGAGTAAGGATATATGAATAAGCGTGGATACATGATACATGAATAGGCATGAGTTTGCTTGGCGCACAACCAGGCGAAAATGGTAACAGCTGTTAAGATTGAGAACTATCATTCCAACACTGCATATACCCGTTTATTTGCCTTTTGATAAAAGATAGCAACATTTATATTGGAAAATCCAGAATCTCCTTGTTACACAAGAACCTGACTCATTGTCTTATGAAATAAGTCATACTCTGGACTTCACGTTTGGTACTAAATGAAATGGAAATGATTTATAATTGGGGAAAGCTTTTATCACTTCTATCATGGATGTATTACTAACAGCTTAAGATGTTCTGATTCCTTTAGATGTCTAAGTGGCTTGTGATGTCATTGATCATAATATGTAGGCCATCATTTGCATTGTTGTTTTGTAGGTTAGGTAAGATCCCAATGGATCTTTCATAAATGAGGGCATTACTGAATTGGAAGATGGTAAAACATAGCTGAAATGGAGAGGCTGAAAGCAAGGAAGTCTGATACAAAGCCCTTTTCTAAATGTCGATCATGTTTTCCTTGTATTTCAAGAACAACATACTAATATTCCTGGATAGGACATTATTTCAGCATTTCCAGTAACAGCATCCATGGCTTAAAAAATTGTTTTCCAAGCTTCATTGATCATTATTTTTTAAACATTTTAGATCAGTTGTGTATTAAATGTTCACGTTAAAGCCCCCCAAAAAGGAAAGGCTGCTTCCTGCAGGTTTTGAAGCACCTCTTATGAATAATGTTGGAAACCGCTGTATGCCTGAATGTATTGGGAAGTTTATAGTAATGAAGAATGAACTGACTCATTTGAATGAGTTTAAAAAAATTTTAAATGTAGTATATTATACAACAAGAAACTGCTTTATATTTGAAAGCGGAAAAAGCTCTTTGGAGCTACAAGGATTTGAATGTGGCATTTGTGTGCAATTTATAAAATAGCCATATAATCTTTTCCCAGATTATGTGGCTATTTCCTACAGTCGCGATGGCACTCCGACAAAAAAGTTGTTTGGTTTAAGAAATTGCAGGTCAGTATGTATTCATGTTCTGTGCTTCAACATTCTTTTTCGGCCTTAAACCGAAAGCACTACATAACCAGATTGTATTGCAGTGGTTATATTTATATTTATTTATATTATCATACACATGCTATGGGTTTTAATTTTGCAGGCTGTTTTCCTCAGTCGAGTACAATTTTAGTAACAAATACATTTGTTCATATTACTTCATTTGTAGACATTTTTGTTACAAAAGAATGAGTAGCTAATATTTATTTAATTACTGTTTCAGAAAGTTATCATTTGTCATTTACACATTTTCTTCTTGTATTCCAGCTTCTTGTAAATGTTGGTTAATAGCACAACAGGCAGAACTTTGTACAGCTATGAAGAATTATCAAAAAGCCCTTCATGATGCAGAAATACTGTGTCAGAATAAGCCCCATTGGCCTAAGGTACAGTATCTGTTTGCAAGTTGGCAGTTAAGAAAAAAACAAAATATCTCCTTGCATATAAGAAACAGGAATTCTTTATCATGTATAATTTAAATCTCTTCAGTGAGGGTTTCTAGCTTGTGCCTTAACCATTACACAAAACTGGTTTTTCACTAGCTGCCCTTAATTCTTTGGGTATATATACCATCTCTAAAACTATGTAAGAGACATTAATTGATATTCAAAATAATTGCAACATTACTTGTTATTCCCTTCTGTAATTTTTCAAAGTGTGCACAGCCTAGTTGTTTGACTTAGATGCATTTCCCACACTTAAATGTATGATGTGGGATTAAAATTTGCACCCATCATTGTTTCCCTTTGGACCTTTGTTTCTTATCTTCGTTTTCTGTTCTGTTTTGAAATACCGTCATGCCCGTAAGAGTTGAAGGCACTCTAGCCAATATTTCTTGAAATCACAAAGCTTTAACTCCTTATCTCCTTCCTTTCTTCTTTCTTTCTTTCTCTCCATGCAGAGTCATTATGTCAAAGCACAAGCTCTTTCTGGATTAGGAAGGATTGAAGAAGCATTGAAGGAATTTCTTTATTGTGTTGCCTTAAACCCTGAGTGGAACTCAATGAAGATGGAAGCCCAAAAGGTAGAATATTATACTTTTCATCCATAATCAAAGTATGAAATTTTCATGTACTTAGTTTTTAGTCTCTACAGCTATGTAATCTGACCCATATAAAATAGAAGTTGTAAGTGAAGCATTAATTTTTTAATTATTCAGGTTTTTTATTCTGCTTTTTGCTCACAGAAAGCCAGTGATTAGCTAAATGAAAATCAAAGCTATTGCATAAACTAAATATTAGGGTGATTTTTTAAAATACAAATGTTAAATACAAAAACAAAACAAATGTTAATATTTAACACAGTAACATGAAAATTCTAATTAATATAATTTAGTCTAACTGGTGGCTGGGTGACTTTGAGTCAGTCACTTTATCTCAACTCACAATTTTCATGGGAAAATAGGAGGAAGGAAAAAGTATGCTCACCACCTTCAGTTATTCATAAAAATAATAAAGGCATGATTTAAAAAAAATAAGTAAATAAAGTAGCCAGTGAATTAGATACTCATATAATTATTAATCTGTATCTGTCAGCCTTCAAGCATCATTCAACCATGAAGAAACTTCCAACTAGGAAGTATCATGACATTTGAAATGATCCTACATTTAGTGGTCTTGTTTTCATTTTTCTTAGTGGGATAGTGGAGAAGATAACAGTTTGGCACATGATTGCATATGAATGTAGAATCCTTTATGTATGAGCTGAATTTTATGATATTTCTATTTTTTAAATCTAGATAATGTGTGAGATGTTTTTTCCAGCATTTGAAAATGTTCCTGATAGTTTAACAACACCTTTTTGCAATCGGACCTCTTATACAAGATTGAAACCTGCATTTCTAAGTAGCATAAATACACAGTCTTCTAGTGAAGATGGGCCAACAGCAGAGAGCTCAAAGGTATCTATGAGTCTGCTTTTTATTTCAGGGCATTTTATTATATTCAGCATTATATTCAGAAGTATACTGTTATCTAGTTTAATTTTAGCTTTAGTTTTAGTTTAGTTTAAGAAGGACATAGCTTCCCAAAGAAAACTGATTAATAATGGAATAGAATGGAATGGAAACCAAAAGTAGTGATTGGTTATTAAAGTGACCAAAATTGATGTATTATATAAAAATGATTATGATTCAATATAAGTTAAAATTTGCATATTTTGAGGATTCTTTTTAAAAGCAGACATTAGCTGTGGGCACTAGGTTCCAGTTGCAACCATGGAAGCTATCCTATCTTCTCCCTATATTATACATTTTTGAAATCTCATGGATTTTTGACAAAATTTAAGGAACCGAGAACCTCGGCCATCATAATTCCTAATTAAAGTACATATATGGTAACTATGCTTTATGCTGAACCCATAATTCTAAAAAAATTGTATTTTTTTTTTAAATTTGATTTTATATCCCGCCCTTCTCCGAAGACTCAGGGTGGCTTACATTGTGTAAGGCAATAGTCTCATTCTATTTGTATATTTGTATACAAAGTCAACTTATTGCCCCCTCAACAATCTGGGTCCTCATTTTACCTACCTTATAAAGGATGGAAGGCTGAGTCAACCTTGGGCCTGGTGGGACTTGAGCCTGCAGTAATTGTAATTGCAGGCAGCTGTGTGTTAATAACAGGCTACATTAGCCTGTTGAGCCACTTCCCAGCCTGGGAAGTCCATCCTTTTGTGCTCAGGTAAAGTA
This sequence comes from Ahaetulla prasina, assembly GCF_028640845.1. Taxonomy (NCBI): domain Eukaryota; kingdom Metazoa; phylum Chordata; class Lepidosauria; order Squamata; family Colubridae; genus Ahaetulla; species Ahaetulla prasina. The sequence goes on along the minus strand of NC_080543.1, from coordinate 96,496,661 downwards.
TGCAGAGAAAGCTTTACCTGAGCAGTTGATTCACTTTGTTTCTGAAATATCCATATAGTCTCGTCCATATTATTTATTATTATTTATGTTATATATAAATAATAGAGTTGATAGAAGCAGTTTCAGCAGAAGTCATGTAGCAGGTTGCCAAACTGTTAGTTCTCAGTCATGGCTATGATCAACAAAGGTATGTCTATAGAAGACATACATTTTTGTCTTTATTTATTTATTTATTTTTATTTGCATTTATATCCCGCCCTTCTCCGAAGACTCAGGGCGGCTTACACTATGTTAGCAATAGTCTTCATTCTATTTGTATATTTATATACAAAGTCAACTTATTGCCCCCAACAATCTGGGTCCTCATTTTACCTACCTTATAAAGGATGGAAGGCTGAGTCAACCTTGGGCCTAGTGGGACTAGAACCTGCAGTAATTGCAGGCAGCTGCTGTTAATAACAGACTGCATTAGCAGTCTGAGCCACAGAGGCCCCTTTATGTATTTATATATTTATATATAAACAAATGTTTTATTATAGGAGGCCATGTTGAGGTTAACAAGAAATCCTTCCCAAGAGAATGATGTCTATCACTGTATTGATTCTTCAATTTCCCATCATGATTTCTACTCTGAAGAGAACAAGAAAACATTAGGGAAAGTCCTTTCCAGCCTACCCAGTGCAAACTTGAAAAGAAAATTTTCTACTGATGGGGGAGACTTACAGAATCTGGATGTACCTTGCAAAATTCATAGAAAAGGTCTGTTGCAGCCGCTTACATGCTCTCAAGTTTTTTTTCCTTATTGCTTGCTGTTTTTATTTTAGAGCAGGGGTAGTCAACATTTTTATACCTACCGCCTACTTTTGTATCTCTGTTAGTAGTAAAATTTTCTAACCACCCACTGGTTCCACAGTAATGTGCCATGTATTGTCGTCTGCGCATGCCTCGCGCATCGTGGATTGGGTTGGGGGGGGCGCTAGCTACTTTTCTTTTACAGCTGGGTGGTATGTGGGGGGAGATGCGTGAGCTATTCTGGGACGAGGCTCTTTTGTTTGTGGTTGCACTATAGCGCCATTTAGTTTCACTTACATAACATGAACTAAACTTATGTGCGGGCAATACAAATAGTATATATTCAGAAATTTAAATTGTCACGGGGAATTTTATGAAAACTTAATGAAAATGTTTTTAAATAATGCTATGATTTTTTTTAAAAAAGTCAGTTAAATTAAAAAAAAGGAAAGTGAATGCCTGCTAGTGGACGGTAGGGACCAGGTTGACTACCACTGATTACCATTTTTAGAGGAATAAACCTACAATTTTTAATCTTTTTGCTAGTTATGGAATATTTTGCCAAAGTCAATCGAGCAATTCCTATTTTAAACTGAATAAGTTAAATTGCTCAGTATTTTGTATAAGAAAAACCATAAATCATTTCAACGTTCAGTAATAACAATATGTTATAACTTTACATAAATGAATATAATGTGAAATTCATTATTCTTGCAGTTGTAAAGAATAAAATAATATAGGATAGACTAGAACAGGGGTGTCAAACTGGTGGCCCATAGGCCAGATGCGTCACGCGCAGGCCATGCCCACCCCAGCTCTGGGAAGCGGAAAAACGTCGTGAAACATCATGTGACGGCAATGTGATGCAACGAGTTTGCCACCGTGGACTAGAATATAAAAAACTGGAATTTGCAACACAAAGAATATTAATCAAACTGAACAAAATACACAAGCTGCAGTCTGGGTTGTCTTTGCTCTAAATAGTAGATTTCTATCCAAGGGAATAGTTATGGTATTTCGTCACCATAGACTGAGATGAAGCTTTCTGGTTGCATGTCTGGAATCTTTCTTTAATTTTTCAGAACAAACGTTGAATTGATTATTTGTACTCATTTTAATTCTTCATAAATGCACAGTGTTTAGTCCTGTGTTCCTCCTGTCTGATAATTTTAGAACTCACTGGAAATTATTAGTTTTTGAAAGATATAGTACATCCTCCTCATCCTCCTTTTTTCATATTTTGAATTCTAATGAGGTTGTTCAGAAAAGAAGTCATATTTATTTCAAATGTTCTTTTTTTTAATTTTAAGATGGAGATGCTACTTGTGGAAAATCAGCTTCCCTTCCCATAAAAGAGATTCCTACAAATCTCATGGATGCATCTGACTTTGAGTGTTCCCTTTGTATGAGGTATTAACAAGCGGAAAAAAATGTCTTATTCTATAGGATTTAAATTTCAGCAGCAGTTGCGTGTATCTTACTTCTCTGGACTTAGAAGCATAAATAGACTGAAGCCGGATTTATCATCACACAAATGCCGTGATTTATGTTCTTATGTCAGACATCATGACATAAGTATGTAAGTCAGTATCCATGTGATGACACATTACAGGCATGCAATTTTAATATTATAATTTTCTAAGTTAATAAATGGAAAACAACCAAACAATTCCATTCCAGAAAAAGCAAATGTCCATTCTGTTGCTATAATAAGCTTCTATGCGGTTCATATTTTATGTTGCTTTTGATATTGTTATTGATATTTGATTTTGTTGATTATTTCTTGATACATTATGTTTGAATTTTTTGCTTGATGAACATTTTATAATTCTGTTAAGTTGTAATGAAAGCTGCTGTGAGTTCTAAAGAGATACACAGTATGCTAATTTATCAAATAAGAAATAATACATTAATATATTTTCAGCTCATTAACCTTATAGTAAGAATTCATCATTCCTCTTACATAATTGTGCTCAGAAACAGTTTTTGAAAATGAATGAAAGAGTTCTATGTCATAATTTCAGAAATAAGCTTTTCTTTAGTAAGAATGGGCTAATTGTGTGGTGGGTGCATGATAATACCCCATACTGTATATTTTAAGAGCAGATTACATACATGTGATGTTATGCAAAAACTGTGGTTGTTGTTCAAAATTCTTTTAAATCAAGTTGATTTTAGAGTTCCAAATTCCAAAAATTGTTACAAATGCTTTGTTGCAAAGTAGAAGAAGCCTGAAATAATTATAAAAAAGCAGTGCATTTAGAATTCAAGACAGATTCAATGTAAAATATTGAAACACTCATTCAAGATATGCAGATGAATGGATATATGAAATTGCTATTTTCATGTCTTGTTCAGGTTATTCTACGAGCCTGTCACTACTCCTTGTGGACATACTTTCTGCCTCAAATGCCTTGAACGTTGTCTGGATCATAATCCTCATTGTCCACTTTGTAAAGAAAAGCTCTCAGATGTAAGTCTTTCCCATCCCATTTCCAGAAGCTGCTTAAATAAAAGGCTGTGTTTCTTGAAGGGCCCATTTACCCCTTAAACCACCTCCAAAAAAGGAGAGAATTGGTCTGATTTTTGGAGAGGGCTTCAGTGTGGTTTTTTTTAAAAGGTGCAATACAAAAGTTCAATAAGCCAATTTAATGCTTGAAAATCAAAGTTCCATGTGAAAATTACAACCCTGCTGATTCTGGTGTCCTGAAATGAAGAGGGAAGGAACAAATGTGACTTGCCCTAATACAGATAGGTAGTATTTAAATATATGTGATGTTTGACTTGTCTTGCCAAACAAGAAGAAAAAATGGTAGCTTCTTTTGCATCACCTCAATACAGTATTTCTCAACCTTGGGCGCTTGATTTGTGAACTTCAATTCCCAGAATTCCCTAGCTGGCTGGAGAATTCCAGGAGGATGGGAAATACTGCTATATATTTCAGACTTATTTTCTGAAGAAGCAGTGTAGAATAATTAAATGGCCACTCTTATGTGCTTATTATAGCCACTTAAAACCATAACAGTAAATTGCTTAATACAGTAGTGATTTAGTAATTGTGGTTTTAAGCGTTTGACTGTAGTATTCAATGCAGATTCTGATTCCATTTTAAGGTGTTAAAACATAAAAAACATTTACTTTACCATTCTATTTTCCAGGCCAGTTTAATTACTGATTAATAGAATAGCTAGAACTGAATAACGTGGATTCTTAAATTCCCTTTATAGTTTTTGGCAAGTCGAACTTACAAAAAGACCATGCTTACTGAAGAATTAATAGTTCGCTACTTTCCAGAAGAATTATCTGAAAGGAAAAAGGTTTATGAAGAAGAAATGAAGGAATTATCAAAGTAAGTGATCTTCATTTATAAAGATAATATTAGTAAAATTAAGTGGGTTGATTAAATAACTTGTTTATATTTTCATAATATTTATAATTCTCTGATCTTCAGACAAAAATTATTTTATTTTAGCATGCTGGTATGGTATATGTGAAAGAAGACATTTTGACATGTGTCAGTTCTTCTTTTCTCCTGATTTTTCATAAAAAGTTTGATTAGACAACTTGCACCTTATTAACATTTGGAAACCAAGTTCTTGTTTCAAACAAAGTTTGCTCAGCCTTTATGAAAAGGTAGTAGGAAAGACCATTGGAAGCAGTCTCACTCCCCTTTGTACAATCAATATACATGTGTGGGTCAGGGATATGCATGCCCTACAAATGAGTTGGAACACTAATTAAGTTGAAGCAAAAGCTTCTGAATGAGACTTTTACAGAAATGCCATAAGTATATTCTGCGTGAGCAGGGGATTGGACTAGATGACCTGCAAGGTCCCTTCCAACTCGGTTACTGTTAAGTAAGTTAAAATGTGTTTCTTGCTATATCTGATTTTAGTTATGTAGTTGTTTGAAATAATAATTATGTAGCAAGCAGGCATACTGCAGAATGAAACATCAGTTTTCCCACAACCAATGATACCAGTTCTATGAGAACTGTAGCATGTTCCAAATTTCCAATTTACCCACTAGCCATAAAATTTTGCCAGCTTCTCATATGTATATGATAGCCTTTTGCCTTAAGCATGTACAGCTTGAACTATTTCAGCTGAGCATGGTCTTTGCTATGTTTAGATAGTCCCCTCTTGTATTTGTTAGCAGCAGAAGAGAGATTCAGGGAAGCTGAGTGAAAATACGACTACAATGAAGCTTATTTCATAAGTAGTTTTAAAGATGGATTTCAATTACTTGTTTTAACAGATACTGACCTGCATAAGCATAAAAGTTAATCTTCCTTCTCTTGCAGTCTAAATAAAGATGTTCCCATTTTTGTATGTACCATGGCTTTCCCTACCATTCCTTGTCCTCTTCACGTCTTTGAGCCCCGTTATCGATTAATGATAAGAAGATGCATGGAAACAGGCACTAAACAATTTGGCATGTGTTTAACTGATGAACTGAAAGGGTAAGATAAGGATTTAGAACTCCTTTATAAAATACTGCATTTCTGGGTGCAAAAATGGTAGAAGGGCTTATGTCTATCACAGGGGTAGTCAACCTTTTTATACCTACCGCCCATCTTTGTATCTCTGTTTGTAGTAAAATTTTCTAACCGCCCACCAGTTCCACAGTAATGCGCCGTGTATCATTGTCTGCGCATGCCTCTCACACATTGTGGATTGGGATTGGGGGGGGGCGCCGGCTACCAGCTCTGCATGTCTGTTACAGCTGGGTGGATTGGGTTGGGGGGGGCGCTAGCTACTTTTCTTTTAAAGCTGGGTGGTATGCGTGAGCTATTCTGGGACGAGGCTCTTTTGTTTGCGGTCACACTATAGCGCCATTTAGTTTTATTTACGTAACATGAACTAAACTTATGTGCGGGCGATACAAATAGTATATTTTCAGAAATTTAAATTGTCACAGGGAATTTTATGAAAACCTAATGAAAATGCTTTTAGATAATGCTATGAAAATTTTTTAAAAAGTCAATTAATTTTTTTTAAAAAAGGAACGTGCTTCAGTATCGGACAGAACCCCTACCACCCACCATGAAAGCTAGAATGCCCACTGGTGGGCAGTAGGGACCAGGTTGACTACCACTGGTCTATCAAATATGGGAAAGTGGTCAGGAAAACGGGGGCTGTTGTTTCTTGTCCAGTTTTGGGGAATATACCAGCCAGTTGGCTGATCAATAACTATCTTAATATAAACTTTCTATTTGGGAGAAATGCATAGTGTTTAGGGAAAAATATGACTGTCTAGACAAGATTCCCAATGTAGATCTTTGCTTCCCATATTCTTCTGGTGGGGATTTAATGGGAATTGAAATCCAGCTCATTTGCGGGTTATTAGATTGTGATAGGTAATCTAGATGCAGCATCAAAAGAACTCGTGTAGTAATTTCATAGCTTTTTACAGAACTGGAACAAGCAATATTCCTGCAAGCCTTTGTGCCTCCTGTTAGAACATTAAGCCTAATAATTTCTTTTACAACTTCATTCCGAATATATTTAGGCAGGCTACGGCAAATCTATAAGGCTGCTTCCTAAAATATATTTAGAATCACAGCCTTAACATGACTTTGTCCCTTTAGATTTGCAGATTACGGCTGCATGTTGGAGATCAGGGATGTGAAGTTTTTCCCTGATGGACGTTCAGTTGTTGATACAGTTGGTGTTCGACGTTTTAGGGTCTTAAGCCATGGTCAGCGAGATGGATATAATACTGCAAACATCGAATATTTGGAAGACAAAAAGGTAACTTTGTAGTGTAGTAGTTTATTGTTACCTCATCTATTGAAAAAAAGTTTTGTGAGCCATCCTTTGTCTTCTAAATTACAGGACAGCCCATAATCTAACTTTTGGCTGCCTTTTGTGGTTTTTTCTTTAGCTGTTGCACTAATTATTTATTTATTTATTTATTATTTAAATTTTTATACCGCCCTTCTCCTGAAGGACTCAGGGCGGTGTACAGCCAAGATTAAAACAATTAAATATACAAAATTAAAATAGCAATTAAAATACATATTCAATAAATGGCCAAATTAAAACCGTCAAATTGACCCATACTAAAATACCCCATAAAATTATTAAAAATTCAAAAATTTAAAAATTTAAAAAATTTAAAAATCAAGCCAGTCCCGCTTGGGTAAACAAATAAGTTTTCAATTCACGGCGAAAGGTCCAAAGGTCAGATAGTTGGCGCAAACCGGGGGGAAGTTCGTTCCAAAGGGTAGGTCCTGCAACAGAGAAGGCCCTTCCCCTGGGGGCCGCCAGCCGACATTGCTTGGCGGACGGCACCCTGAGAAGACCCTCTTTGTGAGAGCGTACGGGTCGGTGGGAGGCATAAGGTAACAGCAGGCGGTCCCGTAAGTACCCGGGCCCTAAGCCATGGAGCGCTCTAAAGGTGGTAACCAGCACCTTGAAGCGCACCCGAAAGACCACAGGTAGCCAGTGCAGACTGCGCAGGAGTGGTGTTACCCGGGAGCAACGTGAAGCTCCCTCAATCACCCGCGCAGCTGCATTCTGGACTAACTGGAGTCTCTGAGTGCACTTCAGGGGTAGCCCCATGTAGAGAGCATTGCAATAATCCAGATGAGAAGTGACGAGAGCATGAGTGACCATGCATAAGGCATCCCGGTCAAGAAAGGGGCGCAACTGGCGAACCAGGCGAACCTGGTAGAAGGCTCTCCTGGAGACGGCCGCCAGCTGGTCTTCAACCCTGTTTCTCCCAAAATAAGACATCCCCTGATAATAACCCCAATCGAGCTTTTGAGTGCATGGCAATAAGGCCAAGCGCTTATTTCAGGGTTCAAATAAATATAAGACAAGGTCTTATTTTGGGGGAAGCATGTTAATTTTTTTAAACCAAAGCTGAATTTATTTCTCCCCTTTTGTTTCTACTCCCTTACCAAATTCCTTTAGTAAACCATCTTTTTAAAATCAAAATGCCATATTCTGAAGTTTTAAACACTCAATTCAATACTAAATCCTACCATATTAAAAATATATTCCTGAGGAGATTTACAGCATTACTGTGCAGTTGTTCAGTCACCCTCTTTTCCAGGGTAGTGTTTTAAATAAGAAAATGGCATTACAGAAGCATGGTCTAAAGGAAATAGGAATATGAAAGACAGGTATTCCATCCAAATTACTTTCTGTTTATATATATTTTTACACAGACAGGAGATTTTGAACAGAAAATGTTAGGAATGCCATTTTCTAATCTGCTTGCAAATTATATCAGATCTTTGAATGTGTAGCACCAATTCTCTTCTTTAAACTGATGCAAAGGTATTAGCAAGCTCTATCAGATCACATGTTCCTTAAGCATGCTTTGGTCAGTGGCTTTTAATCCTATTAATTTATATGATTGGTTTCTCTAAGAGTGTAATGTAAAGCAGCTCTAAAGAAAAATACACAAAGGATAGGCTCTCCCCAGTTAAAATTAAATGGACTGGCATTCTAGATGACCAATGGTGTGTAATCCAAAATTAGCATTTTACTGTCATTTCACAAATGTAATTCAAATATTCAAATAATTCATATGTATTAAAATCTGCAAACAGTTTTTATGTCTGTACTGAAAAATGTTAGTTCCCATGTTCTGTACTTTTCCACATCAGTCTTCATCATTGATTATGAATAGAAAACAATCCACTAAGTCAGGGGTGTCAAACTGGATTTCTTCGAGGGCTGGATCAGCATTGTAGTTCTCCTCATCTGGGTGGGGGGAGAGATGGGATGGATGCCTCCTGCAGCACCCTGCCAGCCAAAACGGGGTACAGGGCCCCGCACGTGCCCCCCCCAGCACCCCGTTTTGGCTGCCAGAAGCACTGCGGGCTGGTCCTTTGCTATTTCCAGGTTTAAGCACCCCACAGCCCATGGGCCTTGAGTTTGACACCCCTGCACTAAGTGATAAATTGGCAAACAGCTAGTAACACAATTTTCACTATTATCCTATTGAATACTGAACACCTACCTGTGCTGCTTTCTTGGAATTTTGGGCTGATTCAAAAGCGAGGTGATTTTAAAAAAGTCCCCTGTTTAGGATATTTAAAGGTAATTAAACTCTTTTTAGAATGGTATTTGCTTTTGTTATGCTGTACATAACATGCATTTATTTAAATTTTCATATCTCAAATTAGGTTGAAGGGACAGAGTATGAAGAGCTGGTCCGCATTCACGATTCCGTTTACGATCAAGCTGTGTCCTGGTTTACTTCTCTTAAAGACAATATGAAAGCACAAATTTTAAACCATTTTGGACCAATGCCAGGGAAAGAACGTGAGCCACAGGTAAATGTGCAATGGTATATCAATGCTAAAAATGAACAGAGTACAGCAATAAATAACCACAGTGTATGTAATGTAAACAATTCACATAAAGTAAATGCTTAATTTAAAATCTGTGAAGCTAAAATGTTCATAAATTGTGTGAAAGTATAGAGGATATGAAGTTTTGTTTTTTTTAATTTGAATTTATATCCCGCCCTTTTCCGAAGATTCAGGGCGGCTTACATTGTGTTAAGCAATAGTCTCATCCATTTGTATATTATATACAAAGTCAACTTTTATTGCCCCCAACAATCTGGGTCCTCATTTTACCTACCTTATAAAGGATGGAAGGCTGAGTCAACCTTGGGCCTGGTGGGACTTGAACTTGCAGTAATTGCAAGCAGCTGTGTTAATAACAGACTGCATTAGTCTGTTGAGCCACCAGAGGCCTTTTTGAAAAATGCAACTCTCATCTTTTTTATATATGGTATATATCCACTTATGGCTATTTTTTTAAAAATCAAATGACATTGGCAGTGGCAAATGAGAGGAGAAAAAGAAGAGTTCATTGCCCCCTTCTTCCCTCAATAGTTCCCAGTGCAGAATATCTGATTTGTCCCCATCTTCCAGATCCTTCCCTACCATTTTTCCACTTCTGCTTCTGTTAATATTTCATTGTGGCATGAGCTACTGTGTTCCTTGAAAATAAGACCCTGTCTTATATTTTTTTGAACCCTGAAATAAGGGCTTGGCCTTATTATCAGGAGGGTCTTATTATTTTGGGGGTACAGGAGGCGGCGAGCGTGGCCACCTCACGGCTGTAGCAGTGCAACACAGCCATTCGTCAGCTGTTCGCTGGAGCAACCAAAGGTGGGAATCTCCCTGGCATTCTTGGCACTCACCCGCCTCCCATCCATCCATCCCCCTCACCTGCAAACTCCCAACCCGCTCCTACCTCTCCACCCGGTGAGTCCTGGCAGCCCCAGACTCCCAAAGCCTGCGTCCGCCCAGCTCCCTTTTCCACAGTACCCGGCTCTTTATCGAGGGGAGTGGCATGTGGGACGGGGGAGAAGCAAAACATGTGGAATGAGATGGGGCTCGCTCTTCTTGCCGTTTCTTCTCTCCCCCACCCTCGCTGGGGAGACGCAAGACACACGTCTTACCTGCCTTGCAGCTCCATTACGTGTCTCGCCATTGTCATCAGGCAAACACATTGTAGGGTGAAAAAAAACTTCTCATGAGTTCAAACTTTTCAAACTCGCAAGGGTTTTTTTACCCTACAGCATGTTTGCCTGCAGACAATGGTGAGACATGCGACGGAGCTGCAAATCAGGTAAGACAGCACCACATGCCCCAATGGTACCGTAACAGCAGCCTGGCTACTTTCATTCCCCACCGTCTCTTTGTCGATGGAGGTGGCAGCTGGGGTGTGATAGGGCTCCTCTTGCCATTTCTTCTTGCCCACCTTGCTGGGCATGGCAGGGCTTCTTGTGTCTCCCCGGCCCCACCCCTCCCCACCTGCCACCCCCAAACTGCATCCAATTTGGGCAGGGGCAGGAAGTCCTGCCATGCCTGGCAAGCGGGGGGGAGAAGAGACAGCAAGAGGAGCGAGCCCTGTCTCGCTCCACTGTTCTCGTTTCTTCCCCACCCCACCTGCCACCCCCCTTGATAAAGAGCCGGCACTGCAGAAAAGGGAGCTGGGTGGGCGCAGGCTTTGGGCATCTGGGGCTGCCGGCGGTCACCTGACAGAGAGGCGGGAGTGGGGCAGGAGTTTGCAAGCGATTGCTTCCCCTTTGCCTTCCCTCCCAAAAGTGCTCCTCAGGCACAGCCACTTCTGCAGCAGGAGACTCATGCCTCATGCTGGCCTTCCGAAGGGTACTGTAACAGCAGCTATCCACAATTTTTTAACCCTTATTTCGTCCTGACCCACATTGCCTAGTATGGTCGGGACTAAATAAGGGTTAAAAAATTGTGGATAGCTGCTGCTACAGTACCCTTTGGAAGGCCAGCGGGAGGCAGATGGGGTGCATCACTTGGCTTCTGCTGCAGAAATGACCACAATCGATGGCAAAAGTGGCTACGTTTGATGGAGGTGCCGGTTGGAGCAGCACCCATGAGGCAGCTGTTTTGTGGACAGAATTGCCTGCTGTGGCTGTCACCATTAGGTAAGGAGGGTGCGAGGCATGTGGGGTGTGTTGCTTGGCTTCCGGCTTCTGCAATTGGCTGCAATAGTGGCTGCACTTGCTGGAGGTGATGGCCTAAGTGGCACCCGCAAATCAGCTGTTTTGTGAAGGTGGCCTGAGTGACTCAGCTGATTCAATTAAGGGTCCAAGAAGCCCAGAGGTGACCAGGGAAGGGAAGAGCTGCCTCCTGTGCTGGCCATGCCCATCCCTTCACTAGGCCTTATTTTCAGGGAATGGCGTATATTTCCGCCCACCACAAAAATCAGGCTTAGATTTATTTTCGGGACATGTTGTATTTTCGGGGAAACACGGTAGTAGTTCACCTGTATCCCTGCCCCCACCTGTATCTCCAGTCTCTTCCCTGACATCCCAGTATGCCATATTCTATCATCCTGTTCATTTACCTCCATTCTCCCAATACCTTTCCTTGCCTTCTTTCCTCCCTGCTGTTCTGCTCTGATTTTGGGGCGGGGAAGAAAGTATAGGTATGTTTATAATTGTACTTATAATTGCTATAAAGAAGATCTTTCTTTCTCTTCTATTTTTCATTTACTTTTTTCTTACACTTTTAGCTGTGATTTCTTTTTCTTTCTTTTTCTTCTGTAGTCTGTATTAATTTAATCTTTATTTTTCAAACAGTTAATAAAATTATATAGGTAATTTATACACAGCCACTGGCAAGCAGTTTGCTGTGTTACCTGAAGAGGGCACCATGAGTAAATCTCAAGAGTTTAACCCCTTTACAGGTCAAAATCCAACAATGAGAGGGGCCGTAATAGCTCAGGCTGTAAGAAGCCTGTTATTAGAACACAGCAGCCTGCAATTACTGCAGGTTCAAGCCCGGCCCAAGGTTGACTCAGCCTTCCATCCTTTATAAGGTAGGTAAAATGAGGACCCAGATTGTTGGGGGGGCAATAAGTTGACTTTGTAAATATACAAATAGAATGAGACTATTGCCTTATACACTGTAAGCCACCCTGAGTCTTCGGAGAAGGGCGGGATATAAATGTAAATTTAAAAAAAAATCTTTCACAATAGATAATTTAAAAAGTGATTATTGTAAAACTCTGCTGGTAGGAATCCATAATTTGGTTTTCAAACACACACAACTCCTGAAAATATATTGGTGACTATTTAAAATGTGCCCTGTTCTCATTTACTTTTAAATTTAAAAATATCAATGCCGGTTGCATTATTCCAATTATATTTTTGTTTTTGAGATTGTATTTTGAGCAACTGTAAATGATGCACTGTATTCTCTACTGGAACCATAGTTCCATTTCATTTTGCTCACATAGACTAATATTTATTTTTACAGCAGCATTTGGACAAATTGTGTATTAACATTTTAGACTGAGTTTTGTTTCCTTGGTTGCATTTACCTTTTCTTAGACTATGAGTCATACGTTTATGTTACAGAACATAATGGAAATTACTCCCTTAAAACCAATAAGGCAGTTCTGTGAAAATAGTAATATAGAACATACTTTAATGTTGTGTTTCTTCCTTATTTGTTTCTGTAAATTTGTTATATTTCTGTGGCCTTTAAAATCCCTTTTGAAATGAAGTCATGCCCAAAATCATGGGTAACAATTCACTTTTGAGGTAGGGGCTGCCTATTTTTGTTGGCCAAGAGTTCAAGGAGGAGAACAGTTAGGTGCTTTCAGATAAACAGGATGATTGTGTTTCAGGGGGATTTAGTCACTTCAAGGGTGTTTAACGTTTCTGAAGCCTCAAGTTTTCATACTGTAAATCTGCAGGAAATTACATTCATAATGCTTGATGGTTTGCTATTGAATTTTGGCACATTACCACTGGACTATGTGGGAGCCAGAAAAAGAAGTTTAGAGTTTGGTTGTCTTGGTTCTATTGTTTTAGGCTGATATTTTTCTGTAATTGCAAAATATCAAGATAATGACAATAATATTGGGGGACAGTCTTACTACATAAAATAGGGAGGAAACCTGTAACTCTAAATCTTGCTGGACTGCAATTTTCTGCATTCTGTAGGTTCACTACAGAAATACTTTGTGGGTAACCAAGAACTATTTTCAGCTCCTGCATTCTGTGAACGGCACAGAATGTTGTCTTCTTAGATTTTCTTACAGCTATCAGATGGTGTTCTATCTGCTTGAATTATGCTACTAAAAACAGTTAATTTATTAATATTGTCTTTACAGAGTAATCCCAGTGGTCCAGCTTGGTACTGGTGGCTGTTGGCAGTATTACCACTAGAGAACAGAGCCCAATTGGCCATTCTTGCCATGACTTCACTTAAAGATCGTCTCATTGCCATTCGCCGCGTATTAATATTTGTGACCCGCAAAAGACCTAGATGACACAGTCTTATTTGTGAAGATACACTGAAAACAACTGGTTTCTAATGCTAATAAGAAAACAGTTGGCAACTGAACAGTTCTTCCCTCTGCTCATTTAAGCATTCATTCTTCTTTGCACTCGCTGGACCCAATAGTTAATCAAGTATTCTGTGCCTCTTGTCCTGGAATAATCTGAGCCTCTTGGAAGTTATGCCACAACAGAGCATACAGTAGTTGCAGGCATCAACTGAGTACATAATCGCCATCTACTCATCATAATGAGACAACTGAGTCAGAAGTACTAAAATGTCTGCAAATCCCCAGTTGACATTTTTATTTCTTTGTAGAAACAGACTTGGAGTAGTGGATTAGAAACTGAGAATATGCATTGTCAGAATTGTCTTTGCAGTAGCCAGTTGAAAAGAAATTCTCAAATGTTCTTCTGGAAGAAAGCACCAAGAGCAACTTTTTATCTGCAACATGTGGACAGAAATATCGGAAATAAATGAGATTGCCAGGATAAAATGTTCCACTTCCAAAGAACACTGTCCAAAAGAGTATCTGATGAACAGCTTTGTGGCTGGTTATAAGCCAATTCCTTGTGTTTGTAATTTGCATGCTGTATGTATTGAGAAAACTGTTTCATAATATATCTAAGAAGATTGAGTCATTCTTCCTTCCCAAGCCCCCCTCCCTTCAGAATGACATCAGGAACCTACAGTAAGGAGTTACAGTACCTGTGGAGAGCCTTGTAATTTGGACATGGAACTAATAGCCTCTCATAGTGGACATAACTGTGTCTTAGGGAAAGCTTCTCTCTGCCATTAAATACTTGAGATTGCGAAGCTCTGTGGCTGGATCATGGCCAGCATATTTAGTGTATATCTACACTGTTAATTTCAAGCTCTTCAGCAATTATCTTACTAAAGGCTGTTGAAAAATCGAATCACCATTTCAATTTTATCCTTCTAGTTTTATCTGGAAGTAACACTTAAGTAAAATCCATCTTTACTCACAACTGCCATAACCAGCCTAATAGATTCTTTTAAGAAAACTTAGTTACATATACTTTTGAAAACCAAAACCTTAATATTACTTGTTATGTACCGAATACTGTTCGTGCTTGAATTCTTGCTGACATGAAAGGAGACACAAATGGAATCCTGTACTGCAAATTTCAATGCAAGTTTAAATTAGATGTAAATATATCTGTATTTTGATGTCTTCGTATATGTGGTTAACTTTTTAAAAATGGTCGAATTAATGGAAATAGTTCAGTAGTTTAGTTGTAAACATGAAACAGCAAATCAGTATAGCTAATTCAAACTGCTGGGATCTCTGAATTTCCAGAAACAAATGAACAGGACATGAAAATAATATTAGTTCTGGTTTTAGAACACAGTGCAAAGACACAGCAAGGTAAAAGATACTGGTTATAAAAAAAATTAATCTGGCAAGGAAATAATGACAATACCAAAATATTTCAAAAGTGCCTCCTTTATGAATTAGAAATAGCATGTGCTCTTTGGACAAAGGCATAGAAATTTCATATACAGGAAATCTAATCATCAAAAAGACTGATTTTAGTAAGTGCTATAATTGTGTGGTATTAGAAGATTGTCTAAAAAAATCTTGACCAGATAGCAGTTTCCTAAGACTGATCAACACAGCCTGAATGTACTATAATTGCTTCTTCTTGGAATTCACCTTTTGTAGTTAAGTATTGACCTGTGACTGCTCTTTCAATTGTTAACTGTGCAACTTGCAAATGAAGCTCTAATAATTTCTGCCATAGCCTTCCTGCAAGTTCTAATTTCTTTACTAGAGTTTGTAGATTCTCTTTCAAGTATTTTTTAAAAGTTTGCACCTGGTCCTGGCTGACCTTGGTTGATCTTGAATACTAAACAAAGTCAGTTCTCATTACTACTTGAATGGGAAGTCATCTGGCATCTCTAAAGCTGTATATGAGACCAGGAAATTTTAAAAAAAGGAGGCCATGGCAAGACACTTCAGTATCATGCCAGGAACATCGCATGAATTTCTCCAGGTAGTCACCAGAAGTCAAGTGTGATATTACCTGTTTCAACATTAAAGCCAGAGAGAAGGAGGTTCTCACTCTGTTCTCCTTTCTATCCATTCCCTGGGTGCTATCACACTTTCCTTCAACACAGCTGTCTTCCTGTTCATTCACTGGACTCTAAAAGCTTCCAAGTTTTATCAAGAAAGAGGTTTTTCAAAATGAATCTCTGTTTTTTTGCAGGGAACTTGGACCACCTTCATTATTTTTCACAGTAGTTTTGTAGCTGTGATTACTTGGACTGTCTGGCAAGTTTTGGGCTCACCTCTTGGTTTTCTCTTTCCCTTTTCTATTTTTTGTTCTTAAGTTACTGTTTTGGTACTTACCATTTTTGAGGCAGAATCCTATATACTATCCCTGAGATTCTCTTCTAATCTTTTGGATGAGGAATGTTATGAGTGTCCTCAGCATGGTACTTTTGCGCTTTAAATTCAAAAGCCAGGCTGATGAGCTTTTCAGCCATGAGAACTTGGTCACCTCAGCAGGAATATTAACATAAGTATATGATGAAAGCCAAAATTTTTATATTCTTTTTCTTAGGCTGATCAATCTGACAATTTACAGAGAACTGAGGATTGCAGTGTCCTCATTGTCTAAAATGCTTTGCAGAAATAATATTCAGAACATAATTTTACTGAGTATAATAGGGCTGCAAAGGCATCCTAGCCACTCCTGTAAAAAGCAAACACACAAAAACCTGAAATCCATAATAGGTCTGCTTCCAAATAATAGGTGAAGCTTAGGCCATTTTAAATTTCACCACTCATGAAATATTTGCTACAGTGGCCTTTATCTACTGTTTTCAAATATCCTTTTTCCTTTCAGTTGCTAAGGGTGCTTTGGGATTTTGATAAGCTGATAATCAGCAGATTTCTGCTCTTTGATTCATGCTGCAGTTCATTTTCAATGAAAAGGAATAAGATTTGTTCAGAAAACTGTATGTATTAGTCATACAGTGCTTTGTATAATTGAAGGTCTGGTGTTGGGTAGCGCCTTAATTTTGCAGCACTAGAATGATTGTATTAACAAAGCACCATAAGAACAAAATCTGGCACTCATGACCAGTTTTAAAAAAAATATTTAAATGTAGATAAAACTTGAAACAAATATACTCATGTTTTGAAACTAGTTGACGTGTGTATGTGGATAAGTGTAGATCATTGTGCATACGTGTAAATATAAATTATTCCTTACTTTTTATACTTAGTAAAACAAAAGTCAGGTATGTGTTACAGCTATGTTTGGCACTTCGTTGCATAAAACCAAACTTTTTTTAAAAAAAAAATTGCTGCAATGTTCTTTTTGTGTATATTTGGAATATCCATGGGAAAATGTATTTAAGTGACATTTCAAATAAATAATTTCTGTTTGCCATTGTCTTATTTAATTTTTCTAACTATAAAGCATGAGCAGTTTTATCAAAAGTCAAATATTGTATACATCTCTTTTGAAAAAAACTGTAATCTTACTTTTTCAAAACGTTGAAATTTAGCTACATACAATATTAGTCTGTTATTTTCTTCATTGGTTGGATGCTGTTTGCACATGTATATTAATGTGCAAGGCATTATCTGAGATTAAGAACAACAGGAATAGCTCCTTACGTATTTGATTTCCAGGCATTTTCACTTCAGAATTGCACTATCTCTTCTCAACTGTTTTCTTGCCTTACAGGAGGAGAAGAAAATGTTAACAAGACCTTCTCTTCATTACTTTTTCCTGTTTCATATTAAAAAAAAGTAGAAATATTTTCAGTTTAAAATACTTCCTACTGTCTAATCTCTAAAGAATTTACTTGCAATTAGTTACACACATTTTAATGGCCTGTCACATTTTATCTCCACAATTGTCTAATCAAAATTACAGGTGGTCCTCGATTTGTGACTAATTGAGCCTGACAATTACAATAATAAATTGTGGCAGTCATAAAGTGGATCATCACATGATTGACAGAATTTTATGACCTTTATTTGCAACATTTGTTAAGTAAACAACATGGTATTAGTGAACACATTGTTCATGATGGAGCACTTTTGCCAGAAACTGGAAGTAAATGCCAGTTTTCAGTAAACACGTTATTAACCATAGTCTCATGATGAATGATGTGAATGGCCATTAATGCCGGTCACCTACCAATTGCCCGAAATGTGATCAAATGTCCATTGGAACTATAGAACTGGGTTGAAAGTAACTTTTGGGGAGGTCCATCATAACTTCTGCTCATAAGTCAAGGACTACCTGTAATTTTAACGTTGGAGGAATTTATCAGGCAGCATTTCACAGCACAATCTATTGATATGATTATTACTGTTCTTAACTGGAACTTAATTTTTAAGCTACATTACATATATATATTATAAATTTTTATGTAAAGCACTGGAGCTTTAAAGCACGTTAATTTTCATTAGTGGAATTTTTTATCATAGTATACTTTCATACAATAGAATGCTGAATCATCATCCAATAGAATGCAATAGAATTCACAGAATGCTGAATCATCATCCAAATTGAATTTAAATGCTGATGGTCATTTAGGAGTTTTAGATGTTGGTAATGGGTTTGAAACAAATTATGCAATCAAAATGTAATTTCCAGTGATTCCCACTGCCTGGTGGTCATCCTGACTGGGTTCCATGATAATTATATCACCACCCGCCAGGTGTTGAAATATTTATCACTACAAATGTTCCTGAAATAATTCTACTTTGTTATTTTTAAGTAAAAGGTTTTTTTAAGTAAAGTTCCAATTTTGAACATATTCTTTATTTTCATTGCAGTAAAGACTATAGATTATCTATGCAATTAACTGAGTAAACAGCTACAGGTAGTTCTCGACTTATGACCACAACTGAGCCCAAATTTTCTGTTGATAAGCAAGACAGTTGTTAAGTGAGTTTTGACCCATTTTACGAGCTTTCTTGCCACAATTGTTAAATGAATCACTGCAGATGTTAATAACACAGTTATGTGAATCTGGCTTCCCCATTAACTTTGCTTGTCAGAAGGTCCCAAAAGATAATCACATGACCATGAGATATTGCAATCATAAATATGAGTCAGTTGCCAAGCATCTGAATTTTAATTATGTGACCATGGGGATGCGACAACAGTTGTATGAAGAACAGTCATAAGTCATTTTTCTCAGTTCCGTTCTAACTTCGAACAGTCCATAAACAAACTTCTAAGTTGAGGACTACCTGTAATTTACCAAACTGCTGAACTATATCAATGTTGGTATTGGGCATTCATAATCTTCATTAGGTATAAACAGATCATTGATATGTCAAATAATTATTCGTTATATTGTGTCAAATTCCAGTGGGGTTTATGCTGGAATGTCTTAACTGTCTGATAAGACAGGACAGACTTCAATATTAAAGAGATAAAAGGACATCTTGTGAAGTTCCACAAGATATTTTGATAGGATTTTAATAAGAAATAATTTGTAATAATCCTGGAGATATACAGCCTTGCTTATTGCAATTCTCTGTACAGTTGCCCTAGAAGACACTGCTGGTTCTGAATGTAGCATAGGTAATTACGACCAAGTTGTGATGTCTCATGTAACACTTCTGATTCATGATTTGTACTGGTTACTCATAGGCTTTTGGGAGCAGTTGAAGATTTTCGGTATCATCTATAAAGCCCTTCATCCACGTATGACCTGATCATTTGAAGAACTGCTGCCTCCTGTAGTTTTTGATTGTCCCATAAATTCTGACAAAGTTGTCATGCTCCAGGCCCCATTGATTAAATAATGACACCTGCAAGCAGGCCTTCACTATCATGGCACCTGCACTCTGGAACAACATTTCCCCTGAGATTTGTATGGCCTCACTATGGCCTTATTTAAGTGATTTGTGAAGACTTGGCTGATCCTTTTAGGCATTGAATTTGAAAGGATGATGGACCTATTGTGTGGTGTTTTACTTTTTAATTGTGTTTATTTTTATTGGGCACTACCTTCACGATATCTATTAACTATATTTCTATTTTTGTAAGCTTCCCAGAATTGTAATACATTGAGTCAACCCATAAATAAATATGAATTAAAATATAAATAAATGTTAGAATAATAATAAATGTTCATATAATCCAATTATACAAAAGGAACAAAAACATTTTTTCTAAAGATGGCTCTAAAAATAAATATACTATATCAAATACCTTTCCTATATTTAATGAAGCTGCAACTGTTCCAGTTTCTCTGACTTTATATAAAAATATTAATAATCAATATTTGAGGATTTTCATAAAGCCAGACATTTTTAAAAGCATTATGATAAACAACACAGGAATTTTTAAAAAGTCAGTGTGTGACTCATGCCATTCAATAGGATAACCATCCGAACCAGCTTTTCCTGCTTTCATAGATTTAATAGTATCTATTTTTTTCTGAAGAGATAAAGCTGAAGGCTGCTCATGTATAATCTTTCTAAGAGCTACATTATATTTTAAATGATTACTTTCTTCTCTTAGTATAATTTGAATTAGTGTAAAAATGAGTAAAAAATGGGCGTTGGCTTACCTGATACGCCCCTTCTAGGAGAGGGGGAAACGGTGGTCAGGTTTGGGAAAATCCTCTGGCTTGCCGTAGGACCGAGTCTGCAGAAATATTTAAGCTCCGCCTCCTATAGCCTTCTCCAGCTTTTCGGCGAGGACTTGACTGCAGACTGAAGTGTCGCGCTGAAATGAGAAAGAATTAGTGCTCTCCCACCCCAACGGACCCAGTCCCCAGTCGGCCGACTAAAGAAGGGAGGCACTGACCGCCGTTTCCCCCTCTCCTAGAAGGGGCGTATCAGGTAAGCCAACGCCCATTCTCAATGTCGGGGGAAACGGTCAGGTTTGGGACATACCCAAGCTAGATATGGGTGGGAGGAGGCCGACGAAGTTATGCTGAATCCTCGTGTATCGCCTGCAGCACCCTCCAACCAAAGGCTGCGTCCGCAGCTGCATATGAGTCCAGTCGATAATGACGGATGAAGGCCGTTGGATTGGACCAGGCTGCCGCTCGACAAATCTCTTCGAGAGAGGCTTGGGTAGCCCAAGCCACCGAGATCGCAGCGCTCCTAGTGGAGTGAGCAGAGATATGACGAGGGACCTGAATAGCCTGGCCCTCATAGGCCTTGACTATCGTAGCCCTGATCCATCTGGACAAAACAGGTTTGGTCACCCTCGTTCCCATGGAGGATGGCTGGAAAGACATGAAGAGGGACTCAGTCTTTCGAATTGATTCTGTACGACTTATGTAAATTTTCAATGCACGGCGAACGTCAAGGGTGTGCCAAATGAATTCCTGTGGACATTGAGGGTTCGGGCAGAAGTTAGGTAGGATGATCTCTTGAGATCGATGAAAAGCGGTATTGACTTTGGTGAGGAACGTGGGGTCCAAGCGTAGCACTACCCTGTCCCTGTGAAAAACACACAGGTCTTTCCGAATAGAAAGTGCCGAAAGCTCGGATATTCTATGGGCCGATGTAATGGCTACGAGGAAGGATACCTTGAAAGATAGGAATCGTAGTGGTGCCTCCCTCAACGGCTCGAAGGGACTCCGGGTCAAAGCGGAGAGAACCTTGTGTAAACTCCAGGTAGGGAACCTATGAACTACAGGAGGTCTCAGGTTAGTAGCCCCCTGGAGAAAATTGCGTAGGAGGGGTTCTCTGGAGAGAGAATGAGGCGATCCGCAGGTAAGTATCGAAGATATGGCTGCCAGTTGTCACCTCAAGGTGTTTGGTGATAGCCTAGCTTCGAAGCCATCATGGAGAAATTCCAATACGTGGATTACGGATGCTGAAGTAGCCGATCTGGCCCGTGCCTCACACCAGGACACGAATGTCCGCCAGGTGGCCTGGTAAATGCGAGATGTGGAATCGTGACGGGCCACTTGAATGGTTGGAATGATTTTAGAAGGAACCTGAGCATCCGTTAGGAGGAGCCGCTCAACCTCCAGACGGTTAGGAATAGCCACTGAGGGTCCGGATGTTGAATGGGTCCCTGATGAAGGACCACTTTGTCGTCTGGTATCCTCCATGGATCTTGCATCGAAAGTGCCAGGAGATCCGCGAACCACGGTCTCCTGGGCCAATAGTGGGCAACAAGGATCAATTCGGATTTCTGCTCTAGGAGCTTGCGAATTACCCTGGGAATCAGGGGAAGGGGGGGGAGGCGTAGAGAAGGCCCCGAGGCCAATGGCTGTGTAAAGCATCCACCGCCTCCGCTCCCTGGGACGGAAACCGTGTGAAGTACCTTGGAAGCTGGTGGTTGGAGGCTGAAGAGAATAGGTCTACTTGAGGACGGCCAAATAGGTACGACAGGTCGTTGAACAACGATGGGGTTAAGGTCCATTCCGATTGCTCGATGGTATTCCGACTGAGGGAATCGGCCGTGATGTTGGTCACTCCCGAGATGTGATCGGCCTTCAATGAACTGAGATGAGCCTCCGCCCAAAGACCTAGATGTAAAGTCTCCTGAAGAAGGGAGAGAGAATGAGTTCCGCCCATACGGTTTACGTGGGCCTTTGCTGTGATGTTGTCCGTTAAAATCAAAATGTGCTGACCGGTGATAAGGGTCGAGAATGCCTGGAGGGCTAGGAAAATAGCTCGCAGCTCCAGGAAATTGATGCTGTGATGTACCTAGAGCTCCGACCATTGACCCTGTGCCAGATGTGGTCCCAAGTGTGCCCCCCAGCCGAAGAGGCTGGCATCCGTGGTGATGGTTAGTCGGGGAGGTTCTCTGAAATAGGTTCCCTGGGAAATGGCCGGTGAAGCCCACCATTCCAATGACTCGCAAACATCCGTGTGGAGGACCACTCTCCTGGAGGAGGAACTGATGTGGTTTCGTTGATGCGGTAGGAGCATCCACTGTAGAGGTCTGCTATGGAGACGAGACCATGGTATAATGTCGTAGGTGGATACCATTTTTCCCAACAGTTGTGATAACTGTAGTAAGGGGATAGGACCCACCCACTGACAATGAGTTGCTAGATTGGAGAGGCTGTTACGCCTTTCCTCTGAAAGAAAAACCATGGATCGCTCCGTATCAATCACCGCCCCCAAATGAACAATGCGGGAGGATCGGGTAAGGTGACTTTTTTTCCAATTGATAGAAAATCCATGATCTTGTAAGATCTGGATAGTAGTGGACAAATCTCTCTCTGCTGATGATAATGAAGATGACATGATCAAGATATCATCAAGGTAGGCTTGAAGCCTAACTGGGGTAGATCGAATGTGGGCCAGAAGAACCGATAAGATTTTTGTGAACGTCTGAGGGGCCAAAGACAGCCCGAAGGGCAAGGCCCTGTATTGGTAATGTTGTCCACGATAACAAAATCGAAGAAATTTACGGTGGGAAGGGAGGATGGGGATGTGGAAGTAGGCCTCCGCTAAATCAATAGAGGAGAGGAGGTCACCCGGACGGATACATTCCAGAATAGTCCGAAGTGAATGCATCTTGAATTTGCGGTAAATGATGTGGCAGTTGAGGAACTTCAAATCAAGAATAGCCCTCCATCCCCCCCGAAGACTTACTCACTACAAACAGACGAGAGTAAAACCCCTGACCTCTTTGGTCTGAAGGCACAGGTTGAATAGCCCTAATAGAAACCAAATGATTGATGGCTTCAGAAACAAGAGACCTGGTGATAGGATTACGAGACACAGGGCAACGTAGAAAGGTGTTCGGGGGGGAAGGAGCGAAATTCGAGAGAGAGGCCATGTTTTATGGAATTCTTGACCCATTGGTCAGAGGTTGAGTTCTCACACTGAGGCGAAAAGAGCTTAAGGCGGGCGCCAATGGGGAAATCCAAAGAAGCCTCACTTGGAACGTCTGAATCCCCTGCCCCTCCCACCATGGAATGGTTTTCTGTTTGGGTATCTAGACCCCGGTCTGACCTGCCCATCTCGAGCCTGGGACCCTCTAGGTGAGAAGTAACGTTGAGATCAGGGGAGAAAACTTCCTGAGTCTGCTGAACGAAATGACTGGGGACGAAAATACGGTTGCTGGAGAATTTCTCCTCTCCTAGATAACGATGGGAGTATCTTCCTCTTGTCTTTGGTCTCCACCACGATAGGGTCAAGGGAAGCCCCAAAAAGGTTGGCCCTGAGAAAGGGGAGGATGCCAGACGCCATTTGCTTCTGGTATCGGCTTGCCAGTGCCTGAGCCAAAGGAGCCGGCGTGAAGAAACAGCAGACCCAATGGCCTTTGCCGAAAACCTAACTGCGTTAAGTGAGGCATCGGCTGAAAACTCCAAAGCGGCCACTATTTTATTTATGTCTTGATGGGACCTGAGATCTGTCAAAGGGATTCTGCCCTGGAGCTGTTTGATCCATAAAAGAGCAGATCTGCTGAAAAATGAGGCCGCTGTGGAAGCTCTGATGGACCAGGCCGATGATTGGTGACAGTTTACGATGGTACGGGCCGCGCGTTTTTCCTCCGGACGGAGAGATTCATCCGCCGGACCGGCAAGGTGAGAGGAGGTTGTCAGAGCCACAACGGGCGCGTCTACTGAGGGTACCTGTAACAACTTATCCAGTTCTGGGGCCACATTGTAAAACCTTTTGTCCATGGAATTTGGGTTGGATCCAGAACCTGGAGTTTGCCACTGGCGCTGAACTACATCGAGAAAAAGTTTCGGAGCAGGGATTATCTCTGAAACTACAGTGGGCTCTGCAAATAAATGACCCGAAGGGTCTTGCGTGGATTGTGCAGGAGGGGCAGATGTTGTGACTCCTAGCCCAGTGGAGGTTTGTGCTTTGTAGAGCAGTGACCGAAAAAGGTGTGGTTTAAATAACCCTACGAAGGAAGGTTGATCCGGGGCTAAACCCTCATCGTCAGAGAGGGCCAGTTCTCTCTCTTCATCATCAGAGAAGGATTTGTGACTAGCGGAATCCAGGGAATGTTCCTGAACATGCTCCCGATTAGCTGACTCTGGAGGTGGATCGGACCCTGCTGGAGACACTGAGCCACCCCTTGCCTAATAGCATCTGAAATATACATGCCAAATGAATCTGGCAATTGAAGTATGGGCTGCTGTGACAACTGAGGGGCGTTAGTCATTGGAGACTGAGTCATCACTGGTAAGGGATTGCCTGAAGTACCCATGATAGAAGGTTGCTGAGATGAGGCGGGCAAGGCTTGAAATAGGGCTGCTACCTCAGATTGGGCCTGAAAGTTCTGAAATAAAGTGACAGCAAGTGTCAGGTGTCTTGGAGCCTGCTGATCAGGGCCCGGGAACAGTGGAAATAAGGATAGTGCCTCAGGCTGTGGTTGAAATAAGGGACTCACTTCGGATGTGGGGGGTAAACTCATAGACCCTGAGCAGTCAGGAGACCAGGCCCCCG
Source organism: Ahaetulla prasina (assembly GCF_028640845.1). NCBI lineage: Eukaryota > Metazoa > Chordata > Lepidosauria > Squamata > Colubridae > Ahaetulla > Ahaetulla prasina. The sequence goes on along the minus strand of NC_080543.1, from coordinate 96,471,678 downwards.
CATTTGTAAGAGAGGTTGAAATCGAGGCAGCGTGATCTAGGGGAACTCTCTGAGGAGAGATGTCCTCTGGATTTGGCCCTACTGATTTGCTGGTCCTCTTTAAGGATTTAGTGATGACTTTTTCCAGGGCCTTGTGGCGTCATTCCTTTGCTCGGGAACTGGGCTTGGGAGGCTTGGCGTTCTTATTGGAGGCCACCAATGAAGAGGGAGAGACCTCTGAGGCACCCTTTCCTGGGTCACTAAGATGGCGACTTCGCCCCTTGTTTTTAGAGCCCTTGCTGGAAGTTGTGCAAATGCCATACGCCATTTTAAGCACTCTCCCACCAAAATCAACCGCCAAAGCCTGAGAGTTTAATAAAGAAGTTACTCACGACCTCTGCTACAAGATCCCTGGCACTGTTTTTGACTCCTTGCCCCAACACGCTCCTCGGGAAGCCGACAAGTTTAAATAATTTGAGGTCTCAGCGGAATCGCTCGCCGCGAAGGCTGCAAACACAATAGAATTCAGCGTGGAAGCCTCCAATGCCGCTGCTAGCTGCCTTGCCGAAAGCGCGGCTGCTCGTTCGCTGAGGAGATCCTGGCTCGGGAATGCGAGAGGGGCCGTCTCAGATCGCTTGCCGATTCGGCTGCAAGCGCGATAAAAGGCGCCGGCGTGAAGTCCTCCAACACCGCGGCTAGCCGCTTTTTAAGTATGCAGCTGCCAGCTCACTGAGATGAATCTCGCGAGCCTTCTGGGCGCGCGTCGGGTCAAGCCCGTGGTCGCTGACCCAGGAACTGCCAGCTGGCCAATTAAAGCCGATGGAACCGGCCCTCAGCGGACTCTGGCTGAAAAGCCCCTCGCGCTGGTAAGGAGATGTAGAGTTTTGCAGATATTTGGTAGGTATTTTACAGGTAGTTAGAAGGAAGAAGCTACAACACTAGTGGTCCTGGCAAGGACCGAGTCGAAAAGCTAGAGAAGGCTATAGGAGGCGGAGCTTATTAATATTTCTGCAGACTCGGTCCTAGGGCAAGCCAGAGGATTTTCCCAAACCTGACCGCCGTTTCCCCCGACATTGAGAATTTTTTAATTCTGGTTTTAAATTAGAGATATTATGGACCGTGTCCTATGTCCTGAGCATCCTTAGAAATAGAAATTACATTCCTTTGTCACTTTTTTAATCAAAAACTCAATGTTTTTCAGGTCTTTCCTCTCAGTCTTCATATTTTTGTTTTTCACGATTCAATTAATTACTACATATCAGATGCATAAAAGGAACTAAGACCCAATTTGGAAATATAAAAAGTGTTATATAATTCACATACAATCACCTTACATAAGTATTGTTTAATTATTATATGAAATCAACTCTTTTGAAATCAGATAGAGTTTCTCCATATATTCAACATTATTTTTGAAATTTGTTGTTTAGATGTTTTCCTACTTTTACATGAAGTATTACGTCATGTAATAATACAAACATGAATACATAAATATTTCCAAACAGAAACTAGGTTTGTGCATTGTATGTTCAATCTCTCTAGTCTTGTTTTGTCCATTTATAATACATTGGGATGATCCAGGTGGGAGGGCGGAGTCGCGTCTTGTGGAGCTTATTTGGGATGAGTTTGATCCTGTGACTCTCGAGGACGTGGACAGGTTACTGGGGAGGCTGCATACTACGACATGTTTACTGGACCCGTGCCCTTCCTGGTTGGTGCTGGCCTCCCGGGAAGTGACACGAGGCTGGCTCCAGGGGATTACTAACGCTTCTTTGTTGGAGGGAGTTTTCCCTGCTGCCCTGAAGGAGGCAGTGGTGAGACCCCTCCTCAAGAAGCCTTCCCTGGACCCAGCTATTTTAGGTAATTACCGTCCGGTCTCCAACCTTCGCTTCACTGCGAAGGTTGTAGAGAGTGCTGTGGCACGGCAGCTACCCCAGTACCTGGATGAAGCCGTCTATCTAGACCCGTTCCAGTCCGGTTTCCGACCCGGATACAGCACGGAGACAGCTTTGGTCGCGTTGGTGGATGATCTCTGGAGGGCCAGAGACAGGGGTTATTCCTCTGCCCTGGTCCTATTAGACCTCTCAGCGGCTTTCGATACCATCGACCATGGTATCCTGCTGCGCCGGTTGGAGGGGTTGGGAGTGGGAGGCACCGTCTATCGGTGGTTCTCCTCCTATCTCTCCGACCGGTCGCAGACGGTGTTGACAGGGGGGCAGAGGTGGGCCGAGACACCTCACTTGTGGGGTGCCGCGGGGTCGATTCTCTCACCCTCCTGTTCAACATCTATGAAACCGTTGGGTGAGATCATCAGTGGCTTTGGGGTGAGATACTAACTGTCCGCCGATGATACTCAGCTGTACTTTTCCACCCCGGGCCACCCCACCGAAGCTGACGAAGTGTTGTCCCGGTGTTTGGAAGCCGTACGGGTCTGGATGGGGAGGAACAGGCTCAAGCTCAACCCCTCCAAGACTGAGTGGCTGTGGATGCCGGCACTGATACAGTCAGCTGCAGCCGCAGCTGACTGTTGAAGCAGTTATTGGCCCCAAAGGAGGGAGTGCGCAACTTGGGTGTTCTCCTGGATGCACGGCTGTCGTTTGAAGATCATTTGGCGGCCGTCTCCAGGAGAGCCTTTCACCAGGTTCGCCTGGTTCGCCAGTTGCGCCCCTTCCTTGATCGGGATGCCCTATGCACAGTCACTCACGCTCTTGTTACCTCCCGCCTGGATTATTGCAATGCTCTCTACATGGGGGTCCCTTGAGATGCACTCGGAGGCTTCAGTTGGTCCAGAATGCAGCTGCGGGTGATAGAGGGAGTCACACGTAGCTCCCATGTGACACCTCTCCTGCGCAGACTGCACTGGCTTCCTGTTGCCTTTCGGGTGCATTTCAAGGTTTTGGTAACCACCTTTAAAGCGCTCCATGGCTTGGGACCTGGGTACTTACGGGACCGCCTTCTGTTACCTCATGCCTCCCACCGACCCGTACGCTCGCACAGAGAGGGCCTTCTCAGGGTGCCGTCCGCCAGACAATGTCGGCTGGCGGCCCCCAGAGGAAGATCCTTCTCTGTGGGGGCCCCCACTCTTTGGAATGAACTCCCCCCTGGTTTACGTCAAATACCTGACCTTCGGACTTTTCGCCGCGAACTGAAAACATATCTGTTTGTTCGTGCGGGGCTTTCTTAAATTGTTTAGTTTTAAATTCTAAATTTCTCTTTGGTTTTAATTGGGGTTAGATTCTTAATTATTTTAATTTCGGCCACACTGTATAATAAGTTTTTTAATTTTATTTTAACTGTATATTGTTTCTTTTTACTCTGGCTGTACATCGCCCTGAGTCCTTCGGGAGAAGGGCGGTTTATAAATCTAATAAATAAATAAATAAATAAATTAATTAAAATATATTGAAAAGCAGGATGACTTTTTTCTATAATTGATAGTGTTACTAGAACATGATATTTCAATGTCTCCACCAATTTAACCATTTATCTGTCCAATCAACTAAGCATAAATTTGATAAAAAGTAACTAGGGAAAAATACTGATGCAAAATTGAAGAAAGGACTTAAAAAGGACTTAAATTATACAAAAAGTTTTAATACTATGTCTAAAAAAGGACCTTATATGTGTATGTGTATGTATATGAACACAACAAAGACATATGCATAGACCTAAATAGGTTTAATATGCCTTTGTGTATTTGTTTTACTTTTGTTTCTTGTATGTTTGCTTTATGGTTAGATGGATGGTTATATAAATTTAATTAATAAACAAATACATGTATACAGTACATAACTGTAGAAGCAAGAGGGAATATGTAGGTGTGTTTTATGAAATACTAGCTGATAACCTGGCGTTGCCTGGGTATTTATTTATCCCAATCCTGTATTAGACAGGAAAAGCCATTGCTCACTGTGGTGAGAATTAGAGACCAAATTGCCCTGGCCAACAGCCTGAGAAAAATTCTACAGGGCCTTTGAGGTGATTATCTGCATTAGCAGGCACCCCCCCCCAACTTGCCCTCTTTGCTTGAAGCTGGGGGCCTAGGGGGTTTATTTTTGTTTGTTTGTTTAAGAACCAATCCCCCTTACCAGAGGGAGCCCCCTTGTGGAGTACTATGAAGCCATTACCATGGCAACTCGATTGTGATGTACATTAGAAGCCATTTTAAGGCACAATGGGCTGTATCTTAACAGAACTTGAATACAAAATGCTCACTATCACTGTCAAAAGTACTGCGATTTGACACTATAGATATAATTCATTCCTTTTCATTTCAGCAGCCCAGGCGTTCCAGTTATGCTGGAACACACACAGAGACACACACTGAGGGGTATTAGGGGTGTCTTACCCCCACAGTATTTTTTTCGAGAGTAAGTCATCTAGCAAGTTTGGTTAAAATTGCTTGAAGCGTTCCAGAGTTATGCTGAAACACACACACACACACACACACACACACACACACACACTCTCTTTGAGGGGGTCTTAGGGGTATCTTACCTCCACAGTATTTTTTTCCAGAGAGTAAGTCATCTTGTACCAAGTTTGGTTAAAATTGCTTGAGGGATTCCAGAGTTATATTGAAACACACACACAGACACATACACCCGAGGGTTGTTAGGGGTTTCTTATCTCCACAGTATTTTTTTTCCAGAGAGTAAGTCATCTGTATATCAAGTTTGGTGAAAATTGCTCGAGGCATTTGTTATGCTGGAACATCACCTACCCATCCACCCACCCACATGCACACACACACACACACACACCAGGGATGTCTTACCCCCACAATATTTGTTTCCAGAGGGTAAGTCATTTGTGTACCAAGTTTGGTTAAAATTGCTCGAAGTGTTCCAGAGTTATGCTGGTACACAGACACACAGATACCAGGGGTGTCGTACCCCCGCAGTATTTATTTTCAGAGAGTAAGTCATCTGTGTGCCAAATTTGGTTGAAATTGCTTGAGCTGTTCCAGAGTTATGCTGGATCGTGTATACATAGATCCTTTTATATATATAGATAGATACAGAAGTTAGAAGCAGTCTAGTTTCTCCAACCTAGTATTCTTGTCCAAATCATCGATTCTAGATACCACAAGGTTCCTTAACCAGCAGGATTCTCAACACAGAGGACCTGAAATTATTTAACTGGTTTTAGGTTACTTTGTCAAAGGTATATTTTATTTATTAGCAAAACATTAAAATAACAATTAAAATGGATATTGTATTTGGAAGGCTTCAGTGATATGGTTAACATATCAAGGTTTAAATATGAGCTTGAACATTCAGAAAAGGCTCTCATCCAGGTTTTTGACAGAGAACAGTACATGGATTGCAACACAAAATAATAACAATATATCTTTTTGGGGATGTATAAATATCAAGAATTTAATTACTACTCAATAATAAAAAGTTTTTTGGTATGCGTGCATCTAATATATATACAGTCAAATATCCAATATTAATCTGAATTGCTATGGATAAGTAGGTTACAATTCAAGATGTAGGTTGACAAGTGCATTTTATTCTGAAAGCAAATAGCTGTTTGTAACCTATGTTTTGCACATTAGTATTGTCAATGCTGTTGAAGTGGTACAAATGCAAATATATTTGTACAATGTTGTTTGAGTTTCAGTTCTGATATGTATTTGCATTCAATGCAGTCTTCTTTCCTGTTGTTGATGAGCTTTAGAAGGCTCATTTAAAAATGCAGACAAGTATGATAGTTTGACTGATTTATTGAGATTTTGTGTATGGGTAATGCTTTCCTTTTTTACAGGCAGCAGCCATCTCTCTGGGGGAAAAAAAACCTACAACCAAAATCAACACAGAAAAAACCAGAATAGTTGCTTAATTTTGTTGAGTAAGCAGAATGGCAAGATTTTTGAAAACATCAAGGAAACCTCATAGGCACCTTTAGAATTTAAAGATAAATACCATGAAGAAACCAGAACTTTGTTTATTGGGTCTTATGAGCAATGAACTAGAAAAGACTTATGACAGATTTATTTTCTATACTGTAACTGCAGCATGACTATTGTGTGCTCAGTGAAGAAAGACTCATGAAATTCCCACGTTGGAGGAATGAATTATGAAAATGTTAGAATTTGCTGACATGGCTCACCATTTGATCAGAGAAAAAAAACCCACAAAAACTTTTCTCTAAGACTAGAAACTTTATATGGACTTTTTGCTGAAAGAAAAAAAAATAGATAAAATGGGTCTGAGGATAAGAAATGTGGACTAAATTAAGGGATGAAGGGATTTGTATAACATCAAAGGAGGAGGGAGAATTATATACAGTAATCCTTCGGCTATGAAGAAGACACACTGTGGTGTAGTTCATCTACAGACTTGTAGTGTCTTTGCAGTTCCAATCTGGAAGCACAAAGTCTAGCTCAATGGAAGCACTGAAAATCCATTGTATTTGTAATTGTAGTGTTATTCTGTGACACAGTTCATGGTTTTCTATCAATTTTTGGAGCATCCCTCTTCAAAGCTGGGGGAGACCTCATAGCACAGGGCTCACCAGTGGGTTCTGTCAGCAGCTGCAGTTTCTAGTTGCCTTGGCTGGATATCACAGTGGCATTGGATTTCTTTCTCAGCACCTTAGTTGCATTTGCATGGTTGACTTCAAGATCTTTACCCAGACTACAGTACATCTAGTAACTTTTGAGGCTGTAGAAAATTAGCACCCACTTCTCTCCTAGAAAAATGAAATATTTTGAGAAATATTAAAAAGGTAGAATATTATATTTCCCTAAAGGAGAAACATGCTCTTGGAAAGCAGCCCCCACCTTTCTTAATAGCCCCAGCAGGACTGGGCCAGCCTATCTACAAGACAAAAGATCTTCAGTCTCAGGATGATGGAATTAGCTCGCTCAAGATCCAAACCAGGACAAAGCCATTAAGACACAATAAGAACTCCCCACAGAACAAGTCTCTTCATTACATCGTCACCCTCCAACTTTCAATCAAACCTGGAAGCTCAGACAACCTCAACTATGACCCCTGCAGAGCCCCATGGGAGTCTGACAGCAACCAATAGAATGCATACCCTTGCCGCAGGAACAGGAAGCTCAAGGGCAAAGGCCAAGAGAGGGTATAAATAACCCTCACTCTCTACTCCATGTGGTCAGTTGCCCAGGACCTCAAACCCATGTGGTTCTTTTCATCAATAAACCATCTTTCCAATCAGCCTCCATGTTTCCAATATCTTTCTCCCCACTTGGAACTGAACCAGATGGATTTTTCTTCCAACAAGGCATCTACTCCATGATGTTTTTGTTTTTAAACTGGGGTTGATGTTTGAACTCTGGGTTTGTCTGTGTTGAGAATATGCAGTGTATGGTCCTGCTCGAGCCAAATTCAGCCCTGTAGTTACATCATGGAGCAGACCACTTCATAAAAACTCTGTCTGCTTCTTGGAAGAGGCTCTAAAAGGGGAGGGAAAGATGGCCAAACACAACGTGAGATGGATGTAGAGTTTCCTGCGTAAGCAGGGAGTTGGGCTAGAAGTCATCCATTTTGATTACTTATCCCACACATCTCATCTCAACTCTGATTATCAAGGACACAATGCTGGTGGACTCCATACAATCCAAGACTTCCAAGTTGGACACAGTCTTGCCAAAGAATGCTGAGTACGAAATGCAGAGCCCACATGTAAAATATCTCCAGTTGCAGGACATCTTGGGTATTGAGACAAATGACTATTGGTCCAAAGACCACCCAAGTGCAGGTTTGTGTCTACAATTGCCAGTGACCATTGCTTTTCCACTACCCATCACTGCAGGACTCAGCCAATTGGATTTGGACAGAGATGATTTGCATATGAGTTGTAGATAAAGGTTAATTGCACAACAGAAACCTGTGCATGATGGAGTTTTAGGTGGAACATTCATTACAAAGGTGCAGTTCCATTCTCTCAGCAGAAGAGAACTTAATCCAGTGGTATGGAAAATCATTATGACAGGCTGCAGTAGGCAAGGATGTTCTTAGCACACTACAACACATTCTGGGCATTCCTTCTTGACTATTGGACTGTTGATCAGTCTGTTCCACTCAAATCTGCCAGGGCCAGAACTTCACATGGTGGGATACACAAATTCTCATTTCACCAAGAGTCAAAGATCTATCAGCTACCATCACCTGGTTTGACCCATCTGCTGAGACAGTTTACCAGGATGTGGTTGCCGTGCATGTTGCAGTTACTTGGTGCCACAGATGAGACTGAGTGCCACTGGGGATCAAAGATGAATAATCATCCCTATGAAGGCCATGGCAGACCCTTCCACGAGAGGTATATCCCTCTCTGAATACCCCATACACCCCAAGGGAGATTATAAGAATGCAATTATCTATTGAAGAGAAGGTCGGAAGTCATTATGTTTTATAACTTTAGTTTTCTCTTTTCTTTCTTGTCTATCTTTTTCTTTAGATTTGTCTTTTTCTGAAATTCTTAATAAATATAAAGCCATAAAGAAAACCTCATAGAAATAAGTTTGCATTCTTAGGCTTGCTTATCTTCAAGCCTGAATTTTTAATGGTCAGAACAGGGCTGGTGATAGTATTGTATTATTACAAAGAATAATTCTTTTGTCCAGTACTCTATTGAATAATACTCCAGTACTCTATTGAATAACCAACTCTATTTAAAAAAAATGAAAATACTTTCCTATTAAAATTAGGAAAGACAGGAACTAACAACATAATTTATTAAAATCATTTTCCAGAAATTGGAGTAGAGCTGCATTCTCATTGTTTCCAATCTGGATGTGTTTTAATGTTATTACATTTTTTAAATCCTTTGACCTATTTTTTTTTCCAATTTAGCTGGCTAGTAGTAGCATGGACTGCCATCCAACTACTCTTTGGCTTTGGGGTGAAAACAAAGAGACCATAGTCTTGTTCCAATAGCATTGTTTCCTAGGTTGGGAACAAAATATTTTTAGTTTTGGAACACACGTATATTTTTGAGTTTTGTTCCATCAGACTATAGCAACTCAAAATGTATCCATGATGAAAATATATCTATGCTGAATATAGGCATTTAATACAAATCAGTTATGAAAAATGACAAAACATGAGTCATGACCTATTAATGCAAATCATAGTCTGTCATGTTTTATCTTGAAGTTGTATACAAGGACATATATAAAAAACTGAATCAGTTTTTTATATAGTTTTTAATTTGTATTCTATGTATTGTGTTTTTTATTGGCTGTGAACCGCCCTGAGTCCTTCGGGAGAAGGGCGGTATACAAATATAATAAATAAATAAATAAATAAATATGTAAGTTATAGAATCTTGAATTGCAAAGCACATTTTGTCATTTGTCGTCCGTCCCCCCCCCGCTTTGTTCCTGAAGACATCCATGATAGAGGAGTAGGGAAATCTCAGCACATTCCAAGAAGATGGAGTAAGTCCATAGGCAATAATATTACTACTGTAGGTGTCATTTCCAACTAATCAGAATAGTGATGGCGTGTTTTTCAGCACCATATCATGAAGTTTGTATAAATCTTCAATCAAATTAAAATTATTTGGCTACCATTAATCTGCAAAAGATAAATTATTGTTCAAATAGCCACTGGATGTTTGCACCACCACCTACTGTAATAATGTTCTGGAATTAAGTAGGTTTGGGATGACAGGGAATGGTAATCAGCCCTCAATTCACAGGCATCAGAAAATTATGCTAATTTAAGAGAAGGATTTATGACACTGGATGTTGATCAGAAGGTTCTCCTCTTGTTTTCTCGCCTAAAAAATTAAAAGAACACTAGGTCTTCTTAAAATCAAAATCACTTTCAATTCAGTGTGGCTATATATTGTACTTATATATTTTCAGTGCAAGTAACCAAGATTAGATCAGGATAGTGGGTGGTCAAACTACATTAGCTACAAAGTTCTGTCAACCTTTATATAGCTGAGAAATGACAGTCTCTGCAAGTTGAAGTTCACAAAGTCTTATGTACAAATAAATCAATTCCTTTAATAACAGCTCAACATATTCATGTTACAGCAGATTGACACATTTTAATCCATAAACTTGTTATCAAACAATAGATGTAGAACTAGGTACTATAAAGGAAAGGAAAGCATTCCTTCTGGAATTCTACCCATCCTCTTTATCAGTAGTGGCTGTATGAGAGATCTGTATTTTTTTCTGTGTAACAAACATGCTCCATTTTTGGAATGTATACTTTCTTCCCAGGGAAAAGGATGTCTATGTACATGTTCATGTATTTATGTGTAATATTGAGGGTCTCATCAGGATAGTGCATATGTATTACCCAATAGTGGGATTCAAATCCCAGTGCTACTGGTTTGCTACTAGTAGCGTGTGGGCGCGCGTGCTTCCTTTGCGAGCGTGCGGTGCTTCTGCGTATGCGCAGAGCATTTTTTATGATGTCTGGGCGGTGCCTCCCGCTGCTGCCACTACCAGTTCGCCCAAACCAGGAGCAACCCACCATTGGTATTACCTGCATGTACATAATAGGTTTGATCAGTGCAGTTATGTGTGTTATGTGTATGTTGTACCTTTGATGAAGGTATTTTTTTTCTTTTCTTTTATGTACACTGAGAGCATATGCACCAAAACAAATTCCTTGTGTGTCCAATCACACTTGGCCAATAAAATTCTATTCTATTCTATTCTATTCTATTCTATTCTATTCTATTCTATTCTAAGAATAAAAATATTTTTTTAATGGCAGCCTCTCCCAATGTCAAGACCTCCAATTGTATTACCTTTGGAAATTTATATTCCTACATATTACAAGGAGAGCCAATTTGGTGTGAAGATTTAAGATATCAGGCTAGAAATGGGGCATTTTGATTGCCTTGCGATCAAAGCCAGCTGGGTAACTTTGGGCCAGTCACTCTCTCTCAGCCTTAGCAAGAGGCAATGGTAAACCACTTCGAAAAACTTACGAAAAAAACGGCAGGATCTACTCCCGCCAGGATTCAAAAACTGTCCCAAAGGCACATACAGTAGATACACACACATTTCCCTAAAACACCAGACTGGGGAAGCCGATGAGAAAGAAATGTTTCGCTTATGTGATGGTGTTTGCACTACATTTGTATTGTGACCATGAAGATAAGGAAAAGAGGGGACATCCCATTGTATACTGACTGAATTTTGACAAAGGCATTGTCGTTCCAAGGAGGTGAATCCCTCCCGCTTTCCTGACTTGCAACTCCCATCGGCTTTTGGGACAAAACTTTAGCGGAGTTTACTTCACAAAACGACGCGGTGCTTCTGAACCGTTGCACCCCAGAACTCGCATGAGCGTTTTTTATCCCAGCGCAGCGTAAAAGAAACCCCCTCCCTCCACCAGAGCCACAGCTCTGAGGCCGAAAACCCCAAGGCCTTTTCCTCTGCTTGGCAATTGAGTCCCAGGAACAATTAATCACAACGAGCAACGAGTTGCCCTTGTTATCTCCCGCCTCTTAACAGCAGGACCTGCGAGCCGGCTATTGTGCTCTAATCTAGCCGCTCTTGTTACCGCGACAGGTGCCTCGTTGGCAGCCCGCCCGGAGCATTTTTTTTCAACCCAAATTTAGAGGCCAAGGAAGGACGCAAGAGAGATTCCCACCCACCCCCTGTTTTGCGTCGTCCTCCCTCGACCTCCGCACTTTGTCTCCTGCCTGAGCGGTACTGTCGTTCCTGCTGGCGGGAAAGAGTTAAGGAGGCCTCGCTGACTTCGAGCATGAGTCATCTGTCCCTGCTTGCGAGGCCGCTTGTTTTCTCTCACGTAGGGAGGCTGGAGAGGTTCCTGGAACACGAGCTCCCCACTCACGTCTGACGCGCAGCGAGCGAGGCCGCCTGCATTAAGGAGCAACAACAAAAACACCTTGGGAGCCCTCAAATGCGGGGAGGCGACTTGGACTTTCTTCTGGGGGTTAGCTAAGGACGTCTCATTCTGTTGCTTCACTATTGCCCTGGGAAGGGAGACTTGTATTTTGTTCTAGTTTTTTTTTTTAATTATTTACTTTCTCCATGCTTTTCTTCAACTCTTCCTAGTGTCCACTAAAATTCCACTCTCAACCTGGAATTGGGGTGCCCTCAGCATCTGGTAGTAGATAACAACAACAACAGTTGGAAGGGTGGATAGCTGTAGTTTTTGGATGTGCTGTCGATAAAATATGTCACAAATATCTAATCTGTTTAAAAATAAGTGGGAATAAAACTGAAGGAGCACTAGTGTTGAGGCATTAAAACATTCAACATCTGGCAGTTCAAGAGTTCAGCAGAGTTTCTATATGCCGGGACAATCGTACTTGTGAATGTCTGCCGTTGTACAGTTTTAATAGCACTAAAACAAAAAGCTGTAATTTATTTGTGCTCTCACCTCAAAAACCCTTCCTAGTATTAGGAAGAGTTTTTGAGGTGAGAGCGCAAATAAATTACAGCTCTTTGTTTTAGTGCTCTAAAAATTGGCATGTTAAATAAGCAGGATGTTTTTAAATATAAAGAAAAAGATTGTCACTGTTCACTTATGAATTTATGCCAGTGTTCCCAATCTCAGCAATTTTAAGGAATGTGAAGTTCAATTCCAGAAGGCATTGCTGGCTTGGAAATTCTGGGAGGAATTCCTCACATCTTAAAAGTTGCTGAGATAAAGAAACCCTGACCTATCCCAATGTGTGTTTATATGTTCAAGGTGGAACGTAGTAAAATGAGTGGATCTTAAGCAGAGATATCTAATTTTGCCTTGGAGACACAAGATGCTGACTTGGCATTCTTCATATTGGTGTGCATCCTTGTTCGCATTCTGGGCTGCCAGATATAGACTGCAAAACTCTGAAGAACCTTTTTCTTTTTTTCAGTTCTATAATGTCTGTTTCTCAGTGACTGCTGGACAAATCCCTGTAGTACTCTTGGCAATGTTTTTCAGATGGGGCTTGTCATTGCTTCTTTCCTAGGTCTGAGAGAAAATGATTAGTTCAAGGTTACCAGCTGGATTTGTACCTAAGCCAGGTCTATAATTCATAGTTTCCCATTTCTAGCCTGATACCTTAACCACTGCACCAAACTGATTCTCTCAAAGAACCATTAGATGGCAGCAGAAAATTACAGAATTTGGTGCCTTATGGGATTTTGTAATTCTATTTAGTAATATTGGGCTTCAAGTATCTTCAAACTATATTGGGGATATGTAATGAGGTTTGTGGTCCCCAATACATCATCAATTTGGAGAAAGGCTTATTTAGAATCTCCTTTCAAATATATTTTATTTATTTATGTTTTATAGAGCTGCCCATCTCTCTCAAATTACTCAATATTGTCACATCACCATCCTCCAAGGCCTTTTACCTCCCTTTTAAAAATTATATGCCATCAACTTTTAGTGACCACACAGATAGATTCTCTCCATATAGATCTGTCCCTAACATGGCCTTTTAGGTCTTCCAACAGTTTTTACATATTCTTAATGCAAAAATAACAAAAACATGTTTTGAAAAATCTCAGTAATGACAGTGGAAAAATGGCAATAAATATTTAGGACTGCAAAATCACAATGATGAAAACAGCTACACAATAAAATCTCTTTGTTTTCTCTTCCCTCTTTAAAGCAGCAACACAGGATAATAAGTATTAAAGTTAAAACTGTCTGAAACTGAAATAGAGTCGGTAATCACCTGAACACCAAATACAGCTGGTACCTGCTATCCAGGGGTTCCATAAGCTTGCATTATAAAATTGACTATGTTTCTAGTACAATTCATGATAATATATTTCAATCCAGCATAGCCAATGGTTAGGGCTACTAGGAGTTGTAGTTTACCAATACTGGTGAGCCACAGTTTTATTTCCTGTGGAATCTTGGATTAGTAGCAAAATTGTAGGAAAAGTTTACTTCATAGTATACTTGGGTTACTTAATTCCTCTTTCTTTAAAGCATGTTTGCTTGTCTAATTGCATCATACTAGTATCATATTATCTTCTCTTCCCCAAATTTCTATACAAGCATCCTTTACATGACTCCACTCCTTCCTCTTTGATCTGCTTCCTTCTCTTCCATTTATTATCTTCACTTCTTCCTTTTTTTATATGATATTCTCTTAGTATTTTATTTCCTGAACCACTTTTTTTTTCTTTTCCCTTTCTCTAGCCTTGTTTCCTTACTCCTATTACAAAAGATGATACCCTAATTACATTCTCAACTATTACTAGCCTTGTCTTGCTCTCTTTTTCCTGCCATCTTTGTGATTTATATTTATTAAATCAGACTTAAATGTGATTTACACTACCTGTCAGCCTTTAATGGCAATTTCTCTTCTGCTCTGTCAAGGCCTATAAAATATTTGGTAATAAATTTTGTATGTGTTTCAATAAATGTTTGTCTAATAAGGATCTTATCTAAATAATGACACATTTATATCTTAGGTTTGGCATACTGCTAGAAAAGTTCCCACATGCTCTTATTCATTCCTTCCCACTTAATGCACAGCATGTCATGATTTATCTTCTGAGCTACACAACCTGGATGTTAGGTATCTACCTCCTAGCAAACCAGATTTCTCACTGATCTTTCCCTTCGTGACCGAGAATTTTAAGCAAAACTATTGGCTGGCTAAGTCTTAGGGACACAATATGACACTTTGTACAAAGGATAACAGCAATTAGTGGGTATTTACAAATATTTCTTTCTTGGATAAGAAACTTCAGTAGGTGACTGTCAGACAATTCTTCTTTAATTATTGTCTACTTTCTGTTTCCTCCAGATGTGACTAGACACAATCCTGTTTTAATCCAGCTATTAATGGAACATTACAGAATTTGCAGATCAGAGGGCAAATGTCTGAAGAAGGTTGATCTAAGAACAGTGATAGTGAATTATGCTATGCATGTCAAAGGTGACATGCCACAACATTTTGGGTGACATGCTAGAGTTTATCAACACCTAATTCTCAGTAGCCTGCCCCAACTTCACATTATTTTGGGAGGCTGCAGATATGTGTGAGATTGGAGTTTGCTCTCACATTGCCTCTGGTCTGGACCCTCCAGAAGCCATATGAGAGGCCATGCTCTCAGTCTCCGGGATCTTTGAAAATGAGTTTGTATTTATTTGAAATAGGTTGTTGAGATTTCTGCTGTCTTTGGATAGGTCTATCGTGGTTAATCCCAGATCTGTGCTGGATCTAAAGCCAACAAGTAGGTCAAATGTGTAAGGGGAAGTTGATAACTATGCTAAAATTGTTTGCTTAAATATAAATTAATGAATAGGTCACCAGATGGATCTGGGCTAAAATTTTCAGCCGAGCTTTTTGTTTTTGAAATATATGGGGCTGTGGTTCAAGTATGTTAACATGATTTACTTTTTATGAATACAAGAAATAAATACCATATTACTGAAATCTGGCAGCTCGGTTTCGTAACATGACCTAGAAGCTGAAAAATTGGAACATAAGGCCACTGACTATTAGTTATAGAGGTTTTGGCTATCCCAAGTATTACTGTAGGCTGCAGAACTGATTTTACTTTGAAGGGGAATTGCTGTCAATTGCTGTATTGTTGATACTCTTCAATTTTGGGATTAGTGCAAGATGGGTTTTTCACATGATGACAAAAGATATAAAAGCTTCAAGGGTTGAAATTGCTGGCTATTGTCATGCTACAAGAATGAAGGTAAGGAATTTCTTCAGAGTATTGAGTAGAATAGAATAGAATAGAATTTTATTGGCCAAGTGTGATTGGCCACACAAGGAATTTGTCTTGGTGTATATGCTCTCAGTATACATAAAAGAAAAGATACGTTCATCAAGTATCTTGAGTATTGTGACATAATGTGAGTATCGAGTATTGTGACATAATGATGAAACATAACTTTATAATTATGAACAAGAAACGACTTTCAGTCAATGGGATATTATCATACAGCTTCACTTCAACTGATACTAAGAATTTAGATTTTGGATATTATAGGTTATAGTTTTCTGAGAAACTGGTGATATTATTCGCATTGATTTTCTGTTCAATAGGTACCTGAAACCATTGGGTGAGGTCATTGATTGGTTTGGAATCTGATATAATCAATATACATGTCAACCCGCAAGGTAATGTTGTTAATGTTTTTTTTCATTAACTGGAGGATATTTCAGTCTAAAGAGGAAGAATAAGTTCAGGCTCAATCTTGATAAGACCAAGTGGCTGTGGATATTTAGTCCCAGCTTCTGCCAACCTAGCAGTTTACCTAGCACGTAAAAATGCAAGTAGAAAAAATAGAGACCACCTTTGGTGGGAAGGTAACAGCGTTCCATGCGCCTTTGGCGTTGAGTCATGCCGGCCACATGACCACGGAGACGTCTTCGGACAGCGCTGGCTCTTCAGCTTTGAAACAGAGATGAGCACCGCCCCCTAGAGTTGGCAACGACTAGCACGTATGTGCGAGGGGAACCTTTACCTTTTTATATTTTCCATCTTTATTTTTGGATGACATTTGTCTTAGTTCTGCATTGGAGAATGGTGTACACTGAGGATCATCCTGGATTCACAGCTCCTGCTCGAGAAGTGGGTAGTCGCTGTGGCCAAGAGGGCCTCCGCAGATTCATCTGGTGCACCAGTTGTGCCTATTCCTCAATTGGGAGGCCTAGACAGTCGTTGGGAGGCCTAGACAGTCGTTCTTGCAACGCAAATGGATACTACAATGGACTCTGCATGGGACTGTCCTTGAGAACTATTGAAACTATAGCTGGTCCACAATGTGTCAGTACAGATAGTGATGAGCATGCTGTGGTATGCCCATGTGTCACTGCCACCCTACAAGGCTGCATTTTTACCAATTTGCTTCTGGGTGCATTTCAAGATGCTGGTTATTACTTTTAAAGCTTTTCATAGCATAAGGTCCAGGCATTTGAGGGAGTACTTACCTTCAATAGCTTCTAATAATCCAGCAAGATTGTGCAGAGTTAGTACAGTGCACTTTGATTAAATATTCTCACTTATCAGGATCTAGAAAACATGCTTTCTCTGATATAGTATCTGCCAACCCCCCCTCCCTAAAATCCATATTGCTTAGGATAGGTCTTGATAAAATTTTCAAAGTCTTTGAAGACCTGATTGTTCTCTCAAGCTTGGTGTTAAGGTGGGGACTGAGCCCATGTCTGTTTTTTGTCATATTGTATATTTTTTCTGCATTTTATGATTCTTTTTTCTCTGTTTTGTGTTTTTCCTCTTACTTTTTAAATTGGAAGCTGACCAGACTAATTTGGATTCAGGTGGCCTTTACACTTAAACAAAGAAAGAGGAAGGAAAAAAGGAAGGAAGGAAGGAAGGAAAGAGGAAGGAAGGAAGGAAGGAAGGAAGGAAGGAAGGAAGGAAGGAAGGAAGGAAGGAAGGAAGGAAGGAAGGAAGGAAGAAGGTACAGTTACTAATTTAGAGTTGAAAGCCTATCCAGGTTTTTTTCTGTCCCATCTTATACTAAACAAAATCAAGGCTGTGAATCTTTCAACTCCAAATTCCTTTACAGCCACATGGAAGATAAATTTTCTAGTAGCAATGAGTTTTAATAATAGCCTAACAAGGAGGCTAATGTTATATTATATTAGATGCTAAGAACAGGTTTTTTTATTTTCTTAGGGATTTTAGAAACCGTGATATATTAATGGTATGGGACTTCACTGTTTTGCTGCAAGATCTGTTACAGTCATGCTTTTAAATTGTATGTACATATTATGTATTAATCTAATTTGTATGAGGCCAGATAAACTTACTTTAGACGTATTTAGAAGTAAAATGCATATATATCCATAATTCAATTGTAGGGATTGAAAAATAACCTATATAAAGTAAAGATCTAAAGTAACGATTGCCCAGATGTAAAACAAGTTGAAAAACACTGCATTTCATTTTGAAGCCCTCTTCTCAGCAAAAAGAGAAAAGAACACTGTTTTAAAATCTCCACAAGAGGTCACTGTAATCACTAGTAATAGTTTAATTGAAATTTAAACTACCACAGAATCAGGAACTCTTTTAATTGAAGACCAATCAGGAAAGAATCCTTTTTAAAAAACCAATTTTATTTGGAGTCTCATCTGCTTTCTAATGATTTGTCTAGAAAAGCTCCTACGGTGTTTTAAACTTGCCAGAAGAAAGCTTGCATGTAAAACATGACCAAGGAAGCCATTTCTCCTCTTGCGCCTCCCCCAGCCCCCAAATTATGACCTTTGTGAAAGAAGACATTTTAATTAAAAGGATTTACAAGGCATGGCAGTGGCACAGCTGGCTATCTCTGAGAAAATGCATATGTACACAGGGTCCTAATAAACCATACTGTGCTCTGTAACTGAAAGCAATATCTAATATAGCAGGAAAGTTATATATAATTCTCTAACAATATGCTATTCACCTGCTCTGTTTTTTAAGGTAAATTCATTGCAATTAAGCAATTTATGTTAAACAATAAGCCACTGGAGGAAAACAAACATGAAAATATAGTTATTTCAGATATATATATAACATTTACAGAATTGTAGCAAATTTCATGCTATTTTATCCTATTTATGCTTTTCTAGGAAAATGTAACATAGGGTAGGCTATATTACATCAAAAATCCATGTATATATTTCAATATTGTGAATATATGGAATTTAGAGAAAATAAAATTAAGACAACCAACAATACCGTCAGTTTCTTTATGCACTAGATGTATGTGAAATTCAGCTAATACTAACAATTTGAGAGTACTGTAATAATCCTATTAAGTAAGTCACCAAATAGAGGAATATCATTAATAATGTATTTTAGTATATTTGGCTATAAAACTAAATACATGCCACTTGCCATTTTGCATAATAAACTTGTTTATTTTGATTGATTGCTTATTGTGTCAACTGTTATGACCATCTACCGGTAGATAGATTTTATCCTGCATAGTTTGTCCCCATCTGGTCCCTCAGGTCTCCCAATGGTCCTTCCATCACCACTGTAATTGAGTCCATCTTCCTTGCTGCTCATTATCCTCTTGTCTTTTCCTCCATGTTCTAACATTACCTCTGTAAAATTATAACTGTCTAAAAATCTTCATTATGTCTCTTCTGAGTTGTTTGTATGTCTAGGCTATGGATTTCCTCCTCCTCCTCCTCCTCCTCCTAACTAACAGATGCTGTGCTAAATGAGGGCTAGCTAGTTGAGTTAGGAGTGATAACTGTGAAGGAAATATATTCCCCTGCATGGTAGTGTTTTGTGCTCTTGGCACAGTTTCTATAGTACAACAATGAAGGTGGCATTATCTTTTCATAACAGAGACCATAGGAACTTGTTCAGCCCACAGCAAGAGTCCTTTATATCTCCACAAATGTCTTGGTTCTCAGACAAAACTAAAAGTCAGTTGTGATCTGAATAGCAATCAGGCTGCATCTGTACTGATTTAGTGCCGGAATGAGAATATAAATGTTTCTGTGATAACTAAGAACTACTGTATATACTAAGACATACAGATCTTCAACAATCTGGTTCATAAGAATTTATCAAGAATTTCAGAAATAGCTGATTCCAGAAAGAGCTTTATATAATATAACATCCAGATCTGGAAAGAGAGATTCAGAGGAGAGGGCTATATTTTCCCTATCACAGAAGAAGGAAAAACACAAAGTGTTATAATTTTTTGTATTTTAACAAAGCGAGTAAAATGTGTAAGCATGCTAGAAGATTAGGAGAGGATGAAATGCCAAATTTTTATTTTAAAAACAATGGCATTTAAAACATTAAAGCAGCAGAAATGTGATTGACAGAGAAAGAAGGTGAAGCAGTATAGTTTGCTGTCAAACTTAAGACAACCTAAAGGATTTTTGTGCAATGAGCATGGTTAGTTGCACTGTAAAGAAATATAACATCCTGTTGTGAACACAAGCCAGTTTCATATCTCAGTCCCTTTAAATGTACATTTCAGTTAATTCACATTCCAAATTCAGAGCGTTGGTTGCTATTCTGTTCTCTTTCTCTGGCTACCTTCCCCTCTCTCTGTTTCTCATCTTCAGTTATTTCTCCCCAGTAATTGTTTCTCTTTGGTATTTCCTTCTTCATATCCTGTAAAGTTTTTTTTTCTTCAACAGGTTAATGCAAAGTTCCTGTTAGAACTGATTTCTCTCATTTCTTATAGGATTCAATACTTGCAAATTTGTATGTATTTTCTCCATTAAGGTGTATATAAATAAATGACCTTACCTGTTTTTATGTGGTTCCAAGCCTAAATGCTGCTTTGTTATTCTGTTTTCTAAAGAATATGAGAAGAAAAAAGATCTCCACTTCTTAGCTCTTCTGAAATTTCATTTCTTTTGTTACAGGGAAAGAGAACATATTAAATAGGGCAAGTTAGCAAGTTATCTAGCTGGAAAGGGAAGTTTTAGCCATATTACTGATCTGCAGTGAGTAATTACCTTAGAAGGAAGAGTGGAAGCCATAAGCAAAATAATATAGACGGTCATTTACAGCAAAGCCAATATGACAGCATAAGAATGTATATTTCCTTGGGGTAAATTTATTTTGGAATATTCATGGTATAAAGAGGAATGATCAAAGCTAGTGAAGCCCAGATATTTACTTTCTCCTTTCTTTGCCTCCTTTCATTTTCTGTTTGGGAATGATACCCACAATTCATGAATTCATTACATTTTATTACAATTATTACAATTCATTACAATTATTGCATATTATATTATTATATATATTATAAATAATATATTATTTAATTATTATATATAATATTACATTATTACAATTCATTACATCTTTCCCCACTTCTGTTCAATCATATCCTATTCTTGGAGACTGCTTGAAGACAAACAGCAGTGATTGGAATCCAAAATCAACTTTTGAGCCATGAAGTAGAACTCGGGGACTACCTGTCTCCATGACATTGGCTTACTTACTGGATGGAGTTGACATTTTTCCAGCTCTGCAAGAGTTCATTTGAAACCATAGTAATGCTAACTGTTTATGTTTCTTTTTTTCTTTGTTTTTGCAATATTGAGGATTATGGGGAGTCTTTCTATTGATTCATGGCTGCTTAATCACACCTCCCAATTTAATTTCAGTTTAACTTAACACTAATCTATGAAATGAACATATATGACATCACTATTGAATATGTGCATCCTGGAAAGTCTGCTTTCAAATGTATATATTCATTCAGCAATACTTTTACTGGGCTAAAAATGGCAAGCTGCCAATTTTTTTTATAATTCTTCATATTATTTCTTCTTAAAGCCAATATATATTGTTACCTTTTCCATTTTCCTATGAAGAAAAATAATTATTTTTCTAAGATATTTTAGTAAAAATGGTACCCACCCCAGTTTTCATTTGCATAACTTCATTGTTTCTCACCCAAAGTTCTTATTGAGAATCTCTAGAAATTCTAAATGGTAATTCTTCAAAGGTTAACTTTAAATTAATGCTTATTTTAAAAATAATGATACAATTACAATATAATGTAATGGTGAAAAAGAACAAAGATTAATATTACCAACTCTAAAGGTATGTGAAATATGCTTGACATTAATTTTTTTATTGGCAATGAGGCATTATCATACAACTATGGTATTTTCCATTTTTATTGGAAATGGAAATCCAGTCCATAGATTCAAATTAAAATGTTGGAGTTTCATTCATTCCATGATAAGAACTTTGTCAACCTCCGTCTTAGCTAGAAAAGAGCATTCCATATTTAAAAAAAAATCTAAATATTTCTTTAATGTTGTTATTACTAATTCATTTGCCATTTGTCTAAATTATTAACATTGGTCTGTAATTTATATATACCTGGAAAGCTGTGTAACAAATCTCAGAAAACATACCAGTTAAACAAAAATGTCATTCCTGCTTTTCAACAAGAATAGAATAGAATACCAATTCAATTTAGCATAGTCTTAATATACTGTATTATGGCACTGTACATACAATCTCAGTACTTAGTTCTACTAAAAGTAGTATATTAGATTCACATATCCAAGAATTCCAACCACTATAAACTCCTCTATGATAATTCCTAAAAAAACTACTCATTGTTTTCCCAATATATAAGAAAGAAGACAGATGAGATCCTGACAGCTACAGTCCAATTAGTCTTTCCTCTGTAATTAAAAAAAATCATATTAAATTTCTCTGTCACAAATTGCATGTCCAGATTATAGTGCCAAAATATAGTGCCAGAATAGGCAGGATTTAGAGACAGGCATTCTACAACAATTCAGTGTCCAATATTACATTATTTGGTAGAGAAATATTAGAAACCTTTGAATCAAACTCTTTTTGCTGCCTTAATTGACTTTGACTCCATTCCCTGAGAAAAACTTGAGGAAATTGGCTAATTCAACAATTGATCACTGTCTTCTTAATTTGATTATTCACTTAGACTGTGATAACACTATGCTGGCTAAAGGCAATTAGTTCAGTGATGTAACAGAGTCTATTCCCACCCATAAATTAGTGATATTGTTGAAGCTTTTCTAAAAAAGATAAAGACTAAGATCTGAGACGGTATGGATTGTCAATATCAGTACTACCTGATTTAGGCCCAGAAAACCCTTGATAGAATTTAATCAAAGGGCATTGAATTTAGACATTCAGGTGGATGAACCAAACTCTCCCACCTTTTAAATAGACAAATTGCTCTGTCCCTCTGGACCAGGGGTGAAATGCTCCCGGTTCGGACCGGATTGTCCAATCCGGTAGCGATGGCGGTGGGTGATTCGGGGAACCAGTAGCAAAAATTCCTGCCACCCCCCCGCCCATGCCCACTGAGCCGTGCGATCATCAGAGGCTTTTTTTTTAACTTTTAAAAGCATTTTTTCTCTGATGATCGTGCGGCTCAGCTGGGATCATCAGAACCCTTTAAAAGCATTTTTTCTACAACTTCTTCGGCCAAGCGGTTGTAAAAAAATACTTGTAAAAGGCTCCTTTGGCGATCCCAGCTGAGTTGCCTGATCATCAGAGGCTTTTAAAAGCATTTTTTTACAACCTCCTTGGCCAAAGAGGTTGTAGAAAAAAATGCTTTTAAAAGTTAGGAAAAAAAAGTTGGCCATGCCCACCCAGTCACATTACCCCCCCACCAAGCCACACCCACAGAACCGGTAGTAACAAATTTTACATTTCACCCCTGCTCTGGATCCTCCCCAATTCTATGAGATTCTGTATGGCCCACATCAAAAACTCTTCTCCCTAGCCCATACAGGTGCTGTCCCCAGTTGGGTGATAGCTGTTGATATGTCAACTTTCTATACAAAGTTCAGATATGCATCTGCTCAAATATAGAAGTTGTGTCTGTTTTCAATATCCTTTTAAAGTACCCACTGTAAATACACTGGTGAGTAGAGCTAATATGCCCTTTAATTAGATAAATCGGTGGTGGGCTGCTGCCGGTTGTAACAATCGGTGAGTGGTTGTAACAATTGATGAGCGCGGAAAATGTGAGCACAGAAAAAAGGTTCCGACGATCGCGCAGTACAGCTGATTGACAATTAAAGCATTTTTTACTATCTAGTCAACAGAACTGGTAGTAAAAAAATGCTTTAAATAAGAAAAAAACAGATTCCGAGGATTGCGCGGCACAGCTGATTGACAATCATCTGTGCCGCGCAATCCTCGGAACCTGTTTTTTTTCTTATTTAAAGCATTTTTTACTACCAGTTCTGCTGAATAGGTAGTAAAAATGCTTTAAAAAAGTAAAAAAAAAGGTTCCGATGATCATGCGGCACAAGGTATTTTTTAAAAATCTTTTACAATCATTTTTTTACTACCAGTTCGCTCAAACCGGTAATTTTTTTATAACTACCGGTTCCCCCGAACCAGAGCAAACCGGTAGCATTCCTCCCCAATCCTGCCTGAATGGCAGCCCCGAGCCCCGGCGCATCAGGGCTGACACTGAAAACATGATGTGCGGAGGCGGCGATCGGTGGTGATGTGCTGTGGCGATCCCCGCAGCCTGGAACAGGTCTAAAATAGGGCGTGCGGAGGCCAAAAACACAATATGCAGAGGCCAAAAATGGCTGGTGGATGGGGGCCAGTGGGTGGGTGGGGCTTCAGCAACATTTGGTATATAAGACACACTTCAATTTTCACCCACTTTTAGGAGGGGAAGTGTGTCTTATACTCCGAAAAGTATGAGAGAGAGAGAGAGAGAGAGAGAGAGAGATACTGTGTTTCACCAAAATTAGACCTGGGCTTATTTTCTTCTGCCCTCCAAAATAAGTGTCAGCTTATTTTCAGGGGATGTCTTAATTTTTTTGCCACCTATCCTTCAGGGAAACATCCCAGAGAAGCTGAAAACGGCATTTTGGTTCTGACCTCTGCTGCCGCAAAAGGTATTGCTAGTGCTCACTGAGCATGCTCGAGCCCAGCGAACAGGTGCAGTTGGTGCCACAGTTGCAGCTTCTTCCTGTTTTAGCCTTGCCCTCAGTCGGGAGCGGGGTGGTTCATGGTGAAATGGTGGGTGAGTATTCCTAAATCCCCAGCAGGAAAGGAGGGTTGCTCGGGTAGTAGGCTGAGAAAGTCAAGCTTGGCATTTCACCTTTCTGACTTTTGAGAACTTTTGGCTGCATGCAAGAAAGCAGAAGCAGCAGAGACCCTGGCTTGTTTCTCTCCCCCAAACTCATCCAGAAATGGGTCTTTGCGAGGCTCGTTGCGGTGGTGTAGCCACTTGTGGCAGGACGCCTCAAGGCTCGTTGTGCATTGCGTGGACGAGTGGTGGCACAGCCGCAGTGCTTGTGGCAATGCCACTGCTTGTGCACACAGTGGTACAACAAGCAACCCTGCAGCGACAAGTCTTGCAAAGACCCATATCTGGAGTCTTTCCACCCTGCTCCCAACTGAGAACAAAGCTAAAAGAGGAAAAAGAGGCCACTCATGTCTTGCTGCGGGTGACTACAGAAGAACTTAGGCAATGGCGTGACAGGTGTTGGGACTGGGAAGCCTGACTGCAGTGGTTCTAAGGTAAGTAGGTGCAGGGCACCTGGGGCAGCCCCTTCCTTCTGGCCCTAGCTTGATTTTTTTAAGCCTGCACTTCACCCCATCTTGTACAACCAAATGGTGGGCAAGGCTTAACTAGATCTTTTTTGGGAGTAGGACTTATCTTAAGAGCAAGTGTGAAAATCAGGCTAGGGCTTGTTTTTGGGTTAGTCATATTTTTGGGGAAACATGATGGATGGATGGATGGATGGATGAATAAATAAATAATTCTTAGACTAATTTAGTTTTTTTTTTTATTGAAAAAGTTTAAAAAAAAAACAAAGACATTTTCACCCCTTTTTTCCCCCCTCCCAAAAACCCCTTCCCCTCCTTCCCCCGGCTTCCTGGGTCAATCACAAGGTATTGTTATACATAAACCAAACATAGAATAAAATTTTCCTTCAATCCAATTAACCTCATCCAAAGCTTTTCATCTCCCAACCCCTCCCATTAAATAAAATAACTTTCTAATTATTCAAAGGCAATCTGATATTTCTTAATCTGATATCTGTTTTGTATATAATCAATCCATTTTTTCCATTCAATTAAATATCTTTCCTGCGTATTGTCTTTTAAGAAAGCTGAGATTTTAGCCATCTCAGCCAAATTCCATACTGGGGTCCTGACTTTTACTTTGAGACTGTTGCTCTTCTTTACGCTTAAGAGCTCCTCTTGTCACCCTTTGCTCTTGTGGTTCCTCTAATGCTGGCAGCAATAAAGGCTCTTGGATCACCACGCCTTCTTGAATCTCTTGAAGTTTTTCTATCACTTCTGTTTCAACTTTCAAAACTGTAGAAAGAAAATCCTTTGCCTTTAAAACAGTGTCAATTCTGTATCTCCTTCCTTGATAAAATACTGTCAGTCCAACTGGCACCTCCCATCTGAATTGAATCTGATGTTTTTTAAGTTCTTGTGTAAAAAAAACAAATTCCTTCCTATCTCTTAACATCTTGAAGGAATCTCTTTCAACACCTTCAGCTCCTGTTCTCCAATTTTTAAAGTTGTCTGATATGAAACTTGCAAAATCTGATTTCTCATAGTCCTTTTCACAAAATAAACCACAATGTCCCGAGGAAGCTTTCTCTGTCTTGCGATCCAGGAATTAACTCTATATATTTTATCAATTTGGTAAGCTACCTCTTGGGGTTCCACTTCAATAAATTCAGCCAATGCTTCTGATATAATTTTTCTTAAGTCTTCTCCTCGCTGTTCTTGCATACCACGAATTCTAAGAGCTCCTTCCATAAGTTTATATTGTAATATCACAACCTGATCTTCATTTTGATCCACTTTTTTCTGAACACCTTGCATTTTATCTTCTAAATGCTTATTTGACTGAGAGATCTGTTGCATTTCCTCTTCCAATCCTCAATTTTTTTACTCAGTCCTTGAACTGCCATGAGAATATCTTCTCTTATTTTTGCATTAAAATTCTCCATCATCTCTTTTTGCCTATCTTCAGAAAGTTTTAATTGTTCTTTCAATATATCCTCAAGACTTGGTTCAGATCCCCTTCTTCCAGAAGGCTTTAAAGGTTTAGCTGCCATTCTGTCTTCAAAAAGATCAGGAATTTAAACTTAACAACTTTCCTTTACTCCATTCAGTATAAGAGAACTCCGTTTGTAACAATCCACAAATAACGCTACTTTGTTGTACTAAAAAAATTTACTTTCACTTTCAGACGCCATTTTAAAAGTCAATTAATCAGAGACAAAGAAAGGTTTCAGGTTTCAAAAAGGGAGTCGGTACTTGCCGTGTTGATTCTACATCAAAGATCGAACGCTTGTGAAATTCCCGTCTGCTTAGAAAATCAATCAATTTAATAAGTCCTTTTGAGCAGAAGCGACTCTCCTACTCCTTTTTCCTGAGGAAAAAGTTGGAGGTAGTGGAATTCGGTGGGATCATAAATCCAGGAAAATTCGCTCTTAAGAGCAAACCCCCTGTCTACATCTACCACTTTTCCACAGCTCTGCATAACCCTCTTTTGCCCAAAGGGTATGCTAAGGTCAGTGAACAGTGATTTATACTGTTTCACTGACTTTTACAATCTTCTAACGCGGAGTGCCCTGTTAGAGTACCCAGCAGGAGCGGTGACGTCACTGGAAGCCTTAGACTAATTTAGGTTGTTGCAGACACTTGGCATAGGCTAAATAATACCATCAAGAATGGAAAAGGGATTTTTAGCACTTGGTGCAAAGTCATTATATTCTTTAGGCTTTTTTTTCTTTTTGCTCACTTTGAATAACTTAGAGACTACTGGCAACTGCCTGGACATGACCCTACAATTCTCTTAGCAGGGATTCAGAAGTAGTTTGTCATTGCCTCCTTTCTAGGGCTGAGACAGTATGCTGGTCCAAGGTCAACAGGTTGACTTTATGCCTAACATGAAACTAAAACTCACAGAATCCTGATTTCTAGCCTGATACCTTAACCACTATGCCAAACTGGCTATCTATACATATTTACATATTTACAAATGACTTTATAGGATCAATCATATTCCATATCTTTTTTAAAAATCATTTTCTGCCAAAAAGAATATTTGCTTAATAGGTTCAGAAGTGCTAAATTATGGCCGATCTACTTATCAAGTACATTTTGTCTGCTTATGTCTGTGTTCGTTAGGTTCATTTTACAATCAGCTACTGTTCTCTTCTCTAATCATAGGATGGCATTGTGGCACTGCTAGTCCCTTTAAACTCAATTAAGGCATTCCCAGAGTACGATCTCCTTTTGATTGTTCTGGAGTCTTCTAGCAACTGCATTGGCTTTTTATGTCTTCAGTGAGACTGATAAAGGATGTAATGGCAGCATTTTCTAAGAAAAAGATATCAAATCTTTATATTTTTAAAAAACAAACAAAAAATGTCCTAAACCTCATATTAATTCAGGCTTGAACTGTTCACCCCGGGCATGTCCAGAAACTCATTTTCTAATACTAGATGCAGCATTCTCTGGAGGAAAATGTGCCATCTGTTTCCTTATGATGATAAGCTGCTAACTCTGTGCATTATTTATTATATATACCAGTTCATGTTAAGCAATGCTTTTCTTCTCCTCCAGCATTAAGAATTCATCTGGCTAAAACTGGGATATGCATGTTAATAAAATCTGGTATTAAAAGGGGAGGAAAAGATGAAAACACTGCTTATATTTTCAGTTTCTGTCTTTGAAACGTGGGATTAACAGTCCTCCGCAGTCACTGGAGCAGGAGAGGAGATACGGATTAAGAGCAAGTGTCCTGAAGAACATTTCAAAATTTATTTGTAACCCAGCCTTCATCAAATGTATTTCATGATGAAAACTACCACCTTATTTTAATAGAGGTTAAATATTAACAATGACTACTGTCAGTGATTTATAATTACAGCTTGAATCTGCATTTTTAAACAAGCCTATTAGTTTAAATAATATCTGGAGCTTTCTACAAATTTGTTACTAATTCTTGCATTCCTTAGCCATATTAAGGTTTGCAAAAAGAAAAGAAAACTTGCTACTTTTTAAAAGAAATAATGTGTGTGTGTGTGTGTGTGTGTAAATTAATCTAGCAACTGGGCAAGTCAATTTTAGGGTAGAAAATACACCTGTCGGTAAAGGTCTCTGCATTCATAAATAGAGTGGGATAAAACCTATTTTGTTTGCAACTAATATTTTAAATATTTTAAGGATGTTTTATAGATACTCTCATGAAACTCTTGATACTGTTCATTTCATTTCAGTTTCTTAAATGCAAAGCAATAAAGGAGAATATATGTAGCTCAGGGTTAAAATGAGGGGCCATAGTGCTCTCTGAGATTGGTTCTTTTCTTGCAGACGTTTCATTACCCAAACTGGGAAACATCATCAGTAGTAGTAAGGAGCTAGTAAGGAGCTCCTTACTAGCACTAATTATGTTGCTGAATTTGGGTAATGAAATGTCTTCAATGTAACGCTTTTCAATTGTCTCTTTTGAATTTCATTCTATTATTTTTATTTCATTTCCCTACCATGTCAGGCTTGTTTTGAATTTCATTTACATCTTCTAGAATATTAACATTCCTGTATAATTTTATGTCATCTGGAATTTAATTAGTATTCCTCTGTCTATGCGTCTAAATGTTTAGAATAGAATAGAATTTTTTATTGGCCAAGTGTGATTGGACACACAAGGAATTTGTCTTGGTGCATATGCTCTCAGTGTACATAAAAGAAAAGATACGTTCATCAAGGTACAACATTTACAACACAATTGATGGTCAATATATCAATATCAATCAATATAAATCATAAGGATTGCCAGCAACAAGTTATAGTCATACAGTCATAAGTGGAAAGAGATTGGTGGTGGGAACTATGAAACGATTAATAGTAGTGCAGATTCAGTAAATAGTCTGACAGTGTTGAGGGAATTATTTGTTTAGCAGAGTGATGGCCTTCGGGAAAAAACTGTTCTTGTGTCTAGTTGTTCTGGTGTGCAGTGCTCTATAGCGTCGTTTTGAGGGTAGGAGTTGAAACAGTTTATGTCCAGGATGCGAGGGATCTGCAAATATTTTCACGGCCCTCTTCTTGATTTGTGCAGTATACAGGTCCTCAATGGAAGGCAGGTTGGTAGCAATTATTTTTTCTGCAGTTCTAATTATCCTCTGAAGTCTGTGTTTTTCTTGTTGGGTTGCAGAACCGAACCAGACAGTTATAGAGGTGCAAATGACAGACTCAATAATTCCTCTGTAGAATTGGATCAGCAGCTCCTTGGGCAGTTTGAGCTTACTGAGTTGGCGCAGAAAGAACATTCTTTGTTGTCCTTTTTTAATGATGTTTTTGATGTTAGCTGTCCATTTGAGATCTTGCGATATGATAGAACCCAGAAATTTCAAAATTTATTTGTAACCCAGCCTTCATCAAATGTATTTCATGATGAAAACTACCACCTTATTTTAATAGAGGTTAAATATTAACAATGACTGCTGTCAGTGATTTATAATTACAGCTTGAATCTGCATTTTTAAACAAGCCTATTAGTTTAAATAATATCTGGAGCTTTCTACAAATTTGTTACTAATTCTTGCATTCCTTAGCCATATTAAGGTTTGCAAAAAGAAAAGAAAACTTGCTACTTTTTAAAAGAAATAGTGTGTGTGTGTGTGTGTGTGTGTGTGTGTGTGTGTGTGAAAATTAATCTAGCAACTGGGCAAGTCAATTTTAGGGTAGAAAATACACCTGTCGGTAAAGGTCTCTGCATTCATAAATAGAGTGGGATAAAACCTATTTTGTTTGCAACTAATATTTTAAATATTTTAAGGATGTTTTATAGATACTCTCATGAAACTCTTGATACTGTTCATTTTATTTCAGTTTCTTAAATGCAAAGCAATAAAGGAGAATATATGTAGCTCAGGGTTAAAATGAGGGGCCATAGTGCTCTCTGAGATTGGTTCTTTTCTTGCAGACGTTTCATTACCCAAACTGGGAAACATCATCAGTAGTAGTAAGGAGCTAGTAAGGAGCTCCTTACTAGCACTAATTATGTTGCTGAATTTGGGTAATGAAATGTCTTCAATGTAACGCTTTTCAATTGTCTCTTTTGAATTTCATTCTATTATTTTTATTTCATTTCCCTACCATGTCAGGCTTGTTTTGAATTTCATTTACATCTTCTAGAATATTAATATTCCTGTACAATTTTATGTCATCTGGAATTTAATTAGTATTCCTCTGTCTATGCGTCTAAATGTTTAGAATAGAATAGAATTTTTTATTGGCCAAGTGTGATTGGACACACAAGGAATTTGTCTTGGTGCATATGCTCTCAGTGTACATAAAAGAAAAGATACGTTCATCAAGGTACAACATTTACAACACAATTGATGGTCAATATATCAATATAAATCATAAGGATTGCCAGCAACAAGTTATAGTCATACAGTCATAAGTGGAAAGAGATTGGTGATGGGAACTATGAAACGATTAATAGTAGTGCAGATTCAGTAAATAGTCTGACAGTGTTGAGGGAATTATTTGTTTAGCAGAGTGATGGCCTTCGGAAAAACTGTTCTTGTGTCTAGTTGTTCTGGTGTGCAGTGCTCTATAGCGTCGTTTTGAGGGTAGGAGTTGAAACAGTTTATGTCCAGGATGCGAGGGATCTGCAAATATTTTCACGGCCCTCTTCTTGATTTGTGCAGTATACAGGTCCTCAATGGAAGGCAGGTTGGTAGCAATTATTTTTTCTGCAGTTCTAATTATCCTCTGAAGTCTGTGTTTTTCTTGTTGGGTTGCAGAACCGAACCAGACAGTTATAGAGGTGCAAATGACAGACTCAATAATTCCTCTGTAGAATTGGATCAGCAGCTCCTTGGGCAGTTTGAGCTTACTGAGTTGGCGCAGAAAGAACATTCTTTGTTGTCCTTTTTTAATGATGTTTTTGATGTTAGCTGTCCATTTGAGATCTTGCGATATGATAGAACCCAGAAATTTGAAGGTTTCTACTGTTGATACTGTGTTGTCAAGTATTGTGAGAGGTGGAAGTATGGAAGGGTTTCTCTTAAAGTCTACCACCATTTCTACGGTTTTGAGTGTGTTCAGTTCCAGATTGTTTTGGTTGCACCACAAGGCTAAAACATGCATTAAAACATTCAAGGCCTTAAATGTTATAATCCATACTAAAGTTTGATGGGAAGTCAACTCATTTCTTGAGTAAGATTTTTGAGTGTCTTTTTGTTGAGTTTTGCTTTGTTTATGCCCTTGTGCTTTGGCTGTTTGGAATCTTAAGACTTGTTGAACAATGGAACAACCTGTGTCAGATCATTTTGATTAGTTTGGTGAGATTGATTTCTGCACTATGTGAATCCTCTTGTGCTTGATTGTGGAGGATGTAGGTTCATTCTGAAAAGTAAAAGAGTATGGTGATCAGATTCATTTGGTTATTAAGTTTTGAGATGGCTGCACTTTGTTCATCCTCTTGTGCAGGATCCGGCCCATGGGGTGCTTAAATCTGGTCTGGAATCTTTTCAGCCTACAAATAGCAAGGAACTGGCAGCCAAAATGGGGCATGGAGGGCCACATGCAGTTCCCACGCCCCATTTTTGGCCTGGACGGCCTCCTGCAGCATCCTGCTGGCCAAAACAGGACATGGAGGGGCTCCGCGTGCAGCCTCCTTCACCCTGTTTTGGCCAGCAGGGTGCTGCAGTAGGTATCCATCCCATCTCTCCCCTCCTCCTGGTCAGCCCGTGGAGGAGAACTACAATCCTGATCCAGCTCTCGAAGAAAACCAGTTTGACACCACTGCTCTTGTGTGTAAGTATGAATAGCAACTGTCTTTTACAGATAAAGTCATGGTTGTGAGCCTAATGAAAGTATTTCTGTGTGAATAGAGTAGAAAACAGTAGAATGGCATTCTTGTTGAATCTGTTTCTCATTTTATATTTATTTTTTATTAATTTCCATTTACATCAATGTCATTCATATTCAATCTACGTCAACTGTATAGAAATTGCAAGGGGCAAATATCCATTGAATAAACACAAACTATAGTATTTAAGTTCATAAGCAGATTTAGGAAAATATTTTTGTAAACTCAATATGAAAATAAGAACTAAGAAACAAAAGGTAGCCAAAATAGGGGCACAATCATGATAATACAATAATACTGTATATGTACTTGTAAACAAATGCAGAATAATTTGCATCTGCTATTTCTAATTTTCTGGATCAGTTACCTAATACTCTCATGTCAAGAAAAATTCTATTTTTTAAAAAAGTTTTGGGGTTTCACAAATGTAATTTTCATAAAAAGAACCTATCTCTATCTCTTCCTTTCTCCCTCTCTTCCTTTATTTCTCTCTTTCTTTCTCTTTCTTTCCCCTTTCTTTCTCCCCCTCCCCTCCCTATTCCTGTTCCTATCTGCCTCTCCCTCTCCTTCTTCTTCTCCCTTCCCCTCTTTCCATATACTGTACATATAGTCTGTAGGGACAAAGAGCTTAAATATACACTATATTTAATATGCACTTAAATATAACAACATAAAAAGAAATCTATCATTTTTACATTTTATTAGGAAATTGTATAATCAAAATATTGGGTCTTACTTTATTTTTACATTGAAACATAGTCCAGTGGGTTTTATTACACTTCACAAATTAGTCCCATGAATACTCACGTCTCTTCTTAACAACCCCTCCCCCTCACTGACCATCTATTAAACTGGTGATTAAGAGAGCAAATTGTTTTTCTTTAGTAATAATTCCATTGGCCATGAATGAAATAAGAAAGCTTACTATGAAACAATTAAATTGTCATGCAATAGGTAATAAGGTGAAAAATTATTGTTGCTTAGAAAGTATTCAAAATCAGATTCTAAAGTAGCCATTAGTCAAAACAAGAGGCATTTACCTCCAATAAAATGATTTTGTGCTGTTAACCCTGCAACCCAAAAGTAAGTGCATTTAATGATACATTTAATTATGAAGGTTGCTTAGAGTTATGATTCATCAATATTTGGAAATCAGTGGCATTATATGGATTTGTCCCAATGGGGTGCATGCTTGAATAAATAGATTAAAAAATTAATATTTTTGTCAGCTTAAGGCAGAAGATAGATATGATGCAAGTTTAGGTGTATATTTCATTGCATTCATTCATGCAATTTTTCAGTGCAATCCAAACAATCACACTGATACAAGGTTGTGCATCTGAACCAAGATATTAAACATCCAGGTTTTTGTTCTTAGTAGTACATGCTTTCTTTTTCAACTACTATGCATACCTCAAGATAATGGAAGCAAGGATGTTTCCACATAGCATAGTTAGGATCTCAGATTATTTTTGCTGTTGATACAAGTTTTTGTACAATAGCTTCATCAAAGAAGAAAAGCGAGGTGCTTAAATGTTAAATTAAGGTGCAATTTTCAATTATATTCCCTAACATTTACATTCTTTATATTACAATTTGGAAAAAAAAATTCCTCCTACTCTCCTGGTGACTTTTCCTATCAGTCATGATAAATGTGAAAGACAATATTTGCATATAGGTTGTTAGGATTTCTTTATAAGAAATTATATAGAACTAATAACTAGCTGATCACAAGAGAAACTAATATATTAGAATAATGAGTGCCTGGTTTAGAGATAAGGATTTGGCGGTTGCACCAAAAATAATCACTGTGAGTGTTAATCACCAAAATTGAATTTTACTGTGTACTGAACTGTGTACAAGTCTGCCACTTCGAAATTGAACTAATCAATTTTCCTGCAGAAACACCAGCTTTGACACTGCAACCTTTACTATTACTGAATGGAAAGAAAACACACAAATGTCAGATACTGTATTAATATTGGATTACATTATGTTTGATTTAATATTACCTGTTTGGGGTTTTGTTTTATTTTGCATGATCCATGGTTCACAAGTTTATGTAACTACTTGATTACCAAAAGATGACAATGCCATCTGATTTTTCTTTTCACAGTAGCAAGAGAATTCAAATCTTTCCCCCAACATTTTAAAAAGTAATTGTTAAAGAGTTTCCCAATCTTCTCTTATCTGTTTTAATTATACTAACTATCCAATGTTTTCTCCTCCAAAGAAAACCAAGTGTGGACTACAAACCATTGGCAGTTCTAGATTATATTGTGACTATCACATAAATGCGAGATTACTCTTTTCCCCCATTACTGAATTGAACTACTAACTTCCCTATTTGAGTCAATGTAAAAAAATAATGGGGTAAAAATTGCCATCCTCATTCTTTCTTTGGCTGTTGTGAGAAATTGATGAATGTTGTTGTCCTGCTCTTAATGTGCCACTTGTTACAGACAAGATTATCCGTTTACTTTGATGGTTTTGTTCCCATTCCTCTTTTCTGTGTTACTACCTAGCAGGGGAATCAGTGTAGATGGGAGGAGGAAGGACAGTACAATATAAAAAGGATGGATCTGACTCAGGATTTTGTCTGTATTCCTTTGTCTGCAGCTCTTCCCATGTCCCATTTGAGCACATAAGGTGATTTTAGGAAAACCTTAGTGCAGCAATTGAAGGAGACCATGTCTTGACTGTGCAACCAAAAGGTCCTGTAGACTGGGAGAACAGAAACTTATTACTAGCTGGACCATCACATTTGATTGAAATGGACAAAGAAAGGGAAATGGGAAAATAAGCAACAAAAGCCCAATTCCAGGTACATGCATGGGTAAAGACATAATTGTAGAATCTAAAGGTAATCAATGCCTCCTGATGGTATTTCAATACAGAATTGTATAAATATGCTCCTTCTTCCCAATACAAAAAAGGGAGTGGTGTCCAGACTTTGAAAGTTTAAAAAATAGGAAATTAACATCTATAAAAAGAACTGATGAAAGGGTGCTAGCGGTCTAACAAATGCTAGAAGGAAATGGCTCTGGTGGAGACTGGCTAGTGATAAAGAGACAGAATTACCAGTACTGCTCAAACATACAGTATTTCTGGTCATGCTTGTTAAGTTGAGCGATTGAGGAGCCAGGAGCCATGTCTATGTGAACAACAGCTATTTATTACATAGTGAGAATCCAGCAAAGAATACAATGATACAGCTTTCTTTATATAGTTTCTTGGCCAGAGTGCTAGCCAATGATCTTTCAGTTTTTTCCTGCTCAATTTTCCCTCCAAAATTGGATACATAACACTCCTCCCTTCCCAGAAGACACTTAGAGAACTATTTACATACATAATCACGCAGGTGACGAGGGCGTTCCCTGATTCTAGTTGACCTGTGCAATTCAGTCTGAGGCAGGGTTTTGGGCTGGTCGGAGGGACTTTTTGTTTCTCCCAGCCCCGCCAATGAAACCTCCTGGATTTTATTATGGGCGTTGTTTCCTTCAGTTGGGGCTGGCTTCTTGAGAGGGCGGCACTGGACACTGAACTCATCAGATAAGTCCTCCGGCCACTTCGGGTTTGAGTTAGCTGTTGGAGGAAGGTTTTGTGAGTTAGGGACTGGTATTGTTGGTTGGTACTCGGCCTTGGTTTCTACGTGTTTTCTAAGTTGATCTATGTGTCTGTGCCAGACCCTTCCATCACTCATATTTACTACATATGATTTGGGCCCAGTGACCTCAGCAATTTGCCCAGCTGTCCATAGGGGACCATCTGCATAGTTCCTAGTGAACACCGGTGCCCCAATGGAGAAGCTTCTAATTGTTTTTTCTGATTCCCTATACTTATCCGGGGAATAATTTGGGTGTAGCTGATCTAGAGCACAGCGGAGCCTTTGGCCCGTTAACAGTTCAGCCGGGCTTCGCCCTGTGGCTGTGCATGGTGTGACATGTTGGGCAGCCAGGAAAGTATTGATTCTGGCCTGCCAATCCCCGGGCCCTAGTCTGGCCAATCCCTCTTTGGCCATTCTCAAAAATCTTTCAGCCTGCCCATTACTGGCTGGATAAAACTGTGCTGATAGTGCGTGTTGGATAGTGCGTGTCAACCCATTTCTGCCAGGTATCCCTCAAACTGCATGACCGTGAATTGGGGCCCATTGTCAGACACCAGTGTGTCCGGTAGCCCATGGGTGGCAGTTTTCGGAGTGTCCTGATTACCGCCTCCGCAGTGGTAGAATGCATTAGAATTATTTCTACTAACTTTGAATAGGCATCAACAATAACGAGAAATGTTTGCCCATGGAATGGTCCTGCGAAGTCAACATGAAATCGCGACTAGGGGCCCTGGGGTTTTTCCCATTCCTTGACTGGGGCTGTGGGGAATAGAGGCCTCGACTCTTGACAGGGGGAACATCTAGTCACCCAATCAGCAATACTGTCATCTATTTTAGGCCACCATACGTAGCTCCTTGCCAACCCCTTCATCCTCACGATTCCGGGGTGCCCCATATGCAACTTTGTCAAAACTTTGTTTCGTAGACTAAGCAGTACAACAATTCGATCACCCCACAATAGACACCCCCCTTGCGTAGACAGTTCAGTTTGCCTGTTTTGAAACGGTTTAAATTCCCTGCTTACAGAGTCCCTTGGCCACCCCCTATTCACCCAGCTAATCACAGTATGCAATACAATGTCTTTAGCAGAGGCTCTTGCCACTTCAGGCAGAAGTGAAAGACTCCGAGTCCATAGCATCGATGAGCAGGATAGGGACCCCTGGGGTCGGGTCTTCCAACAAGTCCAGTAATGGGCACTGCTCAGGCATCAGCATGTCCGAGGCTTCGACTGGGGCGATGGACAAGTGGTAGGAATAGGCAGCCAGAAAAATGGCCCACTTAGTCAGATGGGGACACAAGGTTGCTGGAGTGGGGCAGTCTCCAGCCAAAAGTCTTAAGAGGGGTCGGTGATCGGTGACCAGTTTGAAAGTTCGTCCAAACAGATATTCGTGGAATTTCTTTATCCCTGCTACAGCTGCCAGGGCCTCCCTGTCCAGCTGGCTGTAGTTCCGTTCAGCACTGGACAGGGTGTGGGAGAAGTAGGCAATGGGTGCCTCTAGGCCGTTCGGTAGTCTATGGCTCAAGACGGCCCCTACACCAAAAGGGGATGCATTACAGACCAACACAAGGAGAAACGTCCCATTGTATTGGATTAGAAGGATGTCGGTAGACAAGCGTTTTTTTACAGCCGCAAATGCCTCACCTTCTGCCTTGCCCCAAACCCATTGGGATTACTTGGCCAGCAACTGGTGTAGTGGCTCACCAATCGTTGCTTTGTCTTTCAGAAAGATTGCGTAAAAGTATAAAAGTCCCAGGAATGCCTGTAGCTCTGCCCTGTTCTTAGGTGTTGGCACATTCCGAATAGCATGGATTTTGCTTTCTGTGGGGTGAATGCCATTTCCATCTATCTTGTACCCCAAGAATTCAATGGCAGGTACTGCTATTTTGCACTTGCTAAGTTTGACTTGCACCCCTAAAAATTGTTAGCACCTTCTGTAAACGGTCTCCCAATCTAAGCCTAAGAGGCTTGGAAGATGCCTGCTGCTCACAGTGAGGGTAGATTCTTGATGTGCTGGCCTTACTTGACCTGGAACACGCCATAGCCTTCTACAGGCATTCACTTTCCCTGGTAGTCTTTTAATCTCAGTCGTTGGTGCTTCACTTGATGCCTTTTTAAGTTCGGCATTGCTGCTTTGAGATCGGCCCATGACATTATTTGTTATGGACGAGCCCGTATCAAGCTCCATTTGACATTTATTTATTTATTTATTTATTTATTATATTTGTATACCGCTCTTCTCCCAAAGGACTCAGGGCGGTTCACAGCCAGTAAAAACAAAATACATATAATACAAATTAAAAACAATATAAAAAACTGATTCGATTAATGGCCTAAAAATTTTTAAATACAATTAAAACCCCATTTAAAATCCCTAATTCAAAACCCCGATTTAAAACTATGTTCAAGCTAGTCCTGCACGTCGAAACAACAACGTCTTCAGCTCACAGCGGAAGGTCTGGAGGTCGGGGAGTTGACGAAGCCCCGGAGGCAGCTCATTCCAGAGGGCGGGAGTCCCCACAGAGAAGGCCCTCCCCCTGGAGGTCGCCAGCCAACATTGTTTGGCTGACGGTATCCGAAGGAGGCCCTCTCTGTGAGAGCGCACAGGTCGGTTTGAGGCTACTGGTGGCAAGAGGCGGTCCCGTAAGTACCCCGGTCCTAAGCCATGGAGCGCTTTAAAGGTGATGACAAGTACCTTGAATTGAACCCGGAAGACCACTTGGAGCCAGTGCAGATTGCGCAGGAGAGGTGTCACACGGGAGCCACGAGGTGCTCCTTCTATCACCCGCGCAGTCGCATTCTGGACCAGTTGAAGCCTCCCAGTACCCTTCAAGGGGAGCTCCATGTAGAGAGCATTGCAGTAGTCCAGGTAGGATGTAACAAGGGTATGAGTGACTGTGCATGGGACGCCCTCTTCTTCTCTGCATCTTCTTCTCTGGGGAGGTGGTTGCTTGGCCTATCCTGGTTTGGAAAGTCTCTGGCATTTTGAAACACACATCTTTCTTGTGCTGGCTGGGCTTATCTCTTCTCCTGTTCTGTGGCAGGCCGGTTTGACTAGTGACTGCTCTTTGGTTGTGGCTGGATGGCTGGATTGCTCTGCACACCCTTGCCAAGCGTCCTTTCTTGTCACATCGCCTGCAAATGGTGTCTTTGAACCGACATGTCTGCCTTTGGTGTGAACCTCCACAACTAGCACAGCCTTCTCTTCGGTCCCCGTCATTGTGTTTGTATCTGTCTGTCTTGAAGACATCTTCGTCAGTCTCATCCCCGCTGTTGGACTGGGTCACTTCTCTATGTACTGGGGCCGATTTTGTAACTGCCTGGGGTGGTGCTGGTCACTGCAGGGTCTCAGCTGTCTTAGTTGATGACTCGTGTACCCTTGCTTCATCTAGTGCGATATGCAGTGTAAGGTTAGTTTTGGCTAGCAGTCGTTTCTGGAGGCGAATATCTCTAATGCTGCAGATTAGTTGCTCTAGGAGTGCATCATCGAGGTCTCGGTACTCGTAGTGTGTAGCGGCTTTTCACAGGGCGGCCATGTAAGCGCTGATTGGCTCTCCCTCTCGCTGCAGTCTCTGCTGAAACTCATATCACTGGACAAATTTGGAGGGAACTGGGGCATAATGTGCCCGTAGCGTGGTCTGCAAAACCTGCCATGGTACCGACTGCACTGGGGTCGGTTCTGATAATGACTCAGCCATTCGAAGACTTTGGGGTCACAATGACTCAGGAAGTAGGCCCGCTTCCGATTGTCGGACAGCCCTTGAAGATGCTTCGAGGAAACATTCAAACTGCTCCATGTATGATCCCTTTTCTTTCGCTGGTTCGAATGGCGTTGGCGGTGTGTAGGCGGACATTGTGCCTGTTGTGCGTGGCTCTTTCTACCCTGCCCGGTTGGCTGGATTTGAAAGTTGTCAGCTCTTTTTGGTCTACCTGTGTACCTCGATGAGCCAGTGTTAAGTTGGGCGATTGAGGAGACAGGAGCCAGGTCTGTGTGAAAAACAGCTCTTTATTACATTGTGAGAATCCAGCAAAGAATACAGTGATACAGCTCTCTTTATATAGTTTCTTGGCCAAGGTGCTAGCCAATTATTTTTCAGTTTTTTCCTGCTCAATTTTCCCTCCAAAATTGGATATATAACAACACTACAGTTGCTCATCACTTCTCACCTCCAGAATAATCATTGATAATGTGTTACAGATTTTACATTCCCTGAGTCTCTGCTGGGTCAGTGTCATCTTAACAGTAAAAATGACTTTTACTTCAAAGATTCAGCAATAATTTAAGGTTGTTTCATGCATGGACTGGAGACAGGAAATGACAATCTAGGAGGAAGTGTGTGGGTTGACAATGTATGATGGTGCCATGGTAAAGTCTAACTACTGACTGGTTCATTGTGGTAGGCAGATAATTTATGAGATGCTGTAAGAAGCCTTAAGATTAGTGTTTATTTTGAATCTAGTTGTGATACTATATCTCCAAACTCTAAAATTACATTATTCTGGCTCCAGTCCAACAAAGAAAGTATAGTAGTAAAGATACCTCAGAAAAATTTTGTGAAATCTTGCTGATTCAATAGTTGGAAAAGAAGGTAGAACATACGTACTAAGGCTAGGGTTACTAGGGCTAACCCTATTCCAGCTACAGTAACAGACTAGGTTTTGGCTGGAGGGTGGTGTACATGAAGCAGCTATTCCAAAAGTTATTCTCTTTCTAGACAACAAAGCCTCTGAGCCTCTGGTGGCTCAGCAGATTAAGTCTGTCTGTTATTAACACAGCTACTTGCAATTACTGCAAGTTCAAGTCCCACCAGGCCCAAGGTTGACTCAGCCTTCCATCCTTTATAAGGTAGGTAAAATGAGGACCCAGGTTGTAGGGGGCAATAAAAAGTTGACTTTGTATATAATATACAAATGGATGAAGACTATTGCTTAACACAATGTAAGCTGCCCTGAGTCTTCGGAGAAAAGAAAAAGAAGGATTATAGTAATAAATTGCATAAATATATTAATTACAAAAACAGAACACAATATTTATTTTCCAGACTTCTGAAAGTATTTGACTGAATCTATGTTAGGTCTTTGATATGATTTTATAAAGCCCTGCCTCTGCATTATAAAACTGTCACAAAAATCCATTTAATGATCAAGTTTTATTATGTGTTTATTATATTTTCAGGCAGAATTTAATATCAGTTATGA
This sequence comes from Ahaetulla prasina, assembly GCF_028640845.1. Classification (NCBI taxonomy): domain Eukaryota; kingdom Metazoa; phylum Chordata; class Lepidosauria; order Squamata; family Colubridae; genus Ahaetulla; species Ahaetulla prasina. The sequence continues at coordinate 96,430,619 of NC_080543.1, read as the reverse complement.
ACTGATTATCATAAATATGTTGTTTATGTTATTATAGAATGCTGAACCATTTTAATTACTTTTTAATAATACAAGAAAAAAATCTGAAAAGTACTTTTACTTACAGGATTTATGTAAGTCCTTAAGTTTTTTTTTCAGACTGAAAACTGAGTACATGTATATCATTCTTGGTACTTGAACTGGTACCAAGAACTTGGTACTATGGTATATGAACTGTTTAATTGTTACATACTTATTCATATAATCAATACATTATATACATACCTACTACACATTAAATATTGCATTTTCACTATAATATCTTCTCTTAACAGTCACTATACATTGATTTTAGATTTCTTTTCCAGCCAATTATATCACCTATTCCGTGTTTCGTAATAAATCACTCCTCTCTATCTTTGAGTTCCATCGTTAACTTATCTGATTCTGCACACTCTAGCACCTTATTTATAATCATCATGTTTGATGGAGCATGTTGTTGTTTCCAATTTTGGGCAAATGAAATCCTGGCGGAGGTGATTATGTGGAGCATGAGATATTGAATATCTTTACTCATTTTTTTCTTTTATAATCCCCAAAAGAAATGGTTTCATGTAAAAAATTTTGCTCAGTCATTTCCTCCAACCACTTTTTAATTTTCAACCAGTAGTCTCTGGCTTTAGGACATGTCCATATGTGGTAGTATGTCCCTTGTTGATGGTTACATTTCCAACAGTGCAGTGGGTTGTTTGGAAACATCTTAGCCAATCTAACCGGGGGTAAATGCCACCTACAGTATAAAACATTTTATAGATATTCTCTTAATAGAATAGAATAGAATAGAATAGAATAGAATAGAATAGAATAGAATAGAATTTTATTGGCCAAGTGTGACTGGACACACAAGGAATTTGTCTTTGTGCATATGCTCTCAGTGTACATAAAGGAAAAGATACCTTCATCAAGGTACAACACTTACAACACTTAATGATAGTCATAGGGTACAAATAAGCAATCAGGAAACAATCAATATCAATATAAATCATAAGGATACCAGCAACAAAGTTACAGTCATACAGTCATAAGTGGAAGGAGATGGGTGATGGGAACGATGAGAAGATTAATAGTGCAGATTTAGTAAATAGTTTGACAGTGTTGAGGGAATTATTTGTTTAGCAGAGTGATGGCGTTTGGAAAAAAACTGTTCTTGTGTCTAGTTGTTCTGGTGTGCAGTGCTCTATAGCATCGTTTTGAGGGTAGGAGTTGAAACAATTTATGTCCAGGATGTGAGGGATCTGTGCAGGGGTGAAATCTAAAAATTTTCCCTACCAGTTCTGTGGGCGTGGCTTAATTGGTGGGCGTGGCTTGGTGGTCAGATGAATGGGTGGGCGTGGCCAATAACAATAAATAATAAAAATAATAAACAAAATATACAAAACAATAAGAGATACCAAAAACCAACTTTCACACTTTACACACATACAATACCACACAACTGACTCATATACAATGTAAAAGCAGCTGCACTTCACCGAAAATGGCCCCTGCAACAAGCAGAAACTCACACAGCCACAAAAAGCTCAAAAACCAACTTTCACACTTTACACAAACACAACACAACACAACTGACTCGCAAACAATGTGAAAGCAGCTGCACTTCACTCAAAATGGCCCCTGCAACAAGCAGGAACCTCACACAGCCACAAAAAGCTCAAAAACCAACTTTCACACTTTACACACACACAACACAACACACACACACACACACACACACACACAAATGCCACATACAGCTTTGTGAGATTTTGTGTGTTTGTGTAGTTAGAGTGAAACACTACAGAAACACACCAAATCTCAGAAAGCTGCACAAATATTTTATTTTATTATTTTATTTTATTTATATTTTTTAGATCAGGGGTCTTCAACATTAGTAACTTTAAGGTTTGTGGATTTCAATTCCCAACGTTCCTCAGCCAGCAAAGCAGTTGCTGACTGAGCAGATGGATTCCAGGCAGGCAGAATCAGTTGCTAGCTGATGCAACTGATGTAAAGCATGGTTTTCCCAGCCCGAAAGGAGCAGTTAATTAGATAAGTGCTTCATCGCAGCCCAGAATCTCTTAAAAGGAGGTTTTCTACAAGCTCTTTGGCTGAAACTTTTTTTTACTTTTAAAGGCATGTTTTCGGCTGAAGAAAAACTGCTTTTAAAAGTAAAAAAAAACAACCTCTGATGATGGTGGGGCTCGGCAGGGGGCGGGGCCAGGGATTTTTGCTACCGGTTTTCCGGATCACCCGCCGCCATCGCTACCGGATCGGGTGAACCGATCCGAACCGGGAGCATTTCACCCCTGGATCTGTAAATATTTTCACGGCCCTTTTCTTGATTCGTGCAGTATACAGGTCCTCAATGGAAGGCAGGTTGGTAGACATTGTTTTTTCTGCAGTCTAATCATTCTCTGAAGTCTGTGTCTGTCTTGTTGGATTGCAGAATCAAACTAGACAGTTATAGAGGTGCTAATGACAGACTCAATAATTCCTCTGTAGAACTGGATCAGCAGCTCCTTGGGCAGTTTGAGCTTTTATTTATTTATTTATTTTATTTTATTTGTCACAACAGTATATATAAGCATAAGCATGAAAATAAATATATAATATATAATATATAAGCATATATATGAGCATAAGTATGTAATAACTATATTAATTGGATATAATGAAAGGAAACAATAGGACAGGAACTGTAGGCACGTTTGTGCTCTTATGCACGCCCCTTATAGACCTCTTAGGAATGGAGTGAGGTCAATAGTAGAGAGTTTTTGATTAAAGCTTTGGGGATTTTGAATCATTTTGGTAACTGTGGTATGTCATTGTTTATAATCAGTTTCTGAAATCTTCTTGCATGATCTGAGTGATTTACTGTTTCTTACATCTCTTTGCACAATCTGCACTTTGAATCATTTGATGATTTTTTAATTCTAGCCTGGAATGTATCACTCTGAATAGCTTGCTTTTCAGCAACAAAAATCAAGCCTTTGGATTTTTTTAAAAATGTACCAATTGTAAACAATTGCCATGTTTCAATATTTTATTATTAATTAATTTTTGTTCAGATTAAGTCTTGTTCAGAGAAAGTACACCTTAGTGGAACTTACTAATAAACCTTTACATTTCCACTTGACAACTGGTTAATTACAACTCCAATTCAAACTTCTAACGCAGATTATTTCCACCAGGAGCATAAATATCTAAGAATGTTTCAGAAGGGCCATTGCTGGATTATAGGGAGAAGATACAAAGTATTCTGAATGTGATGGCAGATTTATAGGACTGCCTCTCAAACTTTTCTTCATGGTATGTGCTTCAGCCCTTCCACAGATAAGGTCCTCATTTGAAACTTAAGGTCTGCTTTTTGCAAGAGAAACAATAAGATAAATAATTGAAAATGGTCAGATACCTGAGAGATAGTTGTTGCTATGCAGAAAAACCAATAAACAAATCAATGTGAATTCTATCCTCATTTTATGAAAAAAGCAATATGCCTCTTAATTAAGCCAAAACCGGAGGCAGGTTTGACATGGATATTTGTTCTGGATTTGATAATTTTATATGGCTAGAGTGGCTCTTTGGGATAAGAAAGAGGATGCATTGTGTCTATGTCTATTACTGCCTCCAAGAATACATATAACCCGCTGCCAGTTTTTTTCAAAATATCTGACTTTAAATTACAAAATTCAACAGGATTAGGTTCGGATTCCTTCAAAATATTTTGAGTACAGTCATAATCCCTTGCTCTGCTGATTACAACTAATTAGAGTTTAAAGTTAAAAACACCCAGAGATCTCTGGATTACTTATTCATAATGCCTTATTCTACTAGCTTTCCTTGCACTTCCTTTTTCAGTTTAGTTCAGGGATGGGTTTCATTTACCTTTGCTACTGGTTCGCTTGTGCGTGCCCATTTGCACATGCGCAGAAACTTCTGCACATGTGCAGAACGTATTTGATGACATCTGGGCAGATGGGCGGAGCCTCCTGCCACTGCTACCAGTTCGCCTGAACCTGGGAAAACAGGTAGCAACCCACCACTGGTTCAGTTATATTGCCAATGTTCAGGGACTTTAGCAGTGGTGCAGAGGTTTCCATTTATGGGAAAGCCACTCTAACACATTAGAAAAGTGTGAAACCAATCATTCCTTCTTAACACACGTTACGAATTTTCAGATACAGATATTCCTCAACGTACGACCACAATTGAGCCGAAAATTTCTGTTATTAAGTGAGACAGTTAAGTGCATTTTGCCTCATTTTATTACTTTTCTTGCCACAGGTTAAGTGAATCAATTCAGTTGTTAAATTAACATGGTTGTTAAGTGAATCTGGCTTCCCCCATTGACTTTGCTTGTCAGAAGGTTACAAAAAAGGGATCACATGACCCTGAGACATTGCAACCATTATAAATATGAGTCAGTTGCCAAGTGTTTGAATTTTGATCATGTGACCATGGGGATGCTGCAACGGTTGTGTGAAAATGGTTATTCACTTTTTTCAGTGCCGTTATAACTTTGAATGGTCACTAAATGGCTATAAGTTGAAGACTACCTTTATATGTACGTGTATCGCAACACACCTAAAAATGAATGGACCTTTTCCAAAGGTGTAAATATGCACATGTTACAGTAGGTAACAATTTCAGCATATGGCAATTTCCCTAATATAAACAAAAAACCCTAACCAAGTCAGTCTTCGTAAATAGAGTAGTTGAATGAGAGATTACCAAAATATTTCTGGGGTGGAAAGATATTTTGAAAGACATCATTGGCAAACCGTTTCCAAGTTGCAGGTTCCAAATGAATATAATTGGAAAATGGCAGAGGCGAACCCATTTCTGTATTGTTGCCATGAGAACTAAATGAATACAGTTATCAGGAGCCAAATTTGACTCAAGGGAACCTATGATTTTTTTTTTAGTGGGTACAAAATGAATTATGTACAACAAAATGTAGATGTGAAAGTAAGGTTTGGGTATTAATATTCTAGAGGGAAGATGGATTGTTGTAGAAATGACAAATGTAGAAGACTGAGAAGGAAAAAGTACAGAGAACAGAACCACTACAGTTAACTTGAGATGGTTTCAGACTAGGTAACTGCAAAGAATCTGATTTTCTGGATAATCACGGATACTTTAAAACTTAGAATTGGCAAAGACATCCAGCTTTTGAATAAAACTCAGCAGCATCAGCAGGTCAGGAGTCAAAACAGGCAAGAAGATAGCCATAGCATTGTTGTTGAAGTCACACCACTTTATGTGTTTGTCTGATGTAAAGACTCATACAAAGGGTTTGAGTTCAAATGATGATGCTTTAACATATTTGTGACATATTTCTAAATATTAGTTTATAAAACAGGAATCTTGATTAAAATACTAATATCTTTTGTATGAAGGAAAAATTGTAAATAACAGCTTTGAGGTAATGATATACAGTAATAAAACAACTGGGTCAATGAGTCTGATGCAGGGGTGAAATTTGACCGGATCGGACTGGATCGCTTGTACTGGTAGCAGTGATTTTAAACAGTTCGCCAACCAGTAAAAACCACCCTTGGTTGGCCCCACTGCCGCTTGCCCACTCGCTTGCCTGCCTTCGCAAGCTAGCCATGAGGACCACCGGGAAGGTCGCGTGGAAGGCAGGCAAGCAAGCATGTCAGGGCTCCCTGACCGCGGGGAAGGCAGCTAGCAGCCTACTCCCTCATGGCCCTGCCATCCTTGCCTGTCTTCCATATGGCCTTCCCGGTGGTCCCCCATGTCCTCTTGCCTTCCGAGGTCCGGTCCCACAGCCAGCCCGGGATGGGAGATGCGCCAATTCCAGTCTGGCCTGGCTAGCAGGTGGGCAGGTGGCCCTTGGGAGATATACAGCCACTGTGCTGGGGTTGAGAGGGGTGGTGGCGGCAGCACTCTGGGAGGGTAGGTAGATGTCCTGGGGTTGCACATGTGCACTGCATGTGCAGCCCTGGGGCATTCACCCTCCCTCCCGGAGTGCTGCTGTTTCCCCAAAATTCGCCTTTGCCTCTGCAGCCCACTGGTCCCTTGGGGCAGCGGAAATACCGCTTTTGCCTTTCACTTTCTGGGCGCAGCGCTTCTGCTTGTTGGGCCGCTTCCTCGAAGCCGGCAGCTCCGCAGCCAGCTGCTTTGCTTTTTCCCTCTTTGGTGGCTCACAGGAGGCTTGTGCAGCAGCACCGGCATGAAGTAGGCAGGCAATCCAGATGCCCTGTGCTGGTGCTTGTTCAGTGCAGCTGCAGGCAAGCCAAGAGACAGTGGGACGAAGGGGCTGGTGCATTGGGAGCACCTCTGCTTCCCCCATGCCTCTGTCTCCACCTTCTGCTGGTGCCACCACACAAGCCTCCCATGAGGAAAAAGAGGGAAAAAGTAAAGCAGCTGCCTGCCAGCTTCAGGAAGTGGCCCAGCAGACAGAAGGGCTGCACCGAGAAACAGACTGGCGAAAGTCATGCTGCACTGAAGCAGAGGCATTCCGAGCCTTCAGCGTATCCCAGGATTGCAACGCTGAAGGCTCGGAATGGAGCCGTTTTCATGAAAAGTAGGAAAATGGGGAAGCGGACTTTCATGCCTGTCATCCATTCCTGAAGTTCAGCACAGACTGAGGGAAGAATGGTAGACAGGAAAATTCCCCTCCCCATTTTCCTGCCATTCGCAACAAGGAGTGGCTGGGAGGGGAGGGGCCGGGTGAGGTGCCCCTCAACATGAGTGATGTCAAGTTGGCCATGCCCACCCAGTCACATGACACCCCCCCACACAAAGCCACGCCCAAGCCACACCCACAGAACTGGTAGGGAAAAAAATTGAATTTCACCACTGGTCTGATGAATAACTTTTGATTCAAGTAAGTCAAAGGTATGCTATTTTTATTCTGTATTGTTACAATGTGTTCTTTTAGGATGGAAAGGCTTTGATTGGCTTCATTCACAAAAGCCACTCAGCTTCTGATGTTTATTGAAAATCTAGTCCCAAGACTAGTTAAATGCTATGGAACAGCAAAAGAGGCTCTGGAGAAAGAAAATTTTATAAATCATTTTGCTCCGCCTTATATAAGTTGAGTAATGACATTTTAGTGTGATGCTAAAAACCAATAACCCTGAATGTAAGCTCTCTCGTTTATTTGTCTATGAGCAAGAACCAAGTGGATATGCAACAGCATCCTTGGTCAGTTGTGAAAATTCTTCAGAATTCTGCCTTAGCATTATATCTAAAACTGATCCATTTTTCATGAATCAAAATAAATGCAAATAATCACTCAGAGATTATTTCTTATAAATCGTTGAAATATATATATTTCTTGAATTGTTTATCTTGGGTTTCTTTCAAAGCAAATCTTTACAACAGATGTAATATACCATATAGTTGGAGAAAGAGTGAATGACTGGGTGCCACTGAAGAGGATATAAATAAAGATGATACAAATTTAAATGAAATAGTTCTGGTCATAGATATAGACATAAATATAAAAATAGTTGCTAATAAATTTGCTGTCAACTGTGATTATTCCAACTTCTTAATAGAGAAACTATACTTCCATGATGCAACTTGTAGCTCAATTAATTTCTAATGAGATAAACAGGATAATTAAACTCTAAGATCAAATAAAAAGGATGAGCTAATTTTATGTGGAAGATTAAGTACAGTGCTGAAAAACAGCAAACTGGAAATGTTGCAGGAAATTTTGTCTCTTGTAGAACTTCCTGCTGTGAATTTTATCAGATGTCTTTATTGCACGGGTAATTTTGTGACTGAATATTTAGTGGGTACTTTACAACCTGTTCACCAATCTTTGTTTAGAAATGAAGTGCAGGACCATTAACACTAAAGAACCAAAAATATTTTTGACCATTTTGTTGCCATTTCTGTCACTGTCTACTGAAGTGATTTTCATTTACATATTATTCATGCCAGATTGTCTGATGATCTGAAAATGCTGTATTTGGGCAAGTTGCCACAGTTTAAAATCATTTGAGGCTTTACACTTTGCAGTCATAAACTTCAACACTTCTTTCAAGAGGAACACTGAAATACAACAGAAACAATAATTTCATTATTATAATACTAATATCCCTCTGATTACAGATTACAGTACATCTGGCAAGTATTATTGCTGTAACAATGGAACAAATTGCTTGATACTTCACACAAAAAAGGAAGGTATGCTGATGCATATGACAAGTTTAAGTTATTTGTGTGTGAACAATATAATATGATTATATTTGATTTGAGATAAAATGGCAATTTACTTGTACTGGAAGTGGATAAGTATGCAGTGTTTTTACAAAACAAGAACTAGAAAAAAGGAAGCTGCTACAAAAAGTAGGCATTTATTTTTGAACTTTTGTTATAATAATGGGTCACAAAAGGTGGAATGAGAAGGAAATGATTGTGCAGTGATATCTTCCACACATTAGAATTGAATGAACGGCAAAGTTTCTCAACCTTTAGGAAGACATGTTTATGAGCCAGCTGGGGTGGAGGGTGAGATTATCTGGGGGAGCTTTTGTTCCAATAGCATCCAGTATCCAAAGTTATAATCAGAAACCAACATGGTTTGTCAAAAATAGATACTGCACAAGCCAGAAAGAAGGCTGTGAAAATATCTACAGACTTCTCACATCCTGGACATAAACTGTTTCAACTTCTAACCTCAAAATAATGCTATAAGGTATTGTACGCCAGAACAAGTAGACACAAGGACACTTCCCCCCCCCATGCCATCATTATGCTAAGCAGCTAATTCCCACAACACTGTCAAACTATCTAGTAAGGCTGTATTCTATTATTCTTCCCATTTTTCCTGTTACCTATCTCCTTATCTTCTTTAGACTATAACTTTGTTGCTTATATCTTATTATTTATATTGTTTACTTGTTTACAGTATCCTAGTATGATTTATATTGATTGCTTATTTAGTATCCTATGACTAATACCAAGTGTTGTATCTTATGATTTATGATCAATGTACTTTTACAATGACTATGAACATGATTTATCACATATTGCTTGTATGTACACTGTATGTATTCTATTTCTATAAGTATACTTTGAGTTCAGTAAGACATTCAACAAAGTAGACCACAACCTACTTCTTAGTAAGATAAAAATCTGAGGTTACATTTATCTACTTTTAAGAACTGCTAAGAACCAGATGATTTTTAAAAACCACAAAAGTCACAAAGTTTTTTCACATGATAGTAGATACCGTTAGTACCTGGCTCAATAGTAGTAACTGAGAGAGGGATCTAGGATCTTAGTGGATAATCACTTAAATATGAGCCAGCAGTGTGCTACACCACCAAAAAACAACACAGAATGTATTAACGGGCATAGAATCAAGATCTCATGAAATGTTAATATCATTTTATAATGCCTTGGTAAGATCACACTTGGAATATTGCATTCAGTTTTGGTCACAATGATATAAAAAAGATGTTGAGACTCTAGAAAGTGTATAGAGAACAGCAGCAAAGATGATTCTGTAGGCTAAAACATGAAGAAAAGAAGGTCTGTAGGCTAAAACATGAAGAAAGGTTGCAAGAATTGGATATGTCTGGTTCATGAAAAGAAGAATTAAGAGCAGGGGTGAAATTCAGCCAGTTCTATCTGGCTTGCACATTGTGGTAGGGGTAATTGTGCAAAGCGTGGTCGTCACTGATGTTCCTTTTTTGCAATGATTTTCAGCCTCTGCGCATGCACAGAAGGCTTTGCGCATGCATGCAAAGTGTGGTGCACGCGCATTTGCGAACCGGTACAGATGATAAGTGAATTTCATCCCTGATTAGGGGTTATATGTTAGCAGTGTTCCAATATTTGAGGGGCTGCCACAAAGAAGATCCATCTTTTCTCCAAAGCACCTGAAGGCAGGACAGCAAGTATGGTAATGGGTGAAAACTAATCTAGGAGAGAACAAACCTAGATCTAAGGAGAAATTTCTGGACAGTGAGAACAATTAACAATGGAACAGCTTGCCTCCAGAAGTTGTGGGTGTTCCATCATTGGAGATTTTTAAGAAGAGATTGGACAACCATATGTCTGAAATTGTATAGGTCTCCTGCTTGGACTAGAAGACTTCCAAGGTCCCTTCCAACTTTGTTATTCAGTACCCTTCACCTACCCACACATCCATCCTGAATCCCTCCTTCCATGTTTAGGCCATCTAGAAACCTTAGAAACTTCAAGATCTATGGACTTCCAAGTAAAAATCTACATATTTTAAATTTAGTAAAGTTTAAAAACATTGGAATAGAGCGATGAGTGATACAACCTTCAATTAGAGCAACTGATCCCAACCTGTATGTTCTAGATATCTTTCATTTGTAGTTCCCCAAATGCATCATGATTAAGAAATTTGAGAATTTATGCTTCCCATATTACTGGTAGATTGGGAAAGCTGAACTAAAGTTAACAGTAAATGAAGGTTCTGTTAATGCAAGGTTGTCAAACTCAATTTCATTGAGGGCCGCATCAGGGGTGTGTTTGACCTCATGGCCCTCCTGAGCTCCGTTTTTGACTGCCATGGCCTACTTCAGCAGCTGCCAGGGTGGCTCTGTGGGCCAGATCTAAGCACCCCTGTGTTAATGTATCCTTATAATAACGTTAGAGATAATATTTTTGGATGTCCTTATTGTTTGGACTGCCTTGCAAGGTTGACATTATGCATTTTATATATGGATGTGGGTTGTTGCGGTTTTTATCCCCTTTGCCCTTTTTTTCTGTTGTCTTTTCCAAATTTGCAATGACTAATTTTTGACCTTCTAATTCAGATATAAAAGACAGAATGCAAACATTTGAAAAAAAGCATCCTGGGATCCAGCATTGTCTGGGTAGAGTTCAAAAAAATAGAAAATAAAGTTGACAGTGACATCAGTGTGATCAAAGCCCTGCAAAATTTGCATGCATTGATATTGTGTGTAAGGCTTTGATCGCACTGCCATTTTTACTGCCATTTTTACTTTTTTTTGAAGGTCCTATGTGGACACCCTGTTGGGATTTATAATCACAGCATAAGAAATCGTGAAATATTGTAGAATTGACCTTAGTACATGCAATAAATGGATATTATTGTTCAGAAATTTCCCTTTCATTAACATAAATTGACACAGAATTTAATTTGCTGAAAACATCTCTATTCAGGGATAAAAAGCATGTCCCTATTATTTTTTATTCTAGAAGGGAAGAACATGAACTTGCTAAGATACTGAAGATGTTGATTAGATTAAGCTTTTTTTTCCTTTGGTATGCAAGGTTTGAATATTACAATTGCCTTTGCCATGAATATTATTTTCAGTTTTTACAGCCAAATAGCCACTTCATCCCTATTCCTCGTCTTCCTTTAAAATCCCCTGCTCTTCACATACAAAATCCTTACCAGAATGCTAAATGATTGAAAATTTAAAATGTTAATTTTAGAAACAAAATAAATTATGCAAAAAAAAATGATAGACACACACTCACATGCATAAATAATTAAGCTGTATACTTTAATTTGAGGCAAAGCCCAGCATATTGCCAAATAGGAAAAGAAGATATCTGCAATGACAAGCTATAATATTAAAATCTACTTTTATTTTTGACAGTAATTGTGCTGAGGTCCCATGTTGGTGCTCAGCTATAGAAAAACAATTCACCTAGATATAACCCCAGAAGCAGCTTCTTTGACAACTGTAAGGCATGCAGGGATCCTTATTTCCTCAGAAATGGAGAACTAGTAAAGTAGTCCCCATGGAAAAAGTGTCTCTGTGACCAAATCCTTTAATTATATCCAGTGGAAAAGCACCTGTGGCAATTAACTCCTCTGACTCCAGCATAGCAATTTTAATTGGCTGTGGCAAAATCTTTGCAAACTTAAAAAAACCCACAAAATTATATATATTATGATTTGCAAAAATAAGTGCAAATGAGCCAGCATTGATTGTAATAGCTATTGTCTTCTGTACTAGTTTTCAAGTTACCATTAACAAAAGTTGAATAGTACTTGCAATTTGTATCTTAGTTATTTGGGTTTATCTGTTCTTTGAACTAGATAAATTTGATGTAATACTATTTTTTTCCAATTTCCTTAGTGTATAGTCATGATTTTAAAATGCAGGTAGCCCTCATTTAGTGATTGCCTCATTTAGTGACTACTTGCAGTTATGACAGTGATAAGAAAGTAACCAGTCCTCACATTTCCAGTTTTTGTAGATCTATAAAGCAAACTGAAGTACAATCATAAGCAGAGTCACAGTTTCACTTAGTGATCCCTTCACTTAACAGCCAGGTTGTGGGTCCCAATTTTGTGGTTGATAAATGATAAAACAATGATAAATTTAAAAAATGATAAAACAAAGTAATTTTTAAGCCTAAACAGGATTGTTAAGCTGATGTCTTTATTTATGTATATGATTTATATACCTGACCTTCGGACCTTCCGCCGCGAACTGAAGACACATCTTTTCATTCGCGCGGGGCTGGCTTAAATTTTATCGATTTTAAATTTTTTATTATTAATTTTAATGGGGTTTTAGTTTTATATATTTTAAAAAATTTTAGGCCAATTATAAAATAAGTTTTTTAACTTGTATTTTAAATTGTATATTGTATTGTCTGTTTTTTACTTTTGGCTGTACACTGCCCTGAGTCCTTCGGGAGAAGGGCGGTATAAAAATCGAATAAATAATAATAATAATAATAATATCTGTTTTAGTCACTTTGCTTTAACATGGGTAGCCTCTTGCCCATACCCTCTCATCTTTCTGGATGACCTCAACTTACCTCTTATTAATTGGACAATAAATGAATGTACAACTGAACCCATTCATACAACCCTATATAATGCTGTTACTAATCTAATCTAAGTCTAGATCAACTGGTAACTAGCAACACTAGACTCAACAACTGCCTCGACCTCATCTTCTGCAACAACTTAAACTCAATTTATGGACCTACAAATAAAAGAACCCTTTTCCAACAGTGACCACAGCATGAATCACTTTTGTCTCAATATACGCCCTTGCAAAAATCACCATAATAATGGGATACTCAACTACAACTTCAGAAAACCCAACTATAATCTTATAGACACCGACCTCTCATCTCTTGATTAGCAAATTCTATTCTCTGACTGTAACACTGCCGAAGACCATTATAATATTTTCTTGCTCAAAGTCAATAGAGTTATTAAACAATATGTACCACTAATCACCACCAAAACCAGGAAAAACAAATTACCCATATCAGTAAGAAAGCTCCAATCCCCCCAAAAAAAATCCCTCTGGCAAAAAAACAAAATTGGTTATGTAGCTAACTTTAAAAGCCGCTACAAAAATATATGCCACCAAATAAAGAATGAATGCACCAATTACCACATCAAAAAAGAAGAAAACCTCCTGTGCACGAAATCCAACCGCGCCTTCTATAATTTTGTAAACAAAAAACTTAAAGACTTGAGATCCATACCACCCCTAAAAGGACCTAACGGTAAAGAATGCAATGATGAAGCAATTAAAGCAATCCTGTTTAACGTATTCTTCGGCTCAGTCTTTGTAAACAGCAATGGGTCATGCCCAATATTTCCTAGTCATACCACTAATAACTACAATGATCTAACACAAATAGATTTCACAGAAGATAATGTTGAAAAGGCACTACGTAGACTAAAACCATCTCTATCTATTGGACCTGATGGACTATGTGCATACTTCTTAAAAAAGCTTTCCACTGCTATAGCAGAACCCCTAAGCATAATATTTGAAAAATCTTTCAGGACCAGCTCTCTACCCAACCTATGGTCATCCCTATCTTCAAAAAGAGAGATCCCAGCCTAGTCAAAAATTACAGACCAATCCCTTTATGCTGCATCACCTGCAAAGTCATGGAATCAATCATCAACCAATCCATTACCCTCCACCTAGAAACAAATAATATATTCTCTAATAAATAATTTGGTTTCAGAAAAAAATTATCCTGTAATCTACAACTTCTACACTACAAAAACATATGGACTACAAATTTTGATCAGGGCAAAGCAATATATGCAATTTACATAGACTTCTGTAAAACCTTTGATTCAGTGGTACATGACAAACTACTTCTAAAACTAAAATCGTATGGCATCTCCAGACCCCTCCATAATTGGATAACTACATTCCTGTCAGACAACAAGTGGTCAAAATAGGGAGCGCCCTATCAAACCCTGCACCTGTTAATAGCGGTATACCCCAAGGCAGCGTTCTAGGACCAACATTCTTCATACTATACATAAATGACCTTTGTGATCATATTATAAGTAACTGTGTTCTCTTCGCCGATGATGTAAAACTATTTAACACTACCAACAATGCTGCTACCCTTCAAAAAGACCTTGACTTTGTGTTGGAATGGTCAAAAAATTGGCAACTCCAAATCTCAACCAACAAATGCTCTGTCTTACACATTGGCAAAAAGAATCAGAACACAAAATACAAGCTGAGTGGACACAATCTTGTAGATGACCCTTGCTCTGTCAAGGACCTTGGAGTACTCATATCAAATGATCTAAGTGCCAAAGCCCACTGTAATAACATCACCAAAAAGGCATTAAGGGTTGTAAACCTAATCTTGCATAGCTTCTTCTCTGGTAATATTACACTACTACCCAGAGCATACAAAATATTTGCTAGACCAATTCTCAAACAGCTCATCTGTCTAGAACCCGCACTGCATATCGGTCATTAATACAACTGAACATGTCCAGAAATATTTCACAAGAAGAGTCCTCCACTCCTCTGCTTATGCCACAAGACTTGAAATTTTGGCCTTAGAAAATTTAGAATTACACTGCCTTCGGTATGACCTAAGCATAACTCATAAAATCATCTGCTACAATGTCCTACCTGTCAATGACTACTTCAGCTTCAACCACAACAATACACAAGCACACAATAGATACAAACTTAAAGTGAACCGCTCCAAACTCGATGCAAAAAATATGACCTCAGCAACAGAGTGGTCAATGCCTGGAATGCACTACCTGACTGTGGTTTCATCCCCAAACCCCTAAAATTTTAACCTAAGACTGTCTACTGTTGACCTCACCCCATTCTAAGGGGTCTGTAAGGGGCATGCGTAAGAGCACCAAGCAGCTCAGCTGGGATTGTCAGAGCCTTTTTTTAACCTTTTAAAAGCATTCTTTACAACCTATTTGGTCGAATAGGTTGTAAAAAATGCTTTTAAAAGTAAAAAAAAAGGCTCTGATGATCGCGCAGCTCAGCTGTGATTGTCAGAGCCTTTTTTTACCTTTTAAAAGCATTTTTTAAAAGAAGTGGCAAGTGGGGAAGCGGGCGACTGGGCATTGGTTGGGCATGGGTGGGGGGCCAGGGGTTTCGCTACCAGTTCTCCGAACTACCCGCCACCATCGCTACCGGTTTGGCCGATCTGGTCTGAACCGGGAGCATTTCACCCCTGATATAGAGCCAGAATGCATAGCACCATGTCTCTTACAAAGTTTCAATAGCCAGTTCATATTTAACTATTATTAGACTCTTCAAGTATCATTTGAAAGTAAAGAGAAATTAGAACTCCCCTTCTGGCAGCAAATCCCCAGACCAGTAGATGGCAGGAACAAGCTACAGAAAATTCACTGCTGCCATCTAAAGACCAACTTTTGAAGCCCAGATCCAGTAGTCTGATAAAATGAATGGGGAAATAAAACAAAAAAGAAGCCTTTAATACTTGTTCATATTGCTGTAAACCACTGAAAATAATAAGCAATATGATGTTTAATAATAAATAAATACCAATAAATGAGGAGGGGAAAGAAGGAATCACACTTTGGGTTAAAAGAAATCAGCTTCCACATACTATAAATTAAGGTTTAATTAACATTGTGAAAGGGACGCGGTGCCTCAGGGGCTAGGACGCTGAGCTTGTCGATCGATAGGTCGGCAGCTCGGCGGTTCGAATCCCTAGTGCTGCCATGTAACGGGGTGAGCGCCCGTTACTTGTCCCAGCTTCTGCCAACCTAGCAGTTTCGAAAGCATGTAAAAATGCAAATAGAAAAAATAGGGATCACCTTTGGTGGGAAGGTAACAGTGTTCTGTGCGCCTTTGGCATTGAGTCATGCCAGCCACATGACCATGGAGACGTCTTCGGACAGCGCTGGCTCTTTGGCTTTGAAACAGAGATGAGCACTGCCCCCTAGAGTCGGCAACGACTAGCACATATGTGCGAGGGGAACCTTTACCTTTACCTAAAGCTTCAGAAAAAGCCCTAAACCCTGAGTTCCCCTAAAGTTGTAGCTCAATTGTTAAGAGTCTAGTTCTTGCCATATTATTCAAAGACCCAACAGAGGCTTCTATCCAAAAAGGATCTGAAGAAGTAAAAGTAGAAAGGCCAATTCTTTTTTACTATCCAAAATTAGTGTGTTATATCTATTAGTTATCTGCAAAATGTTAAGTTTTAGTCCTTTGGTGTTGTTTGGTAAAGGAAAGCACTGGGCTAGAGGCTCAACTAGGCAAATTTAGAGCCCAGATCTAATGACTTTATAGGAAAGTAATTCTTTAAAGTACAATTAGCTGGCAATAAGTCCAAATTTACTTGTACTGTAGAAAAGAATATATAATTAAAAGAAAAATAATATTTTTTTAAAATAAGAAAAAAATTGGGGCAAACATTTTTAGTCACTTTGTGTCCCAATGTATGTCAGATCGAGTATTTAGGCTTGGCTTGTTATCTTTGCTCCAAGACGCTGTTGCTCCCTGGATAGTCATTTGGGGCCTCCTTGAACAGCAATTAGGATTTTTTTCTGGGTAGGAGGATTCTGGACTTTAGCCATGACTAAGTCAGTATTGTGAATGGAGAGGTATAGAAGAAAACATATTTTCTGCCCTTGAAAGTCCTGAAGACAATATTATCTTCCAGTCTTCTATAAAACTTCTGTTAGCGGCTGGCTAGAGGATTAAGAAGGAACTATGTTTTTGTAAGACAAGGCTATGCTATAAAAATCTATTACTTCTAAACCCTATGTCCTGAATTTGTCTCTAAAGTGTGTAACTTTTCGTTTGCTGGTTAATATGCTTCTGAGTCTGCCACCATATAGCAAAAGGTATTTATTACTTTATTGCCGGCTTATCTATAGAAAAATAGATGGAAACAATATTTTGATGGGACAAAATCAGTTAAAATATTCAATGATGGCTGAAAGGATGGAAAGTGCATGATAAAAAAAGAGAGATTCATTTTGTTAACTTCTCACCCTGCAAAGCCTTAATTCGTATATTTCATATAGTCCTTATCCGGGCTTTTATAAAAATATAGTTACCGGTATATTTAATTGCAGGGAAAAAGTGGTAGCAGAAATCCTAAGAGGCAGCAATATGCTTTCTATTTATTAGGGTGCATCTAAGCCTATTGTCATCTATCCATTTGGTTTTCCTGTCGACATTCAGTGGTTTGCACCATGCATCAGTGGTTCATAGCATACTATGGTGCAAGGCTGCTTGCCAAGCCTCATCTTTCCAGGAAAGTGTCACTTAGTTATCCTTCTCCTTTCAATCAAATCTTGATGTGGGCTGACTGTTCATGGCCTCTGGAAGATTCTTTATATTTCTGGAAGTTAGGAGAGAAAGAAGAGGATCAGAATTATTATTAGGCAGAATACACTAGAGACTAATAAATTAAGGATGTGCAGTCTAAAGCACCCTCAAGAATATGACAAGTTAAAGCTAATACAGAATTCATATGTGTATTCATTTTATTTATGACTGATAGATTCCATTGTGATATGGCTTGACAGTTACAGGTACTATCTGTTTAAAAATGTGAATCAGGAGATGTGCTTGATAAATTATTTTGCATTTATGCTTGTTAACAGCATTGATGGTAACATACCAGTTCACACTATTATAAATGGAAACACTGCATATCAATATGTTTCCTTTTCTTTTATTACAATACATTAGATAATGGGTCAGAGATTCTTTCACAATTAAAGCACTGCTTATGTTTATTCTTATACTACAGTGCCTGTAATAGCTTATATTACTGAACAACAGATTTTTAAATAAATTTATTTATTTAAAATCAACATATAAGCAATTTAAATAAGAAGAAAGGTTCATATTTTTTTCTCCTGGGATTTCATTTATAATAAAGTCTTTATTTCAGTCTGTATTGGTAATGGACTTGGGCAATGTAGAGTTGTCCCATTTTGGAATCAGATAGCTAGATAAGTTTGTAACTTTATTTTGTAAGATTTTTAATATTCATGCTGTACTTTTTTTTTTTTTTTAGAAAAAGGATTTTGGTTTAAGGAAACTACCGTTTTTTAGAATAATTATTTTCCTAACCTGAGTTAAATTCAGACTGCTCACTGATACATGAAGTCAAACTTTAGCATCAAGACAGATGAAAGATTTTTTTCAAGACCCAACATCTAATTGGAGGTCAGGTAGTCAAGGGCAGGCACACATATATGCTCAAACACAAATATAAAGTCACCGGACCTCGCTCACCTTGTCATTTCCAACTAGGTGCATCAGATGTTTAACCTTCTAGCAGAACAGATAATTGATAAGGAGTTTTTCCTGCTGGAAACAAACAGCTCCAAAAGTGTTTGTTTAAGTGAGCAGTGTCATTTTAACTTATACAGTTGAGGGATATGCTGGGATTGGACTCTTTTAAAAAGCTGTTAGCCTTCCTTGAGTAATCCTGAAAAGACAAGGAGGGCTGGAGATAACTACTATAACAAGGATAGGGAATCCCAAAACTGTGGGCTAGACTTAAGAGAGAGCCAGAGCTAGAGAGAGAGATTATGTGTGTGTGTGTGTGTGTGTGTGTGTGTGTGTGTGTATTCTCTCTCTCTCTCTCTCTCTCTCTCTCTCTCTCTCTCTCTCTCTCGGTCTTTGTAGGTCTTTGGTTATTCGGGTTTTCTCCCGCGTAAAATTGGAAGTGTCTTGGCGACGTTTCGACGAAGTCTCATTCGTCATCTTCAGGCTTCAGCTTCGTGCTTCTGGGAGCAATGTGTGATTGCAGCTGTTTCTTCCTTTTTAACTGCTAGTGGGGGTTTGAACTGATTGGGTGGGAGCTTGGCTGTGCTCTGATTGGATGGGGTTTTTTTGTGCTCTGATTGGCTGGGGGTGTGTCCTGTTTGGGTGGGGGCTTGGTTGTGCTCAGATTAGTCTGAGTTGCAGGGGGATTTGAGCTGGTGAGCTGCATTGCTGTTGTTTGGCTTCGTGTTTGTGGTTGTGCTACATCTTCATAGTGGGTGTCTGTCTGCTGTATGTATGGATTGGAGGGGTTTGAAATGGCTAATGATGCAGCTGCGGTCTGGCTTCTGGTCCTTGGTTGTGCTTCATGATCAGTGTGGGTTTGGGTCTGCTTTCTGGGTGCATGTGTGGTGGTGACATCCTGTGTGGACCTCGTGAGTGTGGGTCTGGTGTCATTCCTCGTGTTAGGGACTTGTTTGTCAATAAGGGCGTGTTTCCAAATGGCTGGTAGGCGGGAGGTATCATCTCATTTGTTCATGCTGTGTGGGCGTTTTTCTATCTCGATGGCTTCTCTGATTATTCTGTTGTTAAAGTGTTCAGTTTTGGCGATAGTTCTGGTCTTTTTAAAGTCAATATCGTGTCCTGTGGCTTTAAGGTGTTGGACCAGGGAAGAAGTTGGTTCCTCTTTTTTGACTGAGTTCTTGTGTTCTTCAATGCGTGCACTTATTCTTCTGTTGGTTTGTCCGATGTATGTGGTGGGGCAGGCGGTGCATGGGATTTCATATACTCCTTGATTTTCTAACTCAATTTTGTCTTTGGGTTTCTTAGGATGGTGGATATTTTTTGGTTTGTGCAGAATGCTGTCTTGATGTTATGTTTGTGGAGGATCTTGCTGATTCTGTCTGTGGTGCCTTTTATATATGGGAGGAGGGCTGTGCCGTTTTCTTGTTCTCTGTCTTGGATTTTAGTGGGGGGTTCTTTTTGGATTAGTTTGGTAATCTTATTTCTTTGGAATCCATTGGATGTTAGTACATTTGTGAGAGTGTGTAGTTCGGTTTTTAGGTGTTGTTCGTCAGCTAAGCGTTTTGTTCTAGAGATGAGTGTCTTGGCTACGGAGTTGATCTGTGCTGCTCTTAGTCTACAAGAAACCCAATGGCTCCCTAGGACACACCATCTACCAGAAGAAGACACACACAAACCGCTATCTGCATGCACTCTCACACCACCACCCAGCACAGATATATTTGTTTTCTGAGGTTTTCGCGGGTGTTGTATGTAGATCTTTGGTTATTCGGGTTTTCTCCCGCGTAAAATTGGAAGTATCTTGGCGACGTTTCGATGAAATCCCATTCGTCATCATCAGGCTAGGTGCTTACAGCTTCGTATTTCTAGGAGAAATGTATGATTGCAACTGTTTCTTCCTTTTAACTGCTAGTGAGGGTTTGAACTGATTGGTTGGGAGCTTGGCTGTGTTCTGATTGGGTGGAGGTGTGTTCTGATTGGTTGGGGGTTTGGCTGTGCTCTAATTGGATGGTGGGGTTGGCTGTTCTCTGATTGGCTGGGGGTGTGTTCTGTTGGGGGGGCGTTGTTTGTGCTCAGGTTGGCCTGAGATGCAGGGGGATTTGAATTGGTGAGTTGCATTGCTGTTGTTTGGCTTCGCGTTCGTGGTCGTGCTATATCTTCATGGTGGGTGTCAGTCTGCTGCATGTATAGATTGGAGGGTTAAGAAGAACCAACTTCTTCCCTGGTCCAACACCTTAAAGCCACAGGACATAAAATTGACTTTAAAAATACCAGAACTATCGCCAAAACTGAACACTTTAACAACAGAATAATCAGAGAAGCCATCGAGATAGAAAAACGCCCACACAGCATGAATAAACGAGATGATACCTCCCGCCTACCAGCCATTTGGAAACCCGCCCTTATCGACAAACGAGTCCCTAACATGAAGAATGACGCAAGACCCACACTCACGAGTGCCACACAGCATGTCACCACCACACATCCATACAGAAAGTAAACTCAAACCCACACCGATAATGAAGCACGACCACGGACCAGAAGCCAGACCGCAGCTGCATCATTAGCCATTTCAAACCCCTCCAATCCATACATGCATATATATATATATTTCCTAGAAGACACTTTCAAATTGCTGTCTCAAAATCTATGTGCACATGATGCTTGAGTCACAGGAACAGTAGGACCCTCAGAGATCTTCTAATTCAGGGGTGTCAAACTCAATTTCATTGAGGGCTGCATCAGGGTTGTGTTTGACTTTGGGGTGGGTGGAGGGGCATGGCCAGCTCGACATCACTTGTGTGATCAAATGTCACTTTTGCTAGTAGCTTATTTTGCTAGCACTCTGCCAGCAAAAACTGAGCTTGGGAGGAGCACACATAGCCCTCCCGGGCTGTTTTCAGTTATGAAGGCCTCCTGCAGCCCTCTGCCAGTGAAAACGGAGCTTGGAAGGGGCATACAGAGCCCTCTCAAGCTCCCTTTTCGCTGACAGAGGCACCGCGGGACAGTCCTTCGCTGTTTCCAGGACGGCCCCGTGGACCAGATCTAAGCACCCTGAGGGCCAGATCTGGCCCGTGGGCCTTGAGTTTGACACCCTTGTTCTAATTCAATCCTCTACCCAGGCTAGGCCAGGAATTCTCAGATTGTCCCAAAGAAATAGCTGTCCATTTTTTGTTTGAAAATGTCCAATGATGGAGCACTTATGACTTTAGGAGTGAAGCTGTCCCCATTTAATAACCCTCATTTCAGGAAATTCGTCCTTATTTTGAGTTTGATTCTGTTTGTAAAGCTTCCACCCCTTGATTCATGTCCTACCCTTAGATGCAAAAAACAACAACAACAACAAAAAACAAACCCCAAAACCAGGGGTGAAATTCAGCCTGAAATTCCTGCTCGGGCGAACTGGTAGCTGCGGCTGTGGGAGTCTCTGCCCACCCGCATGAACATCATGGCGTCGCTTTTTTGCAATGATTTTAAGCCTCTGCACATATTTTTCCCTTTCTCTTTTTTAATCTAAACATACTCAATTGCTCACAGGATTTATCTTCCATTTTTGTTGCTTTTCTCTGGACTCTTTCCAATTCCTCAGCACCACTCTTGTGTTGCCGTGACCAAAACTAGACACAATGTTCCAGATGCTGCAGTCTGATTGGTGCCTGTAGAGTGTGAGCTTGACAAGTAACCTGGAGTTCTTGCTTCCTTGAATACTGCTCCAAAGTATCAATTCACACATCTGAGGACTATCTGGACTATCAATTTGCCTAACTAAGGAATCCTTCAGTCATATCCACACATTCTGTCCAAAAGATGAGTTCCCTTATTATTTGCTTCTTTGAACTTGATGGAGGCACTTAGGAAAGGTGGATAGGGTATTAAAGGTCAAATGTTCTATTTGTCCCAGAAGAGGCTTATGACAAAATATTTGAGCAGGGCCAGGATAGAGAAGGATGCCTGAGAAAGCAAAAGGTCACCTTAATCAATCTCGCTCCTTTCCCTTTCCTTCCTCTTCAACACAATACAACTGTTTCTCCTGAACCGTTGCTACCGTCGGCGGCTGAGACATGCGTATTTTCAGTGGCATTTAAACAAAAAAACCAGCACGAGGGCCGAAGTCGAGGCAAGGAAACAAAAGCGGGCAGAGGCTGATACTCGCGGCGTCTCAGCTCGGTTTGTTTATTTTTCAAGCCACCCCCGAGGAGCCGCCGGGAGCTTCTCCTGCAGCAGCCTCAGCGAGCGCTCCAGCCTGAGCGAGTCACACGCTGCATACACACATCCCCGCGCTGAGCGAGAGAGCTAGAGAGAGCGGGAGGAAGGGGGGTGGAGGAGGGGAAAGGGAAGCAGAGAGGCGGCGGGCGGCCGAGGGAAAAGAAGCGCGCCGAAGAAGAGCGCCGGCCGCGGGGCGAGGGGAGGGGAGGGGGGAGAGGCACCTCCGGCCGCTGCGTCTTTCTCTAGCCCGGGAAGAGGCGGGCGGCGAGGGAGGGGCCGCGCGAGCTCCAGCTCCCCGCTGTGCGCCCACCCGCGGCGCTGCGAAGAGGCACCGTGGCCGCCGCTCGGCTGCAGCTGAGCGGCGCTGACATCTTCCAGCTCCCTCGGCTTCACCATGGACAGCTTCGATTTGGCGCTTCTGCAGGAATGGGACCTGGATTCTCTGTGGTAAGGCTGGTGGGGGTGGGGGTGTCCGCGTCGAGAGCGCTGCGTTTGTTCCGTTTTCCCACTTTGGGTGCCGGAGTTCTGAAAGAATATCGGGAGTAGCGGGAACGGGCTACTCCAATCCTGTAACGCGCCGCCGTTGGGAATGGCTTTTTGGTAGCCTTATTCTAGTATTCTTACAAATACTAAAGATGCAGTAATGGTACTAAGAAGGGTAAAACGACGGAGTCTATTGCACGTCGTATTTTCGTTTGCAGTGCTATTCTTCACGCTGTCCTTCAAAACTCCCTTTCTGGGAGCTGAGTTGGGCAACTGCACCCCTCCGTTTCTTGTGCGCCCACTCTTTTCATTTGCAATTTTCCTCTTCTGCAGTTCGGCTATTCTCCCGCCTCCATCTAAACTATTCACCTCTTTCTCCGTCTTCTTTCGGGGCAAGTTCCCAAGGGCTCTCTCCCCCTTCCCCCCCCACCCCCCCGTGCGCGTTTATGTCTTCCCGTTTTCCCTTCTTTCCTTGGAAACACCTTGGTTTTGCGCTGCTCGATCCTCCCCCCTCGCCTGTTCCGCCTTCTGCTTCTGGAGTCATTGTCCCCCCTTTTTTGCGGCTTAGACTCTGTTCTCCAGCCTGACCCGCGTCTTCACCTGGATTTCTCCTGGTGACAATAAATATAGAAATTGCTGCATTTCCAAGCGACATCTGGCAGCAGTCAGAAACCATTTCTAGAAATACCATTAACCACTCCAGGTGGAAATTTCTTCCCTCTCGTCATTCAAAGGGCTTCACAAGCGAATGCCTCCAGTACAGTAATTGCAACTGATGGCATTTAGCATATGGGCACCCTTAGCTCATTCCCTCTTGCCCTATAATTACAGTAATGCATTGCTGTGAGTTAGCCTTGATCTGTGTGTGTGGGTGTTGTTTATGCATCTCAGGTACTTTTTGCAACTGCTGGGTGCCACTTCAGTCTGTGCCAGCTTTCCTGTTGATTATAGCCTTTATGGCTTAACCTTTTGTGTGTGCTTCTAGGAGGAAGTAAGTACATCATATGGTTAAATGACTGATTATTTATCTTCTGAGTTTAAAGAAGCACAATATACCTTCATTTAAAATTCCCATTACATATGTCTTAAGTCAGTATTGATTGCCATATAACAGTCTATTCTCTTTTTGCAAGGAAGCTGCTCAGAAAATACAATTATTCTGATATGTAGATATTTCTCCCTTTAGTATAATTGGGATAATGATGGAGTTGTTTTGCTGCAAAATTGTTTGTAGTTTTGTCTCAAGTTTAGGAATTGTGGAAATATCTCATTGACAATACATACAGTATGTTCAGTCTATCTGTCCATCCATCCATCTTTAGGTGATGTGCTTTTTGTCTGAACATTATGCATTCTGTCAAAATTTGCAGGACAGATAAGACTGACAGTGAGTTTTCTATAGAAAAAAGATATTGTGATTGTGCTATATGAGTGCTGCTAATACTGAATACTGCAAATTGAGAAATGGCTTATTGAAAAGTTTAAATCTTAAATGTAAATGGGCTACACAATACATTACAAATAGAGTTGTACATTACAATTACTATGAGTTAGAGGTATTGGATTCTAGAAATATAGCTCCTCATAATGGATACATGCATTCTATCCATATTACTCTTGATTTTAATGAATAGATATAATCAATAATTTACTACCACACTATAAATGTCTTTATAACTTTACTAGTAGACTGTGACTGAGATTATGTTACCAGGGTCAATGCTTGTTTTGGAACTAAACTATTGTATTGTTTTCTTTTTAATGTATTTAATGCCAATTCAGTCTTGAACATTCCATAAAAAACAGAATGATTAATATAATAGGACCAAAAAACCCTTAATTTCTTTTTTTTATGAAAATTAGCTATTTCTTTGGCATAGTTAGTATTTAAAGAACTCTGGCAAAAATGTTGGGAGACTAGATGCATTTGGTACATTTAATTTTCAATATTTTTTCATAAGCTTAAGTATCATGATTCATTTCAGTGTTACCTATTTGCACTAATGTTAAAAAGTTATCCTTAAGTAAATACTGTGAATTTGTCTACAGAGTAACTTTAAGAAAACTGTACAAAAATATCTATTTTTTTTAGATAAGATTTATATGGTTGCAGATATTGTCACTGATTCATTGTGCTCAGCAATAAGCAGTGTGTTATATCCTGAGAATGGCATAATTAGTTTGAGATGGGATTTGCATGGCAAGTATTAACATTTTGTATTTTACTGATTAGCTTTGTTGTTGTTTTTTTATTACCAAGCATTTCATTGCAAAAAGAGGCTGTTTAGGTCAGTCATTTTAAGATTAATTGAGAGAATAGTTATATTTTACAAACATAGGAGAAACTGGACACTTTGAAGCATGAATATTGATAACATCATATCTTCACCAGAGGATGACCTGTATGGAACATAAAATGGCAAGCTTCTTGTGATTGGAGGCCTTATGCCACATTGTGCATCGTTTTTTCCTCTCCATCCTTTCCTTTTTTAGTGAACAATCGGGTTATTGAAATTTACAGAATTTCTGTCACCTCCACCCCTCCAATAAACTTGACCATGATGTTTTGGATATAATAACATTGTTTTCTTCTTTCTAAAAATGATTTGTTATTGCAAATAAGAAAAATGCACATTTAGATCAATATTATTGCATGAAAAGGAACCACATTCTTGGGTAGCAAAACTAAATCATTGCATTTTGGACTGTATTTATAATGATTTGGTTGCTCATTTAGTAGTGTGAGCCAGAGTACTTGATGACTTCTTTACTTAAAATTGTAAGATTTGATAGCCATATATACAATTTTTATGATTAAATAAAAATGATTAACCTAACAATGTTCTTCTGTGACGAGGGAATGAATGGCAACATGAGAAATCTCATTGTTGCATACCAGAAAGACAAAACAATATTTTTATAATAAATATTGTATCACTATTATTGATTCATAATACAGACATGTAAACATTTTGTAAGGATGTTGTTAGTGCAAATAATTCCTCTTACTGATGTCCTGTTTCTTCAATAATATTCCAGCTGCAGGATATTGCTCATAAATTTGTGCTGAACATTTATGCTGAAATGTGTTTGGTTTTTTTTTTAATTCACATAATGCTTAAAATGTAGTACATGTGTAACCTGTTGTTTAGGTTGCTTGTACTTTGAGATAATGTAAATAATAGTTCATCAATGACCAATAGTGTAATTAATCCCAAGAAACACTTAGAGCAATATAATGCACTTTGTGTATTTTCTGTATCCATTAAAAAAGTGTATAATGTGCAGTTAGTTTGCAATCAATTCACTACATTTTTCATTGACATAGCAATAATATGTTGATGGGGAAGCAGCTTTTTATTTGGCTGCACTCTAAATGCACTTTACTGCATCTACAATTGTGTTTATGCAAGACAAAACAAGCTGAGAATCTTGCAAAATTATTGTAAATCAGATTGTAGACATTTAATGAAAATATTTCTGTTTGAAGACTATCTTAGGGCCCTTTTAAAAAGGCAAGGTAATTCACAAATGCATGTGTATTATACACACATAATGTATTGGGTGTGTATTTGTGTGCCAATTGGATATTTATTTTTTCAGTATTCTTTTATGGCTGCTTATAAAACTTTGGAATGAAGACTGTTACCATTAAAATCTGCAAGTACTTTATGCTTTATTCATAGCCAATTAAAGGAAAAGATAGGACATGATAAGACTTTCTGAGAGGATGAAGAGCACAAATGAGATTTGAATCTTTTGTCCTGCTAGTTGAAAATTGCAGGAATGAGTTTAGATTAGACTGAAGGAATTCCACTGTGAAATCTGAAAAGTTGCTGCTAATCAATATGTCCAGTACTGAGCTAAACAATTCAGTCATCTGACTAGGAGTAAGGCAGCTTCCCAGATTGCCATAATATTTGAAGAATCAAGAAAGCGAAGCGCATGAAGGGAGGAAATGCTGGTTGTTATCATTTTAGACTCTTAAGCATGTGACAGAATATTTTTCCATTATGTATCTTCCCAGAAGCCCTCTGGGAAGCACACCTGGGAGGAATGCTAAAAATAACAATCCTATATTAAAGCTACCTAGTAAACTTCAATGTGGTTTATTTATTTATTAAATTTATATTATACAATGACAAGGTGATACAAAATCACCTATCCTTTTCTCAGCCTGCCTTGAAGAAGTATTTTGCAAACTAGATTGGGCAAAAATAGAATTAAAATCAATAGTGCCTATTTAAACCATTTAAGATTTGGAGATGATGTTGTTTTCTTTACAAGACCCAGAAGAGCTACAGCTGCACAAAGTAGGAGAACCATTTGACTTAAAATAAACCTGAAAAAGAGCCAGGTTATGTTTAAAAAATTAACCAAAAAAAGAAAAAAATATATCTGGAGAAGAACTAGACATAGTAGACCACTACATATACCTTGGCCAACGGATTTCAATGGAAGGTGATACAAAAAGGAAACTGAATGGTGTGTTAAATGTGGTTGGTAGGCATTTGGCAAGTTAAACATAATTTTCAAGAACAACCTCCCTCTATGCCTGAAGAGAAAAGTTTTCTATCAGTGTGTGCTACCTGTTCTAACATATGCCAGTGAAACATGGACACTCACAATCGATACAAAAGCTATGAGTAGTTCAAAGAACCATGGAAAAGATACATGCTCGGCATTACAAGACACGATAGAAAGACCTGTGGATTAAAGAACAAATAAAAATATACGAAGCCATCAAGAGTAAAAGAATTGAAATGGAAATGGGCTGGTCACATAGCAAGAAGAACTGATGGCAGGTGGACTAAGGCAGTCAAAGAATGAATTCCACTTGACAAAAAGTGTCCAAAAAAGAAACCTAAAACAAAATGGAGCGATGACATCAGCAAATATTGTGAGCCCAAAGGAAAGCTCAAGACCATATTGGTTGGAAACATGCGGAAGACATCTTCATTCTGCAGTGGATAGACAATGGCTAGAATGATGATGAAATTTATATACCTTCCAAGTCTCAATGTTTGTTGGTGGTTCACATTAAAAAGAAGAAAAAATACAGTAATAGATTAGGATAAGGATAATACTTTTATTAATATAGTTTATTTTTTTTTAATTTCTGCAAATGCTTATGACAGTGCAATGACCTTCCACTTTAGAATAAGTAATATTTATCTTTAACTATACAAATAGGAGATTTATTTAGGAAATTTGTTTGTTTACTTGTTCACCATTTATGGACAATTCCAGGAAGTGAACTACATATACATGAGAGCATATTGGTTATCTCTTTTTGTTAGCCTTGAACAACTAAATTCCTTATCTTCCATTCTCTGTTCTTTGTGTAGCTTAACTATAAAAACACAAAATACGGGATGAGTGGAAGACTGAGATCTCTTTTTAATTTGAGTTTTCTTTTTAATGTTTTGAATTGCTCTGAAAGATAATAAGAAAACCAGGATTAAAATGTTATAAAAATAAATAGGTTAGATTTTCTTAGATTTTGAGGTCATGGTCCTGAAAAATAATTCACATACCTCAGTGATTCTGGCAAGGCTACTGTATTCATAACAATCTTTGGTATCAACCCACAATTTTTTCCTTTATTGCTTCTCATTACATATAGTTTAAACCAGAGTTCTTCACCTTTGGCAACTTTAAAATGGGTGGATTTCAACTTCTATGGCTGACTGGGGTTGCCAAGTTTGAGAAATGCTGATCTAGAAGAACATATAGGATGCAGGTTTTAAAACCAGTATTTATTTTATCTTGAAGTATGTAAAACATTGTGTAAACCTTGCATAATAAATGGTGGCATTTTTATATAAATTAAAAAAGATGACAAACATGGAATAAATTAAAAGATCCAGCAAAGGAGGCTCTGAAGATTTTACTCCACTAATCGTTGCCGACTATAAAGGGCGGTGCTTTTCTCAGTTTCAGATGCAATACTTTTATAAAAAATATCCTGTCTGTACTTTCAGTGTGCATGCATGCGCGCGCACACACACACACACACACACACACACAAAAGATAATTCTATCGTTCCTAAGCGTCTCATTCACAATGAGTTCTTGAGTTCAGGAATGTCATATTTCAAAAACAGAAACCTTTAGCAGATTAGGTAAGATAAATACCAAATTACACAATGATACACCAGATTGATTTAATTATTATTATAGGTATATATTTCCTTTTATTATAACATTATGAAACAGTCAAAAATGTAAATTTTTTAGTTGATAATAAGGCTATGGCTACTGTTGTCTTATGACCTTTAGATTACTCTTCAGAAATAGAGCATGGTGCAAATAAGGACATTCATGATTTGGTTTTGTGAAGGTTTCCAATTTGTTGGACAGCTCTTAATTTAGCATTGGCAGACAGAGACTACTGCTGTCAGAATGTATTTTATTGACACTTTGTTAGCTATGCTGTATGTTGACCTTTGACAAAAAGCCACAGCTGCCATATATCTTGCAGACCCTGAAAAAGAAAGGGAAAAAGGTAACTTTCATTTTCTCGTACTTGCAAGAGAAACAAAGCAAAACAAATAATATGAATTCTAAAACCATTTTAGAACAGAGAAGAAACAGAGATCGCAGTCCTAGAATAAGGTAGTGCTCTTTGTAGGTCTGCATATGCATTTGACTTCAGTTATAATATTGATGCATCCCAATATTCTTAATTTTCCCAGCAGGGGATTAACCATAACTTCAAAACAATTATTATATTTGATAAATATTTTAACATACAATGGTTTTCCTTGACACAAAACAACTTTTACAATATATTTAATTTGCAGTGAAAAGTGAGCATGGAATACAGCTGTGCAAAACCATTAAAATATGTATTTGAATACACAGAATCACATACGAAGCAGGTTTTTATTGTTAAAATAATGCAGCTCTGTGGGGGTGGCCGGCTTGGCTGATTCAGAAGCTGCTTCCAGCTGTCTCCATGTACATGCATGCATAGCTACTTCACCTTGCTGAGAAAGTATTGAACAAAATATCCAAGTCAGAATAATACTAGATTTGGATTCAAAAAGTATGGCTTCGAGAAAAGAAAGGAAATCATATTGAAATACATACTCAAAACGGATAGTCTTGCATTACAGTATATATCCAGAAATTAGGGAATGCAAAAAAGGAGATGCAGTTCAGACTTTTTAAAAAAATATCAGATCCATGCATACTTTCTATATTGAGAGGTAGACATATTTTACATTTTTAATATAAAAGCATGTTTTTAAAGAAATATATTCTCAATGAACTGATGATACTTTCTAGCACTAGAGTGTATGTAGACATCAGCATTAAGCGTGGGATGATGTGTCCCAAAGCCCAAAGCACATAGAGACTATCCCTCAGGATGGGCTCCTGCATGAGTCCAAAAGCTCGGAAGACAAAACCTCTGGTCCTGATGAGTCACCTAGATGGGATCCTGATGTGTCTTTTCCCTCGAGAGCTTGCTGGGCCTGGAAGATGTAAGCAAATGAATAAGGGAAAAGAAAATGTCAGAGAGGGAAATAGAATATTGGCTTAAAAACATAGAAATGTGTTCTGTGGTAGAAGTTTCTGTTCCTGAATGAAGAAAGAAAAGGTCAGGAAATGGAACATAATAGTCAGTTGTCTATAGTCAGTCAGTTGTTTTATTAATATATAATTTTTTGTCATATTTTTAAAATCACATTACGCAATTAGTAATTTTTTTCATATCATGTTTAAAATTCAAGATAAACACCACTAATTCATATAGTGATGCTAATATGTAGAGCAGTGTTGTATCATAATAATTTCAAAACATGTTTCGTAGTAGTAAATGTGATCATTAATGCCATCAAAAAAAACCCGTCTTTTCCCACGTATTTTGAAACTGCAATTATTGCTTAATTAATAGGTTTATCTGAATCTGTTACTGCTTTCTGTAATATATGGCAGGGGTGTCAAACCCCCGGGCCATGGACCAGTGCTGGTCTGTGGCCTGTTAGGAACTGGGCTGCACAGCTGGAGGTGAGTGGTGGGTGAATGAGCAAAGCTTTATCTGTATTCGCAGCTTAGTATCCCCACCTCAACTCCACCTCAGATCACCAGGCATTAGATTCTTGTAGAAATGCTGTAAACAGCACATGCAAGGGATCTAGGTTGTACGGTCCCATTCCCCTCCCAGTCTATGGAAAAATTGTCTTCTAAGAAATTGGTCCCTGATGCCAAAAAGGTTGGGGACCACTGCTATATGGAAAAGATCCTGAAATAGTGGTCCTTCAACAGTGATAGAGGAAATGGAGTCTGGTGAATTAAACAGAACAACTTGTTTATGAGGCCACAACAAAGTTATTTCCTTTAGGAAATTACTTTTCTCCTACAACTTGGAAAAGGACAAATAGAAAGTTAAGATAAATGTTGTTTGGGAAATTAACTTCTTCGCTTCTGTGTATACATGGAAAAGAGAGACAGTTTGGTGTAGTGGGTAAAAGATCAACTAGAAATGGGTAAACTACGAGTTCTAGTCCCATGTTAGGCAAAAGACAGACATGATGACCTTGGACCAGTCACTTTCTCTCAGTCCTAGGAAAGAGGCAATGGTAAGCCACATTAAAAAATTTGCCAAGAAAACTGCGGAGTCCTCTCCAGGCAATCTCTGAGAATCTGATATGAGTGAAAAGAAGGTTAAAAAAAAATAGAAGCAAAGTTAAAAATTAGTCATTAAATTACTTACATCAAGAAACCAGGCTATAAAAATATGTCTTAATATTTTTAATTTCTTTACCAAGATTTCTAATTTTGAAATATGGAAATGGGAGAGAGAACACTTCTTCAATTAGCTCTATATATGTGTCTGTCTTTGTTTGATAATACAAAATTATTTTGTCACATAAACCTGGCAACATAAAATCAGGAGACACATTTAGTTTAATAGATATAGCTTGACTAAATGTCAAATCAATTAAATACATATCTAAGAATACATATATGCTCAATTATAGAGAATGCTTCTAAGTATATTTTATACAATGCTTCAGCACAATATTAGTATTTTTTCAGATTTCACTTAACATTGAAACCAAATTCTTAGTCTACATGCAACAATGCAAGGCTTACTGTTTAGGTTTACTACAACCCATTGCAGATGACATTAAACTTCTACTAAAAGAGCCCATAAAACATACAAAGTTATACTAGCAGTTTTTAATGACACTAAAATGCATAACAACAAGAAACTTCACATAAGGGCAATTTGAAATAATACAATAGCATGAAAGATCAGTATTCACATGAGTTAATTGAACATTTGAATTGCTGAACAATTCACCATAAAATTAAAAGAGATTCTTGCTCTGCTCTGCCTCAGGCATTTAGACAAATAGCTAGTGTTCTTATTTTACCCTGAAGAAAGAATGGGTTATAGAAGAAATAAATAAATTCTGAAGTAGATTATGTCAAAAGATGGAAGCTTCACATACAAACAACCATACAGAGAACTTCAGGAAAGCATGACAAGTTTTCCAGATTTCATAAAACCTGAATGGGATTCTATTTTATGTATGAATTCTGCTTATTTTTTTCTCCTATTCAACCAGAAAGGATGTGAAGCAGTGGTGGGATCCAAATAATTTAACAACCGGTTCTCTGCCCTAATGACTGCTGGGTGGGTGTGGCTGGGTGGGCATGTGACTGGGGGGGGTGGCCAACTCAATGTCACTCACATTGAGAGCGCCTCCCCTGGCTTCTCCTCGCCCCTCCCTTCCCAGCTAGTCCTCGCCTCTTCTTGCATGTTATCGTGAGAGAGGAAGCTTTTTCAAAGTCATTTTCCCCTTGATACTAGCCAATAAGATGACATTTTGCTATCAGAAGACCTGATGTACATTTCCAAGTATTGTTTATCACCATTCTCTTGGTAAGACTGAATGGAGAGGTTTATAAAGAATAACAAAGTTGGAAGGGACTTTGGAGTTTTCTAGTCCAACCCCTGCTCAAGCACGAGACTCTATACTATTATAGACAAATTTCTTCTTAAAAACCTCCAGTGATGGTATACCCACAACTTCTGAAGGCATCCCATTCCTCTGATTAATTGTTCTCATTGTCTGGAAATTTCTTCTTATTTCTAGGTTGGATCTGTTTGATAAGCTTCCATATCATAGATTTGTCTCACAGTTACTTTCAGTTGAGCCAGGCACCACCTATTCTATACCTGTGCATTTGGGTTTTTTTTTCTTGCCCAAGTGTAAATCTTACTTTACTCTCCATTAAATTGCATTTTTGGTGAGAAATGTTCTACAGTGGCATTCATAATGATTTTTGCAAAATGCACGAAAGCTTGAAGAATACATCTCTGCTTATACTGATAAAGATTATTCTTTTTGAACATTAAAGCATATAGTCAAGCAAATATTTTCAATGTAAATGAAAAAACATTTGAAAGGCATTTTCAAAGCAGTCAGTTAGTGGATGTCTTACTATTCCTTCTCTTTTCTTTTAATTAAATTTTCTGCTTTTTTTTCCTTGCCCCTTATTGCAATATTCCAAAACTTTCACAGATCCTTCACAAAGAACCACTTCTAATTTAACTGGACTACATTGTTTTTATTCCCAGTTTTTCTGGTTACAGAACTTTCCTTCTCCTTCACTCATCATTTCTCCATTTAATGATGTTTGTATGTACTTGCAAGAAAAGGAAGCATTTAGTTTTGGAGTTGCTCAGGTGAGGGCAGTTCATTGTATCCAGGCCCAGCTTCATCTTGACCAGCACTGGTCCAGGGGCCACCCCCCCCACAAGCCAGCCACCCTCCCTCACCCACCCACCAGCCCACGCGCTTCAGCCGAGCACAGGGCGCCGCTGTGAGAATGGTGCGAGCCCCATGGGCTGGAATGTAAGGCTGACAGCAGGGAAAGGGAAGATCTGCTTTGGGCTTGCTACACTCAACCAAAGGGCCGCCTCAATGGGGGGACACATGGTGAGGCTTGGCTGCTTTTTGGGCCCTGCTCTGCGCTGTCACCTGCTCAACTTCCACCCTGCCTTGGGTCCCACATCCAGCCCACGAGAAGGGAACATGCTGCTTCCAGGCCAGCCCGGCCAGTGGATGGGTGAGCCGGCAATCTTCGGTGGAGGCATTTTCTCTCAGGCCTCCCACCCGGAAGGCCTCACGGAAGCTAAAGCTGGGCCTGAAAGGCAGCCGAGCTTCGCCATGTCCCGCCCCCACTGAGGCAGCTCTTTGGCTGAGCACAGCAAGCCCAGAGTGGATCTTCCTTACTCGCCTTCAGCCTTACCTTTCAGCCCATGGGACTTGCACCATTCTCACAGCGGTGGCCCGCACTTGGCCAAAGTGCTTGGGTCGGTGGGTGGGTGAGGGAGGGGTGTCTGGCAGAGGGGCGATGTGGACATCATAGCATCATGCTCCCTGATCACCCCCGCCTGCTGGCAGGCAAGGCCCAGCAGCTGCAGAGAATCTGGGTGGGGGGGGCAAGATGTGGGCTGGTGGGGGGCCAAGTGGCGATGGCTCAGCCCTGGCTCACCTTCCCCTCTGCCACCAGCCGCAGGAGGAAGGTAAGTAGTGGGATGAAGAAAGGGGCAGTCATGGGGGAAGAAGTGGGGAGAGTGAATAAGGAGCGTCTGAAGGAGGGGAAATGGGGTGGAGGTAAGCGAGCCGATTTGGCAAAGGGTGAGACTGTGGTGGAAACTTGTGGGAGCAAACGGGATGGGGGGGAGGTGTCCCTTTAGAAAGGCAGGAACTGGTGCATCCCCCAAGATGAAGGGAAGCGGGTGGCATGCAGGTGGAGGCCCTGGGAAAGGACAGAGCCAGGGTCTGGTGCCTCCCCTGACCCGAGGCGAAAGGCAAGCAGGTGGCATGCGAGCAGAGGCCTCGGGAAAGGACAGAGCCAGGGACTGGCGCATCCCCGACCTGAGGTGAAGGGCGAGAGGGCAGCATGTGGGCAGAAGGATGGCGAGAGCCAGGCCTGAAAGGCAGCCAAGTTTCGCCATGTCCACCCTGAGGCAGCCTTTGGCTAAGCGCCTTACCTTTGCAGGCAGCCATGGTGAGCAGAGTGAGCGAGGCGTGGAGATCATCTGGGCCACGTGGCCGGTGTGGTAGGCTGTGGCAAAGGCAGGCAAGTGGGCGAGGTGCAGAGATCAGCTAGGCCATGTGGTCTGGGCGAGTGAGTGAAGGAGCCAGAGAGTAGCTGGGCACGGGCATGACTCTAGCCACCAGCCAAGGCAGGCAAGGTGAGATAGGGCAGGGCAAGGTGGGTGGGGCCAGCCAGTGGTGCGATTAGCCAGTTCTCCGAACTGCGCAAAATCTTAACTAGTTCGTCTGAACTGGCTGAAGCCCACCTCTGATGTGAGGTGAAATCATAGCTTGTAAAACAAATCTTCCCATAATTTTAGTCTTCCAATCCTAAATAACATATGATCTTATGGAGTACCTTTATGATTTCTGTATGTATGGGTAAAATAAGACTTCAAAATTCTAGTGTAATTAATTCTGTTAAATTCAACCTTAATCTCCAAAATTCTGTAAATCTTACTATTTAAATAGCAATTCAGAATCAAAATGAAATAAATCAACTCTTTTCTTATTTGATGCCTGCTATAATTGGTTTGCATTATTGCAGATTATATTTCAGCCATTAGGGAATAATGGTTCCATGTCCACAGTCAATATGTATAATCAACATGTTCTTCTTTGTCTTATAAATAAAATGCATAGATCCAACATAGAAATACCATTCCTGTAGCTGTTTCATAGACAGAACAAATAGACCCAACGTACCAGAAAATGCAAATGTTTTGGATGAATTGCTTTTGTTTTAGAATGATAAGTCTGTTGATTTGTTACCTTGTTGTGGTATGTAGGGACTCCCAGTGAATTTGTTCAATGACAAATTGTCACCTCAGGGCAACAAAAGAAAGGGAAAATACTTCTTTATTCCTGTATTCTCTCCCATGCTTTTCACAGAAGTCACTCTTTACAGCCATTTATTTAAAACATAACAAGTGAGGCAAGTTGGTGAATTCAGTCACAATAGTGAGATTTTCTCGAATAGACCTTTCAGTTATGCCATATGATTGTTCATCCAGCTTCTTTTACTGATTATACTTTGACAAAAGAAGTAGTGTGTGTGTGTGCTTTTACAGGAGCAAAATGATATATTATCATATATTTATATAATGTAAAGCATAAATTCTCTTTTATATTTACAGCTAGCAGGCCAGTGTTAATAATTTGTGTTTCTCTTGATGCATTGCAGAAGAAGTCACCGTTTGACATTTTGGCATAGGCACTTCTGCGCCTTCCTAGTATCTTCTGGGAACATCAAGAAAACACTTCTGTTGGAATAGTTGTTGAATGACTTGTAAAGGTCTACTAGATACTTATTCTACAAAATCTCCATATATAGCAACTAAGAAAGGCATAGCTTACTCAACCTTATAGTAGTCACACATCACATTGAGATAATAGTTCTTCAGAAGTTTGTCTTAGTATGATTAAGCAGATTGTTGTGGCATTGTTCAAGCAGGAGGAGAAGCTCAATAAACCGAAAAATTGCTTTTGTAATTTAATTAGCTGATGTCTAAATTGAGATCTTGAAATTCTTCCTGTCTTAATAAACCAAAGTTCACAAAATAACGTTGTTATAATAAAGCCTTTATATTATCTACAGTGCACCTACTTTAGAGTATTAAGTTGTAAAAATTGATCCAACTGAAGATTGTTGAATGTTTAGTTTTTTAATGTTAAATAAGTGGAAGGAATACAAATGAAGTATGTAAAATTATGGATTGTATGGTGAGAATTCAGAGAAATTGTTCAATAAGAATTGTTAGTATTATGATATAAAGTTGCAGTGTTTAACATTTGAAATACTTTATTATACAGAGGTCTAGAGTGCTATTGGTCAGCTCTAAATTATGTTGCATAGTCTTAAAGATTAACTATATTTGTAATGTATCAAAGTGGTGAGTTATCATTTTAAGAAATTTCTGGCTTTTCAGCAGAATTAAAGCTACCGGTATGTAGCTTAATGAAGACTATATTTAAGCCAGGTTTATATTGTTCAACTTTGGCATAATTGTAGTGATATTGGAAATTAGTAAATTTTAGTAGTTAAATTTAAAATGTAATTCAGTAGTTAAATTTAATATATTTTCTTTCATTTGTTGAATTTATTAGGTAGTGACATTTACTCAGTGGTTAATAATACTGGATCTTTTGTTATCACCCACTATTAATTAATGTATCATAACACTTTGTTTATTCTTGAGATTGTTATGCTAAACCCTTCTTAATTTGAAAAAGTTAACTTTTACTGCAAAGAGAACTTGTAGCAACTAGAAATTAATATTAGTGTTTAATTTTTATAGAATTCTTTCCATAATTAAAGCTTCACAACCCCAGTTTTGGACCTTATATATGTGAATTTATCATTGGCCCAACTGTATCCTGCTCAGAGTGTTACTTTGGGAGATGGGCATTCAATATGGGTTCCATTATAGAATGTCTGCTAAGCATCTTTTTTAATTACTCTTTTTCAGGTCAATGTTATACATGAAGTTCCTCCCACGTGTCTTGCAATCTATTTATCTTTAAAAATGGTGGGATTTTTTTATTTTTTTTATTTTAATTAGATTTTATTTTGTGTTAGCTAAATGGTTTCAGGAGAAAAGTAATGTTGATTCAATTCAACCTGTAATATAAATGATTTTTCAATATTTGTTAATTTAACAATTGGCCTACTTTCCATTAAAAGTAAACTCATAGGCTTTTGTTACATGTTTCAGCATCCTTTGGAATTTGCACTTTCCCACATATTTTCTGTTTATTTAAATGTGTTAAAAGCCATCTTTCAAAGAATTCAGATTTGCTTCTTTTCTAGAGTGATTTAATAATAGATTTAGAATGGGTACAAAAGCACACATCCACTTTACTGTATGGCACAGCTGGTATTCTCTGATCAGATACAGAGGCAACAGAGATAATGCAGTCACTGAATTTCTATAAAACTTAGGTTTAACTGCCAGCCTGTAACTTCTACATAAATCAAATGATAATCTATGTTATAAATCAAGTAACTCATATATACACATTTTGCGTATTTATGATATATTGAACTTACCTTAATAATTATCTAAAACTTTATGTTACAATTTAAATTTTGGGCTGACATTAGTTCAGCAGTTTTGATATCTTGAAATATAATTCTTCAACAAAGGAAGTGCTTTTTATCATAGCTATGAACAAGTAAGTAATCTAAGACATAACATACCTATGCAGCAAAATCATATATTGCCACTAAATATTCCTAAGAATTTCCAACAAATTGAAACAACAATTTCATACATTGTATGCACTTTGCTTTCTCTACATTTAAGATCTGAATACTGTAGTACTTCTTGCTGTACAAATTACGTAAATAAAGTTTAGCCATTAGCGATGTTTGATAACATTTTGTTCAATATGTATTGCATTAAAGAAAAACCAGAACTAGCTGGCTTAAAAACTACATTGCCTTGAATTTACACTGATGCATTTTTAAAATCAAGCGTAATTTTAAAAAGAATCTGCTCTGTTCTTTTCAGGAGAAAGTCCTGAAACTTACTAAACTAAGTTCCTTCTTGATTTTATATTAAAGAACAAAAGCAAAATTTTCTTAGCAGATGAAGCTTTAATTGATAGATCAGATCACAATTGGACCAGGTCATTTGCAAACAAAATACCGTACAACCGATACTAGTTTGGACTTAAGGGCAATTATGGTCCTGAAGATGATTGTGCTAGAAGAGTTTTTGTCAATATTTGCACTCCAAACATGCCATGTCAACCGGCCATGCTGGCAGAGAAGTGAGAGGAGTTGAAGTCCAGAACATCTGGAAGGCATCTGGTAGAATAAGTTGCCCTGGAGTCATACATTATAAAATTGCCAAATTCTTTCTTACCTGAAGAAGGTATCCATTACAGGAACAAGTAAATGGAATAAAAGGCAAAATCACTGACTTAGAGTTTTTATTCATTTAAATTTATCCCATTAACTCAGACCCCACTTCTAATGGAATGGCATTATCAATTTAGAAACATGTTTTAAAGTTAATGATTCCAAAATTCACATTTCTACTACATTGTAGGCTCATGTCTAAAACACCTATAATTTAGCAGAAGCTGCCATGATTATTAACCCTTCCTCCTTTGGTTTTTTTTAATACCAAAATTGTTTGGGGGTGGAATTTAGGAATTTAACTACTGGGTTCTGCTAAAGGTTTTAGGGTAAGATTCATAAAACTCCCTGTAACTTCTCTATGGCTTTTCATAGCAGCTTCGAAAAATGTAATTCTATTAAGCACGTCCTACCAAAATGAGCACGGTTAGTTTTAACTTCATTGATTTATAGTCAGATATATAAAAAATCCCCATGCATTTAGGGTGACATATATAATGTATTGTAATGTCTTATCCCATTTGGATTATTGTATTTGTTTATCATTGAAATCTCTAGTGTCTTTGTGTTGCAAACATAACTGATACTTATAAAATCAGTTATGTACTGTATACCTCTCATGAAATGTTTATTTTTTTACCATAAGAATATAAAAATGTCTACATTTTTCCTTTCATTAATTCCTTAATTTATTTATTTTGTCTAGAAAAATCCATAATGTTAACTACTCTGTTTAGCTCTTCTGAAATGCAATTACATAAATATTATATTAAAATGAATTAAAATAAATATTTGTATTTTAGGTGAAGCAAATTTATGTTGTAAAAAGAATGAGATACTTATTTTATTATCCACAGTTATCCTTGCTAGATTTTCCCTTCCACTGACGATGATCTTTCAGTTCTTGTTTCATAAATATACATATTGTGTTCAAGATCCCATTTAAATGCATGCATGAATAAGAAGCCCTGAATCTGATTAACTTTATTAGCCATAAATTATCAAGTGTATTATTTTATGTTAAACCCCTTCTAAGAGAAAAATATGGCAAACTCTTACCTGTGTGACTTGTGATTAATTCTACTTATGCTAATGCAAATTTCTATGAGTATAGTGTTTTAAATGTTAGTAGCAGGTAGTTGCTGTAGTATATTGCAGCCTTACAATACAGATAGCATTTTGCTATCTGGACAGGCAATCATTTGCATCCTTTAAAAATTTATTTACAGCTTTAACTAATTACTTCTTAGGATGTAAAGCCTATCACATTCACACAATTCATTAAAGCACATTCAGTCTGAATAGAATAATTTTTCAACTTTTTGGTGTCACTTTTATAGACAAATAACACTTGTAAATGATGGATAATGGGCATCAGAGTGCTGTGTGGTATAAAATGAGCATGAATAATGTTTAATGGGAGATAGAAGATTAACTCGTCTATGACCTAATTGGCTGCTTTGTGGTAAATGCAAAATGGTCCATGTCTATTATAAATAATACTGAAAGAAGATACTTCCTAATTCCTTTCTTATTAAAGACCTTGTTTTTTTCCACTGCCTGGTTCAAACAGGAAAAGAGGCCCTAATGATAATCTTACTATAGAAATTTAGGGATTGCAAGAGAACAGATGGTAATTAATAATGTTATACACTAACAGAATAAATCTCTGGTTTATCTAGAGGTACAGTATGTAGAAACATATGCTGACTTGGGGATACACACCCATACAGACACCATCTCTCTTTCTCACTCACACAAGCACGCACACACACAAATAGACACATATATATATCGTGGGTGTAGAATCCATTGGTTTCAAGGATTAGATATGATTTTCTTTAGGTGTATGCTGGTATCTGAATAAAAATATTTTTCGTACTTTGTAAATTTGATGTAATCAACAAGATCTTAACAACACTGACCAGAAAATAAAATAAAATCTAGTTGCTTATAAAAAAAATCAACCTAGTTGGTCACAATCTCAGTATACTGTATTTTGTAATTACCTAAATAAGTAAAAATGAAATAAAACAAAAAATCAATAAAAATAATCCAATTTCAGAAAATTAACTTGAGAAACAATATGGAGGTGGGTTGAAAAAGTGAGTGTTTATTTAATAGAAGAAAACAAAGAAAGCAACCATTTATATAAATTTTTATATGAAACCTCATTCCTTTCATTGTTACAGAAAGTGTCGGCTTTCTGGGTAAATTAGACAGAAAACATCACTAAATAAGATAATTCTATTAATTGTAAGGCTACATTAACAATCTTGTAAGTCTCAGAGTAAAATCTTCCTGCTTTTATTTTTAACCAACTAATTAATTAGGGTAGGTTTCTTCTTCTGACTGGTAAGCTATTGGGATCTCCCTCCTTTTTATCTGATTGTTTCCTAGGCAGTATCTCTTTTCCCTAGTTCTCTCAAGGTCACCCACCCATTATAGGTGATCTTTGCTTAATGACCTTAATTGGGACTGGCAACTCTATTGCTAAGCAAAGTGGTCATTAAGCGAAACATCACCACTGTCCCATTTAGCAACAGCAGTCCCTGTTGTCATTAAGTGAATCACCTGTAGTCATTAAGTAAGACATCACATGACCATGACCTGCCAGTTTCCCCATTGGCTTTGCTTGTCAGAAGCCAGCTGAGAAAGCTGCAGATAGTAATCATGTGATTGCAGGATGCTGAGACAGTCCTAAATATTTTATTTTATTTTATTTATTTATTTGTCAAACAATATATATAGGCATCACACAAAAAGATTATACAGTATATAAACATATATATGAGGAAATATAAGGAGGTATAAGCATATATATATAAGAAGAAAAAGAAAAACAATAGGACAGGAACGGTAGGCACGTTTGTGCTCTTATGCACGCCCCTTATGGTCCTCTTAGGAATGGGGTGAGGTCAATAGTAGAAAGTTTTTGGTTAAAGCTTTTGGGATTATGGGAAGAGACCACAGAGTCAGGTAAAGTGTTCCAAGCACTGATGATTCTGTTACAGAAGTCATATTTTCTGCAATCTAGATTAAAGCATTACATTAAGTTTAAATCTATTGGTTGCTTTTGTATTATTGCAATTAAAGCTGAAGTAATCTTTAACAGGAAGGACATTGCAATAGATGATTCTATGAGTTAAACTTAGGTCTTGTCGAAGGTGATGGAGTTCTAAGTTTTCTAAGCCTAGGATTTCAAGTCTGGTGGGATAAGGTATTTTGTTGTATTCAGAGGAGTGGAGAACTCTTCTTGTAAAATATTTCTGGACACGTTCAATTGTATTGATGTCAGAAATGTAGTGTGGGTTCCAAACAGACGAGCTGTATTCTAGAATTGGCCTAGCAAATGTTGTTGGTTGTTGTGAGCTGTATTCTAGAATTGGCCTAGCAAATAGATGTTGGTTGTCAAGCACCCAAATTGCAATCACATGACCGCATTGACTGCACATGATAGTCATAAGTGTAATATAACCCAGTCATTGTTTTTTTCAATGCTATTCATACTTTTCAACAGGCTCTAAACAAAGTTATAATTACTACATAATCTGTGTCTGCAACAAAGTTTTTCCTAAATCTCAAGCAATATTAGGTCTTTAATCTATTGAGTAATTAGGCCAATAAATTTAAAGATATTTTGAAAAGTTTGACACAGATGTTAAGATAGCTTGTCATGGTTTAGACAAATTCTCCAAAAATTACTAGTTACAAAAACCCTTTCAGAACTTCCATATGAATTGATTTCTCAACAGTTTATTATTGTATTATAATTATGAGCTTTGTCTGATAGAATTTAGTGATCTTTTCTAATAAATTTGGTATTTCTGAAATTGAAACCCCATTGGTTCAAATCACAATGTCAATAAAAAATTTAGTTCTCATATACTGTAAGGGGATAACAGTAGACAAATGGTATTTTTCTTTTTACATAGAAAATGCTAAAAATGTATCATTGTCACCCAATAGCTCATCAAAATAAAAATATCAGCATCCATACAGATCTTTCATTTGACAACTTTAGGGTCTGGACTATCCCGTAGCATCAGTTGGGCATAAGAAAAAGGATCAAAATGCAATTTTCTAGACATAGCACACCACAATTTTCAAACTGATATTTATGGTGGTAAGAAATATACCTGATTTACTCTTATTTTGAACCCCAATCTAAAGATAAGGTACATGAATATTCCAAGAGATCAGAAGGAAAATTTATAGTAAGTGAAGTTGCCCAAACATTGAACTAATCTAAATAAAATCCATGTGTAATTTGGGAAACTGAAGCTCCCATTTTTGACTTTCATGTTTTGGAGAAATTCTATAGAAAATTTCAAAACAATGCATGAATGTTTCAAAATGTTTTCCAAGTATTATAGAAACATAATGCATTCTGGAAATTAATTCCTTAACTTTGTAATAAATAAAACACAGTATATTTTTCTGGTCAAGAAATTTAAAATATTTTTAAACACACATGTACACATACAGTATATTTAGGTTCAGCCAATTATTTCTTTTCATCCAATTAGATCAAAATGGGCATACTTGAGTAGTTAGCATAATA
The DNA here is from genome assembly GCF_028640845.1 of Ahaetulla prasina. Classification (NCBI taxonomy): domain Eukaryota; kingdom Metazoa; phylum Chordata; class Lepidosauria; order Squamata; family Colubridae; genus Ahaetulla; species Ahaetulla prasina. Next base: position 96,386,936 of record NC_080543.1, on the reverse strand, counting down.
TGAAATTTGGCAATTGGAGATAGTATGTTTTTTTGAGTGGGTGGGTTGGCTATGCTAGCTGGGCTGAATTATTATTAAATATTCTCAAGAGAAAGAAACAAGAAAGTAATAAGCACAGCATGGTAAAAAAGATTCAATACTGACTGTAAGAGAATATTGTCTTATACAGAGGAAAAAACATTGCATGCTGCTTGGCACTGAATTTGTCCAATAATTTGAACTTTATTATTTTTTAAAAGACAAAAAACTTGGATATTTGTATATTTCTTTGGAAACACATATGATCATCCCAAATGCAACATACTGGTTTTTGCATATTTAATGGACATCCTAGGACAAGTATACAAAATTATATAGATATGCACTGTCAAAAAAAACCCAAGTGATTTGGTGAGCATCTAAGACAGCATCAGCACCACTATTTCAACAGGAACAATGGAATAAGCCAGGTTGGATAAAGAAAACTGGTTGCTGTCTAAAAGCTCCTGGATTTTGATTACTTTAAATGCCAATTATTCCTTCTTGGTGAACTATTGTTTCTAAATGGGACCCTGGGTTTCTTTGACTCTTAAAGTCAAATTGTTAAGCAGCTTATCTGCTTATCAATGCAGCCTTTAAAGGGATGACCTCTATGTCTCAAAAACCTAGGTTTATTGTCACTTGCATCTCCTGGAACAATGAGGCAGGAAAGCCTATTCCAGTAGATCCTTTTGTTGTGGTTTAATATAAACCATTGAATATTTCTATGAAGGATAAAAAATTAGGCAACAGTTACTTTTCTACAATACAATTCATGTTCCCTTTCAAAGACAAATATATAAGGGTGGTCAATTTTTATTCTGCTAGTTTTGTCCAGCTCTTGTTGGCTTTTCATGGTTCTAGCTCCAAAATGGACTTTTCAGTTGAAATTCTTTATCAGTTCATTATTCTCCCATATGTTTCTCCTTCTTCCTTTGAACTTGGCATGTTCTTTATTTTAATAGTTATTGCCTTATTAATCATTTCAGAATGCAGCAGCTGTTTTAATGTGCCATGATAGTTGAAGCTTCAAGATAAAATATAGGCTTTTAATGGGTCCGCAAATATTATTCCAGTGCATTTGCATCTATTTTACTGCTACTTTCAAATATGTAATCATTTGTTCATGTTCCATATTGTGGACATCAAATAGATAGAACGGATTAACTAGTCACAGTCAAGCTGTCTGAATGACTTACTCTAGTTAAAAGATGGCAAATTTTGTTGTCTTCATTATCACTGAACTACAATTGACTCCTTCACCTTCATCTCAAAATTGTCTCAGGGCCATAAGGATATCTTACTTTTTCCTACTAATGATAACAGTTCGTACTCACTGACTTAATAAAATCAGCAGTTCATTTCTTAGACTCCTGATGTACTGGTAAGTGGTACAAACTCTTTGTTTGGACTAACTACATCAGATGATTGGTGATGGTAAGGATAATGTGTGATTTTACATCCCCCCCCCACAACATTGGCAGTTTATTCACTGCCTGGCAGTATTTCCTGTTTTATATTTTTGGTTTTTTTTATTTTGCTTACCTCCTGAAACTACTGAACTGGAACTGGACATGGACCCTATTCAGTGGTAGGATTCAAATAATTTAACAACCAGTTCTCTGCCCTAATGACCGGCTGGGTGGGCGTGGCCATGGTGGGAGTGGCCAGGTGCATGACAGGCACCACTCGCCTCCTGCACCCCCCTGGGAGCAAAAATGGGCCATGGGAAGCCTGTACTGCACCCCCCTGCAACCCATTTTGGGCCTAATAGGCCTCTTGCAGCTTCCTGGGAGCAAAAATGGGCCGAGGGGGTGCCACACTGTACCCCTGTGCCCTGTTTTGGGCCTGGAAGGCCTCCCTGAAGCCTCCTGGGAGCAAAAATGGGCCAAAGGGGGCCATGCCGCACCCCCCTTGCCCCATTTTGTAGGCCTCCCTGCACTTACTTGGGAGCCAAAATGGGGTGCGTGGGGATTCCTGGAAGGGGCGGGGCAGGGCAGCCAGCAATTTAACAACTGGTTCTCCTGAACCGGCCTGAACCAGCTGAATCCCACTACTGACCCTATAAGAAGAAAAGAACAGGGTTTTTGGGTTGCATTCCAGACTGAATACATTGATGGTTGATTTTTATCAGAACCAAGCAAGTAACAAAAATTGAGTGTTCCTATACACCAGTGGTAGTCAACCTGGTCCCTACCGCCCACTAGTGGGCGTTCCAGCTTTCATGGTGGGTAGTAGGGGTTTTGTCCAATACGGAAGCACTTTCCTTTTTTAAAAAAATTTAATTGACTTTTTAAAAAAAATTCATAGCATTATCTAAAAACATTTTCATTAGGTTTTCATAAAATTCCCTGTGACAATTTAAATTTCTGAAAATATGCTATTTGTATTGCCCACACATAAGTTTAGTTCACGTTACATAAGTGAAACTAAATGGTGCTATAGTGCAACCGCAAACAAAAGAGCCTCGTCCCAGAATAGCTCATGCATCACCCCCCACACCACCCAGCTGTAACAGACAAGCAGAACTGGTAGCCGGCGTCCCCCCCCAACCCCAATCCACAATGCGCGAGAGGCATGTGCAGACAATGATACATGGTGCATTACTGTGGAACCGGTGGGCAGTTAGAAAATTTTACTACTAACAGAGATACAAAAGTGGGCGGTAGGTATAAAAAGGTTGACTACCCCTGCTATACACTTTTTATTGACTGACTCAAAAAGGCTACAACGTAGTCTACATGCTCAAATGTAAGCCTTGTTAGATAAAGAATGCAATAAAAAGAATCTGCTTTGATTTATAAAATTTAGGATTTAAAAAAAATATTCGACTATGAAAGCAGTATATATATATACATACACACACACATGTCTTTGTTTATTCAGGTTTTCTCCCGCGTAAAATTGGAAGTGTCTTGGCGACGTTTCGACGAAGTCCCATTCGTCATCTTCAGGCTAGGTGTTTACAGCTTCGTGCTTCTGGGGAAAAATTGTAGGAGAAATAGGAGAAAACCCGAATAACCAAAGACCTACATACAAACACCCACGAAAACCTCAGAAAACAAATACTATATATATATATATAATATATTGTTCTTTATCCAATATATTTCAGTATGGGATGAATCAATAATGTTCTTCTATTTGCAGGATATAAAGCATGGCCATTTATGTTCAGATAATCTGCATTTTTAAAAACTATAAATGCAAATTGAAGATCAGAAAATTTGTTAGAACTTATGAAAGGTGAATATGCAGTGTAACAAGTATTATTGAAATAGGCAAATAAGCTCACAAATAAATGAATTTCAGGCAGCAGAAATGCCAAATAATGTTGAATGCAAAAACAAATTTAGCTGTTAGGCAAAGACAACAAAGTGATCCACTGATTATAATTTATCACAGAATTTGTAATATGTAAAAAATATATTTAACAAATCTAGTTTCACCCTGCAACAATATATAATTTGTAACTTACAAATAAATTTGTAAGACAAATTAAAAAAGGAAAACAGCCTCTTGTGTAAATTTGAAAGTATCAGTTGTTGGATAATCTCAATTGGTAGGATTTACACGATATAACAAATTTGATTGATTGATTGATTGATTGAATATCCAGGCAGCTCTTGATAGAATGACTCAGGAAGGAAAAAGTGTTAAAATATTAAAAATAAAAGATATTATCAAGGAAAAACTGAGTATATTTCAACTGCTCAGAAACTAATCATCCCACCCCAAAGAAACACTGAAATTGATTTAAAGCTTTGAAGAGACATAGTAAAAATAACAGACGGTCTCTGTCTTTCACAGACTCAAATATTATTACAACATCCACAAACTAGATAAAAAAGCTGATCTGATTCACAAATTCCTCCATTTTTGAATGTGTATTGTTACATTGGGTGTATCCCAAAGGATTTAAACTAATGGTGCAATACTAGTTATATAAACTAATGGTGCAATACTAGTTATATTGGCCCCGATGGAGAGGGTGCGCAACTTGGGCGTCCTCCTGGATGAACGGCTGTCCTTTGAAGATCATTTGGCGGCCGTCTCCAGGAGAGCTTTTTACCAGGTTCGCCTGGTGCGCCAGTTGCGCCCCTTTCTAGACCGGGATGCCCTATGCACGGTCACTCACGCCCTCGTGACATCTCGCCTAGATTATTGCAATGCTCTCTACATGGGGCTCCCCTTGAAGGGCATCCGGAGACTGCAGTTAGTCCAGAATGCGGCTGCGGTGATAGAAGGAGCCCTCGTGGCTCCCGGGTGACACCTATCCTCGCAGACTGCACTGGCTACCTGTGGTTTTCCGGTGCGCTTCAAGGTGTTGGTGATCACCTTTAAAGCGCCCATGGCATAGGGCCGGGCTATTTACGGGACCGCCTTCTGCTACCGAATACCTCTCACCGACCGTGCGCTCTCACAGAGGGACTCCTCAGGTGCCGTCAGCTAGGCAGTGTCGCCTGGCGCCACCCAGGGGAAGGGCCTTCTCTGCGGGGGCTCCCGCCCTCTGGAACGAGCTCCCCCCAGGACTTCGCCAACTCTCGGACCTTAGAACCTTCCGCCGTGAACTTAAAACACACTTATTCAGGTGCGCAGGACTGGATTAGATTTTTTAGCTTTTAAATTTTAAATTTTAAATTTTATACTGATTTTAATTGGTTTTATTATTTTTAGTTCAATTGGCCGGCTAAATATTTCATTTTAAAATTTATTTTAAATTCATTGTCTATCTATGTATTTTAATATGGCTGTACACCGCCCTGAGTCCTTCGGGAGAAGGGCGGTCTAGAAATTTGATTAATAAATAAATAAATAAATTAATAAATATAATTTTGACAAAAGCAGAACATTGCTTTACAATCTTGGTATTCGCTTAAAGTCCACTGCAAAAAACATTGTAAACTTGGTTTGTCATGTAGGTGACCCGTTCTCCTGTACTCTGCTTAGAGAGTCCAAAGCAATGGGTTGTGTCGTGTCCCACTCCTCCTCTTACGGCCGGGTCGGGGAAGTCCGTATCAAGCGTGGCCGCAAAGCCTCTGCAGCTTTGCCAAAGTTCTGTCAGAGTTCTCAGGGCAGGCAGGAGACCAGGATGTGACTTCAGCAATCCAATTTAGACTTTGCCTGACTCAAATAATAATAATAATAATAATAATAATAACAACAACAACAACAACAACAACAACAACAATAATAATAATAATAATAATAATATTTTAATTTGTATACCGCCCTTCTCCCGAAGGACTCAGGGCGGTGCACAGCCAAAGTAAAATACAAAAAGAACAATACATATAATATTAAGAACAACCCCTTAAAAAACTTATTCAATTGGCCAAAAATTTAAAATACAATAACACCCTATAAAATTTTCAAAAATTTAAAACCCATAAAAGCAAATTAAAAATTTTAAAATCAAGCCAGTCCAGCTAAACGGAATAAATAGGTTTTAAGTTTGCGGCGAAAGGTCCGAAGGTCGGATAGTTGACGAAGTCCAGGGGGAAGTTCGTTCCACAGGGTAGGAGCCCCCACAGAGAAGGCCCTCCCCCTGGGGGCCGCCAGTCGACATTGCTTGGCTGACGGCACCCTGAGGAGTCCCTCTCTGTGAGAACGCACCGGTCACTGGGAGATAGAAGATGGCCGTAGACGGTCCCGTAAATATCCTGGTCCTAAGCCATGGAGCGCTTAGGACCAGGATGCCAGAAAGCAGATCCTTTATATAGGCATGGGGTGTGGCTCCATGACTCAGCACTTATCCAGGCCTGCCCCTCCCTTCCTTTTGCTGACGTCGCCTCTCCATTCTCCGGAAGTGTGGATCTATCCACTGCATCGTTTCGTCCCCCGCTGCCGGCAATTCCAGCTCGTGACTGGCTTCAAGCGCACATACTATCGGGGGGAGGTTTGTTTGCTCGGTTTGTCTGGGCATGGTGCCAGGGCTGGGGGCAAGAGGCATGGCAGGACATTCTTCTGCACTATCAGTCTCTGGCTGAGATAGCAGGAGATGAGAGGGGCCCAGTTGCGGAGAGGGGGGCGAGCGAGGCACAACAGGTTGTTAACTTTAGCTGATTGGCCAGAGACTGAGTTTATTAACTCAGTTGGCCATAGAGAGACTACCTCCTTTAGCTCCATTGCTTTGACTCTTCAATCAGCGTATTTTGACCTTAAATTAAAAGAAAGCTAAATTCTCAAACCTCTCCAAAAAAACTTTTCTTTATTATTCCTTGCTGCCGGGAGCCTAAAACGAGGCGGCCATTTTTTTGGTCATTTCGCCGAATCCAAGCCTCGTAGGATCATCCGGTCTGCCTGGGACATCGCTGGACCTTCAAAATTGTGAGTTGCGGCCAGTGGAGCGCAGGACAAGCATGGTGTCGGCTTCGCGCTTGCAGGGGTGGAGAAAGATCCGTGTTGTCGGATGCAAGCTCCCCCTGCCAATGCTGCGGTGACTAGGCACCTGAGAAGCAGTGGTGTCTGCTTCACGCCATAAATTTGGGGACCCCCCCCTTGGCACCCCTCCACGCAGCTTAAAGGCACTTTTCAAGCCGTGGTATCAGCTTGGTGCTAATCAGCCCTTTTCCTCTCATCTCATTCCAGGTTTCTTGAATCGGGGCTATAGTGACTTGAAAATTTATTTGAGGCTTCCACTGACTCCAGGCCTCTATTCCAAGATGGCGGACCATAGCAGGTCTTCCTGGGCTTCTTCCTCACCCTCCCAGGGACACCATTCCAATGTGGCCCTATTAAGTCTGGTGTCCGATACCAGGAAGAGTCCAGTCAGGGACTGCTTTAACAACTTTATTAAGCAACGTGATAACAACAAGAGAACTCTGACTAACTAGAAAAACCCTTGACAGCTCTTATATACCGGCTGCCAGAAGGGCTGCACCAATGACAGGGCTCCAAATTTCCCGCCTTTCTTGTGGCGCGTCTCAACCAATCAGCGGACGCCTGGCTGTTGCCAGGCTAGAGACGCATCGTAACTCTGAGGACTTTACACCCTTCCCCTCCTGGACCGCGCATGCGTAATCAGCCAAGTATGTAGGCCGCCGTCGGCTCCGCCCAGATCTTCTTAGTTCAGGGGCGGTAGCTGCCGGAGGAGGAGGAGGAGGAGTGGCTGAGTCTTCTGCTGGGAACGACAACTCCACCCCTAAAGGAGGCCTGGCCCGTGCGGGAACTTCGGAAACTTCAGGTACGTTTCTCGACGAGATCGATCCGCGTCTTGAGGGTTGGAGTCCCTCCCTGGCCTGCAAGTCCGGAAGGCCGGGTTCCCGAAACGGGGCCGGCGTGGTCGTGGTTTCCTTCCAGGGCTGGTGGCCTGGGAGGTGTAGCTGGAGCGGCCAGCTCCGATGTTCCTGGGTAGTCCTGGTCATAGATGGGCCCCTCCGTGCTGGCTGTCCGCCGTCTGAGTTGATTTATATGGCGGCGCCACTCTCGTCCGTCGGCCAGCCGGACCCTGTAGGAATAGGGCCCGGTTATTTGTATAATGGTGCCTGGCACCCACTTGGGTGATGACCCAAAGTTCCGGATAAACACGGTGTCCCCTCCCTTGAACCCCCTAGTTGTGATTGAATTGTCTGGCCCCCGCTCTGTGTCATATTGGGGGTGTAGCCTATCCAGAGTCGTCCGCAACCGCCTCCCCATCAGTAACTCGGCTGGGCTGAGGTTGGTGACCGGGCACGGTGTCGAGTGTTGTGCCAGCAGGTACCGGCAGATCTTGTCATGCCAATTCGTGGGTCCCATGCGACCCAACGCCTCCTTGGCCGATCTAACGGCCCGTTCTGCCCGGCCATTCGCCGCCGGGTGGAACGGCGCCGTTGGTGCATGGCGAATGCCATGCTTGGCCAAGAACATCTGGAAGGGTGCCGATGCGAATTGTGGCCCGTTATCGGTAACCACAAGGTCTGGTAGCCCATGGGTCACGAACAATCGTTCTAGCACCCTAATGGTGGCTTCCGCGGTGGTAGATGACATGCATGCCAACTCCACCCACTTGGAGTAGGCGTCAACTACCACCAAAATTGACTGCCCTAAATATGGTCCCGCGTAATCCAGGTGGATTCGAGACCAGGGTGAGTGGGGGGCCTCCCATTCCCTGATGGGTACAGCTGAGGGCGCTGCCCGTGATTGCTGGCAGCTCAGACACCCAGCCACACATCGTTCGATGTCCTGGTCTACCTTTGGCCACCACACATAACTACGGGCCAAAGTCTTCATTCTAACAATGCCCGGGTGGGCCTCGTGGAGCGTCGTAAGAACGCTCCCCCTTAGCTCTTGTGGGACTACTATCCTATTCCCCCACAGGAGACAGCCCTTTAACGCTGACAGCTCATGTTGTCTGCGCCGGAACGGAAGGAATTCTTCTGGAACCGGGTCCCTTGGCCACCCCCTGCGCACCCAGTCCAGAACCTGAGACAGGATCCGGTCTGAGGCAGAGTGGTGCGCAATATCTGAAGAGGATATTGGGGACTGCCATTCATCAATGAGCAAGACTAGCTCTGCGGGTGCTGGGTCTACAACAGGGGTAGGTAGAGGGCACCGGCTCAGGGCATCAGCATGCCCGATCGCCTTCCCCGGCCGATAGAGTAGTTTGTAATTATAGGCGGCCAGAAACTCCACCCAGCGTGACATTCTGGGGATAGGATTTGAGGACTGTTTGTCCCCGGCCAGCAGGCCAAGGAGCGGTTTATGGTCTGTAATCAGCGAAAAAAAAACGGCCATAAATATAGTGGTGGAATCTTTTGATTCCTGCCACGGCCGCAAGAGCCTCTTTGTCCAATTGACTATAATTCCGCTCGGGCGCCGAGAGCGTCCTGGAATAATAGGCAATTGGCGCCTCAGCTCCGCCAGGCAGAACATGGCTCAGGACCGCGCCAATGCCAAAAGGGGAGGCATCACACGTCAGAGTGACCGGCAGGCGCGGATCATACTGGACAAGAACTGCCTGAGAGGTGAGGAGGCTCTTGACAGCCTCGAAGGAGGCAGCTGCCTCCTTCCCCCAACACCACGGCGTGCTAGCTGACAGCAACTTGTGCAGGGGCTCCGCAAGGGAGGCTTTATGCGGCAAGAAAATGGCATAAAAGTTTAGGAGCCCCAAAAAGGCCTGGAGCTCCGTTTTATTCGTGGGGACAGGGGCCCCACGTATAGCTTCAATCTTCGAAGGGGTAGGGTGAATCCCCCGAGAGTCCAACAGGAATCCCAGGAACTCCACCTGAGAGACTCCTTTCTGACACTTCTGCCGCTTAAGCCTCAAGCCAGCGGTCCGAAACCGGGACAAGACAGCCCTCAACCCGGCCAGGCCCTCAGGACCGGCAGCGGAAATGAGGACGTCGTCAAAATAAGGGACGACGCCCTCTAACCCTTGTAGCAACCTCTCCATTAAACACTGGAACAACCCGGGGGCTACACTGATGCCGAACTGGAGTCGGTTACACTTAAACGCCCCCCGGTGCGTAACAATGGTCTGTGCCAGCGCGTGGCATCGCCCACCGGCAACTGCTGGTAGGCCTGCGCCAAGTCAAGCTTGGCGAAGATAGAGCCCTGTCCCAGGAGTGGAGCAGCTGCTGCACCACCGGAACAGGGTATGGGTTCGCCTGCAGCGCCTTGTTAATCGTGCCCTTGTAATCTGCACATATTCTAAGTGAGCCGTCCTGTTTAAGGGAGAGAACAATAGGGGTCTCCCATGGGGAATAATCCACTGGCTCAATAACCCCTTGAGAGAGAAGTTTATCCAACTCCAAGTCAACCTTATGCCTCAATGCGAGGGGCACCCTTCTCGACTTCAAACGGATAGGCGCAATGCTGGGATCCAGGTTAAACGAAACTGGAGAACCCGTATATCTCCCCAGGTGATCACTGAAGACATCGGCGAACTCCCGGGTGATGCCTTCCCAAGAACAGGGGGTAGTGGAGTGGACCCCTAGGACATTAAGTTTGAGGGCGGCAAACCAATCCAACCCCAAAAGAGTGGGCAGGCGCCCCCTAACCACAATGAGAGGCAGATACCCCGAGAACTCCCCATGGCGAATATGGAAGTCGCGGCACCCCAAAACCGGAATAGCCCCCCCCTGATAATCTTTTAGGGTGATGGGGCATGGCCACAATTGAGATTTCGAGAAATTTGGCAAAAGTCGTTTGACGGTGGACCAGGAAATTAAGGACTTGGAGGACCCAGTGTCCACTTCCATCTTGCAAGGAGAGCCTTCCAGGTTTACCGTGAGGTAAATCTTATTACCATGAGGGGCCGCCGATGCATGGCCAATGGTAAACAGTCTTCCGGCGGAGGCGGTCTTCCAAGTCATCTTCTTACCGGTTGCAGGTTCCGCTGGAGGGTCAGAAACCGCCAATGCGGCACGGCAGACGCGGGCGAGATGGCCCTTCTTCCCACACCGGCGGCAAGTGGCAGCCTTGAAACGGCAATCAGATCTGCCGTGGCTCCCTCCGCATCCCAAACAACTAGCGGGGGACGGTTTGGGCAGAGGCCACCCCTTCTTGGAAGTGGCCTTAAGACGGCGGACACCGCTGTCATCGTCAGAGGAATCCGACGGGTCCGAAGCGACATGAAGGACAGCTGAGCCTTTCCCGGAAATAGCGGGGGAAGGTTGGAATTTATGGATCTCCGTCGCAGACTTCTCAGCCATCTCAGCTGCTCGGGCTTCGTCAATCGCCGCGGCCAAAGTCACATCTGCGCGCGCCAGCAGCCGCCTTTGCAACCGCAGGTCGGCAACCCCGCTCACCAGCTGCTCTAGGAGGGCCTCATCTAGATCGTGGAACTCGCACTCTAAGGCGGCCGTGCGCAAAGAAGCCATATAGGTGTTAATCGATTCGCCCGGTTGCTGAATCCTTCGCCGAAACGCGTGTCTTCGGGCAATACGGGAGGGAGTGGGGGAGTAGTGGCTCCGCAGCTTGCCTAGCAGAGTGTCCCATGGCACCTCAAACACAGGAATGGGAGCGGCCAGAGCTCTGGCCGTCCCGAACATGTCTCTTCCACAAAGACTGAGGAAGTAGCCACGCTTCCTTTCAGCTGACAGCTCAGCGTAATCATTTGCCCGCAGGAAACATTCGAAACGGTCGAGGAACGCTTGCCAAGTTTCAGCGTGAGGCTCGAAAGGAGCAAAAGACGGCTGGGTTGCCATCTATGAATCAATTCGATTGGAGGCGATAACCTTGCAGGTCCGACTTGACCCTCGTCGCCAGTATTAAGTCTGGTGTCCGATACCAGGAAGAGTCCAGTCAGGGACTGCTTTAACAACTTTATTAAGCAACGTGATAACAACAAGAGAACTCTGACTAACTAGAAAAACCCTTGACAGCTCTTATATACCGGCTGCCAGAAGGGCTGCACCAATGACAGGGCTCCAAATTTCCCGCCTTTCTTGTGGCGCGTCTCAACCAATCAGCGGACGCCTGGCTGTTGCCAGGCTAGAGACGCATCGTAACTCTGAGGACTTTACAGGCCCCAGCCCCTCATAGAAGCAGATCCAAATCAATGCCGACTGGCGACCTCCAGGGGGAGGGCCTTCTCTGTGGGGGCTCCTGCTCTTTGGAATGAGCTCCCTCCGGGGTTGCATCAACTCCCTGACCTCTGGACCTTTAAACGCAAACTTAAAATCTTTTTGTTCCATTGTGCGGGTCTGGCCTAACACAATTTTTTAAATGTGGGGATTTTTATGTGGGTTTTATGACAGTTGTGGCCAAATTTTAGAATAAGTTTTTTTAAAATGTTTTAATTTTTATTTATGTTGTTTTATCCTGGCTGTAAACCGCCCTGAGTCCTTCGGGTGAAGGGCAGTATAGAAATCAAATAAATAAATAAATAAATAATAAATAGGGTACCCTCTACCAGATCCAAATCTTCTGCTTCTCATCATACCTCTGCTGCTGCAGAAAGGGATGCCTTAAGAAGGCAGCGTTCCCTGGATAGGCAATTTGATAAGGCCAAACAAAATTAGCAGAGGATTGCAGGGAAGATCCTGTCGCCCCAGTGGGCATCAGAGACTCTACCTCACCTCAGCAGACTGAGGCTTCTCATCAGCCCCTGTTAAACCAACCTAGATGGTCTCCCACTCTCCCAAGTGGTTCAGGAGGAAACCAGGAGACAGTCACTGCAGTATTTGGGGACACTTCCAGACCCATGCCAGAACCATCTCATCAGGTACCTTCTGCCACCTTTACCCCCACAGCAGCAGTGACCCTTCAGAGAGAGGACAGCAATCCTAGTATTCCTCAGGACATACGCCATCTTATTATTCAAACTATTTCCCAAGGCATTGATTCAGCCTTTACTCAGAGAGGTTTTCCAGCTCCGTATCCAGCTGGATCTTCAGCCCAAAGATCCCACTCTGAAAGCCATCACACCAGTGATAGGATTCAAATAATTTAACAACCGGTTCTCTGCTCTAATGATTTCTTCCAACAAACAGTTCATCAAACTGCTCAGAAAGTTAACAACCGGTTCTCCCGAAGTGGTGCGAATTGGCTGAATCCCACCACTGCATCACACCAGACAACGCGTTCAACACACACGTTCTCCCACCCCTTCCCACCACAGGGAGGATTCCCTTTTGGGGGAAGAAGAAGACATGGCAGATTTTAACTTATCAGAGGATGAGGAATCTGCTCCAGACAAGCCTGTCCCCACTGGGCTTTTTCGCCATGAACTTTTTTATACAAATTATATTTGTATATAATTACACATATATTACACAAGGCCAAAATCACAGCTAACATGGGGGTTGCTTCACGCCAATTGGAAGGTGCTTCAGATACATCTGACCCCACCAAATTCCTTTTCACTGAACCAGTTTCAGAGCAACGGGTAATTCCATCACCTAAGCTCTTTTTAGACATCATTCAACATCAATGGGGTCACCCAGGTACTATTCCCACCCCTATGGTTCAGACAAGAAAATGTACATAACAGATCAGGAGCTCGAGGACCTTCTTAAGGTTCCAACCATAGATACCCCCGTAACCACCTTGACCTCCTCCTCCAACATAATTCCTTCAGATGCAGCAGAGGGACTTCGAACCGAGGATCGCAGGGCGGAACTCTCCACCCACAAGACCCACCAAGCGGCTGCATGGGCCATTAGATCAGCCACAGTAGCCTCATTCTTCGCAAGGACCTCTTTACTCTGGCTTAGGCAAATGCAAGCAAGGATTCCTCAAGAGGACTCCAGATTGCATCAGGACATAAATAAATTGGTTGCAGCTGCTGAGTTCACTGCTGATGCCACCCTTAATTTGGCAAAATTTGCATCTTGAGCCCTTGCCTCCAGCATCACTTCCAGAAGATTGCTTTATTTTTTTTATGACCATCACAACTTACAACCATGATGGGCAGGCTCCATTATGATTGTAAGTCGAGAACTACCAGTAGCCATTTGGATGTAATTTTGTTATGTTATATTTAAGACTGGAAATAAAGTAATTCATTCACTGATAACTGTTAAGGCTGTTAAATAAGATGAAAATGCCTACAGATTTGTTGATTTATTTCTAGCAATGAAGCCATATCGTTTTAATTATTGTTCTTTATACAGCAAGGCCATACTGTTTTTGATTCTGCAAGGTGTTATAATTAATATAATTTTAATGTTAATTATAATTTTACATCTAGACTTTAGTGATATAATGGTTTTATATTTTTGTATTAATAATTGAGATTTTGCTTCTTGGGTTTAATATTAACATTTATATCACCCAATTTTTTATTACCCTGTAGTTTCCATAATCTTAATATTTTAGTGATATTGTGATTTTGTGTTATAGTTTTAGGTATGAAAGACAGGAGGGAATGAAAATAAATTCAATATTTCTTTGTTTTAATTCTCTTTTTGTAAAGAATGGGGGAAATTCTGTCAGTCAGCCAGAAGATTCTGCTATTACCTGTAACAGTAAAGTATTATATATCTTGATGTATGCTTCACCTTCATCTCATTTCCAATGTTATAATTAATTCTGAATGAAAAAGCCAAGTAATCATAATGCTTGTAACATTATTTCCTAAACTATAATTAATATTGATAGAATATCTACTTTCCTGCTCTCCATATTCAATGCTCTAAGATGGCTAAAGAATACATTGTTGAAAATTTAATTATATAAATATCATTGTACTAAAATAACATATTGTACCAAGATTTTAACAGAATAAAAAGGGAAAAGGAACTGTTTTTTTGATGAGGCTATATTAGTATCTGTTATGTTGCTGGTGAGTTTTGTTTTGTTCTGTTTTTATCTGTATGCTGCCCAGATTGCATTGCTAGAGTGGCCATATAAATATGATTGAGATGGATGGATGGATGGATGGATGGATGGATAGATAGATAGATAGATAAATGGACATACAGATGGAGAGAGGGAGAGAGAGAGGGAGAAAGGGATAGAGAAAGAGATGGATGAACGTAGAGAGATAAAGAGAAATAGGTGGATGGATAGATAGAGATATAAAGATGGCTAGAAGGACGGACAGAAGATGTTCCAAATACTCTCGTGGGGCCTATGTTTTGACCTGGTCTCCATAAAAATGCAACTTCTTGAAAGTGTCACTATTCTCTCTTCAGAGAAGCACTCAAACCTTGCCTTCAGACCCCAGGCACCTCATTATCCACAAAAAAATTGTTAAAGTATTGTTAGAGCACTAAAATCAAGTGGATATATAAATACCAATCCTGTATAATGCCATGATACAACTAGCATAACATTTGGGAAAAGATTTGGTTAGAAGCAGTACAGCAACTTTCAGCCTAACCAGTATTTCTTTGTTCTCATGGGGCTTTGCCAGTCAAAATTGAAGGAGCCCATTGTGAACTTTCAATGGCCAGTCAGTGGAATTTCTTACAATTTCCAAGGTGCCTTTTGTTCTGTATTTACTGAAGAGTGTGGCAGACAAATGAGCTTTGTCTCTCAATAATAGCAATGACTTGCAAAGATTTTAACTACATTTAAAAATTTGACTAGGAGAGGACTAGTAAAGTTAAGACATTTCCAAGTTGAAATTAGGTAAATCTAGAGTTCACAAGTATATATCCAGCTTTTCAATTATTTGACAGCTTTTGGGATGGAACAATATAGTTTTGATCAACTTTGAAAAGGATCTACCAATGAACTGAAAGATGACTTAACCGAGACAAGGTACATCACAGAATTTGGAAGAACTGCTCTGATATTGTGAGTTAAGTATTGAGTTGTTGAAAGAATTGAGGCACAGAGGAAATAATAAGGCTGAGACAGTTTTCAAAGTCTTTCTTTGTCCCTATCCTGCTTTAAATGGCCTCTGTTTCCATAGAGAAAAATCTCCATTTATGACTACTGTAAAGCCCCAGGATATTTAGCCAAAAGTTGTAATACTGAAGTCTAGATTGTGAATCATCTGGAAAGGGGTTCACTTATAGAGCTGCAGGTCACATGGCCAACTTGTTTTTGAATTATTCTAAAATGTTGTCTTTGGGAAATTTTGTAGACTCTTCTCCACAATTTTAACGGGGCCCCCCTCCAGACAAGAAGAGCTTCAGCAGCCAATGACAGGCAAATGCATTCTATTATCTCTGTTACCCTTGTTCAATTTCAGGTTTAGAAATATCACCCTATTTTATAAACTTGAGCACCCTAGGCAATTTCATAGATGAGATCACAATACGGCAGTTGAAATTGCACACAATTATTTGAAAAATCTAGGCTGGTAGAAACTATTGACAGGCGAGCACCACAAGCTGGTTGTGTTTTGCAGCAAAGCAGGTGTTGGCATTTATTGCAATTGACAATAAACAATCCTATAGAATTCTTGCCAATCTACAACAGCCAGTAATTGCACACCAGTAATTCAGATGTTTCCACCTCAAATATGTCAACAGCATGGTTTGCAAGCTTCCCAATCCCATCCTTTTCCTACTTAGCTCTCTAAACTCCATTAGGGAACATTCTGCCTTTTATTTCAGTTATGCCAGACCAGTTATGTCTCTTTCTTAAATCTTAAAATAAATTTGGGATAATATAGCTTCTTTTGTTATATTGGCAGAAAGATAATTCATGGAAGCAGACTTTTTAAAACTAGTTAATTTTTCCAAAATCAAGTGGAGGTATTTACTCCTGGTAGATTAGCTATTTCTTTCTTTCTGCCAGAATGGCATGGACAGCTAATATCAGTCAGAATTAGTATTAGAACCAGGATAAAAGACATTTTTTTGTCACCTGTGCATGCTTTTATCTTTTTTAATCGTTATGAATTTCTTTGTTTTATTGTTGTGAGCTATTCACACTTAATTGAGATATGGGTACTATGTAAGCTACGCAGAACCAATGATTGAGATGAGTGGCTATAGAAATTGAATCAATCAATAAATACAAATTTAATAAGTTATTACTTTTATTATTACTCTAATTTAAAATAAATAGGAACATGGTTTTTAGGCAGAAGTTCCTATACATTTTTAGTTAGAAAGAGTCAGATAACTGGAAATCCAAATCTCTGAGATCATGGTAGTCAATATGCTAATTCAGGGGTGAAATGCTCCCAGTTCAGACTGTATTGTCTGATCCGGTAGCGATGGCAGCGGGTGGTTCGGAGAACTGGTAGCAAAAATCCCTGCCCTTCCCCCATACTTTTGCTTTAAAAAAACACAAAAAAAACCCCTCTGATGATCCCGTGGCTCAGCTGGGATCATCAGAACCCTTTAAAAGCATTTTTTCTACAACCTCTTGGCTGAAGAGGTTATTAAAAAATGCTTTTAAAAGGCTCCTCTGGCGATCCCAGCTGAGTTGCTTGATCGTCAGAGCCTCTTCGGCTGAAGAGGTTGTTTAAAAATGCTTTTAAAGGGTTCTGACGATCAGGCAACTCAGCTGGGATCGTCAAAACCCTTTAAAAGCATTTTTTATAACCGCTTTGGTCGAAAAGGTTGTAGAAAAAATGCTTTTAAAAGTAAAAAAAAAAAGTTGGCCATGCCCACCCAGTCACATTACCCCCCCACCAAGCCATGCCTACAGAACCTGTAGTAACAAATTTTACATTTCACCCCAATGCTAATTAATATGTAAATTAAGTGAGTCCCTAGGGAGATAGGGCGGTATATAAATGTGAAAAATAAATAAATAAATAAATAAATAAATAAATAAATAAATAAATAAATAAATAAATAAATAAATAAATAAAATTGAATGAGATTGTCTTATTCTTGCAGAAAATAAATTCATAAATTAAGATCTGCTAATTTATATGCTGCCAGGAGTTAAGGAAAAATTGAAGCATTCATTTTCTATTCATCTATCCTATCTATCCAACCATCCATCCATCATTTGGATGTGGGATGTCTATTTAATTCAGTCAGTCTTGGTTCTGAGTAGATATGTCTAACATTGCAGATAGCCATGCTTTCTCAAGCCATTAAATTTAAATACATAATTAGGTAAATGAAATCAAGACTAGAAAATACATCTGAGTAGTGTAATTTTTACAGAATAGTGTATATTTTAAATGTAAGTCATCATTATACTATTTATAAGCATTTAGCTTCTACAGATTTTAAAATGCTAGTAGCAATCTTTTTATTTCTTTGTAATATTTGGCCAAAATTCATATTGAAAGTAAAAATAAAATTCAATTTTTTTGGACAAGAATATAGACAGGAGTTAAAGCACGTTGTCTGGGCCTTATGTGAAGTGTTCTGATGTGGTCCCAAATATTCTGGAAGTGTACCAAACTCAGACATATTCTGTCTTCAACCATATTTTGTTTCAAGGTTGAAGTGTTTAATTTAAACACTTTGCACACCACTAGAAGCATACAAGAGCAATCCACTGCCTTTTTGAAAGCAATTCACATTTGGTATTACATGTGATAAATGTTTCTTGCTAACTGAATCAAACAACATGCTTCTGTATAACTTCAGATTATAAAACAAGTGCATAAAATGCTGTATAATTAAAGATGCCTTCTAATTAATTATTGTTTTTCTGTTAAACAAATTTTCAGTGGCAGTATTCTTAACTTAATAATGGAAATTGCAATAATAGAAGTAAATTAATGTGGTGGGGAAACATTTACAGAGTAACATTTAAATTAAATATGACATTAACAAGTCTAATGTTTAAATGCTGTATAATTAATATTTGTTCAGCTCCTGACAAATTACAATAATATAATTTTAGTGGCTTTATTTATGGCTCAAGACATTCTTTGATAAACGTTAAATGAGCTATGCTTTCTTTTATTTCTTTATGGTATGTTATACATGCTCTGTATTAATGAAGAGGAAACAGTAATTAGGAAAATTCTAGAATGCGCAGAGATGGATAAATTGACTATGGAGTTGAAAGAGAGAGAGGATTTGGACTATTATGAAACATGGAATAAAATGTACAGTTGGCTCAAAAATAGAAATCGGAACAGAAAATGTTTAACTTAATACTGATGAAACTTAAATTAAAGTAACTGAACCACATTAAAGAGATGTAAATATAACCGAATGTAAATGTTATAAATAAAATATAATAAATGAATATTATAATGTGTGCGTGTGTGTGTATGTATGTATGTATGTATGTATGTATGTATGTATGTATGTATGTGTGTGTATATATATATATATTGGAGTAATGCAATTATAATCCTATTGAGAAGTAAATAGAAATGATAGAATAGAGAACTACAAAAGCAAAATACGTATGTCAATACGGAATGCTGTAAAATCACCATTGATGGTATGTAATGTTTAATACATTATGTTTTGATGTGGGTTTTTTATATATGTGTGTGTGTGATTGTTTTTTGTGTTGTTTTTAAAGACAAACTGTTTAATAAAAAATATTTTTTTAAAAAAGTATTGAAATCCCTAGTGTTCCTTCTTTCAACACATACATAGCTTCGCTAAATTCTTTGGATTGGTATTTACATTTGAAAATAAATATTGCTGAAGTGTTTTTTCTTTTTGTAAACGCACTTAATGGGAGATTGAAAATAAAGGTCCCAAAGGATTGAAAATATAACTAAAGCAACAAGAAAGAGATTACTAAGTTTATTATTTGACCATGGATATTAAATGCTGCATATTATAGTTGTATTAAAATCCAAACTAGCCAGATAGCAAAGAAGAGATGGGATGGAATAAAATATGGTTCAGTATTTCACTCTGATAGGCTTAGTTTAATTTAATGAACAAATTGAATGTTAAGAAATGATCCTTGGTAGAACTTGTTTTCGATTTGAATATTTTCTAGATGAACCTCTTAATTAATTTTGGCCTTTCATGAGGAAGGCCAAGCTAAACAGATAGAAAAAGCATCATTTTTGTTTGGGATGATTTAATCATTGAATTCAGACATTGTACTAATACATAATGTGATTTCTTTTGTTTTACCATGTTTCATGAATTCAGCTGAAAGTTATTCCAATTGTTCTGTATGTTGTGGGAGCCATCTGGTCTTATCAAACAAGAATGATGGATTTTTCATGGTTGAAGCAAAATCTTAAATCTCAAGAGGCCCTAGGACCATGTTAAGCTTTAAGCCTTTGCATTCACCAGCTATACAAACACCTCTATTGTTATATTAAGATTCTAGATTTTTGTTTTGTCAATTCCTGCTCAAGAAAGTGTGTCTCAGGAGATCTCACTGAGACTTTTTAGAGCTGCCAACATAATTTTGTCTTATTTTCTGATATGTACATACTTTTGTTCACTTGCAAAGTAGATTTCTAAATCCTCTTGAAGCTGTAAGGCAGTTATAGTTTTTGAGGGTAGGCTACTTTCTGAGGTTGCTGTGATCTAAGTACACATAGTCCTCCACTTACGACCAATATTTTTGTTACTAAGTGAGACAATTGAGTTTTGCTCCATTTTGTAACCTTCCTTGCCAGATGTTAAGTGAATCACTGCAGTTTTTAAGTTAGTAAAATGGTTGTAAATTGAATCTGACTTCCCCATTGACTTTGCTGGTCAGAACGTTGCAAAAGGTGTTCATATGATCCTGGGACATTGCAGTCATCATAAAAATGAGGTAGTTGCCAATGAGTTGTCTGGATTTTGATCACATGACCATTGGGATGCTGCAATGTTTGAGAAATTGTCATAAGTCACTTTTTTCAGTGCTGTCACTAAATTGAAGGCTGTAAGTCAAGGACTACCTATAGTACTTCTATAAGGAGCTGATCTAAAGAAGGCTTTGACTTCAATGGCAATCAATGAAAATGAAAGATATTTATGTATGTCTTTCATAATATTTATTTTATTCGTTTGCAATATTTATAAGTGCCCAATAACAAATTCTCATTCTCTCTCCCTCCCTCCCTCCTTCCCTCCCTCCCTCCCTCCCTCCCTCCCTCTCTCTCTTAAAAGGAAAATTAGGTTTTTGGTTTTTTTGGAACTCTCTCTAAATCAGTTCTGCAAACAAAACAAATTTGAAAAAACCTAATATCTAAATATTTGTACATCTTCATCTAAGACCATAACTGGTGAAAAATTAAATTCCTAAGTAGCTATTGAATTTAAGTGCACTTAATTGGAAATGGCATTGAAATGGCATTTCAAACTCATACTCAATATATGTTTTGCTTTCAAACACTTATGCATAGTCCAAAATACAGTAAATCATGCAGAATGTCTGCCACAATTCTATTTAAGCCAAGTGAAACATAACATGACATAGTACATACATCATTTCTTGATTAAATTTGATGAACTTCAAGTCATTACCAGTAAATTGGAAATGCTACGTGGTTTACCACGTGCAGCTGTAGGACACTCTGATCATTGCATGATTCACCTTGTACCTGCTTACAGGCAAAGACTTAAAGCCATAAAACCAATAATTAAATCAGTGAAAACCTGGACGGAGGAATCAGAATTAAAGCTACAGGCATGTTTTGACTGCACTGATTGGAATATTTTTAAAGATACCTCTGCAGACCTGGATGAACTCACAGATACTGTAACATCATATGTCAGCTTCTGTGAAGACCTATGTGTACCTACAAGGAACTTGCGAATACACAGTAATAACAAACCTTGGTTTACACCTAAACTTAAGCAGCTACGACATTCCAAAGAGGAAGCCTACAGAAAAGGTGATAAAATGCTGTACAATCAGGCCAGAAATGCACTAACAAGGGAGATAAGAGCAGCAAAAAGAAGCTACTCTGAAAAGCTAAAGAATCAATTTTCAGCAAATGAACCAGCAAACATGTGGAAAACTCTTAAAAATATCACCGCTATGGCAAACCTCCTTCCCAGGCTGAAGGTAATCAACAACTGGCAGATGACCTGAATGAGTTTTACTGCAGGTTTGAAAGGAAACTACAGCCACCTATCTCCACAACCCCATCTCAGACACACCAACAACAGCCAAGCCTCCTACAACTGACCCCATTTCATTGGGTTCACAACCCTAGTGATCACAGAAAAGGAAGTGCAGGACCTATTTCACAGACAAAAGCCAGGAAAAGCTCCAGGCCCAGACAAGATAACTCCTTCTTGCTTAAAAGTCTGTGCTGACCAATTGGCCCCATCTTCACCCATATTTTCAATAAATCACTAGAGATGTGCTATGTTCCTTCTTGCTTCAAACGCTCTACCATCATCCCAGTGCCAAGAAGCCCACCATCAAGGAACTGAATGACTACAGACCAGTTGCTCTAACATCTGTAGTCATGAAAACCTTTGAAAGGCTAGTGCTTTCCTACCTGAAAACCATCACGAATCCGCTTTTAGACCCCTTGCAATTTGCATACCGAGCAAATAGATCAACAGATGATGCTGTTAATATGGCTCTGCACTACATCCTACAACATCTTGAGTCTCCAAAGACCTATGCAAGGGTCCTTTTTGTAGACTTTAGTTCAGCATTCAATACCATCATTCCAGACATTCTTCTAACTAAGCTAAACCAGCTACAGGTACCGGAACAGACTTGTAAGTGGATCACAAGCTTCCTAACAAACAGGAAGCAGCAGGTGAAGCTAAGCAAGATCACATCAAATACCTGTACAATTAGCACAGGCCCCCCCCAAGGCTGTGTGCTCTCCCCACTTCTCTTCTCTCTGTATACCAATGACTGCATCTCCAATGATCCATTTGTTAAGCTACTGAAGTTCGCAGATGACACAACAGTGATTGGTCTCATTCGAGACAATGACGAATCCGCATATAGACGTGAGGTCGAACGACTAGCCTTGTGGTGCAACCAAAACAATCTGGAACTGAACACACTCAAAACCGTAGAAATGGTGGTAGATTTTAGGAAAAACCTTCCATACTTCCACCTCTCACAATACTTGACAACACAGTATCAACAGTAGAAACCTTCAAATTTCTGGGTTCTATCATATCGCAAGATCTCAAATGGACAGCTAACATCAAAACATCATTAAAAAGGACAACAAAGAATGTTCTTTCTGCGCCAACTCAGTAAGCTCAAACTGCCCAAGGAGCTGCTGATCCAATTCTACAGAGGAATTATTGAGTCTGTCATTTGCACCTCTATAACTGTCTGGTTCGGTTCTGCAACCCAACAAGAAAACACAGACTTCAGAGGATAATTAGAACTGCAGAAAAATAATTGCTACCAACTTGCCTTCCATTGAGGACCTGTATACTGCACGAATCAAGAAGAGAGCCGTGAAAATATTTGCAGATCCCTCGCATCCTGGACATAAACTGTTTCAACTCCTACCTCAAAACGACGCTATAGAGCACTGCACACCAGAACAACTAGACACAAGAACAGTTTTTTCCCGAAGGCCATCACTCTGCTAAACAAATAATTCCCTCAACACTGTCAGACTATTTACTGAATCTGCACTACTATTAATCGTTTCATAGTTCCCATCACCAATCTCTTTCCACTTATGACTGTATGACTATAACTTGTTGCTGGCAATCCTTATGATTTATATTGATATATTGATCATCAATTGTGTTGTAAATGTTGTACCTTGATGAACGTATCTTTTCTTTTATGTACACTGAGAGCATATGCACCAAGACAAATTCCTTGTGCGTCCAATCACACTTGGCCAATAAAATTCTATTCTATTCTATTCTATTCTAATGTAACCCAAATAGACAGTTTTCATGAGTCATAGGATTTATGGCTGCTAGTACTTGACACTAATAATGAAATGCCATATTTTCCTGTCCCTTGGAAGTAAAATATAACGCCTTGCTACTTAGGTATCCTTTGCTTTATATAGAACAGTTAGTTCTGTATTTGTTTTATAAAAGTTATTTGAGAAATAAATGAATTGAGTCACACTGGTAACAGGAGAGTGCCTCTATATTTTTGAATTTAAACTTTTTAGAGCATGTTTTTAAAATGTTCTAAACAGTTTAGTTAACCAAATTAAAATATTTATGATCAGGTTAGACCTGTTAATTTCTTTTAAACTTGTTAAAGAAGGCAATATTATATTACTTAGTGTGATTTTGATCATGGCAACAGAGATGTTAAATAAATAGTATATCCTCCTAGGTACTATAACTGAGAAAAGGAATTGCCTAGATTTATTTTATAAAATTAATAGATCAGATATACTATACTAACCTAGTTGAAGTGTTGATTAAACTATCATTTGTATTTCATTTAGATATCATTTAGTGAATAGGCCAAAGGGAGCTGAGTTTATACAACATGCTAAGCCATAAAATATTTGGTTTTTTTAAAAAAATCATTTATAAACGATACAAAATGTGTTTTATAAAATATGGCTTAAAATGCAGTAATGAAGCTAATTTCATTAGTGTTAAGCCATAATATGTAAATGGTAGCTTTTTGAATCCAGTCTCTGTGTATGTCAATATACATCAGAGATGATTTGGTAAAATTCCAGAGTTTTCCTGAAACAATTTTCTTCTCATTCAATTTTGCTTCCATCTGTACATAAGTTATTGTTACCAAAAGACAGTGACTGCATTGATATTTATATGACTGAAATAGTGAGTCATAAAACCCATGAGGAGCAAAGAATCTTTTTTTTATAATACAATTTTATTATTTAATGTATTATTAGAGTATAAAATACAAATGAAAAAGAGAATAGTGGGAAAATGGGAAAAGGAAAGAGAAGTGTAGACTAAAGGGAGTCATTAACTTCAGACTCTTTTCATCGCAATTGAATGAACATAATAATGTTACTGCCTCGGTTTTTTACTTTGCATATTCAATATACACTAGCCATTTCTATAATGAAAAAAACTCAAGCACAAAATCTCAGTAAAGGAAAATATTTGTAGCTCAAGGTTGAAATGAGGGCTTCTTGGTGCTCTCTGAGGTTGGTTGTTTTGTTGCAGATGTTTCATCACCCAAACTAGTTTTGGATAATGAAACGTCTGCGACAAAACAACCAGGCTCAGAGAGCACCAAAGACCCCTTGCAAAATCCTGAAGCACTTTCCAGATAGGTTCAAATTAGATGTGTTTTTGATTAAAGCAGTTAATTTGGTCACCTCCACTAGTTCCATCAGTTTTTCCAACCATTCTTCCATTGTGGGGATTAGTGTATCTCTCTATTTTCGTGCATAAATCATTCTCACTGCTATAAAAATGTAGAACAATGTTCAGATACAGAAGTTTCTTCAAATGAATATGCAAATTAAACCAGAGACTTTTCTTCTAGATTTAATGGACAAAGAACTTGGGGGGGAAAAAGTGAAGAGTGAAGAATCAATTAATCTAGCTTTAAAATTGCTTAGAGCAAAAGTTTTAAAACTCATTGCAAAACGAAAAATGAAATTTTAACTAGGTATTTTAGTGAAGGAGAAGTAATTTGTTGGATGTAAGATGAAAAGCTGTGAAAGTAAACATCAGTCTCATCGTAGACACATGTCACTGATTGATGTTTTCCCTGCACAGCTGCCTAGAGGTAAAGTCTTTGAAATAGCATAGTAGGTATTTTGTCTATGGGAAAGAACACTTTGTTTCGTTGTTGCTTTTTTGATACCAGGCTATATGTCTTTATTTTCAATCAAAGGAAAAACAGTAAATCAGAATAATTGCTTTACCCTGTGGCATTTTTGTTTGTAAAAGGAAGAAAAAATGACGTAGAACCTTCAAATTAACTTTCATTTGAACTAGGTAAAAAGTCTAAAAAATTACTTGCATCCCAATATAGCATTTCATTAATCTGTCACCAATCCCTGAAAAGCTAGTCTATTCCTTTTATGTGCACTGCAGTATATGTTTTCATTTGGAAATATTTTTTAACATTAATGAGTAGAAAACCATCAGTCCCATAAAAATTCATGTAAGCTATTAAAACAGCAAGTTTGTAAGGCGAAGTTGTTTTTCTTTAGTTAAAAAGAAACGGAATTATTAGCTGTAAAAGGAGATAGGCATATCTGAGAATTATGAAACGCCTGCTCTTAAGGGAACTCTGGGAGTTGAAGTCCACACATCTTGAAATGGTCAAGTTTAAAAAACAGTCCTAGTGTTTACATTAGCTTCAGTCCTGTTAGAATAATCCTGACTTCTGGGGCTAATATGAATTTGGACCTTTCTGTAGCAATGCAGTTACCTTTGTCCTTGACTGCTCTATGATACGTACTGTCAAGGTTCCAGAAATACCTCTTCTGCGTAAAAGAAACTCGGAGGCATTTCTTTTCCAGAGTTCTTTACTAGCATGAGGAGACTGGCACACGATGAGTGCAATTCCAAAACTGAAGTTCCGGATTCTTTTCCCAGTTATACAAACCCCAAGAGTCCCACCCCCCTGACCCCTTTGATGGTCACATGGTCCCACGTTTTTCCAGTTCATTCGAATATCTTCTTGCCACTCTTCCTGCAGATGTGAACACCATCCGACCTTGACCGCTTGAAGAATGTTACCATACCCCTCAACCCCCCTCCTCCCCTCAGGGGAAAAATGTGGCAGCGTCTGGAACCCTAAAGTCTAATATGGTTTCCAGGCCTGACAGGCGTCCCCCCTTGGAAAAGAAGCTATATCCTAGGAAAGAAAACAAAGAGTCGATAAAGAAGAGTGTCAGTGGTCCACAATTCCCTTCTACCCCCCCCCCCTCCAAGAGGTTTCTTAGGTTTGTCAGGGAAAGTGTCGTGAAATTGTTTAATCAAATTGTCCACATTTACTTTCCAACTTTTGACCCAAGTAGATTCAGATAATGGATATCCTTCCAGTGGACTAAGTATTGTAATTGACCTCTGTAGAGTCTAGAGTCAAGAATTTTCTTGATTTCATAGTGGGTTTCACCTTGGATTATCAATGGGGGTGGGGGAGCGGTAGGGTGAGGTCTCAGATCAGACTGTCTAGCAGGTTTTAATAAGCTGGTATGGAATACCGGGTGTATTTTCCCAACATGCGAGGGAGTTTGAGTTGACGGTAACGGATTAATAATTTTTACAATGGGGAAAGGACCCAAAAATTTTGGACCGAATTTTCTGCTGGGTATTCTTAATCTTAGATACTTAGTAGACAAAAAGACTTTATCTCCAATGCGAAAAGGGGGTTGAAGGGAACGGTGTTTGTCAGCTTGGGTTTTGTAATTCCGAGCTGTCACAGCTAAGGCCTTTTTTGTGTTTTCCCAACCTTTCTTCAACGAATTTATCCAGTCCGTTAGGGAAACTGAAGTGGGGGGTTGCACGGGGAGTTCAGGCATTGGAACGAAGTCCATGCCGCTGGTTACTTGAAAAGGGGTTAACCCCATGCTGCTGTGTACCGCATTATTATATGCAACCTCTGCAAATGGTAACAAGTCGGACCAGTTTTCTTGTTGGTAATTTACATAACATCGTATGTATTGTTCCACCATCGAATTTAATTTTTCAGCCGCTCCGTTAGTCTCCGGATGGAATCCAGAACTAAGTCCTTGAGACGACCCAATGGACCGTAGGAACTCTCTCCGAGTTTTGGAATAATGTCAAGGTTCCAGAAATACCTCTTCTGCGTAAAAGAAACTCGGAGGCATTTCTTTTCCAGAGTTCTTTACTAGCATGAGGAGACTGGCACACGATGAGTGCAATTCCAAAACTGAAGTTCCGGATTCTTTTCCCAGTTATACAAACCCCAAGAGTCCCACCCCCCTGACCCCTTTGATGGTCACATGGTCCCACGTTTTTCCAGTTCATTCGAATATCTTCTTGCCACTCTTCCTGCAGATGTGAACACCATCCGACCTTGACCGCTTGAAGAATGTTACCATACCCCTCAACCCCCCTCCTCCCCTCAGGGGAAAAATGTGGCAGCGTCTGGAACCCTAAAGTCTAATATGGTTTCCAGGCCTGACACGTACCTTGTGTTGTTATTTTGTTAGGCTGAATCTGTTTTTAATTAGACAGACAGACAGACAGACAGACAGACAGACAGACAGATAGATTGATAGATGACAGATGGATGGATAGATGTGTAGATAGATGTGTAGATAGATGTGTAGATAGGCATATAGCCATTCATCTCAGAGATATGACTCTGGACAACACTTAACAAAATAAACAGTTAAAAATTAATACATAGAAGCCACTCAAAGTCATACATGTTTGTAGGTTTTAATAAATAAAATAAATTCTGTGAGAAAAAGAATGTACGTGACATAAATTATTAAGGCAGTATAAATGCTTCTAGGAACTTGAGTGAAGATTTTGACAACGGTATATAACTGGCTTATGCAGCTGTCTTTCCACAGATGGAAGTCAGCCTTAGGAGAGTTCTGAAGGTCTTTGTGTTATGCTACAAAGACAAGTATTATAAACTATATAAAAATTGTGTTTTTTACATACCGTAGTTAAAGTTAAATGCAGTTATAAGTACAAGGGCCAGTTACTTTTTCAGTTTTGTTATAACTTCAAATGGTTGCTAAACAGCACAGTCATTGAGTGAAGATAATCTGTATAACAGATAGCATTGTGATGGATCAGAGTTTCTTTAATGATAGTAGTAGAGCAGCTGCTATTATAGACTAATAGTATTGCTGCAAATACATGTATTGTTTCTGGAGCAATTCTGACTTAGATGGAGTCAAGAAGAAAATTTAGTAAAGTTGAAGAGGCAGGATTGCAATAGGAACACAGTCAAAATTCCAGGATGCATAAAAAATAGAGAAATGTTTAGTGAAATTCACCAATTTATCTTAAACTGTACTGAGCTTTTATCAGAGCTTGTTTTAGTACTCTCCATTTGGCAGTTCTAGAGGAAGGATTTACTAATACTGCAACTATGCAGAAGTTATGTCCTTGTGAATTTGGGAAGATGGGGCCAATTGAAAACACATTTTTAACAGGTAAATTATTAGTGATCTCCAGTTGAGTCTATTGCAGGCCCTACTAATAAAGATGCCCAGCCTCCTTAATGATTTTATATTTATCACCTTTTTGTGGACAAAACCTGAAGATGAGATATAGAATTATCAGATACTTCTTTCTAGCTTCAACAGTTTGCCACCTTACATAAACTTTGGGAGGTAGGACTAATGCATATGACAATTGTAGCCTTCCTATTTGGAATTTATTGGGAGTGTTTTATGTAGGTATAGCTCGTTTAAGACAATAATAAGCTTTCCTTCCTTATTATATATTAAATCCCTTGATCAAACTGGCATTTTTTTGATGTATCATCTTGTCAACTTTATCATTTTTGGGGTCCTGGTTTTGATTAGTTTTTGTTCTTTTTTGGTGCAGTGTCTATGATCTTGACAGAAATATGCTACGAAGAAAAGAATGGGAAAAGAGAAATCAGGAGACCCAGCATGAAGACAGCATATTTAATACCAGTTATTCTCTCTTTAGTGAACCGTACAAGGTATGTACTGTATACTTTATCTATATCCTACTCACCTATTAGATTGACTTGTCTATGGAATAGTGAAATAGATTAGGTATAACTTCTATAAGGCAAAAGTGTTTAACATTTGCAGATTTTTGTTTATTGTGCCTTCCAAGTTATATTGATTCATTTCCTCATCAGTTCCAACCAAATGTTACATAGTTTTCTGTGATCTAAAATTATTTCAACTCCTTCAACTCCTAGGTAAAAGTTCCTAAATATTTCTATCCAGATCATCTTCCTTTCCCCCTGCATCTGTCCTTGAATGGATTAAAATTGACACTATATCACTGATCTCATTTAATTTTTTAAAAATTACTAATTAATTTGTTTTACGTTGCCATCCATCTCACAAAGCTACTTGTGAGAATGACTGCTTTCTTAATTAACTCTTTTGAACAATACTAGTCCAAATTAAATAAATTTGATTCAGTAAAGGCAACTGCAGTAATTTATGTTCTTATTTTAATTGAACTGTAGAAATAGGTTATTATTGATAAGTATAGTTTCACACAATGAACTGACTTCATAAAGCATGCATTTAAGTTGATGATCAATTAAGTTTAGGTGCTTGTTATTATTCTATTCCAGCATTCCAGGATTAGATTCAGCCAGAGGTACTTCTCAATTTATGACCATACTTGGGACCAGAATTTAAACAAATTAAATTGTTGAATGTTAAACAAATAAAATCTTCACCAATTGACCTTGCTTGTCAGAAACTAACTGAAAGTCATAAATCACAATACAACACTGCAACCATTGTAAATGTGAGCTATTTAGTAAGCATCCAAACTGTAATCATGTGCTCGTGGGGGTGTTGCTACAATTGAAATTTTGAGGACAGATTGTAAATCACTTTTTCTGAGACCATTGTATCTTCAAACCATCATTAAATGAGTGGTCATAATTTGAGAACTACCTGTGCATTGAAAAAAATAAGCTGTTTTAAAATGAGATTACCCTTGTATAGCCTAGTCAATATATTTCTTCCTTTTTTAAAGTAAACCCTTCAGATAAATTGACAAACTATGCAGTTTCAATTTGATAATACAGACTTAAATGTTAACCTGTTTTTCAGAGATCCAACATCATTCTTGTTTTTTTGCAGGATTATGTTATCATCCACCAGAAATTTCCATTCAGGATACGTTGTTGGTTTTTTCATGTACTTTTGCATGGAATAATGAAATGTTTTCCTTAACCAAAAAAGACAAACATACCTTGGTCCCTGCACCTCTTTGAATCTGTATTTTCCCATGCTTTAGCCTCATCCCACATTGCTATTTTATGCTATGAACACAACTTCTTGTTGTTTCCTTTCCTCTATAGGTTTCTATATCACAGCAGCAGAACCTACTTCTTAAGAGGTATTATACAGAGCTAATAGGCGGTTAAAGACACTGAGCTTGTCAGCTGGAAAGCTGACAGCACAGGTTCGAGACCTGAGTGCTGTGCAATGGGATGACTTCCCGTTACTTGCCTCAGCTCCTATTCACCTAGCAGTTTGAAAGCATGCAAATGCGAGTAGATAAATAAATACCACTTTGGTGGGAAGGTAACAGCATTCTGTGCACCTTGACGGATAGCATGCTGACCACATGATCACAGAAGTGTCTTCAGACAATGCTGGCTCCCTCAGCTAAGAAACAGAGATGAGCACTGCCCCCTAGAGTCAGATATGACTGGACAGGAGAAACCTTTGCCTTTACCTTTACCTAAAGAAAGGGCATCTTGTTATTTAAATTATAACTAGAGAATGTTTTAGTCTATGAAATAGGCAAGTCAGTAAGGATGCTGTTTCACTATTTGTGCAATAAATAGTTAACTACGTATATACAGGTAATCCTCCAGTTACCTGTATTTAGTGACTATATGAAGTTGTGTAATAACCCGCCCCCAAGTATTTACCACACAGTCCCAAAATTATGAATGTTGCAGCACCATGGCAGTCATTAATCCTTAGGAATGACCACAGAGGCATTGCAACATTTACTCTGCCTATCCCCCTCATGTGCACTTAACAACCTGCACATTCAATTAGCGAATGCGTGGGTGAAAGGGAGTTTTCACATTCATTTGACATGATTCATTCCAACGAATCCTTAGGTTAGAAATGTAATTGGCAGGCTTCATTACATTTGTAACTCGAGGACTATCTGTATTTAAAGTATGTATTTATTTATTAATTTCTTGAATAATGAAGAATTACAAAGAAACATATTTACCTGAGCTAGGATACTTTTGAACTGGAAAGTTACATTATGTTTTCACAACATTTGTAATTAATCTTTATTGTGGATTCTACAATATCCTAAAACATAAATTAACCAAAACAGCTGTGTTTTCAGAACATCTAAAAAGTAAAAATCACATAGCATATTAGAGACATACAGATTTTACGTCTTTCACTAATCTGAATACTATATAATATGACTGCTGTTATATTGTTCTATAAAGTTTGAATTTATTTACAAATGCATAAATACTATGAGGCACTATTGTAAGCAGTGGTGGGATTCAAGTAATTTAACAACCAGTTCTCTGCCCTAATGATTTCTTCCAACAACCAGTTTGCCAAACTGCTCAGAAAGTTAACAACCGGTTCTCCCGAAGTGGTGCGAACTGGCTGAATCCCACCCCTGATTGTAAGGCAATAGATCTATGTAAGTTACTTAACCTCTGCTATATATTCATTGTCTAATGCTTACCAACATTCAAATAAATAGAATTATTAGATAGTCTCAAACAATAACATGTATTTTTTTAAATCATCAATCTTACACTACAAAATTACTGCACATTATTTCTTGACCTTTTATTTATTTTGATTATTTCCTTTACAGACGAATAAGGGGGATGAACTGTCTAGTCGTATCCAGAATACACTGGGTAACTACGATGAAATGAAAGAATTGTTGACCGATCACTCCAATCAAAGCCAGCTTGTTGGTGTTCCAAAAGCCTGTATGTCACAGGCATCTATGAACAAAATGGAGGAGCACTTTTCTGCTGAAACTATGACCCATACTCAGACTTCTGTTTGCAGTCCTCAGTCTTCTTTGCCAGTGATGCTTTCTGGACAGCTAAGCAAGAATGCAAAAATAGGTTGGCCGAAATCTGGGTGTTGCTTAGAGAATCAGCAGAGGGTGGGCAAACATAGGCATGGATTGTCAGATTCACAGAGTAATGATTTCAAAATAGCTAACCAAAAGAGCAGCTTGGAAAAGATTATGCATTATGTACACAGTCCTTCTCCATCATCTTCATCCAGTGCTATTCAAGGTCCTATAGCATCCTTACTTGTAGAGAACATTCAAACACAACAGCAGTCAAAATTGAGCTGTGCCACAGAGACTGGAGTCCAGGCTCAAGAAAGACCAGCTATGCATAGCAATGGACACTGTGTACAAAATTTTCATCCTGCACTTGCTTCAAAACCAAATATAATTCAGCAGAAACCAACAGCTTATGTGAGGCCAATGGATGGTCAAGATCAGGCTCCTGATAAATCTCCAAGACTAAAGGTGCCGGATGAAACCAGCATGCTCTGCACCTCATACAGAGAGATGTCTTCAGTTAAAAATGAATCAGCTAGGACCAAGTCAAAAATGACAAAGTGTGGCATTTCCAAGCAAGAAGAGGTAAGTTTAATTATGGCGCACCTTTCATAATAAACCAATAAAGAATCACTTTTTAAATATTTAGGGTGATAACCCATGTAGCTTTTTAATTTTAGGAAGAATGTTTTGAATTGGATTTCCAGTGTTTTATGACTCAAATTGTAAGCGGCAAACATGCACTATAATCAATATTTTGATATAATAGAGTTCAATTTATTGCTTAGTAATGAGATGACTTCATTCAATATGTGCATTCTTAATGGTTTATGTGTTTTATAAACTGTGCAATTGTTCAACTATTCATATTTCTTTGAAAAGATGACTCTTATTTCGCAACTCCTTTCAAGAGTTTCTGGTAAATGACTTTTAGTGAATTGATTTTTTTTAAAATGGAACTACTGTATACAGAGGTAGCAAGGATTTACATTACAAATGGGTAATATCTGCATACGTGAGGACTGCACTTGGCCTTGGAATAGATTGCTGGGAGTTCACTCCTGAAAGAAGCAATAGGAAAGAGAAAAATATGAACTGAGCTAGGAAAAATTAGATTAAAAATCCATTTCTCCAAATGAATACTTTTAAATTGAATGAAATCACACAGCTAAAATGCATCATCAAATGTTATGACAATACTCAAGGATTTTCAAGGAGGCAGAAGGTCAGGTTACTCTGCCAGGCAACTATGATGAAAATAGCAAGTTAAAAATTATTTGCTGGTCTTTTTCAGAAGCCAGATATCCAGACAGCTTTGTCATAAGGAACTTTAAACAATAAGGATAGTATTAAGCTAAGACCTTTCCACTCATGGTGTATATATATCCTTTCAGATGTTGTGTGTATATGTATGCATCAGGGGTGGGTTCTACTTACCTTTACTACCAGTTTGCATTGTGCCCGCCCACGTGTGCTTGCTCACCTCATGCATGCACACGCTCTTCTGTGCATGCACAGAAGAGTTTTGATGACGTTTGGTCAGTGGGCGTAGCCTCCCGCCTGTTTTACTACCAGTTCTAGAGAACCGGTCCGAACCGTGGGCAACCCACCACTGGTATGCATATATGGGTTTGCAAACAGTATTCTCCAAAACTACACTATCTATTATTTTTTATTTCTATAGTTAAAGTTCTGTTGTTGTGAGGGAAAACACAATTTAGTATAGCAAACACAATCTGTGATTGCTCAAAACCCCTATTGATTTAAAGTTCATCTGCTAAGGCATTAGCTGTAGTTTCCAGTTTCCTAGGTTTAAGAATGTTGAGTCGACATGATATTGTTTTAAATCTGATCTTAAATAGTAGACTTTTTAAAATAGAGTTATTTCTGCGGTATTTTTTCTCCTGTGGGACTGGTCTGTCAGGGGAACCTTGTCTACCCAATTATGGGATGAAGCATACTGCTTCAGTTTTCATCTTTCAGCCCCAATCCAGAGGTCTTCTCAGGCAGTCGCTTTATTTCTTTGTCGGTAAAACATAACTTTATTTCTGCAGTGTTTAAGTTCTTATATCTTTTATCGCAGGAACCTGATATGTCTTCAGTTCATGAAGTTGATTTCAGTACAATGAATCACAGGAAATAGCATTTGAATACAAATCACAGGACATTACTTTTAAATTTGCAGGAAAAGCTGATTTCCTCTACAGATCTATTCTGTATTTAATATTGTTAATCAGCTTTAGAAGGTTCCTGATAGCTTGACATAAAATTAATCATAACAATTTCTAAAGTTTAATGTAGTGAAATATCTTTATACGTTAAATATAACAAGTATATTTCATTAAATTAATTTTTGAAAAGTTCATTCAGGATGTGATTTTTTTAGTCATTTTCATCAGTTTTAATCAAAATGCATACTCAAATATTATCCACCTTTGAAAAATTATCCTACTTCTCAATATAAATTATAGTCTCTCAACTCAAGTGTTGCTATTTCTAATGTAGAATTTTACTGTGAGCAGCTTACAAAATATATTATTAGAATGTTGTACTGAATAGGAAAAAATAGGTCACAGAGAAAATCTGCTAGTATCTAATATGATACTTTAAAATTATTTGCTATCAACACATTTAGTCTCATTTATCTCCGACTTCTTATTTATACAGTGTTATAAATGCAATAACAAGCCAAGATTCAAGGTTTGGAGTGAAAAAAAAATCAGAATTAGACAAGAATAATGCATTGTCACAGGATATGTCAAAGATGACTTTGATAATGGAAGGTACTCAGATATTCTAAAGGAGTTGCATCTTTCCCCAGGATTGTTTGAGTGTTCTTTGCAGCTGCAGTGCAGTCCAAAAACCCCCTGACTTGGCCAGGGAGGGCATGGCTGAGGTGGGCATGGCCAGCTCGACATCACTCATGTCGGGGGCATCTGTGGTGGCCCAGGCAGAGCTGGGGGGATCCATTGTCTCCAGTGGAGGATGATGAGACCAGGGAGAGCGTCAAACCCTTGTCCTCTAGCCTAGAGGAGCCTCGCTGTCCCTTTCAGGCCACACATGCTCCCCCCCGAGCTCCATTTTCACTGGCAGAGGGCACTGCAGGCTAGTCCTTTGCTGTTTCCAGCGCAGCCCCGTGGGCCAGTTCTAAGCATCCTGCAGGGTGGATCTGCCCCACGGGCCTTGAGTTTGACCCCCTGCCATAAAGAAACATAAATGGATGCAGGAATTTAAAAATATTGTTTCTTTGGATTTAAGATTGAAATTAATTCACCAAAATATTTTATTCCAAGTTTATGGAATGATTCAGAGAATGCATCAAAAAAGATGAAATGTAGATTTTCTTTGTGCATGATATAAATAATTCAAGACTACATTGACATACATTAACTTCTCTGATTTGATCCAGTATTTTTATTGTTTACTTTTTGGAATAAGTAGATTTGTGGGTAAATGTTTTCAAGATAGAAATGTGAATTCTATTTTAATATGTGCTTCAAAATCATGGAATCTGACCATTTTTAAGGAATTTTGATTACATCAGTCATGAGGCATAGCCAAGATAATTATGCTGAGAGATTGAAAAAGTATTACTACTCTAAACTCCAAGAATGTAGTAAAAAAACATGTAATTTTCCTTTTTTTGAAAAATGCACTTCACTTCTGCTAATCCAAAAATGGTACAAAATATTTCCTTTTGCTGAAGATCTCATAATAATTTACAAGAAAAGACAAATCTTTAGGTATTATTAAATATAATAACAGTTATTAAATATATATTTAGGTGATTTATATCAATTTAACATGTTAATATTTAACTTTGATTTTGTTTACTTATCAATATAACTTAATTAATTATATTATCTGTTGAACAGCTATATATTATCTTTTTGAAATCTGTTTTGTTCATTGTTCTGTACTTTTTTAAAAGATTCAATTAAAAATGTTTCATGACAATTGTCTTAAAACTGATGGCAAAGAATATAAAAACAGTTGAACCAAGTGCAAATATAATCAGTCATTTAGATTGTTCTAATTCAATGTGAAAATATATTTTGATAATTAGTTTTTTATATTTATTTATTTATTTATTTATTTATCGTATTTGTATACCGCCCTATCTCCCTAGGGACTCAGGGCGGTTCACAGGCAAATAAAAAGGTACATATAAATACAAAGTAAAATAACAGTTAAAAAGCTTATTCTACATGGCCCAATTTTTAAAAACAATATAAATAATAAAACCCATTAAAACCAATATAAAATTTAAAATCTAATCCAGTCCTGCACAGATGAATAGATGTGTTTTAAGCTCGCGACGGAAGGTTCGGAGGTCCGGAAGTTGACGAAGTCCTGGGGGGAGTTCGTTCCAGAGGTGGGAGCCCCACAGAGAAGGCCCTTCCCTGGGTGTCGCCAGACGGCACTGCCTAGCTGACGGCACCCTGAGGGGTCCCTCTCTGTGAGAGCGCACGGGTCGGTGGGAGGTATTCGGTCGCAGCAGGCGGTCCCGTAAATAACCCGGCCCTATGCCATGGAGCGCTTTAAAGGTGGTTACCAAGACCTTGAAGCGCACCCGGAAGGCCACAGGCAGCCAGTGCAGTCTGCGCAGGAGAGGTGTCACATGGGAGCCACGAGGGGCTCCCTCTATCACCCGCGCAGCCGCATTCTGAACTAACTGAAGCCTCCGGATGCCCTTCAAGGGGAGCCCCATGTAGAGAGCATTGCAGTAATCCAGACGAGACGTCACGAGGGTGTGAGTGACCGTGCATAGGGCATCCCGGTCTAGAAAGGGGCGCAACTGGCGAACCAGGCGAACCTGGTAAAAAGCTCTCCTGGAGACGGCCGTTGTTGTGTCTTGCCTGCCCTCAGAGCAGCCAGGGCCTTCTTACCTGCTCCCGAACACTGAGGAATGTATGCCTCCCGGCCCAAGTCCTGGCTCCATGCCCACACAAACTGCAGAAGAAGGAGAATCTCCCGGCCCCAGCCCTGACTCCATGCCCAGGCAAACGGAGCAGCTAGACCCCTCCCCCTCCTCCACAGCATGTGAGCCTGAGGAGGGTTTATTCCCAACAGCTGATTGGAGTAATCCTCGCATCAGAAGATTGGATAGGCGGAGGCAACAGAGGAAGGAGGGCAGGCCTTAATGAGTGCTGAGTCATGGAGCCACACCCCATGGCCTATATAAAGGATCTACTTTCTGGCAGTCTCTGAGTCAGGCAAAAGTCGAACTTATCTTGCTGAAGTCACTTACTGGTCTCCTGCCTGCTCTGAGGACTTTGCTAGGACTTTGGGCAGAGCTGCAGAGGCAAGCCTGATTCGGATTTCCCTGACCCAGCCGTCAGCGGAGGAGTGGGACACGACAGCCGTCAAATGAACTTCAAAAGACAGCCGTTCATCCAGGAGGATGCCCAAGTTGCGCACCCTCTCCATCGGGGCCAATGACTCGCCCCCAACAGTCAGCCGTGGACTCAGCTGATGTACTGGGATGCCGGCATCCACAGCCACTCTGTCTTGGAGGGATTGAGCTTGAGCCTGTTTCTCCCCATCCAGACCCGTACGGCTTCCAAACACCGGGACAGCACTTCGATAGCTTCGTTGGGGTGGCCCGGTGTGGAAAAGTACAGCTGGGTGTCATCAGCGTACAGCTGGTACCTCACACCGAAGCCACTGATGATCTCACCCAACGGCTTCATATAGATGTTGAACGGAAGGGGCGAGAGAATCATTATTTCATTTGATGACCCAGTAAGTAACCACATTTAACTAGATATTAAAAATAGTGATTCTGGCTTTTCGTTTTTTAACCTCAGTCGTTTTTCTAATTGAAGGAGAAACCAGAATACCAGAATACCAGGTCCAGGGGTTAAGGCACCAGGCTTAGAAAAACTAGGAGGAGAAAGGAATACTAGATACGTTCAGTATCTTGAATTATTATTATTTTTTATTTGTCATAACAGCATACATAAGCATAAGCATGAAGCAACTATATAACATATAAGCATATATATAAGTATAAACATGTAATAACTATATAAATTGGATATAATGAAAGGAAACAGTAGTATAAACCTGGAATAAAAAATCTTTTAAAAAATCAGACGTATACATGTTTGATTTAAACCATTACCTTAATTGAAATGTATATTAAACTAAGGATATAAGTGTGGTTACAGTTTGAAGGAATTTGGGAAGTTTGCTATAGATTTGAAAAGTTCTAATCCCAAGATATCTGGAGGCGTTGCCAGTTGGATGCGGTCAGAATATATGCTTGTTTCAGTTGTGTCTGAAATAATATTTGTTTTCTACCTTTATTGTCACACTTACTTATGTATTCGTCAGCTTCATTAGCTATATCTTCTATTTCAGGAAATTCATTTCATATGCTGCTTTCCTAAATACTTGTCAGCAACTCTTTGTTAAAGTAGGTAATTAGGTTAGCAATATGAAAGAAGCAGATTGAGGCACAGAATGTTTATCAAACTTTTGCATAATTTTGCCTTTTGCACATTTGTGCCTGTTTCTGGATTGGAAAGCCTTATTAATAGTCACTCATCTTTTTGTCACATCTTGTTTGGATTACTGTCTATGCTTGCAGAACATTCTGAAACTACTTGTTCAGAATACATTTACATAATAATAGTAATAGGCTCCATAGTAGTAACTGCAAGAGGGATCTTGGAGTCCTAGTGGGCAGTCACTTAAATATGAGCCAGCAGTGTGCTGCAGCTGAAAAAAAAAATCCAACACAGTTCTAGGCTGCATTAACAGATGGGTAGAATCAAGATCATGTGAAGTGCTGGTATCACTTTATAATGCCTTGGTAAAGACCACACTTGGAATACTAGATCCAGTTTTGGTTGCCATGACATAAAAAAGATGTTCAGACTCTAGAAAGAGTACGGTACAGAGAAGAGCAACAAAGATAATTAGGGCACTGAAGACTAAAACATATAAAGAATGGTTGCAGGAATTGGTTATGTCTAGTTTAATGAAAAGAGGGGCTGGGGTGACATGATAGCAATGTTCCAAAATTTGAGAAGCTGCCAACAAAGAAGAGTGGGTCAACTTATTCTTCAAAACACCTGAAGGCAGGACAAGAAGCAATGGGTGGAAACTAATCAAGGAGAGAAGCAACCTAGAACTAAAGAGAAATTTCCTGATAGTGAGAAAATTACTCAGTGAAACAACTTGCTTCCAGAAGTTGTGGGTTTTCCAACACTGGACGTTTTTAAAAAGAGATTGGATAACCATTTATCTTATATGATATGAGTCTCCTCCACAGCAGGGGGTTGAACTAGAAGACTTCCCTTCCAACTCTATTATTCTGTTAATACCTCTAGCTTTGCAAGCTGCACTGGCTCCCAATTCAAGATGCTTTTTACCACCTACAAATCTAGAGACAAACAACCTGCTCTCTAACAAGCAATTTGGTTTCAGAAAAAAATTGTCCTGTAATTTGCAGCTCCTACACTGCAGAAACATTTGGACCCCACATCTTGATCATGGAAAAGCAATAGACACAATTTACATAGACTTCTGCAAAGCTTTTGATTCAGTGGTGCACAACAAACTGTTGCTAAAACTAAGTTCTTATGGCATTTCTGGATCCCTACACAAATGGATAGTGCATTCCTGTCAAAGAGGCAACAAGTAGTCAAAATAGGGATGGCCCTATCAAATCCTGCACCAATCAACAGCGGTGTGGCCCAAGGCAGCGTTCTGGGACCCACACTCTTTCTGCTTTACATTAATGACCTATGCAATCATATTAAAAACAGCTGTGTCCTCTTCGCTGAAGACATAAAATTAGTCAACACCATTGACAATGCCACGACCCTACAAAGCGACCTTGACCATGTGTCCGAATGAATGGTCATGGAACTGGCAACTCCAAATCTCGACTAATAAGTGCTCTTGCCTACACATTGGCAATAAAAATCAGAACACCAAATACAAGTTGGACAGAAACGACCTCATAGATGACCCCCATTCTGTCAAGGACCTAGGAGTACTCATCTCAAATGATCTAAGCCCCAGAGCTCATTGTAACAGCATTGCCAAAAAGGCATTAAGAGTTGTTAACCTAATTTTGCAATGCTTCTTCTCCAGGAACATTGTATTGCTAACTAGGGCATACAAAACCTTTGCCAGACCAATTCTTGAATACAGCTCGTCTGCCTGGAATCCACACTTTATTTCGGACATTAATACAATTGAGTGAGTCCAGAGGTACTTCACAAGAAGAGTATTCCACTCTTCTACTTACAGTAGAATTCCCTTGAAATTTTGGGCTTGGACAATCTAGAACTGTACCGCCTGCGGTATGATATAAGCACAGTACACAAAATTATCTGCTACAATGTCTTACCTGTCAATGACTTCTTCAGCTTCAACTTCAATAATACACGGGCAAACAATTGATACAAACTCAAGGTAAACTCGATTGCAGGAAATAAGACTTCAGCAACAGAGAAGTCAATGCCCGGAATGCTCTACCTGAGTCCGTTGTTACATCCTCTAACCCTCTCAGCTTCAACCTTCAACTGTCTACCATGGACCTCACCCCATTCCTAAGAGGTCTGTAAAGGGGGCATGCATAAGCGCACCAGCGTGCCTACCATCTCTGTCCTACTGTCCCCATTTGTTTGTATTCATTTCTTTCGTTCAAATCCATGTTTATATTTATACCTGCTATCTTGCACATGTTTGACAAACTAATAAATACAAATACAAATGCAAATCCTTACATGATGGAGGGCAGGTCATTCGCAGGACTGCCTATTTCCGTGATGGCGAACCTATGGCATGGGTGCCAGAGATGGCACACAGATCTCTCTCTGCTGGCCAGGTCAGATCTCCGTGGTGTTTCTTTCGTGAGATTCTGTTTCCCTGCAAATGACAAAACAGAAGCTCACGAAAGAAAAATATCTTATCTCTTGCTGCACTGCCAGTGTTGGGATGCTCCCCCTCCCGATGGCCAGCTGGTCTTCTGATCTCTGCTGTGCATGGATGCATGTCTGCACACGTCCGCACAGCTTTCAGTTTAGGAATGCATGCATGTGCAGCTCAGACACTCAGTGTCTAAAAGGTTCACCATCATTAGCCTATCTGTTTTGTTTCTGCTCATCCCTCCAGAATGGGTAGAGTTGGTATGCTTTGGGTCCTATCTTGTAAGACCTAGTCATGCATTCTCTGTCACTGTACCTGTCCTGGGGAACAGCAATCCCCCAGAGATCCAGATGGTTTTGTCCCTGTTAGCCTTTTGCTTGTCATTGAAGACTTGGCTGCTCCCACACTCATGTGGTCCAGGACATTAAAAATAAAGCCCTTGCTTTATTTTTATGATTTGAAGGGGAAAGATTTTCTGTGCAAAATGCAGTAAATCTTTACTGAAGGCAACAGACCAGGATATGTAAGAATGCATTTTTAACACTGTGAAACACACACCACATAGTCTTTTTCCAGGTCACGAAAAAGAGAAAAACAAGTTTCCTCATTTTTGTCTGATGCATCAGTTAAGGCAGGGGTGTCAAATTCAAGGCCTGTAGGCCGTATCCAGTCCATGGGGTACTTAGATTTGGCCTGCAGGTCCGCCCTGGAAACAGTGAAGGACTGGCTTCTGCCAGTGAAAACAGAGCTCGGGAGGGCCCAAGCTCCGTTTTTACTGGCAGAGGCTTGCAGGCAAATAGAGCTTGGGAGCCTGTTTTCTCTGGCAGAGCACTTGTGCCACCACAGGTGCCCCCAACATGAGTGATGTTGAGCTGGCCATGCCCACCCCAGTGTCACCCACTCTGCCTCCCCCCCGAGGTCAGTCACAATCGTGATGTGGCCTTCAATGAAATCGAGTTTGACACCCCTGATTTAAGGGAATAGTACACAATTTCATATTTCTTGATTCTTTCATTGCTGATATCTAATAAATTTAAACGTATCAACAAGTATCTTTTGACCAATGTGGGATTTATGTAAGTTTAGGATTCTATCCTAAAATTGTATATTGATTTTGATTTGTTTGTGTATATATTTTCTCATTTAAAATAGTTGCATGAAAGTGCAATAGCAATACGTAAGTGCAATAATGAGACTTGAATAGCAATGCTTGCCCTTTTTAAATTTCAGTTTGCTTCTGATTTGGAAATAATACTAAAATGTTTTTCCTGTTGGTAGAGATAGGTCTAAAGTTATATTGTAATATATGAAATCAGACTCTTTTTTTTAAGGACATACGTTTAGCAAAAAATAAAATAAAAATAGAGACATGATATATATTCCTAACATTGTAATGAACCTTTAAACTTTTATTCATATATCAAGATTATTATTACTTATTTCTATGCTAACTCTATGGCCTACAAAATGCCCCACAATATAACTACAGCTTCAATATCACAAGTCCATATTGCAAATTATTTTCTAAAACTCCAGGGACAAATACGTCTAACAATAATTGTATGCACAGACAGTACAATTCTTTGCCAACCAGTGCTTATTAAAATCTTGACATTAACCATTTGCAGGTAATTATGCTTTACCACATTGCTTGTCTGCAGGATGACACTAATGAAACAGTAACTTAATTACTACTATTAGTATGGTGGCTCACAGGGTTAGAAAAATAACTAAAGCTTCAGTTAGAAGTAAGCAAATTTTTCCATACAAACAGAGGGGTTTTCTAATCACTAGTGATTGTACCATCTATGCAGACATAGCTGCCTAAAGTATATATGTCATACAATCATTTTTACCTACTTCTGCTTCAAATGTATCTAAGACCAGGTAATTGAATATCAAGATAATATGTACTTTAAGAAAAGTTTGAAGAAGGCTTGCTTATAAAAATATTTATTAAATTGATATGCTGGCAAATCTAACCTAACTCTCCATGGGTAACACAAAACACATGGAGCAATGTCACAATATGGCAGAAAACACATGATTTTCTGCCTGTGATTGCTAATGTATACTGTTCCACAGAACATTCTAGAAAAGCTCCGTTTTCATGAACTTCTGGAAAATGTTCACAGAAGGAGGTAGTCTCAAGGGGGCAGTTGTTCCAAAGAATTGGTACCACAATTGAAAAATAGCATTCCCTGGTTTTAGTTCCTTTACCTCATAGCAACAGAAGACTATTAGCAGTTTCTGACAGGAGGAATATATAGATTGACTTTGATTAGAGAAGATTCCTAGGTCCCAGCTATAAAGGTTAAAATCAGCAGCTTGAAATGTATGTTAGACTGATACAGCTTTGAGCTTTATGGCACCTTGGCAGCTGTAACCTTACAAAATGCCCTACCTGTAGCTGAGCAGAGTATTGACTTCTTGTTCCTACTGTGGTTAGATCTAGATGATATAAGATTTTTGTTAAAATCCATGTTGTGTATGATTATTCTGGCAAGTCAGTGTCAAAAATGTATGTGGGGGAGCCATTAGGATATAGTAGTAGTTATGATATAACTATATCCTGTGTAGTTATATGGGATGGTAGAAATAATGGAATATCTATTTTGGTATTGAAGTTGTGTGTAACAAAAACCAAACTGCCTTAATCAATCAGAAATTCAGACTGAGATTTTCAAGGATGAAGATGCAACAAAGCTGTAGTGCTAAGTAAAAGAGAAGACCGGATAAGGAGAGATAATTTTTGCATCTAAATACAACTGGATAAGACAGTTATATGATCCTATCATGAATAGTTGAAGTTCAAATATGCTCTTGAAATATGAGGGCCTGAACTTATCAGAGAGAAAGAGATTCTAAGACAGGGCATGGACCTGAAGCAGGAAAGAAAGTCTAGTATTCAGAATCACTAATGCAGAGGTGTGAAATTCATGGCCAGTGGGCCGAACGCCCACCCCTGTTTTAGCAAAGGGGGAAAAGTTGGGGTATGTCACATGATGACAATGTG
Organism: Ahaetulla prasina; assembly: GCF_028640845.1. Taxonomy (NCBI): domain Eukaryota; kingdom Metazoa; phylum Chordata; class Lepidosauria; order Squamata; family Colubridae; genus Ahaetulla; species Ahaetulla prasina. Next base: position 96,343,205 of record NC_080543.1, on the reverse strand, counting down.
TTGTCGCGAGTTTGATGCCCCTGCAGTAGTGGAATTCATTATAAGAACTGTTCGTGCATCTTCCCGCCACTTGATAGCATCCTTCATCTCCATCTTTTTGAGAATGTTGGAGTGATCATGCAATATCTGGCTTTAAGGTATTAATAAGTTGTCTTTAAGATGGAGTAGCCAAATAACATGATATTTTGTTAAGAAAAAATGTCACTGTTTTCCTCATCTCTTGTTGAGATACCTTTTGTCATATTTGCAAGTAAAGAATCTTTGTTTTTAGTAAATTGCATATATTTGGTATCTTTATTTTCTTGCACCAGAAATAAACCTGGAACAGATTTGGGTGTATGAAGTACCGGTATTCATTAAATATATAAAGACTTGAATGTTTGAGTTTTCTGAATGACCCATGAATTCAATCTGACAGAGTAGAAAGTTGAATAAACCTTTTTCAAAGGACAGGTTTAATTTCACCCTATGCACGATGTAGCAGAATAATATGAGGTAGTAAAGCTGTTAATTAAGCACTGTCATCCAGTAACTAAGCCCTGAACTATAGAACTGAAGTACATAAACAGATCACAAATTGACCATCAGGGGAATGTGACAAAACATGCATTATGTCAAAAACTCTACTGTTTATTTAGTTACGTTCAATGCCGCAATTCATGTACAACGGGTAGAGCTTATGTCATGACATCATAATGCATGATTTATCATTTTGGTATCATCCTATTAGGATCAGAGCAGTTCCTGAGCTAGGCAGCATTATTATTAAACTTTTCTGAGCCACCCAGGGCCACCAAACATCCATTATCTTGGAAATATGAGATAAAGAAGCTGGGCTTTAAAGTCTGAAACGTAGAGAGATAAAGGCTTTGACTTCCTGCACTACAGAGAATAAATCACCTTAGTGTGCTTGGCTTCATTCTTGACAGCAGTAATGAGACTAATCTAGCTGAGAGAATCTGAGAGATTTCTGCTAAGTAAATCTGTTTCTCAATAAGGACTGTGTGTCTAAAAAGTCAAGATTTACTGCAAGCTATATTGTGATGCCTGACAAATTTAAGCCCTCATTAACCTCATTATACCTCATTATCTTGTTGGCATAGGTTTTTTCTGCTATGGCTGGCTAGAAACTACATTTATGGATATTATGGGTTGTTATCATGTCCTAGAAATAGAAGAACAGTCCAAAAGATGAAGAATGTGTGACCAGTTTTGTATTAAAGCTTACATTCTACTTGCTGATAAAGTAAAACTTGCTTGCCTTTTGGACTGTGGGCAAGCAGGAGGTGATCTTTGCTTACCCACAGGGCATGTTTTTTACCTTAATCAACTCAGGATTGATTAAATACACTCACTTTCAGGATTTAAGAGATGGAAGAAGATCCCATTCTTAACTGTGACAAGAAGTTCATTTCCCTAATTGCAGATTTGTTTAGTTTGTGCTCCAAATGTTTTGCTGAAGCCATCTAAGTAAAATGATTTTGTTTCAGCATTAAGGGTTGAATGTGTTTATCAGTATGGGATATATATAGATGTATAGATATAGATGGAGATGGAAATGGAGATACAGATATAGCCATCTGGTACCCCTGTTTAGTATGACCTGAGACCTCTTGGGCATGGGAGACTTGTACATGCACCCAAAGAGGCATATGGAAGATTTTGTAGAGCAACTGTTGGACAAAACTGCTTAGATTAGATGCCAGTGCGGATCCAATGGAAGTGCTTGGCAGACCAACCCTGTTATGTGGGTTGAATGGGAACCTGTTGGATCTGAAGAAGTGGACAGAGTCTTCATGACTGTAAGCTTGGTCACTTTCTTATTAGACCCATACCCCCTCCTGGCTGGATAAGGTTTCCTGTGAGACAATGTGTGGTTGGGATTTCATGATTCTTCACCACTTAAAAGAAGTGCTGAGTCACCTCTTCTCAAGTGATGGGTAAACCATTTTTGTCCAGTATCCCTTTTAGAGAAGATAATGGCATAGCGGCTTCAGGGTAAGTTGAAGGAAACAGATTATATAGACAACTTTCAGTCAGGTTTCAGGGTTGGGTATGGAATTGAAACAACATTGCTCTTTCTTTTCCACCTCTGGTAGAAGCAAAATGTGGGGAGTGCATTGATTTTTACTCTACTTGATCTCCTTGTAGCCTTTGATACTAATGACCATGGTATCCTTCTGGACTGGCTGCAAAAATGCTACTTCTCCTCCTTCCTTTGTAACCAGTCCCAGTCAGCATTAATCTGGAATGAAAGATCTTGCCCTTGTCTCCTTACATTGTGGTGTGCCACAAGATTTGGTGTTTTCTCCACTCCTGTTTATCATATGCATGAAACTATTGGGTGAGGTCATTTGTAGCCGTGGGGTAAGGTATCATGGATATTCTTCACCCCTGGTGAAGTAAATGATGATTTTAATATTCTGTTTTGATGCCTGGAGGCTTTGGGAGGTTGGATGAGGAACATCAGGCTTCAGTTCAACACTGGCAAGACTATGGGTTTGGGGGTTCACCTGGATCTGAGACAATACCATCTTTAGTTCTAGATAGGGTGGCATAGGCCAGACAGATCCATTTTACTCCTGCCAAATTTACACTGCAATAAAATATATCCACCCTTTCAAGGTCATTAAAGGGACATCTTTGAGAGATGGGAATTTCTTGAAATCTACCATGTAGCATACTTGATGGCCATACATTTAAGATGCATTAGATAGGTGGATATATTTTGTAGCTTATTCAGATACTTGATTACCTAATCCTTCCAATTTCACAAAAAATACCACTCTTCTTGTAACTAGAGAGTAAATGTTTCTTGCACTGCATTAGGTTCAGTAAATTACATTGTACATTTGGTGGTTTAGACTCTCCTGATTGTCAATTCAGTAATAGATGGAGCATTAATAATAATAATAATAATATTTTAATTTTTATACCGTCCTTCTCCCAAAGGACTCAGGGCGGTGAACAGGCAAAATAAAAACAACAATCAAATACATATAGTAGAATAAAATATTAATTAAAAAACTTATTTAAATTAGCCCAATCTAAAAATACTTTTAAAATCCCAAAACCTAATTTAAAAATTTTAAACCCTAAAAACAACTAAAATTCTATGCCAGTCCTGCGCGGATAAATAAATAGGTCTTAAGCTCGCGGTGAAAGGTCCGAAGGTCCGGAAGTTGGCGAAGTCCAGGGGGAAGCTCGTTCCATGGGGTAGGAGCCCCCACAGAGAAGGCCCTTCCCCTGGTGGCCGCCAGCCGACATTGCTTGGTTGACGGGACCCTAAGGAGTCCCTCTCTGTGAGAGCGCACGGGTCGGTGGGAGGCGAACGGTGGCAGTAGGCGGTCCCGTAAGTAACCCGGTCCTAAGCCATGGAGTGCTTTAAAGGTGGTAACCAACACCTTGAAGTGCACCCGGAAGACCACAGGCAGCCAGTGCAGTCTGTGCAGGATTGGTGTTATATGGGAGCTCCGACCAGCTCCCTCTATCACCTGCGCAGCTGCATTCTGGACTAGCTGAAGTCTCCGGGTGCTCCACAAGGGGAGCCGCATGTAGAGAGCATTGCAGTAGTCCAGGCGAGAGGTAACAAGAGCATGAGTGACTGTGCATAAGGAATCCCGGTCCAGAAAGGGGCGCAACTGGTGGATCAGGCGAACCTGATAAAAAGCTCTCCTGGAGACGGTTGTCAAGTGTTCTTCAAAAGACAAACGTCCATCCAGGAGAACGCCTAAGTTGTGCATCCTCTCCATCGGGGCCAATGACTCGCCCCCGACAGTCAGCCGTGGTTGCAGCTGACTGTACCGGGATGCCGGCATCCACAGCTACTCCGTCTTGGAGGGGTTGAGCTTGAGCCTGTTTCTCCCCATCCAGACCCGCACGGCTTCCAGACACCGGGACAGCACTTCGACAGCTTCGTTGGGGTGGCCTGGGGTGGAAAAGTACAGCTGCATGTCATCAGCGTACAGTTGATAACTCACCCCAAAGCCACTGATGATCTCACCCAGCGGCTTCATATAGATATTGAACAGGAGGGGCGAGAGAATCAACCCCTGTGGCACCCCATACATGAGGCGCCTCATGGTCGACCTCTGCCCCCCTGCCAACACTGCCTGCGACTGGTCAGAGAGGTAGGAGGAGAACCACCGATAAACGGTGACTCCCACTCCCAAACTCTCCAACCGGGGCAGCAGGATACCATGGTCGATGGTATCAAAAGCCGCTGATAGGTCTAATAGGACTAGGGCAGAGGAATAACCCCTATCCTGAGCCCTCCATAGATCATCAACCAACGCAACCAAAGCTGTCTCTGTGCTGTATCCAGGCCGGAAGCCGGACTGGAACGGGTCTAGATAGACCGTTTCATCCAGGAACTGGGGTAGCTGACATGCTACCACACTCTCTACAACCTTCACCACAAAGCGAAGGTTGGAGACAGGACGGTAATTACCTAAAATGGCCGGGTCCAGGGAAGGCTTCTTGAGGAGGGGTCTCACCACCGCCTCTTTCAAGGCGGGAGGGACAACCCCCTCCAACAAAGAAGCATTAATAATTCCCTGGAGCCAGCCCCATGTCACCTCCTGTGTGGCAAGCACCAACCAGGAGGGACACGGGTCCAATAAACATGAAGTGGCATTAAGCCTACCCAGCAACCTGTCCACCTCCTCGGGAGTCACAGGATCAAACTCATCCCAAACAGTCTCAACAAGACGAGGCTCTGATGTCTCACCTGGATCTACCCAATTTTGGTCCAAACCGTCTCGGAGCTGAGTGATTTTATCGTGCAGATACCTACTAAAATCCTCGGCTCGACCCTGCAAGGGGTCAAATGCAAGTGTACATTTTAAAAGTTAGATGATGATTTTGAAGCCTCTCATACTTTCAAAATGTAGCCTTGGCAGACTGATACCAAGTAAATCAATTGGATTTAATATTTCTTCCTTAAAGTGCCAATACCCAGGATATATATCCGTGAAAAAGAAATATTTATAGGAAAAAGTAAAATTGCTCATTCTGAGGATATTCAGTGTAAGTGAGGCCAGTGTAACTAAGGATATGTACTGGTTATATCTTATAAGAGCATAATGATATGGCAACAGATAAAGATAAATTAGTCATCTAATTAGACTATCTAATAATAACTTAATTGGTTAATTAGGAATAAAGAAGAGGATGAATATTTATTACTAACACCGGATCAGGGGTGGTTTCTACTTACCTTTACTAGGTAAGTAGTAACGTCTGCGCATGTGTAGAAGCTTCTATGCATGCACAGATCACCTATTATGATGTTGTGGCAGGTGGGTGTAGCCTCCCGCCTGTTTTATTACCGGTTCTATAGAATTGGACCGAACAGTGAGCAACTCACCTCTGCACCGGATCTAGGAAACCCTTCTTTCCTTTAAAAATATAAGTGGTTTTACAACTTTTTAATCTGAAAATGTGTCAACTAATATACATAATTTTTAAAAGCTTGAATGTCTAACTATGAAATACATCATTAGACTTCACTTACATCTATATTAGCAAATACAATATTTCACAATGTTATGAGTTCAGATTTGTTTACAAGGTGCAATTAATACAATTTTCCTGTTTAATTACTTTGTTTTAAGCTATTTTCTAGTGCCACATTGTTTTATGTACATGTTTTTAGAACCATATTGTCTATATAGAGAGATCTAATTAGACATAAATAGGATCTTAGTTTTGTGTAATCCAAATAGCCATAATTTTTGAGATTTATAATTAAATTAAGTAGTGGTAAAATAAAAATTGCATTTGAGGGTGAAGAATACATTCTGGTGAATGATTATTCTGTATAATTTAAGGTGCTTTGTGTTGTTGTTTATTTTTCAGTGAAATATTTCATCTAAGCAAGTTTTTAGAGAAAAAAAGAAAAACTACACAATACAAAAATGGGAAACAAATACATTATAAGCTACCAAAAAACAAAACAAAAGCCCCCAAGCGTAAAAGATTGTTTTTTTCTTTATATTTTGAATTTAAGCATGGTTTTTAACAACCCAACTAGGAAAATGCATGCAAGATGTTATGCTACACTAAAAAGAAAAACCCCGAAGAGCTGAAATGCTAATTTGATTTGATTATGTAATATGTAGCTATGTAGTATAGTTTTTCCCATATACAAATATACCACGTCTGTATAATTACTTTGCTGAAGACATAAGTAAAATGTGTTTAATGATGAAATCTGTTCTTAATTATGAATAGCAGCTGTCAGAAAGGATTTTCCCCCTGCTTTCTTCTGAAAACTTGCCTGATTATTCATTTTCATCTGCATCTGTCAGGGTTGCCAGTGTGAGGGCAGAAAGCTTTATGGCTGACTTCAATTTGTTTTTGGGAAGGTGGGAGCAAATTGCCTCAATCTGCATGGCATTCTTTCCCTAGTATTACAAGCTGTTGTTTCTGCCTAATCCAAGAGACCTATAAAGCAGCACAACAAATGAGTTAGCTATTAAGTGCTGTGGTAAGTATCTTAGGCAGAAGTTCTTATAAATTTCCCATGCCTTATTGAAGAAGCACAAGTATGATATCATTGTTCTCAGATAGATACCACTAGGGAATCATTTTTCAAAGCCTTTTGCAACTAAAAATATTGTACGTCCTTATAAAGTGATAGCACTTTACTTCTAATTATTATTAATTAGACTATTTTAGGCTTGCTCAGTATTTTGGTGAAGTATAAGCTCTTCATCAGCTTGACTAAGAAGGGAGGTTCCATGATATGATTTTAATATAACCCCTGTATGTCTATATCTTCATGTACAGGAATAATACTATGGAAACCCATCTAGAAAATGTTTATTTTCTCAGAAATAAGTTCCATTGGATGTGCTTTCACATTACTATGGGTCAAAGCTCTATTATACTAATAGTGAATTACTTCTGTGTAGATATATTTATTGCATACTTATTAACTTATTATAGATTGCATACTTATTAACTTTTTCTTCTTGAAGACAAACTGACATAGCATGTATAGAAACTGAGCTTTGTGGACAATACTAGGATTGAACAACTATTTTGATTCCAAGCCAGTGGTAGGTTTCTACCAGTTTGCCCCAGTTTGGGAAAACCGGTAGTAGCGGTGATGGGAGGCTCCGCCCGCCCACCCACCCGGACATCATCACGGATCCTCTGCGCATTCATAGAAGCTATGTGCACTAGTGAAGCAAGTGCGCTCGTGCGCTCATAGTTCCGAACCGGTAGCGAAGGTAAGTAGAACCCCCTACTGTTCCAAGCATACTACTATTCTGGGTTGGAGCCAAACATATATGCATATTTATCATCCGTAGATAAGATGACACTCATCATATTCATGTACAATACTTAGTGTTACTGGGGGAGGAGCTGAAGAGATTTCATTTCCCTCCATTTCCATTAACTCCACTTTCCAATGATGATGTTAGTAACTGTAGGCAATCACAGAGTTACTCAGACTCTGAAAGTGTTATTCAGTTGTTGTTCTGATAGGTATTCTGAGATAATTTTTGATTGATCACATATCTTCCAGTTGAAAAATCTAAGACAATGTGTTGTGATTCGTCCTCCCTCCTCTCCTCAGCCGGGCCCCTCCCATCTCCAACCGAGCCTGTTATCAGACTCCGAGTCTGATAATGAAGATGAACAGCCTTTCATGCCTCCAGCCCCCGGCCCTGGCCCCATGCCCGGAGACGATTGCAGGAGTGAAAGGAGTAGCCCGATAAATCTCACTCATACAGCGTGTGTTCCTTTGGCTCAGCCGTCAGAGCAGGAAGCCAGCCAGGTATTGGAATTGCTCGGGCCTACTCCTTCTGACCCCTCCCTTTCCCAGACAGCAGATCCAGCTGAAGACAATTCAAAGTGGGAGGATCCTCGCTTCCGGAGATCTGAGAGGCGACACCAGCAGAAGAAAGGGAGGGGCAGGCCTGGATAAATGCTGAGTCATGGAGCCACACCCCACAGCCTATATAAAGGACCTGCTTTTGGCATTCCAACCTTGAGTCAAGCAAAGTCTTATCGAGTTTGCTGATACCGGACCCTATCGCTGAAGTCACAACTTGGACTCCTGCCTGCCCTGATAAACCTCAAAGGAACTTGGCAAGCTGCAGAGGCTTCGTTGCCAAGTTTGTTATGGACTTCCTTGACTCGTTCATCGGAGTGGGGGGTGGGACATGACACAATGGTATTTCAAGAAGTATGTTCAGTTCAGGTTTTATTTAAGTGATAAAACCTAGGAAATTGGTCCATCTTTCTGCATAAAGCCGCTGTGGCCCAGTGGTTAGAATGCAGAACTACAGTACTTCTGCTCATCACGGCTGCCAGCACTTTGGCAGATTGAATCTCACCAGCTCAAAGTTGATTCAGCCTTCCATCCTTCCAAGGTCGGTAAAATGAGGACCCATATTTTGGGGGGGCAATATGGACTCTGTAAACCTCTTAGAGAGGGCTATAAAGCACTGTGAAGCAGTATATATAAGTGCTATCGCTATACCAGAGCAAACTGTCACCAAGCAAACTTAAGCCGCTTCCTAGTTTCCTTGTTCACTTATATATTGTTAATCTGCTGAGGCATGTTCACATATTCTTTGCCATGCAGATAGAATTTAGGATGGGGGGAGAGCAGTCCAAACCAGTTGCTAGATTCACACTATTAACTGCTCCCTCTTCTTGGTAGCTGCATATTTGATATTAATGAGAAAGATCTCCATTCACAAGATTATTTCTCTTAATCAGAAACCTGATCCAAACTGCAAGTGTATATCCATGTCTCATTAATATTTTTTCTCATTATTAGAGAGTTCATTAGGAAGATTGTCTGAATAGATGGAACTACTTGTTGACAATTAACCTAAGTTAGTATTTATTAGCCCTTAGATTCTCCTCTAAGTTGAGTCTTTCTCCCTACAAAAAGAGCATGTGAATAGAAATAAGGCATTATTTTTGTATATTAAATATTGTGTTTTCTACTGTATATATTACCAAGTAAATTATATCCAGCAAACATTTGAAATTAAATATCTTTGTATTCATTTTCATTTTTGAACCCTTATTTCAAAATAAAATATAATTATTTCCATACTGAGGAAATGCCACATGCCTTAGAGTTAAACACCAAATTCAAGAGCCCCAAAATTAAAAGTGAAAGGGGCAGACCAGAAATAAAATAAGGTCAGGCATTTCTATATATGCTGAATTTTTCATCTCGACGATGCTATCATTGAAAATGATCTTAAAGCAGAATATAGTGTAGATGTAGAACTAAAAACATACTTGTAAAAGCTCCTGTTTTTCTCAGGCATTTTGGCACCAGTTAAATAATTACTATAGAATTCAGCACATTTTAATATTGTGAAAAACATTATGTTTAAACCATTTTCTTTTCAGAAGGTTTGCTTGTTAACATTTAATGCCTTGATTAAGCTAATTAATCTACAAGAGTGTTTTCCTAGTGTATCTTGTCATTAAGGTTGCCAACATGATAAGGTGTAAATTGATTATAGTGTGATAACTTATAGCTTGCAAAATATGCTGAAACTACAAAGCAAGGTGAAATGCCTGCATAGTCTAATAATTTATATTCTAAAGATACATCTTGTACTGATTAATATTACATTAATGCACATTGATGTCAATATTGTTCGAAAGGTCAGAACACAAAGATTCACAGAACAACTCCCCTCATTTACCTTTAATAAAGAGATGCAAAATGTATTAAATTTAATGGAAAGAACCATACATGACCTAGATGGTGGCCACCGAAAAAATTATTGTACACAAAAATGCTGCTTAAAATGCTAGAGCTGCGAGTTCACTTCTGATTTAAAGATAACAATTTAGAAGGTTGTTTCCTTTTTAGCAAGATGGCATAATATCTGTAGTATCAATTGGTTTCAGTAAGTTAACATAGTATGTAATTATCATTATCCTTATGACTATTCACTGATCATTCATTATATGTTTGCAATGGATGGACATCTTGACTGGAGGGAGTGTCTCTCAATTGTACTCCTCTGCCTTACCTCCTTCCTGTCTAAGTGTAGTAGTTTCTGGTTATGTGGAAAATACTTTTGCTACCAGCTCGTATCTCCCTGGAAAAAGAAAATGCTTTGACCAAACTCTTCTTCCCCAACACTAGAGAAAGGGAGGAGGCTCCTCATTCTGCACATCTTACCTAGCTACAGGTAGCCCTCGACTTAAAACAGTTTTTTTTAGTGACTGTTTGAAGTTAAAACATTACTGAAAAAAGTGACTCAGGATAAATTTTTACACTTACAGCAATTGCAACATCCTCATGTCACATGATCAAAATGCAGATGCTTGTCAATTGACTCATATTTATGATGGTTGCAGTATTCTGGGATCATGTGATCACCTTTTGCAACCTTGTGACAAGCAAAGTCAATGGGAAGCCAGATTCACTTAACAACCATTTTAGTAACTCAATAACTGCAGTGAGTCACTTAACAACTGTGGCAAGAAAGGTGATAAAAAGGAGCAAAATTCACAACAGTCTCACTTAGCAACAGAAATTTTGGGCTCAGTTGTGGTCATAAGTCAAGGACTATCTGTGCAATCCATAATAATAATAGTAATAGTGATAGTAATAAAATAATAAAGATGAAAAAGTGACACCAATTTTATAGGATATTTCCTAGCTTTAGAATAGGGATGTTTAACTTTGGCAACTTTAAGACCTGTGGACTTCAACTCCCAGGATTTCCCAGCCAGAAAATTTGCCAAAAAGTTGCCAAGATTGGACATCCTGGCTGTAGATATTACTACTACTACTACTACTACTACTACTACTACTACTACTACTACTACCACCACTATTATTATTATTATTATTATTATTATTATTATTATTATTATTATTATTATTATTATTATTATTATTATTATTATTTACACAAAATGACAGTATACACAGCAAACGAGATAACTATGTTGGATTTCGTATCACGGATCATTAGTCGAACACTTCCCAAGCATTTAGGACTGTGTGATGTATCAATGAATTACGCGAGCAGATCCCACTAAGGTGGCCTTCTGCAGCTGACCAATGGTGATTTTGTCAGCAACAATCGTTTTTAAGTGCTTGCCTAGGTCTTTAAGCACAGCTTCCAATGTGCCGAGTATCACTGGAACCACCTACACTGTTTTATGCCAGAGTCTCTGCAATTCAGTTCTCAAATCTTGATATCTAGTGAGTTTTTCAAGTTGTTTCTCATCGATTCTGCTGACACCAGGTTTAGCAATGTCGACTATCCACACTTTTTTCTTTTCCACAATCGTGATATCTGGGGTATTGTGTTCCAAAACTTTATCAGTCTGTATTCAAAAATCCTACAGTGTTCTTGTTCTGTCCCCCCACCTCAGTCCGGGAGGCACGAGAAATGACTCAATTAGCCGGCAATTGAGTCCACGGCAGCTATCAACTCTGGCAACCTAGCGAGCGGCTGCCAAGATTTTTCTGTTTTCTTTCTTGATGCCGGCGTGTCAACCAGGAAGTCAGGAATAAATAGCACTTCAGCTCAAGTTCTCTTCAGGCAATTTGATTTGTTCGTCACGAAGCAGTATAGCAGCCCCTCCTGCTTTTATACCCTGTGGGGTGTGGCTCCATGACTCAGCACTTTCTAGGCCTGCCCCACCCCTGCTTCTGTTCCTGCCTCTCTTGTCTACGAAACCTGGGATCTAACCAGGACTGATTGTCCTCAGCTGGGTCTGGAAGCATTTCCTGGGCGAGGGGAGATACAGAAGACAGAGGCCTCATCACCTCTTCCACCTAGCCTGCCTCTGGCTCCTGGAGCTGAGCCAGGGAAGCCGGCCCTGCAGAAGGGAGCTCTGACAGCCCTTCCCCCTCACTCTCTGAGTCACTCTTTGGCAGGGGGCCAGGCCCGGGAGTGGTGGAGCCACAACAGTTCTGTCCCCACCAACCACAACACAGTAGACATGCGAGCTGACTATATCTGCCAGCAACTTACTCCGACAACAGATATCAGTTCTGGCAACAAACCTGCGATTGCCTGCCAAGTTCTCCTATCTCCTCAGACCAGCGTAATTGCAGTTCAGAAATAAACAGAAGCCAAAGACTTAATCTCAAACTATTGCAGCCAAAGTTTCCAAGAGTCAGTTTTTGTCCATCACAAGAAGCTATAGAGCAGCTCCTCCTGCTTTTATACCCTGTGGGGTGTGGCTCCGTAACTCAGCACTCTCTAGGCCTGCCCCACCCCTTCTTTTGTTGTTCCCGCCTCTCCTTTCTGCAATGCCTGGGATTTCACCAGGACTGATTGTCAGCAGCTGAGTCTTGAGGCAGTTCCTGGGAGGGGGAAGGTGTGGGAGAAAGAGGCCTCGTCATCTCCTCCACCTGGCCTGCCTCTGGGACCTGGAGTGGAGCCAGAGAGGAAGGTCCTGCAGAGGGAAGCCCTATCGGCTCTTCCCTCTCACTCTCTGAGTCACTCTCTGCCAGGAGGCCAGGCTCGGGGGCTGAAGACACAACACACAGTAGTTTTGCATGCTCATTTTCAATCACTTTTTCAGGCTTATGATCCCACCAGTTCTTTGCTACAGGCAGATGCTAGTTGTGACACAAGTTCCAGTGGACCATCTGAGCAATTGTGTTGTGACATTGTTTGTAGTCGGTCTGAGTTATTGTCTTACAACAGCTCAGTATGTGATCAATGGTTTCATCTGCTTCTTTGCAAAGTCTGCATTTGGGATCATCAGCAGATTTTTCTATTCTGGCTTTGATTACATTTGTTCTAATGGCTTGTTCTTGGGCTGCAAGAATCAGCCCCTCTGTTTCTTTCTTCAGTGTTCCGTTGGTCAGCCATAACCAGGTCTTTTTCTTATCTACTTTTCCTTGGATCTTTTCAAGGAACTGTCCATGCAGTGCTTTGTTACACCAGCTGTCAGCTCGAGCTTGCATCACTGTTTTCCTATATTGATACTTGGTTTGCTGTACTTTTAGCAGCTTCCTCTTGTTGACCTCCATCAGAGCTGGTTCAACACTGTCTCACATAATCTGCCAGAGCATGTTTCTCTTCTTTGACTGGCTGCTTCACTTGCAAAAGTCCTTTTGACTGTCTGCTTCACTTGCAAAAGTCCTCTGCCGCCTACCTTTCTACCGGGTGCAGCGCATAGTGTATGGTCATCAGTTTTCCTATCCAGACTGTCCAGCTCTGCCTGTGTCCAGTTTACAATTCCAGCAGTATATCCAGCAGTATACCAGTATGGTCCAGCTGTTTATAGCCTTGATGGTGTTACAGCCATTCAGTTTACTTTTTAGAAGTTTCCTGACCCTTTGCATGTATTCTCTGCTGACCACATTTTTCACTTGCCCATGGTTGATATAGTCCAGCTGCAGTATGCCCAGGTATTTGTAGGCTTCGGGTTGGTTGCACTTGATGGTTTGTCCATTGGGCATTTCAATTCTATCACTTTCTTCACTGCCACTGTCTTCAGTGCCACTGTGGCGCATTTGTCCAGGCCGAACTCCATGCTGATGTCAGTGCTGAAAACTTGAACTATATTGGCCAGTGATTATTATTATTTTTATTATGCTTATTAAATTATTATTACTATTAAATTATTAAATTTAATAATATTAAATTTAATAATTTATTAAATAATTATTATTATTATTATTATTATTATTATTATTATTATTATTATTATTATTATTATTATTATTATTATTATTATTATTATTATTATTATTATTATTATTATATGATGATGGTGGTGATGATGATGCTAGGCCAGAGATCAGCACCCCTGTCTCTTTTTGAAGAAAGAAAATAAAAGCATCAATCATATCTAAGAACAAGCTGTACTTAAAATAAGAGGAAAGAAAAGTCTGCTTTGGTTTGAGTAAAATTGTATGAAGTAAGGCATTTAACACTGCCGAAAATAAAAGCAGCATCTCAAACATCAGTCACCCATAGAATGCTATTGGTATACTCTGTCGCTTTTGTGCTGGAAGCATCAAGACTGTTGTGACCCAGGTACCCGGACTCGGACTCCTGGAGGAGGATGATTCAGAGAGTGAGGAGGAGGAGCTGGCAAGGCCTGCTTCCCCTGGGCCCTCTCCCTCCCTAGAACCCATCCAGGAGGAGGAGGAGGGCTGGCAAGGCCTGATTCCCCCGGGCCTTCTTCTCCTCCACCCAGGTGCGCCGTGAACTACCCAGGTGCGCCGTGAACTACCAATATTTCCTCGCGGACCACCGGTTGTCCACAGACCACCGGTTGGTGACCACTGCTATAAGATATTTTTTTCTTCAGCAAATCTTAAAAACAGGAAAGCAGTTTCATTACTGTGTTCTTCTTTATTGAAGCTTTGATAATCTAACACAATGGATTTCATCCTTTAAACCTTCAAAGCATTTCTGTAAGGAAGCATCTTGATTTTTGAACATTATTGTAAATGACACCGAAAATTATTTGTTCTTTTTATAACACTTGGTGATTTTTTCTCTGAGAAATCCTAATGCATTATTCCTAGCTACAGATTTCTATTTTCATTTTCATTTTCTTTATCTTTATATTATATTCATATTTTAATACAAAATTTTGTAATTGTGATAAAATATTACTGTGTATTTGGAAGAATAGTAAAGACATACTTGGGTAAGAGGTGGTGATTAAAAAATATACCATCGAGTCTTCTAATGAGCCTAGGTCTTTACTCAATAACAAATTCAATTATTTGTATGACTGTAGTTCTTTTGCTGATAGTCTTCTCATGTTGCCACTAATGATATCATAATTTTGTATAATTTTTTAATGGTGTGTAATGTTTTTATCAAGTAAATTATTTCTCATAGTAACAGTCATTAATTTTTATTATATTTTACTAGGCTCATTTTGTTCATATGTTATAGAGTGAATTCATGCATATTTAAACATTCTAATTAGGATATGTGTATGTGTGTTTAAGAGAGGGAAGAAAGGAGATTATCCAGGTAATTATCCAGACACAGCAACTGGTTTATTTTTATTTATTTATCTGAATTCTGTCTTTATTACTTTTACAAATAGTCATAATAGTGAACATATCCAACACACTTTTCTCCTCCTCTTCCCCACAACAATCCTGTGAAGTAGGGAGGCTGAGAGTAAGTGACTGGCCCAAGTCATCCAGCTGGTTTACAACCATTGAGGATTATGTGTCACACCATCTATGTCAGGGGTGTCAAAGTCAAGACCCGGGGGCCCACGGATTGCTTAGATCTGGTCTGTGGGGCACCCTGGAAACAGCAAAGGACCGGCCTGCAGTGCCAGTGAAAATGGAGCTCATGAAGGCCGTGCACAGCCCTCCCCGAGCTCCGTTTTCATTGGCAGAGGGTTGCAGGAGGCTATCGCAGCCGAAAATGGAGCTTAGGAGACTGCTTTCGCTGGCAGAGCGCTCAGGCTACCAGAGGCACTCCCCTGACATGAGTGACATGCTAGCCATGCCCATCCTGGCCATGCACACCCTGGCCCCCTGAGGTCAAACACAACCCTGATGCGGCCCTCAATGAAATTGAGTTTGACACCCCTGATCTATGTTATGCTATTTTTTTTCAAATTTTCTTTTCAATCTCTTTTTAAATGTCTTGCTTGTTTTGTGGGTGTGGGTGTGGGTTGTTGTTTTTTTTTACTGTGTTTCCCTGAAAATAAGACCCTGTCTTATATTTTTTTGAACCCTGAAATAAGTGCTTGGCCTTATTGCCATGAGCTCAAAGGTCTGATTGGGCTTATTATGAATTATTGCACATTATTATTATAGAATGTTTTATTTGGTGGGAAACAGGATAGATTTTTTGGAGTTTTGTATTTTAATTTTGAATAAAAATAGAAAAAAGAAAGTAAAATGAAGCATAAATATGAGTAGCAAAACCAATTCACATTTAGGTAATAAATATTTATTTATTTATTTATTTATTTATTTATTTTGTCACAACAATATATGTAACTATCATACAGAAAGGTTATATAGTATATAAAGGTATAGAAGAAAAGAAAAACAATAGGACAGGAACGGTAGGCACGTTTGTGCGCTTATGCACGCCACTTTGCGCTTATGCACGCCACTTTGTGCATAATGTACTTTGTGCTTGTGGAATATGCCTCTGCAACAAAATTCTGCCTGATGCTACACTGCATTGTTTTCAGTATGTAAATGAGAAAGAAAAAACATAGAATTGACCTCTGCTGCTTGTGAGCCAAAATGTTAAATGCAATCCTGAACAGTGACAGCCAATCTTTATAAGCTTGATAATTCTTTTCTGTCTGTCTGGTATCATGGAAATGATGAAATTGTCCTTCTCCAGTGAACATATTTATTGGGCTGCATTCAAGTTGCTTTTGGACTGAAAAGGAATAGCAGTCAAATTAAAACACAAAAGGTAAATAAGACACATATACTATTACAAAGAGATATATCATGTACATTTTGGCTACTAATAATTTCAGTACCTGGTGTATCCATTTTCAGAAGATACCTGAAAATACCCACAGGATTTTTTCTTGAATGTGAGGAGGTTTTTTCTCTCTTTCTGTTCAATCATGTCTTGGAGACTGCTAGGATAAGTCCCTGCAATTTTCTTCCCAGGTTTTTCAAAAGTGGTTCACCATTGCCTCCTTTCTAAAGCTGGGAGAAAATGACTAGCTCAAAGTCATCCAGCTGAGTTTGGTCCTAAGGCAGAACTAAAATTCAGTCTCTAGGTTTCTAGTCTGAATTCTTAAACACTATACCACAATAGCTCTCTGATGTGCAGTGAGAAGAAATAAATCAAAACTCCATGAGTTACTTTAAACTGTGGCTGCTTTTTTTTAAAAAAAAGCTGTCCTAATTTTTTATTGATTGGAATATTAATGTTAATAATTATCAGAGTCTGAATTTCTATTCTTTGACTTAAGTGTCCTTTGTTTATGTCTTAGGTAACAGTGCATGATGCTTGTTTAGTCTCTAACTTTGTGTATTTTATGTATTTTAATGTAAGCTGCTTAGAGTCACATGAAAATGAGACAGGTGGCTATATAAATAGAATAAATAAATAAACAATTTACCATTATTTGTGGAGATGAATGAGGGAGGAAAATGGATTATATGATGGACTATAGTGTTTTATCATATTTAATAATAAAACTGGCTGTGATGGATAGTCTTATGATGTTTAGCAGGGATAATATTGCCTTCTCTTCTTTTTAAAAGGGATAAATGGCTCTATTGCTGAATTTCTGTCTGTAAATTCAGAAGCCAAGAATCATGACTCCCAGGAAACTTATTCCTTGTAGATAGAAGCAATCTGAACGTTCCAAGTTCATCTGGTTAATGAACCCAGTTTGATATCCCTGGTGATTTTGAGTTCCTTTTTCTTTGACATGTATGTTAATTTATCTAAAATAATTTAATGATCACTGATTCTAAAGTGCTTTAAATTTAAGGTGCTGTTATAATTCAGTCTAAATTTTTACAGTGTTTAATTATAAATTGCCCTGGGAAGATGGCCTAGAGAGACAGCTAAGAAATACATTAAATGAACAAATTGATTAAAATTAGCAGCTGCTCAATGGACATTCTTTAGTTCATAAAGAACCTACCGTTAATTCAAATTGCATTTACAGCATTGTTTTAATTAATATTCTTTTAATCAATTTTTACTTCCTTATTCTGAGTAACATTGCATAAATATATTCCTGCCATTGAAGGTGACAATTTGGGCAGAATAATGTTATCTATCCCAAATCGTCACAAAAGGTAAATAAGACACATATACTATTACAAAGAGATATATCATGTACATTTTGGCTACTAATAATTTCAGTACCTGGTGTATCCATTTTCAGAAGATACCTGAAAATACCCACAGGATTTTTTCTTGAATGTGAGGAGGTTTTTTCTCTCTTTCTGTTCAATCATGTCTTGGAGACTGCTAGGATAAGTCCCTGCAATTTTCTTCCCAGGTTTTTCAAAAGTGGTTCACCATTGCCTCCTTTCTAAAGCTGGGAGAAAATGACTAGCTCAAAGTCATCCAGCTGAGTTTGGTCCTAAGGCAGAACTAAAATTCAGTCTCTAGGTTTCTAGTCTGAATTCTTAAACACTATACCACAATAGCTCTCTGATGTGCAGTGAGAAGAAATAAATCAAAACTCCATGAGTTACTTTAAACTGTGGCTGCTTTTTTTTTTAAAAAAAGCTGTCCTAATTTTTTATTGATTGGAATATTAATGTTAATAATTATCAGAGTTTGAATTTCTATTCTTTGACTTAAGTGTCCTTTGTTTATGTCTTAGGTAACAGTGCATGATGCTTGTTTAGTCTCTAACTTCGTGTATTTTATGTATTTTAATGTAAGCTGCTTAGAGTCACATGAAAATGAGACAGGTGGCTATATAAATAGAATAAATAAATAAACAATTTACCATTATTTGTGGAGATGAATGAGGGAGGAAAATGGATTATATGATGGACTATAGTGTTTTATCATATTTAATAATAAAACTGGCTGTGATGGATAGTCTTATGATGTTTAGCAGGGAGAATATTGCCTTCTCTTCTTTTTAAAAGGGATAAATGGCTCTATTGCTGAATTTCTGTCTGTAAATTCAGAAGCCAAGAATTATGACTCCCAGGAAACTTATCCCTTGTAAATAGAAGCAATCTGAATGTTCCAAGTTCATCTGGTTAATGAACCCAGTTTGATATCCCTGGTGATTTTGAGTTCCTTTTTCTTTGACATGTATGTTAATTTATCTAAAATAATTTAATGATCACTGATTCTAAAGTGCTTTAAATTTAAGGTGCTGTTATAATTCAGTCTAAATTTTTACAGTGTTTAATTATAAATTGCCCTGGGAAGATGGCCTAGAGAGACAGCTAAGAAATACATTAAATGAACAAATTGATTAAAATTAGCAGCTGCTCAATGGACATTCTTTAGTTCATAAAGAACCTACCGTTAATTCAAATTGCATTTACAGCATTGTTTTAATTAATATTCTTTTAATCAATTTTTACTTCCTTATTCTGAGTAACATTGCATAAATATATTCCTGCCATTGAAGGTGACAATTTGGGCAGAATAATGTTATCTATCCCAAATCGTCCCAAAAGTTAAGAGTAGTTCATCCTGGATCAAATATCCATGTTTGTTTCTTAATAACATCTATTATCAATTGTTTATCTTATCATGTTGTCTAATTAAATATAATAAATTCAGTCTCCAAGTCAGTTTTTCTTCCCAAAAAAATCCAAATAGAAGTGGTTACCAGTTAAGTGTAATAAATCCATTCTCCAACCTCCCTCAGTCCTCCTATGAAAAAACAGTTTTTTACTTAGACCAGTGGTCACCAACCGGTGGTCCACGGACCACTGGTGGTCCACAGAAAATGTTGGTGGTCCATGGTGAACCTGAGTGGAGGAGCTGCTCTGGGATAAGCAATGGCCAGTCCAGTGACTAGAGCTCTGGAATATGGGACTGGCAAGGCAGCTCATGGTGGGGCTGTAAATCTCCACCCTTGAGGGAGGTTCGTACAACTTGCAACTTTGCAGCGCAGCCCTCGCTGGCCGAAATGAGGTAATGGTGCAAGGGGGGGGCGGTGCAGGCGAACCAGAGCAACGGGTGGTGGGAACCCCGGGCTGTTTCTTCCCCCTGCTGTACCTTCCTGTCAGCTGAATCTCCCAGTGGTTGTCCCCGCCCCTCGCCCTCCCTTCCCAGTCACTCCTCACCTGGCAAGGGAAGGGGAGGGGAGGATGGAGATTCGTTCCATATTCCAGAGTGGGAGAAGCTTTGACTCTTGCTGGATCTCATGGCCATTTCTTCCAGCCCTTTTTGGTGCTCCTGCACCTCAGTCTCTCGGGGACGACGACGGACAATTGACTTCCTCTCAGCCCCAAGACATTGGTGGCCCATAAGAAAGAGTGGGGGGGAGAGAGAGAGAAAAGGGGAAGAGAGATGAGACAGAAAGAAAGAGAGAGGGAAGAGGGAGACAGAGAGAAAAAGATAGAGGGGGAGAGAGAAAGAAAAGAGGGGGAGAGAGAAAGAGAATGAGATAGAGAATGAAAGAGAAAGACAGAATGAAAGAGACAATGAGAGAGAGAGAAAGAGAATGAGAGAGAATGAGAATGAGAGAAAGAAAAGAAAGAGAGAATGAGAGAGAGACAGAATGAAAGAGAGAGAGAGAGAGAGAGGGAATGAAAGAGAGAATGAAAGAGAGAAAGAGAGAGAGACAGAAAATGAAAGAGAGGAAGAGACAGAGAATGAAAGAGAGAGAGAGAAAGAACAAGAGAGAACAAGAGAGAGAGACAGAGAGAGAAAGAAAGAGAGGGGAGAGAGAGAGAGAAAGAGAGAGAGAGAGAGAAAGAAAGAGGGGAGAGAGAAAGAGAATGAGATAGAGAATGAAAGAGAAAGACAGAATGAAAGAGACAATGAGAGAGAGAGAGAATGAGAATGAGAGAGAATGAGAATGAGAGAAAGAAAAGAAAGAGAGAATGAGAGAGACACAGAATGAAAGAGAGAGAGAGAGAGAGAGAGAGGCAGAATGAAAGAGAGAATGAAAGAGAAAGAGAGAGAGAAAGAGACAGAGAATGAAAGAGAGAAAGAGACAGAGAATGAAAGAGAGAAAGAGACAGAATGAAAGGGAGAGAATGAAAGAGAGAAAGAAAGAGAGGGGGAGAGAGAGAAAGAGAGAATGAGAGAGAAAGAGTGGGAGAGAGAGAGAGAGAGGGAGGAGGGAGGGAGAGTGCCTGAAGGACTCCATCCCATCACTGGGAGTCCAGGCGTTTCCGAAGTGGCGCAATGGATTCGTATTAGTGGTCCGCAGGATTTAAAATTATGAACATGGTGGTCCCTGAAGTCCAAAAGGTTGGAGACCCCTGACTTAGACAAATTTCATTCAGGCAGATTTCTAGTGTAAAAGAATACAGGCTTGAACTTCAAAGAGACATATGAAATCAATTCAGTTCTGTCTGTAGATACCTCTTTTGAAAGAGCAACTTTCAAATCAGATTCTTTTTGTGAATCTAACTTATCCAACATTACATATCTCTGAATAGTTTCCAGGGCTATTTTAAAAAAAATCAACCAAAATTGCATGTTACCAAAAAGTCTTTTCTCAGATTTCAGCCATCATTGCTCGTCTGTAATCTGATACATCGTTGTTCTCTGTAACTTAATTTGGGAAAAAAGAACACTAAAGCAGAAAGGAGGAGGAAAATATTTCAGGATATTTCGATCCAAGATTACAAGAAAAATTAAAAAGGAAAAAAATCCAAATATTTTGCAAATACGAAAATGCAAAAACCCTGTAGTAAGAGTCCAATATTAATGTAAATTAAATTAAAGCACTTTATCATCCAAAAACATGCCGTGTGTCCTTATGAAGGAAATGAAAGTTATTCAAAACAACAACATAAATCAAAGGGGGAAAAAAAGAACAGTTAGAGTCCAGCAGTGGGTTAAAATAAATTAGCATTCAATCTCTGCCAGTCAACTTTTAAAGATAAAAAGCCAAGTGGAACAGAAAAATAAAAAAAGTGAAGTTAAAAACCAAGCATGCTTTAAAACTAGCTGCTGAGAGGAAGATGGATTCACCCAGTGATTTTTGACTGCTTCCAAAGGGACCTGGAATCTTCAAAACTCCCCTTCCCAGATGGGTCCATGGCCAAAGTCATTTTGGGTCATTCCTAAGTGCTCCCATTCAAATCTAGGGGGCAGCACTGTCAGAGAACCAGAACAACTAGACACAAGAACAATTTTTTTCCCGAAGGCCATCACTCTGCTAAACAAATAATTCCCTCAACACTGTCAGACTATTTACTGAATCTGCACTACTATTAATCGTTTCATAGTTCCCATCACCAATCTCTTTCCACTTATGACTGTATGACTATAACTTGTTGCTGGCAATCCTTATGATTTATATTGATATATTGATCATCTATTGTGTTGTAAATGTTGTACCTTGATGAACGTATCTTTTCTTTTATGTACACTGAGAGCATATGCACCAAGACAAATTCCTTGTGTGTCCAATCACACTTGGCCAATAAAAATTCTATTCTATTCTATTCTATTTAGTAGCAGATTGTCAGCAAGAGAGAAAATAATCTCTTACCATTCAGCAGCCATTTTGAGTAGCTATGTTTCATTTCATTTTCATAGCAACCTGCCTGAGCTCCTTGATTCTTTCATGGTGTTGCTGGTGTATTTCCTTAGTTTTAGGGGACTTCAACCTGCCTTCCCTAGGTTTGTGTCTGAGGTGGCTCAGGAATGGCCACCATGATTTCCTAATTCATTTAGGACCTGACATAGGGCAATGGTCATAGTCCAGATCTGGTTTCTTTGTTGTAGCCATGTGATCTGGAATTGAGAGAGCTTTCAATGTCTTTCCTAGCATGGTCACATTATGTCCTGATAGCCATGAGATTATTTGGTACTGCCCCCTGCTGCAGGGAGCAAGACTTATTAAATCATTTCAGTCCTGGCCATTGACAGATCTGCATGGGTTTTAGAGGGACTGGGGATTATTCCTGAAAGTCCATTGCAAAATCCAAGTGAAGCCATGGCCATCATTTGACATGAGAGGGCAGCTATGTCTTTGGATCAGATCATGCCCATGGAACTTCTTCCTTGTGAATTCCATTGGTCCCCATGGTTCATGGAAGAGCTGAAGGAGATGAAATGATAGAAGAGACATCTAGGTTACCACTGGAGATCAAAGGGCTTGATTGAACACAAGTGAGACCAACTATTAATGCCTATCTTGTTGTGGTACAGTAAGAGTGGCAAAGTGACAATCCTTCTTCAGTCTTACTGCATCCATGAATAGGATGCTGGATCCTACCATACACATTTCTCCAGTTTCCTTTTTTAGGGAAAGTTGTGGGGAAGATTTATCTTCAATGCTAGATAAAGCAGATTATTTAGATCCCTTTCAGTTGGGATTCAGGTTTGGCCCTGGGACAAGGACCACACTGATTACACTTTTGGATTATCTCTGGAAGGATTTGGTTGGTAAATCTGTCCTTATTTTTCTTGATCTCTCAGCAACCTTTGATACTATCAACAATGGTATCCTTATGATTTGGCTCCAGGGCTGGAAATGGAGAGCACAGTTTTGCACCGGTTCACTTCCTTTCTATGGGACGGTGTTGATTGGAGTGATGTCTCCTGATTCTTATTCTGCAGGTTCTATAGTATCTCACTTCTATTTAACATTCAGATGAAACTACTGGGGATTAGCATATCTTGCTATAGGACGAAGTCATCATCAGCATACTGAGGATGCCCGGTTATGTATCTTTTCTCTGATGAATTAACTGATGCCATTGATGTTTTGTCCTGATGCTTGGAGGCTGTGGAGATCTGGCCAGAGTGGCTCTATGTTTTAGGACCTTCTGGATCTGGGAACTTAAAATCTTTGATACTGGATGCAGTTGCACTATGCAGTATGCAACCTGGAGGTCCTTCTAAAATCTTAATTCCTGCTGAAAGTGGCAGTTGTGGCTAAGAGAACACAACACAGCTTAGTGTTGTGCACCAATCCTGGACCATGAGGCTCTATTTACTGTCATTCATACCCTGGTAACTCACAGAATGGGTTTCTGGAATGTGATCTTCATGGGGCTGCCCTTGAAGTGCATCCAGACGCTTCAGCTAGTGCAGAATATGGTTGCACAGACTGTTATGTGCTTTTCCGGGACAGCACCCATTACAACCCTGCAAACTGCATTTCAGTTAGCTTCCAGATGCAACCAAAGTGCTTTGTTTGACCCTTAAAGCCCAGGTTCAGCAGAAGATATATGCTCCAAGTCCCAACTGTGAAGGAGTTCCATCTAGCTGGAACTCCTTCAACTCAGGAGATGTGCCTTTCCTGCCATAGCCTGTGCTTTCTGGAATATTGTGCCCCATCGTGCTCCAGAGGTGAGGTTGCCCCAATCTCTATTAGTCTTCTGGAACAGGGGTCTCCAACCTTGGCAACTTTAAGCCTGGTGGACTTCAATTCCCAGAATCCCCCAGCCAGCAATTCTGGGAGTTGAAGCCCACCAGGCTTAAAGTTGCCAAGATTGGAGACCCCTGTTCTGGAAAACCTTGAAAACATGGTTCTTCCATTAACCCTGGAGATTCCATCACAAATTTTCAAAGTAGTTGACTAAGGCTAAATGGTAGTTGTCCTCCCACTATCTGGGGCCTCTTTCATATTTTTTTCCTTTATGTTTTTTATATTTTATTTTCGTTGTTATGGACATTTGGTATTTTTTATATTGTGATGTTTTGTTATTTTGCTTTTAAGCCACCCAGCGTCGGATAAATAAATAAAGTGAAAATATATTTTTGTGTATGTATGTACAGTCCTCGACTTATAACCATTCATTTAGTGACCATTCAAAGTTACAATGATACTGAAAAAAGTGACTTAGGACCATTTTTTCATACTTACGACCATTGCAGCATCCCCATGGTCACCAGGAGGACCAAAATGATAAACATAAAGACCATGATCAAAATTTGGACCCTTGGCAACTGGCTCGTCTTTATGATGGTTGCAGTGTCCTAAGGTCATGTGATCACCTATTGTGACCTTCTGACCAGCAAAGTCAAGGGAAAAGACAGATTCACTTTAACAGCTGTGTTATGAACTTAACAACTGCAGTGATTCACTTAACAACTATGGAAAAAAAGGTTGTAAAATGGGGCAAAACTGACTTAACAACTGTCTTGCTTAGCAATGGAAATTTCAGGCTCAATTGTGGTGCCAAGTTGAGGACTACTTGTATAGTAGGGCTATACAAAGGATTTGATTTTCAAAAAGGGTTTTCAGAGCTTGCATGAGTATGAATTTAATATCTGTCTGCAATATTCAAAATATCCCCACATTTGTTCAGGAGATGTTGCAAGTATGTGCAAGACTATATGAATAATATAAATAAGGTAAAAATTAATATAACAGTATAATGAATATTAATATAGTGGATCAAGTAAAAGTAACTTGCATTAAAATTCATTACCTAATAATTTAGAATTGAATATAAAATACACTCAAGCCATACAACTGTTAGATTATTCTGCCAAAATTTTGAATAGGTTAATCTCTGTAATAAATGTTTCAATTATTTCTGACATGCCTGCAGGTATCTAATTAAATCAGACAGGTTCTCCCTATTGGATTCCAGAATACAAAATTGTGAGCTTTGTTTCTGGAGATTTTCTGCTTAAGCAACAGACTAGCAGTCTAGCTTTGACAACTGAGAATATGCATGCAGACAAAGAGAAATATATTCACTAGTGAAGAATTACATACAGAAATATATATAATGTTGTCTTATGACTTCTGCAGGGTATAGCTATTGCATGGCTGATGAACATGAGTTAAATGTTCACATGAACATTTAACATGGATTAAAATTATAACACAAAGACCAAAAGATTCAGAATATTTAGGTGTTTTTTTTAAGAAAACAAAAGCAGATGATTCAGACGTGTGCATAGCTGGACAGAGATATATTTTCAAGGGTTGTGGAATTCTGGGAAGATAAATCTGTGTATGCATTTAAGCTATATGAAATTTTGCTTCATGCATAATATATAAAAACTTGTAAAAAGGAATGGTTCCAGTGTGGAGCCTCTATATAGAAAGGATATAAATGGAGGTCACAAGATATTTTTATCTTATCACATATTTTTAAAGGTTTGTTTTAATGATTTTTTTGGGATGAAGTAAACAATGGCATCATTAAACAAACAAAATATTTTCTTTGTTTTGATTGGTTGATTATATGCCATAAAGTTGATGTCAACTCTTAGCAACCACATGGATAGATTTTTTTTCTGGAATTATCTGTTCCCATCCTGGGCCTTCGAGGTCTTCCAACAGTGCACTTATTGCCATTGTAGTCAAATATATCCATCTTACAGCTGGTTATTCTCTTTTTCTGTTCCTTTTCATCTTTCCCAGCATTGGAGATTTTTCAAGAGAGCTAAGATGCATTGCAGACTAGCATTTGTCTGAATAGAAATGAAGGCTTTGACCAAT
The DNA here is from genome assembly GCF_028640845.1 of Ahaetulla prasina. NCBI lineage: Eukaryota > Metazoa > Chordata > Lepidosauria > Squamata > Colubridae > Ahaetulla > Ahaetulla prasina. Next base: position 96,317,180 of record NC_080543.1, on the reverse strand, counting down.
ATATTTAGATGCCTTATACCTTATTATCTACAAAAATCAGATCATGCACAGATTTTTCTTCCCCTGACACTCTATGGAAGCAACAGCATGATAGAAATAATGACATTTTTGTACCTTTAGCATTGGAGAAGACTCCTTAGAATATCATGCATAGAAAAAAAATATCCTTGAACAAATCAATCTAGAGTTCTCATTCAAGGCACAAATGAACAGGGTCAAATTACAATACTTATGACACACACTGCAAATGCTGAACTCTCTATAAATTCTGTAGTTTATAATGCTGAGAAAGAAAGAAATTGAGAGGATGCATGATCAGTAGCAAGATAGTTGAACTCAATTACAGCAATGATGCACCATTGGAAGACCTGAGAACAGATTCTGCTGGAGAAAAACTATCCATGTGGTTGTTCAGAATTGATATTGACCTGATAGCATATAATCAATTAATCAAGTTTAAGATAACAGATATTTAGAAATGTATATTTTTAATTATTTATAAAATGCAGGTTGAAAGCTACGGTAGCTATAGGAAGATTTATGCTGACTAAAACTATAATCTAATAAAGAAAGGGGATAGATTTATAAATGAACATATATCAGATGAACAGCTATGAAGAACCACTTATCTTTCACTAATCCATGTGAAAGCCTCAGGAAAAACTGAAGAATAATAACAATAGCACTTAGATTTACATATCACTTTATAGTGCTTTACAGCCCTCTCTAAGCAGTTTGTAGAGTCCGCATATTGCCCCCAACAATCTGAGTCCTTATTTTACCTACTTTGGAAGGATGGAAGGCTGAGTCAACCTTCCCATATTTGTGGTAATCTGTTTCAAAGTGGATATTAAAATGTTGGAGTCCTTCATAAGTATTGAGCTGCTGAGTCTATTTGAACTTCACTAGCCAGGATCCAATAAAAAAATGCTAGTCGAGCTGTCCCTTTATATAAGACTTCAAGAGATCCCACTGATAAACAAGAAAGTTATAGCACAATTTAAAAGCTATTACAGAAAAAATAGAACATAAATTCTCTAAGCAATAATGATTTTCTTGCACATGCTTGTACCTTTGAACTCTCAGTAGTTCTAATTAATAGTATTAATGTATTTAATGAATGTGGTATGGATTATATCCAGTACATAATGAGACAGCTGTAATTTTGCTTCATTATTTTTTTAACTAATTTAAGTTTAATGGTTTTTGTAAATTATTGCTTTCTTTGATTTTGTAAACTATTGCTTTCTTCAAAGCAAGGAATCTTCTCAACTGTAAGTTCAAGAAGTTATTTGTTGCAGATAATGAACTTACAGTTGAGAAAAACCCTTGCTTTGAAGAAACAGCTAATTATGGGTGTTATTTTAAGTTTAAATTAACAAAAAGGTTTTTTAGATAATGACAGTTACAGTTGTCATAAAGAAACAACTAATGCAGGATTTTTAGTTATGTCAATAGTGTACCACATTTGTTAATAATCTTACACTAATGCAAAATAAGAAGTTACATTTATGAACTGCATTTGTTATCCTACATAAACTCCAATTAAGTACAGAAATATTGATCAACTCTTTTTATGACCCAATACTTTTCCACAGGTCAAACTGGCTTTGCCCTGAATCCTCAATAATGCAAGATTGTTTTAAAAATGAGAGATTTTTAAATTTTATAGACTAATCACTTGGAGTAATCAAAATTTATTTCCCTTTAAAAGAATATTACATTTCCTGTCTCTTGCTATAAAGAGGACATTAAACTTCATCGCTTCTATTAAGTTTTGAAATCTTTCTAAACATGATAGTGACAGTATTTCTCTCAAATCTTAGCAAATAAAACATTACAGATCAATGTTTTTATAAATGTGTGAATGCATATATAGTCATCCACGAACATAGATATCACAGAAAGCCTTGAATATACTATTGTTTGGCTATTGTCTGTAATATTTAGCACTTCAGCAAAGTTTTATTATAGCACAAGGAAAAAACAAATTTGAAAAATATAACAGAGATAAATAGGGTAGCTTTTTTTTTTAAAATTCAGGATTGTATCAAAATATCAATCATCAATAGAATGGCATCCACCAGTAGAATTCAGAAGTGATTTAAGTGGAATGCCCGTAAGTTTTATTTAAGTATTTTTAATTAACCATAAGTGATTAATATATTTATAGGATAATGTGTCAGTATTTATTTTCTTAGAAAAAGTAAGCTTTTATTTATGTTGTCATGATGAAATCAAGTTTCTTTAATAAAGAGATTGGTGGGACTTTTTCTAAGTGTGAGAACCATACCCTAGAACAGGGGTCTCCAACCTTGGCAACTTTAAGCCTGGCGGACTTCAACTCCCAGAATTCCTCAGTCAGCAAAGCTGGCTGGGGAATTCTGGGAGTTGAAGTCCGCCAGGCTTAAAGTTGCCAAGGTTGGAGACCCCTTCCCTAAAACACTATAAGTTGTGATAAAGCCTACTTTTGTTTGTTCTGTCACTGAAACTGTCACTCCGAGCTTGTCTTTACAGTAATATTTATATTAGAACTTTGTGGAGAACGGAGGACAGAGAGATGTTCCTTAAACATGATCTAGTTGCAATAGGGAGCTGTAGGAAGCCATTTTATACTGGAGGTATCCTTTTGGAATTACATCTGAAACATAGCATAACTCTAAAAAAAATTTTTCATACCATATTTTTAGCATACTTGAGAAAGTGAGCAGCAGTTTTTGGAACTATTGCATGACTCAGAGTGAGATGTGGAATAATTGACATATTGAGAATGAATTATGACTTTTAATACACATTACAAAGTTTTGCACTATGACAGGGGTGTCAAACTCTCATCAGATGACGGCGGTGTCACGTGATGTATCATAACTTTTCCCCCTTCACTAAACTGGGCGTGGGCGTGGCCAGCATGTGACGCATCCGGCCCATGGGCCATGAGTTTGACACCTGTGCACTATGGCTTCTGATCAGTGGTGGGTTTCAAAAAATTTTACTACCAGTTCTGTGGGTATGGCCTTGATGGGTATGGCATTGCTTGGTGGGTGTGGCTTGGTGAGCATGACAGGGGAAGGATACTGTAAAATCTCCATTTCCTCCCGATCAGCTGGGACTTGGGAGGCAGAGAATAGATAGGGGCGGGGCCAGTCAGAATTTTTACTACTGGTTCTCCAAACTACTCAAAATTTCCATTACCGATTCTCCAGAACTGGTCAGAACCTGCTGAAACCCACCTCTGCTTCTGATGGTCACTAATCTCATTGCCATAATTTGATTCTAACTAAAGTTACTTGTAATTGCAATAAGATTAAGAAAGAATCTAGTGTGATTATTAAAATAAGCGTCAGTATTAGCTAGAGAAGAACTTTTAACGAATTCAGAAAAGTATTTTCTGAAAATAGGAATCTAAGCAATTTACACCTTTATATTCAGATGGCAGAATATACAGTATATCAGGGGTGTCAAACTCAATTTCACTGAGGGCCACATCAGGGCTGTCTTTGACCTCGAGGAGCTGGGGTGGGCATGCCCAGGGTACATGTAGCCAGCTTGAGGTCACTCGTGTCAGGGGTGTCTGTGGAGGCCCAAGTACTCTGCCAGCAAAAACAGGCTCCCAAGCTCCATTTTTGGCTGGGATGGTCTCCTGCACCCCTCTGCCAGTGAAAATGGAGCTCAGGGGGGCTGTGCATAGCCCAAGCTCTGTTTTCGCTGGCAGAGGAACCACAGGCCATATTTCGCTGTTTCCAGGGTGGCCCCACTGAAAAAAATTACAAATATGGTAGTAGAAAATTTTAGTTATATATTTTCAAAAGAAAGACCTATTTAAGTTTTATATCTTATACTGTATGTAAATATAATACATTACAAATATTATTAACAAAATACAATAGTATATTTACTCGATGCCATGAAACTGTTTTCAATCTTTATTTAGGCAATCTATTAGGAATTTGATAAAGTTATAGAAGCAAGGGTGATTGTGAAGCAATCATGAATAACAATAGCCTGTCATCTCATCAGATTTCAGTGACAAGATGATGATTATTGCCCTCAAGCCATTTCTTTTTGCAAACATATAAAAAGAACCTGGGAGGAAAGGCTGAGAATCCTTTGCTGCTTTTGCCCTATTTCACATAACATTATTCAGTGTCTTGATACCAATCCTAGAAGATAAATCTATTGCTTTTCTGCCCTTAACAATTGGAATCTATCCAAAGACATAATTAAAATAAATTCTTCACTGTTTCTTAGGGTTTATCCCCACATCTCGCTAACCAATTTTCTTAAATGATGTATCTTTGTTTCATCTCCTAGTCATCAAAAATGCATTTAACTAATTTGAAATAGTGCCCTCTTTTCTGGACACAATTTATACCTTGATGATATAATGGATAATGCAGTCAGAACTGATATATGTACAGCTCCCATTGTCTATTATAGGCTGCTGCAGACACTTTCCCTTCTATTTCTGTGCACTTTTTTGCAGAATAATTCTCTTTTAATTTTATTGTTTCATACCTTGCTTTTCCCCCAATAGTAAACAGCCATCCTTCCTCATTTCACTTGGCATCAGAGAAATCAGACACCTGGGCCTGCTCCCTTCCTCCCCTTTTTGTTAATTATAAATTATTACTATTATGAGTATTTATTGCTTCAATGTTTAATTGGTTTTTAATTACTGTAAGCCACTGAGAGTTGCCTCTAGGTGAGATGGGCAGTAAACATGTCAAATAAATAAATAAATAAATAAATTATTGACCAGCCGTAGCAGTATTCAACAGCCTGCACATGGATTAGGGCTACTCTGGAACAAGGCTGAATCTGTGTTCAAAAATGTTGAATGTTTTGAACAATCTTCATGAATACCTGAACAAAACTAGATAAAGAACTAAGCTGTTAATTTAGCTATTCTCGTCCTCTCCATCCCAACTTTATCCACATTGTAAACTAATTTATTTATTTTATTTATTTTTATTTTATTTTATTTATTGGAATTTGTCAAACAAAAATGAGAACAAGAATAAGAGAATAAAAATACAATGACAGGGGTGATAGGTACTTTAGTGCACTTATGCACGCCCCTTCTACTGACCACTTAAGTATGAAGTAAGTCAATTTGTGACTGAAACTGTGAAAATTTGTAGCTGACACAACTGAATCAGGTAGGGCATTCCAGACTTTGACAACTCTGTTACAGAAATCATATTTTTGTACAGTCAAGTTTAGAACGATTTACACTGAGTTTAAAGCAGTTGTTTGTGTGCGTATTATTGCAATTAAAACAGAAAAAGTCATTTACAAGTAAAAATTATGTATGCAATTCCTAGATCTGACCGCAAGCAACGCAGTTCTAAGTTATCCATACCGAGAATTTTGAGCCTAGCAGTATAAAAAATTCTATTGTATAAAGAAGACTGCATGACTTTTCTCGTGAAGTATTTTTGAACTTGCTCGATTGTACTGATGTCAGATATATGGTGGGGATTCCAAACAGCTGAACAATACTCTAATTAGTCTAGCATAAGTTTTATAAGCTCTAATTAGCAATACAATGTTTCCAGAAAAAAAGCTTTGCGATTTTAAGTTTACAATTCTTAATGCAATTTTTTAGCAACGCTGTTACAGTGAACTTTGGAGCATAAATCGTCAGAGATAAGTACATCCAAGTCCTTAACAAAGTGAGGGTCATCTGCTAGATCAGTGTCATCTAGCTTATACTTGACATTCTGATTACGTTTACCAATATGTAAAACAGCATTTATTAATCAAAATTTGAAGTTGCCAAATAGATGACCATTCAGACACATAGTCAAGATCACTTTGCAAAACAACAGAATTGTCTGTAGAATTGAATACCTTTACGTCATTGGCAAAAAGAACACACTTGCTTTTAAGTTGATCACATAAATTGTTGATGTAGAGCAAAAAAACCATGGGACCTAAAATGTAGCCTTGCAGAACACCACTGTTAAACGATGCAGGATTAGACAGCGAGTTCCCTATTTTGACTTTCTGCAATCTATTAGACAGGAAAGCAGCAATCCACTTGTGCAAAGGTCCAGAAATGCTGTAAGAGTTTAATTTCAACAGCAGTTTATCATGTACTACTGTATCAAAAGCCCTAAAAAAATCTATGTAAATTGTATCAACAGCTTTACCTTGATCAAGACATGTAGTCCAGATGTTTTTACAGTGCAAAAGTTGTAAATTACAGGACAAGTTTTTCCTAAAGCTAAACTGTTTGTTGGATAGCAAATTATTTGTCTCTAAGTGGTGAACGATGGATTGATTTAAAATTTATTCAATAACTTTACATGTGACACAACACAAAGAAATTGGTCTATAATTTTCAACTGAACTAGGGTCACCCATTTTAAAAATTGGTATAACTATAGCTGATGATCATAGATCAGGCAGGGAACTAGTTTGAAACAATACTTCAAAAATTGTACACAAAGGTTCAGCTAGGACAGTAGCAAGCTTTTTCAGGAAAAAAGCACATAATCCATCTGGTCCTGTGGATAGCAATGGCCTTAGATTACATAATGCTAATTCAACATTATCTATTGTAAATTTAATATTCAGCAATTGGTGGATGCTCTTCCAACCAGGTAATGATGTTTGCTGAGACAATAAATGAAGCCAGGGACCCTATTTAGCTTCTTCCCTTAACTTGTCCCTTATTAAAATTGGAAATATAGCACCATAAGTGTGCACCATAAGGACGCATAAGCACACCAACGTGCCTACCATCCCTGTCCCACTGTCCCCATTTATTTATATCCATTTCATGTATTCATAATCATTTTTATACTTATATCTGTTATCTTATACATGCGTGACAAAATAAATAAATTTAAAAAATGGTCTCATTTTAGAGGGAAAGTATGTTAAGCTACTGGAGTCACCAATTTATGCCAGCAAAGTTTGCTTCAGACTCAAGGATGGTAGAAATGCATATTAATGTGGACATGTTATGTAATGTATACTTCACACTTGAGGCTTCAGAAATCGTGATGGCTTTTACACTTTCTATGAAAAATGACACATGAAGAGGTCTTTTTTTTACACTTGTATCACACATTTCTCTGTATATTTATTACTGTGTATATATACAGTATATAAAATTATGATTATGATTAACCTTCTGTTTTTCAGCTCAAAGTACATTTTATATATAACTTAAAGCTTCACTGAAGATGTCTTAAATAACTTTATATCTCAAAATGTTCAAAAGCAACAATTGGGAGGAGGACTTAAACAGGACATTAGCCTAGACTCTTTACATAAACATAAGAGACCAAGGTCTGACCCACCCCTTTGAATGTGTTTGAACCTTATCTAGTCTTTCCCAGGTGAAAGTTGCGAGTCTGGGGAGATTCCCGTATATAGAGAACAATAAAATAGCTAGTTTGAATCTGTCAATCAGACTAGAACTGGAAGGGACCTTGGAGGTCTTATAGTCCGACCCCTGCTCAAGCAGGAGACCCTATACCATTTCAGACAAGTGACTCTGTCCAGTCTCTTCTTAAAAATCTCCATTAATGAAGCACCCACAACTTCTGATAGTGGAACTAGCTGTTCCACTAGTTAATTGTTCTCATTATTAGGAAGTTTCTCCTTAATTCTAGATTGCTTCTTTCCTTGATTAGTTTCCATCAATTATTTCTTGACTTGCCTTCAGGTGCTTTGGAAAATAAGTTAACCAGGGGGTGGGTTCTAATTTTTTTTTACTACCGGTTCTGTGGGCATGGTTTATTTTGTGGGCGTGGCTTGGTGTTCATGTGACAGTGGGCGAGGCTTGGTGGTCATGTGACTGGGTAGGTGTGGCCAACTCAATGTCACTCACCTCAAGGGGTGCCTCAACTGCCCCTCTCCCAGCCATTCCTTGTCACATCCAGCCTCAACGTATCTATAGTTCTGTAAAAATGTTCACCTTTTTTCAACTTTATTATCCACATACTATAGATGCACTTTCATGGACCATTGAAACGAGGAAATGGCTCACATGCTTTGCCCAAGAGTGTGATAGGCAACGTGCTTTTAAGGGGCTGCCAGAAAGAGGGGGGGCAATGTAGTTACCAAAGGACCGGAAGGCAAAACAAGAAGCAATGGATGGAAACTGAACAAAGAGAGATGCAACCTAAAACTAAGGAGAAACTTCCTGACAGTGTGAAACAATATAGGTGCAGAAATATTTCAGTCATAATTTCACATATCAATAGCCATTCGTGTAATACAACCTGCATATTGTTCAAAACAGTCATTAGCATTATGGCTGATGTTTGACAGCAAGCCTAAAACTCAAAGATTACAAGAGTGCTTCTTTGTATGTATACAAAACATCACATACCAGGAATAGCATATTAAGATGGACTTATGCAGTGGTGGATTTCAAAAATTTTTACTACTGGTTCTGTGGGTGTGGCTTGGTGGGCGTGGCGGACATGGCGGGAGTGACAGGGGAAAAAATCCCCATTCCCTCCCCACTGCAGGGGAAGGTTACTTCAAAATCCCCATTCCCTCCTCACCCCACTAACCTGCTCTGGGAAGGAATCAAACTCTCCACTCTTCATTTCCCCAAATAAAATATTACTCATAAGAAAAGGCTCCCAGAAAAGCAAGGAAAAATCAAGCTGCTGACAAGGAACCTGCCGGATACTCATTCCACATTCCTGCCAGCTGCATAAAGGAAACTTTGTAAGAAGAAAACAGCTACCGGTGCTTAGAGATAATAGAATTTACAAGCAGGCATAATTCCATTTACAAGCAGACAGAAAACTCATTCAAGGCAGGATATTTCACAATGGAAAACACAAAGCCCATGTTGCACAAACCCAAAAACGTAGAACCATATAAGAATCCCTTCTCTTATCCACTTTGTTGTTCAGCTGACCCAGAAACGAACTGCTTCTGCAAGTAAAATCCTCCTCCAGCATCTGCATCAATTTAAAGCGACAGCGTCTTTTTTCTTCTTCTCCTTCTTCTTTGCCAAGCGATCTCCTGGCTGAGAAGCGAGGAGTGATTTTTTCCTTCTAGCCGATCAGTTGGGAGGCTTCTTGGCTTCTTAATTTAACGCGACAGCATCTTGGTTTTTTTCCTCTTCTTTCTCAAGAGAGTCCTGATTTTTTCCTTCTAGCCGATCAGCTGGGAGTTGGAAGGCAGTGAATAGATTGGGGGCAGGGCCAGGCAGAGATGGTATTTACTGGTTCTCCGAACTACTCAAAATTTCCATTACTGGTTCGCAAAAACCGGGGAGAACCAGTAGGAACCCACCACTGAAGTTGATCCCCTCTTCTTGGTGGCAGCTCCTCAAATACTGGAATACTGCTATTATGTCACCCCAGCCCTTCTTTTCTCTAGACTATCCATACCCTGCAACCATTTTTTATATGTTTTTGTTTCCAGACCTGTAATGATCTTCTCTGCTCTTCTCTACACTTTCTCCAAAGTCTCAACATCTTTTTTGTAATGTGGTGACCAAAACTGGATGCAGTATTTCAGGTGTGGTCTTACTAAGTTTTTATAAAGCGGTACTAATACTTCACATGATTTTGACTCTATGCCACTGTTTATACAACCAAGGATTGTATTAGCTTTTTTATATATACTGGTGGGTCTGGTTGTTCGCACCTGACTTAATAGAATTTACTGTACCATGCAAAATTTTGACCATTTACACTGCATGTTGACACATGTTCATATAATGCATTGTTTGAATTTTAACAATGGCTTATAGTTTTCAAAACCTTGCCAAAGCATCATAAGTCACATAGTGGAGTTATCCATTATTGGGGATAATATTTCAGTTTTGAAATTTAGGCAATAGCATAGTTTTAAACTATGTTTCTTGCATTCTAATACTTATCAGAATCTGTGCTGCTTTGACTGCTTCTAAAATAACAATGAAGAAAAATGGATTGATTGACACCAAGAACAGTTTATTTATCCCTTTAGTCACACTACACTAACAAAATCAATACCTTTCTAAAATATCTGATATTCCAGTAGTCCAAATAAATAGCTGACATCCTTGAATTGAGTACATGAGAGAGCTCAGTGAAGTAGAAGCATAGATATTTAGCATTTATATTGATCTTGCATTGAATACTTGTGAAATTTTTATTTGTAGTTAAAGTATGAAACTTTTTATGAAGAAAATACTCCCTACAGCTGAAGTCAATATAAAAGGAAAACTGATTCTAGGATACTGTTGTCAGATTGTCTGTTTATTTTAAAATTAGAGATTGTGTGCTTGAGTGTGCTTTTTATTAAGCCCTTTTTTTTTTGGAACAGTGTGCAGTATTGTGTGATTTTTTTAAAATAGAGATAAAATAAAGTGTGCAGATTTTTTAAAAAAAAAATCTGGTTAGCTAATAGCTTGCTGTAAAGATGAAATGAACAAAATAATGTTATTACAGAAATGCAGAACATTGAAATGGGTCATAGCCCCGAAAGTTCATCCATGTTTTTTAATTGTACATAATGGAAATAATGGCATTATGTTCATGGCAAAGCTAAGTCTTGGATCCGTTAATTAAATATTTTCTTAGAAAGATAGAAAATAAAAGTAAAGATGCAAAAGAAAAGGACATACGTTTTTAGAGGAATATCTATATTAAAAATTCAGTAATAGAAAATGAAAAAATAGTTTCTCTTGATATAGTTATGAATGCTATTTTTTCTGGTTGTGTTATATACAGTTATTCACATTTGCAAATTTGAAAATGTTGTACCAATGCTTCTGAAACTTTGGCATTCATTCCCCTGCTTATCAAAAAGTCCTTTTTCACCATTATCTAAAACTGCTTATCAGAAAATCCTTTCTATCATTGTAGGTAAAACACTAACTACCCAGAAAACAAAGGTATGTGAGAAAGTTTTCTTTACATAATTGTGGTTAATTTATCCCAGGGGTGTCAAACTCAAAGCCTGGGGCCAGATCTGGTCCATGGGGTGCTTAGATCTGGCCTTTGGGGCTGCCCTGGAAATAGCAAAGGACTGCCCTGTGGTGCTTCTGTCAGCAAAAACAGAGCTCGTGAGGCTACCCATGGTCTTCCTGAGCTCCGTTTTCACTGGCAGAGACTTGCAGGAGGCTGTTGCAGCCAAAAACGGAGCTTGGGAGCCCATTTTCACTGACAGAGAGCTCGGGCCACCACAGGTGCCCCTGACACTAGTGACATTGAGCTGGCCATGTCCAACCTGGCCCCTGAGGTCAAACACAACCCTGATGCAGCCCTCAAAGAAATTGAGTTTTACACCCCTGATTTAACCCATATTTGGGAAGCACTATATTAGTCATTTTCCATGTGTTTACACCTGACTAGTCCTATTAAAGTGAAGGATTTATGGCTCAGTATCAACAATAACCTTTGTCACAATAAGCAGTGAACATGTGAACAGTGTAGATTATAGCAATAGCAATAGAACGTATATTTATATACCTCTTCACAGTGTTTTACAGCCCTCTTCTAAGCAGTTTATAGAGTCAGCATATTGCCACCCAACATTCTGGGTCCTCATTTTATCAACTTCGGAAGGATGGAAAGCCTTATTCCTGTCTAAGGAAGTGATGCCTTTGATACTTTACATCATCTGGTATTTGGAGTGTTTAATACCACCTGAACAAGACTACTGTTTCCCTGGAATTCTGACTGAAGGCAGATTGTTTGATTGTCTTCCTTAAATTTTATCGGTTCGTCTGATTTCATCTCAAAGATTTGGGAAAGGAAATAATGATTTGTATACATTTTTAGTCTTTTGTCAAAGCCTATCTCATATGTTATCAGTGATATCATTTTGACTACATAAAAGTCTACATTGGAAATGAATGGACTATTGGTATATAGCAGTGTTTTTCAACTTCAACCCCTTGAAGATGTGTGGATTTCAAAACGATGATGACTGGAGAATTCTGGAAGTTGAAGCAAGAAAAAATCTTGTAAGACTCAAGTTTTTTCATGAGCTACACATGGAAGGGCTTGACTGAGGGTTCCTTGGTGCTCTCTGAGCTTGGTTGTTTTTTTGTAGATGTGTCATTACCATACTAGGTTAGTTTAGTTTAGTTTGGATAATGAGACATATGCTAGAAAAAAACCAAGTTCAGATAGTAAGAGGGACCCCTCATTTCAAGAAGGTGATTTCTTCTTCACTGTAATATATTATAGACACATTGTGTCTATTTGTTCAGACTTCAGGTTCTACTACCCCATGCTCAAATGTGTGACGACTTTTTTGTTCCAAAAGCACTACTTTAAAATGTAGAATAGAATAGAATAGAATAGAATAGAATAGAATAGAATAGAATAGAATAGAATAGAATAGAATTTTTATTGGCCAAGTGTGATTGGACATACAAGGAATTTGTCTTGGTGCATATGCTCTCAGTGTACATAAAAGAAAAGATACGTTCATCAAGGTACAACATTTACAACACAATTGATGGTCAATATATCAATATAAATCATAAGGATTGCCAGCAACAAAGTTACAGTCATACAGTCATAAGTGGAAAGAGATTGGTGATGGGAACTATGAGAAGATTAATAGTAGTGCAGATTTAGTAAATAGTTTGACAGTGTTGAGGGAATTATTTGTTTAGCAGAGTGATGGCCTTCGGAGAAAAACTGTTCTTGTGTCTAGTTGTTCTGGTGTGCAGTGCTCTATAGCGTCGTTTTGAGGGTAGGAGTTGAAACAGTTTATGTCCAGGATGTGAGGGATCTGTAAATATTTTCATGGCCCTCTTCTTGATTCGTGCAGTATACAGGTCCTCAATGGAAGGCAGGTTGGTAGCAATTATTTTTTCTGCAGTTCTAATTATCCTCTGAAGTCTGTGTCTTTCTTGTTGGGTTGCAGAACCGAACCAGACAGTTATAGAGGTGCAAATGACAATAATTCCTCTGTAGAACTGAATCAGCAGCTCCTTGGGCAGTTTGAGCTTACTGAGTTGGCACGGAAAGAACATTCTTTGTTGTCCTTTTTTGATGATGTTTTTGATGTTAGCTATATAGCGCAAAGTTCTCTCAGATTAAAATGTTCTGTATTTACTATGTCTTTGTTTGGAGTGCTGATGTCAAATTTGTGTCCAGTAATTCTTTTTGTTTGTCTTGTGCAGAATCCAGAGGGGCATTGATTGCAGAGGACTGTATCTTATTAAAGAAAGAAAAGGCCTTGTGTATTGAGGCAGCTGATAGGTGACAATATTACAAGTTTTGGACCAGAGCTTGGGGACCAAAAAAATATATGTTCCTTTGCTCATGTTACCTACCTCTGTATGTCTGGCCATCAAAAATAATTCAAACATTTACAGGCAGTCCTCTACTTATGGCCATAATTGAGCCAAAAATTTCTGTTGCTAAGTGAGACATTTGTTAAGTGAGTTTTGCCCCATTTTCTGATCTTTCTTGCCAAGGTTGTTAAGTGAGTCACTGCAGTTGTTAAGTTAGTAATACAGTTGTTAAGTAAATCTGGCTTCCCCATTGACTTTGCTTGTCAAAAGGTTGCAAAATGGTCCCAGGTCACTACAACTGTCATAAATATGAGTCAGTTGCCAAGTTTCTATATTTTGATCACATGACCATTGGGATGCTGCAGTCATCATAAGTGTGAAAATGGCCATAACTCATTTGTTCTGTGCTGTTATAACTTCAGTCACTAAATGAACTATTCAAATCTGGTGAAAGTACTCAGATCTGAGTAAAGTAGTAAGGAGTTGGTTGATGCAGTTAAGGGATATTACATAAGGAAGTATTCTGAGCTAAATAGAAAAAAATATGCTTCATTTTTTTGGTACCAGGAGAAATGGGGGTGTCTCGTCATCCTTTTAATGGTAAAAAGTACTGCTGATATTTACTCAAGATACAGTGACTTAAAGAAAGATGGCACCTTTTGTATTATAAATTTTACTTCTTGCACAAAAAAGTGGAGGACACATGCTGGAAAAATAACAATTTGTCAGGGAAATGGTACTGATATATTAGTTAAAAACTACAATTATAGTGATCTATATTACTAAATCAATATTAAATGTATTTGCACTTGTAATTTATATCCATTTCTGATGAATATCATTTCTGCGTTAATATACTCTAAAATAATAATATTATTTCAATGATTTTTAATTTATTCTTCACAAACAATGTTGTGAACCGTTCCAAGTTGTGACTCTTAAAATGAATGACCCTATATAATTCTTAAAATAATAAAAGTGTACATAGTGATGAATCTTTAATATTGTATTCTTCTTTAGACACACAGACACATTTTATTCTTATGAAAATAAGAATGTGATAAATGAAAGACAAAAAATTTGAAGGAGTCTGACTACCATATTAGTACAAGAAGTATGAATTAAGTTGCTTTGCTTAAAAGCAAAAGAAAATCCTTGAACATACCCTAAATATAATAGTATTTGATTTTGTGTATTAAAAACCTAAAAGCAATAAAATATGCTGCTTCACTTTCTTATTTAGAATGGTTATTAACACCAAGAGTAATGCTTTTAAAAGGTCAGATGACACAATGCAGCACTGTCATTTTTATGACCATCTAATTAATTTATTTATTTTATGTTGGTAGATAGAGATTGACTGTCCAAATTCTCTGCTGTAATGATGTTCAGTGAGTTGAAAATGAAGATCATAAGGGATAAAAGTAGTGGTCTGATGGTATTGATTAACTATCTTGTTTGCTTCATTGTTCAGATTTTATTAACCTCTTGGGCAGAGTGGTACCATGCTATTTTTTCACCTTGGATCCAGGCTTTTAAAATGACAGCTTTATTTAAAATACAGATTGACTCATAATTGTTCTAAGTCTTAGGCAAAGATATCTCTGATAAATTAGAGCAGACAAAATAACAAAACCTAAAGCATTCTTCATATTACACTCATCACAGCTATAACTTAATATTTTATGACAGTCATGGCAACCAAGTAGGGAAAATGAACAAGGAAATATAACAGCATCAGTGCCTACCCAAGACATTTACATCTTGAACAGAAGGCATTTTATTTGTAGACATATACAAGCCCAGGAACTTCTGAGGGCTAAACATTTTTTTTTTTGCAGCATGATTCCTATAACTGCTTTTACTATAACAAGTTACTTTACAGTGTTTTATTGTGAAGATATGCTGTCCATGGTTAACTTTCACATCTAATTAAAAGTTTAATATGCATGCTGCATTACATTTGACTTGGAATGTCAGTTGGTAACTTCACATTGTTGGGTAAAGTGGAAACACTATGCTCCTTTCTGCCCCTTACATCTTACATCCTACATGATTCTGTCAGTGTGTCGCTTTTGCATTTTATATTTCCTTATTTTCCTATAATATTGAATTTTCATAACCATTCCAGAACGTTTCCCATAAATCAAATCATTTTGTGTTTATTTGTAATCATAAAAAGTCAGCTTCTGCTTCATGTAGACAGACTTCTAGAAATCATTGAATAAACAGGAAAGTTTAGTCACATGAACATATTGGATGCAATTATGGGCCATGTTCCGAGCATCAAGCCTATGTCAGAAATTCTTAGCATTGAAAACTTCCTTGAACATAATTATTTCAGCCAAGAATGTTTGAATAACTAGAGAAACCCACTGCATTAAGCCTCATTTGTTTCAGAAAGTTTGTGTTTTTTTGTCTAAACTCCACATAGTAAAAAATGCAAGCAGTGTTTAAAGTCCTTTTCAGGTATGGCTAAATAAGCAAAATGTGAATCTTAAATTGTATTGGATT
Source organism: Ahaetulla prasina (assembly GCF_028640845.1). Classification (NCBI taxonomy): domain Eukaryota; kingdom Metazoa; phylum Chordata; class Lepidosauria; order Squamata; family Colubridae; genus Ahaetulla; species Ahaetulla prasina. The sequence continues at coordinate 96,301,441 of NC_080543.1, read as the reverse complement.
TAATGTAAATTTGTCTTTTTTTTTCTTTAAATCTTTTAAAATGACATACCAAATGATATCTCCATGCTAAATGCTAATAACTTTTCCAGTTCTCTGGAAAAAATGTTATATGTATTCTTTGCAGTACTTTCGTTCAATTTAAATATGAAACTTATTTTTATTTCTGACCAGCAGGGCTAGGTAAGTTTTGAAAATAAAATTAAAAAATGATGTGCTTTAATGAACACTAAAAAAAATGCTTATTTACCCCAAAGCACACAAACATACAATAAAACATACAAACATTCTGGTGGTTTTTCTACCACCAGAAAATCAAATAATAACATCTTGACAAAGATCATGAAAATGGCAATTATAAATACTTGACATGTCAGTTAATTGTACATGTTTAACTATAAAATCACTGAAGTTAATTTTGGGGGTGGGGGGGAAGGTACAAAAGGACAATGCATGTTTTTTTTAAATACACAATTCTGTTTAAAAGAAACACAAAAGATGTACATCTATCTGGAAATTTGGGTGGATCCAATATTAATTTGTACACTATAGTCCTAAATGAGATTTTGAAATTTTCATAGTGAAAGCAAAACTGAATAAGAACTAATGACAAAACATTTCCAGGGTATGAACTGAATCCTTATATTACACAAATATTATGGAGTTATTCAGCAGTGAGAGGAATGAAATAAATGTTTAAAAATGATCTAACACACTACAAAGATGTATTTGAATGAATCAAACTTTGCTATTTAATTTACATATGGAGTGCTTATTAGGATGATGAATGACACTGCTGAAGAACAAAACATATTTCTGAAACAAAAGAACATCTCTGTAGCCTAATAACATTTTATGCCAGCACTTATATTTATCAGAAGTAGATGTTATTTATCGCTATGATTATTTAAAAATCATTTTTATTGTCCTTTGTTCTTCCCTCTTCTGGGAATTTTAATTCAGAGTTTTGACACCTGCTTATTAACTTGCTTGAAATATGAAATACAAAGGCATCTGCTGTATAAAGAATTCTAACCAGCATGTTTATATTATTGGCAGCTGTACACAAATTAGCTCAGTTTGGATTTATTTCTCTTTAGAATAGAAAGCATCTCAGGCAGGGTTGCCTTAGCTCACATACATATTATGATGATAACATTCTAAAAAATTGCCCACGATTCAGAGCAGGTGTATCTACAATGATTTGTCAAAATCTGCACAATGGCTAACACATTGTTGTGATTAAAGCCCTACCTGCACATAAAAGGGGTGGGTCTTAAATTGTGATGATTGCCATCTTGCAAATTTTAATAGTCTCCATGGAAAGCCCTGATTCAGGACTAGAATTAAGAATTAATAAGGATTAACAAGTTCACTTGTTATTTTACAAAATGTCCAAAATTATTTAATTGTCATATCAATCTGCCTACACAGATAATCAAACTAAGCAATTTCAATAACTTGATCAGTGCATTTTATGTTCATATTATATGCTACATTTGTTCCACAATGCCTCCTTTAGTTATTGACATTTCAATTCCCATACTCTAGGATACTTGCTCACAAAGCTGTTTTTTGCACAACCCATACAATGTATTTGTTATGTCTTTTCTATTATCCTATCTGGGTGTATGTATTTATACAGATGTAATACATTAATGAGTGTTTGAAGGTTTTAAACAAATGAAACCCATGAAAAAGTTATGCAATTATATTGTTATTATTATTCTAATCCTACCCAGATACTTATTCACAGTTAAGGCCTATTTAATTCAGTATGTCTGCTCGTTGGTAAATATGCATCAATTCACATGTACAGTATGTGTTATTAGAAGCAGAGCAAATCTGAATCTGGTATTTTTCCATATAATTTGATATTGTATGGTTCAGGAACATGAAATGCGAAGAAGAACTTCAATATTTTTTTGCTTACGAAAAGAAGCATACTACTGGTAAACAAGAAGATGACTTGAAGTGAACTTTTGCCCCTGAAGGAACTTCCTTGTCATGATACATTAGAGTGACAGCTTTTATTTTTAGTATGTAGAGATCCCATAATAGGAAGGGAAAATATGTGCATCTGGCATTTCCTTTCCATAAAGCCATAGTATCTCCTTTGAGGTTTCAAACAGTTGAACTTAACTAAGAGGCAGAACCTTCATAATGATAAGCTTTTGAATTAATTTTTATCTTGAAATTCGGGACAAAACTAGAGCAATAAATATGTAAGCTTTGTGGCATGGTAATTTTTCTCCAGCAATGAATGAAATATAAGAATCTGCTTTCTTCTCCTTGGCCATGTTTTAAAAGTTTCCGGAAAACTTGATTCTTTCTTGGGTTAGAGCAAGGGTGGGCAATTATGGCTCCTTTACTACCTGTGGATTTCAACTCCCCAAATTCCTGGTTGGCACAGGAATTCTGGGGGTTGAAGTCCACAGGTCATAAAGGGACCATAGTTGTTATCCGCTGGGTTAGAGTATATGGAGGGTCCATATACTCTAACCCAGTTTAATTTAGGACTTTCCCCCACTTGTCAAATTGTGTTAATGCATGTTGTAAATTAAAACCAAAATGGAAATATGGCTGTACTACATCAAATCATATGAGTTTTAAAAATTGCTCAATTTTCTTACAATATAGGGTCTTTGGTGCATTTTGGGTTATACTTTTACAATGTAAGTACAAAACCTGATATCCAACCTTTTAAAAACATGTGGGGGTTCTTTTTTTTGTTATATTAATCTCATTCTTAAATTATAACGAGTATATTTTATATTTTTAAAAACTGGGATATAGTGTTTTTTTCAAGATAGGATATTTTAATATTATTTGGTAGCTCAATTATACAATGGAGATGGTAACCTTCATGCTGTTTTTAGTTTCATTTGCAGTTGAATTGTTGCTTTCATTTTAAGTGCAGCCTGTATCAATTAAGATACTGTTTTGGCAGACTGTGTCAGTATATGTAAGTGTTATGTAATTTTAAACATCTCCTGTATAATATCCATGACGCTTAATTACATAGTAGTCATTTAATTTCAATGATTGTTATAGCAAAGAAGTCTCCAATGGATTATGACCAACCTGTGGTAGGGTACTTTTAATTTAAATGGTCTTTGGCAGAGAACATATCATAATATTTCTGATGTTATACTTGGTGAAAAAAGCAAGACTTAAAATGTTTCCTTATCTTTTACCATTTTTGAAAAGAACCATATGTAATAATTGTATATTCATCTTCTCAGATATTCATCTTCTCTGTTCTATTTTAAAACACATTTAAGAAAAATGTCATGATTTCCAGAAGCAATCCACCAGAATTGCATAGATGTTGCCAGAAGACATGTATTCATGTATGGTGGCCATTAATTCTAACTTTATATCTATTTCCTCTTTGTTTCCAGGACACTGGAGTAGGTGACAATGACTGTGTTGAAGAAATTTTACGGGTAGGACTAAAATGAATTCTTCAGTTATTTCATAGTTTTGGGATGTGTCTTTTTTGATGCTAGTTAGAAAAATGTTTTATTTTAGTTAAATAAATCTAAATTGGAGTTTAATCTAATTCTTCCTAATTTACTGTTTGAAAATTAACATGTGAAGTAAAATAGATCAATCCGTTCTCACTATTGTGTGATTAAGTTCTCCAGTCAAGTAATTCATACACAGATGTATAGCTGAAATATTCAATGAGTGAAATTACTGAAACTATTTTACAAAAAAAAAGTATCAGGTTTCCAAAGTGAATATAAAGCATAACAGTTTTATACCCTGTGTAAAAATTGGATATTTATTATGCAAACAATATGAAAGGAATTAAAGAAATGAGAAACTATATGAAATTAAGACATTTACCCCAGAGGTGGGTTTCACATAATTTTGTCACTGGTTTGTTGTGCACTGAAAATGTGAGTGTGCACTTTTTGCACATGCATGCGGCCTTCCGTGCATGCACTTTGCTCGCGTGCACTGCTTGCACGCCTGTGCACAGCTTAGAAAACATGGCTAAATAGGACGGCATAGCACCTGGGCGGGGTCACCACAACCGGTTCGCCCAAACTGGTCCAAACTGGCTGAATAGCACCCTTGATTTGCCCATTTCTAATGCCTATTCAATCTTTAATTAGTTACATTTAATAATTAATTTTCATTCATAGTAGCCATCTCACTTATATAATTTATAAATAAAGAAATGATCATTTGAACTACCAAAACTTTTCCAATACTAATTTATTTCTTATGAATTGGAGAGATAATGGATCTTGTTATTACATACCTTCAAACTTATCCAAAGTGGCAGACTCTTGAACAGAGCAGATTTTTTTTGTTCTTTAAATAAAATTATTGCCTAACTTCCTGTCTGGTGGGTCGTTTATACCTTTATTAGCAATATTAACATGATATTAGGTATGGACTAAGTGGTTTTGTGCTCTTAAAAAAAGATTTGATTTAAATAGCAATAAAACTTCAATTTATATACCACTTCATAGTGCTTTATAGCATTAAGAATTTGGGAAGGTCTGCTACTTTAAAATTACATTCAAATTAGAATGAATACATTTCCCTCTCACTATGGTATATATGGCCAGTTGAACCAGAACATGGACAACATTATGGACTTAAATAGGCACTTTTCAATAAAATTAGTGCAGTTTATCTCTAAACTGAAGAGAGACTACTTATATAATGCACAATTTATGTACACACACAAAAAGTCTGTGAAGAAGAAAACTACAGTTAAAAACATTGTATATTTTTAAAAGTCACATAAGTTCAGAATTGGAATGGTAAAAAAAAAGTAGCAAAAGGAAAAACTTATAAAAATGGAACTTAACATAACATAACATAACATAACATAACATAACATAACATAACATAACATAACATAACATAACATAACATAACATAACATCAGAGTTGGAAGGGACCTTGGAGGCCTTCTAGTCCAACCCCCTGCCCAGGCAGGAAACCCTACACCATCTCAGTCAGATGGTTATCCAACATTTTCTTAAAAATTTCCAGTGTTGGAGCATTCACAACTTCTGAAGGCAAGTCGTTCCACTTATTAATTGTTCTAACTGTCAGGAAATTTCTCCTTAGTTCTAAGTTGCTTCTTTCCTTGATCAGTTTCCACCCATTGCTTCTTGTTCTACCCTCAGGTGCTCTGGAGAACAGCCCAACTCCCACTTCTCTGTGGCAGCCCCTGAGATATTGGAACACTGCTATCATGTCTCCCTAGTCCTTCTTTTGTTAAACTAGACATTCCCAGTTCCTGCAACCGTTCTTCATATGTTTTATCCTCCAGTCCCCTAATCATCTTTGTTGCTCTTCTCTGCACTCTTTCTAGAGTCTCAACATCTTTTTTACATCGTGGCGACCAAAACTGGATGCAATATTCCAAGTGTGGCCTTACCAAGGCATTATAAAGTGGTACTAGCACTTCACGTGATCTTGATTCTATCCTCTGTTTATGCAGCCCAGAACTGTGTTGGCTTTTTTAACAGCTGCTGCACACTGCTGGCTCATATCTAGATGGTTATCCACTAGGACTCCAAGATCCCTCTCACAGGTACTACTATTGAGCAAGGTACCACATATACGGTACTGGTGCATTTTGTTTTTGGCCTAAATGTAGAACCTTACTTTTTTCACTGTTGAATTTCATTTTGTTAGATAGCGCCCAATGTTCAAGTCTGTCAAGATCTTTCTGTAACTTGAGCCTATCTTCTGGAGTGTTGGCTATTCCTGCCAGCTTGGTGTCATCTGCAAATTTGATGAGTTCCCCATCTATCCCCTCGTCCAAGTCATTGATGAAGATGTTGAAGAGTACTGGGCCTAAAACAGAGCCTTCGGGTACTCCACTGCATACTTCCCTCCATGTGGATGTAGTTCCGTTGAGGACTACACGTTGAGTGCGGTTGGTCAGCCAGTTACGAATCCATCTGGTGGTGGTGCTGTCTAACCCACATTTTTCTACTTTATCTAGTAGTAGGTTATGGTCTACTTTATCAAATGCTTTACTGAAGTCCAAGTAAATTATATCAACAGCATTCCTCTGGTCTACTAATTTTGTCATTTTGGCAGAGAGCATATCATAATATTTCTGATGTTATACTTGGTGAAAAAAGCAAGACTTAAAATGTTTCCTTATCTTTTACCATTTTTGAAAAGAACCATATGTAATAATTGTATATTCATCTTCTCAGATATTCATCTTCTCTGTTCTATTTAAAAACACATTTAAGAAAAATGTCATGATTTCCAGAAGCAATCCACCAGAATTGCATAGATGTTGCCAGAAGACATGTATTCATGTATGGTGGCCATTAATTCTAACTTTATATCTATTTCCTCTTTGTTTCCAGGACACTGGAGTAGGTGACAATGACTGTGTTGAAGAAATTTTACGGGTAGGACTAAAATGAATTCTTCAGTTATTTCATAGTTTTGGGATGTGTCTTTTTTGATGCTAGTTAGAAAAATGTTTTATTTTAGTTAAATAAATCTAAATTGGAGTTTAATCTAATTCTTCCTAATTTACTGTTTGAAAATTAACATGTGAAGTAAAATAGATCAATCCGTTCTCACTATTGTGTGATTAAGTTCTCCAGTCAAGTAATTCATACACAGATGTATAGCTGAAATATTCAATGAGTGAAATTACTGAAACTATTTTACAAAAAAAAAGTATCAGGTTTCCAAAGTGAATATAAAGCATAACAGTTTTATACCCTGTGTAAAAATTGGATATTTATTATGCAAACAATATGAAAGGAATTAAAGAAATGAGAAACTATATGAAATTAAGACATTTACCCCAGAGGTGGGTTTCACATAATTTTGTCACTGGTTTGTTGTGCACTGAAAATGTGAGTGTGCACTTTTTGCACATGCATGCGGCCTTCCGTGCATGCACTTTGCTCACGTGCACTGCTTGCACGCATGTGCACAGCTTAGAAAACATGGCTAAATAGGACGGCATAGCACCTGGGCGGGGTCACCACAACCGGTTCGCCCAAACTGGTCCAAACTGGCTGAATAGCACCCTTGATTTGCCCATTTCTAATGCCTGTTCAATCTTTAATTAGTTACACTTAATAATTAATTTTCATTCATAGTAGCCATCTCACTTATATAATTTATAAATAAAGAAATGATCATTTGAACTACCAAAACTTTTCCAATACTAATTTATTTCTTATGAATTGGAGAGATAATGGATCTTGTTATTACATACCTTCAAACTTATCCAAAGTGGCAGACTCTTGAACAGAGCAGATTTTTTTTGTTCTTTAAATAAAATTATTGCCTAACTTCCTGCCTGGTGGGTCGTTTATACCTTTATTAGCAATATTAGCATGATATTAGGTATGGACTAAGTGGTTTTGTGCTCTTAAAAAAAGATTTGATTTAAATAGCAATAAAACTTCAATTTATATACCACTTCATAGTGCTTTATAGCATTAAGAATTTGGGAAGGTCTGCTACTTTAAAATTACATTCAAATTCAAATTAGAATGAATACATTTCCCTCTCACTATGATATATATGGCCATTTGAACCAGAACATGGACAACATTATGGACTTAAATAGGCACTTTTCAATAAAAATAGTGCAGTTTATCTCTAAACTGAAGAGAGACTACTTATATAATGCACAATTTATGTACACACACAAAAAGTCTGTGAAGAAGAAAACTACAGTTAAAAACATTGTATATTTTTAAAAGTCACATAAGTTCAGAATTGGAATGGTAAAAAAAAGTAGCAAAAGGAAAAACTTATAAAAATAGAACTTGACAGATTGGTTCTTCATTAATGATAAATTAATCCCAATTACCGAAAATCTTTATCAGAATTCAAAAAGTGTAATTCACACAATTCAAAGGGAGCAATACAATTTTTCTTCCTTTATTTTATTTCATTTTATTCCCCAAAATTCCAATTGAATAAATATTCAAATATTTTGGATATGTTATTTCAGAAAATTATAATCTTATAAAATATAAATAAATCTATCACAGGACTGAGAAAATTATATATATGCCACACAAGAAGATGTAGATGAACTGAAGTTTCGTGCTATTGTTTGAAATGTTTAATAAATTCAAATAAAAGTTATCTGACTTTTCAAAAGAAAGGCCTAGGAAGGGCCTACTCCTAGAGCAAGTAAATGGTATTTTTAAAACATAATAAATTATATCTCAACTCAAAAGTAAACACATCTAAATCTAACAATGTTACGATGAAAATGGATTCTGATATGGAGCAATGCCTGTAAAATTCTTAGCTGCTTTATTGTTGTTTTAGTTAAATCAATATTTTCAGAATAGATTACACTACACATCTTTTGTGAGTTTGTGCTTGAATAATTTTATAGCTCTTGATCTTATCTTTCATAGAAAACATATGCAACATATGACATATGCTGTATGTTGAGTAGTACTTTAATTTTCTAAGATGTCATGGGTTGATAGAATATTGAGCACTTAAGAAAAATGTAGGCATCTAATATCTACCGTTCATTCCCTGATTACTTTTTTTGGCAGTCAGGGCTTTCATTTTGACATTTAATGAATAAAACGTCTATGCTGCCGGAAATGAAGTAATTAATTGTGAAAAGACATAATTAGCAATAAGTAAGAGAATCGAAATATAGAATCATCCAGGAATTTATTAATAACATAATTTTCTCACTTGCTAAATACTGTGTTAAAATATACAGGTATTTATCTATATTTTTAAAAGAAAGAAAACCAATACACACTGTAATTAAAGGTTCTTTTTTAACTACCGTATATACTCAAATATAAGCCGATCCGAGTATAAGCCGAGGTCCCCAATTTTACCCCAAAAACTGGGGTAAACTGGGGACTCGAGTATAAGCGGTGGAAATGAGGCACCACGGTTGGGAAACCCTCCTCCCTCAGCTGAGAAGGCTGGCGGCTCCCCGCCCGCCTCTCACTGCACCGGCAGGCTTCCGTCCGGTAAAATGTGAAAAACAAAAAAACTCGAGTATAAGCCGTATATACTCGAGTATAAGCCGAGGCTTAAAAAAAAAAACTCGAGTATAAGCCGTATAGACCCGAGTATAAGCCGAGGGGACGTTTTTCAGCACAAAAAACGTGCTGAAAAACTCGGCTTATACTCGAGTATATACGGTAACTAAAATATGAAATCATATAGAAAGTACATTTAGATATGAACCTGACAGTAAGCTGATTATTATTCTTATTCCTATTAAAAAGAGCTTAAATGTATGCATGGACTGGGATTTGAATTTAGAATTAGGCTATATCACACTTCACTTGCCTTTATCTATTTACATATTTTTATATTTTGCAATACATAACACTATCCCTCATCTTAGCTCTCTAGGTTATCTCATTATTCTGTCTAACAGATAAGCTACTGGTAATCTAAAACAATTGTTTTAAGAAGTAGTAGCACTAAAAATGTCCCTATTTCATGTTATTTCTACTATCATATACAGATTTGTTAACCTGTTAATCTGACGGGCTTCCTGGATAAACTAGACAGAAAACACATCTAAATGATTTATAAATCTATTTTATTTTAAAGCTATATTAACAGAATCTTGCAATCCTGAAAAAGCAAAACTTTCCATTGCCACTTTTAACTGCTTGTTCCATTCAAAAATCCTTTCTAAGTTTCTTTTTCTGACCTTTAAACCACTGGGGGCTCTTGCTCCTGCTTCTCTTTTCTGATTGTTTTCTGGGCAGCACTTCTTTCCTCCTTTCCCAAGGTCATTCCCACAATCCATAACAAATCACAACATGAATGAAGAGAACTATGCTTCATGGTTTTTGGAAATGTTTTATTTTTCTTCACTGATGAAGAAATGAATAATACAGTGATCTTCCTTTAACAACTACGGTTAATGTGTTTGGCCCCAGCATTGGGCTCAGCCTGGTCTTCTCCTTCACAGGTTATAGTATTTTGCTTGACTCACAGTTCTGATGTCACAGCATCCCACAGTCATGTAGTCACCATTTGTGATGTTCTTTGTGGGCTTCCTATAAGCAAAGACAAAAAGGAAATCAGCAGAAGGTTGCAAATGGCAGTCTTAGACATCCTTACTTAATGTCCCATGATGATTTGCTTAATGATGACAATTGGAAGTGCCCAGAATTTCTGTCATGTGATGTCACACTTTCCAGTTCCAATTGCCGTCATTAACTGAGGACTACCTATAGTGCTTTTGTTATCTATTAGCCTAATATTTTTCATAGTCATAAAAACATTTTATAATGGGATATGTAATATTATGTTACCTGCCATACTTAGCCAACCAGTTCCTCTGGGAAATTATTTAACGTCAGTACAATGTTAGTAACAATATTAGTGCTTTTTTGCATGTATGTATGTATGTATGTATGTAATGTTCTTGAATAAGAAACAAATATTCCAATGACCTTGAGTTAAAGAATGTACTATACACTTTAATAGTGCACTCTAGATGAAAAAAAACCAGTCATTTCATTGGAACTTCCGTTCAGGTAGAATATAAAACTGAAGTCTTAACTGTATAGAAAGTCATTAAGATGATGACTTTACAAATAAACATTATTTATTGAACAATAAAGGAACAGATTACTATTAAGCTTTCCAAATATATTTTAATAAAACAAGAATTTGCGGGTAATATTTTAAAAAATACCTTTTAAAAAATCTCCAGATAGCCAAATTGAAGTAATTAATGGGATTTTACTCTTTAATATTGAGTTGATTCACATATGTTACTAAGCCAAAATATAGTTTTTTTTTAAAAAATATAGGTTGGTGTGATTTATTAATTTAGCAATTATTTATAAATCATGTTTTATTCAGTTGGAAGCTTGATTCTTTATAAGATTTATTGGAAAAGTGGTTGGCACTTCATTTGTTGCTGCTGCTGTTATTTCTACAGAATTCTTATTTAATGATTAAATAAGATAAGAGTTTTACTCCATTAGCTAAAACAAAAACAAAACATAATTGTTTAACAATCTGTATTATAGAAAATGGAAATTTAAGTAGTCTCTACGGATTTTTGTTCTGGAGGAATGCATTATAAATGCCTTGTAAGGCGCTCTTTTCATATATGGAAGAAATTACCACTATTGTACATCTTTTTATATCTTGTTGCTTAGCAACATATCATGGAATGTGTATTACAATGTGTCTGCTTTCTCATTAGAAATATGCATGTTGCTCTTTAATCCTGTTAAATTAGCACTGTTGTTTATATTTTTCTGGCTCTTTTTGTATTTATTGATTGAGGTTTCAGCTTATAAATTTAGAAGAGATCTATCGCATTTTTATGAATTTGATCTTGCATTTGTAATTTAGCCTGTGTATTTTCAAGTTAGTTCCTTATTTGCCAGTTAATCACTCTTGTTTTTACACAGGGATTTGAATATGGTAGTTGTGTCCACAATCATAAAGATAATTGGAACAACGAGTTAGGCTTATCTTTGTATCTCATGATGTAATATGTAAAAGCTCCTATTGCCTTTGGTCCCAGGGACTTTGAATAGAAGAAATTAGCCATTCGTTTTATTTTGTGAACATTTGAAGAAGCACTAAAAGTTGCACTGTGCCTCCATGGGCCAGAAATTATAGAAAAATAAGGGGTGGGGAGATAAAAATAGCTCTATGGAACAGAAACAGGGAATCTTCAAAAAGCTGGAAAACCTTGATATTCTTGGATAAACTTAAGAGAACTGAGTCATTAAGCAGAGAGGAGATCTGAATGCATAAACCTATTTGCAGTGTACAGATTTATTTATTTTTTTGGAAGCATAGGTGCAATTAGCAAAACAAACTAAAACATCCTAGTATTTCTAACATTGTAGATGTTCAGATGGACCAATTCAGAAAAAAACAAAGCAAAATAAAAAAACAATCAAATCAAATTAAGTTAAAGCACACCAATCAAGGACCCTCAGATTGCGCACCAGGTCTGTCTGGAGCAGTGCCACCCCATCCAATACCGAAGGGGGGGAAATTCTAGAGTGCCTCTAAATTCAGAGCCAATCAGTCTTGCTAGGGTTCAGCTAAAATCTGCTGTTCGCCAACCAGATGCACACAGGTTCCAAGCACCAGGACAGTAAGTCTTGTAGTTTAGAGAATACTGATAGATTTCCTATAGGAAAAAGAGAAAAGTGAACTTTTGACTCTGGGATTTGAGGATTACATTTGTTAAACATATGGATATGATTTTTTAATAGTTAATAGGTATGTTATATTAAAATTCAGTTAAGAATATATGACTTTTTATGTTGATTTTATGTATTTTAAAGATTGTTATACCATGTTTCCCTGAAAATAGGACATGTCCTAAAAATAAGGCCAAGCCTGATTTTTGGGGTGGACATAAATATACGCCCTCCCCTGAAAATAAGCCATAGTGGGGTGGGCGTGGCCAGCACAGGAGGCAGCCCTTTCCTTCCCCCGTCACCTCAGGGCTTCTCGGACCCTTAATCGGATCAGCTGAGCTGCTCAGGCAGCCATTCACAGCTGATTCACAGGTGCTGCTCAGGCTGCCACCACCAGCAAGTGTGGCCGCTTTTGCAGCCAATTGTGGCTGCAAAAGAAGCCGGAGGCCAAGCAACGCACCCCACACGCCTTGCACGCTCCTTACCTAATGGTGACAGTCACAGCAGGCAATTCCGTCCGCAGAACAGCTGCTTCATGGATGCTGCTCTGGCTGCTTTTGCCATGGATTGCAGCCACTTCTTCAGCAGGAGCCAAAGCAATGTACCCCATGTGCCTCACACCGGCCTTCCAAAGGGTACTATAGCAGCAGCTATCTACAATTTTTTTACTCTTATTTCATCCTGACTGTACTGGGCCATGTGGGTCAGGGTACAGCGAAATAAGGGTTAAAAAATTGTGGATAGCTGCTACTACAGTACCCTTCGGAAGGCCAGTGCGAGGCATGAGTCTCCTGCTGCAGAAGTGACTACGCCTGAGGAGTGCTTTTGGGAGAGAAGGCAAAGGGGAAGTGATCATTTGCAAACTTCTGCCCCGCTCCCACCTCTCCACCGGGTGACTTCCGGTAGCCCCAGATGCCCAAAGCCCATGCCCACCCAGCTCCCTTTTCCATGTGCCCGGCTCTTTATCGAGGGAGGTAGCAGGTGGGGGGGAGAAATGATATGCATGGAGTGACACAGGGCTCGCTCCTCTTGCCTTCTCTTCTCCTCCTTTGCCGGGCATGGCAGGGCTTCCTGCCCCTGCCCAAATTGGATGCAATTTGGGGGTGGCAGGTGGGGAGGGGTGGGGCTGGGAAGACGTGAGATGTGCTTTACCTGCCTTCGTTCTGTTTCCCTCCCCCAATACTCCCAACAAAGAGTCAGTCAAAGGCCTCCTCTTCTACTTTATTTACATAGATAAATGTCCTGGCCACGTCTACCCACGGGCCTGCCAAGTTTCTGGAGATAACCAGGAAATTATAGATAAGGCCAGAATTACTCACGAATATATTCTTCCCTCCATTGATACAGTTTGCCCGCGCAAATTCATTGCTTTGTCCAAGACAAAAAACCAGGAAATCCCGCCTCCTATTTATAGTCTCTGCAGATGTCACTGCATGACCATCATTCCTTGGCTTTATCCCAACGCTGCTTCTGCTGCACGCGCCGGTCACGTCTGCGCAGTCTTGCATCACTCCAAAACTGTTCTTGGGGTGTTGCCAAATCAGAAGAAGGTTCGAGAGAATCAGGCCTTGCCGGCCCCTCCTCCTCCCTTTGAGTGGGTGCCAGGGAGGGAGAGGGCCCAAGAGAAGCAGGGCTTGCCAGGTCTTCTCCCTCACTTTCTGAATCATCCGAGTCCAGGAGTCCGGGTCCAGGAACCTGGGTCACAACAGCCTTGTAGCTCCATCGTGTGTCTCACCATTGTCTGTAGGCAAACACATTGTAAGGTAAAAAAAACCTCGCAAGTTCAATCAAACTTCTCAAACAGTGCAACACAGCAGCAGCCATGAGGTGGCCATGCTTGCCGCCTCCTGCATCCTCAAAATAATAATACCCCCCGATAATAAGGCCAAGCCCTTATTTCGGGGTTCAAAAAAATATAAGACAGGGTCTTATTTTTGGTAAAACATGATATATTAATATTATTCATCTAAACCTAGAAAGAGACTGTATTGTATCGTTGTTTTCTATACTGGAAAAAGTTGGAGATCTTCTCTTATTTATTTGTTTTGTGTATTTCTTCATCATTTTTTAACTTCGCCGTTTTATCCTCTAACCTTATTTCCTATTATATGAGCTGTATATTATCTTTTTTTTTTTATTTAGTAAAGATATTTAAAAAAGAATTGGCAAATAAATTGTGTATAGAACCACAGGAAATTTTCCTTGTGCAATAGTATCATTCATTGATAAATCAGGTTCTGTGCTAGTTTTAAAAAATATACTATATGTGTGTAGTATACACAATATACAGTGTGTGTGTGTGTGTGTGTGTACCAGGAAGTTCCTCAAAACATTTTTTTCTTTTGAGAAGAAAAATACTACTGTAACCTTAACCCAGAAAGAATTTTATTAAAATACTGTAGGAAGTTAGCACCCACCCCACTCCTAGAGGAATGAAATGTTTTAGAAAATATTAAAAAGGCAGAATATATTTCCCTGGATGAGAAATGGAGAAACATGTTTTAAGGACAAAGCAACTACCTGCAGCTTCCTGCCTCCCCTCACCTTTGTCAATGGGTCAGAGGCAGAAACTCACTCTCCCCACCTTTGTCAATGGGACCATCATCTGCAACACAATAGGACCCATCTAGCAACAGAAACTCACCACATGGCGAAGGTTACATCAGCCAGCAAGGCTAGCTAAGACCCCCACCCCCTGGGAGTCTGACAACCAATCAGGATACTCTTCCTGTATCCCAGGAAGTTCAAAGTGTTGTGTATGTTCCTATTGGGGGGAATTTCCAGCGGGAAAACATTTGAATCCTATTGGCTGACACCTGGTGCAGGTGTGTATAAAAGGGGGACCTTCTGCCTGTATTCTTTGCTGAAGTCTCACACTAAATAAAAGAGCTGTTGTCTCTAGTCTGGTCTCGTGCATCCTCCATTCCCCAACCCAACATTGGCAATGAGGATGGGATTGAGGGTGACACGAGCCAGCTGAACAGGCTGACAACGAGAGAACCAGCCCGTCCATCGATCGGGCCGACACAAGCACGAGGGGAGACCGGGGATCGTCAAGATGTCCAAAACTGTCAGCTCTCTAAGACCTTTCGACCCATCGGTCGAAAAATGGGGATTGTTCATGGCAAGATTCGATTGTTTCCTCAAAGCCAGCAACAACCACGGCTTCCCGGACAATCGGAAAAGAGCACTGTTCCTTCATCACTGCGGACAAGCTGTTTTTGACGTGGTGGAATCACTCACTGATCCAACCCCGGTGTAAACGGTGGACTGGAACGTTCTGAAGGACACACTCTGGGCCCATTTTACGCCAGCCCCATCAAAATTTGCCCAGTGGTTCGAGTTCCGCCAGCGGCTGAAGCACGAGGGAGAATCCATCGGCGCATACATCATTGCCCGCCGGAAAGCAGCCACCCTCGGCGAGTACAAGGGATTCCTAGAAGACACCCTACTCGAACAATTCATATGCCGGGTACGAGACACCTGTTTGCAGCAGCAACTGCTCTCCAAGCATGATTTAACTTGGCCAGCCGCGATCGATGAAGCTAAGGGGCACAAACTGTCCAGCAAAGCCGCCGAAAACATGCAGGAGCCCGGAGCAAACAACACTCCAGCCCTCGCAAAGCCTATTCACCAAGGGGGTCGCCCAAGTCGAGCTCCAAGAATTCACCCAAGCCGAGGATGGGGATGAGGAGATCGGAGAAGAGGCAGTTTTCTGAACAGATCAGTCCAACCGCAGCAGCGGAAACATATGTTCCAGCTGTGGTGGAGACCATCACCGGAACAACTGCCGATTCCGCAATGCCCTATGCCGCCGGTGTGAGAAGAAGGGCCACTTGGTCTGTGTGTGTAGAGCATTGCAGCCGATTCAACCTTCCCGCCAGAGAGACCGCGCTGAATGGAAGCCAGCCGGCCAGCAGCCATTTTCGCGCAGGCATGGCCAAAATGGCTGCCCCAAAAAGAGCGTGAATTCAAACCAAGTCACAATCGGCCAGGCAAATGCAAAACCCGAAGACAAAATGTTTATGATGGTCAGCATCGATGGGCAATGGATCAAGATGGAGATCGACACTGGATCATCCATCAAGATCATCTCCTGGAATACAGTCCAAGAGTCACTTCTGCACATCCAAAAAAACCAACTACAACCCCAACGATTCCAAGTGCATGACTTCCAAGGGAACAGGGTCCCCGTAGAAGGCATCGCCACCGTCAATGTTATGTACGGTCCCTACTGAAAGAAACTACCTGTCACCATTGTCCGCGGACACCTCCCGAGCCTCCTGGGCTGGGACTGGATCCGGGCTCTAGGAATGCGACTCTACGGGGTCAGGGAGATCCAGACCAGCTGCGGGAGCATGAAGGACAACCTGCTATGCGAATTCCAGGATGTTTTCGCTGGAACCCTTGGCAAGTACGTGGGGACCCAATCACTGGGTGACATGTGGCTCAGACTGGTAAGACAGTCTGTTATTAACACAGCTGCCTGCAATTACTGCAGGTTCTAGTCCCACCAGGTCCAAGGTTGACTCAGCCTTCCATCCTTTATAAGGTAGGTAAAATGAGAACCCAGATTGTTGGGGGCAATAAGTTGACTTTGTATATAAATATACAAATAGGATAAAGACTATTGCTTAACATAGTGTAAGCTGCCCTGAGTCTTCGGAGAAGGGCGGGATGTAAATGCAAATAATAAAAAAAAAACTTTCAACCTAGACCCTGGGATAGCCCCTATCAGTCTAAAGGCAAGACGGATTTCCTTCGCCCTTAAGCCAAAAATAGACAAAGAACTGGACAAACTAGTCCAGCAGGGAATCCTCATTCCTATCGACCATGCACGATGGGAGACCCCCATAGTAACCCCCATTAAATCTGATGGATCCATCTGTATCTGCACGACTACAAATCGACCCTAAATAAGGCACTACAAAAGAACGGCTATCCAGTGCCAATTGTGCAGCATCTGCTACACTCCCTGGGGCCAGGGAAATTTTTTGCAAAACTCGACCTGGCCCAGGCCTACCAACAACTGCCCGTCGATGATGCCACAGCAGAGGCACAAACAATTGTGACCCACAGAGGTGCATTCAAATGCACCCGGTTACAATTTGGGGTCAGCATCGCACTGGGGCTGTTCCAAAACCTGATGGAGAGACTCTTACAGGGAATCCCTGAGGTGGAGCCCTACTTTGATGATGTCTTAGTGTTGGCAGACCATCATCAACAGCTAAAAACTAGACTATGGGAAGTCCTGAGCGTATTTAGAACCACAGGACTTCGTCTC
Organism: Ahaetulla prasina; assembly: GCF_028640845.1. Taxonomy (NCBI): domain Eukaryota; kingdom Metazoa; phylum Chordata; class Lepidosauria; order Squamata; family Colubridae; genus Ahaetulla; species Ahaetulla prasina. The sequence goes on along the minus strand of NC_080543.1, from coordinate 96,283,999 downwards.
AAACTAGAGAAATGCCAGATTGGGGTGCCATCCTTCGAATTCCTGGTGCACAGAATCGACCAGGGAGGCATTCACCCCACCAAATCCAAGATCAAGGCAATCAGGGAAGCACCTACCTTTCAAGATAAAACCGAACTACAAGCATTTATGGGCCTTTTAAACTTCTATGCCATTTTCCTAAAACAGAAAGCCACAGTAGCAGAACCCCTCCATAGACTATTAGCAAACAAAACCCCCTGGGTCTGGGGCAAAGAGGAAGCCGCTGCATTCGCAGGAGTCAAGGGACTACTAACTGGAGACAGCCTCTTGATACAATATAACCAGACACTTCCCCTAGTCCTTGTCTGCGACGCATCCCCTTTTGGAGTGGGTGCCATCCTCAGCCATTGGCTGTCCAATGGCTCAGAAGCACCTATCGCATACTTCTCCTGAACCCTGTCCAGCCCCGAGCAGAACTATAGCCAACTGGACAGGGAAGCCTTGGCCGCCGTGGCCGGAGTGAAGAAATTTCACAAATACCTATTCGGGAGAAAATTCGAACTCATTACTGACCACCACCCCCTACTAGGACTGTTGGCGGGTGACCTACCCACCCCCATTGCGATGTCACCCAGATTAATGAGATGGGCAGCATACAATTACACTTTGGTCCACCGCCCCGGCAAGGGCTTAAGCCATGCCGATGCTCTAAGCAGATGCCTACTCCTGAAGCTGATGGATGATCCAATCCCAGGGAGACTGGCCCTGCTAATAGACTCAGTGACCTCGGGGCCCCTGACATCAGCCGAACTGGCTAACTCAAACCCAAGGGAACCGGATGACTTACCTGACGACTTTGGTGTCCAGCGCTGTTTGGGTGTGCCTACAATCCCCGCCGATTACCCAACAGCTAGTAATCCACAAGGACTTGAAGAAATAACCGCCAATAATCCACAACAAAGTGGCCTAATGGAAAAGCTGGGAGGAGCCAAAAGCATCTCCGACCAACATGCTTCCTCTGCCAAAACTGAGCTGCGCAAGTCAAGTAGACACAGGGAACGCCCTGGCTATTTACGCAATTACGTATGCTAATTCATGCAAGAGCAAGGCGAAGTGCATTCTGGGGGGGAAAGAGTGTCTGTATGCTCCTATTGGTGGGTATTTCCAGCGGGAAAATATTCAAATCCTATTGGCTGACACCTGGTTCAGGTGTGTATAAAAGGGGGGACCTTCTGCCTGTATGCTTTGCTGAAGTCTCACACTTAATAAAAGAGCTGTTGTCTCTAGTCTGGTCTCGTGCGTCCTCCATTACCCAGTCCAACACAAAGCTCAGAAAAAGCATAAAGCCAGGGCGCGCTCAGCATCTCAGCCCTTTGTGAACCTGACCACCATTAAACCATCTTTCCAAGCAGTCTCCATGTTTCCAGTGTCTTTATCCCCACTTGGAACTGAACCCAGATGGACATTTCTTCCAACAATACAATTAAGATTGAGATTTGTATTAATATTACTCAAGTTGCAAAGTTCCACTGATAGCTCTTACATTTGGGTAGAAGGGTAGAATGAGAATATATATTGTAGTCCACATGGTTGCCACCAAGATCACGTCTGCCAGTTCCTTCAGAACCTTGGGGTGTAATCCATCCGGTCCTGGTGATTTGAACTCGTCTAGGGTAGACAGGTGTTCACTTACCATTTTCTTCCCTATTTTAACTTGTGTTTCTAATCTGTTTTTTGTAGTGCTGTTTTTGATAGGTTGGATTGTTTTTTTATTTATAGTGATTACGGCGCGCGGGTTGTGAAAATGAGAAAGAAATGCAGAAATTTTCCACCCCCAATTCACCTTAAAGCAGCAGCTCAAACTCACGTGCTTTTCTGAAGCAAATCAGGAAGAAATGCAGAAATTTTCCACCCCCAATTCACCTTAAAGCAGCAGCTCAAACTCACGTGCTTTTCTGAAGCAAATCAGGAAGAAATGCAGAAATTTTCCACCCCCAATTCACCTTAAAACAGCAGCTCAAACTCACGTGCTTTTCTGAAGCAAATCAGGAAGAAATGCAGAAATTTTCCACCCCCACTTTACCTTAAAGCAGCAGCTCAAACTCACGTGCTTTTCTGAAGCAAATCAAGAAGAAATGCAGAAATTTTCCACCCCCACGAAGGAACTGGCAGACGTGATCTCAGAACCACTGAACTATATCTTTCAAAGATCCTGGAGCACAGGGGAGCTGCCAGAGGACTGGAAAAGAGCTGATGTAGTTCCCATCTTCAAAAAAGGAAAAAAAACAGATCCAGGAAACTACAGACCTATCAGTCTGACCTCAATACCGGGGAAGATTCTGGAAAAGATAATCAAGCAACGAATCACCGAACACCTAGAAGCAAACAAAGTAATAACCAAAAGCCAACATGGGTTTGTCAAAAACAGATCATGCCAGACTAATCTTATCGCATTCTTTGACAAAATGACAAAATTAGTAGACCAGAGGAATGCTGTTGATATAATTTACTTGGACTTCAGTAAAGCATTTGATAAAGTAGACCATAACCTACTACTAGATAAAGTAGAAAATGTGGGTTAGACAGCACCACCACCAGATGGATTCGTAACTGGCTGACCAACGCACTCAACGTGTAGTCCTCAACGGAACTACATCCACATGGAGGAAGTATGCAGTGGAGTACCCCAAGGCTCTGTTTTAGGCCCAGTACTCTTCAACATCTTCATCAATGACTTGGACGAGGGATAGATGGGGAACTCATCAAATTTGCAGATGACACCAAGCTGGCAGGAATAGCCAACACTCCAGAAGATAGGCTCAAGTTACAGAAAGATCTTGACAGACTTGAACATTGGGCACTATCTAACAAAATGAAATTCAACAGTGAAAAAGTAAGGTTCTACATTTAGGCCAAAAACAAAATGCACCAGTACCATATATGTGGTACCTTGCTCAATAGTAGTACCTGTGAGAGGGATCTTGGAGTCCTAGTGGATAACCATTTAGATATGAGCCAGCAGTGTGCAGCAGCTGTTAAAAAAGCCAACACAGTTCTGGGCTGCATAAACAGAGGGATAGAATCAAGATCACGTGAAGTGCTAGTACCACTTTATAATGCCTTGGTAAGGCCACACTTGGAATATTGCATCCAGTTTTGGTCGCCACGATGTAAAAAAGATGTTGAGACTCTAGAAAGAGTGCAGAGAAGAGCAACAAAGATGATTAGGGGACTGGAGGATAAAACATATGAAGAACGGTTGCAGGAACTGGGTATGTCTAGTTTAACAAAAAGAAGGACTAGGGGAGACATGATAGCAGTGTTCCAATATCTCAGGGGCTGCCACAGAGAAGTGGGAGTTGGGCTGTTCTCCAGAGCACCTGAGGGTAGAACAAGAAGCAATGGGTGGAAACTGATCAAGGAAAGAAGCAACTTAGAACTAAGGAGAAATTTCCTGACAGTTAGAACAATTAATCAGTGGAACGACTTGCCTGCAGAAGTTGTGAATGCTCCAACACTGGAAATTTTTAAGAAAATGTTGGATAACCATCTGACTGAGATGGTGTAGGGTTTCCTGCCTGGGCAGGGGGTTGGACTAGAAGGCCTCCAAGGTCCCTTCCAACTCTGATGTTATGTTATGTTAAGACCAATTGCATGATTTGATATTATTTAATCTTTTTAACTAAAATAGGATTTCAGAAAAGGTATTTGGTAATCATCACAAAAGGTTGCATTATTATTGTTGTTGTTGTTTGTCACATGGTAAGCCAGAAGTTTAGACTGGATTTGGCATTTTTATCTACCTATCAAGTCCTTCCCAAGAACCTGGGATAGGCAGAAGTAGAAGTTTAATGGTATTAAAGTTACTAGCAAGATGTAAACTGTTCCAAGTAAAGCTGCTTTTTGCATGTATGTATGTATGTATGTATGTAATGTTCTTGAATAAGAAACAAATATTCCAATGACCTTGAGTTAAAGAATGTACTATACACTTTAATAGTGCACTCTAGATGAAAAAAAACCAGTCATTTCATTGGAACTTCCGTTCAGGTAGAATATAAAACTGAAGTCTTAACTGTATAGAAAGTCATTAAGATGATGACTTTACAAATAAACATTATTTATTGAACAATAAAGAAACAGATTACTATTAAGCTTTCCAAATATATTTTAATAAAACAAGAATTTGCGGGTAATATTTTAAAAAATACCTTTTAAAAAATCTCCAGATAGCCAAATTGAAGTAATTAATGGGATTTTACTCTTTAATATTGAGTTATGTACTCTTTAATATTGAGTTATACACATATGTTACTAAGCCAAAATATAGTTTTTTTTAAAAAAAAAAAAGGTTGGTGTGATTTATTATTTTAGCGATTATTTATAAATCATGTTTTATTCACTTGGAAGCTTGATTCTTTATAAGATTTATTGAAAAAGTGGTTGGCACTTCATTTGTTGCTGCTGCTGTTATTTCTACAGAATTCTTATTTAATGATTAAATAAGATAAGAGTTTTACTCCATTAGCTAAAACAAAAACAAAACATAATTGTTTAACAATCTGTATTATAGAAAATGGAAATTTAAGTAGTCTCTATGGATTTTTGTTCTGGAGGAATGCATTATAAATGCCTTGTAAGGCGCTCTTTTCATATATGGAAGAAATTACCACTATTGTACATCTTTTTATATCTTGTTGCTTAGCAACATATCATGGAATGTGTATTACAATGTGTCTGCTTTCTCATTAGAAATATGCATGTTGCTCTTTAATCTTGTTAAATTAGCACTGTTGTTTATATTTTTCTGGCTCTTTTTGTATTTATTGATTGAGGTTTCAGCTTATAAATTTAGAAGAGATCTATCGCATTTTTATGAATTTGATTTTGCATTTGTAATTTAGTCTGTGTATTTTCAAGTTAGTTTCTTATTTGCCAGTTAATCACTCTTGTTTTTACACAGGGATTTGAATATGGTAGTTGTGTCCACAATCATAAAGATAATTGGAACAACGAGTTAGGCTTATCTTTGTATCTCATGATGTAATATGTAAAAGCTCCTATTGCCTTTGGTCCCAGGGACTTTGAATAGAAGAAATTAGCCATTCGTTTTATTTTGTGAACATTTGAAGAAGCACTAAAAGTTGCACTGTGCCTCCATGGGCCAGAAATTATAGAAAAATAAGGGGTGGGGAGATAAAAATAGTTCTATGCAACAGAAACAGGGAATCTTCAAAAAGCTGGAAAACCTTGATATTCTTGGATAAACTTAAGAGAACTGAGTCATTAAGCAGAGAGGAGATCTGAATGCATAAACCTGCAGTGTACAGATTTATTTATTTTTTTGGAAGCATAGGTGCAATTAGCAAAACAAACTAAAACATCCTAGTATTTCTAACATTGTAGATGTTCAGATGGACCAATTCAGAAAAAAACAAAGCAAAATAAAAAAAACAATCAAATCAAATTAAGTTAAAGCACACCAATCAAGGACCCTCAGATTGCGCACCAGGTCTGTCTGGAGCAGTGCCACCCCATCCAATACCGAAGGGGGGGAAATTCTAGAGTGCCTCTAAATTCAGAGCCAATCAGTCTTGCTAGGGTTCAGCTAAAATCTGCTGTTCGCCAACCAGATGCACACAGGTTCCAAGCACCAGGACAGTAAGTCTTGTAGTTTAGAGATTACTGATAGATTTCCTATAGGAAAAAGAGAAAAGTGAACTTTTGACTCTGGGATTTGAGGATTACATTTGTTAAACATATGGATATTATTTTTTAATAGTTAATAGGTATGTTATATTAAAATTCAGTTAAGAATATATGACTTTTTATGTTGATTTTATGTATTTTAAAGATTGTTATACCATGTTTCCCTGAAAATAGGACATGTCCTAAAAATAAGGCCAAGCCTGATTTTTGGGGTGGACATAAATATACGCCCTCCCCTGAAAATAAGCCATAGTGGGGTGGGCGTGGCCAGCACAGGAGGCAGCCCTTTCCTTCCCCCGTCACCTCAGGGCTTCTCGGCCCCTTAATCGGATCAGCTGAGCTGCTCAGGCAGCCATTCACAGCTGATTCACGGGTGCTGCTCAGGCTGCCACCACCAGCAAGTGTGGCCACTTTTGCAGCCAATTGTGGCTGCAAAAGAAGCCGGAGGCCAAGCAACGCACCCCACACGCCTTGCACGCTCCTTACCTAATGGTGACAGTCACAGCAGGCAATTCCGTCCACAGAACAGCTGCTTCATGGATGCTGCTCTGGCTGCTTTTGCCATGGATTGCAGCCACTTCTTCAGCAGGAGCCAAAGCAATGTATTGTATGTGCCTCACGGCCTTCCAAAGGGTACTATAGCAGCAGCTATCTACAATTTTTTTACTCTTATTTCATCCTGACTGTACTGGGCCATGTGGGTCAGGGTACGGCGAAATAAGGGTTAAAAAATTGTGGATAGCTGCTACTACAGTACCCTTCGGAAGGCCAGTGCAAGGCATGAGTCTCCTGCTGCAGAAGTGACTACGCCTGAGGAATGCTTTTGGGAGAGAAGGCAAAGGGGAAGTGATCATTTGCAAACTTCTGCCCCGCTCCCACCTCTCCACCGGGTGACTCCCGGTAGCCACAGATGCCCAAAGCCCATGCCCACCCAGCTCCCTTTTCCATGTGCCCGGCTCTTTATCGGCGCATACATCATTGCCCGCCGGAAAGCAGCCACCCTCGGCGAGTACAAGGGATTCCTAGAAGACACCCTACTCGAACAATTCATATGCCGGGTACGAGACACCTGTTTGCAGCAGCAACTGCTCTCCAAGCATGATTTAACTTGGCCAGCCGGCGCGATCGATGAAGCTAAGGGGCACAAACTGTCCAGCAAAGCCGCCGAAAACATGCAGGAGCCCGGAGCAAACAACACTCCAGCCCTCACAATGCCTATTCACCAAGGGGGTCGCCCAAGTCGAGCTCCAAGAATTCACCCAAGCCGAGGATGGGGATGAGGAATCATTTGAATCCTATTGGCTGACACCTGGTGCAGGTGTGTATAAAAGGGGGACCTCCTGTCTGTATTCTTTGCTGAAATCTCACACTTAATAAAAGAGCTGTTGTCTCTAGTCTGGTCTCGTGCGTCCTCGATTACCCAGTCCAACACAAAGCTCAGAAAAAGCATAAAGCCAGGGCGCGCTCAGCATCTCAGCCCTTTGTGAACCTGACCACCATTAAACCATCTTTCCAAGCAGTCTCCATGTTTCCAGTGTCTTTATCCCCACTTGGAACTGAACCCAGATGGACATTTCTTCCAACAATACAATTAAGATTGAGATTTGCATTAATATTACTCAAGTTGCAAAGTTCCACTGATAGCTCTTACATTTGGGTAGAAGGGTAGAATGAGAATATATATTGTAGTCCACATGGTTGCCACCAAGACCAATTGCATGATTTGATATTATTTAATCTTTTTAACTAAAATAGGATTTCAGAAAAGGTATTTGGTAATCATCACAAAAGGTTGCATTATTATTGTTGTTGTTGTTTGTCACATGGTAAGCCAGAAGTTTAGACTGGATTTGGCATTTTTATCTACCTATCAAGTCCTTCCCAAGAACCTGGGATAGGCAGAAGTAGAAGTTTAATGGTATTAAAGTTACTAGCAAGATGTAAACTGTTCCAAGTAAAGCTGCTTTTTGCAATTGATTGATAGGGATTTTTTCAACTGGTGCTCCATATATTTTAGGATTGCATTCAAAGCATCTATTACAATTGATACTATCTTTGCTTGCTTTTGCCACAGTTGCTGTACTTCTGTTTGCTGTTCTTTGTATTTTCTCCAGGTCTTTCTTTTCTCTTCTGCTGTCTCCAAGTATTCCTATCCAGACTTTTTTTGTCTTTCCTCTCAACAATTGTTAAGTCTGGGTTGTTACTTTAATTCTTGCAAGTGCCATTCATTGTGGCAGCCATGTTTTGAATGGCTCTGATAGTCTTTAACAACAACAACAACAACAAAAATCTATTTCAATGGGAGAAACTGGAAGAAGTTATTTTTACTTTTAAACAGCAGAGGTTTTGAACAAATTCTGGCAGAATATGAGAGAAATTCTCCCCAAAAAAAATCAAAGAACTAGAACAAGTACATTAATCACACTAATGGTTGGTAAAGATATTAGTACTTGCTGAGGTGCTCAAACTGACTTGTTTGATTAAAGAAAAAATAATATCTATATTTATTTATTTATATCTACCTGTCATAGAGTTCTTGCATAAAACAGAAAAAATGAACTTAAGGTCTACGTTTTTGGTGATTAGATAGGATTGAATGCTCCAATATGACTTTAGAGAAAGAGGGAAACCTGCAATAGTACTATAAAGAAGATAAGAAACCATTTCTCTAAATATCAGTTTAAGACCTGGTGACTTATATTTATTTATTTATTTATTTATTTATTAATCATATTTATATACCGCCCTATCTCCCAAAGGGACTCAGGGCGGTTTACAGGCACTAAAAACAGATAAATAGAGTATAAATACAATATAAAACATTTAAAAAACTTATTCTAAAGCCCGTCCAATTAAAAATAAAGATAAAACCCAATTTAAAACCCAAAATTTAAAATCTAGCTCAGTCCTGCACAATTAAATAAGTATGTTTTAAGCCCGCGGCAGAAAGTCCGGAGGTCCGAAAGCTGACGAAGTCCGGGGGGTAGATCGTTCCAGAGGGTGGGAGCCCCCACAGAGAAGGCCCTTCCCCTGGGCGTCGCCAGACGACATTGCCTCGCTGACGGCACCCTGAGGAGACCCTCTCTGTGAGAGCGCACGGGTCGGTGAGAGATATTCGGTAGCAGTAGGCGGTCCCGTAAGTAACCCGGCCCAATGCCATGGAGCGCTTTAAAGGTGGTCACAGAACCTTGAAGCGCACCGAAAGCCACAGGTAGCCAGTGCAGCCTGCGCAGGATGGGTGTTATCACAGAGCCACGGGGCTCCATCTATCCTGCGCAGCCGCATTCTGGACTAACTGCAGCCTCCGGATGCCCTTCAAGGGGAGCCCCATGTAGAGAGCATTGCAGTAATCCAGGCGAGACGTCACGAGTGCGTGAGTGACCGTGCATAGGGCATCCCGGTCCAGAATTATAATTGGGCCATTAAGTTTCCTGACAGAAGGATGGCATGCACGTAATTTCTACAATAAAGTCTGTTACTGTTTGCAAAACCCGAAAAAGAATATGTGAATGAAAGTGTTTTTCTACTCAGGATGAATTTGTCATCTACTCAGGATGAATTTGTCATCTCACATAGTTGATTTCAAGTCACTGGGAAGTAGAAAAATCCATGAAGCCACTTTTTATTGTGAACTTTTAATTCTATTTTTGTTTTTCTTTATGCATCATTGACATTCCTCTCTCTGTATATTTTTCCTTTTCTAATGTTGGCCAAATTGGTCAAAGGACCTTATTGTAATAGCAGGAGAAAATAGTTTTAGGTTTTTCATGTTAGCGTTTGGAATTCTCTGCAGATGCTTCAATAAACTGTTCAGCTGACCTCTTAATACATCAAAACACATTCTGTTTTCCCTGTAAGTACTTTAAATCCCTGGAAAAATTAAACTTCCCTCTAAAGATTGTAACATCTCTATGAAGTTTAAACGTAGCTGTATCAAAGCTATCATAACATAAAGCTGAAAGCAAAGAGTAAGGGATAAATTTGAACTGTTTACTTTAAAAGTCTACCATAGCTGTTTACTACTGTCATGAATGAAGAACAGCTATAACCAGATGTGCTACATTTGAAATGTACGATTTCAGTATTCAGTATTCAGTTCCATTATTTTTTAAAATTATGCTAATTGGGTTAATTTCATGTTGTTATTGCTTTGTGCATTACTGATCCTCGAAAAGCTTCGTCTCACTGATGAATAATATTCTTATGGGAATAGAATGAAGGCTCTTTTGATGATGCATATTGTGCTAGTCCATATCACTATACATTGGTATTGTATGGTGGCATCATAGCATCCATGAGAATTAGCCCAGCTGACTCCCTGATTTTCTTTTAGATAGAATACCACTCCTGATTTTAATCATATTTGAAATAATCCCTGATTGTAACAGACTTTCCACATAGGAAATTTCCTAAACACTTGCAGGCCATACATACGTATTTCTTTTGCAAACATTTTGCAAGAGATTGGATTGCATTGTGAGGATGCATTGACATAAGGATGGGGGGAGGAGTTGCAAAAGTATGTTTGCTGCAGGCACAACATGTCTGTTAGCTTAGTGGGAAAGGGAAACGGAACGGGAAATAGAACTGAGTGCGAGTTCTAACTTAGAAAAATGTGATGGTTCTATCTACTTTTAAAGAGATAGCAATAAGTTTAGATGGAAAAGAGAAGATCCGAGTCCTCACTGAAACCAGTTTAAAAATACTGGAATACACAAACACATGCTAGCTAGGTTTCTGAAAATGAATAAGCTTATGTAATATTAAAGGAATCCCCTGGAGCTTTATAGCTCAATAGAAAATCATGGGTGTGACCTAAAAGATCCCTGATTATCATTTCCTGAAAAAAGAAGCAGAAGGAAATAAATTGTGGAGCGCTGCCTAAACGACAATGAAAATGATTGGTTTTAGAAGCCCTACTCAAATAATTACGTTATATTCAAGGATACAGATAGTTCTTGACTTATGACCACAATTGACCCTGGAATTTAGATGGTCATTGTAGTTGTTAATATAGTAATGCACTAGTTTGCACTGCTGTTTTTCCTTTCCGTTGCTGGTGGTGGGAGATAAAAGTTCAATCTTTTCTTCTTCTTTTTTTAACAATTTTTTATTTTTTTCAAACACACAAACATAAAGTACATATTTTCTGAATAGAGTGTTGACTGAGTCAAAATTCATACAGCTTATTTTCTCCATATTTACTATATATATTCCAATTTCTACCAATATTCTACTTTCCCCTTTTTATCACTTATTTATATTTTTATAGAATATGTAATCAATATTACCATCCGCCCTCACCTCCTTATCTTCACCTATTTCAAATTATTCTCTTCATTTCTCCCTTTATCATATGTATTTTCCACAGTTTTTTAATCTATTGAAATCCTTTACTTTAAACACAGTCATCAATCATTTAATTTTTCACAATTACTTCTTAGTATCAATTTTTTTCAAAGATGGACCAAATTTTATCATATTTTACTACTTTATCTGTTATTTTAGCCTTATAAGCGTATCTTTCTTTATATTTATTTTACATCATCTTTATCTAAAAATCAATCATTTTACCAGAAACAATACATTTCTTCACATTTATTTTTATAATCCCCTTTTTGAGTAAACCAAATTTCCATTTCAAATTCATTCCAACTTTCCCCTTCAAATAATTCCTTTTTATAATTCTATTTTTACAATCCCACTATTAATACCTTTTCACTTTCAGAGTTACAAAATATACTTCATCTTATTCAAATAATATAATCACCAGTATTACTTATAACACAATTATTAATAAAACTATTATTATACTTTTATACAATTTCCCCTTCTAAATAAATCATTTTATACCAAATCAGTTATGTTGTCATTTAAATTCAATTTTAACAATCCCAATATTTTTAGTTTATTCATTTCATTTCAATTCCATCTTATTCAAATAGTATAATCATCAATATTAATCCTAATACCATTGTTAATACAGTTATTACTTTACATATATCATATTATCCTTCCTCCTATCCATTAATTACTCCCTTTAATCATTTTCTCCTGGTCCATCTAATATACCACCCATTTTCTTTTTTTCCTTTTTCTTCTTTTTATAGTTATCCTCTCTTTTATTCTCTTCTGGTCTATTCCCCTTTTCTCCTCTTACATTCCTTATTTCCCCATTGTTAATCCCAGTGTAATCATTCAATTTTTCCCCTAGAAAATAGAATTTTCTATTTTTAGCATTGTTAATCCCAATGTAATCATTAAAAAAAAAAAACCTTTCTCGCCTAGATTGTCCTCTATTCTCAACTGATCTATTCCCCTTTTTTCCTCTCATTTTACTCATTTCCCCATTGTTAGTCTGTCTCTTCTGATTCTTTCTGACCTCTCTATTTTTAGCACTGTTAATCCCAGTGTAATAATTGAAACTGTTATTCACTCTCTTTTTTTCATTGCTATTCCCAATATAATCATTTAATTTTTAATCAGTGTCTTTATCTTCAGTGTCATTTTCTTGCTTCGCATTAATAGCTTGTTCATCCCATTGAATATGCTCCAGAAAAATTCTTGATTTTTTTTCTGTCCAAATCAAATCCCAAAAAGTAGAGAAGGGAACAAGGGGATCAGCCATATTGGACTTAATTCTCACTAACAGAGATTAAATGATAGAAGGTGTTGAAGCTATTAGGAACCTTGGGGGCAAGTGATCATGCAATACTGGAATTCAACATTAGAACAAAGTCAAACTAGAGTCTTGGACTTTAAGAGAGCTAATTTCAATAAACTTAGAGAGAGCTTGAGAAGCATTCCATGGATGAGAATCCTCAAGGGGAAAACAACTCAAGAAGCTTGGGAAATTTTGAAAAGTGAGATTATAAAAGACCAGTCTAGCACAATACCAATGAAGAAGAAAAATAATAAATCTCAAAAGAAACCAGCATGGATGCATAAAGAACTATTTGACAAATTGAAAGACAAAAAGGACAAGTATAAAAAGTGGAAAGAGGGGCAAATAACTAAGGCAGAATATCAGCAAATAGCCCGAGCCTGTAAAGATGAAGTGAGGAAAGCTAAGGCTCACAATGAACAAAGGCTAGCGACAAAAGTAAAAAATAACAAAAAAAGCTTCTTCCAACATGTTAAAAACAAGAAAAAAGTCAACGAAACAATTGGCCCATTGCTGGGAGAAAGTGGCAAGAAGGTGACAAGCAACAAGGAGAAAGCAGAGCTACTTAACTCATTTTTTGCATCTGTCTTTACACAAAAGGAAAAAACAATCCAACCTATCAAAAACAGCACCACAGAAAACAGATTAGGAACACAAGTTAAAATAGGGGAAAAAATGGTAAGTGAACACCTGTCTACCCTAGATGAGTTCAGATCACCAGGACCGGATGGATTACACCCTGAGGTTCTGAAGGAACTGGCAGACAAAATCTCAGAACCACTGAACTATATCTTTCAAAGATCCTGGAGCACAGGGGAACTGCCAGAGGACTGGAAAAGAGCTGATGTAGTTCCCATCTTCAAAAAAGGGAAAAAAAACAGATCCAGGAAACTACAGACCTATCAGCCTGACCTCAATACCAGGGAAGATTCTGGAAGAGATAATCAAGCAATGAATCTTTGAGCACCTAGAAGCAAACAAAGTAATAACGAAAAGCCAACATGAGTTTGTTAAAAACAGATCATGTCAGACTAATCTCATTGCATTCTTTGACAAAATGACAAAATTAGTGGACCAGAAGAATGCTGTCTATATAATTTATTTGGACTTCAGTAAAGCATTTGATAAAGTAGACCATAACCTACTACTAGATAAAATAGAAAAATGTGGGGTTAGACAGCACCACCACCAGATGGATTCGCAACTGGCTGACCAACCGCACTCAACATGTAGTCCTCAACAGAACTACATCCACACGGAGGGAAGTATGCAGTGGAGTACCCCAAGGCTCTGTTTTAGGCCCAGTACTCTTCAACATCTTCATCAATGACTTGGACATGGGGATAGATGGGGAACTCATCAAATTTGCAGATGACACCAAGCTGGCAGGAATAGCCAACACTTCAGAAGATAGGCTCAAGATACAGAAGGATCTTGACAGACTTGAACATTGGGCGCTATCTAACAAAATGAAATTCAACAGTGAAAAAAGTAAGGTTCTACATTTAGGCAAAAAAACCAAAATGCACAGGTACCGTATATGTGGTACCTTGCTCAATAGTAGTAACTGTGAGAGGGATCTTGGAGTCCTAGTGGACAACCATTTAGATATGAGCCAGCAGTGTGCAGCAGCTGCCAAAAAGCCAACACAGTTCTGGGCTGCATAAACAGAGGGATAGAATCAAGATCATGTGAAGTGTTAATACCACTTTATAATGCCTTGGTAAGGCCACACTTGGAATACTGCATTCAGTTTTGGTTGCTGAGATGTAAAAAAGATGTTGAGACTCTAGAAAGAATGCAGAGAAGAGCAACAAAGATGATTAGGGAACTGGAGGCTAAAACATATGAAGAACGGTTGCAGAAACTGGATATGTCTTAGTTTAATGAAAAGAAGGACTAGAGGAGACATGATAGCAGTGTTCCAATATCTCAGGGGCTGCCACAAGGAAGAGGGAGTCAAGCTATTCTCCAAAGCACCTGAAGGCAGGACAAGAAGCAATGGATGGAAACTAATCAAGGAGAGAAGCAACTTAGAACTAAGGAGAAATTTCCTGACAGTTAGAACAATCAATAAGTGGAACGACTTGCCTTCAGAAGTTGTGAATGCTCTAACACTGGAAATTTTTAAGAACATGTTGGATAACCATTTGTCTGAAATGGTGTAGGCTTTCCTGCCTGGGCAGAGGGTTGGACTAGAAGACCTCCAAGGTCCCTTCCAACTCTGTTATTATGTTATGTTAAATGATAAACGTACCATTTTAACCATCTCACTTAGTGAGATGGTTTTGATGTTCTAGTTACTTTTTAACTCCAATTCAAAGTTTGTTATTTTCCATTCTTGTGTAATCAATGTTCAGTTCTTGAGAAGACAAACAAATCCTCCTTACAAACTCTCATGGCTCGTTCCTCAAGGATGCAGTAAATTTCCCATATTTAAAGTGTTCAATGTAGTACTTTTTTTCTGCCAGTAGATGGCTCTCTAAAATCCACAAGTTCCAAGTCAACAATTTAAAAAACTATCCAATTTTGTGTATTAAATCCAAACAACTTTCTTTCTCTTCCAAATTTTTTATATTTTCCAATTTCCAACTTTACATTCCAGTTCAAGTCCAATTTAAAATCTTTAGCAGGGCTTTTCTATTGTGGGTTTTTCTTTATTCTTTAATCTTCCTTTATGGTTCAAAATTTTTCCTGTTTATATCCAATCCTATTCCAAAAACATTTTCTTTTGGGTTTCTTTTTCTTATAATAAATTTAGTCTCTCCAAATTCAGTATCCACATTTAAAGTTTAAACATCAAACACTGTTTTGGGCTTTAGTGTTTTTTACTTCCACTTTCTCTCTTCTCTGTCAATTAACTTCCCCTGACACTATTTAGCTACTGTTTCCATGCCAGGGTAGCTTTAAAAATTTCCATTTTTTTTTCTTTATTACCTGTGAGTTGGCCAATCACTCACCCGGTACCAATACTTCATCCAAATCTCCGCTCCTGCACAATCCTTATTCCAGATGCCCTGGCTTCATGGCGGTCGCAATGGCCTCTGCCCCCTGCCATCGGATTAAAGAGTTTTCTCTGGCTTCCCGAGGATCTTGCCTGTTCTTCTTAGCCATCCAAGTTGCCTCTCCTTCTTCGCCATCCCTACAGGACGGTTCCGGTCCGAAGACCCCCCCAACTGCGGTTCGTCTGGCTGGATTTTCCAGGCTCTTTAGAGCCTGGTATTTTCCCAGCCAGTGTCACCTCAACGATTCCCGTCTCTCTCAGAGTTCAATCTCTTCATCAGGAAGACATTGTATGGTAGTTGTTTATTGACATAGGTTTAGGACATCAGTATGCTATTGATGTCAACTTTCAATCTCAACACAGATCAAGAGGTGTTGCCATCAAAGTGTTTTTGAGGTGCTTTTAGGCTTTTAGATTTGGATGGGAAAGAGCAGTTTGAACCTTAATCTCAATAAAAGAGGATGACTGGTCTGTCTGTCCCTCACTGAACTGGATTGTAATTTAAGAGTTCTAAACTTGCAGTTCCTGTTCAAAGAGCAGGTGGCTGCTTTTGCCTTTTCACAGCTCTATCTGTTATCAGTTATGACTCCTGACATGGTTACTGGCTGGTTTCCAGGTGCTATTCAAGAAGCTATCACTTTTAAAATTTTCAGGACTTGGATATCAGCAGAATCTCTTTGTACCTGCTTGATGAGACCACATAGGGTAGTGTCCCTCCACATTCCCTCACTCAGGTATTGCAATCTGCAGGGGGTGCAGCAGATTGCAGCAGCAATACATGAAGTTTTATGAATTTAGACAGTGTATTTTGTTTTTCTTTGAACCTTAATTACAGAGGAGGAATTATGAATGGATGGATGAATGGATATGACTTTTGTTCTTTCCCATATCTGAAACTGGTAGATTTTATAGAGAAAAAGAAATATCCCCCATGTCAACATCCCTCTCATTTAGTTTGTCCACTGTTTTTGTAACGTCAACTCTGCCTGCACTAACAAAAGCCCTACATTTTCTTATGATGATATCTAGGATTGTCACATATTAGCCTACTTACTGTCACATCCACATTGGGCAATATTTTAATAATATAATTTCTCAGTGAGGAATTTTTACCCACAGAGCTGTATTATTCTGTCCCAAGTTCCTCATTTCTGCAATATCTTTATTCTGCAATATCTTTAAGCAGCAACATCATGGGAGCTGTTGTTGCTTAATTTAATTTGCCAGTACTTCATAAAGTTATATTTAGTTAATTTAGTATGTATATTCCTTAGTTAATTTAGTATGTATATTTAGTATGCCTATTCCTCCAGCTCAGTCATTCTGATCTTTAGGGAACATTCATTCACTTAAGAGATTGAAACTTATAGGATATCAAAAGTATACCCATGATCTGTGTTCAGCATTGAGACAGGTTCATTGAGACAGGTTCCCATCCAGTCTGACCATTTATAGTACCATTATTAGTTTTGAGAGCTTTTAGTGAATTAATATATTGTGTAATGTTTTAGTTTTTGAAAACTCTTCTCATATTCATACCATTGTGTTATTCTACTTTGGGTGGGGGGGTTACCACTATTGGGCCCTTCCAGAAGTCTTATTTGTAAGTACAAATAATCAAATACAAAGATCCACACTTGAAGAGTTCAATTAGCTCAAGTGTACAATACAGGAATCTTCTCAAAATAGTGGTTTGCACCTGGATCAGACTAGATAAGGTTCAACAGCATTCAAAGGTCAGATTAGTCCTCCATTTGACTCCTCCCCCTATCTTGGTCAGTCTCTCTCTGACATATTTTATAAAAGAAGCAAGTCCATCCTATTGCAAATGCTATAACTTATGAGGCACTACTCAATCACACAACTGAATTATACATTTTTCTTCCCTGCCTTTTCTATATTCATCCCATAGATTACACCTTGTGTCTTGACTTCATTATCAGTTTAAAAAAAGGTAATTCATCTGTTTCCTAACCAAGGGAGATAATGTTGTCCAAAGATGGTCCTGTGGTGATGTCTATACACTGAGGCATATGGAAAGCTGTTAACTTCCCACCAAAGTGGTATCTATTTATCTACTTGCATTTGCATGCTTTCGAACTGCTAGGTTGGCAGGAGTTGAATCAGTAGCAAATGCTAATCAATATAACTGCTAGCTTGTTCTATAACAAAATATGCACTACAAATGTAATCAGTATCATATGAAATACTCCCATGTGCTAGGTATTTATCCATTACTATGCATGTTTAACACTCTGCCAACTTATAAAGATTTTCATAGCAATGCTAGCTAATTTGAAAACCCTGATTTTTATTTATTTCTGTATTTCTTTTGCCTACTTGTATTCTGCCATCTGTCATCTAGTGGTGATCAACTGGACTCAGTTTTTTTATTATCCTCCATTATTTTCATAACTTGAAATTGCACTAAGATAATCCTCAGATTGTGGCTACTGTTTTAGTAAGAAATAGCAAAAATAATGCAATTGTGCTTAATACTTCTAAATGTATGTTCTATGCAGTTGGTGACGTTACTATTATTATTTATATTTATACGTCATATTTCTAAGCAACCCATCTTTCTCATGAGGGGCTCTGGGCTGTGTGTTTCGACTATAATGATCCTGACCTTGATATATCTTAATTCTTCCTTTCGTATTCGATTTACATTATCCCATTTTAAGAGGCAGCCATTCATATTCATTTTCTTCTTGTATTTGTCAGCTGACAAGTTAAAACAAACTGCATTTATCTTATTGGCAATTCAGAAATTAGAATCCACAATTCTTGGGGAAAAGGAGGTTAAGGCAGACTAAGACTGCACCCTGAATACAGTAATCACATCATCTCGGCTTGTCTGTGCCAGGCCGGTTTTCAGACAATTGTTTTATTACACAGTCCATTGGTTTTGTTTAAGCACCTGCTGTAACTCTTAAATTGCTGCTGAGATGCAACTTAGTCATCTCACAAATGACTAGCCAAATACCTTCAACAATTTGACAAAATATTTAGAGGCACAATACCAGCTTCTTTTTATTAGATACATGCACACATGATTTCCCTTCAGGGTAAAGAACATTATGCATAGCATAGAAAATGAGCAATAAATTCTAAGCCAAATAAATGGCTGCTGCAAAGGACACTTTATTTGTTTATTATATTTATATCCAGCCTATCTATCACTTGATAATCAGGACAGCTTATAACAGTTCAAAGAATTCAAAATGTAAACGAGAACAAGAACATACCAAAAACACATGAAAATAATCAAAACATCAATTCAATTCAATTAACAATTAAATAATGAAATCAAGTCAATTAACAGATCAATTGTTAATTAAAAGGTTGGCTGAAAACTTCTGCTTTCATTAAACTTATAAATATTGGCAGAGTGTGAACCAAAATATATTCAGATGTCACCCAGCTCCAAAGTTCTCCCACAGATTTGTTGTATGTGTTAAAGAGCGTAGGAAATCAAACCTTGTGTCAAAGAGTAATCTCTTAGGATCACCTTCAGGTTGGGCTGAGCCGCTACAAAACAATGTCCCCCATATTCAGTCCTTCCAATTATTTCAGAAGGGTGTAATGATCATTGGTATCAAATACCACTGAGAGGTCCAGAAGATCTAGTGCAGTGCTCCTCCCATCTACTTTCCAACATAAAGCATCACCAAGGCAACAAATCTAGTTTCACTATCATATTCTGGACAAAAAGCTAATTGAAATGGATCCAGAAAATCTATATATTTTCTATAATTTCCAGCCATGTTATCTTTTTTTTCCAAGAAATTTCCATGCAGTTTTATTATTCCTTTTTTCTTTCCGTTTCTAGTGCTGCTACCTTTCCTTTAGTCCGTCTCCATCCAAACTGTTCCATCTCTACTTTTACAGTTTAGAGGAAATTGTATATATACTTATATACTTATATGTATGAGACAGGCTGGTATGTGTGAGAGAATGGTTTGTATATTGAAGAAGAAGCTACCAGTTAATTTTCTACACATGACAGCTTCTTTTATGAGCAGTTAATTTTGATCCTTTTTTGTCTTGGTTTTGCAATTTTAGAGTGATGGTATCAGTGGTGAAATTCAATTTTTTTTACTACCGGTTCTGTGGGCGTGGCTTGGTGGGCATGATGTGGCTTGGTGGGCGTGGCAGGGGAAAATACTGCAAAATCTCCATTCCCACCCACTCTGGGGCCAGCCAGAAGTGGTATTTGCCGGTTCTCCAAACTACTCAAAATTTCCACTACCAATTCTCCAGAACCTGCTGAATTTCACCCCTGGATGGTATATACATTCTGCTATATGCACACATTGGGGATCAGAGGAAGATGTCTAAGATTGGTTTCAACTACAGCTAGGAACTCTAGGTTGATACAGTAGGAAAACTGCACATTGTCATAGTTTGGTATGTGTGCATACATACATACATGCAGTTTCTGTATCCTTTTTTGTAGGGATTAAATTTAGAACCATGTTCCTTTTGAATACATATATCACTGTTTCTCAATCATGGCTACCCTAAGATGTGTGGACTTCATGCTGGCTGGGGAATTCTAGAAGTTCAAGTCCATACATCTTAGAGTTACCAAGATTAAGAAACACTCACATACTCAAAATCAAATAAAAATCAAATAAATAATAATAATACACAATTAATTAGCAGTAGGCAAGCTTTGGTGGCATTCTTTTGGGGAAGTTGTAATGGAATGCATGGATGATCTTGGGGAATGAGAGGGAAAAGAGGAAGGAAGCAAATAGGTAAGAGAAGCAGGAGCTCCTATTGCAGGGCTGTCAAACTCTTGGCCTGTGGGCCAGATTCATCATGCGCTGGCCATGCCCACGCCCGGTTTAGTGAAGGGGAAAAAAGTCCCAATATGTTACATGATGCCATCTTGATGATTTGAGTTTGACACCCCTGCCCTAATGGCTTAAGGGTGAGAGAAAGACTCTTAGGAAGGACCTGCCCTATTGGATCAAGTAATTAAAAGTACTGTAGCACCAGGAAGCTTACACTGAGACTTGCAAGATTCTGCTACAATAAAATAAAATCACTTCATCTAATTGTGTTTCCTATCTGGTTTACCTGAGAGGGCTGATAGAAAGTGTGATCATGCAAATGGGTAGAATCATTTTTTCATACATTTTGGTATAGGTGGGATTTTTGTTATTAAAAAATGAATATGTTGACAACAAAACTGCCACAAATCCTGTTCTAGAATTTAGAATTTCAAGTTTAAAATATATTAATACCTTATAATATTATATTTTTGAAATTTCTCTCATTTTTTTCTAAGGAAATGACCCACACTTGGCCTCCACCACTTTCTGCTATCCACACACCTGGCAAAGTGGAACAAAACAAGTTTCTGTACACAAACCAGGTAAATTGCTTTAGCCCAATCATCATTTTCCTCTATTTTGACAAGGAGCACTTTGCTATAATTTTTGGACAGGCAGTTTTGTCAAAAGTGTTTAAATAAAAACACTTTTCCTTGTTTAATGGCTATATTTTGCATTTGAATGTGAATATAAACAAACGGTTTGTGAAAGCAAGGAAATAGAATATATTATCAGAGTTTTTTTATGGACTTTGCCATGATATGTGTGGTAGCATTGGTGAGAGTTCTGCTAGGATCCATTTTTTCTCTAGTAAAACTCTGCAGAGTTTGTAGAAAAGAAATAAATAACACAAAGAATAGATAGTTCTGAAAATCCAGTAAAAGAGAATATACAGTATGTTGCTCATGAAACATCTGCAAGCAACCAAGCTCAGATACGAGAAGGACTCCACATTTGTGAAAATTCTTACATACTGTGAATATGAACTTGGTTTCTCCCAATTTTATTAATAAAATTTTCCTGGAACCAGCTTGCTACTGCTTCTTCCAGGATATGCTTGCTTTCCAGCCGACAGCTTTGGAAATCTCTAATGTTTCTTTTCCAGTCTTAGCTTCCAAGACCTGCTGTGTCAATGAGGCGTTTTTTATATTTAGATAAATGAAGATAGAGGTATAAATAGGAACAAAGATAAGGAATACTTCTCTTTTTAAAAGTATGTACAGTATTACAAGTTTTCTTAAAATAGAGGATTTACCTTTCTGTTTTTTTATGTAAAAAGCATGAATCTGAGATAATTCTCTTCAGAAAAATAATTGAAACTGCATAAAAGAAAAGAGAAAAGAAATGTATGTCGAAACTTTTTCTATTAGAAGAAATTGTTTGTGAAACTCTGTATATTAGTAAGAGTTGTAAATTTTACAATTTCTTTAAAGTTCTTCAGTAGGAAAGGATTTTTGTATCTGTTTAAGAAAAATCTTGAAGTACTCAAAGCAAATGAGATTCCTGGCTGTTCAGACATCTCTTACACATCACTCTTATAGTCTATGGACTGCCTTATTTGTATTTTTGGTATTCTGACTACATTCTTTCTGAAAGATTTAACTCTCATTTTGTGTTCCCTAAAGAGAGTGACAGAGTATTCATTAAATACATAAAAATTAAATTTTGAGTTAAATATTTCATCATTTTTAACTAAGGTGGTTTAAAAAGAATTTTTAATGGTTTCTTATTTTTTTTACAAATTACGGTTAGCTTTTGTTCATTGAATTATTTCACTTAAGAGAGCTGTACATTTTTGAGAAAAGCACAGTCAAAACATTTAACTTTCTAAATGTTTTGGAAATTTACCTGGTAATGGGCCATACTATCAGGAACCAACTGAAACTGTTAAGCAACTACAAGAAGCACTGTACATAAACATATTTGTTAACTAAGGTCACTGCATATTAGAAAAATACATGTAAGTACAAATTAAGTTATTGTCTATGTGTCAATATAAATCACATTAATTTAGAGAAGACTACTTTGTCATATCTGCATTAGTTCCTGTACTTTTTCCATTTCCCATAAAGGGAATTCAGTGTTTATGGGTAAAATAAGAAGGGTCTTTGAAATGAAAAGTCTGTAAATGGAAGATCTGGGTCATCTGCGACCACAGGTTCTACCTACTTACTCAGAATCTGATTTGAAAGAGCCTTAGTTAGACTCGTAATATGAGTACTTCAGCTTTGGCTCACTTAAGAATTGTCTGATATATGACACACCATACAAATATTCATTTAATTCTCAACAATGTCGTTGAGTCACTATTGTTATACATTGATTTAATTTGAGCAGATGTTTCCTTTTTTCACTTGTCAAATGTAATGAACTATGCCAACAGGGTCTATTGCAATCAATGGAGAATTTAGAGTACACAGCATATAAAGAATAGGCATTTTACATAAGTGTGACTTTAAATTCTTAGTCTTGGGTTTTGTATCTGTCTCATGTAACAGTAAGTACTCAATGTAACATATTTCACTATCTAACCGTCATGGAGGCTCATATTATAGCACCTTTTCTTTACAGAATAGTTGGTTTGGATAGTTTGAGCAGTATGCATGTTGAAGAAGTGAATGATGAAGACTTAATTGAAGGAGATAGAAATATTTACTTCCAGAAAGTTGTGTTCACAGCAGTTCAGTTATAGTATATATGATCTATTCACTAATGAATCCATTTATTTAATATCTTCCAGCCCTCTCAATGGTAAGTTTATATCAAGGGGAAAAAACTACAATATGAAGTGTAGCCTGTTGACTGTATGGTTCCCATTTCAGTTGACATCATGAATTATCCACAGTCATTAAAATTAATCTGTTCTGTGTTCCAGGCATATTTTCTCACATTATGTTCCGGACTCCCTCTTAAACGTATGGCCTGGAAAATATGGTCTTTGCGAGCCTTCCATTAGAGATGATGGGGTGCAGTGAGAAAATCAGTGTCTTGCTGATCATATCTTGCAAAAATCCTTTATTAGTAATTACCAATTTTTCAGTTTTTCTCTCTTTGAAACAAGAATCTGGCTGTTTTATCATTTAGGATATAGATGGCATCAGTTTTTGTATTTAATTCTCTAGTTGAACTGTTTTCCAGTTTCTCTTTACATTTTGGAAAAGTGAAGGCTTCATTCAACTGTCTTTTCTAGGTATCATTCTGTCCCCTTACTGGATTGTCTTGGCACAATATTTTAAAACTGTAATTTTTTTAATATTCTCATGTTCTGATATTTAAAACATTTTTGTTCTCTTCAATATATATAAATAAACTCTGTGTCCAAAAAGCTGAACCATGCTACTTTACATGGCATAATTTTTTATCTAGATATTTCTTGTATCTCCTAGGTTTTCTTGTTTGAATAAGCGTATTTTCTTTGTACTATCTTTCCATAACTGTCAACTCCATTGGAAGATTTCTTTCATTCAGGACCTTAAGTATCAAATTCCTTCAGCAAACCACAGGCATATTTTTTATGATACCACTAGCTAAATTATTGTGTTGTGGATGGATTGGAGCCATTCTCCTAAAATAATGATTTCTGCAGGTTATCTTCACTTTCATAACTTGGGTTGTTGTTGTTTTGTTATATGGCAATGAAAATGTACATTATTTGTTGTGACTGTGGCAATTTAAGGTCTTAGAAACTGCTTTTGGAGGACTGCATTGCTAGTCTTTATTGTTTTAATCTGCCTGCTTGTAGTGGGTAAATAAGAATTCACACATACTCAAGTGTATGTTTGCTGGAAATAATTGATCAATATGAAAACATTTCAGGGTTTAAAGTAAATCAGAATGAAACAAAAGTGATAACAAAAAATATGACTAGACAACAGAAAGAAAAAATAGAGGAAACAACAGGATTTGAAATTGTAAAAAAGGTCAGATACCTAGGGGTTTATATTACTTGTTCAAATGTGAAATTGTATAAGAATAACTTTGAGGTATTATGGCAAAATGTTCAGAAGGAAATGTTCAATTGGAAAAAATTACAATTATCATTATTGGGGAGAATAGCAGCCATTAAAATGAATGTTTTACCTAGATTTTTATTTTTGTTTCAATGATTAAGAAAGATAAAAATTTGGAAGAATGGCAGATTGGAATTAATAAATTTATATGGGAAGGTAAAAAAGCGAGAGTTAAAATGAAAATAATTCAAGACATACGGGAAAGAGGAGGTTTAAAAATGCCCAATTTTAAATTATATTATGAAGCAGCTGCTCTTTTGGTAATAAGTGATTGGTTTAACTTAACGGAGGAAAGGATTTTGAATATAGAAGGTTATGATTTATTATATGGATGGCATGCATATTTATTGTATGATAAAAAAGTGGATAGAGCCTTTAGGAACCATGTATTAAGAATTGCTCTTCTGCGTGTCTGGAAGAAATACTATTACAAGTTGAACTATAAAATTCCTATTTGGGCAAACCCCAGGCATGCAATAGAGAGTATAAATATAGAACAGAAACAGGATATGATTACTTATAAAGAACTTTTATATTTTGAGAGAGGTAATTTACAATTAAAATCCTTGCAACAATTAAAAGAAGAAGGGAAAAATTATACTTGGTTCCAACATGGGCAATTACGAGCTAGGTGGAAAGAAGATCAGAAAATTGGTATCATGCAGAATGAAGAAAACTTAGTAAAACAAATTATAAATCAAACTCAGGCACATATAAAGAGATTGTATAATGTGTTGATAGAAATAGACTCTGAAAGGGATTTAATAAAGGATTGTATGATAAAATGGGCACAAAATATTCAAGAACCAATATTTTTGGAAACTTGGGAAAAAATTTGGGTTAGAAATGTTAAATTTACGCAAGCACAGAATGTGAGGGAAAATTTTTATAAAATGTTTTATAGGTGGCACTTAGACCCTAAGAAATTATCATGTATGTATCCAGATATACAAGCGAAATATTGGAGATGTAATTGTGATGATGCTACATATTTTCATATTTGGTGGACTTGTAAGAAGATTAAGGTTTTTTGGATAAGGATCTGGTGGATTATACAAAATGTTTTGAAAAAGAAGATAAAGTTCCTACCGAATTTTTCTTATTGGGAATTATTACGGACTGTACAGTAACTGAGACTAAGTTGATTTTAAATTTAATAACAGCAGCAAGACTACTGATAGGACAGTACTGGAAGAAAAAAGAGAAACCTACAATAGAAGAATGGATATTGAAAATTGCTAATTTGGCTGAGATGGCTAAAATCTCAGCTTTTTTGAAAGACACTACACAAGAAAAATATCTAACTGAATGGAAAAAATGGATTGAATATACGCAAAATAGATATCAGATTAAGAGATATCAGATTGCTTTTGAATGATTAGGATGTATTTATCTTTGATTTGTATGGGGGAAGTTAGGATTTGAGAAGAAGAGGAGGATTATAATTTGTGTTAGGGAAAATTTAGCGAATGATTGTTTTTTCTTTTGAACTATACCTTGTGTTTGTTCTGGGAAGTTGGGTGGGGGAGGGAGGGGGTGGTTTTGGAGGGAGGGGGAGGGGATGGAGTGGGGGGGAGGGGGGGAAACTACAATAAAAGATGGGGAGAAAATTAACAGAATATACCAGGAGGGAGGTGGGAGCTGCTGTTAGTTGATCAACCACCTTCAGTTTGGAACTCCCTCATTAGGGCCTAAAGCCAACTGGCAGAGCCAGGCCTTCAGGCTCTTGTGGGAAGTCAGGAGGGTGGGAGCCAATCTAACCTGAGGGGATAAGATGTTCCAAAGGGCCGGGGCCACAGCGGAGAAGGCTCTTCTCACCCCAACCCTGACAGCCGGAATTCCTTGCCTGATCTACAGAATGTATTCTCAGCCAGAGGACAACATGCACTTTTATGCAAGAATGGGCACTTTTTTGGTGGCTGGAAATTACATTTAATAGTGAAGTGAGCAACAGGAAGATATAAAGTGGATGAAGTTGTGCGGGTGATTTTTAACAACTGAGATTAGAAGGAAATGAGGGGGGGGGAATTCCATCCTTGGGAAAAATAGCTCCTTAATTTTTTTGAATTGCTCTTAGAAATTTTAAATATAAGTACTTCCCGGATTGTTTTTTTACTTAAAATAAAGCCATTTTAGAAAAGATATATAATTATTTTTATATAAGAAATTAACAATGAATTACTAAATATGAACCTAGTTTAGTCTCCCATGCAAATAATACATCTTAGTAAATTCTGTTGGATAAGAAAATTTGAAAGCCATATATACCTGTTACATATTTTAATCCCTATTCTTCTAGAAGGAGATCTAGGTATTTAAACATCTAGATAAAGATCCATGGTTAAGACTGATACAGAAACCATGAAATGAAACAGAAACCATGAAATGAATACAAGAGGGCACTAACTACTATATATGAGAAAGGGCTCCTGTACTGAGGATAAAGAAATATATAGGGTAATAATAAACCATAGAAACATTTAAATTGGTTTAAATGCCATAGAATTCAGTACAGAATTACATGTAAGGCATTACATTACATTACATTGTTCAAAAATGTTGGAGTTTTATTAGATGCCAGTCTGTAAAAAGCATTTAAAGAGATGAAGTTACTGCTAACCCATATTGAAACGATCAGAAGTGAAAAAGCTAGCAATGTTTCAGTGATTGCCAACTCAGTAACTTCCAATGTTCACTTGCAAGAAAACCCCTCAAACTATTATGTATTTTTGGAAAACTGACAATTTTTTTGTAAAAGGAGTTCAAAGTCTTCTTGCATGTAGACTGAATAGGTGGCCTCAGAAAGTCACCATATCTCAGCCTTATTTTCCTATCTGTGAAATGTAAACTAGGGTAAACAATGTCTAACTGTGATAGATTCAAAACTCTTACTGCTTTTTTCAGATTCACTGACTATAACTCTAAACAAGTTAAATGTATCTTGCTTGGAGGGAAGAGGAAGTTGATTTTAATTTATCACCTTCATTCTGTGACTCAGCCAACCAAAAATGACAAGTTTACTTGAAATTGCTCATAATTTTGGTTATATGCCATTTAGAAAATTGTTAATCCTTATTCACTGTTAAAACTGCACATATTTATGTTAATTAGTTTTATTGTTGCAGCTTGCTTTCTTTGAATAATCTCAGTGGAACAAAAAATGGCTTTTGAAAATGAGATTTCATAGTGTTTATATTTAGCTAAAACGCCACTTCCACATATTGAAGGCAGACCCTGAAGATCAGGAAACCATAAATAATATACAATAATGCATTCTCAGAATGAACAAGCATTTGCAAATACAAAATATTACAGGTTTCTTTGTACATCTTTAAAAGTTCCATTATTGCATTGAATTATTCAAAACAAATTTGAGCTGACATACTTTGAAGACTTAGCACAATGACTGCCAAGATGATGAAGATGTCTCATAAAAACATCAAAACAGAATCCAGTGTGGCATAATTTCTCATCGTTGTTAGATTATCAGGATTTGCATGCTGTGCCTGCTCTGGATAGAACAGATTCTATCTGTTGGTATTCAGGCTATGGCAGGGCTACCCGTGTTTCCCCGAAAACAAGATCCTGCCTTACATTTTATTTGCTGCCAAAAAAAGCATCAGGTCTTATTTTCGGGCGGGGGGGGGATGTCATCCACTGACTCACCTCATTTGTGTGTGTCGCCCCAGGCCTCTTTTTCGCTATCAGAGACCTTCAGGAACTTCTTCATCCTTCTGCAGCCAGCAAGGCTTTCCTGAAGGCCTTTGCAGCCAATAACAGGGCTCCTGATCGATCTGTTATCAGCTACAGAGGCCTTCAGGAAAGCCTTGCTGGCTACAGAAGAAATGAGCCAAGGTGTGTGAGGCCTGGCTGCAATTGTCTGAAGGTAAGTAATAGGGCAGCTCCAACTCCCCCATCCCCACCCTAGCTTAATTTTTACCTGTGTACCCTGGAGTGGGTGGGGTCTTAATTAGGGCTTATTTATTAATTAGGGCTTATTATAAAAGATGCCTATCGGTCTTTACCACGTGCAGCTGTAGGACACTCTGATCATTGCATGATTCACCTTGTACCTGCTTACAGGCAAAGACTTAAAGCCATAAAACCAATAATTAAATCAGTGAAAACCTGGACGGAGGAATCAGAATTAAAGCTACAGGCATGTTTTGACTGCACTGATTGGAATATTTTTAAAGATACCTCTGCAGACCTGGATGAACTCACAGATACTGTAACATCATATGTCAGCTTCTGTGAAGACCTATGTGTACCTACAAGGAACTATGAATACACAGTAATAACAAACCTTGGTTTACACCTAAACTTAAGCAGCTACGACATTCCAAAGAGGAAGCCTACAGAAAAGGTGATAAAATGCTGTACAATCAGGCCAGAAATGCACTAACAAGGGAGATAAGAGCAGCAAAAAGAAGCTACTCTGAAAAGCTAAAGAATCAATTTTCAGCAAATGAACCAGCAAACATGTGGAAAACTCTTAAAAATATCACCGGCTATGGCAAACCTCCTTCCCAGGCTGAAGGTAATCAACAACTGGCAGATGACCTGAATGAGTTTTACTGCAGGTTTGAAAGGAAACTACAGCCACCTATCTCCACAATCCCCATCTCAGACACACCAACAACAGCCAAGCCTCCTACAACTGACCCCATTTCATTGGGTTCACAACCCTAGTGATCACAGAAAAGGAAGTGCAGGACCTATTTCACAGACAAAAGCCAGGAAAAGCTCCAGGCCCAAACAAGATAACTCCTTCTTGCTTAAAAGTCTGTGCTGACCAATTGGCCCCCATCTTCACCCATATTTTCAATAAATCACTAGAGATGTACTATGTTGCAGCTTGCTTTCTTTGAATAATCTCAGTGGAACAAAAAATGGCTTTTGAAAATGAGATTTCATAGTGTTTATATTTAGCTAAAACGCCACTTCCACATATTGAAGGCAGACCCTGAAGATCAGGAAACCATAAATAATATACAATAATGCATTCTCAGAATGAACAAGCATTTGCAAATACAAAATATTACAGGTTTCTTTGTACATCTTTAAAAGTTCCATTATTGCATTGAATTATTCAAAACAAATTTGAGCTGACATACTTTGAAGACTTAGCACAATGACTGCCAAGATGATGAAGATGTCTCATAAAAACATCAAAACAGAATCCAGTGTGGCATAATTTCTCATCGTTGTTAGATTATCAGGATTTGCATGCTGTGCCTGCTCTGGATAGAACAGATTCTATCTGTTGGTATTCAGGCTATGGCAGGGCTACCCGTGTTTCCCCGAAAACAAGATCCTGCCTTACATTTTATTTGCTGCCAAAAAAAGCATCAGGTCTTATTTTCGGGCGGGGGGGGGATGTCATCCACTGACTCACCTCATTTGTGTGTGTCGCCCCAGGCCTCTTTTTCGCTATCAGAGACCTTCAGGAACTTCTTCATCCTTCTGCAGCAAGCAAGGCTTTCCTGAAGGCCTTTGCAGCCAATAACAGGGCTCCTGATCGATCTGTTATCAGCTACAGAGGCCTTCAGGAAAGCCTTGCTGGCTACAGAAGAAATGAGCCAAGGTGTGTGAGGCCTGGCTGCAACTGTCTGAAGGTAAGTAATAGGGCAGCTCCAACTCCCCATCCCCACCCTAGCTTAATTTTTACCTGTGTACCCTGGAGTGGGTGGGGTCTTAATTAGGGCTTATTTATTAATTAGGGCTTATTATAAAAGATGCCTATCGGTCTTTACCACGTGCAGCTGTAGGACACTCTGATCATTGCATGATTCACCTTGTACCTGCTTACAGGCAAAGACTTAAAGCCATAAAACCAATAATTAAATCAGTGAAAACCTGGACGGAGGAATCAGAATTAAAGCTACAGGCATGTTTTGACTGCACTGATTGGAATATTTTTAAAGATACCTCTGCAGACCTGGATGAACTCACAGATACTGTAACATCATATGTCAGCTTCTGTGAAGACCTATGTGTACCTACAAGGAACTTGCGAATACACAGTAATAACAAACCTTGGTTTACACCTAAACTTAAGCAGCTACGACATTCCAAAGAGGAAGCCTACAGAAAAGGTGATAAAATGCTGTACAATCAGGCCAGAAATGCACTAACAAGGGAGATAAGAGCAGCAAAAAGAAGCTACTCTGAAAAGCTAAAGAATCAATTTTCAGCAAATGAACCAGCAAACATGTGGAAAACTCTTAAAATATCACCGGCTATGGCAAACCTCCTTCCCAGGCTGAAGGTAATCAACAACTGGCAGATGACCTGAATGAGTTTTACTGCAGGTTTGAAAGGAAACTACAGCCACCTATCTCCACAACCCCATCTCAGACACACCAACAACAGCCAAGCCTCCTACAACTGACCCCATTTCATTGGGTTCACAACCCTAGTGATCACAGAAAAGGAAGTGCAGGACCTATTTCACAGACAAAAGCCAGGAAAAGCTCCAGGCCCAGACAAGATAACTCCTTCTTGCTTAAAAGTCTGTGCTGACCAATTGGCCCCCATCTTCACCCATATTTTCAATAAATCACTAGAGATGTGCTATGTTCCTTCTTGCTTCAAACGCTCTACCATCATCCCAGTGCCGAAGAAGCCCACCATCAAGGAACTGAATGACTACAGACCAGTTGCTCTAACATCTGTAGTCATGAAAACCTTTGAAAGGCTAGTGCTTTCCTACCTGAAAACCATCACGAATCCGCTCTTAGACCCCTTGCAATTTGCATACCGAGCAAATAGATCAACAGATGATGCTGTTAATATGGCTCTGCACTACATCCTACAACATCTTGAGTCTCCAAAGACCTATGCAAGGGTCCTTTTTGTAGACTTTAGTTCAGCATTCAATACCATCATTCCAGACATTCTTCTAACTAAGCTAAACCAGCTACAGGTACCGGAACAGACTTGTAAGTGGATCACAAGCTTCCTAACAAACAGGAAGCAGCAGGTGAAGCTAAGCAAGATCACATCAAATACCTGTACAATTAGCACAGGGCCCCCCCAAGGCTGTGTGCTCTCCCCACTTCTCTTCTCTCTGTATACCAATGACTGCATCTCCAATGATCCATTTGTTAAGCTACTGAAGTTCGCAGATGACACAACAGTGATTGGTCTCATTCGAGACAATGACGAATCCGCATATAGACGAGAGGTCGAACGACTAGCCTTGTGGTGCAACCAAAACAATCTGGAACTGAACACACTCAAAACCGTAGAAATGGTGGTAGACTTTAGGAAAACCCTTCCATACTTCCACCTCTCACAATACTTGACAACACAGTATCAACAGTAGAAACCTTCAAATTTCTGGGTTCTATCATATCGCAAGATCTCAAATGGACAGCTAACATCAAAACATCATTAAAAAGGACAACAAAGAATGTTCTTTCTGCGCCAACTCAGTAACTTCCAATGTTCACTTGCAAGAAAACCCTCAAACTATTATGTATTTTGGAAAACTGACAATTTTTTTGTAAAAGGAGTTCAAAGTCTTCTTGCATGTAGACTGAATAGGTGGCCTCAGAAAGTCACCATATCTCAGCCTTATTTTCCTATCTGTGAAATGTAAACTAGGGTAAACAATGTCTAACTGTGATAGATTCAAAACTCTTACTGCTTTTTCAGATTCACTGACTATAACTTGTTGCTGGCAATCCTTATGATTTATATTGATATATTGATCATCAATTGTGTTGTAAATGTTGTACCTTGATGAACGTATCTTTTCTTTTATGTACACTGAGAGCATATGCACCAAGACAAATTCCTTGTGTGTCCAATCACACTTGGCCAATAAAATTCTATTCTATTCTATTCTATTCTATTTTGAGGGTAGGGCTTATATTGGGCGCATGTGTAAAAATCAAGCTAGGATTTACTTTCTGAGTAGGTCATATTTTTGGGGAAACATGGTGTCAGCATTCTGGAAAACCCCCAATTCCAATTAAAAACTCTGAAGCAAGCATTTCTCACAGTTCTATTTATTAGAGTAGGTATGCTAGCACATCTGGGAAAACCCAAATCTGAGAGTTCCGGGTTTTCCCCTCTGTAAATCAAAACCCCCCAAACCATCCCCTCACTCATCAGTCGATCACATGCTTCAATTACCATCTGTCCCATCTCGAGACAGCACTCCAACCACTCCTTCTCCAAATGCAGGATCGTCCTGACCTTGAACAAAAGGAAGAATGCTATTTTGTTATTTGTTATTATTAACCCCTCTACTAAATTTTGTTATTTGTTATTATTAACCCCTCTACTAAATCCCCCCTCCTACTTTCCCACACAAGAGAAGGTGGCAGCGTGGAAGCTTCCAGCCTAATATGGCTTCCAAAGCTGACAGGCATCCTACCCTGCAGAAAAAAAACACACCCTGAAAAATAAAATAGACAAAACACAAAAGAATGGGTTAATGCCTTGTACATAAAACCACTTAACCCCTTCTCCCCCCTCCAGGAGGATGCTTTGGTTTCTCAAAAAATTTATCATGAAATTGTTTTAGTAGTCTATCAGCATTCACATCCCAACTTTTCACCCAAGTAGCTTCAGACAATGGGTACCCTTTCCAATGTACCAAATACTGTAACCGACCCCTGTATAGTCTAGAGCCGTGATGGTGAACCTATGGCCACAGTTTGCATGCTTAGCCATATCATTGGGCATGTGAGCTCAGCTCCTGCATGCATGCACGGCCGGCCAGCTGATTTTCAGGCCTTCTGAGCCCACTGGAAGTTGGCAAAGGGGCTGTTTCTGGCCTCCGGAGGGCCTCCGAGGGATGGGGAAGGCCATTTTCGCCCTTCCCAGATTCCTAGAGAGGCTCTAGAGCCAGGTGAGAGAGAAAAACGGGCCTACTGGGCCATCACGTGCCAGGAGAGTGAGGGAGCGTGGGGGGGGGTCGCACGTGCACATGCAGACGGGGCACATAGAATTATGGGTGTGACATTGCACAACCACCCCCGTCCCGCCCTCCTGGCACGCAATGGCAAAAAGGTTAGCCATCACTGGTCTAGAGTCAAGAATCTTCTTAACTTCATAATGAGTCTCCCCTTGTATTACCAAAGGAGGGGGGGAACAGCTGGTAAGGGCCTTAAATTAGATCCTTTTGCTGGTTTCAATAAGCTTGAGCTGTTGTTGCTGGTGTGATGAGATGCAACTGACACTGGCTCTAAAACCATGCTGCTGGACCCCAAACGCTGCTAGGATAGTTCTGCCAGCCTTTGTTCTCCGCCTTGCCATCATCCTGCCTTGCCTCATGCACAGGTGCTGCACTAGCATGCTAGCACCATGTAGGAATATAGAGGAACATTAATGCTGACACTGCTATTTATCCATGACAATTGGTTCTGAGGGTGCCCAAAATTGGTGCCCATGGTGTGGTGTGGTGTGAGATGACAACTGAGAGACTGCAATTATGGTGATACAATATTACATGTTTACACTAGGAATATATTTTATTTTTATTAGTCATCAGTTTTAGTTTAATTTTAATTATAAGAAATTAAAATATTAATTTTAAATATTAATTTCATTTAGGATAATTTTGATAACTATTGCATTTCAGTTTTGCATGTGTATGTGTGTGGTCTGTCATTTAATGCATTTTAAGTAATGTGGCTTCTGTATTCATTAATAATGACATACTTATTTTAAAAGTTCTCCTAAGACCGTGATGGTGAATCTATGGCACACATCCCAGAAGGGGCATGCAGTGCCCTCTCCATGGACACGCAAGCCGTCGCCCCAGCTCAGCTCCACCGCACATGTGCACGTGTCTTCCACCAGCCAGCTGGTCTTCGGGTCTCTGCCACACATGCATGAGGGGGCATGCACGTATGCACAGGGAGCAAGGCGCATGCTCGGAGGCCATATGTGCATTGCATTTTGGGGGTTCGGGTGCACACACACGCATTTGCACATGCACTCTTTAGGCATTCGGTCTGGAAAAGTTTAGCCATCACTGTCCTAGGAGGTTAACCCAAGAAATGAATAAGGAAGGAATAAATTCAATGTTTTCTATTTGTGGAGATTGCATTGTACATCAGACTATTGATCATTTACAAAGTCATAAATTTGCAAAGAGTAGCATAAGACTTTCCAAACTTTCTTGGTTCATGGTGCCCCCAACATTTCCCAAAATATGTGAACTCACTAATAGCTTAATGTATTTAGTTACAAAATAGCCTGCAGAGTTTATGGGAGTTGCTCAGTGCTCAGCTAAAATTACTGTGATCACGATCCAAGCTAAATTCTATTGTCCATTCAGCAGTCACTTGCCTGTACAATTGTGACTAATTTATCATTTCCATAATTCTGCCGTAAATAAGAGAACTGAGTTCTTTCCACAGATGGTGCTCAGTTAGAACAATTTCCTCTGGCATATAATAATCCACCATGGTTGTAATTACTATTTGTATGACCTTATACACTCTTAAATATTTGTGAGAAAATACAATATACTCTGCATATTATCATTTGCAGAAACAATAAAGTGACAGCTGGAGTGTTTGATTGCTTTGGAAGTGATTCTTGGAGTTTTCTTCCTAGATGAGGACCTCTCCCATATGTCAGTTGTCTTCACCAGTGAATCAGAGGAGGAAAACCCTGATGTGTTTCTAGCATGGATGACATTCTGCCTAAGAATATTGAAAGGGATGCACATAGTCTTTTGTTGCTAGGGTTAAAAAAGAGTGGTCCAAATACTGTGTACAGTAAAATTACTCTTTCTATCATGTGTGTCATACTTTAACATTGTTAAGATAAACTACTGTCGCTGTACCATTCCATGTGTTTAATTATCAATTCCATGTTTTTGTTCTTTAGGACCCCAAGTATGTCTCTACAGGACACAGCAATCAAAGTAAGAATAATTTTGACTTCACAGTTGCTTTTGATGGAAATTATGACAATTTGAATATACCATAAGATAAATTGGCAAGGAAAAAATAGTGTTTGATATACTTTGAACGTTTCCATTACTGTTTTTTAACTGGAAATCTTTTGGATCGAACTTCTACTCTGTTTCCTCCAAAATAAGACATCCCCTGATAATAAGCCCAATCGGGCTTTTGAGTGCATGGCAATAAGGCTTATTTCAGGGTTCCAAAAAAATATAAGACAGGTTCTTACTTTCGGGGAAACATGGTACTAACTTTTAAATTGTGGTTCTGGTCTCCATCTTCTATTCTCCTGCAATAACATCTCCAAAATTTTTGTTATGCTTTACTCTAGGGACATAGGGAATGGCCTGAAGGACAAGAGGAGGAACAGGTATTAAGACAGTAGTCAGATAAGAGATGTTTGAGCTAGGCCAAGAAAATATTTTGAGAGACACTTCTCAGACAAGCCCCTTCCTGGTTTATATGAATATGAAGATAAGGAGAAGAAACACACTCAGACTTGCAAAATTCTATTACTATAGCAATTAGAATAAAAATAATTCTTACCCTTATGGTATTAGTTTCTTAGTCTAATCTGCCTTGCTATGCTGACATTCACAGTTATGGTAATAAAAGATGTTAATGTATATATATAAAAGCGAAAACCACTCACACATTAATTACAAAATCTCCAGAACTGTAAAGCCTGCAAACTTGAAATTTGCCACGTATGTTCCTCGGCTTCTAGGTGCTCACTAAGAAAGGATTTTTCGAAATGGCCATCAGAGCATTAGTATTTCCTATATTATTATAACACACTCTGATGCTAATTAGTTAGATGTTCTACTCTCCCTCCCAACTTGAAAATAACTCTGGCTAATAATCTCCAGTGATGATAAAGCAAAACAAGAAAAAACTATATGATTCTGAGAAATGGCAAGAGGGTGTTGCTAGAGAAATTTTGTATTTTCCCCCCTTCTCTTCTCAACCTATTATTGCTCACAAGCTCTACCGATTTTTAAATTGTGGTTCTGGTCTCCAAATTGCTTCACTTACCAGCTTCAGATCCCAGAATTTATGAAATGATTTTTGAAATGATTTTCCTCCTTGTATGTGAGTGCAAAGATATTTCTGACGCAGGAAGTTATGTACAAGGCTATCTAGCAATTAACTTGAGCATGGATTCTTGATTTTGGGATAATTTCTTTCATTTATGCAGCACTTCAAGTATCAGGTGGCTGTTCAGTTCTTCACACATAAATAAACATGGTGGAAAAATTCAGTATGCCATGAGTGTTAGGTACTGGTACCAATATATATGTTGGCTAGAAACTGAGCAAAACCTCCAAACTGAATTACTTTGGGATGTGAGCTTTCTTTGATGAAACCTAAACAAATAATATAAAGAAAGAGAAAAACTTCATTTAGTTTGCATAAAATTAGGGGAAGAAATAAATAGCACAACATGGTCTACATTTAAACATAATTCTAATTTTAACCTTGCAAAGTGAGCAACCTTTGGATTTCTACGGTCTCATGTTCTAACTGATACTGTTTGTGAAAAACATTGCAAACATTTGTTTCAGTTTTCATTTGACCACACTTGTTACAATATCTGAACCTTAAATTACAATTATGGTTTTAACAACTAATTATACAAAGAAACTAGAATATACATTATTATTTCACAATCTATAGCTAACCTTTTGGTTCTGATGTAATATGTTTAGTTTAAAGGAATGAGATTCTTATTTCTGTTCAGTCATCCCAACATAACAGAACCCCAGAAAAAAGATGCTGGTTTTCAAAACACAGTACAGTACTAATATTTAGAACACTTGCATACGATTCTTTACTAGAAAGATGCTAGCTATCTCCCTATGCATTAACAGCTAATTAACAAGAAGATTAAATAACTTTTTCCCCAATAAAGCTTAGAGATAAATGGAATGCCAAAGTAAATGTATCCAGTTGCCAAAATGTCTGTCATTCAGCCTTCTCACTCTCCCTTCTACCTATTCCATCTTTCCATTTCAATAATACTAATTAGTAAGACAGTGACAATCTAACTTTCTTGATTGTGAGCACCTCCTATGAACTTGGCACCAGAGGAAGAAAGGGAGCATGCTAACTATATCTCAATAATGTTTAATGCAATGTGGTTTAAAACATGGGTAGACAACCTTTTAAAGCTAGGTACTCATTTGAAATTTTGCAGGCTTGTGTTGGATGCACTTATACAATTGCTTTCTATTCACAAAGTGGCTTTTCCCAGTAGGCAGAGCAATCGCAAAACATCAATTTACCTAAGAGCAAAGTAGCCCTCCAGGATGATATCTGTCATTCCACTGGGACCTTTGTAGTGCCCAAAGGCATTGTTTATTGTAGATATATGGATATGAGAATGGGGTTTATTTCCTTTTAGTTCTTTTTAAAAAATATTTTTAAGTAGATAGACCAGACAGTCTGCACCAGGAAGGTATCTAGAGACACTTTGTTGCTTCTGCCTGTTTTGGCAGGAATCAGCTGGTATAGTAAATATGCATATTATTCTCCATGTATTTCCCAGAATAAACATTGAGATTCCAGGTTTTTCTGAAATTTTAGCACTGGGTCCAGGTAAATATTTCAGGAGCCAGTAATTTTATAATGCAGGGCATTTCATAAGAAATGAAAAATGTAAGAGTCGAATCTCATATAAGAATTATTCCTCCAGTAGGTTAAGCCCAACTACCTGTCTCCTGAAATTACACCATTTACTCTTTTCTCTGTACCCTCTGCAATTATGAATGCTATAGATCTAGCTCTGGAAATAATTGTTCCTCTTTAGGGGAAGAATAGACAAGCAGGAATTTGTTCTGCATTAACAGATGGATCATTTTATAGAAAACCACTTAAGATTGCTGTCTCATTTTTCTGCTTGTTTGTTGAATTTCAAATAGATAGTAAGAAGCACTTACACATTTACAGAGAAATGTGTATGTGAGGCACCCTGTATTTGCCGGCTTATATTAAAATGTTTCAAATAATCATTTTCCTTGGCATTTCAAAACCTGTAGTCATACCAGATTTCAACTTTCTCAGGGATATACCTCAACTGAAGAAGCCTAAATATTTTGTAAAAAAATATTTTTAAGTAGATAGACCAGACAGTCTGCACCAGGAAGGTATCTAGAGACACTTTGTTGCTTCTGCCTGTTTTGGCAGGAATCAGCTGGTATAGTAAATATGCATATTATTCTCCATGTATTTCCCAGAATAAACATTGAGATTCCAGGTTTTTCTGAAATTTTAGCACTGGGTCCAGGTAAATATTTCAGGAGCCAGTAATTTTATAATGCAGGGCATTTCATAAGAAATGAAAAATGTAAGAGTCGAATCTCATATAAGAATTATTCCTCCAGTAGGTTAAGCCCAACTACCTGTCTCCTGAAATTACACCATTTACTCTTTTCTCTGTACCCTCTGCAATTATGAATGCTATAGATCTAGCTCTGGAAATAATTGTTCCTCTTTAGGGGAAGAATAGACAAGCAGGAATTTGTTCTGCATTAACAGATGGATCATTTTATAGAAAACCACTTAAGATTGCTGTCTCATTTTTCTGCTTGTTTGTTGAATTTCAAATAGATAGTAAGAAGCACTTACACATTTACAGAGAAATGTGTATGTGAGGCACCCTGTATTTGCCGGCTTATATTAAAATGTTTCAAATAATCATTTTCCTTGGCATTTCAAAACCTGTAGTCATACCAGATTTCAACTTTCTCAGGGATATACCTCAACTGAAGAAGCCTAAATATTTTGTAAAAAAATATTTTTTAAATTATACAGCTGCCTATATTGGATAGGTGAGGTTTAGGTAGCTATTATACACATAATAGAAACACAGGATTAAAATTTGAACATACCATTCTTATATACTGTGAAATTTTATCTACATCCATTAGACAAAAGATCCCATTTATTTTAATGAGACTCCTGGATAACTGCAAATCATTTGAGAGAGATTGGAGCTTTTGATTACACATACCTTTTCTGGACTTTATCACCATCTACATTTCTTTTAATAATACCTTTCAGAAGTGACTTCACATGATATGAACTGGACAAATCCATTACTTCACACAACATTTCAAACTTTCAGCACAATCCTGATTTGATCAATCACATTGCATGCATTTCTCCAAATATGGTTACTTTGACATTATTGTATTTATTGCATTTAGAATATTTTGCTAAGAAGATATTTTATGTGATGAACCGAAGAGTACAAATGCATTGTACTCTCAGCGGCTTTTGATACCATCGACCATGGTATCCTGCTGCGCCGGTTGGAGGGATTGGGAGTGGGAGGCACCGTTTATCGGTGGTTCTCCTCCTATCTCTCCGACCGGTCGCAGACGGTGTTGACAGGAGGGCAGAGGTCGGCCCCGAGGCGCCTCACTTGTGGGGTCCCGCAGGGTCCATTCTCGCCCCTCCTGTTCAACATCTATATGAAGCCGCTGGGTGAGATCATTAGTGGCTTCGGTGTGAGGTACCAGCTTTACGCTGATGATACTCAGCTGTACTTTTCCACACCGGGCCACCCCAACGAAGCCGTTGAAGTGCTGTCCCGGTGTCTGGAAGCCGTACGGGTCTGGATGGGGAGGAACAGGCTCAAGCTCAGTCCCTCCAAGACAGAGTGGCTGTGGATGCCGGCATCCCGGTACAGTCAGCTGAGTCGTCGGCTGACTGTCGGGGGCGAGTCATTGGCCCGGCGGAGAGGTTGCGCAACCAGGCGCCCTCCTGGATGAACGGCTGTCTTTGGAAGATCATTTGACGGCCGTCTCCAGGAGAGCTTTTCACCAGGTTCGCCTGGTTCGCCAGTTGCGCCTTTCAGACCGATGCCCTATGCACGGTCACCACGCCTCGTGACGCCTCGCCTGGATTACTGCGTTTTACAGCCTTGAAGGGCATCCGGAGGCTGCAGTTAGTTCAGAATGCAGCTGCGCGGGTGATAGAGGAGCCTCGTGGCACCCGCGTGACACCTCTCCTGCGCAGACTGCACTGGCTGCCTGTGGCCTCGGGTGCGCCTAAGGTGCTGGTAACTACGTTTAAAGCGCTCCATGGCATTGGGCCGGGCTATCTACGGGACCGCCTGCTGCTACCAAATACCTCTCACCGACCCGTGCGCTCTCACAGAGAGGGACTCCTCAGGGTGCCGTTGGCTAGGTAGTGCCGTCTGGCGACACCCAGGGGAAGGGCCTTCTCTGTGGGGGCTCCCACCCTCTGGAACGAACTCCCCAGGACTTCGCCAACTTCCGGACCTCCGAACCTTCCACCACGAGCTTAAAACACATCTATTCGCTCATGAGGGCTGGACTAGGTTTTTTAAATTTAGATTTTAAATGGGTTTTATTATATATATTGTTTTAATTATCGGGCTATATTTAATAAGTTTTTTAACGGACATTTTATCTTGTATTTATATGTATTTTATTTGCCTGTGAACCGCCCTGAGTCCCTAGGGAGATAGGGCGGTATACAAATCTGAATAAACATAAACATTGTATTTAGGCAATTTAAGAAAGAAAGCAAAAAAAGCAATGATTCTGATTCATTTATTCTAGTTCTATATAATAGAAAGCCACACGTTTAGTGACCTAAAGAATATCCCACTGTCATATCAGGCCAAGTGAAACGATCTTTCCTATTGTTACTCCACTTTTTTGCAAAAATATTTTGAGAAATCGTATTTGACGTTTGCCTAGAAACTTCATACCTAATGCTTCAAAGATTTTAAGATTGTCCTTAGTGTAAAATAATAGTTTGTTGTTAAGGTGCCACAATATTCTATTGTCTTACATAATTTACCCCTGAAAACAATACTTTTGAGAGCAGAATCGTCCTTTGATAGGTTTCTTTTTTAGTAACTTGAGTTTCATGTAATTCACAACCTAGGAGCATTTAGAAGAAAGTCATACTGATCCATTCACTATAATACTGAAGGGACAGAGAGATAACTATCTAGTAAAACAAAACTGTTCTCTAACAACTGGTTCTTTGGAGAATACACTGCTGCCTTCCTTGTACTGTATTTTTAAAAGAAATGCAATAAAGCAGCTTCTTGGGTACAGTGTAAGTAGAGAAATGTATTTTTAAATTATACAGCTGCCTATATTGGATAGGTGAGGTTTAGGTAGCTATTATACACATAATAGAAACACAGGATTAAAATTTGAACATACCATTCTTATATACTGTGAAATTTTATCTACATCCATTAGACAAAAGATGCCATTTATTTTAATGAGACTCCTGGATAACTGCAAATCATTTGAGAGAGATTGGAGCTTTTGATTACACATACCTTTTCTGGACTTTATCACCATCTACATTTCTTTTAATAATATCTTTCAGAAGTGACTTCACATGATACGAACTGGGCAAATCCATGACTTCACACAACATTTCAAACTTTCAGCACAATCCTGATTTGATCAATCACATTGCATGCATTTCTCCAAATATGGTTACTTTGACATTATTGTACTTATTGCATTTAGAATATTTTGCTAAGAAGATCTTTTATGTGATGAACCGAAGAGTACAAATGCATTGTATTTAGGCAATTTAAGAAAGAAAGCAAAAAAAGCAATGATTCTGATTCATTTATTCTAGTTCTATATAATAGAAAGCCACACGTTTAGTGACCTAAAGAATATCCCACTGTCATATCAGGCCAAGTGAAATGATCTTTCCTATTGTTACTCCACTTTTTTGCAAAAATATTTTGAGAAATCGTATTTGACGTTTGCCTAGAAACTTCATACCTAATGCTTCAAAGATTTTAAGATTGTCCTTAGTGTAAAATAATAGTTTATTGTTAAGGTGCCACAATATTCTATTGTCTTACATAATTTACCCCTGAAAACAATACTTTTGAGAGCAGAATCGTCCTTTGATAGGTTTCTTTTTTAGTAACTTGAGTTTCATGTAATTCACAACCTAGGAGCATTTAGAAGAAAGTCATACTGATCCATTCACTATAATACTGAAGGGACAGAGAGATAACTATCTAGTAAAACAAAACTGTTCTCTAACAACTGGTTCTTTGGAGAATACACTGCTGCCTTCCTTGTACTGTATTTTTAAATTTAGATTTAAATGGGTTTTATTATATATATTGTTTTAATTATCGGGCTATATTTAATAAGTTTTTTAACGGACATTTTATCTTGTATTTATATGTATTTTATTTGCCTGTGAACCGCCCTGAGTCCCTAGGGAGATAGGGCGGTATACAAATCTGAATAAACATAAACATTGTATTTAGGCAATTTAAGAAAGAAAGCAAAAAAAGCAATGATTCTGATTCATTTATTCTAGTTCTATATAATAGAAAGCCACACGTTTAGTGACCTAAAGAATATCCCACTGTCATATCAGGCCAAGTGAAACGATCTTTCCTATTGTTACTCCACTTTTTTGCAAAAATATTTTGAGAAATCGTATTTGACGTTTGCCTAGAAACTTCATACCTAATGCTTCAAAGATTTTAAGATTGTCCTTAGTGTAAAATAATAGTTTGTTGTTAAGGTGCCACAATATTCTATTGTCTTACATAATTTACCCCTGAAAACAATACTTTTGAGAGCAGAATCGTCCTTTGATAGGTTTCTTTTTTAGTAACTTGAGTTTCATGTAATTCACAACCTAGGAGCATTTAGAAGAAAGTCATACTGATCCATTCACTATAATACTGAAGGGACAGAGAGATAACTATCTAGTAAAACAAAACTGTTCTCTAACAACTGGTTCTTTGGAGAATACACTGCTGCCTTCCTTGTACTGTATTTTTATTTTAAATTTGAATTTATATCCCGCCCTTCTCCGAAGACTCAGGGCGGCTTACATTGTGTTAAGCAATAGTCTTCATCCATTTGTGTATTATATACAAAGTTTTATAATTTTATAATCTTAAATTTTATAATCTTAAATTTTATAATCTTAAATTTTATAATCTTATAATTTTATAATCTTAAATTTTATAATCTTAAATTGTATAATCTTAGTGCCACAGAGTTACATAAGTCATGAACCTTAGCTTATTAATATTCATGTTTATTGCTGACTTATATGGAGATTTTTTAAATTTTTAAATTTTTAAATTTTTAAATTTTTAAATTTTTAAATTTTTAAATTTTTAAATTTAGATTTTAAATGGGTTTTATTATATATATTGTTTTAATTATCGGGCTATATTTAATAAGTTTTTTAACGGACATTTTATCTTGTATTTATATGTATTTTATTTGCCTGTGAACCGCCCTGAGTCCCTAGGGAGATAGGGCGGTATACAAATCTGAATAAACATAAACATTGTATTTAGGCAATTTAAGAAAGAAAGCAAAAAAAGCAATGATTCTGATTCATTTATTCTAGTTCTATATAATAGAAAGCCACACGTTTAGTGACCTAAAGAATATCCCACTGTCATATCAGGCCAAGTGAAACGATCTTTCCTATTGTTACT
Organism: Ahaetulla prasina; assembly: GCF_028640845.1. Lineage (NCBI taxonomy): Eukaryota > Metazoa > Chordata > Lepidosauria > Squamata > Colubridae > Ahaetulla > Ahaetulla prasina. The sequence goes on along the minus strand of NC_080543.1, from coordinate 96,240,358 downwards.
CCACTTTTTTGCAAAAATATTTTGAAACATAGTTCAAAACTTTAAATGTAAATCAGATAAGAGAAAAGTTAATTACAATTATTAATTACAATTTCATTTGTGGAGTATATGGAATAGTTAAAAAATTATTAAAGAAAATGTAATCTATGTTAAAACAGCAATTTGTTAAGTAATATATATATCTAGTATATTTATTAGAAGAGCATGGTGGCTTACGTGGTTAGAATGCTGGATTGAAGGTTAGCAAGCCCGTGTTTGAGACCCGCGAGGTGAGCTCACATCCTGTTTGAATTCTAAAGTCCCAAAGCAATTTAACTTATTCATTTTCTATGACTTTCTCCATTTTATGGTCCCACCAGTTCTTGCTTGCGGGTAAATGATATTTCTTGCAGATCTTCAATGCACTAATTGTTGCTACTTTGTCATGCCGCTGCTTGAAGTCAGTCTGTGTGAACTTCTTGCAGCAGTTTACCAGGTGGTCCACTGTTTCTTCAGCTTCTTTGCGTAGGCAGTGCTTACTGTCCATTGCTGCTGCTGCTGCTGTTATTGTTGTTGTTGCTGTTATTGTTACTATTATGTTATTGTTTTTGTTGTTGTTGTTACATTAGCCAGCATGCTAATGCAGTGTAATGGTTTGGCTGCCAATTTTTCAGCTCTGTTGTGGGACACGCTTGCATGCTTCCTATAGTGAGCCACAGGAGGGCAAGCCGGCTTCACACCAGAAAAAAAGACAAACAGCTTTTCCTGCAGTCATCCAAGGTTCCCTCCCTTTCCTGTATCTGTCTTGCAAACAAGCATTGGAACCAGGAAGGTTCAGAACTGGCAGGAATCTGCCTGCGTGGAGCACCAACTCATTTACCCACCAAAGTGATACCTATATATACATGTATCTACTCACATACAACGTACTTTCAAACTGCTAGTTGGATCGAAGCTGAGGCAAATGACAGGAGCTCACCCTGCCATACAGTGCTAGGACTTGAACCGTTGGAGCAAAGACCATCTCCAGTGTCGTAAAGCTACTGACTTACTGTGCCTTTATGTAATCAGAAGAAAATAAGAAAGAAAATAGTACAATTACTATATTAAAATATTTATGTAAACGTAGTACAGCTAGTCCTAACTTAGAGATGCCCTGTTTAGTGAGTATTCAAAGTTATGACAATTCATACACATACAACTATCAGAGTGTCTCTGCAAACATGTGATCAAGATACAGGCACTTTACATCTAGCAGATATTTTTGAGCATTGCACCACCCCATGATCATCATTTGTTTGCTTCACATCCAGCTTCCAACAAGCAATCAATAGAGAAGCTGGCAGTAAAACTAAAAGTTCTGGTCACATTATGTCATGCTTAAGGACCATGGGTGATTAGTTTCACAATTTAAAAAAATGAAATTGATCATGGAGGAAGACCAAGAAGTGGAAGAAAAAAATGGAATACACAAATGTAAACATTACTGAATGTTCTTCTCAAAATCCTAGTTTATTATCCAAACCTTACTTTGGTGAACCTTTGCTTTTCCTAAAGGATTATGCAGATTTGTTAGGTCACATGATCATTCTAGCAAGTGCTACAAAGGAGAATCAAATAATGTATCATACTTATATTATTGTGAGTATTTGGACATGGTTTCTAAAAACAATTTCCCTAAATTGCAGCATTGAGATGAATTACTAACACTGTGATATAAACAGCAATGCCTTCTTAGGTGCAAACAAGAAAATACTTCCAATAATTTTACAATAATTTCATATCAAATGGTTTGGTGAATTAGGAGCAGTGAGTAGCTTATGATAGCAAATGTTTCTGCCACACAGACAATCAAAAGTATAGTTTATTTGGCTGAAGGCTATTTATTTTATTTGGTTCATTAAAAAAGTGGCTCTATATAACATCACTAAGCAAGCAATACTAAATTCTTCAATATGTCAAAGAACTACCATTTAAAATAATATAATAGCCAATTCTGCTCAGGTTTCTAATTAAATATTACTTCTGATTGTTTATTAAAGACAGCACTTGAATATCATACTAGCTTCCTGACAGTTTTCAGCTCTCGGTAAATGTCACATTTGTCACCAAAAGCTGTGTTGAAGAATGAAGAATGAAAATAACACAGAGGTGCCCAGGCATAGCTATTCTAAACTCCTAAGACCTGGATAAAACTCTGCCCATAGCTAAAGCTCTCTTAAACTACATGAACTTCAGTGGCCAAAAGCTATTATTATTATAGTAGCCTGCAGATACTTAACACTGTGACAACTCTTTTTCTTAATGCCTGAACTGCCAGAGTAAATGTAAACTATTTAAGGGCTTCTGGAGAGCTTGTCTCCTTGAGATTTAAATTGTTCTTCCCAACTCCTTCAAATGTGCTAAATCACTAGAGATGTGCTATGTTCCTTCTTGCTTCAAACGCTCTACCATCATCCCAGTGCCGAAGAAGCCCACTATCAAAGAACTGAATGACTACAGACCAGTTGCTTTAACATATGTAGTCATGAAAGCCTTTGAAAGGCTAGTGCTTTCCTACTTGAAAACCATCACAGATCTGCTGTTAGACCCCTTGCAATTTGCATACCGAGCAAATAGATCAACAGATGATGCTGTTAATATGGCTGTGCACTACATCTTACAATATCTTGAATCTCCAAAGACCTACGTAAGGGTCCTCTTTGTAGACTTTAGTTCAGCATTCAATACCATCATTCCAGACACTCTTCTAACTAAGCTAAACCAACTACAAGTACCTGAACAGACTTGTAATTGGATCACAAGCTTGCTAACAAACAGGAAGCAGCAGGTAAAGCTAAGCGGGATCATTTCAGATACCTGTACAATTAGCACAGGGCCCCCCCAAAGCTGTGTGCTCTCCCCACTTCTCTTCTCTCTGTATACCAATGACTGCATCTCCAATGATCCATCTGTTAAACTACTGAAGTTCGCAGATGACACAACAGTGATTGGTCTCATTAGAGACAATGACGAATCTGCATATAGACGTGAGGTCGAACGACTAGCCTTGTGGTGCGACCGTAACAATCTGGAACTGAACACACTCAAAACTGTTGAAATGGTGGTAGACTTTAGGAGAAACCCTTCCATACTTCCACCTCTCACAATACTTGACAACACAGTATCAACAGTAGAAACTTTTAAATTTCTAGGTTCTATCATATCGCAAGATCTAAAATGGACAGTTAACATCAAAAACATCATCAAAAAAGGACAACAAAGACTGTTCTTTCTGTGCTAACTCAGAAAGCTCAAACTGCCCAAGGAGCTACTGATCCAGTTCTACAGAGGAATTATTGAGTCTGTCATTTGGACTTCAGTAAAGCATTTGATAAAGTAGACCATAACCTACTACTAGATAAAGTAGAAAAATGTGGGTTAGACAGCACCACCACCAGATGGATTCGTAACTGGCTGACCAACCGCACTCAACGTGTAGTCCTCAACGGAACTACATCCACATGGAGGGAAGTATGCAGTGGAGTACCCCAAGGCTCTGTTTTAGGCCCAGTACTCTTCAACATCTTCATCAATGACTTGGACGAGGGGATAGATGGGGAACTCATCAAATTTGCAGATGACACCAAGCTGGCAGGAATAGCCAACACTCCAGAAGATAGGCTCAAGTTACAGAAAGATCTTGACAGACTTGAACATTGGGCGCTATCTAACAAAATGAAATTCAACAGTGAAAAAAGTAAGGTTCTACATTTAGGCCAAAAAAACAAAATGCACCAGTACCGTATATGTGGTACCTTGCTCAATAGTAGTACCTGTGAGAGGGATCTTGGGGTCCTAGTGGATAACCATCTAGATATGAGCCAGCAGTGTGCAGCAGCTGTTAAAAAAGCCAACACAGTTCTGGGCTGCATAAACAGAGGGATAGAATCAAGATCACGTGAAGTGCTAGTACCACTTTATAATGCCTTGGTAAGGCCACACTTGGAATATTGCATCCAGTTTTGGTCGCCACGATGTAAAAAAGATGTTGAGACTCTAGAAAGAGTGCAGAGAAGAGCAACAAAGATGATTAGGGGACTGGAGGATAAAACATATGAAGAACGGTTGCAGGAACTGGATATGTCTAGTTTAACAAAAAGAAGGACCAGGGGAGACATGATAGCAGTGTTCCAATATCTCAGGGCTGCCACAGAGAAGTGGGAGTTGGGCTGTTCTCCAGAGCACCTGAGGGTAGAACAAGAAGCAATGGGTGGAAACTGATCAAGGAAAGAAGCAACTTAGAACTAAGGAGAAATTTCCTGACAGTTAGAACAATTAATAAGTGGAACGACTTGCCTTCAGAAGTTGTGAATGCTCCAACACTGGAAATTTTTAAGAAAATGTTGGATAACCATCTGACTGAGATGGTGTAGGGTTTCCTGCCTGGGCAGGGGGTTGGACTAGAAGGCCTCCAAGGTCCCTTCCAACTCTGATGTTATGTTATGTTATTTGCACCTCTATAATGGTCTGGTTTGGTTCTGCAACCCAACAAGAAAGACACAGACTTCAGAGGATAATTAGAACTGCAGAAAAAATAATTGCTACCAACCTGCCTTCCATTGAGGACCTGTATACTGCACGAATCAAGAAGAGGGCCGTGAAAATATTTACAGATCCCTCACATCCTGGACATAAACTGTTTCAACTCCTACCCTCAAAACGACGCTATAGAGCACTGCACACCAGAACAACTAGACACAAGAACAGTTTTTTCCCGAACGCCATCATTCTGCTAAACAAATAATTCCCTCAACACTGTCAAACTATTTACTAAATCTACACTACTATTAATCTTCTCATTGTTTTCATCACCAATCTCTTTCCACTTATGACTGTATGACTGTAACTTTTTGTTGCTATCATTAAGGGTTAAATTGCAACCTATGACCATCATTTGTGTTGTAAATGTTGAACCTTTAATGTATTTTTTTTCTTTCCTTTTTCTTTTATGTACACTGAGAGTATATGCACCAAAACAAATTCCTTGTGTGTCCAATCACACTTGGCCAATAAAATTCTATTCTATTCTAAATGCTGACAATTTAAAATAAAGAAGAATGTTCTTTCTTTTTTGTGTGCGGTTTTTCTTTTTTAAAGCAAAACTGCTTTTGCTTCAGTTCTAAGAGTAAACCAGCCTGATGCAGTTCAAATTCACCTCCATGCTATGTTCTAGACACCCCCGTGCCATGTTCTTAGCAAGAACACCACCAGGTATTTTTAATATCATTTCATGATACTGAAACTCTCTCCAGTTCACAGAGAGACAGCTACAGAATGGAAGTAGAAAAGGCTGCTTTGGGATGACGATGACAGAATGTGACCAGATCAGCCAAATTAACACCGCTGTATCAGGGATGGATTCAACTTACCTTTACTACCAGTTCGCATCATATCTGTGCACGCTTCTGCACATGCGCAGAAGAATTTTGATGACGTTTGGGTCAGTGGGTGAAGCCACCCGCCGGTTTTACTACTGATTCCAGTCCAAACTGGGGGCAACCCACCACTCCTCTGTATATATATTCCCAATTGGACACCAATGTCATGTCCTGTGTAAAGGATGGTAAATAACAGATTGTATACATTTTGAAGCAAATGTATACATAGTGTTGCATAGTGTTAAAATAAGGAGGAACCTGGGCAACTTTCCAGAGCAGCTGATGATGAGGAGAGCCAGAATGGTGTACTGGTTAAGAAAGCAGATTGCAAGTTCAAGTTCCACTTTAGGCAAAAGCCAGCTGGGTGACTTGTGCCAGTAACTCTCTCTCAGCTCTAGGAAGGAGGCCCAGGTAAATAATTTTTGCAAATGTTGCCAAGAAAATTACAGGGACTAGTTCAAGCAATTGGTAGGGATCAGGATTGTCTCCAAGGCATGCACTCACACATGCAGCTAATTATGGCTTAATCTAATCCACAGACTAGGGATGAGAAGAAGACAGCGTTGTGAGGATGTGACAGAGGAAAGATGTTGTGGGATTAGGTTTTTTTATGATTACTGGCAAGGGACGTGGCTCAGGGGCTAGGACGTTGAGCTTGTCGATCAAAAGGTCGGCAGCTCAGCGGTTCGAATCCCTAGTGCTGCTGTGTAATGGGATGAGCTCCCATTACTTGTTCCAGCTTCTGCCAACCTAGCAGTTTCGAAAGCACGTAAAAATGCAAGTAGAAAAAATAGGGACCACCTTTGGTGGGATGGTAATAGCGTTCCGTGCGCCTTTGGCATTGAGTCATGCCAGCCACATGACCACGGAGATGTCTTCGGACAGCACTGGCTCTTCGGCTTTGAAACGGAGATGAGCACTGTCCCCTAGAGTCGGCAACGACTAGCACATATGTGCGAGGGGAACCTTTACCTTTACCTTTTTATGATTACTGGCAAGTGGGAAGGACCTACTCTTGGCTTGTGCATCTAATCATTGGGAAGAATCACAGGGAACATAGGGAGGAAAACATACAAGAGAGCTTGATATAGTTAGTGGGACCAAAAAACACATAGTTGAACATTTCACTATTAAAACAGATTTCCAGTATTGTTCAGGACTTATTCATGTCAGATGAAAGTTAATGTCATTCCTGAAAATGAGTTTTTTAAACTAGTTGTTCCTTTCACATTCACACACACACAAATTAAGGATTTTCTGACTTCTTTAAAAAAAGATGCCAATTATTTGTATTTCTCCCCATAGTATATAAAATGTATGTAGAAAATCTGTGAAGTAATTGTCTCCTTGATGTAAATTCAAAGAGACAAATTAAAATTATTTGTGGATATCTCAAGTTGCACACACAACTTGTTTATATTCAGGAACTGTAGAACTTAATTTATCCTTTCACTGGTTTTACTGCTTCTTTCAAACATTACTTTCAGGGACAGGTTTATTGTGCTTCTGAATTAGGCAAGGAACCATTCATGGATGGAACATTTACATTTAAGAAAAGACGGAGGGAATCATCTTCTTCCTATCAAATTACTCCAAAGTTCCCTTTGGAAACATTGGAAAAAAACAAAAGGAAAGGAAAGAAGAGAACTAAAACTCATTGTTTCTGGTTTCTGATTATCTTTTAACAAACAGAAGAACGTTTATTCAAAGAATTATAATGTAACCCTGCATTCTGCTGGGAACTTTCAGTTTTACAGACTGGGCCCATGGTCCCTGGCTAGAATTCAGGGTCAAAGAAAGCACTTAACTAGACTACCTTCAAAGCTGTACAACAAAATTAAGAAATAGAGAGTTCAAACTAAAGTGTTAAAAAATCCTAAAGTCCTGAACTATCTGCTGATTTGTTACATGCCAAACTTTATCCCAAGTTCACTGGGTCTTTGACTCACTTTTTGTCTTCAATGCTAAAAGAACATGGGCAGTGGTCACACTACAAATATATACTTAAACACAACCAACTGTATATCTTATATCCCTTGTTTTAACTTTTGTACATTATGTATCAGCACCCATTATTTGTTCAAGTTTTGCCATGGCCAAAACATCATTAACAAAAGTGGCTTACCCATTGAAGATTATATTTACATTGCATGTTGAGCTTCAAGTTAATACATAGAACTGTCTCTGCTCTGTAATGGTGTTTCATGCAGGACATTCTGGTCAATGGTATCACTGGGTGATACCGGTGGGAGAGAATATTTGTAGTTCAGGGTTGAACTGTGGGTTCTTGGTGCTCTTTGAGCTTGATAGCATTGATTATGTTACCTAGTTTGGTAATAAAATGTCTGCAAGAAAACAACCAAGCTCACAGAGCACCAAGTACCCCACAAAAATGTGATTTTTCACCAAAACCCCTGAACTATTTTCCATATGTTCGGAAACTATCTCCCTAAGTCTCTGGGTCTGATACTCGGGAGAAAGTATGTAGACTTCTAATGAAAAGTAGGTTCTTTCATGGGCAGAACTACCCCTTACATCTAAGTAGATCAGACAGGAAATCAACAGCACAGAAAGGCTAGAACTACTTTTATTGAGATTGGTTATAACAATCTTTCAAATATCAATATGTGTTATCTTTTCCCCGTTCTTCTACTCCAGTGATTGGAGAGATGTTTGCCTGAGATGTTTCCCAATGTTATTTCATTGCTCTAGACTTAAAAAGATAATTAATCTCCTTTTTGGTTAGGTTTTTGTTTTTTTCAAATTTCTGTCAAGGTCAGAAGGTTAGGCCAGAAAACCTGTCCTGAACCAGATGTTGGTTCTAAGTCAGTTCACAACCAAAAATGTGTGAAAATAGTGGTAATTATATTTAAAAAGAGAACTTGCATTAGAGCAATTTTCATTTTGAAATTTTATGTTGGAGACATGTTAAAAATCAGAGCAGATGTTTTGAATGTTAAATAAAAGTTATAGGGCATCAGATATGCAGTTTTATAAATTTATTTTCATTTAATTGAACTTTAGAAGAAAGATGTGATAAAAATACATCAATAACATGCATAGAAAGTCTCTGGATATCTCTTGATAAATGTGTAAATAACTACATTTTTTGTGATTAAGACAAATTAGAAAAAAGTGATACCTTGTCAACATGTAAAGTTAATTAGAGATGATTTTAAATGAAAGGATTTAGTTCATATCATTTCCACCTAAACATGAGAGCTCATTAGATGAGAGCTATTAAATTCTGTTACGTATAATTTGAAGAAAACTTTCATTTCCTTTTCTAAAAGATCTAGATAGGGGGAATAAGGACTTTAAATAAGTTTATAGCACATTAAATTATCTTTATAGTGCATTACTGATTTCTTGCAATACCTTCCCGTGGGATTCTGGAAAACCTGCCAAAAATGAATCCAGTTTCTAAAATGAAGTTACTGTTTCTTAGGACAAAAAGGGCCTTGAAATTTTGTTAGCTAACTTGAGTCAAACTTACGGCACTGGACTATACCAGCTTCATTGTAATGTTTACTCATATAAATACAGGGTAAGACAAGTTAAACACCTAATTCTATCAAATGTTTTTGTTTTGACTGTTTGGTGCTCCAAGAAAGCTAGAACATTAAAAAATCATGATAAAGAGTTTTTTAACGACTTTTATAAAAAAAATTGGGCACAAAGTTGTATTTTACTTTAAAACTAAACAATTGTAAATTTCTCATCAAATTATATTTATTTATATGGACTCATGACAGCTTACAACTGTATTAAATCATACTCAATATAACATGGAGATATCTATCTATCTATCTATCTATCTATCTATCTATCTATCTATCTATCTATCTATCTATCTATCTATCTATCTATCTAATAAAACATGCATGATGTCTAAATCAGCAACAATTACATAACAAAATTGAAATGTCCATGGTAAGAATAAATAACACTAACTCCATAACATCAAAATGCAGTTCAATTATAATCAACATCCTTAGTACAGCACACATAATTGCACAAAAGAACATCACATAATTAGAAATCAGCCAACAGTCTTATACAATGCCTTATACATTGTAAGCCGCCCTGAGTCTTCGGAGAAGGGCGGGGTATAAATGTATAAATGTAAACAAAAACAAAAAAAGTCTAAATTAGAATTTCAGCAATGACTGATAATATTTCATAAGATAGAATTGAAATCTGTTTTCATTTTTACTTCATCTACTGTATGCTCCCTGTTATTTGTAAAAACATTTGTGGAAGGTATACTTCAATCTGCTCTCTACTTTGGGAAATGAGCCCATATTGTAATAGGACTTCAAAAAAGATTGCAGTTGTAATTTTTAATTAAAATTGAATACAAAATCATATTGTTCTGCCTTCTATCTCCAAATATTCTTGAAATGAAATTATTATAAAAGATGAATTTAAGAGCAAGAAATTTTTTGTAGTATCCGTCTCCTTCTATATCCATTGTTGCTATTCTTCAATTTGAGACAGTTGTGAATTAAAAGCTTTGGAAGAATAAAAATGCATGGAACAGCAGACAAAAGAAAAAGGAGATGAATATTGGCTGGCATTTGTCCAGTTCAAATAAAATGGCACATGGCAAGCAAAAGATAATAATCAAACAAATATTAAGACTGAAGTCATAATTTAGAAAAAAATCTGTTTCTTTAAATTGAACGAGATCCAGGATTTTTCAGTTATATGTTTAGCTTAAGGCAGATCTTATTAACAATTTACGTTTAAGCTTGTTTAGCCATAAAGTATTTTAGGATATATTGAAGTTTTCTCCTTTTACAATTATTGTTCTGGTTGATCTACTTTTTGTGAACTCTACTTTTAAGTTGTTGTCTATAACTCAGATCATGGGAGTTTAAATGTATTTTTTATAAATATATTTAATAGTTTATAAATGTATTTAATTAATTTTATACTATTCTATTTTTTATATCCCAGAAGTGCAGTGATTTCCACTATAAAAATGCAGTTATGAACAGTTAATAATTTTTATATTTAAACATGTTTCATTTAAGATGCAGTAATACATTTTACAACGTGGGTTATAGCAACACACTTCATTCATAATGTAATACATAATACTGTATTATGGGCATCTTGAATTTAAAGCTGTTTGTTTTACTATGGTAAAACATAATTACTTGGATTAATTAAAATATAGTTGAAAACAAATATAGTAGTCTTGATTTGATAGGACACGATTGGAAGGTAAAAATCTTTCCAATAATTACATCTTCATTATTTTTACAGCGTAGGTCTTGTATTAAACATGAGGTTTTACTTGATGTTGGTTAATTTTGCCATTATGCTTTTCAATTTATATTATCTAAACATTCTAAGCATATGAGGGGGACTCCACTTCATGGCTCCACTTCGTTGAGAAGCAGCCTTGATTAGGCTGCTAACTCCCTAGTCTGTAGAGCTGTCAGGACATCGTAAATCTGGTTCGACAGCTTGGAAATCTCTTCCCTCGGGTAAAGAGGGAGAGATGAGCATTCAGGCTGAAGTTGAGACACCCGAATAAAGCCACAGAAAAAGCTTCTGAGGCTTGCGGGGAGCTCTCCTTCCATAGCCTGAAAAGCTCCAGATTGGGGGAGGGGATCTGCCTTTTATGGCAGACAAAACGTAGCGTCCAATTTCCACGGCAGGAATTGATTTATGATGGATTGTAACGTGGACGAAGCAGAAACTGGAGTTCTAGCATTTGTTTGTAAGAAGACTGCAAGCCCCTGAGGATATATTTGTTGCGAAGATAGGAGAGAAGAAAGCAAATGGCGGTTTTGTGGAATGTGTGTACTGGAAACGAAAGTTAAAGAAATGCTTACTAACAGCTAGTGTCGAATTAAAAAATATATAAGAAGATACTGACTAAATGAAAGAAACGAGAATTTTATGATTTATATTTTTTCTTCTTCTTTGGGATTATAGTGATTTAGAAGAAAAGTTTTTTGAATATTTTTTTTTTGAATTTTTTTTTGGGGGGTCCATTATTAGGTTATATTTTTTTAAAAATGGCTTTTAAGCAAATAGTACCAAAAGTCATTAAAAACTTTGAAATTTCTTCAGTTCAGATTCAAAAATTAAAAGAAGAAATCAAAAAGGAATTAAGAAATTCTTTACAGGAGTTTTTGGAGAGTCATTTTTTAGAAATAGATCAAAAATTTGATGAAATAGAGAAAGAGATGTTGGATTTTAAGGAAGTGGTGGAAGAGCAGAAGAGGGAAATGAAAATGGTAAAGGATGCAATTGCGCAAATATTAAGCTCTTGTATTGAGATGGAAGATGATCTTGAAGAAATTAATAAAGCTAATTCAGAGTTGCAAAGGAAAATAGAAGAAATTCAAAAGAATCAAAACAATTGGAACTTAGATAATAAGATGGAAGATATACAGGCAAAGGTAGATAGGGCAGATGAAGAAAGAGTAATATTACAATATAGATTGATGGAATATGCTATAAGGGTGAGGGGTTTGAAGCAAAGTAGGAAGGAAAATTTAAAAGAGATTTTTACGCAAGCCTTTGCTCAGATAAAGGGTGTGGAGCCAGAAGATTTTGAGATTAATATTGAAAGAATTTATCGTGTTAATTCTTGGTGGGCAAGACAAAAGAGAGTACCGGGGGATGTGGTTATTTATTTTACAACTAAAAAGATTAGGTATGAAATTTTGCAAGCCTTTTATAAAAATAAATTTCAAATATTGGGACAAGATATAAAAATGAAGGAAATTCCTCCTAAAATGTTAAGAAAGAGAAGAGAATTTGCTTTTTTAGTGGATGAGTTTAAGAAACATCAGATATATTTTAGATGGAAAGTTCCAATGGGTTTGTCAGCGAATTTTAGAGGCAGAAAGTATTTTCTTAATTCAGTTATGAAAGCGAGACATTTTATATTAATGTTTTAAAGAGTGGGAATCCTTTGTTGTTAGATGCTAAGTTAATTGATTTGGAAATGATGGAAAATAGAATGGGAGAGGGGAGGAATGTTTAAGATGTGAATATGATGATTATGGTTAATTTTTGGAATTGATTTGTTTAGGATATAAATTATAGGATTTTCGTTATTTGCTATTTGTATGGTATAAATCTATGGGATGATATTATTTAATTGTGAAGGATGGAAAGTAAAATTTATGAATTTAAATAATGTGGATGTAATTATTTTAACTGTTTATTATATTGTGGATGTAGTTTAACTGATTATTTGTTTTAATTGACACATTTATAGATAGTAAAAGTTATGAAGTTAAGCTGGAAATATTGTATTTGAGAGATTTTATTCGAAATGATATTTGATTGATGGAGTAGTATTGGAAGATTGGACATTAAATGTTATGACAATTGAAGAAATATATAAGTGATGAAAATTTGAATTTGAGAAGTTGGATTGTAATTTAAGAAATGGACTTATGAAATTTGAAGGAATATACAAGTGGGGGGAAAAAATTTGAATTTTAGAAGATGGACTAATTTTTAAAATGGACTGTAAGAAGAACGGACATTAAATGTTATGGCAATTGAAGAAATATATAAGTGATGAAAATTTGAGTTCGAGAAGATGACCTGTAATTTGAGAAATGGATTTATGAAATTTGAAGGAATATACAAGTGGAAAAAAAATTGAATTTGGGAAGATGGATTAATTTTAAAAATGGACTGTAAGAAGAAGTAATATGTGAAGTTGGTATTGCTTCTTTTCTTTTTTTCTTTTTATTATTCTTTCCTATCTCTTTATTTTTATTGTGAGGGGATCTAAAGTTTAAAATTTTTAAAGGTGGGAGATTATGTATATTTTGTATACTTTAGCTTGTGATTGTTGGTCATAATACCTGGTATTTGCTCTGGGAAGTCTGGGGGGGGAAGGGGGAGGAGGGGGGAAAAGGGGGGGGAAATGATACATGGATTGATTATTAATGTACAGTAATGTTTGAAGATATGAAATTAAAATTTAAAATGATACTGGGGCTGCCCGACTGCCATTTCAGAAAGAAGGAGAGAGGAGTAGAAGGAGGGAAGAAAGCAGGTAAGGGTAGAGAAGGAGGAGGGGAATAAGAAGGTTAGATAGGGTGGAAGAAGGGAGGAGTGGAGAAGGAGGAGAGGAAGTAGTAAAGTGAAGGAGACGAAGGATGTGAAAGTAGTAGAGGGTAGAGAGGGAGGTTGTGAAGAAAGGAAGTGGCAATCGGGCAGGCCTGAATCAGTAATAAAAATTAATGATTAATGATGGATAATAGTTTGTACATAAATATGATGTTGGAAAATGGAAATAAAAATTATTTAATAAAAAAAAACCTTTTAAGCATATGTTAATTCTTATACTGAAATTACTGGGGATTAATTGTACTTAATTTTAATACATCATATTCACATTTCTTATATGATCTTTTTTCTTTTCTTTTTTTAAGTAATCTCCTGAATAAACAGGCCAGATATTTAGATGATTAATACAGGGGTGAAATCTACTTACCCTTCCCTACCGGTTCAGAAGTGCATGCATCATGTGCATGCATGGACCGTCTGCGCATGCACAAACCCTTCTGTGCATGCGCAGAGGGTAAAAAATAGGTTACTTCCTGGTTAAAACCAGGAAGTAATGACAGCCAGGTGGGTGGGTAGAGCCTCGCACTGCCACCGCTACTGGTTCTCTGAACAACCTGCCGTTGTCGCTACCGGCTCAGCTGAACCGGTCCAAACCGGTAGCATTTCACCTGGATTAATATATAAACATTCAGCTATTATTCTGGAGAGCTGTTTAAAAGGATGTATTAAAAACTGTGCATGAATCAAACATTTTATTATTAATAATGCTGGACATCTAATTGACATCTCTCATTGCAATTATAAATAACCTGTGTAGATATTATTCTATTATTATGAAGTGCCTAGACAGAAGTAAGGTTAGTATTCAAATGCTCTGATGTGTATTTAATTTGTTTTGTAAGATTTAATCCACCTTGTGATAACTTTCTTGTTAAATAATTGCCAGAATTTTAGACATCAGTTCCTTTTGTAAAAGATTAATTGCATGATAGATTAAATCAATTATGTAATAGATATCAAGTCTGACATACATTGAAGAGAATTTAAGGATTGATAATGTAATATATTTCAAGACCTATATATAATGGAATTGCAAACTAAACATCTTTTATTTTTATGCTAACCAGTTTAAAATGCAGTCAGGCAATGGTGTATTAACAAAATATTGTAATAGATACTTTTTATTGTTGTTTTATTTATTCCCTATCTTATCCACAATAAGGGAACCCTAGGTTCCCAAACTACTTGCCCCAAATAAGATTAATTTTTGAATAGACATGCATAGGATCAGGATTTTATAGATTTCACACAAAAAAAGATTAGTCTTAAAGGAAGTACTCCTTTTACATTAGTTACATTTTAATTGCTACCTTGTCATTTGAAATGTTTTAGCACATTCTTCATTCGTCAGCTTGATTAATAATAACATTGCTGAATAGTCATACGGTCATTGGATAGATCTTCAGAATCTGAAAACAGATGGGACTGCTCAAAGAAATTGTCATTTCATTGTGCTACAATACAACCAAAACCAAAAACAAGAATAGTTAGATGTGTTAATGTAACTATTGGCAAAAGTATTTTTAATGAAAAATGAAGGAACAAAATTCTTATTTAATTGAATAAGTTAAATTTCATAAGTATATCTATTTTTAACTCCACCTTATTTTTTTTTTTTATTTTTTTTTTTAAATTAAATTTTTATTACTTTTTTTGCAACAAACAAACAAAAAGAAAATACATTATTACACCCTTGTGCTATACATAAAAGGAAGATTTGGGTCTTCGGATATATCCTCATGATTGCCAAAATCCACGTTCTCGAGGTACAGGTACTGAAGCGTCCAATGTTCCAAGCGCAAAGTCCACAAATGGTTTCCAAGTCTTCCAAAAAATATCTTCTTTATACACACCACTTCTAATTTTAATATCACATGTCATTTTATCATTTAAAGCTAATTTCCACATTTCAGAATTCCACACTTCTATTCTAAAAATCACATCTAGTTTCCAATATCTAGCTATTATAATTCTACCTATTATAATCATAATTCTAATCAATTCTTTTTCATATTTTGTTAATTCTATTTCCTTAATTACCAACAATAATATAGTTTCCACTCTCAATGTTATTACTTTCCCCATCATTTCAAATATCATTTTCTCCAATTGTTGCCGAAACTTTTTAACCTTATCACAATTATACCACATATGTTCATAAGTCCCCAATTCCATCTCACATCTCCAACATTTTTTACTATTTTTTTTATCCATTTGTGACAATCTTACTGGAGTCAAATACCATTTCCAAACAACTTTATAATTGTGCTCTTTAATCCTTATAGATAAAGTTCTCATAATTCTACTCTTCCAATTCACATTCCAATCTGACTCTGGTATTTCAATATTAAGATCTTTTTCCCAATTTATCCTCATCACTCTTTGTAATTTTTCATCAGAATTTATAATCTTATAAACCCTACTAACGAGTCCCTTTAGCCCAATTTCATCTTTCATAATCCGAGATACTAAATATTCAAATTCAGTTTCACATCTATTTATCGAATAATTTTCCTTTAGTTTTTTTGTCCATTTTTCTATCTGTATTTTTCAAACCAACTTAACCCTAATTTTTCAATAATTTCTTTATTCCTCCTTTCATTTTCCATAACTTTTATCCAATCTCTAATAATTTCTATATTTTCCTCTTTAATCACTTCATTGCGTATTATATTATTTTTAATTGGCCAAATTCCAATTGTCTCCCCCAAAAAGATTATATCCGAATTAAAATTTTAACAAATTTATTCCACATTTTACTTAATCCTTTAACCAATAACTTCTACTTACACATTTTAAATTTGCTTTATCTAAAACCACCTTGATCCAAATTTCTATATCCTTTAACTCTAAGTCTCTCCAATAGTTATCTTCACCTTTAATATTTTTACCACTATCCGGATACCATACGCACAATAATAATTAAATAATTTGGGGAATCCTAATCCACCTTCCTTTTGATTTTGATACCACATTTTCTTCACTAATCTAGGTCTTTTGCCACCATTACAAAATTTATCCAGTTTTTTCTGATATCCTTCAATATCTTTCTCTGTCAAATTTAATGGTAGCATCTCGAATAAGAAGTTGAACTTAGGCAGCAACATCATCTTACACATTGCAATTCTACCAAACCAAGACAATTTTAAAATTTTATATTTATCTATCTTCTTCTCAATTTCGTTAATCACCACATCATAATTAAGTTTTTTCAATTCTTTAACCTTAAGTGAAAGCACTATACCCAAATATTTCAATGTGTGTTTAATCCTTATCCCAAATTGCTCTTGCATATTCTCAGACTCATTACCATTACTATCCATCAATAATTCTGACTTTGACCAATTTACTTTCAATCCTGTCATTTCCTCAAATTCTATCAAATGCTTATATATCTTTTCAGATCTTTCTCTACATTTTCAAAATAATTAAAGTATCATCCGCATACAAATTTATCTTATACCCTTATATCCTTCTAATTCTTCATCTTTTCTATCATTTTGTCAATATTTCCATAGCCAATAAAAATAATGTTGGGGACAGGGACATCCTTGTCTCGTACCAGCTTCTAATTTTATCTCTTCAGTTAATATTCCATTCACCTTCACTCTTGCACTGCTCTTTTGGTACAATTTTGAAATAACATGTATAAACTTATTACCAAAGCCTAAAGCCTCCACAATTACTTTAATAGTTTCCCATTGTACAGAATCAAAAGCTTTAAAAATATCCAATGATACTATACCAATTTTATCACCATTATATTCAGCTACATCTATAATATTTAATACTCTTCTAACAATATCACTCATGTATCTACCCTTCACAAAACCTACTTGATTATAACTTATATATCTATCTATAAATCTATTTAATCTATTACTTATAATAGCAGTAAATATCTTTGCATCCTGATTAATTAAAGAAATGGGCCGATAGGACTCAATCCTTTCTAAATCTTTATCTGGTTTAGGAATTAGGGATATCACCGTTCTATTCCGTGACGAAGGTACTTCCCCACCATGTAATATTCCATTAAATAATTTTTGCAATCTTGGTATTATTAATTCTTTAAATTCTTTATAAAACTCAACAGGTAATCCATCCTCACCTGGAGCTTTCCCTAATTTTAATTTTTGTATTATTCCATTAATCTCATCTTGTGTTATATCTTCTTCCATCAATTCCTTATATGTTTGATCAATTTTCACTACATACTTTTCTAAATAGCTTTGCAATTTTCCCCGATTAATTGATTTCTTTGAATATAGATTCTGAAAAAAATTTCTAACCACTTCACATTTCTCTAATTTTTATAACATCTTATACCTCTATCATCTATCAAAACTCCAATTTCTCTCTCTTTTATCTTTCGCCATCTTTGCCAATAATTTAGAATTTCTATTACTAAATTCAAAAATTCCTATTTAAAATCTCAAATTTCTTTTACTAACTCTGTATCTTCTTCTATCATTTTATTTCTTAACATATTAAGCTCCTGAAGAATTTTTTTCTTTAGTAAGCAAAATTGATTTTCCAATTCTTTAATCTGATTTTTATCTCTTTCCATTTTAATTTTATAATTTTTATATTTCCTACTTGATAATTTAATACTCTCCTCTAAACACCGCTTTCATCGCATCCCAAACAATTTCAAATTTAACCTCCCCGTTATCATTTAATCTCCAACTTTCCTCCAATTTTTTAAGTATCCATTTTTTATCCTTTTCATTTTTATACAATTTCTCGTCATATCTCCAATAGCTTCTTTTTTTCTCAAAATTAAAATCTAAGTCCACCATAACTTCTGCATGATCAGAATCTTTAAATTCCCACATCTACCTTATCCACATTGTTCAACAAATCTTTAGAAAGAAAAATATAATCAATTCTAGAATATGTATTGTATATCTTAGAGAAAAAAGTGTATACTCTCTCAATTCCTTTAACCTCTCTCCACACATCAACCACGCCATTTCGAAGCATCCACATATTTAAAATCCCCATTTTATTTGCTCCTCCACAGCGGGTGGGATTAGTACTGTCTATTTTATCTCTGATTAAATTAAAATCCCCAGCCACAATTACTTTCCCTACACTTTCATTCTCCAAAATTTTTGTTATTTTTTCAAGAAATTCTCTTTGTTTTTCATTCGGTAAATATAAATTAACAAGTGTCACTTTTTCCTCATTAAGATTTCCAACAATTATTACATATCTTCCATCTTCATCCAAAATTACCTTATGTTTTCAAAGTACACCCTATCTGATATCAGTGTTGCAACTCCTCTAGCTTTTGAAGTTCCAAATGCTTTTCATATATTTGCATACCTTTTATATACATTCTATTTGAATCTTCAGATTTCTGATGGGTTTCTTGTAAAAATAAAATGTCTGGTAAATCCCTTTTAATCTTAAGCTCCAATCTTCTTCTTTTAATCTGATTCCCTGTACCCTTCACATTCCATGACATTATTTTTATAACTCCCATTTAAAATATAAATTTTTTAATCCTATCCCCGCATCTTCCTTTCTGTGCCCCCCACCACCCGACATTAAACTACCATATAAACAACAATAAGCAAACAGGGAAAACCAAACAAACAAACAATAAAATACAAACAATCTTCTTCCCCCACATCCTCATCGGTTTCGCCTCTATAAAGAGAATGGGGGAGAGGGGACGTGCCAATGCCCGGGGCACTTCTTTCGGGCTGTCTATTTGAATTCATCACTCAAAAAAAAAGATAGCGATGACCCGCATTCAGCTTCATATTTTCCAAGACTCTTATCTGCTTCTTCTCCTACTGTATCCTCACGACTCTTCTTCTGTTCAACCAACACAGGTGATATTTCTTTCCTCTTTAACCCTTTAGAGTCTTGCCCTCCAATAGCCCCTTTTTCTTCTTCTGAGATTGATGTTTCCACGTATGTTCCACCCATCTGAAGCATTTGATCTTTTATCTCCATTAAATCCTCCATCTCAATCAGTCCAAGCTCCCGTAAATATAATAATGCATCTATATCTGGGGTAATTGTACGCATCCTTCCTTTATAAAAAAATTTCAATTGTTGTGGTGGCCTCCAATTGTATTTAATTCCATTATCTCTCAAAACTTTTGTAATTGGTTTTAAAAAAAATCTCCATGCCCTTTCTTCTCTTGATATATCCGGGAAGACTTGAATAGTCTTCCCTTCAAACTTCAAAGCATCTCCCAACTCTCTTAACTTGGCCATAACTTCCAACTTATCACCAAGATTTGCGAACCTGACAAGCACATTCCTGTTAGAACCATTTTGCCTTCTATATCCAATTCTAAAAACACTTGCCAGGTCTGCTAATGTGAACGTAAGTTGCGTATCCAAATCATTAATCCATTTCAAAACCCGCTGTTTCAATTTATCCTCCCTTTCTTCCGAGATTCCTCTAATAACAAAATTATATTTCCTCATCTCTTCTTCCAAAAGACAAATTCTCTTATCTTGCTGCTCATTTTTATAAAATATTTTGCCAATTTGCCGATCTACTTTTGCCTCATGCACATGCAGCTGCTCCATTTCATCTTTAATCATTATCATTTCCTCTTTTTGCTTAGCAAAGTTATCATTCATCTCTTGCTTTAAATTTTGCACTTCGGATGTCAGTTTAAATGTCAAATTATCTATACGCTCTGATAGTCCTGCTATTTTTTCCCCAATTTTATTTAAAGCTGCAGCAATTTGCTGCGTTTCTGAAAGTTGTTGAGTCATTTTGAAAAAAACAAAAAAACCAAAAAATTTCTCAAACTGGGATTCCAATTTTTCAAAAAGTCTTAGTGAAGATCAAAGGACAGCAGTCAAACCAATTTTACAGAGGGTCTTGATGAAGATCAAGGGACGACAATCTTTTAATTGAAGCGAAACGGCTTATTTGCACTCGTTAGTAGCTTATCAGTAACTTATGAGTCATATTCACTCCACAAAGAAACACAATTACCTCACAGCTTAATCAGCGCCATTTTTTCTCCACGTCGGCAGAGAAGAAAAAAAAAAAAACCAGCTTGAACTTCAAAACAAAGTCCTTTTTTTGTTTTCTATAATATAAACAAGCTATTAATTTCCTCTCAAAAGAAAAATAATAATAAAAAAAAAATTATCACCTAATAAAATCTTCTTCAGCCAGTCAATCCAGCACAAAAGATCGATCTCTTCAATTAAAATTCTTCTCATTAGCAAATTCAGTCTTTGATATTCCTTAGCCTCAGCATTTAACACAGAACACGATAATTATAATAAGGAAAGCAAAAGACAGCAGTTTATTCCAAACTCATCGTGTCTGCCAGTTCGGTCATCCTACGCAGTAAAAACTCCTTAATTCAAGCAGTTTCAAATGACCTACCAGTTTTAAATTCAGTCTGCTGGGCTATTAACACTTCCACTTCATGATTTATTAACTTTCATCCATAACGGTGCATTCCAAACAGCATTAATCCTCATAAATCTTCATTATTAAGCCCTGTGAAGTGAAGGAAAGGTCCTTACCCCACCACGGTCATGGCCACGCCCCCTTTTAACTCCACCTTAAAGATGTATGATTTATTAATTATTAACATTGGTATATAAAAATTGTCATATCTTTAAAAACAAGTACTATCTAATGCTTAGAGTATTAGCTAACCTCACTGTAAATATGACATAAATGTGGTTTAAAACAACAATAAAAGTTGAGGATATATCAACCAAGAAGTTCAAACTAAGGACAAGGAATGCTTGCCTTCTATTGCTCTTGTTACACATATTGAACTTTATTTAAGTATATATACTTAAAATAGATTAAAAGAAGCTCAATTGGAAGATGATGTTACACTAATGAAGTTACCCTAGTAGCCAAAAATACAATAAAGCCAAGGAATATAGTGAAAAATAAACAGGACTAAAATAAAATACGAAGAAGACCAAACTGATGTTGGTAAAATAAGCAGCCTTGGAACTGATGAGGAAGATACTGAAATAGTGAATACTAATGCTTTTTAGTGTCAACTATGAAGAGCTAAGAAATATGCTGCAAACTAGCACTTAGTAGAGAAGCTAGAAGGCCTTGGAAGAGATAGTCAGGTACCAGAATCGTACAAGCAATGAGTATGACGACTTAACATAGATTTTAAAGAAGAAAATGTTGGAAAAGCTCTTTGTAACTTGAAACCATCTCTATCCATTGGACCTGACGGACTTTGTGCTTACTTCTTAAAAAACTCTCTAGTAATTTAGCAGAACCCCTAAGTATAATCTTTAATAAAACTTTCACAACCAGTTCCCTTCCCAATCTCTGGTCACTAGCCACAGTCATTCCAGTTTTCAAAAAAGGCGACCCCAGCTTAGTTGATAATTATAGACCAATCTCCCTATGTGCGTCGCCTGCAAAGTAATGGAATCCATCATCAACCAATCCATTACCTTGCACTTAGAAATACACAACTTTCTCTCAAATAAACAATTTGGCTTCAGAAAAAAATTATCATGCAATTTACAACTTCTCCACTGTAAAAACCTATGGACTACAAATCTTGATCTAGGTAAATCAATAGATGCAATATACATAGACTTCTGTAAAGCTTTTGACTCAGTAGTACATGATAAACTTCTCCTAAAATTAAAATCCTATGGCATTTCAGGACCCTTACACAACTGGATATCTGCTTTTCTGTCAAACAGATAACAAGTAGTTAAAATTGGTAATGCTCTATCTAATCCTGTTCCTGTCAAGAGTGGTGTTCCTCAAGGTAGCGTTCTTGGACCAACTCTCTTTATAATATACATAAATGATCTTTGTGATCATATCTCAAGTAACTGTGTTCTCTTTGCTGACGATGTCAAACTTTTCAACACCACTGACAATACATCCACAATTCAAAAGGACCTTGATCATCTAACTGCTTGGTCTAAAATTTGGCACCTACAAATCTCAACCAGTAAATGTTCAGTCTTGCATATTGGAAGAAAGAACCCAATCACAAAGTACATGCTTGATGAACATTACCTCACAGATGACCCCCACACTGTCAAAGACCTTGGAGTTTTTATATCTAACGATCTAAGTGCCAAAGCCCACTGCAACTATATAGCAAAAAAGGCTCTAAGAGTTGTTAACTTAATTCTACGTAGCTTCTTTTCAAAAAACACCACGCTACTGACCAGAGCATATAAAACATTTGCTAGGCCAATTCTTGATTACTGCTTGCCTGTCTGAAACCCATACCATATATCTGATATCAATACAGTTGAGCGTGTCCAAAGGTATTTTACGAGAAGAGTTCTCCACTCCTCCGAAACCAATAAAATACCTTATTCCACCAGACTTGATATCCTGGGTCTAGAAAACTTGGAACTTCGTCGCCTTCGACAGGACCTGGGTTTAGCTCATAAAATCATCCGTTGTAATGTCCTTCCTGTCAATGACTTCTTCAGTTTCAATAACAATATCACAAGAGCTACCAACAGATTTAAACTCAATGTCAACCGCTCCAGTTTAGATTGCAGAAAACACGATTTCTGTAACAGAATTATATATGCTTGGAATGCATTACCTGACTCTGTGGTTTCTTCTCATAACCCCAAAAGCTTTACTCAAAATCTATCCACGGTTGACCTCACCACTTTCCAAAGAGGACTCTAAGGGGCATGCATAAGAGCACAAACGTGCCTACCGTTCCTGTCCTATTGTTTCTTCCCCTATATATATATATGTTTATATTACCTTGTTTCTCCTCATATATATGTTTATATATTATATAATCCTTTATGTAATGCTTGTATATATTGTTACGATAAAAATAAATAAATAAAATAAAATAAATAGAATAGTTCAGTATTCTCTATGATGCTTTGAGGAAGTGAAAATGGAACTTTGAAGAAGTAGAGTAGAAAGAATATTGATGATGTTTGGAGGACTGAGAATACTATGAACAGCCAAGAAAGCACACAAATGAATCATCAAACAAATCAACCAGAATTTTCACCTGAGGCACAAATGACCAGGCTCAAATTATCATACTTGGGACACATAATGTGAAGACACAGTTCTCTGGCAAAGGCTCTAATGCTGGGAAAGTTGGAAGGAATGAGAAGATAAGAAAAGGACAACCAGTAGCCAGATGGATGAGTTGCAGTGGCAATGGATATACTGTTGGAAAACCAGATTAGAGACAAATTGTCATGGAAAAAAAATCTGTTTGTTAAGAGTTTACACCAACTTAACATAACATAACATAATAACAGAGTTGGAAGGGACCTTGGAGGTCTTCTACTCCAATCCCCTGCCCAGGCAGGAAAACCTACACCACTTCAGACAAATGGCTATCCAACATTTTTTTTAAAATTTCCAGTGTTGGAGCATTCACAACTTCTGGAGGCAAGTTGTTCCACTTACTGATTGTTCTAACTGTCAGGAAATTTCTCCTTAGTTCTAAGTTGCTTCTCTCTTTGATTAGTTTCCACCCACTGCTTCTTGTCCTGCCTTCAGGTGCTTTGGAGATGCCACATAATCAATCAATTAGTCTGATTAATATGCTTCTGATGCTACTCTCCTTTTTTATCCATGACTGTTCATCTCTCATTCTGCTTTAATCTTCTTTCTGTTGCTGTATTAGGAATTACATATCCTTTACCTTTTGTTGCCTTTTTAACTTACACCCAAACTATAGATAATGTTCCTGTTAATATGCTGTACTTTTTTTTTTACATGTAATCAGATAAACTTGCACTGGCTATTTCTTTGATCATATGGATCTTTTTTGGCTAATAACATTTATAATGAACCTCACTTTTCCAAAGAAACTATTTATAGAAGGGAAAAAATAGCTTATGCAAATATGCTTTGGAACATGCTTATTCAAAAGCATAGAGACTGCTCTCTTAGTTTCTCCTTTGTATGTAGGCAATTATGATACAGTAGAACAGTCAACCGATATATGTGAGTATTTTGCAGAATCTATTTCTTGCTTAAATGTCATTTAATTAGTTTGTTCATTATAGTCTCTACATAATAACTATAAAATTAGTTCTGAAATGAGGTAATTAATTTTTGTTTATAGAAAAAAGCAAGAGGCTTAAATAGTTTGTTCATAATAACCTCAGGGTTGATAATGGAAAAAGTACAATTACATTTTTTTTAGCATTCAGTACCTAAACGAACTGAGCAGATGGTAGCACCTAGCCAAGTAGCTGTTATGGAAAAAGCCAAGCAGTATCAGATCAGGTTTAAAATATGGCAAATCATCAGCAAACACCAAGACTTTAGACAGCCTGGGAGGTTAAAAGAAACTCTAGAAAGAATAAACTAGCAATCCACTTCCACATTTTTGCAAAGAAAACAATATAAATATGTCCATGTCACCAGGCACTAAGACCAACTCGCATATAAATGAATAGTCTAATAAAATTAAATTAAACTTGTGTACTTGATTCAAAGTTTAATCAGGACTTGCAATGCAGTTTGAAATTGATTAAATGCCCTGTTCAAATGTGAATGGGGAAGATAAATTCTGCATTATGATAAGGGAAAATAAACAATTGTATACTGATAGTCTTTTAGCCATGGTTAAAAGATTACAAACATTTCATTTTCAAAAGAGTTGTTAGCAAAAGAAAACCAAATATGCTTTCCAGTATTTGGATATATTTTCTGTCTCTAGTTTTTTCTGCTACAAAAGTATCTTAACAGTTGGATAGAAAAGATCCTGTGGTAGAGCATTTACCAGCAAGTTTACTTAAAGCAGTCCAACTATGCATCCTTTGCATGTTTATTCAGAAAAAGGGCTCACTCCCAGGAAATTAAATATAAGACTGTAGTTAAAAATAGTTGAGGACTTCCAAAAGCTTTGGGTTGGGCTTATTTCCATCCCATGGGAACTCTTCTGTAGAAACTCACAAGAAGCCTTTTAAATAATTAAATAAGACAATAAATACTTGGTTTTGGCTGTCTGCATGGCTGCTCAGCTCCCCCTTTTTGGGAGGGAACACCTCAGCCCCCAACTATATTTCCAAAACAGTCTGAAAATGTAGCCATAGCAAAGACTACTGTATTTTTTGGACTTTAAGATGCACCGGACTATAAAAATTTATTAAAAAATTGGCAATGCTCTATCAAATCCTGTTCCTGTCAAGAGTGGCGTTCCTCAAGGCAGCGTTCTTGGACCAACACTCTTCATACTATACATAAATGATCTTTGTGACCATATCTCAAGTAATTGTGTTCTCTTTGCTGACGATGTCAAACTATTTAACACCACAGACAATACATCTACCATTCAAAAAGACCTTGACTTTGTATCCGAATGATCTAAAACTTGGCAACTCCAAATCTCAACCAGCAAATGCTCAGTCTTACATATTGGAAAAAAGAACCAAAACACTTAAGTACATACTAGATGGACATTACCTTACAGATGACCCCCACTCTGTTAAAGACCTTGGAGTTTTCATATCAAAGGATCTAAGTGCCAAAGCCCACTGCAACTACATAGCAAAAAAGGCTCTAAGAGTTGTAAACCTAATCTTGCGTAGCTTCTTTTCCAAAAACACTACACTACAAACCAGAGCATATAAAACATTTGCTAGACCAATTCTAGAATACAGCTCGCCTGTCTGGAACCCTCACCACATTTCTGACATCAATACAATTGAACATGTCCAGAAATATTTTACAAGAAGAGTTCTTCATTCCTCTGAAAACAACAAAATACCTTATCTCACCAGACTTGAAATCCTAGGCTTAGAAAACTTGGAACTCCGTCGCCTTCGACAAGACCTAAGTTTAACTCATAGAATCATCTATTGTAATGTCCTTCCTGTTAAAGACTACTTCAGCTTTAATTGCAATAATACAAGAGCAACCAATAGATTTAAACTTAATGTTAACCGCTTTAATCTAGATTGCAGAAAATATGACTTCTGTAACAGAATCATCAGTGCTTGGAACACTTTACCTGACTCTGTGGTCTCTTCCCATAATCCCAAAAGCTTTAACCAAAAACTTTCTAATATTGACCTTACTCCATTCCTAAGAGGACCATAAGGGGCGTGCATAAGAGCACAAACGTGCCTACCATTCCTGTCCTATTGTTTTTCTTTTTCTTCTTCTTATATATATATATATATATATGCTTATACCTCCTAATATTTACTCATATATATGCTTATATACTATATAATCTTTTTGTATGATACTTATATATATTGTTGTGACAAAATAAATAAATAAAAGTAAAATAAATAAATAAGACACACCTAGATTTACAGGAGGGAAACAAAGAAAAAAAAACAGTTTTTGGCCTCTATGCTTCGCATTTTCATCCTCCCCGGCCCCCAGAAGCACTCTGCAGTGCTCCACATGTACCGTTTTCAACAAAAGCAGGCCCATTTTTGGCCTGCAGAGTGCTTCTGGGACCTGGGGAGGGTGAAAATGTGACGTGCTGAGGGTTCAGGAGCCCAAAAACAGGCCTGTTTTTGGCGAAAACGGCCCCATTTTTGGCGAAAATGGGACATGTAGAGTACTGCAGAGTGCTTCTGGGGGCCGGGGAAGGTGAAAACGTGACACGCGGAGGGTTCAGGAGACCAAAAACAGGCCTGTATTCCATCAAGATGCACTGAAATTTTCACCCTCTTTTAGGGGGGGAGTGCGTCTTATACTCCGAAAAATACAGTATCTCCTATATATTCCTCAGGGGTTTTCCAAAGCAAAACTTAATTAAAATGCATTCCCCAGCCCAAAAGAGTTCCTCATCCCTAATCTACATTATTGATATTTAACAGCTTGGATAATTATCACCAGAGTCATAAAAATTGACAACTCTGTAATAACACTTCAAAGTTTTGAGTATTGCATTTTTCAGAGTAACTCTGTTTCACATAAAGACAAGGGCAAAATGGTGAGTGTGCCTAGGCCATCAAAGTCCACTATTTGTGTGCATATGTGTATGTGTGCGCGCACATATATAATACAGACATATAAATACAGAGGGGGGAAGCAATGTGTTATTGGAAAGGAGAGGAAACATTAATCATTTATAGATAGTGATCAATAGTTAGGTGTGATGCAAACATTTCATAAACAGAGGCAAGAGCTGTAGTATGATAAGAAATTTTGATCTCCAAATATGTTCTTAGACAGAATGCTGAATTCATGGGTAATACCATCAGGCAAGTCCATTAGAATCTTAACCCCCACCCCACCTCCCCTGCCATCATCATGAGTTTAGACCAGATCAGTACCACCTTAATTGGTATATCCATCTAGTTAAATTAAAAAGCAGGTTAGCACAATTATTCTACTTCCCTGAAATCATCCAATATGACACAAAAGAAAAAAAATACATAAGATTCTTGTTGTCACCTACAGCTCAAAATTAAAATCATTAAAGCATGTCACATTAATCTATAATCTCAATTGAATAATAAATGGCATTTCCCTTTTATAGGCCTTTGAATGCTAGACTTGCAGTTGCATATAGTCAGCTACCAACTTTAAACAATAGTTGTTTAAAGTTGTCCAATAGCAACAGGACAAACTATAGTGGCACAGATTCAGAAATTGAAAACTCTCTAATCTAACTACCAGACCTGATTCCATAGCTATTCTGATAACAATATCTAGACCAATGTTTTTTCATTTAATAATTTTAAATGATCAGAATCTCTTTTTAAAGAAGAGATTAGATAACCATTTGTCTGAA
Source organism: Ahaetulla prasina (assembly GCF_028640845.1). NCBI lineage: Eukaryota > Metazoa > Chordata > Lepidosauria > Squamata > Colubridae > Ahaetulla > Ahaetulla prasina. Next base: position 96,212,133 of record NC_080543.1, on the reverse strand, counting down.
ATGGTGTAGAATTTCCTGCCTAAGCAGGAGGTTGGACTAGAAGACTCCAAAGTACCTTACAACTCTGTTATTCTATTCTATTTGTTAGATTTGATGATGGAAAAGACGGACACAGCTCTTTCAGTAAGAACAGCTCTTTATTAGTAGACCAGTACAACCCAACAACCTACTTGTTTGGCAGTGTCCTCTTCTATAGAGGGCTACCAGATGGCTTAACCAAATGAGCTTTAAGTATTTTTCCGCCTTTTTGGAGGACCTGAGTGAAGCCTAAAGCTCACTCCTTGTATGGTACATAACACTAATAATCAAGTGAAATTAAAGATGGGTAAGCTTACAAAAATAACTGTTCATTGTTACCAGAAGAAATTACATTAATGGAATTAAAGGGGGTAAAATAAGAACTGGTGAATTAAACAATTCTACAAAACTCTTTATTGCTTAAGGCTGTTTCCTCTAATGTAAGTGATTACAGGTTTTGCATGAATCCGGAGAGAATATTTATATTGATGTCAAAAATAAGTTTCTGGTGAATGAAAACAGTTCTTTTGTTGCCATACCTATTGTAATTTCTGTGTTACTTTTTTAGTCTTTGTATTTTTAACTCTTTGAATTGGAAGAAGATGAGAATAGCTTTAAAATTGTAGGAACAAACATTAGTACCATGTACTGAGATGCTGACATGATTGTATGCAAAGGATATGCAAGGTCTAGTAATAAATCAGGGAATACTGGGGGAAAATGGGTCTAAAATTAAATATAAAGAGATCGACCTAATGACAGCAGGAACAATAGCCAGGCTTAGAATTGATATTGAAGATATTGAGGTGGTAGATAACTTCTGCCTTCAGGGATCAACCATTAACAACTGAGGAATCAGCAATCAAGAAATACTCTGCAGACCAGCACTTGGTAGAGCAGCCACAAAGACCTTGTGGGATATGTCTGTACAGAGTTCTAACTCAAGGCAAAACTGACTTGGTTCATATATGGACATATTATCCAGTACATATTATGTGAAGGCCTTGCTCTCTGGAAAAGTTTCTAATGTTGAGAAAGATGGAAGGTAATCAGAAGAGGACAATCAGGAGCAAGATGGATGGATTCAATTGTAGTTAATGGGTGGACTATTGAAAGCTCTGATGAATTACCAGAGGTTAGGGAAAGATTGTCATGGGGAAAAATATGTGTGGTCCCTAAGTGATTTTATGGCATACAATTGTAAATCATCTCACATAGAAAAGACTATATAGAATAATTCATTGTATGAGAAATGGAATGGTTTGACTGGTATGTGGTAGAATAAAAAACCCAATAAAGTTATGGTTGGTGTTGAATTACTGAATATAGCATTCCTGCAGGGTGAAAAAAACATTGCAGGTTCTTTCCTAATATTATTTTGCTGAAACAATACCTGTTTAGTGAACATTTCTTAGTCTTTTGATTTCCTATTTAATTTTTGCAATCTTGTTTTTTTTTTAATTTATAAAAATAAGCAATGTGATTTCAGCACATTAGCTTTTTACTCTATAAAACTGTTTTGGTGATAGAGATATCATAACCAAGTTTAAAATAACAGTTCTATTGATATAGTGTTGACAGATTTTTCTAAATGAAATGCATGCTTTGAATATATATATTCATTAAGCAAAGTTGACCATCTGTTACATGATGGGGAAAGAAAAATAGCAATAAATTTCACTTCATTAACACAGTCTGAAACATGTGTCTACCCATTATTCATGAAGAATTTATGTTTTACAGTTTAGATATCTTCTCTTAATACGATAAAAAATGCAATTTGGTTTTAATAGTCTCAAAAGATCAATCTTAATGTGTATGAGGTTTTCTTTTTCTGGAGCTTCCATTAGATGATTACTTCAACATTAAAACTTCCTATCAATATGTGGTAATTTCCCTACCAATATGTATTGATGGTAGCTGATATAACTGAAAATTGAAATAACATGCAAAAAAGTTTAAATATCATGAACATGTTTGGGGCTCGTAGAAATTTTTTATTTACCTTTTTTTTCTGTAGATCCAGGATAATATATATTCACAAGAGACTGCATCCCATTCTGTAAACACAATAAAACTATATATTTTTTGTAGATTTTGAAGCATGCATGAAATGATGTAAGACATATAAGTATATTTGCTAAAAAGTAAATTATTATGTTCATATTAAGAACTTTTCCAGCATACATTCCAGATCCAGTTCATGCCGTGAAATGAAATAGTTTAAGAGAAATTAATATTCTTTAAGAGGCAGAATTCACAATGTCATGTACTACTGTTAATAATTCAGATTCCATTGATATTGATATTAATTATCGCTTAATTGCTTGCAAACAATGTAAGTGACCTGCAGTGGCAGGATTACATCATGATACTGGGTTTTGGCCAATACTATCACCACTCAGCCATTTTGAGTAAGGAAGCCTATATGGAAATTTCAGATTTAGAGCATACCATTGAATATTAGATAGTAAAATCAGGAATAGGAAAAAAAATGGCCTTCATGCTCTTAGCTAAATTATGTGCTAAATTATTTGCAGTCATGCTACTTTAATGAGTAAAATATGGGTCCTGCCCTCTCATGAAATCCAAAGAATTTCTTCCAAATAAAACATGCACAGCCTTAATGGGAAATAGGATTTTGGACCAGCTGAAGTTTTGCCCTGAATCACTTGAAGGTTAGTTAGAACTACAGTGAAAAGATGTCTATGGTTTAAATGACATCTAAAGTATTCTATTGAATTCCAATGAGGATTTGTTGTTTTCTAGAATGCTAGAAGATGACCTAAAGTTGAGCAGTGATGAAGAAGAGAGTGACCAGGTAAGAAATTTGTTCATTTTTTTAACCTCTTAATTCATTATATTTATATGCTGACTTTTCTCAAAAAAAAAACAATGTTCCAATCTTAAACTTATGGTTTTATGTATAATTATGATTGAATACATTATTAACTACAGCGACTAAATTCACACAACATACTAAGTCACATTTGGACAAACCACATTACAATTTAACGCTACATATGAACTCAGCTATAAGGAATTACAGGTATTCCTCAATTTACAACCATTCATTTAGTGTCTACTCAAAGTTATAATTGCACTGAAAAAAGTGACTTAGGACTGTTTTTCTCACAACTGTTGCAGCATCCCCATGATCGTGTGATCAAAATTCAGACGCTTGGTAAGAAGTTCATATTTATGACAGTTGCAGCGTCCCGGGGTCATGTGATCACCTTCTGCAACTTTCTGACAAGCAAACTCAATAGGGAAGCCACATTCACTTAATAACTGTGTTACTAATGTAACAACTGCAGTGATTCATTTAACAAATGTGACAAGAAAAGTCCTAAAATGAGGCAAAATTCAATTAACAACTGTCTCGCTTAGCAACATAAATTTTAGGCTCAATTATGGTCATAAATCGAGGCCTACATGTAATCATAATAGAGGAAAACAAAATAGAGGACTGTCAGTTTGCAGTAAGTGGTTTATACCACCATACAAGTTTGCACTCCTTCATGGATTACTGCCTTGTCGTGGCGAAGGGGCTTGCATAGCTCAGTGAAGCTATGAGCTATGCTGTGCAGGGTCTCCCAAGATAGACAAGTCATAGCAGAGAGCTCTAACAAAATGTGATCCGCTGGAGAAGAAAATGACAACCCATTCCAGTATCTTTCCCATGAAAACCCCAGGGACAATACCAAAAGGCAAAAAGATATGATGCCAGAAGATGAGCCCCTCAGGTCGGAAGGTGTGCAATGTGCTACTGGGGAAGAGCAGAGGGCTAGTACTAGTAGTGCCAGAAAGAATGAAGTGACTGGGTCAAAGCCGAAAGGAACCTCAGCTGTGGATGTGTCTGGTGGTGAAAGGAAAGTCCGATGCTGTAAAGATCTATACTCCATAGGAACCTGGAATGTAAGATCCATGAATCAAGGCAAGCTGTCATCAAACAAGAGATGACAAGACTGAACATCGACATCCCCTGACCTCTTGACTGTGGCTCTGATAGAATAGAATAGGATAATTTAATTTCTATACCGCCCTTCTCCCGATGGACTCAGGGCGGTTTCCAGCCAGGTAAAAACACAATAAAACATACAATATACAGTTAAAAACCCATTAAAAAACCTATTCAATTTGGCCCATTAGTTAAAATACACACTAAAACCATAAAAAACCTAATTAAAATTACTAATAGTTTTATGCCAGCCCTGCGCGGAAGAATAAGTACGTCTTCAGCTCGCAGTGAAAGGTCCGGAGGTCAGGAAGCTGTCGAAGTCCTGGGGGAAGCTTATTCCAGAGGGTAGGTGCCCCCACAGAGAAGGTTCTCCCCCTGGGGGTCGCCAGCCGACATTGTTTGGCTGACGGCACCCTGAGAAGGCCCTCCCTATGGGAGCGCACAGGTCGATGGGAGGCAAACGGTGGCAGCAGGCGGTCCCGTAAATAACCCAGTCCTGAGCCATGGAGCGCTTTAAAGGTGGTAACCAACACCTTGAATTGCACCCGGAAGACCACAGGCAGCCAGTGCAGCTTGCACAGGAGAGGTGTTATATGGGAGCCACGGGTAGCTCCCTCTATCACCCGCGCAGCCGCATTCTGGACCAGCTGGAGCCTCCGGGTGCTCTTCAAGGGGAGCCCCATGTAGAGAGCGTTGCAGTAGTCCAGGCGGGAAGTGACGAGGGCATGAGTGACCGTGCATAAGGAATCCCGGTCTAGAAAGGGGCGCAACTGGCGGATCATGCGTACCTGATAAAAAGCTCTCCTGGAGACGGTCGTCAGATGTTCTTCAAAGGACAACCATCCATTCAGGAGAACGCCTAAATTGCGGACCCTCTCCATTGGGGCCAATGACTCGCCCCCAACAGTCAGCAATGGCTGCAGCTGACTGTACCGGGATGCCGGCATCCACAGCCACTCAGTCTTGGAGGGGTTGCGTTTAGGCTTGTTCTTCCCCATCCAGACCCGCACGGCCTCCAGACACCGGGACAACACTTCGACAGCTTCGTTGGGGTGGTTAGGGGTGGAAATGTACAGCTGAGTATCATCAGCGTACAGCTGGTACCTCACCCCAAAACCATGGATGATCTCGCCCAGTGGCTTCATATAGATGTTGAACAGGAGAGGGCAGAGAACCGACCCCTGTGGCACCCCACATACAAGGTGCCTTGCAGTCAATCTCTGCCCCCCTGCCAACACCGTCTGTGATTGGCCAGAGAGATAGGAGGAGAACCACCGAAAAACGGTTCTCCCCCTCTCCTAAACTCCCCAACCGTCGCAGCAGGATACCATGGTCGATGGTATCAAAAGCCGCTGAGAGATCCAAAAGGACCAGGGCAGAGGAATAACCCCTGTCCCAAGCCCTCCAGAGATCATCTACCAATGCGACCAAAGCCGTCTCCATGCTGTACCCAGGCCTGAAACCGGACTGGAATGGGTCTAGATAGACAGTTTCATCCAGGTACTGGGGTAGTTGCCATGCCACCACACTCTCAACAACCTTCGCCACAAAGCGAAGGTTGGAGACAGGACGGTAGTTCACCAAAACAGCTGGGTCCACGGAGGGCTTCTTGAGGAGGGGCCTCACCACCGCCTCTTTCAGGGTGGTAGGAACTACACCCTCCATCAAAGAGGCGTTGATAATTCCCTGGAGCCAGCCTCGTGTAACCACCTGTGTGGCCAGCACCAACCAGGAGGGACACGGGTCCAATAAACATGTAGTTGCATTCAGCCTTCCCAGCATCCTGTCCATGTCCTCGGGAGTCACAGTATCAAACTCATCCCAGATAGTATCACCCAGACTTACCTCCGCCATCTCGCCTGAATCTACCCAATTTTGGTCCAATCCGTCCTGAATCCGAGCGATTTTATCGTGCAGATATTGTCCAAAATCCTCAGCACGCCCTTGCAGGGGATCGTCCCGCACCTCCTGATGCAGGAGGGAGCGGGTCAACCTGAACAGGGCGGCTGGGCAATTATCTGCCGATGCAATAAGGCTGGAAATGTAATCGTGCTTAGCCACCCTTATTGCCACTAGGTAGGTCTGAATATATGACCTAACTAGTGTTCGGTCGGCTTCTGAACGGCTGGTCCTCCATTCACTCTCTAGGCGTCTTTTCCGGCGCTTCATCTCCCTCAGCTCCTCGGAAAACCAAGGAGCCGGTTGAGATCGAAGCCGGGTCAGAGGTCACAAAGGCACGACACGGTCCAAAGCCCCGGCCGCGGCCCTTTCCCAGGCCGTGACTAGTTCTTCAGCCAAGCCGTGGGCTAGATCCTCAGGGAATGGCCCAAGCTCCGTCAGGAACCTCTCCGGGTCCATCAGGCGCCTGGGACGGAACCAACGCATTGGCCCCATCTCCCTGCGATGTTGGATAGCGGTCCGAAATTCCAGACGAAGAAGCGAATGATCTGACCATGACAGGGGTTCAATAACTAAGTCCCCTAATTCCAGATCATTCAGCCACTGTCCAGAATCAAAAATCAGATCCAGTGTGTTTCCTCCGATGTGAGTGGGGCCATTGACTAACTGGGTCAGGTCCATGGCCGTCATGGAGGCCATGAACTCCCGAACTGCCGCTGATGCTTCACTGGTCGACGGCAGGTTGAAATCCCCCATGACCATAAGTCTGGGGGTATCAACTGCCATCCCGGCTATCACATCTAACAGTTCAGGCAGGGCTGCTGTCACACAGCAAGGAGCCAGGTACGTAATCAGCAAGCCCACCTGCATCCTCTGACCCCACTTCACATAAAGGGATTCACAACCGGCTATCTGTGGTACAGTGGTCTCCTTCGGCTCTAGACTCTCCTTAATAATAACCGCCACCCCCCCACCCCTACCTTGGGCCCTCGGCTGATTAAATGCTCGGAAACCCGGTGGGCACATTTCCACAAGGGGCACCCCCCTTCAGTGCCCAACCAGGTCTCCGAAATGCCCATTAGGTCCACGGCCCCTCCTGTATAAGGTCACAAATCAGGGGGGCTTTATTCACCACGGACCTTGCATTACATAACATCAGCTGAAGGTCCTAGCTCTGAGGATTCCAGCCACTCGGGGAACGAGAGAAGTCTGAGGGACCGGAGTGTGTGATCGCTCTTAAACAGCGAGCACGCACCCCCGAACATGATGCTTCTGCCATATCTGCCCCTCCCATTTACCGTGCCGATGGAACAACCCTCATAGACATTAAATCGGCCTCCCCCTTCACCTCCGAACCTGCTGCAGCTATGCCGCGAGCCTTTGCAAGAGCTGGCCCCCACCCCGACGGGTTTCCCCCAACACCCATCCTTACCCTCCCTCCCCTTAAAAGCCCTTTCTTTAAAAAACCCCGAAGGTTCTTCTTGGCCGCATGCCACCTCTCAGGATTCCAAAATCCGTCATTGAGGTAGGCCCTCGATAGTGTGGAGGGCCACTTCTGCGAGAAGGGGGAATCTCGCAGACCAAGGAGTTCCGCTGGAGAGTATCTCATGAGTAAGCAGATTGGCAAGTGAGTTCATCCCGGACAGACAAATGATGTTATTATAGCAGTCTAGTTGGAAACGGGACTGGGTGACATAAGACCAGTTTGAAGATGAAAACAGGATGGCCAATCCTCTTTGGTAGGCCCCCTCTCAGGCCCAGTTGGAAAATGTCGCCGCCACCGATGTTATCACCCCCTCACTCCACTCTAACCCTCCAATGGGGAAGAGGGGGGAGTCAGGGTCAGGCTGGCCCAGGGCAACAACCAATCCCTGCCCGGGCCCCGCCAGTTCTTCACCAACGATCCTGATATGGCAGCCCCGACTGCCTAAGCCCCCGTCAAGACTCCAGAGGGGGAAGGAGAAGCCTCCATGACCGAGCGACGCCACCATTAGTCACCAGGTACCGCCGCCCAGCTTCCATGAGGGTCGCCATCCCCATCGTCCTCATCACCTGGTCTGACACCCAGGCCTCTGGCGGGTCCAAGCGGGTCCAAGGAGAAGCCAAAGGAGGAGGGAGGAAGAGGAAGAAGCCGCCGCCACTGGAGAAGCGCCGCCACCGCCGCCATCACCATCAAAGATGGCACCGCGGCTGCCGCCGCCACTGTGGCCACAGCCGTGACAGGCCCCCCCCAAGCCTCCACAGCTCCATGGGTGGACCGCGCGGGGGGTCACCTCTTCCGCCACCGCCGCCCCCTTCATAAAAAACCATGTAGGGGCGTTGCTGAAGGCCGAAGGCTGAAACGCCGCCCCGCCCTCCACCTCAATATGGCAGCCGCCATTCACCGCCACTCTCCCCCCAGCCCTGTTCTCACCAACCGTGATCTTCCAGGGGATAAGAGACCCCTCTCCCGGCTGGCGAAAAGGCCCTCTAGCTGGGCCGGGGGGCGAGGGCGGCTAATTCGGCCGCCCTGCTATTCCCCGGCCGGGAATACCTCTGCCATGTCTCTCCAAGTTTCACCACGGCACCATCTTGGGCATGCACAGAACCTCAAAGGTCATGATCATGAACTTCTCGTTGCAAAATTTAGGCTCAAATTGAAGAAAGTAGGGAAAAGTACTAGGCCACTCAGGTATGAACTAATCATATCCCTGATGAATATATAGTAGAGGTGACAAATAGATTTAAGGAATTAGATCTGATAGACAGAGTGCCTGAAGAACTATAAGGCAAGGGAGAAAGAGAAAGATACACCCAACTGAATGCAGAATTTCAGAGAATAGCTAGAAGAGATAAGAATGCCTTCTTAAATGAACAGTGCAAAGAAATAGAAGAAATCAATAGAATAGGGAAGACCAGAGATCTCTTCAAGAAAATTGGAGATATGAAGGGAATATTTCATGCAAAGATAAGCTTGACCAAAATGGCAAGGACCTAACAGAGGCAGAAGAGATTAAGAAGAGGTGGCAAAATTACACAGAACAACTATACAAGAATGAGCTTAATGTCCCTGATAACCACGATGGGGTGATCACTGATCTCAAGCCAGACATCCTGGAATGTGAAGTCAAAGGAATTCTGAGCAACAACAAAGTTAGTGGAGGTGACAGTATTCCAGCTGAGCTATTCAAAATCTTAAAAGACGATGCAGTAAAATTGCTACACTCAATTTGCCAGCAAATTTGGAAAACTCAATAGTGGCCACAGGATTGGAAAAGGTCAATTTACATTCCAATTCCAAAGAAAAGCAATGCCAAAGAATGTTCAAACTACTTCACCCTTGCACTCATTTCACCTGCTAGTAAAGTTATGCTCAAAATCTTACCAGCTAGGCTCCAGCAGTATGTAGACCGAGAACTATTTATATTTATTTATTTATTTATTTATTTATTTATCAAATTTTTATACCGCCCTTCTCCCGAAGGACTCAGGGCGGTGTACAGCCAAAGATAAAACCCAGAATATGTACAATTAAAACCAAATTAAAAAATAGCAAATTACAAAAAAAAGGCTGATAATCAAAATTTAAATTTAATTTTTTTTTAAAAAAATATTAATAAAACCCCAATTTAAAATCAAACTATTATGCCAGTCCCGCTTGAATAAATAAGTATGTTTTTAGCTCACGACGGGAGGTCCGAAGATCAGGCACTTATTTATTTTGTCGCAACAATATATATAAGTATTATACAGAAAAGATTATATAGTGTATAAACATATATAAGAGTAAATATTAGGAGAAATAAGCATATATATATATATATATATATATATATATATATATATATATATAGTATAGTGCTCTTATGCACGCCCCTTAACTACCAGAAGTATAGGCAGGATTTCAAAGAGGCAGAGGAAGTAGAGGTCAAATTGCCAACATACGCTGGATCATGGTGAAAGCTAGGGAGTTCCAGAAAAACATCTACTTCTGCTTCATTGACTATGCTAAAGCCTTTGATTGTGTGAATCACAACAAATTGTGGCAAGTTCTTAAAGAGATGGGAGTACCAGCCCATCTTATTTGTCTCTTGAGAAACCTATATGCGGGTCAAGAAGCAACAGTAAGAACTGGACACAGAACCACTGATTAGTTCAAAATTGGGAAAGGAGTTCAGCAAGACTGTATACTGTCACCCTGCCTATTTAACTTATATGCAGAGCACATCATGAAAAAGGCGGGGCTATATGAATCAAAAGTTGGAATTAAGATTGCTGGGAGAAATATCAACAACCTCAGATATTCAGATGACACCTACCACTCTAATGTCAGAAAGTGAAGAGGAACTAAAGAGCCTCTTGATGCGGGTGAAGGAGGAGACTGCAAAAATTGGCTTGAAACTCAACATTAAGAAAACTAAGATCATGGCATCCGGCCTTCTCAATTCCTGGCAAATAGATGGGGAAGAAATGGAGGTAGTGACAGATTTTATTTTCCTGGGCTCCAAGATCACTGCAGATGGAGACTGCAGCCAAGAAATTAAAAGATGCTTGCTCCTGGGGAGGAAAGCTATGGCAAATCTAGACAGCATTCTAAAAAGCAGAGACATCATCTTGCCAACAAAAGTGTGTATATTCAAGGCTATGGTTTTCCCAGTTGCAATGTATGGCTATGAAAGTTGGACCGTAAGGAAGGCTGAGCACCAAAGAATTGAGGCTTTTGAACTATGGTGCTGGAGAAGACTCCTGAGAGTCCCTTGGACTGCAAGGCGGTCAAACCAGTCAGTGCTAGAGGAGATCAACCCTGACTGCTCTTTAGAAGGCCAGATCCTGAAGATGAAACTCAAATACTTTGGTCACCTAATGCGAAGGAAGGACTCACTGGAGAAGAACCTAATTCTGGGAACAATTGAGGGCAAAAGAAGAAGGGGACGACAGAGAACGAGGTGGCTGGATGGAATCACTGGAGCAGTCAGCGTGAGCGTAAATGGACTTCAGGGAATGGTAGAAAACAGGAAGGAAGGAGGAACGTTGTTCATGGAGTCACAATGGATCCGACACGACCTCGCAACCAACAACAACAAACAAGTTTGCAGTTCCTTTGATTACATGTAAAATCAAATGTAAAAAAGATGTTGAGACTCTGGAAAGAGTGCAGAGAAGAGCAACAAAGATGATTAGGGGACTGGAGGATAAAACATATGAAGAACGGTTGCAGAAACTGGGTATGTCTAGTTTAACAAAAAGAAGGACTAGGGGAGACATGATAGCTGTGTTCCAATATCTCAGGGGCTGCCACAAAGAAGAGGGAGTCAGGCTGTTCTCCAAAGCACCTGAGGGTAGAACAAGAAGCAATGGGTGGAAACTGATCAAAGAAAGAAGCAACTTAGAACTAAGGAGAAATTTCCTGACAGTTAGAACAATTAATAAGTGGAACGACTTGCCTTCAGAAGTTGTGAATGCTCCAGCACTGGAAATTTTTAAGAAAATGTTGGATAACCATCTGACTGAGATGGTGTAGGGTTTTCTGCCTGGGCAGGGGGTTGGACTAGAAGGCCTCCAAGGTCCCTTCCAACTCTGATGTTATGTTATGTTAAACATATCTGTATTTTCCCTTAATTAATATTATTCATCCAGTTAATATTATTACTTAATATGATTATTACACAATAATCAGATGATCTATTGTGTGAAAAGAAATATTCATATTTTACAAGCATGAATTTGTAGGCAGAGTTTTCTTTCCCCTAAGTTGCAGCAAGATTTGCCATTGAGCCTTTGAGGCACTGCAAATTTATAACCCACAGAGTTAATCAATCTGCATTCAGCAGTTTAAACAGTTTAAATAGAACCTCTGTGTGTGTGTGTGGTTGTTTTTTTGTTGTTGTTTTTTTGTAAACAAGTTTTATTAGAATTTTTCTTTCATCATACATATTTTAGGAACAGAGTGTTGACCGGGTCACATCTTTTACATCTTATATATATCAATCTTTATAATCTATTCCAATCTTCCCATTTTTCCATATTCTCCTTTTATATAATTCTTTATCTCAAATTAATCATTTTTCATCATATCTTGTTATTTCAGCTTCTGCCATATTGTTCTTTTTTTTCCAAGTACATGTTACATATTTCCAATTTCAGCCACAATATTCTTTTTCCATATTTCTTTATCTTATCATAATTTCTTCTTAATACATAAACAGTATCACTATCCACCCTTAATTCCTAATCTCTTACAATAACATCAATTAATTATCTTATTTCTCCATCACAAAATATATTTCTCAGAATTCCCATCCCACTTTTTAACATTTCAACTTTATCTCTTAATTTAAATTATCTTCAAAATTAAACCAAATTGCCATTTCACATTTCATCTGCTATTCTGTTTTACTATAAGCAATTTACATCGTCATATTCAAATCTTACATTAAAACCCTTTAACTTAGTTGACCATCCACAGTTAATAATATTAATATAGTTCCATTAAATCTATTAATATGTACCTTATTTCCTTTCCGCCTTTCCACTAATCTTCCTTCTTTAACCATTTTCTCTTGGTCTCTCCAAAATTCCACTTCTTCATAATTTTCTCCTTTTATCCCATTCTCTTAACTTTTTCTTTTTTTCTTTTTATATTTATTAGATCTTTTTTTCTGAATCCTTTTTCTCACCTTTAGATATATTATTTGAATAGTTCTCCCCAAGCTTTCTCCTAATCTCTTTCCACTATTTCCCTCTTTACGCTTTGATTGATTCTTTTTTGGGGGATGTTCCCCTCTATCCACTCTTTTTTTGCCACTGTAAATCCCAGTGAAATCATCTAACTCAGGGGTGGGTTCTAATTTTTTTTTACTACCGGTTCTGTGGGCATGGCTTATTTTGTGGGCATGGGTTGATGGTCATGTGATTGGGTGGGCATGGCCAATTCAATGGCACTCACGTCAAGTCCCACCCCTCCCAGCCATTCCTTATCACACCCAGACTCAACATATCTATAGTTCTGTAAAAAAAAATTCAACTTTATTATCGACATACTATAGATGAACTTTCATGAACCACTGAAAGGAGAAAATGGCTCACAAGCTTTGCCCAAGTGTATGATAGGCAACAGGCTTTTAAGCGGCTGCCAGAAAGAAGGGGGGCAATGTATTTTCCAAAGGACCAGAAGGCAAAACATGAAGCAATGGATGGAAACTGAACAAAGAGAGAAGCAACCTAAAACTAAGGAGAAACTTCCTGACACTGTGAACCAATACAGGTGCAGAAATATTTCAGTCATAATTTCACGTATAAAATAGCCATTCATGTAATACAACCTGCATATTGTTCAAAACAGTCATTAGTATTATGGCTGATGTTTGACAGCAAGCCTAAAAGTCAAAGGTTACAAGAGTGCTTCTTTCTCTATATGTATACAAAACATCATATGTATACAAAATGTCATATACCAGGAATAGCATATTAAGATGGACTTATGCAGTGGTGGGTTTCAAAAATTTTTACTGCTCTGTGGGTGTGACTTGGTGGGCTTGGCGTAACAGGCATGACAGGGGAAGGATACTGCAAAATCCCCATTCCCTCCCCACCCCACTAACCTGCTCTGGGAAGGAATCAAACTCCCCCACTCTTCATTTCCCCAAATAAAATATTACTCATAAGAAAAGGCTCCCAAAAAAGCAAGGAAAAATCAAGCTGCCAACAAGGAAACTGCCTGATACCTATTCCACATTCCTGCCAGCTGCATAAAGAAAACTTTCTAAGAAAAAAAACTACCGGTGCTTAGAGATAATAGAAAGTGGAAGCCGGAAATTCGACTCCATTTACAAGGAGGCAGAAAATTCATTCAAGGCAGGATATTTCACAATGGAAATTGCCCAAACCTTTTTAAAAACACAAAGCCCAGGTTGCACGAATCCCCAAACTTCAAAAACATAGAACTATATAAGAATTCCTCCTCTTATCCAGTTTGTTGTTCAGCTGACCCAGAAACGAACTGCTGAATGTCACTTCACTTCTGCAACTAAAAACCTCCTTCCAGCAGCTGTGTCATTTTTTCCCCCCTTCTTCTTTGCCAAGTGATCTCCTGGTTGAGAAGCGAGTCCTGATTTTTTCATTCCAGCCAATCACTTGGGAGGCTTTTTGGCTTCTCAATTTAAAGCGATGGGTGTCTTGTTTTTTTCCCTCTTCTTTGTCAAGTGAGCCCTGATTTTTTCCTTCTACCCAATCAGCTGGGAGTCAGGAGGCAGTGAATAGATTGGGGGCGGGGCCAGGCAGAGGTGGTATTTACCAGTTCTCCAAACTACTCAAAATTTTTACTATCGGTTCGCAAGAACCGGGGAGAACCGGTAGCAACCCACCACTGATCTAACTGGTTTTTGCATTAAATTCCTTTTCCTTCAATATTATTTTCTTGCTGCTCATTTATAGTCTCTTTTACCACCTTCTCCCCTATTTCCTGTTCTGTTTATTCCAACAAAATTTCTGACTTTTTATTATCCTTTAGTGATTCATGCATATTTTTAAACATCTCAATTAATTCCTCACACATCCAAGACTCCATATTGCCAATTTAAGAAAATGTTAAAGCTTTTGAGTTATATCACTTTTAATTAAAACTTAAAATCCATCTAGTCTCTTTTTGTTTTCAAATAATGTCCAGTTCAAATATTTATCCTGTCCGCTCCAAATTAAATATTTGTTATCTTCCACAGCTGTTGAGAATCGAAACCAAGCAATGTAGCAAGACAAATACTCCTTAAAAGTTCTCAGTTTCCAAATTATCTTTCAGTAGTCATGGTCACAGCTGTACTTTCTCTTCTATTTTCCAACAAATATTGCAGTACTCTCTTTCCACCAGCAGACGTCTCTCTCAAATCCACAATATTCTCAAACCAACTAAATGCCAAATCTGTCAAAAATGTTTTAACTCCTCCTAAAAAATACTTTTCCTTGGGTTCTTTTCTTTTGTTATTTTTAGTTTCTCCAAATCCGATTTTAAATACGAAAACTTTCTTGGGCTTTAGTATTTTAGCCTCCTCTTTGTTCTTCTGTCTCCATAGAATTTCCCAAATGCCAATTAGCCACTCATTTCAGCTCCGGGACACCTTTTAATGTTCCAGTTCAAAATTTCTTTTACCTGTGAGTTGGCCAATCACTCACCCGGTACCAGCACTCCATTCAAACATTGCTCCTGCACAAAGACTTAGTCCGGTTGCCCCAGCTTCAGAGCAATAATTTTACAATGGCCGCCACATCCACCGCCAGTCTGAAGAGCTGTTTCTGACCTTTCGAGGAACTTGCTTGTTCCTCTTGGTCATTCAAGACGCCTCTCCTTCTTCATTGTCCCTACAGGATGGTTCCGGTCCAAGAAACCCCTGACAGCAGTTTGTCCAGCTGGATTTTCGCAGAGCTCATCAGAGCCCACTATTTTTCCAGCCGGTCTTGCTGCAACGCTTCCGGTTTCTCTGTGTGCTTGTCTGGAAAACGTAACTAAGGTTCATTTGGTCTGTTTGCCTCTCCAACTCCTAAGATTCATAAAAGGCAACATCCGAGTATATACTTTTGGCTTGTATCAAAGAAATGTTAAAATAATATAAATACAAGCTAAAAAACAACAACTACAAAATAACCTTTGAGACCTGCCTCTGAATTGGAACTCTGGATGTGCAGGAAACAAAAACCACTAGATGTTTTAGATAGTAACACAGGGAAGGGGCAGCAAGTTTAAAAAAATATTATAATATATACTTTTAGTTTGTAAAATTGCTAATTAGGCTATGTGTTATGTATTTGGTTGAAATATTGTAGATCATTTTTAGATATTAACATGAATGAAGAATACATGTACATCGGGGTGTCAAACTTGATTTCATTGAGACCATATCAGGGTTGTGTTTGATCTCGGGAAGGGGCGTGGCCATCTCAATATCATTCGTGTTGGGGCACCTGTGGTGGCCCAAGCACTCTGCTAGCAAAAACAGGCTCCCAAGCTCCAATTTCAGCTGTGACAGCCTCCTGCATCCCTCTGCCAGCGAAAATGCCGCAAGCTTCGTTTTTGCTGGCAGAGGCACCACAGGATGGTCATTTTCTGTTTCCAGGGTGGCCCTGCAGGCCAGATCTAAGCACCCCACAGGCTGGATCTGGCCCCCGAGCCTTGAGTTTGACACCCCTGATGTACATATACACACAAATACTGCAAGTAGTGTTCATTTAGCAACTGCAATTGGGACTAACAGCCATTAAATGAAGCAATTGCTAAGTGTAACCACAACTTAACTTTAACATTGTAAACCGCCCAGAGTTACTCTATGGTAAGTTGGGTGACCAATAAATTTAATAAATAAATAAATTGTGGTTATGATCTCACTTTAGCTTTCCTTTCCTTTATAAACCTACAAATGTTGTAAATGCGAGGACTGGTCATAAAGTTCTTTTTTCATCACTGTTGTAACTGCAGATGATCACTAAATGAGGCAATTGCTAAATGAGGACTACCTGTAAGGTATACCTGTAAGGTATATAGAATATATATGAGCAATTATTGGGGGGAGGGACAGATGAAACAAATAAGAGCATATGCATCATCACAACAGTATGCACTATAAATGATGCAAGTTATGTACTTGCATTAGATGTCATTTTTGCTATCAAGTCAAGATACAGAGGCCATTATATTGACATGATTGTGGCTTGTTCAAAGTGCCTATGACATGGGTATCAAATTTGCTGCGTCACGTTGCTGTCACATGACATTTCATGACATTTTTTTCCTTCACGGAGCTGGGGTGGGCGTGGCTTGCACATGATGCATTTGGCCTGTGGGCCACCAGTTTGACACCCCTGACCTATGAGAATATAGCTTCCATAATTTCTCAACCAGCATATTGACTTGTTGATGGTAGGAATTACAAGCCAGTGTTTGGAAAGAAATAAATTGGGGACTTTTTTTAAAAAAAAAAATTTGCTTTTTATGCATTCTGTAAGAGAACAACTGGCAGAGCCAGGAGTGGTGGTGATGAAAAGAAGGAACAGCCTAGAATCATTACCTAGTCACAAATGAGGTTGACTGCCATTGACCCTTATCTAACATTAACCACTTGCTGACCTGTGAGAAGATTCTTGTGCATAGGCTTTTAGCAATAAAGCAGTGAAATTGAATTTCCCTATGTGGACTTGGTCTTTCATGCCTGACATATTCATCTGTTCTCATCTCACCATTAAAAAAAATGTAGGACAAATCATCTAAACACTGAAAACAGCAGATTAGTAACTGTGATAGGAACTAGGGAGCCATCTGATAGAGCTCTATATATGTTTTACTAAGAACAAACAAGTTGTCTAAAACTAATCAGGAATGCATTATAAATGAAATGTTATCCCATTTACCGATATCAAGATCTAAAAAGAAGTAGAGATGGTGAATCACAGCTGTTACCAAAGATGCAATTCTTAAGTGCAACTAATATTGCACTGTCATTTACAAGATAAAACAAGCTACTTTTCTTGCATAATTTCATGTGGTATAAAACTGATAATAGCAACAGTTCCCATAAAAGATAATGTGAAGACATCAATGATAGAAAAGTACAGGTGAAATCAGACAGTCAAGCAAGAAGAAAGTAGGTAGAAGCAGGAAAAAATGATGGGGACAAAATGTAACATTAAATTGCTGGTGTAAAAGTAGAATGTATTTAGGTGACTGGTAAGTTATCTTCCTTCAGAACATCTGGACCATCTTTGTGTCATCCATGTTTCTTTCCAAAATGAGAGACAGGTTAAGAGTTCCAAAACATATGGAGAAGTTCAAGTTGCTTCACTCTGATCAAGAGGTATTTAGAATCAGTAAAAGGAAACTGTCATTCACTTATCGGTCCATATCTTTCTGTCTTTAGTATCTTCACTGCCCAGTCTAAGCCAGCTTCTTGTACCTGTCATCATTAGTTTGGTCTCTTTATATTTTAGTCCTATTTTTTCACTGGATTCCTTGAGTTTTAGGACTACAGTCTTTTGCATTTTTGACTGTCAGACTTGCATCATAAGTTAAGTGCAGGCAATTGATGTTTCTTCCTCCAGTTTTAAAAAGTCTCTTCTTCCAAACCTGTTTCCCTTAATAGAATATTAATATTCTTCTTAATATTCAGAATATAGCCTGAATAATATACAGAATTATCTTCCATTTACTTCTTTGTTTTTAACTTAAATAATAGCTTTAGATTTGGACTCCTGGTAAGAAATATAACTCTGGTTAAGGAGCTAGTTTGTTTCCCTTTATATAATGTGGAAAAAATAAAATTTGCTCCTGATGCCAATATTTTGATTCATGAGTGTGGCTATTTGAAAATGGCAGCTTCAGACCAATTATTTGGGGGGAGGCAATTGTTGGAGGAAATAGCTTAAACCCTATTCTGCATGTTCCAGCATTCTGATCCTGTTCATATTATACACAGATACACTGCTTTTGTAATGTAAAAACACAGTAATTCAATGTCAAATCACACTCCAAACATACTTTAAGTCATACCATTTCCAGGCTTTATAAATGCATCAGAAACACTGGGTATTAAACTAATATCATTAGACCTTCTTTGAATAGATGTTGAGGAGAAACCTAGCAAGCCACATAAAAGTGACCTCTCTACCTGTGGGTTAGCCTACCCTAAGGGCATATTATCTGATAAACTCCCAATGTGAAACATTTAAAATCTCAACATTGCAAGCCAGATTAGCTGTGACAGCTTTCATTAATAGAGCCTTAGCTATAGTGCATCTAAAATTGGCTAACAAGATTTTAATAGAAGACGAAGTTTAATGATCACATTTAATGATCTCAGCAGCCACTGCCCTTTGCAGCAGATGCTCATTACTTTTAAAAGATTTCTTCTGTGGCTATTGCATGGCTGTGCCCCAAAGAAATAGTGCAGATATAAGCTCTGTAGCAGTGTGTGTATAACACAAAGAGGCTTGATTTGAACGTGCATAATTGAGAGAAGGTCAAGTGCATATTCTGCAGTAATGACATTGAGCATTCTCTGCTTATCATAAATTATGCCAAATAAGCACTTATGTAGTGAGAAGGGGATGCCAATATAAAGACAAGAGGAGAGGATAATATGTAAATTTCACAAGCTTGAGGATCTCTTTATGTACCATACTGTAATAAACAGCTCTTTTTTAGTAAGTTTATGCTGTTTGGGCTCCTGAGGCAAGTGGCAGGTAGGAAAGAGAAAATAAAGAAACAGCAGTGCAAGGAAAGATCTGCTATTCTTTCATGACTGCATAACCAATCTGCACAGAATTTTCTCCTTCTAATTCATCCTCTCCCTGTGGAGACATTGCTCAAGTTCTTTTTATAAGCAAGGAAAAGAAGCAAAACAGATCTGCAAAACAGATATTGAATATATTCGTTTTCGTGAAGCTGCCAAAATGATAGGAAATACAAATTAATTGCACAAATTATAATCAAACTATTCAATATTGTGAAACAAATAATTAACACTTGTAATGGTTGGGTATACATTGGTTTACAGATAATTTCACCATGATGTCATATAGTAATCTATCAGCAATTGTGATGTCATGTCTGAAACAATATTTCAAAACACCTTTCATATCACCTTTTGAAAGGATGTTTCCTTTCCTTAAGTGAGATCACTTTTTAAAGGAGCTTAGAAAACAAGGTTGACAATCAGTTCTTGTGTCAGTCAAGAATAATTAATGATACCAATTATAAAATGAACATTGTATCATGTATATGTCATCTTTCAAATAAACATAAGATTTCCTTCAAGCTAATGCTATTTTAGCTAAATCAAAGACTTTATACCCTTAATATAATTTTAATAGTTCTCAGAAAGCAGGATTAAAATAAATTATAACAGGAGAATAAGAGGTAAGACAGCATGACAAACAGCAAAATTAATTTTAAATGAATGAGGCTTTGTTTGAATTGCCTTTTTAAGCAAAACAACCTGATCCACTTTTCCAGTGGTAATGTACAAATAATAATGTTATCCTTCAGAATTCAGATGCTTGGCAACTGACTCATATATATGTGACTGTTGCAGTATCCCAGAGTCATGTGATCACTTTTTGCAACCTTATGACAAGAAAACTCAATGGGAAGTCAGATTCATTTAACAACCATGTCACTAACTTAACAATTGCAGTGATTCACTTAACATCTTTGGCAAAAAGAGGTAATAAAATGTGGCAAAATTCACTTAACAAATGTTTCATTTAGCAATAGAAATTTTGGGCTCAATTGTAGTCATAAGTCGAGGACTCTCTGTAAATAAAGCTTTTTTTTAATTTCATGTGCTATTTTTAGAGTGCTTCTCCTTTCCTCCCCTTCAAAAGCCAAGCACAACTGCCATTCTGAAAAAGGTGCACATCAGATAAAGATAAAAAGTGAACAGTATACATATTTTATACATTGAAAATTATAATTAATATTTTAAATGCGTTCCGTACTTGGATTTCATGCTGTGTTTTTAAAATAGATAAATGCCTGTGGAACTAAAATAGACCTATGCATGCATGTAGAACTAAAATTGCTGACTGTCCCAAAGGTGCTTTTTCAGGAGGCAACTAGACTTCTTGTAATTGTTCTGATCCAGCTCCCCAAACATAACAAACCCTTTGAAGTTAACTCAAAGATTCCTTTATTAGGAGCCCCAGCAGCCCCGGCAAAATGTTTCTCTTTCACCGCTGGCTAAGAAGTCCATCCGGATGGAAAATGAATAGTTGCCTGCCACATCTATTCATCTCTGTCCCCTGCCTTTTATCCCCAGATCTAGGGTGGGGCTTCACTAGCAGCGGTGGCTCTTCCTTCCCAAGGATCAGCCAATGGATTTTCACTGCTCTCCTTTCCTCTGCCTTCTGCACATTACGCGTCAGGCACTGGACCCAGCTGTTCCTCCTCTTCCTCATTAGACACTTCCAGACCTAGGAGCTGTTGACTCTCCATCTGAGGGCTGACGGATGGCCCAGGCCTCTCTCTCTCTCTCTCTGCCAGCTCCATTCCCTCTTCCCCCTTGGACCTCTCAGGTTGCCTTGATGCTGACCCTGACTCCCATGCCTCCTCCTCCTCCTCTGATTTGGCTGCAGGAGAGGCCAGCGGCTGATAGGCTACAATAGTAATTCTTTGAAGACATCTCACTTCTCACTTCAAGAAACTTCTTCAGCTCTGACTAGATGGTGGGGAACAGAAGTTTTTTTAAGCCCCCAGGGTCACCTGAGTAGTGCAAATGACCCTGAGGAGCCAGATAAACGTCCATATGGCCTCAACGACTCTTTAAAAGAATGCAAATGACCAGCTGTCTTCAAGGTGTATAAATCCTTCCATTCCCCACATCCAGTGAGAGATGGACAACCATGACCTGGATGACTAAGAATCTCCATAGACAAATAGACTGACTTATCTCTAATTTTGGAATGGAATGTTTCAAAAATATATCTTATCTATATTTTAGGGGGAGTCTGTTATTTCAGGAGAAAGAGAGAAAATAACAGAATAGAAATTAAATCTCAGAAAAAATAAATGGTGCTTAACAGGAGGTATGCTTCTACAGTATACTTCTCTTTCAGATATATCAGTTTCTTAAATTTCTTCAATCACAGAATTTGAATTTCTGCCATCCAACCTGAATTTGAGGAAGCTGGCTGCACCCTATATCCTCAAGCTATTTACATTGTGTATATGAGTTATGTTACAAAAGTGAGTTTTGGACGAAGATGCTCATCCCTGAAACTCTCAAAGAGTCTATAGGCCACTATAAAATAGGATGGGACTATGCGCCTTTGGCATATAACCTTGGTGGCCACATGACCATGGAAATTGTCTTTGGACAACATTGGGTCCCTTGGCCAAGAAATGGAGATAATACCACGCCCAGACATGACAGGCAGGGAAACCTTTACCTTTATGTACCATTCCAAGTTCCTTGTATACAATAAAATATAACAAAAATATTAAAGATCAGCTGCATCAATCAATATGTTACGAAGTGTTGACAATAAGGCAAAGTAGAGTAACATGATGTGATAGAATGTAATCCAAATTCCCGTGAGGGAGCAAGTGCATTCTAGAGGAGCAAAAGACAGAGAAATGTAGAGAATTTGTGTGGAAGGAAGAGAATTAAGACAGCTCCTTTCTAAGAGTTCTCAGAATATATATTTAATGGTGAAAACAGTCTGCTTTGGTTTGGCAAGAGTTCTGCCTAAAGGTGAGAAACAATAAAGGAAACTGCATAGAAGAACTTCAGCATGTCTTTCTTGGTTTTTGGAGTCTGACACTTAATGTCTTTTCAATAGTACACTTTTTAATAAAAACTCTTTATTATAAACTGAAATGGTACATTCCAGAATGGATGACATCAAAACCAGACTCAGGATTATAGCCAAGAAAATTGCCACTAGGGCGTGGGGTTTCAAATGTTATGGTAATGTCACCACCTAAAATGATAAGTTTGCATGAAACCCATCCTCACCTCCTTAATAAAATTAATGATTTCATTACAGTTAGTGTTCTTTATTTTCATAATTACATTTTCAAATGCATATCATTGGGAATTCTGAAATTCTGGTATGCTATGCCGGATATAGGCTTAATCAGACAAAACAAGAAACATAGCTCACAGTGGGTTTTGATATTGGTCCCACTTCATTTGCATGTTTGATTAATAAGAAATTGTGATACCTTGCCCCCAATTGTTTTCACTCCCTGGAATCCTGATCCATAGTTTGAGAACTCCTACTGTATAGATATCTGCAGGTAATAAAGTGATATAATGATATGTTGGAATAATCTTGAGGGACAAGGTGAAGAGATGCTGCCTAGGGAATAAGCAGACAAGAGAGGGAGGAGCCTGTAGTTGCTTAACAGTTAGAGAAAGAAACTTAAGAAAGACCCACCATAATTGATCAGGCTGTAAAAAACAATTTGTACTTTCAGACTCACAAGATTCTGTTAACATAGCCTTACAATAAATAGAATTAGCTCATCAGGTCATATTTCCTGTCTGGCGTACTTTGGAGGACATACAAGTGAAGCTAGACAGGTCCACAAAAGATCAGCAATGAAATGGAAAGTTAATCATCTGATTAAACCTGAATCTTCTGTTATTTTTTGGGAAGTTTCTTACCCCTGCAAGAGACTTCTGCGCTAACGTATTTTCTGCATTAGCCAATAAGGTACTACATAGCCATAAGGTAACTATCAATGGATCATTCACTCATCTGCAGGTAGCCCTGTTAAAATTTGCCAAGTTAAAATTGGCAACTAATCACAACTATGCCATCCTTGAACAGTTTGCCGAGTGAATAATTGCTAAAGCAATGGTGCAAAAGGAGGATTTTTTTTTCTCATTAAAAAAACAAAACTTCCAAACAGGATTTTTCAGTTTTAAATGTCTGTGTAAGTTCTTTAATATTTCAATGGTGTTAACCTAACAAACTGCTATTACATGGTGTACAATAGCTGGAAAATTGCCAGATGGCTATAGCGTTACTTGTAAATCCTATAAAATTTGGATATGTGACAAGAATGTGGGTGACACATTTTTTATGTGTTGATTGAGCTCATATTTTAAAAATTGTATAAAATAAACATCTCTGCCCTTCTTCCCAGCAGGCAGCACAGAAATCTGCTCTCCCGGTTCTATCTGACAGGTACATTTTGTTGTTTTTATGAATTATAAATTGCTCTGTGAAATGCTGAATCCTATTTATTGTGGCATATAACTCATAATTGGATTTTGTCCCTGAAGTATCTCCGAACTGGGGTATTAAACATTTTGCATGTTTGGATTTGTCATGCACGCATAGAATTTATTGTAGAAAGAGGTAAGTCATAGTCTTCCTGCATTTCATACCAAAAAACCCTGGTTGTGGCATGAAACTATGAAGAGATGAAAGTAGATGAATCAAGTAGTAAATGCATCAGTTTAGCAGTTGCTTTGTGAATATCTGGGCTCATTTCACAGCATTAAGGATGCAATTTATTTCAGAATTTCCTGTTTTCATTTTATTTGATTTTTTTTTATGGTGGAAATCATCCAGGTGTTGATCTATGTCCATAAAATGGTATATTCTCTTCCAAATGGTTTGAGACTTATTCTGTATTTTTTAAGACTGTTTTTAAAACAGTCATTGTTGATGCTAAATGATCCTTCTAATTTTGGCCAGTCTTTTTCTCAGGTCAAATTTCTATTAGTATGTCTGAGATGCTGCATTATTTATCTCTAAATGGCATTCAGACACATGCTTGTTTGTCAATAGATAGCTTTACCTTATGTAACTCTCAGTGAAACTGCTGGAATTTTAGAAAAGTCCTTTTGGTAACTTAGTTTTGATATTGTTTTAGATTTAGGAAATAGGGGGCATTATTAGCGGAAGTATATTTGATTGCACTTTTACTGAGAAAAGACTCAAAAGAACAACAACAAAAAATTATTAGATTTATATTGATCCAGAAATAAGGCACTGTGTCATGAATCAAAATAAATTTCCCCTTGTCCTCTTGGCAGGAATATCAATTCTTCTGCCCACACTCATATGCCTCCCCGAAAATAAGAAATAGTACACTTTCTAAGGCAGCAAAACAGAGTTTGTTGCCATTTAGAATGAATTATGCATTGTTCATGGACAAATTACATTTCTTTGTGAACTAAGCCTAAAACCATGAAAACAATCCCATCCCTGCTGACAAATGTTTGCTGATATGTTTACTTGATGGGAAGGGGAAGGATAAAAAAACCCTTCTTTTTGCAAATAGATCAAAATTTGAATGGTTTGAATTGTATCGAAGAGGAGGATTGGTCCTGAGAAACAGATGTTTGCAAGTTTATATGATAAATATGGGATTTCTAGGAAGAAAAAATGCTGCCATATTCCAGTTTTGAATGCATAGAAGGTTCCCTCTCTCCTTGTCAGGACTCCACTCCAATCTGCTAGCATAGAACAGATCCTACAATCTAGAATAGCCTGCTGCAATGCTTTGTCAGATGCACTGATCTACACATTTCATCATTCCAGTCAGCATGAGCAGGGATTGTGAAGTGGTTTAGTTAATCTGGCAGAAAGTTGGCTGCCTACTCTATGTACTGCCAAACAACATTTAAATGGACAGTGGGAAACTTATAATCCTTCAGATATTGCTGAATATTGCTAAACTGATAAATCTATTTGCAAATTATTGATCTATATGGTACATTAATGACAAAATAGTTAACAGGAAGAACAATAATAATAATAAAAAAGACAAGTTAAGGTTTCAAAACTCTATGTTAACAAATTGTTATTATAATCCACACATAGAAAATTTGCCAGAGTATTTTATCTATCCCAAATCATCCCAAAAATTAAGAGTAATTTGTCCTGGATCAAATGTCCATATTTTTTTCTTAACACTATATTTTATGGATTGTTGTTCAATTAAATATAGTTGTCTCTACAGTGGGTCTATCTTCCGAACACAGTCTATATACTGTAGAAGAGATTTCCAGTTAGGTATAATAAATTGATTCTCTAATTTCCCTCAGTCCTCATAAGAAAGAAAAATTTGTCACTTCCCCATTTAGTCAGGCTTCTAGTATTGTAAAAAAAATGCATGCTTGAACTTCAAAGAAATGCATAAAATTGGCTCAGTTAGTTGTCCAGTTATGGAGTCCATATCTCTTTGGTCTGCAACTTTCATATCAGAGTCCTTTTGTGAATCTAATTTCTCCAAAACTACGTGCCTCTGCATATTTTCCAGAGCCATTATTATCTCATTAGCCTTTTTTAAAAAATATTTCAGCTAAAAGTTGTATGCTACCAAAAAGTATTTTCTTAGATTTCAGCCACAATTGCTTGTCTGTAATTTGATACATTGCTACTCTGAAATTTGATCAGGGAACAAAGAACACTGAAGCAGAAGGAAACAGAAAAGATTATTTTCTGGATATTTCAATCCAAGATTAAAAGAAAAATTCAAAAGAAATAAACTCCAAATATTTGCATATACAAATAATTACAAAAATCCTATAGTGAGAATCCAGTAATAATCTAAATCAAATGAAAGGACTGTAACCATTCAGAAACACACCATGTTTTCTTATGGACAGAATGAAGGTTATTCAAAACAACAACAGAAATTGAAGGGAAAGAAAAAGAACAAAATAGGTAGAGTGCAGCAGGGGGTTGAAATAAATCTGCATTCAAACAGCTGATCAACTTTTAAAGACAAAAAGCAAAGTAAAACAATAAATTCAAAAAGTTAAAGTTAAAACCCAGTCTTGCTTAGAAAACAAAACTGCTGACAGGAAGATGGATTTGCCCAATGACTTTCCAACCACTCCCAGAGAGACTTGGAATCTTCAAGACTCCCCTTCCCAGGTGGGTCCATGGCAGTCCAAAAGCCATCTTGGGTCATTCCTAAGTACTCCCATACAAATCCAGGGAGCAGCACAGCCAGAGAATCAGCTTTGGCAGCAAAAACAAGCAGATTGTTGGCAAGAAAGAAAAAAGCCCCTTACCTTCAGCAGTCACCCATACACTGACTTTTGTACTCTGTAGCATGCCAATCTTTGTCTAATGCAGTGGTGAAATCAAGCAGGTTCTGACAGGTTCTGGAGAACCGGTAGCGGAAATTTTGAGTAGTTTGGAGAACTGGCAAATATCACCTCTGGCTGGCCCCAGAGTGGAGTGGGAATGGAGATTTTGCAATATCCCTTCCCCAGGAGTGAGGAGGGAATGGGGATTTTCCAGTATCCTTCCCCTGCCACACCCACTAAGCCACGCTGACAGAACCGATAGTAAAAGAATTTGGATTTCACCACTGGTCTAATGGGCAGCTTTGTCTCTGGTAACATGTTTAGCTAGTTTAGCCAACACATGCCTCAGAGCCAAATAAGTCAATTCTGAAACAGTTGAGAGATATGAACTTAGGTGTGTCTGACAGCTTTGATGCTTTAAAGCAGGGGTCTCCAAACCTGTCCACTTTAAGACTTGTGGACTTCAACTCCCAGAATTCCTCAGCCAGTCATGCTGGTTGAGGAATACTGGGAGTTGAAGTCCACAAGTCTTGAAGTCGCCAAATTTGGAAACCCCTGCCCTAAAGAAAGGTAATAAAATCCATGTTAATGCTCTTCACAAAGTAAGAAATGCATTTGCCTATATACTGTTTTCTAATATATTGCCTTGAAAATGGCCCATGGTGAACTATATAACACAGTCAAATATTAGCAGAGGAACTATTTTATGACATTTTGTTTTACATCACAAACTGTTTTATGCTAATTTTATGTCATAAAATATTTTATAAAATTTGTGAAATTTCAATTCCCCAGGATTTGTGGGTCCTAGTTTTTGGACATATTTTATAAGGTGTGTGGTTTTTGATTCAAAAATTGTTGCTCTTTGATGCACTGTTTCAGTCAATTAAAGGTTGCAGGAAAGAGAATTTGAGTGAGTGAGTGTGTGAAAAAGAGAGAGAGAGAGAGAGAGAGAGGGAGGGAGAATTGATCTGCATGCCAATTATAATGAACATTGTAGTATGTGCAATAGTTGCTGAAATTCTCATTCCAAGTTTTAACCCATCCCAACATATCTTGCAATCAAGCTGGGAAAATGTTGTCAAACAGTTGCTGTGAGTGCTTAACTCATGCATAAGAAGCCATCTGGTTTGTTAATGAAGAAAAATATTTCTGTTTTATTGTTTGTTTTTTGACACTTGAATATTACATTGCCTTTAGGCAGTGAAAAACTATAAGGTACAAATAATTTCCAGCATTTGTTTTTTGTTTTTGTTTTTTTATAAAAAACATTATTTTTTAAAAACCAACAAACATACAAACAAACCAGGGGAAGGTTCTAAATTTTTTTGCTACCGGTTCTGTGGCATGGCTTATTTTGTGGGTGTGGGTTGATGGTCATGTGACAGTGGGTATGGGTTGATGGACATGTTACTGGGTAGGCGTGGCCAACTCATTGTCACTCACATCAAGGGGTGGCTCGCCTGGCCCCTCCCCTCCCAGCCCTTCCTTGTCACACCCAGCTTCAATGTATCTATAGTTCTGCAAAAAATTTATAATTTTAATATCTCCAAATCCAATTTCCAATCCAAATATCAAGCTCCATTCTGGGCTTTAGTGCTTTAACTTCTGTTTTGTTCTTCTCCCTCCATTAACATTCCCCAACGCTAATTAGCTGCTATTTCCTCACCAGGACTTCTTTTAAAAATTTTCAAATACTTCTTTTTTTCCTGTGAGTTGGCCAATCACTTACCCAGTACCAATACTCCATCCAAAACACCACTCCTGCACAAATCTTATTCCAGTTGCCCCAGCTTCATGATGGGCTGCCTGATGCCTGCTTGAAGAGTTTCCTCCAACTTCCGAGGAACTTGCCTGTTCCTCTTGGTCATCTGAGGTGCCTCTCCTTCTTCACTGTCCCTACAAAACGGATCCGGTCTGAAGACTCCCCAACAGCGGTTTGTCTGGATGGATTTTTGCAAGGCTCATTGGAGCCTGCTGTTTTTCAGCCAGTCTCGCTGTGGCGCTTCCGGTTCTCCATTTCCAGTATTTGTAATAGCTCCAAGTACTCTTATCTCCATCTGGTGATGAGGGCAGTTCTTGTGTTAGATGGCTTCTTCTGGCAATGGTTTTTCATAGCAAATAAAAAAAGTAAAAAGAAAGAGAAGAAAGGTATTTTTTCTAATGTCCAATGTTTTTATATGAACAACAAGATTTTATAGTTACCAGCATTGCAGCAACCAGCATTAATAAAAACTGGTTAAAATTCAGTTTTTCTCTAAAACACGGATTTAAAGGTCAATAAAAATCATTTAAAGAATGATTCATTTAAAATCACTCTTATAACAATGCTATTTCGTTATACTATCAATTCAAACCAATTAATCAGAAGAATTGTATACTTCAGTAATTTCTTGTTGTCATTAGGGATATAGCTACTGTAGTGCAGAATTATTTTAAATTATTCTGGATAATTAACCAGTGTTATTTTTTGTGTCTGGGCTTCTAATGCCTTGTGATAATTGTACAAGCAGGAATAAAACTATCTTTGTTTATCTCTAATCAGTCAACACTTAGTTGTATGACTGAATTTATAAGTATTCTGAATATCATATATTTGTTCAGAATTATAGAAGTTAATAGGATCCACTTCCACTAAAATTGGGAGTAGAGACAGCCATCTAGCATATTCTTCACCACAGAAACTTCCTGAATGATTTTTAACCAATCACTCTCATGTAGCTCAACCTTTGGCAAAAGGTCATTCTTTTGGCAAAATACAGGAAGAGAGATCTCTATGTGTTGCCCTTCATGCTGCTGAATAAAAGACAGTACTTATTTATTTGATCCATTTAAAGGACTGCTTTACTCAAACAGCAAACGCCAACAAACAAAAAATACTATATAACATTAAAGAAAGAACACAATATATAAAATGACAGTCAACTGCAATAATTAAAGAACCAAATTGAGCCTCCACTTGTTTGGATCCAAATGCCTGAGGGGAAAAGCTAGGACATAAAATTAATAAATAACAGAGGAGGGAGGAAGGGAGAAAGAAATATAATGTTATAAACCAGCTTATCTAAGAAATATCAATTTGGGCTAATACAAGAAATGGTAATATTTAGACAAACTCTGCCTCATTTTCTTTTAGTTAAACTTTATTATCAACTCCAAGCTTACAATCTTTACCTTCACAATAGAATGCTTTATTATCAACTCCAAGCTTACAATCTTTACCTTCACAATAGAATGCTTTATTTTTTATTGGCCAAGTGTGATTGGACACACAAGAAATTTGGTGTATAAGCTCTCAGTGTACATACAAGCAACAAAAGTGATAAGTCATAGATCATAAAGCATAGTTATAATCATTAATCATATGTCTTATGACGTTTATATTATTCCTTTTCACTATAATTTATTCTTTATTCTTAAAGAAAACCTGCACATTTGTATTTTTTGGTAGCTGTGATTCCAACTTATCACAACAGTAATCACTATTAGAACATCTCAATAATCAAAGCAATCCAGTTAAAGCTTTATCAGCAAGATCACAATTTGTTAGCTTTGTGTAGATTTGGGGGATTATTTTTTTTTGGTACTATGTGCTGTGCAAAATACAGATGAAATATCACACAGAGCTCAGTCTTTAAAAAAACAGAAAAAGTCATACTGTGATTGTGTTTGCATATGGCCCCAAAATAAACTATGCTTACTCAGAAAATACAATTTTTAGAAGAGACTTCAAGAGACTGCAAATAATTTCAGATGAATTAAACATGTGTCTTTAGTTTCCCAAGAGACAGTCAAGGATTGATTAGGTAATTTTTTGACCCCATTTGACCCCCACAAGGATTGCACCTCACAAAGAATGTATGTACTTTAAATCCACATTTTCAAAGCCAAGTAATTATATCAGATTCTTAAAAACTAATATCCAGAATTAATTTCAAAGAAACCCATTAATTCTATATCCCAAGTTCCTTACAGTCTGCTAATTGCATAGCAAACAAGTTCTTTAATAAAAATGGGATGAATGCAACATTTTTTTCTCCTTTGGATCTAAAACACAGTTGAAACCTGTGGCATATGCTTTCCATGCTTAATCTTAATAATAATAAATATGCATAATAAAACTGTGACTTCTTTATCTCAAATATGTAAGGGATAATTTCAGTGAAGGCAATTTATGAAACAGTGATAAGCACTCATATTATCTAAATCTTAAGCTTAACAAAACAAAACAGAAAACTATGTGGCTATTTGACCTAATCTAGCAGATTATGTCCTTAGATGATACTAGCAGCCCTTAACCTGCAGCGGTTCATTTAGTGACTGTTTGAAATTGCAACACTGAGTAAAGTGACTGATGACCATTTTTCGCACTTATGATCAATGCAGCAGGATCATCTGATTAAAATTTGGGTGCTCGGCAACTGGCATGTATTTATGACAGTTGCACTGTCTTAGGGTCATGTGATAACCCTTTGTAACCTCCCCAGATGAAACAAAGTCATGGGGGAAGCCAGATTCATGTAAGGACTGAATTTAAGGACTTACACAACTGCAGTGATTCACTTAACAACTATGGCAAAAAGTTTAAATGGAGTGCAACCAGGGTTGGGCTGCTGTGGGTTCACAGGGGTTCGGGAGAACCTCTAGCTAAGATTCTGTGCAGTTCAGAGAACCCCCAAATCCCATTCCTGGCTGTCCCCTCCCACCCTGCACTGCCCTTCCCAGGAGTCCCCCATGCGGCCCATTTTGGATGCAGGTAAGTGCAGGGCGCACACGGAAGCTTGGGGAAGGTGAAAAACAGGCCTACCGGAAGTTTAGGAAGAGGGCCTCCTGATCCTGGGGAGGCCATTTTCGCCCTCCCGGTGGCTCAAGGAAAGCCTCCTGAGCCCGAGGATGACAACCTCCCCCACCCCTTGGTGCAGGAGGCCGACTAGGTCACATCCACCATGGCCACACCCACCCAGCAACTGGGCAGAGAACCCCTTGCTAAAATTTTTGAAGCCCACCTAGGTGCAACTCACTTAGCAACAGTCTTGCTTAGCAATAGACGTTTTGGGCTCTATTGTCATACCTGTATTAAAATTTTCAGACAAGCAAACTAGGCCTTATTAGGCACTTCAGTAGTATTAGAATAAAGCCACAATAACAACAAAAATTGTTCCCTCATTTTTGTAAAATCCAGCTATAAATTTAATCTCTTTTTCATCCTTTGTGTTATATACAGATCCTTAGTTAAGAGCAATGTTCTTCCTGGCTTGTTAACTGCAATTTGTTTCTAAGCCCAGTTCAAAGGGTTGGTGTTTCCATTGAAAGCTTGAAATTTGGGGGACTAAGAAATCTTAAGTGCTGCTGCCATCATATAAAGTTGCTACTCTGCTCCATTCCCTCACTAAACCTCATGGCATTCAGAAACAAACTAGAAACATTTTTACACCTGTGTCAGAGTTTCCTGGCAGGGGGAAACAGAAGCTGAAGGTGGGTTTTTATTACTGGGCAATTAGTCAAAAAGAAAGGATTTAAATACACCAAGAATTAAATAAAAGATTCAAAGACTCATGGTCGCAATACTAATTGCCTCCTTCTCATATCCTTTATGAGGAAATAAGTATTGTAGTGTAACATGTAGTTTGACCCCTTAAAAATTAAAAACCCCTTCAGATTAAATTTAGCACCAACCAGCTGTCTCTTATTATATTTGAATATCTAATTTTAAGGAGATTTGGAAGCAAATAGAGTTCAAAGCTAATTCTAAAAAAGGGTTAACTCATACGGACCGGGAGTCTTAACTGCTCAAACGCAGCTGATGCAAGGTCAGTGGCAAACACACAGAGAACCTGGGGGTTACTTTATTTTTCTTGCGAGTAGGTCAAATAAAACACTGCTGATATTCCATTTATCTGGTGTGACAAGCAAACACTTGGCAGCAAGTACAGGCATACCCTGGAATCTGGCATCAGTCTCCTAGCACAGCTGTCAGCCTGCTGACTAATCACTTCTTCCTGAAGTTAATGCAACTCTAGCTTTTTAACACTCTTTCATCTCACATAGCCAGGCACTCGGTCCTTGGAGAGAGCTATTTGTTTTGGTAATGCAGTAATTAATTATAACTTTTTTTACAGTTTTGGCAGCAGGCTACTTGCCTGAGTTCTTTTTCTGTAACATTTCTGTAATATTTACAGTGTGGTGGTTTGTAGCTGGGAATTAGTTTCCTTGACTAATTCAGGTTATTTCCTCTAAGGGAGAGCTGGAAAATATTCATTCTGATTTCATTATTGAGGAAGGTTTACAGTTTTTTTTTCATTTTTAGCACTTTGTTTAGGGATTTTGTTTATTGTTTTAGATAATATTGCCTTTGAATACCACACACTCTGTAGCACACACCTGGTTGTACAAAGAACTGTTGATTTTGCTTTGGTAGTGCTTCGGTATGCACTCCTGGGTGGCACATGGCATCCAGTCAGTATAACTCTGACTTGAGCATCCCAAGGACAAAGTCAAGATACAGGTGTGGCCAGAGAGATGAGCTTATTCTTAGCAGATAGGGCTTCTTTTTTGTGGTTCAGCAAAAATGGAGAACTACTTCTCATAAAATCTTTATATATCCTTAAAATGTCCTTTCTTGGTTCCTGTGACTTTTCTCTGGTGACAACATATCCTTTTCCCCATTTCTTCTGCTTAATAGCTACTCCAATGACTGCTATACACTGATCTTTAACTTTTAGTATTTCCATTACTAAATCCCTCATGTTTTATTTTTTACATTTTTATATGCCGGCACACCAGGGGCCTTTCATAGGGCATGATTGTATGAATTACATAAATTCACAGTTAATGAATTAGTATAAAAACAGTCTTCAGAATTTTCATGATTTCAGTAGAATTGTATCATACATCGATCAATGAGGTAGAAAATAGGATTGCTTTCATTTTTTGCAAATTCAAAAGATGCTCAGCAAAATCAACAAGAAATAGTACTATTTAGCTCTCAGATTTAGAATAGGACTGCCAGGTTCCATAAAGATGAGAATTTCCTTACCTTTAATGACAATTTTGACATGGGTAGCTTTTCACACTATAGTGTGATTGAAAAGTTTTCTACTGAAATCATGGCTTCAGCCTCTTTAACCTCTAGCTATTAAAATTCAAGAGCATTCATCTGAAAGGAATCTGACAGGCTATATTGTTTGGGGTGCTTCCAAGCAAAATAGCACTCCAACAATCTGATTTTCAGCGAAAGCAACTGGAAATTAAGGAAGTTGTTCTTAAATTAAGTTGCACTGCTGCTAAAATCACATTTACTGTATCTAAGAGGACAATTCATTTTTGGTTTGGCATTTTCTGTGAAGAAAAAAAGGATGCTACTACTGGTATATGTACTGCCTTGAGAAACTGCTGGATGCTGGATAAATTTAAGAACAGAATTACAGTTGCATTTTATTTTACTGAGTTCAAGCCTAAGTTTATAAAATACTCTGGGTGGAGATTGATCTTATCTCTGGCAGATAAAACAAAGGGAAAAAATACAGATTTACTACTACCATCATGTAAGAAAGTACAGTGAGGCATAGATACAAAGCCAATTGGAGAAACCTGTTATTTAGATAATGTATTATCTAAATAACTCAGGGGTAGGACCCCTGAGTTCAGGGATTGAAGTGGGGTCAACCACTACTTAATAACAGCCTTTGTTTTTCGAGAGGAAAGGCTAGTAGAAATTTTATACTTCAGATGAACCTGAAAATAATTGTGGCAGGAGGTAATAGTTAAATATAAACATGTAAAAATAAAACAGTAATATATTGAAATGCAGTTTGATGGGAAAAAATAACAATTGTACATCCATTAGGAAGCAAGATAAAATGTATAATGGTTGTTTAAGTAATTGGGTGATTTAAAGGGGGGGAAGTACGCTGGTGATATTCAGTTCTATTTCAGTGCAGGTAATACCTGTTGTGTCTCGCTCGCTCCCCCTGCCGCAGCCGGGCCCCTCTTATCTCCTGCCGGACGCTGATAGTTTGGAAGAATGTCCTGGCATGCCTCCAGCCCTCAGCCCTGGCACCATGCCCGGACAGGCCGAGCAAGACGAAGGGCCTGACGTGCCTTCAGCCCCCAGTCCTGGCACCATGCCCAGGCAAACGGAGCAACTAAACCCCTCCCCCACAGCATGTGAGTCTGAAGAATGTGAAGCCAGTCATGAGCTCAGATTACCAACAGCTGGAGGCTGGAGAGATCCTCGCTTCCAGAGAATTGAGAGGCGACGTCAGCAAAAAGAAGGGAGGGGCAGGCCTGGATAAGTGCTGAGTCATGGAGCCACACCCCATGGCCTATATAAAGGATCTGCTCTTCTGGCATTCTCTGAGTCAGGCAAAGTCTAACTTGGATTGCTGAAGTCACTTCCTGGTCTCCTGCCTGCCTTGAGAACTCTGATAGGACTTTGGCAGAGCTGCAGAGGCACGCTTGATACGGACTTCCCCGACCCGGCCGTCAGCGGAAGAGTGGGCCACGACAATACCATTGGAATCTGGAGAAAAGATAAAATATAAGTTTAGTTAAATTGATGTACTTTCAAGTTAGTGTCAACTCTTAGTGATAATATAGATAGATTTTCTCTAAAAACTATGTATATATTTGAACTGATACTAGAACGCAATAATGATTAAAACAACTGGATTAGAATCCCACTATGATGGGGATTATATAGATTACCAATTCCTGGTTAAAAGAATGGGAGTATGTGTGTATCAGTGGTGGGTTTCAATTTTTTTTACTACCGGTTTTACTACTATGGCTTGGTGGACGTGGCATGGCTTGGTGGGCGTGGCAGTGGAAGGATACTGTAAAATCCCCATTTCCTCCCGATCAGCTGGGACTTGGGAGGCAGAGAATAGATGGGAGCGGGGACAGTCAGAATTTTTACTACTGGTTCTCTGAACTAAAAATTTCCGCCACTGATTCTCCAGAACTGGTCAGAACCTGTTGAAACCTACCTCCGGTGTGTTTGCGTTTCAGAAACTACCAATATATATATTCTGGACAGTTTTGTAAGTTCATGACTCTTAATAAAGATTCCAAGTGCTACAATAAGCAGCTTCACTT
This sequence comes from Ahaetulla prasina, assembly GCF_028640845.1. Taxonomy (NCBI): domain Eukaryota; kingdom Metazoa; phylum Chordata; class Lepidosauria; order Squamata; family Colubridae; genus Ahaetulla; species Ahaetulla prasina. The sequence goes on along the minus strand of NC_080543.1, from coordinate 96,176,643 downwards.
AGTATAAGAACAGTAGATTGTACATGGATAATTTCGTGTTTAAATTTTATGTGGATTTCCTCTTCTGTGTGCCCAGCTAGTATTTCTTATTTATCTTTGCCTGAGCTTGAAAAGCCAAGCAGGATTGAAGCAGTTTTACATTCAGTTTTCCATTGTTTCTTACTAGAATAAAACCCCACCCAGCCCTTTTCACACCTCTAACCCAACATAGCTGTTTATATACAATGAAGTCTGAGTATTTTCTACTAAGAAAGTATTTTTATATAGAATTCTGCACTTAAGAAACATGGATCTTTGGACATTTGTTTCATGGTGAAATTACTCATAAATTTATAGCTGACTCTCTGAAGCATTGGTCTTACCAAGAACGTATTTGTTAGGACAGTAATCTGCTTTATTCTAGCTCATAAATCCTATTATTAAAGATCTGATAGAAAATAGTCACTTTGTCCATTATTACAAAACATAGGATTGTAGATATTATTATAAGTTCCAGCAATGAATATTTTTGAATTCCTGAATCCTAGTATAACAAATGTGTGTGGAAATGACAACAAGAGGAATATTGATATAAAATTGGCAGGATAAATCTCTAGATTGGACATAATAATCTGTCTAAGAGGACCAAATAAAAAATAAAGCAAAAAATAATAATAATGACCAAATGTCAAGTGAATCTCTTGAATAGCCCAGAACATAGGCTCAAGATCCAGAAGGATCTTGACAGTCTGGAACACTGGAACCCATCTAACAAAATGAAATTCAATACTGAAAAAAGTATGGTTTTACGCTTGGGCAAGAAAAACTAAATTTACAGAGACAGAATAGGTGATATTTGGCTCAATAGCAGTAATTGCAAGAGGGCTGTAGGAGTCCTAGTGGACAATCACTTAAATATGAGCCAGCAGTGTGCTGCAGCCACCAAAAAACCCAAGGTATTCCTAGGCTAATCAAATCTCCATATGTTAGTACCACTTTATAATGCCTTGGTAACACCGCACCAGGAATATTACATCCAGTTTTGGTCGCCACACTATAAAAAAGATGTTGAGACTCTAGAAAGAGTGCAGAGAAGAGCAACAAAAATGATTAGGGGACTGAAGGCTAAAACATATGAACAACAGTTGCAGGAATTGGGTATGTTTAGCCTAGTGAAAAGAAGGACTAGGGGTAACATGATAATAGTGTTCCAATATCTAAGATGCCTCTAAAAAGAAGAGGGGATCAATCTAGCCTCCAAAACACCTGAAGGCAGGACAAGAAGTAATGGATGGAAACTAATCAAGGAGAGAACCAACCTAGAGCTAAGGAGAAATTTCCTGACAGAACAATTAGCCAGTGGAATAGCTTGCCTCCAGAAGCTGTGGGTGCTTGATCACTGGAGATTTTTAAAAAGAGATTGGATATCCATTTGTTTGAAATGGTATAGAGCAATGATAGCTAACCTTTTTGCCATCGCGTGCCAGGAGGGGCGGTTGCGCATGTATATGGCCACACCCATAATTCTATGTGCCCCTCCCCTGCCCCCCACTCCTGGCACGCGATGGCCTGGTAGGCCCGTTTCTCTCTCTCAACTCATTCCAGAGCCTCTCTAGGAGTCTGGAGAGGGTGAAAATGGCCTTCCCCACCCCCCTGGAGACCCTCCAGAGGCTAGAAATGGCCCGTTTGCCAACTTCCGGTGGGGGCAGAACTGAGCTCACGTGCCCACCGCGTGCCATCTGTGGCACGCGTGCCATAAGTTCACCATCACGGGTATAAGGTCTCCTGCTTAAGCATGAGTTGAACTAGAAAACCTCTAAAAGACCTTTCAACTCTGTTATTCTGAGGCACATTGGGAAAACTTCACATATAATTGCACTTCAAGGTGTTGGTTACTACCTTTAAAGCGCTCCATGGCTTAGGGCCGGGGTACTTACGGGACCGCCTTCTGCTACCGAATACCTCCCACCGACCCGTACGCTCACACAGAGAGGGGCTTCTCAGGGTGATGTCCGCCAAGCAATGTTGGCTGGCGGCCCCCAGGGGAAGGTCCTTCTCTGTGGGGGCTCCTACCCTCTGGAACGAACTTCCCCCTGGATTACGTCAACTACCTGACCTTCGAACCTTCCGCCGCGAACTGAAGACCTATTTGTTTATTCGCGCGGGACTGGCTTCGTGATTTTTAAATTTTATAATTTTATAAATTTTAGAGAGTTTAAATTTTAATGGTATATTGTTTTAAATTTTAGCCGATATATAATAAGTTTTTAATCTTTGTTTTATTTGTATATTGTTCTATTTTTATTATGGCTGTGAACTGCCCTGAGTCCTTCGGGAGAAGGGCGGTATAAAAATCTAATAAATAAATAAATAAATACATACATACATACATACATACATACATACATACATACATACATACATACTAGGGATCAGTAGGAAAAAGACAAGATGGGACGGAGAGAAACTTTTAGTCTTTCAAGATTTTTGTATAGGTCTTGTTGACATCAACCTTCTAATCCAAAGAAAATAAAGTAGCATACAATTTAGTAACAATGGTGTCACATGCAGATCGATTCCAGCATAGACCATCAATCTCTCCATTTAGAATTTGGAGAGTTTGAAATTTAATTTAGATGTAAAGGGGTTTTTTATTTCCACTTCAGTATTCCTTTGCACATACAGTACATACATACATACATACATACATTTGTCTGTTTGTTTATTATGGTCATTGACTAGAATGCAACAATCAGCACAGATGGAATAACATAGAAAACTTCCTAAATTCTCCGTTAATGCAATTAACCTTCGCAGTCAATGTAACAAAATGTGGCTACATTTATAGGAATAGAATCTTCTTGGACTGATGATAATAATAATAATAGTTCATGGAATAAGTCAGTGCTGCCTGGCTATTTATAAATTGATGAGTGATAAAATGGGTCCCTGCATAGTATAGTAGGACATAGACAGTGGTAGACTCTTCTCAGAGGCACAACCTTTTTCTCATGGAAATGGTTTGTTTCTGCCTCAAGAACCATCATGTTCCGTGTCTTGTAGCTATCTTTCTGGCCTGAGGAAAGGGGTCATGAATGTTCAGGAAAACATTGCTGACTATTGATCCAGTTGGGCTTCTAGATCTCAGGTACAATGAATGCTCAATCAAACATATTGTTAAAGTGCCTTCCTAGAAAAACAATAGTACTATAGTTTTTGCAGAATGGTCTGAGTTCATATTGATTTATAATTGTCTGCAGGGAGAAAAGAACCCAGACCTTCTGAAACAGCTATCAAACTGGTGGCTTGCGGGCCGAATGCATCACGTGCAGGTCATGCCCACCCCAGCTCCACGAATGGGGAAAACGCCATGAAATGTCACACAAAGACAACGTGACATGACATGACATTAAAAAAAACAGGAGCCATTTAAAATAGAACCATGGCATCCTATCTGGTGATAAGCGCACCAAGAATGTTTTACAAATCATTGAGGGTATTTGCTCCTAGATTATCGGTGCACTAAGTTTCTTCAACTCCCTATGCCTATCAACCTGATTATAAAGTTTTCATTTATACTAACTCTTTCCAATATTCTGGATCAGTGTTTCTCAACTTTGTGAATTTTAAGATTTATCGACTTCAACTCTGGAAAATGCTGATATTTTACTTACCACTTTATTGGTAATTCATTTTTCATTCGTTGCTTCATTCGTTGCTGGGAATTCATTTTTTCACAGGATTGGGCCCTTTTCAGTGGGGTAAAAGTACTATAAGGTCCCAGCTAAGCATCAAACAGTTACATAGCATCAGTGGTGGGATTCAGCCAGTTTGCACCGCTTCGGAAGAACCAGTTGTTAACTTACTAAGCAGTTTGGCAAACTGGTTGCTGGAAGAAATCATTAGGGCAGAGAATATTGGACAGCCATTTGTCTGAAATGGTGTAGGGTTTCCTGTCTGGGCAGGGGGCTTGACTAGAAGACCTCCAAGGTCCCTTCCAACACTGTTATTATGTTATGTTAATATTTCAACCCCTTTTTTTGTTTTACAATCTGGCCATTCAACTAGCAACTGTACATTCCAAGTCAGTTTTCCTGAAGTTCTAAGTTGGATCCTAGTATTTTGAAGGAGAGACATTTTTACAGGGCCTTCTGGACACTATACACCAGACAGAAAGACAGAGAGTAGTGTTTTATTTAAGCTTCAGTTCATTGTGTCTCATATTCTGACTTTGATCAGTTGCTGGATCTGGAGAATGAGATACAACTTAATCGGTATCAGGGCTTTTTATAATTTCACTCAGCACATGACAGGAGGCTACTACCAAAGCTATGAGTTGGCTCCAACTGTCAGCCTTTTCTTTTGCTGGATTTGCATAGTTTGTGTGTGTTTTAATTTAAGCATGGGTGCTGCAGATAGTTTCTCTTTAATATTAGTTCTGTCCATGGCATAATTTGCCAACATCTATCATAGAACAATTTGTACAAGAAATATTATGAATTCAAAATAATTGAGCCCTCTTCAAAGTAAACAATATTATAATAAAGTTAAAATAATCAATAGTATATATTGTGGTAAATAATTATATGTTTTCTCTCAAGTGCCTTTTCTTTTTATATATATAATTGCAATATTTGTATAAAAAGGACAGGGGCTTGCAACAATATTTTACAGGGTATTCGCCAGCAGTGAAATCCACTTACCTTCGTTACTGGTACAGGAATGGGAGCACACTACGCATGTGCCTCTTCTGCACATGTGCAGATTCTTCTGCGCATGCGCAGATGGTAAAAGAAGGGACTTAATGACATCCCAGCAGGTGGGCGGAGCCTCCTGCTGCCGGCCCTACCGGTTTGGTGAACTGGATAGACCCGGGGGGATTTTACCGCTGGTTTTTGCCCATCTTTCCATTTGGAATGCTTCTGTTCATAGATCCAGGCAACCATTTTATTTAAGCAAAGTCTTCCATTCCCACCTATTACAAGTTTTCTATTTCAGTTTTCCAACTGGCATACCTTGAATATTGAGCAGCTTCACTGAGTTTATTTTGAAGTTTGGGATGGAGGGAAGATTGTCTAATTGGAAGGGAACCTCTGTAAATTCCATAAATAAATATGCTTATATATTATATGCTTATATCTATGGTGGACATGTCCGGCGGCAAAAAAATTCTGGCCAAATATTAAAAAATGGCTAGAAAAAATAACAGAACAGTCAGTTGAAAGCAAACCGGAAACATTTCTATTAGGAATCTTTACAAGAACATACACCAAAGAAATAAAATATCTGATTTTACAAATTATAACAGCTGCACGAATAACATATGCACAAAATTGGAAACAGGAAAAGATACCAACAGATGAAGACGTGATAGGGAAAATTTTAGAGTGTGCCAAAATGGACACGTTAACAAAAGAAATTAAAGAGAAAGAAGAGACAGATTATTATATAATCTGGAATAAATGGTATGAATGGCTTGAGTCCAGAAATAAAGGAAAAAAATAAAGGGGAGAAATTAGAATGTACAGAATGTGTTAGGAATGTACAATATGTAAATAATAAATATACAAGAATCTAGAAAAGTAAAGCTATTAATATTAGATAATTTAATGTAAATAAAGAAAAGGGGATAAGAAAGAAAATAAAATAACAAATGTGATATGGGGGGAAAGGTATAAAAGCAAAAGAAGATCACTAAGAAACACTGTTTAGAAATAGGAAATATTTATATGTTATATGTTGTGTGTTTGTCATTTTGTAAAACAAACAAACAAACAAATAAATAAATAATAAATATGCTTATAATTCCCACTTATTTTCCTATGAAATTTGAGGTTTTTCCTCCCAAACCAATGTCCGCACTTGAGTTTGTTAGTAAAAAAGGATTTTTAAGAAACAAAACATTTAATTTGTATTTTGTTCTGTTCTCTCTCTCTCCCCTCTCTGAATATGGGTTCAGCAGCAGCCCTGCTAACCAGCAGTCCAGTTGTAGAATTTTGGGTGTCTCTAACAAGGGTTCAAGCAGCAGTTCAAGCGAATCGGAGAGCAGTTCTGAATCTGATTCAGAGACTGAAAGCAGTTCCACAGAAAGCGACTGCAACAAGCAATCACATTGTTCCAGCCCAGAGGTAGTAAGTTAAAATTTAATTTCTAAACCAGTGGCACTTTTATACTAATAATATGTCTGGGACCAGAGAGCTTTAATATAGTATTTTGTTAAAATACTTTGTTTTTTAATATGAAAACACTGTTAGATACAGCACAGGATGACATTTTATGCAATGTGTGTGTGTGTGTGTGTGTGTGTCTGTGTGTGTCTGTGTGTGTGTGTAGGTCTTGGCATTTTCTGGTCTTTTTCCGTGTAAGGTTGAGTACTACATATCTATACCTATAAGTTAAGTTAATGTCTTTGGTTGTTCGGGTTTTCTCCCGTGTAAAATTGGAAGTGTCTTGGCGACGTTTCGATGAAACGTCTTGGCATTTTCTGGTCTTTTTCCGTGTAAGGTTGAGTACTACATACCTATACCTATACATATATACATATACATATATATATACATATATATATATATATATATATATATATATATATATATATATATATATATATCTTTGGTTGTTCGGGTTTTCTCCGTGTAAAATTGGAAGTGTCTTGGCGGCGTTTCGACGAAGTCTCATTCGTCATCTTCAGGCTTCAGCTTCGTGCTTCTGGGACAACTCCCAGAAGCACGAAGCTGAAGCCTGAAGATGACGAATGTTTCGTCGCCAAGACACTTCCAATTTTACACGGGAGAAAACCCGAACAACCAAAGACCTATATACAAACACCCGTGAAAACCTCAGAAAACAAATATATATATATATGTATATATATAAGTCTTTCCAGTCCCCATAAGGCTTTTTTTAAAAAGCAAAAAGCTATTGTGCAAAGCTTGGTGTAAATGAGAACTTTGTGTCCATTAAAACATTGATAGATTTCTGACATTGATGCGCAACTAAGATAGGTGAGAAGGCACACACACGTGTTTGTGTGTGTGTGCCAAATTGCAGGCAGTCGGCAGTCAGCAGAAGTAGCCTGCAATACTGCACTCTAATCGCTGTGCCACCATGGAGCACGTGCACACGCACACACACACACATGTGTATGCACACGCGCACACCATGGTTGTGTGTGTGCGCGCGGGCTCACCATGGTGGCACAGTGGTTAAAGTGTAGTACTGCTGGCTACTTCTGCTGACTGCCAGCTGACTGCAATTTGGCAGGTCGAATCTCCCCAGACTCAAGGTTGACTCAGCCTTCCATCCTTCCAAGGTGGGTAAAATGAGGACCCAGATTGTTGGGGCAATATGCTAACTCTGTAAACCGCTTAGAGAGGGCAGTATATAAGTCTAAGTGCTATTGCTAAATACTATGTATGTATGTATGTATGTATGTATGTATGTATGTATGTATTGTGTTGCTGATGATCATTCAGCATGCAGTTAACTTTCAGCCTGACAGATTCACATACATTTACATAAATACACACACACACACATAAAATTTTGTGTCTCTGTGTGTGTGTTTATGTAAACGTCTGTGAATTTTTCAGGCACTTTGAGTGAGGAAGCATCATTAATGTGGCTGACTAAAAGTTAGCAACACAACCTCAGATGTGAGCAGGTACATAAAGCTATTGCCACCAGAAGATTCAGGCATTGCAAAGAGATATACAGACATATCAGTGCCTCAAATAAAACTAATTATAGTTCCCTCCTTTAATCAACAGACAGGATGAAGTAGAAGCATTGAATAATGCCTTTCATTAGTATTGGGAAATCATTGGATAATTCCTCTCCTACCTACAGAAGATTTCAGCAACAAATCTGAATCATTTCATTGTACCTATGTATTTTGCTCTGCAGATGTTATTTATTCATCCATGTTGTTTAGAAAACACTCTTCAAAGATATATTCCTAAGGATGAAATTTAAAGTTTTCAAAAAATATTTTTAATATAGTAAATATTTTAAACCAGATTTAGTCAAAATAAAAATAGGCCTATAATCATCATTGGTTCAACCTGAACTATTTTTGTCTGTTTTATTTGAGCTGCTTATTGTTACCTTACTTGTTATTTATTTCTGTAACCTAACTTTAAATCAGAAGGCAGTTGTAAAAGCCATAATAAGATGTTTAAAACCTTTAAGTGTGTTATAAAAATGCATTGCAAGTGTGTCCAGAATCCATTTCTAGCAAGCTACATTTCAATGCTTTAATCTGTTGCTATTCTGTTGTCATATTGCAAGTGCAGAACAGCTCATCCTGTTTATTTTTTTAAGCTTTAGGAACTATGGAAATCAGGCTTCCCACTGGTAGTGTCAAAGTCTACAGTTACACTGTGTCTGTCTAGATCTAGAACAGGGGTATCAAACTTGATTTCATTAAGAGCCACATCAGGTTTGTGTTTGACCTTGGGGGCCCGAGTAGGCATGGCTGGGGTGGGCATGGCCAGCTCAACAACCTGCAGCCCGCGCATGGCCATTCTGGGATCCATTTTTGGATCTGACGGGCTCCTGCAGCCCTCTGCCAGTGAAAACAGAGCCAAAGGCTGCAAGGGGCTGTTGCAGCTGAAAACGGAGTTCGGGAGGGCCGCAAATAGCCCTCCTGAGTTCTTTTTTGCTGGCAGAGTCACTGTGTGCCGGTCCTTCGCTGTTTCCAGGATGGCCCCATGGGCCAGATCTAAGCACCCCATGGGCCAGATCTGGCCTGTGAGCCTTAAGTTTGACATCCCTGATCTAGAAGGTCTGTGCATCAGCCCAGTATTTCATCCCCTGTAGCAGAAAACAGATAATTTTTGCTTTGGGCTTGCAAAAATTCATGTAATGTTCATGTAGTCATAGATAGGAAAATTGTAAGCAATTATAAATGGAGGGAGGTACAGGTAGTCCTCAACTTACAACAGTTCATTTAGTGACTGTTCGAAGTTACAACAGCATTAAAAAAAAGTGACTTATGACTGTTTTTCATACTACAACCGTTGCAGCATCCCTATGGTCATGTGATTTACATTTGATTACTTGACAACCAGTTCATATTTATGACAGTTGCAGTGTCTGGATGGTGGTGGTCAGGTGATCCCCTTTTGTGACCTTCTGACAAGCAAAGCCAATGGGGAAGCTAGATTCACTTAACAACCATATTACTAATTTAATAACTGCAGTGATTCACTTAACAACTGTGGCAAGAAAAGTTGTAAAATGAGGCAAAACTCACTTAACAAATGTCTCACTTAGCAACATAAATTCTGGGCTCAGTTGTAGTTGTAAATTGAGAACTACCTGTATCTAATCCTTGCAGAACTGAAGCTACTGATTGACAGATAATATGCAAGTTCAGCTATATAGAAAACCTAATATTTTATTTTCTTGGAAAGTTTAATAGTTTTTTTTATCTGATAGTAATCACATTTTCAAAATGGCAAAGTTTTATATGCTGGCCATATACTAAATCTACAGTTCTTAAGGGGTCCCTAAAACTTTTATGTGTAAAGTTTTATAATATATTGAGATCCGGTTTGGGGTAGTGGTTGAGGCATGAAGCTAGAACTTGGGAAACTGAGTTCTAGTCCTCCCTTAGGCACAAAGCCAGCTGGGTGACAATGGGCTCTAGAAAGAAGGCAATGACAAAGCACTTTTGCTAAGAAAACTACAGGGACTTGTACAGTCAGTCACCAGGAGTAAACACTGATTTGAAGGCATCAAAGAAAAGTGTAATATGCTGTGTATTAAACTTTATTTTCTAGCCTGAACAGCCGTCTCCTAACAAGTGGCAATTGGATAAATGGTTAAATAAGGTTAATCCTCATAAAGCTTCTGCTTTGAACCAAAATGGATTGGAGGTCTTTCAGTATTACAGCAAACTAAAAGAAGAAAGGCAAGACAATGAAAATGTACCTCCTGTTGGACAAGCCAGTCTCCAGAAAAAAGATATTAAGAATCTTAATAAAGAGGAACTAAGATCTAGGACAGCTAACTTAGCCCCAGGACACAGGGGAGGAAAGCAAAAACCACTTCCTTCTGCTGCCTCAAAATCAGTATCTAAAAAACAGCCAAGGAGGACAGAGAATAGCCTGGCTGGTGATAACTTAAACAACCATGCAGCTGACAATCTTGATTTGAACCAAATTCATTTGGCAAATAATAACATTTGTAATCAGCCCAAGACTAGGCCTTGCAGCAGCAACATTGAACAGCAAAAAGAACCAGAGTCTGTTACTGCCGTGGAAAAGAGACGGACAAGAGGCTCAGGGAAAATAGCACCCAAGTCCAAGGAATTTATTGAGACAGAATCTTCATCTTCAACTTCATCTGACACAGAGTCCCAGTCCGAACAAGAGGAGTGTACTTCACACAAATTGCAGACCGTAGTTTCAGCATCAGCTGGAAGTGACCAGAAACAAAAGAATTCAAGCAATAATAATGGTTACAAAAAAACCAATAATTGTGGTGCCTTTAGTTCCATCAACACCAGAACTAGCAACGATATAGCAAAAGAGCTGGAAGAACAGTTCTACACACTTGTTCCTTTTGGCAGGAATGAGCTTTTGTCTCCTCTAAAAGATACTGATGATGTCAAAGCACTTTGGGTCAAAATTGATTTGACTCTGCTCTCCAGAATCCCGCAGCAATTACCTGAGGAGCCACTGATCATGAACACAGGAGTTAAAGAAGCCATTCAAATGCAATATAACATTGCTGCTGATCTGCCAGCAGAAAAAGTGGTTCCTAAATCCAGAAGAAAACGAAAGGTAGGTTTTATATGTTGGTCTTGAAAAGTAAATTCATGATAGCACTTACTGGATATACATGGGTATCTTGAGATATTTCGGGGCAGAGATACAAACTTTTTCTTGCATTATCTCAATTCCTGGGGGTTAGGAGAGGTTCAAAATCTGCAACATGGAAGTGCAGCATCACAACTGAAGCCCTGCCTCTTTTGTTATGTACGTGCAAATGACACAGTGCATATACAAGGCTTTGATTGTGACACCATGCTTGCCTTCTTGAGTTTTTGGCACCCCTGCAGATGCCACTACTTCAACTGAATCCAGAGTGAAAGAGAATGGAGCCCAGACCAGGTATAGTTTGAAATTTGGGTTATATCTACATAATCTTAAATGTCCATTTTTCAGTCCTGGTAGCTTTCTGTATTGGTTAAGGTTTACATTTCCTAAAAGCCAAAAGATCAACTACAAACGCTTGGACATCTTATAAAAATATGTGATGCTTGAGATAAAATCTGTATTTTTCGGCTTAGAATATGGATGTTGTCCTATTTCTTTGCGGTAGAGTTCTTGTCTCCTAAATAGTTTTTAACAGCTAAATATAACATGCAACCAATTTGAGAAACATAAGTCATTTCTTCATTGTAATCACTGGGAACATGATTATATTTTTATTTACCTTAGCATTGCTGGTTTTTGAACATGTATTTTTATTTATGTAATAAATTTCTATACTCTGTTCTATGATTTCAGAATGGCTTACCATAAAAATATTAAACAAGGATATACCAATAAATTAAAATAAGATAAAAACACATTTATTAAAAGTGAGAAAAATAAAGGAAATAAATTATTCATCTATAACATGCAAAAGATGTTTGAGATTAAATAAAGAAAGATTTTTGTATGAACTGAAAGAACTTGCTGTAAATGATAAGCATTTCATGGATTTTGGAGGGCAGGGCATTTTTCTGCATCATCTGCTTTTAGACATGCTAGTATCTTTTCAAGTAAAGAACATTATTTTACCACTGTTCCTTTACCATATGTTCTCATTGTTTTGGGAATAATGGTGTTTATGTATCAAAAGTAGAAGAGGGTAATTCCAACTGTTGCATTGATCCAGGCTGATTTAAACCAGTAATAGGAATTCACTTGGTACAATTCTGAATTCTCTCTACATATTGTTGCCCATCGTTGTATAATTATTCCAGCTTCACTCGTCTTCTCTCCACATGGAGAACTTTTCTATTTACATGGAGCCCTGGCAAGCCATAAAGGAAAGGAAAGTGTCAAAATCAGTGTCCTTTTTTATTTACACAATATAAACAAGCATGTACAAACAGGGAGAATTCTACATCACACTGTCACAACATCCATTGTTAAACAAAATAATTGGAGGATCCAATCTGGGTCAGTCACCTTGTCCAGAGATTTCGTCTTCTGAACTTTCAGATTTGTGCTGGAGCCATCTTCAGGGACCTTCTTTCTACCCTAGAAGAGGCCAGAGAGAAGTTCCTGAAGATGGGCTCCAGCATCAGTCTGGAAGTTCAGAAGATAAAACCTCTGGTCCCGGCAACCAAACCAGATTGGATCCTGCAACATTAATTTGGGACACATATGTTCACCTTCATTTGTGAAAATCATTGGATTCTATGAACACCTCTGAGTCCCAGACTCGCACAACTTGAAATTAAATTACTTAACTCATACAGTTGTGTATGCAAAAAAACAAAACAAAAAACTTTGTATTTATATGTGGATATTAAACCAATAGGGCAGAACAACTGCTGTTATATGGAAAGCCTGGATCATCTTCATCTGCTTAATATATGAATAAACTGGGCCATAGCCTCTTTCCTTAAGAAAGAATCCAAAGATATTGATTTTTTTATTTATACCCTATGAGTATCATTAAGTGTTGTAAGTGTTGTACCTTGATGAAGTATCTGAGAGCATATGCACCAAGATAAATTCCTTGTGTGTCCAATCACACTTGGCCAATAAAAAAATCTATTCTATTCTATTCTATTCTATTCTATTCTATTCTATTCTATTCTATTCTATTCTATTCTATTCTATTCATTCCAAAGTTAAAATAAAAAATACAAAACTCAAAAAGAAAAAAAATACAGAACACATGACAAAGCATTTAAAAAGTGCATCAAAAAGTCATTATATAGATATTATCCCCTCTAGTTGAATACTGATTAATATATTACAACGTAGTTTCAACCTCTTGCGAAACAAGCCCTCCAAAAAATTTTAAACTACTAAATCTATTTGCAATTTGTTGACCTGTTTTCTATATGTTATATTGATGACCAAGTAGTTAACACGAAGAACAAATTTAATGAAACAAAATAAAATTAAAGTTTCAAAACTCTCCGTTAACAGACTATTATTGTAATCCACTAGTAGAAAATTTACCACAGCATCTTATCCAGGGGTGAAATGCTCCTGGTTTGGACCAGATCACTCGATCCGGTAGCGATGGTGGCGGGTGGTTCAGAGAACCAGTAACAAAAACCCCTGCCCCCCCGCCATGCCCAGCTGAGTTTTTTTTTTTACTTTTAAAAGGATTTTTTCTTCAGTAAAGTAAAAGTTTTAAAAAAAGCCTCTGATGATTGCACAGCTCAGCTGGGATCATCAAAACCTTTTAAAAGCATTTTTTCTACAACCTCTTTGGCCAAAGAGGTTGTAAAAAATGCTTTTAAAAGGTTCTGACAATCAGGCAACTCAGCTGGGATTGTCAGAACCCTTTAAAATCTTTTTTTCTACAACCTCTTTGGCCAAAGAGGTTGTAGAAAAAATGCTTTTAAAAGAAAAAGAAGTGGCCACGCCCACCCAGTCACATTACCCCCCCAAGCCACGCCCACAGAACCAGTAGCAACAAATTTTATATTTCACCACAGATCTTATCTATCCCAAATCAACCCAAAAGTTATAAACAAATCATCCTGGGTCAAAGAGTCAAGTCCTTTTGTGTGTCTTCATCCACATCCAAAGATAAAGCTTTAGATTTTAACATTTTTTAAAGAATCATTAACGATTGATCAAGCTTTTGAGAGAGGAATCCAGCTAGGAGCTGCACATCTCCCCACCCTCTTTACTTAGGTTTCAGAGACTGTTCAGCCATCTTAATCTGTGAAATTTAGCCAGAGAACAAAGAACAAGAAAAGTATGTATGCATCTGTATTTTAACCCAAGATTATAAGAAAAGTTCAATGGAAATAAACTCCAAGTGTTTTACAAATTCAAAAAATATAGAATCCAGTGGTGAGAGTCTGAGAACTCCTCACCACCATCCCCCAAACATACTTTCCATAAGGAAGAGACAGAGGTTATCCAGAATGACATTTAACAAAAGAAAAAAGAGAGAAAAAGCAATTAGAGTCCAGCAACAAGTTGAAATAAATCAACACCCAGCCATTAATCAACTTTTAAAACAATAAGCAAAATAAAACAATGAAGTCAAAAAATGAAAGTTAAAATTCTGGCATGCTTAGAAAATGAAATTGCTTGACAGGAAAATGGATACGCCCAATGACTTTTCAATCGCTTCCATAGGGAATTAGTATTTTGAAGACACCCCCCCCCCTTTCCCACTGGGTCCACAATCAGTCCAAAAGTTGTTTTGGGTCACTCTTAAGTAATCCCATTCAAAACCAGAAAGTGGCACTGCCAAATACCTAGCTTTAACAGTGAAATCAGCAGATCGTTCGTAAGAGAAAAAAGAAACTCTTACCAAGCAGTAGCCATCATGAAAGGGGAGCATGATATTGATTGTTGAAAATGAAAGTGTTTATTGTAACTATGATTCTAGTGAACAAGAAATACTGATAGTAAATGAATGTTACATTTCAGATTGGCATAAGTCGAGCCTACAGCATTATAAAACACCAACATAGGAGAACTGCTAGAATATAAAAGTCATAGTTGTAAATGAGAAGATATACTAGGAGTTAAGGTTTGTGAGAATCAGTGACTCATCTAACGTTTGTGAAATTGACCCAGTACTTTAAGAGAAAACATCTTAGTGAAGTGGGGATCCCAGTTTTGCTCTGCTGATTAAATTTCATTCAGGCAAATAAAAATTTCATCTGCATGATTAGTAGCTTGAAAATAAAAATGTTGATGACTGTAGGCATAGCCAGACAAACACAGTAGCAGGTTTTGACAGATGGCTAAGCCCCTAAATCTAGCCATCTGTCACAAGTCACTTCTTCTCCAAGCCCCTTCTGCTCCCCGTGTTCAGGAGAGCAATTGGTGATAATTTTTCCTGCCAGCAGGTGACACTTGCTAGCGGGAGAAATGAAGCCAAGGAAATCCATCCATCACTATCCTTAACTTGTCCTGTGTTGAAACTGTAAGGACAGCATCATTTCTCAGCCTTGATACTAAAACAGAAGAGGGCTTGGCAACAGTTTTTATGTTGGCATCCTTTTTTGCTGGCTTAAGGACCAGTGCATGGCCGTCTGGCTGTGTCATTTGATAGCAGCTGTTGCTCCTGTGCTTTCTGCACCCAGCTGCAGACAACAGCAGCTAATGGTAGGGCATATTAATATGAATAATGACACCAGCTATTTCTTTGTTCCCAGGAGGAAAAAGTGAGGCAATACACTGGGATATGTAGGCAAGTCTCTCCTTGCTGGAAGTGTGGGCCAGGGATAGAATTGCAATAATATGTTTATAAGCTTGTGTACATGATAGTTCACTAATATCACAAAGTTTGAATGGACCTTATATAGAATCTTAATGGAGTGAAAAAAAACCTTCAGAATCCACTTCCACTAAGGCATCACTTCTCTGGAATAGATCTTGCCATACATGCTACATTTGCATTACATTGTACTATAAATTTTTGGCATGATGCAAAGACCACAAATTGTTTGTTAAACCAAGAGGGAACCTACAAACTCCTTTTCTTTGTAGCTTTCTTCATTATCTGGATTGGAACCTGTATCTTGAAAGATCCATAACCATGTACTGTTTGCCTTTAGGGCAAAGGGGTTATCAAAAAGTCAAGAGAGCAGTCACAACTATGCAACTAAAATTCTACTGCTTTTTTATGTGCAATGCATGTAAATAAGAGGTAGGACTGCCATCTTGACTCTTTTTAATCATCCTCTAAAGATTTACCTGTTAGCT
Organism: Ahaetulla prasina; assembly: GCF_028640845.1. Lineage (NCBI taxonomy): Eukaryota > Metazoa > Chordata > Lepidosauria > Squamata > Colubridae > Ahaetulla > Ahaetulla prasina. The sequence continues at coordinate 96,160,747 of NC_080543.1, read as the reverse complement.
TCAACTATTGAGCTAAAAGACTTGGTATACATCAGAAAATTAGCAGTAACTTAACATAAGGTAACACCATTAACATAAAATAATAGTTAATTTCAATGTTAACTACCAAACTTCTAAAATACAAGTTCTACAATGATTCTATAATTTTGTACCAAAATACCATGCATATGAGGTGTTTTTTCTGTTAGTATGAAAACGAGGAAGAAAACAGAGAGACTAAGAAGATTCACACTGAGCAAGAATGTTCCTCCAATTTACTTCCTTCAGCTCAAGTTATTTCTTCACCAAATCATTACAAAATCATTAAAAAAAGGTATGTATTATCTGGCTATCTAATATTTGATGTAAAATTGTTATTTAATATCAAAAGAATAAAAAGCTGTCAGAATAATTTTGTGGTCAACTGCTGCTAACCTAGTTATAACAACTCACTATATTTATTTTTTTATCACTTTTGTTTTGTTCCAATTAAACAGTATCAACAATGAGATAATGGGTATCAAGGCCTAAGAAAACATTTTAATGTGTTTTATCTATTCACTCATCTGCCAGCTTGTATATGTATAAAATACCCCAAAACATGCCTGGAACCATTGTGCTAGAAAAGCACAATCTGATCAACATTTTCAAACTGTGAATAACCAGAATATGCATAATGATATTGATGTAATTGAGTAATAATTGTGTTAAATTGGTTAATTAAAATTGCCACTTTGACATGAATTTTAGGATGGAACAGGATATAGTCAGAACTTGATAGGAGGAAATAAATTTAACAAATAAAAATATTAAAAATGTTCTAAATTTATGAAATGACTTATATTTCCAAGATAATTTCATTTCTCATTATCTTTGATTCATTAAAATGAAATTATAATGTATGACAGTTTGTCATGACTAACTCGCCATGACCAACTCGCTACAGTCAAATCATTATGGCCAACTCACAAAGGCCAACTTGCTGCAGGACAACTTGTTGCAGGACAAAAGTTACACTAATATCAAAGAAATGGTGGAATAAAATCATTAAAGAAAGAATGCAAAAGGAGGATGAAATGTGAATGCAAACATTAAAACTATATTTTATTTATTTTAAATAATTAAATATTATTTTTAAATTGTCCTGCAGTGGGTTGACCCATGGCAAGTTGGCCATGGTGAGTTGACCGCAGTGAGTTGGCTGTGGTGAGTTGTCCCATTCCCAATGTACTGGTATCTTTTAACCAGAATAGTGGCTTTTTGCTCTTAATAAAGTACATTTTCACCAATGAAGGTGGCAAAACGAAACCACCCTTTTGAAGTATTTTTAAGGACTTCCTATATTTCAAAATGACATTTTCTGAAGTAGGTTGATAACTTCCTTTTGATTTTCTCAGTAGCTATGGTCCTGCTAATATTCCATCATATCAGTTTATTTGTTTATTTAAAAGACTTATATGGGCCACCCATCTTATACACCACAATTCTCCGAACTACTCAAAACCCTAACCCTAACCCTCTGCCATACATCCACATTTGATTCCACTGTGCCCCAACCTCACCCTACTCCAGTGGTGAAATCCATTTTTTTTTTCTACCGGCTCTGTGGGCGTAGCAGGGGAAGGATGCTGCAAAATCCCCATTCCCTCCCCACTCCTGGGGGAAGGATATTGCAAAATCTCCATTCCCTCCCCACTCCTGGGTGAAGGATATTGCAAAATCACTATTCCCTCCCCACTCCTGGGGGAAGGATATTGCAAAATCACCATTCCCTCTCCACTCCTGGGGCCAGCGAAAGGTGGTATTTGCCGGTTCTCCAAACTATTCAAAATTTCCACTACCGGTTCTCCAAACTGCTCAAAATTTCTGCTACCGGTTCTCCAGAATTGGTCAGAACCTGCTGGATTTCACCCCTGCCCTACTCCAATACTTGATCCAGCCCTTTAAGACCTTCTCAAAGCCTAGCAGCAAGGAGGCCTGCCAGGTCACAAGGAGAACATCGTTCCATGAGGGAGCAACTGCTATAGAGAATCTTTCTGAGTGCTATTAAACGATAACATTTAAGGGAAGGGCCTAAAGTAGACTCACCTTATCTGACTGGATAGAATAGTGGACTTTTTCAGTTCACTAAGTATTAGGTTAGTTCCTAATTTTAGTTAGATTGGAGTTCTATGCAACAATTCATTCTAAAACCTTAGAAGAATCAGAATAAACTAAACTCAGTGCATGAAGAATGTCTTGTCTTTATGAATTAAAACTATTAATTAATAGATGATATGTAAGAGAAGCTGGTGTCTGCCAGAGTGTCCAGATTGGAGTGATGAACTGATTTGATTTAAATGCATCTTACTGTTAATTTAGGCTAAGATTTTAATGATGGTGTTTGTTTACCAGAATCCATTGCAGAGTGTCTGATTTCACTCTCTTTCCTTATGTATTTTTCCCCATGGACTACAGTCGAAAACAGAGACTAACAAAGGCCCATTCCTATTGATAATGACACCACATGACCGTATCTAGGAGCCTCTGTGTGTATTACAGCTTAAACAGTGTGTATAAATTAAGGGAGGTCACAAAATAACATGGGCATGAGAAAAAGTAATTGTGTTTAGTATTACATGTGAAATCATAGCCATCAGGGAATAGCTAGCTCAGCTGTGTTTCTGCTTAGCCTCAGTCCTAATTGCACTAGCTAACTCAGTTGATAGACTAGAAAGAGATCACAGTTAAAAAATCTAATTTGAGTGCTTAGAAATAAAATTCAATAGTGGCAGAAATATTTTCTTGGGAAAGATAAAGTATGCTTAGTGGATATTATGATGATGGAGGTGATGTAGTTTGAAGTTTGCTCTCTGACAAAAACAATGTGAAAAAATCATTAAAAAGCCACATCTGACATTAAAAATAAATAAAAGCAAACTATTTAGCCACTATCTTGGACTATCATTTGCTTTTTACATAAATCATAATGTTTGGTAGGCATTTGTCATTACTTTACACATACCAATCTTGCTATTCCCTTTCAGTCTAAACAACATTAAGCAAAGCACAGAAAATAAGTTTAAGAAGTAGCAAAGAAATAAATGACACAAATTAAAGAAAAGACAATATAACTAAATTTAGTTTACACCAATCTTATTTTTTATTTATTTATTTATTTATTTAATTTACATTTATACCCCGCCCTTCTCCGAAGACTCAGGGCGGCTTACACACTATGTCAAGCAATAGTCTTCATCCTATTTGTATATTATATACAAAGTCAACTTATTGCCCCCAACAATCTGGGTCCTCATTTCCTCTCAATCAGCTGGGACTTGGGAGGCACAGAATAGATGGGGGCAGGCCAGTCAAGTATTTTTACTACGGTTCTCTGAACTACTCAAAATCAGAACCTGCTGAAACCCACCTCTGTTTTGTATCCTTGCAAGCCCCACCGTTCATTCCATTGTATCCGTATACTGCTTTATACATTGAATTTTGCTCTTTAAACGTAATAATAATATAGTCTTTAAGATACCATCTGTGCAAGAGCCACAGCATCAGTTCCTGTGGACTATGAAAGGAGTCTGTAATGCTTGATGCCTGCAGAAATAGACCCTCTAAGGGGGAGAAAAAAGATAGAAGCAGATAATTTGTAACAGGAGTGTACTGAGAAGATTATGTGGGCTCAGGGGCTGCGGATTGCCTCGAGATGCTTGTAATACTTAAAACTAGGACTATCTGGACTAAAAAAGTCCACATTCAGCAAAGAGATACATAAAGATCTCTTTGGTTCTATGTCACGGGCATCCAGTTTTTTGCAGTTCGGACATGTATTAGAAGACTTGGTTTATTTTCTCTGTTGTCTTCGTTAACTAGATTATTATACATTTCTGTCTCCTTGGGTTCTGTATTAATAACAATAGCACTTAGACTTATATACTGCTTCATAGGGCATTTCAGCCCTCTCTTTACAGTGGCAGCATATTGTCCCCAACAATCTGGGTTCTCATTTTACCCACCTCGGAAGGATAGAACCCTAAGTCAACCTTGAGCTGGTGAGAATCAAACTGCTGACAGTCAGAGGAATTAGCCTGCAAGACTGCATTCTAACCACTGTGCCACCCCCACTCCTCAAGTTGTTAAGTTATTTAAGTGCTAAGTTTACCAAATGCAGAGAAATTCTAGCTCCCTATAAACACATGTTCTGTTTAGTCCATGTGATTTTATAAAAAGTCACTTATAACTGTAAAACAGTGCTCCACAGCTTACATTTATTTTTAAAAACCATATCTTATTTTCCAACCAACCTTTAAAGCATTTCTATATAAGTATTTTTAGTATACATTAACCATAAATGTGAGGCTTGTCCTAAAAGGAAAGAGGAGAAATGTGGTCGAATTTGTCCAACAACTCTTGGTACTCATGTTAAAACCTGTTTCCAAAAAAGAAGAATAATTAACCAAGTTCATCATGAAGTTATGGGAAAGCTGATAATGATCATAGTATAAAAATATGTTCCTCATTCTGAGTGTTTTGACTGTCCATTATTGTAATTTCCATTTGTAGTTTGGCAACACCAATAAATAAAAATGAGAAAATGCTTCAGTCACCTAGTTCTCCCTTCTCTGATGCATCAAAGTATAAATTCTGTAATGATGATTTAACTTCTAGCAAAATAAATGGTAGCGACCCTTCGTCTTCCACATCCTCAAGTAGAAAGCACAAGAATGAGATAAGATCATGTCTACATCCTGGAGATTTCAGTGTAAGTTCTGATCACGATGTATTTAAAGTACTTAAATATCCATTTTGTTTGTTTATAACCCTTTCCATTTAGATCAGGGGTGGAGAACTATGGCTAGCTCAGGAATTCTGGGAGTTGGTCCACAGGTCATTCCTCACCCCTGTTTTAGATGCTTTGGAAAAGTCTTTCTGAGGATCCCATCCCCCTTAGAATTTGAGTATTGGGTGAGAAAACCTTTGATTCTACTGACATTCCAACTTTGTATGCTGGCATTATTGTATGCTATTTGGGGAATGGAGAAGAGTGCATTAAAAATTAATTTTGTGAAAATTCGCTGGAGACAATGTTAAATATTAAATATGAAAATAATTAAATATGATTAAATATGGAAAAATACACAGTACATTGAACCTGCCCTATTTTGAATAATGGTAGGGCTGACCTTGTCACTTGGTTACAAGGATTGTTTATGGATGCATGTCCATGAACCCTTCCTAAACTGGTACCCTCTAACTGCTAGAACTCAGCTCCCTTCATCTACAGTGAAACTTAGAAAGTAGAAGAACCTATGTGGAACCTATTTTCCACAACCTATGTGGAAAATATACAAACGGGTATGTTTACATTGAAATCTCATTTTGTAAAGCTGTACATATTTCACTATGATTAATCTTATTCTTCTCTCAGTTCAATAAAACTTAAACTTCTTAGTAATTTTGCATAGAATTGTACCCTAAAATTCATAAGATTATGCTCATGTTGTCATCCTATGCATGTATTATCTAGAAGAAAGTTTTACTGAATTCAGATACCCTTTTATAATAGATGTATGTAGCATAGGATTCCACTGAAAGAATTCTCTGAGCAAGAAACAGGAGAGATATCTGCAAATAGATTTGGTTATTTATTTTCTCAACATACAGTTGGAAGGTTTATAAATAAAAAAAAATATCCATACTGAAATGGTGGTTGTTTTTGTTCTGAACTGTAATTGTTTGCATCCATAAAAAATACTGCATGGGGCAATAGTCCCTAAATGTAATAATACTTCTAAACTTGTTTACAATTATTGTTAATGGCTGAATTCATGATTAGTTGCTGATTGTTAATTTTACTATTTACTCAGAAAGCCATGTATATCAGTTCAGAAAATACTCTGTTCTGCAACAGGACACAGTGCCAAAAAGAACCATGGTCATCTATACTGACTGTGCCCAAAACCTGTAGGAAATCAAAACTCATAGTTAATGATGGGTAAGTCAATTGTTTCTTCTGTAGAAATTTTTATTTTCTTCCTTCCTTCCTTCCTTCCTTCCTTTCCTTCCTTTCCTCTCCTCTCCTCTCCTCTCCTCTCCTCTCCTCTCCTCTCCTCTCCTCTTCTTTCTCTGCTTTCAGCCTAAAATAAAATGCTCAAGACAGTGGATATATGTGGACTTCAAATGTACTTATAGAATTTTCTTCCATGCTTGTCAGAAATGCTTTTTGTGTGTCTGTGCCTACATGCCTGCGTCTGTATCTCTGTGTGTGTATGTGTATGTGTATGTGTGTGTACATTTATTTACAGATTTAACATTGTTTTTAATGGCATCAGTTCTAGAATCACTACAACCATTGCAAAAAATTATTATAAAAACAGTATTGGAGAAATTTTTTTAAATGGCACTTAAACATTTTTTGCAGATGATACTAAAGTTTTTAGATTATGTTAAGTAAGACTATTGGGAGTCAGAGAAGAAATCTGGTAAACTAGATTTTTCAGATTAAAACAATAGTAGTGAAATGATATCCCTATAATTCAGGTGATAGACATGATGTTTTAAAGTTTTATAATAGGGTTTCTATCATTAAGCAATGTCATATTTTATGGTATCAGTGATTTTGCTGATAAAACTTCCAAAGATTAATCAGGTCAAACTACAAACTACATCTTTATCTCTATAAGAAATCTTTGCTACAATTAAATTATTGCGATTAGTCTCTTAGCCCTCTTAGTTTCCTAAGGGATATTTTGTTTTATTCTCTTTTTTGCTCCCACATTGTTGGAAGTCTATAAAGATGGTCTATAGAGAATTTTTTTGCCTCTTTCCTTAGTAATTTTTTATAACTATAATTTTAAAACCTGGTAAATATCTTGAACAAAGTATCTTTTTAAAATATGAATGCTAAGATTTTGTAAACTGCTTTCACTTAAGGACAACAAATTTAGATACCTTTGTTCATTCAAGCTGGTTTCATTACAGCACATCATGCATCAAATACTAAATCATTAGCAGATCCTTGATACACAAATACATTAGATTCAGCAGAGATTGTCTTGGACATCACGAAAATCTATGGCATTGTACAGATAATATTTTTTATATATATTTTGGTTAAACTTGATTATTTCCTTAAATTTAGTTGATTGGTATTCTAACACACCAGCAGAACTTATATCCAACTGAATTATTTTTTTATCCTTTAGGATGTTATGTGGAGCTTATTAAAGATGTCTACTTTCTCCTTTTACTTAAGTTGATATTATAATCACTGCTCTGCTTTAGTAAGTAATATAAGAATTTTCCATGTAGCAGAGTGGCTGGAGTGGAACAGAATTATATGTAGATTATATTTATGCCTTATTGATCGTTTATGTTATATTTCATTCATAAAATTTGTTAACTACCTTTATTCTGAATAACTGTGGGTTGTAATGATTGTCAACATTCTTTATCAAAACATAATGCAATTGCTTTGCTCACTGACCTAATATCCTGGCCCAGTGCTCAAGAGAAAAAAAGAGGTTTCCAGAGCAGCTAGCAGAATTGGGTCCATCTGGGTCAGTGGTGGGTTTCAAAAATTTTTACTACCAGTTCTGTGGGTGTGGTTTAGTGGGCATGGCATGACTTAGTGAGAGTGGCAGGGGAAGGATAATGTAAAATCTCCATTCCCTCCCCACTCCAGGGGAAGGTTACTGCAAAATCCCCATTTCCTCACGATCAGCTGGGACTCAGGAGGCAGAGAATAGATAGAGGCGGGGCCAGTCAGAGGTGATATTTCCTGGTTCTTCGAACTACTCAAAATTTCCGCTACCGGTTCTCCAGAACTGGTCCGAACCTGCTGAAACCCACCTCTAATCTGGGTCCATCAGTGGATTTACTATTCCATAAGGCAGGTGCAATGACAAAGAAGCATGCTTTCTGGCTCCCATAAGATAACATGAAGATACTTGAGGCATAATTGTAGACAAGGGAGCCCTCAGATAACCCAGCCCTATTCTATGAAGACATGTATTGTGTAAATGGCAATCAATATGTTGAATGCAGAATGCTTGCTGGGAACCCAGTGCAATTCATCCACTAAAGTTACAATAGCTATACCAAGATGCAACCATAACTACTGTGCTGCTACATTGTGCACCACTTCCATTTCTTGGTATGCATAGCCCTATGTAGAGTATGTTGTAATAATCCAGGCAAACATTTTAAGATATTTAACTTCTCAAATTTCAGTGTAGCAATGCTATCAATTAGGTTCTTCATTTTTAGAAACTTTAGAATACATTTCTCATTTAAATTCTAAAAAAACTTTTATGAAAAAGAGATGATATTGTGCATATTAATTATACGTTGTCTATGATGTTTCTGCATAATTTGATACCTTATTTTTGCATAATTTTTCTCATGTTATTTGGAATCATGAAATTTTGACACGTATTTGTTTTGGAGATACCAATAAGTAAAATGTTTTGATATACCATACAAGGAATATATATCAAACTCAACTTTTTCTTATATTTCCTTTCATTCTAGACTACATAGTTTAGATTTTTTTATGCAGGAAGCTAAGAGAAAAAAGCATAAAGCAGATGCAATGGTAAGAATGTTTGAATTTCTGATACATTATTCCAATTTATCTGTACAATAAAACTTTCTTAGAAAAACTTCATTAATACTCATTTTTAAATCCTTCTAACTTGAACATTTCTCTTATTAGCACAGATTTAAATATAGTCAGATATGTAAACAATTATCCAAGATCAATTATCAGATACATTTGGGGTAAATTAAAATCTGAGATAGGTCAATTCTTTTTTTAAAAAAGTATTGTATGGTACAACACTGCATTGGTTTAGCAGACCCCGTTATCAAATATATAAAGAGTCATTTGTAAATTAAAATGCTACAGGCCAGGCCTGGGCTAAGATTTTCAGAAAACAGTTTGATCCAACACTGATTTCTTGGAACAAAGGAAGATAGAACACTGTTTGCAAACTCTCAATTTGTTCTATAAACCAGAGTTCCCCAACCTTTCCAACTTCACATCCCGGCAGGAGAGGGAGGACACGTGCCCACTGCTCACGCAAATTGGGTATGCAGGCATGCACTTACCCGCTGCTCATGCCACTTCTGTGGCCCAGTTCCGAATGGTTCAAGGCCCAGTAGTGGGCCATGGTCTGGGGGTTGGGAATCTTGCCATAAGCAATTGTGTATTACTTGTCCTCCCCTTGAAAGGTTGCAAAAATATTTTGCTTTTTGGAAAGCTTGCAAGAAGAAGGGGAAATTGCAATAATCATCCTTCATTCATAAAAACCTGTGCTAAACTCCCTAGCCATTTGTGAATGCAACCACAGCGTTAGATATCACCATTGGATATATCTGCAAGCTTCTCCTGATAACAGTGGGGCTTGATTTAATAATGCTATATACAGTATGTCTTCTATATAATGTACGTGAGAGAATTTCTTCCAGCTCTAGGAAGGAGACAATGGCAAATCACTTTTGAAAAATACCATGCCAAGAAAACTGCAGGAATTTGTCCACACAGTTACTAGGAGTCAAAACACTGACTCTCTTTCTCTTTCTCTTTCTCTCTCACACACAAAGAATAAAATGATTACTGATTAAATTAGAGGTGTTTAGGCTTCAAAGATTTACTCTGAACTTTGTGCCCAAACCATATATAATGCAAGGTCATATTTTTATAGTCCTGTTTCTCTTTGCATTTATTTCTTGTGACCAGTCCTATCTACAGGTATATGTCCCTGTTTTCATTTGTAAATACTACAGAACAGCTTGGCTGCACTGGTGTAGGCTTCATATTTCAGCATATTAAGGCCTGAATTTGTTTTCCTTTTTTCATGATGTGCCTTACTGAGCTAAAGATAAAGATGCCCTCAAATGGAGCACATCTCCTGCAAACATCCATGCAGTTTTCTTGGCAGCATTACAGAACTAATGCTTTCATCCAGGGCATTTGACATCCCAGCCTATCCAAGAGCTCTGGAATTTGCAAATGGTCTCACAGCCAAGTACTTATCACAGCTGACTGCTTAGCCACCAAAGTTAGTTAGGGGCTGCCACCTTCTGGATCTTGATATGTTACAAAACTCGTCATTCACCAGATATTCCTATCTTCTCTGCTGAGAAATTTACCTACTACAGATCCAGAATCTTAAATTATAATTGAAGGTTAGCATAAAATATTAACCTGTTCTGAAACTGAAATAGTGGTTTCTTGCTTCAAATCAAATTAGATTAAGTAGATGCTGTCTGATTTAGCAAGTACCTTGAAGGTGAAAATCTTATATAAATCTAAAAATAATCCAAACTAAACCAAACATCCTTTATTTGCTAATATAAATATTCTCCCTCTTGTATAGAAGACATTATGGTAGTAAGAACTCATTACTACTCTAGAATAGATACAAATACATTATTTTGTCATGCTTTTCCTGCTGGTTTTGTCTTGAAGGTGGAAAAATTTGGCAAGGCACTGAATTATGCTGAAGCTGCATTATCATTTATTGAGTGTGGAAATGCCATGGAACAAGGACCCCTGGAATCAAAGTCCCCATACACAATGTATGCAGAAACTGTGGAGCTTATCAGGTGCGTCTCTGACAATACTCCAACAACTGACTGGCACTTGTGCTTATGCAGTATACAGGTAGTCCTCTACTTACAACCAGTTTCTTAACAACCATCCAAAGTTATGACAGACACCCAAAAGCTACTTAAAACCCATTTTTGAAGTTTAAATGGCTGCACACACACACACCCATCCCACAGTTGTATTTTAGGCATTTGGCAACCAGATCACCTTTCCACTCATCTGCAGCATCCTGCTATTTGTACAAATTTCATGGTGAATTCATTTATCCCCCAAAATACAACCAATTAGAGATTTCCTCTATTTCTTCTTAACAATTTTTCTGAGATGTGATGAGGAAATTGGCCTTCATTGCAAATAAATGAGAAACCTTGTAACTTACCTGTTTATTACTGTACAAAGATTTAATACTTACTGCTCAAGAACAAGCACTACTAATTAATGCTATGAAAGCAGAGATACAAAAATCCACTGACAATCCAAACTGCCGACTTTGCAATGACACAGTTGAAATAGTTTCAGATTTAATATGTGAATGACTGAGTTGCTAAATTAATCCACTGGTCATTATGTAAAAAATACAACTTACTTGTATGCAAAAAGTTATGGGAACATAAAGTGGAAAAAGTTGTCAAAAATGAGTAGTGAAGATCTTGTGGGACTTTCAAATATAGACAGATCGTCATTTGGAACACAACACGCCGAATATCACAGTTGTTGAAAACCGAAGCGTACAATTTATTGATATCGCTGTACCAGGAGACGCCAGAGTCGAAGAAAAAGAACTGGAAAAAGTCATGAAATATCACAACCTAGCCATTGAAACTACGCTATTATGGATGAAACATGTAATAGCGATACCCATTGTCATTGGGGCACTTGGTACCATGTCCAAGAATTTTATAAAAAACTTCAAGAAATTGCAGCTTCCTGCAATAACACCAGTGAAACTGCAAAAAACTGCGCTACTCAGAACATCGTACATCTTAAGAAGGTACTTGGTTGATACCTAGGATGCTGGCAGCAAACCATATCAACCATCAGTGCCAGTCAATAATATTTGTGATACATTTTTAAATGTTCACTTGACTGAGTTTCATGTTTAATAAATAAAATATACTAGTAGTAGTAATAGTAGTAGTAGTAGTAGTAATGGAAACTGAAGGAATCAAGGTGCCCTATGTAAATAACATCGAGAGTCTGGATGAAGACAATCACTACAACCACTACACTGGGCATCCTTCAAGATGACATCAGCCACACTGACGTCAAGAAAAAGAATAAAAATGAATACATCAAGTAAGTGAAAAAGATCTTAAAGTTCAGGCTCAGTGGAAGAAATACTATCAAGGTAATTAATACCTGGGCAATTCCAGTCATTAGATACACAGCTGGAATAGTGGACTGGACTCAAACAGAATTAAAGGCCCTAGATATGAAGACCAGAAAAATAAAGACAGTGTATCATCCCTTCATCCATGCAGTGATGTTGACAGAGTCTACTTGCCAAATAAAATAGGTGGTTATTGAATATTATAAGTATATCAGACAGATGAAGAAGAAAAAAGGGTATTGGAAGTATATCTGAAGGATAATGAAAAAGATGCAGTGAAGCTAGTATACCAGAAAGTCTACTGAATACTGGAGAGCACGGGCCTACAATAAAGATCAAATGAAGAACAGAAAAGCAGCATGGGAAGATAAAGCATTGCATGGCCAGTGCATTAAAAAATAGCAGTGAAAGCAGATGATAACAAGACCTGGTAATGGCTGAGAGCAGAAAAGTTGAAGAAAGAGACAGAAGGGCTAATTCTGACTGTACAAGACCAAGCTTTAAGAACAAATTCATACAAAGCCAGAATTGAGAAGATAGCAACAGATAGCAAAGAAGCCTATGCAAAGAATCTGAAGAAACAGTGGACCCTCTAGTTAGCTGCTGCAAGAAGATCGCACACCAGGGGTGGGTTCCAATTTTTTTTACTACTTCTGTGGGCGTGGCTTATTTGGTGGGTGTGGCTTGGTGGTCATGTGACTGAGTGAGCGTGGCCAACATGAAGTCACTCAGGGCAAGGTGGGGCGGCACCTTGCTGTGAATGACATCAAGTTGGCCACGCCCACTCAGTCACATGACCAATGCTGCAGAGACAGGGCGATTTCTCCCGGGGGACAGCCAGAGCTTCGCTACCTCCTCTTTTCCTCAGAAGAGCTGCCTCCAAATTCTTGTGAAGGGACACACAACACAACACAGCACAACACAACAGACTCACACACAATGTAAAAGCAGCTGCACTTCACCCAAAATGGCCCCTGCAACAGCAGGAACCTCATACAGCCACAAAAAGCTCAAAAACCAACTTTCACACTTTACACACACACAACACAACACAACTGACTCTCACACACACACACAAAATGCCACATACAGCTTTGTGAGATTCTGTGTGTTTGTGTAGTTAGAGTGAAAGACTACAGAAACACACCAAATCTTAGAAAGCTACACAAATATTTTATTATTTTATTTTATTTATATTTTTTAGATCAGGGGTCTCCAACCTTAATAACTTTCAGGTTTGTGGACTTCAACTCCCAGAATTCCTCAGCCAGCAAAGGCACTGAGGAGATGGATTGCAGGCAGGCAGGCAGGCAGGCAGGCAGATTCAGTTGCTAGCTAATGCCCTTTCAGAAGCCGAAGGAAAGCGAGCCCAGTAATGAGGTAAATGGGGAGTGGGGATTAGGTGGGCTAGAGGAAAAAAAGATTTTAAAAGGCTCCTCTGACAATCCCAGCTGAAGTTGCCTAATAGCAGCCCAGAACCTCTTAACTCAGCTGGGATCCCCAGAGGAGCCTTTTAAAACCTTTTGTTTTAACAACCACTTTGGCCGAAGAGTTTATTTTAAAAAAAACTTTTAAAGGGTTCTGATGATCCCTGCTGAGCCACGCAATCATCAGAGGGTTTTTTTTTACTTTTAAAAGCCTTTTTTTGGCTGAAGAAAAGATGCTTTTAAAAGTAAAAAAACACAAACCTCTGATGATCAAGGAATGGGTTCGGGGGCATGGCCAGGCAGCCATTACTACCGGTTCTTTGAACACCAGCAGGTTTTTACTACCAGCTCTCCAGAACCGGAGCAAACCGGGAGCAACCCACCACTGTCACACACACTGACTACAAGCAATGGCAAGACAAAGTAGTAACAATGATGCGTTGTAAGATCTGCAAGAAATACCATTTGCCTGCAAGCAAGTACTGGTGGGACCATAAAATAGAGAAAGCAATAAAAAGTGAAGAAGCTAAAGTGCTCTGGAACTTTAGAATTTAAACAGGCAGGTGTTCTGTTTCCCAACCCCCCAAGAAAAAGTCAGTCAAAGGCCTTCTGCCAATAGTTTATTTACACTTGGCTGGATTCCTTTTGGCACAGAAATGTTCTGGCCATGTCTCCCCACGCGCCTGCCAAAATCTCTGAAACGGTCTGTTACCGAGGTAACTAGGAAATTACAGATAAAGCAAAAGTCACTCACAAAGAGATTCTTTCATCCATGAAACAGATTTCCCGCACAATTCGCCGCTTTATCCAACACAAAGAGCCAAGAAGCTCCTCCTGCTTTTATCCCCTGTGGGTGTCGCTCCATGACTCATCATTCCCTGGGCCTGCCCCACTGTTTCCTCTGCTGCGCACGCTGGTCATGTCTTCACAGTCTCGCATCAAGCCAAGATTGGTCTTGGGGCGTTGCAAAATCAGAAGAAGGCCCAGGGGAATCAGGCCTTGCCAGCCCCTCCTCCTCCTCCTGGGTCGGTGCCAGGGAGGAAGAGGGCCCAGGGGAAGCAAGCCTTGCCAGCTCCTCCTTCTCATTCTCTGAATCATCCTCCTCCAGGAGTCCGAGTCCGGGGGCCTGGGTCACAACAGCAGGCATCTTTCCCATAATATCCCAGACTTAACATTTGTCAATAAGAAAGACAAAAAAGTCTGGCTAGTGGACATGGCAGTACCTGGAGACAGCAGAACAGAAGAAAAAGAACTGGAGAAGATAACAAAATACAAGGACCTGCAAATAGACATAGAGCAATTATGGCAAAAGAAAACAAAGGTAGTGCCAATAGTTGTAGGTTCCTTGAGTGCAATTCCCAAACAATTGGAGAACCTCTTCAACACCTTTGGCATTGACAAAATCACCACCAGTCAATTGCAAAAGGCAGATTTGCTCGGAACAGCTTACATCCTGTGACAATACCTTTATCATCAAGGGTCCATGTCTGCTGTCTATCTTCAGTCCTTGGGAAGGACTCAATAGGTGGACAGAAATGCCAAATCCTGCCTGAATATCTGGCTGACCATACAATCAACCATATTATTGAAGAAGAAAAAATCAGAGGTGCCAAGAACAATGCATCCAATTTCAAGAGTGGAGGTTTCCAACTTATACTAGATCCCTCCTAAGGTTGGTTTGATTGTTATTTAATTACTGCTTGTGAAGATGAAATGGTTTTAGGCCTCAAGTCTGTATTCTGCTGATAGTTTTGAACTAGTTTAATAAATTTTGTTATTTTTTAAATTTTAAAGCGCTTTTCTCCACCTTGAGTCACTGCTGTAAGATGGCCTGTGGCCATGTAAATAGTTTAAATAAATAAATAAATAGAAATCAATTAAAATCTAACAAATATGAAAACAAAAACAAAAATCTGCAAAAATTGATCTTTAGAAGTGGTGTCCATTTGTGTTTATGTGTTTAAAAATATAAAAGAAGCCACAAAAATTTTCATCAGAAAAATATTTCACATTTGAACTACAGTCACTGGTATACATATGAGATGGAACACTGTGGTTAAAAAAAGGTTAAATACGGAAGGGAGCCTTGAACCTCATATGAGCTTTGAAAATCTTTGAAGTGAGTGAAAGAATAAGAACATCTAGTGAAGTGTCATGCAAAATACTATAAATGATGGTAATTATAAATTAATCAGAGATAAATCACTTGGAGAATTAGAGCTAACTGAAATAAATGATCAAATGTGATGACATTAATGGGAAAAAACCAGGAAGTTAAGAATTTCATAGTCAAGGAAAAGAAGAATAAACAGTGCCAGGGGTTATTCATCTAAGCTTCATGAGGGTTTACTATGCTTTGTTAAAACTGGCAGGCAGACAGACCCAGCGGTATTTTTGAAGAGTTCCCAGTGAAAGGAACAAGGAGGGAGATGATAATGAAATTGATTAGCTGTGACAAGTAAAGGTTGCAATTCTACGTACCCTTAGGTAAACCTAAGTCCCACTGAGCTATAAACATTTTCATTTTCATTTTTTTATCTGTTTGTTTGCTTTCCTGACTTGGTTCTTCATCTTTTGCAGATATGCTGTGAGACTAAAAGCCCACTCAGGTCCCAGTATGACATCAGAAGAAAAACAACTTACAGCATTATGGTGAGTAAATTAAAATGTATTTTAAAAAATTCAATTATTCTATCCTCAAAATAGAATGTTATAATAATCAAGCAAGTAATACCAGATTTCTCACTGCCTTTTGTCTGGTATTGTTATATAAGATCACAATCATCTCCTTTGCACTTACCCGAGAAACAGATTGCTATTTAATGAGATAATTCTAATATTAACATCCATCTAGCATTTTTATAGAATATTTAAGCCACCTATGGTTTTTAGGATTCCGTCTGGCTGGTACTAATATATTGGTTGTTATGTTTTAGACTAGCTGAGTGTTTTTATAGACAATTCCATGTCTAATATAGAAGTTTTGTCTCAGTGCAAAATTGAGGTTGCTTTTTATAAATAGGAATAAAGTTGGTTTGTCATCCTTAACTAGTCAGTAGTCTTCCTTTAAAAAAAAAATTACAGGCTACAATAGCCCCTTTTATTGGCACAGAAGGTTCTTTCAGTTTATCCCTGCCTATCTCATTTGAAATCTTAAATTTCAATAAATAAATATTTTGTTTTTCTTTGCTACAATATCTCCCATGTTTCTAAAGGGCAATGTAAATAAAATGTCATTCAAGACCCATTTTCCCATATATATTTTTTTTAAAATCAGTGTTAATTAAATCTCTAAATAACTGCTGATTGCCCATTGTGGATTCTCAGTGGCACGCTTCCTACTGAGTTAAGCAGAGATGATAGGAGGACTATAAGTCAGTAGATTCCCAGGAGTAAGCACATTGAGACAGTGAGCATGAAGAACAAGCAGAAGTTCCCAGTCTAGCAGGGAAGTTCTAGAGTCCTTAATAGATTTTGCCTCTAAGTTATCAGTGTGCAGCTATTCTGAAAGTCTCACAAGGGAACAATGTGACATACAAATCAAAAAAAGGAGGTGCCGCATCAGGTATTGACAGTGAACACAACTTTCAATAAGGGGGAAAAAAAAAACCCAAAAGTGTAAGGCCAGTGGACAAGAGTGATCGACAGAAAAAGACCACCTTTAAATACAGTTAGTTCTCAATTTATAACCACAATTGAGCCCAAAATTGCTGTTACTAAGCAAAACACTTGTTAAGTGAGTTTTGCCCCATTTTATGACTTTTCTTGCCTCAATTGTTAAGTGAATCATTGCAGTTGTTAAGTCAACACAAATTGCAACCTATGACCATCATTTGTGTTGTAAATGTTGTACCTTTGATGAAGGTTTTTTTTTCTTTTTTCTTTTATATACACTGAGAGCATATGCACCAAAATACTTGGCCAATAAATTCTATTCTATTCTATTCTATTCTATTCTATTCTATTCTATTCTATTCTATTCTATTCTACAGTTAGTTCTCAATTTATAACCACAACTGAGCCCAAAATTTCTGTTACTAAGCAAAACACTTGTTAAGTGAGTTTTTCCCCATTTTATGACTTTTCTTGCCTCAATTGTTAAGTGAATCATTGCAGTTGTTAAGTTAGTGACATGGTTGCTAAGTGAATCTAGCTTCCCCATTGATTTTGCCTGTCAGTAGGTTGCAAAAGGTGATCCCATGACCCTGAGACAGGCAACTATCATAAATAGGAGTCAGTTACCGAGCATCTAAATTTTGATTAGGTGACCATGGGGGTGCTGTAATGGTTGTAAGTGTGAAAACAGTCGTAAGTCATTTTTTTCAGTGCTTTTGTAATTTTGAATGGTCTGTAAATGAACTGTTGTATGTCAGGGACAGCCTGTATCTCAAAGAAGAAACAAGCCATAAGACTTCAGGAGAGGGGAAAAATGGAATCAATAGAACAAAGATCCTAGGGATAGAAAGAATGCAGCTGGGCCCTACAAGAAGAATAAGAATGAGAGCCAGTTTGGTCTAATGGTTAAGACACCAGGCTAGAAGTCAGGAAGCTGTGAGGCATGAAAGTTGGCTGGATGATTTTGGGCCAGTCACTTTCTCTTAGCCCAACTCACCTCACAGGGTTATTGTTATGGGGGAAATAGGAGAAGGAATGAGTATTGTGTGTGTTCCTCACTTGAGTTGTTTAGAAAAACAATAAAGGTAAAGGTAAAGATTCCCCTCGCACATACGTGCTAGTCATTCCCGACTCTAGGGGGCGGTGCTCATCTCCATTTCAAAGCCGAAGAGCCAGTGCTGTCCGAAGATGTCTCCGTGGTCATGTGGCCGGCATGATTCAGCGTCAAAGGCGCATGGAACACTGTTACCTTCCCACCAAAGGTGGTCCCTATTTTTTCTACTTGCATTTTTTACGTGCTTTCGAACTGCTAGGTTGGCAGAAGCTGGGACAAGCGACAGGAGCTCACCCTGTTACACAGCAGCACTAAGGATTCGAACCACTGAACTGCTGACCTTTCGATTGACAAACTCAGTGTCTTAGCCCCTGAGCCACCATATTCCCTAAAAACAATAAAGGTGGGATATAAAAAAATTAAAGTAAATAAATGAAAATAAGAGAAGATATTTGATGGCTCACTATGTGAAATGAAATCCTTTCTATCCATTGAAAGACTAAAAAAACCCACCACATTCTGCAAATATGGTGGCTGACCATACAAAAGATATCAGATATTTTTGGGGGGATCTAAATTACCTGGCTAAAGAATTATTCAATCAAGGGAGCTATAATTTTAATCTACTGGAGCTGAAAATCTGTATGTAAAAGTCTCAGACAAAAATTTGTGCACTGCAGAAATGGAAGTATTTTAATGAAATCACTCTGTGAAAAATCATAAAGAATATTGGCTCATAAAATTGTATTTTATTTATTTTACTACCACATTGCTGGGTAGCTTATAACAATAAAATACATCATAAAAGCATCATAAACTTAAAATAATAGAAAATATTTTAGCAAGAAACATATAACCAAAAAAAAAACCACACAACTAAAAAGGCCATGTTTGTCATCCCTATCAGTGTGTCTTCCAAAGGCCAAACAAAAGATTACCTTTGCTTGAATAAGATTAAGAAGGATGCCATTCTGACTTTAGGGGAAAGAGAATTCTACAAAGCCAGGACACCAATGGAAAAGCCTGGCTCTGCACTTCTGTTCCCCAGATTAGGAGAGAGGATCCAAAGTTTACCTTCCCAGACTCATAGAATGGGAAAAGTCTATTTAGAGAAGATAGTCCCTTAAAAATCAAAGGTTCAGCCAATAAAGAGATATATATGTGATAACAAGCTCTTTGAATTCTCCTGGAAAACTATTGGTGGCCTGGGCAGTTTTTACAAAATCATGTAACTTTGTTAAACTGGAACCAACCCATTAAAAAAGGGTTGCTTTGTTGAGAAGCATGAGATGCTAAAGTATAGACCTGTTGTGGTCCGCCAGCAGCCTGCAGAGCTGTCAACAGTTGGACAGCGATGAGGCTGAGGAAGAATATGGGCCAGTCCTGGAGGCTGGGGAAGGCCTGGATGAGGACTCTGTGTCAGAGGCAGAGATGGGGCCAGGGCCATCAGGGAGTGAGGTGCGGACTCCGGAGCCTCCAGAGGCTGACAGTAGTGAGGCAGAGGAACAGGAGGAGCCTGTTCCTAATGCATGCATGAGAAGAGGTGTCAGAAGGCAAGAGCAGCTAAAGCAAAGAGGACAACTCAGGAGTAGGACCAAGAGATGATTGGCTCCTCCCATAAAAGACCAGCAACGACGTTTGGGGCAAGTTGATAGCCTTGCTCCTTGTCTTGCTGCATTTATTTCTTGTCGGCATTGTCTGCTTTTGAACTTTTGCCAGGAAAAGCCTTTGGCAGTTTGCCTAATTAGACCAAGGTTGGTGATAAGACTGAAGAATTGTGTTATGAAGAATTTGCTTTATTTTTGAACTGACTGCGTTTACTACTACCTACTTGGGCCTGGGTCACAACAGTACAAACTGCAGCTTTGAGTAGTATTCAGAAGCAGTTCCAATAGACAACAGTAATCCAACTGTAATGTGTAATTAAAGTGATGAGGACATGAATAATTTTTATTTATTTATTTATTTATTTTGTCACACATTATATATAAGCATAAGTATGAAATAATTATACAGTATATAAGCATATATATAAGTATGAGTATGTAATAACTATATTAATTGGATGTAACAAAAGGAAACAATAGGACAGGAACGGTAGGCATGCTTGTGCTCTTATGCACGCCCCTTTCAGACCTCTTAGGAATGGGGTGAGGTCAGGGGTGAAATCTAAAAATTTTCCCTACCGGTTCTGTGGGCGTGGCTTAATTGGTGGGCATGGCTTGGTGGTCAGATGGCTGGGTGGGCATGGCCAATAACAATAAATAATAAAAATAATAAACAAAGTATAAAAAAACAATAAGAGGTACCAAAAACCAACTTTCACACTTTACACACACACAACACAACTGACTCACACACAATGTAAAAGCAGCTGCACTTCACATAGCCACAAAAAGCTCAAAAACCAACTTTCACACTTTACACACACAGAACACAACACAACACAACTGACTCACACACAATGTAAAAGCAGCTGCACTTCACACTGCCACAAAAAGCTCAAAAACCAACTTTCACACTTTACACACACACACACCTGACACACACACACACACACACAAAATGCCACATACAGCTTTCTGAGATTTTGTGTGTTTGTGTAGTTAGAGTGAAACACTACAGAAACACACCAAATCTCAGAAAGCTGCACAAATATTTTATTTTATTTTATTATTTTATTTTATTTTATTGTGGACTTCAAATCCCAGAGTTCCTCAGCCAACAAAGCCAGCCAGTTGATCACTGAGGAAATTGATTAGCTGAGCAATTGATTCTGTCTGGCTGAAACTAAAACTGCTTTCGGGCTGGAAAAAGAGCCATGCGTTCATCAGTAATCAGGTAAGTGCCTTAGAATCTCTACTCTTACTTGTAGAAAACATGTTTTCTACAAGTAAGAGTACAAGTAAGGTTCTGCTGATGAGGAACTCAGGTGAGATCGCCAGAGGAGACTTTATTTATTTTTTTAAAAAAGTTTAAATCTCTGCTGATCTCAGCTGAGGGGCGGGATTTTCAAAGGCTTTTTTTTTTTACTTTTAAAGGCCTGTTTCAGCTGAAGCAAAACCGGCTTTTAAAAGTAAAAAAAAAAAAGCCTCTGCAGATGGTGCAGCTCAGCAGAGGCAGGGGGGCAGGGCCAGGGATTTTTGCTTCCGGTCCTCCAAACCAGCAGCCGCCATTGCTATTGGATCGCGCGATCCGGTCCGATCCGGGAGCATTTCACCCCTGGGTGAGGTCAATAGTAGACAGTTTTTGGGATTTTGGGAAGAGACCACAGAGTCAGGTAGTTTATTCCAGGCATTAACAACTCTGTTACTGAAGTCATATTTCCTGCAATCAAGATTGGAGCAGTTAACATTACGCTTAAATCTGTTGTGTGCTTGTGTATTGTTGCAATTGAAGCTGAAGTAGTCTTTGACAGGAAGGACCTTTTAATAGATGATTCTATGAGTTAAATTCAGGTCATGTCGACGGCGGCATAGTTCTAAATTTTCTAAACCCAGGATTTCAAGTCTGTTGGCATAAGGTATTTTGTTGTATTCAGAGGAGTGGAGAATTGTCTCTGAAACATTCCCTTCCAGAAATAGCTGCATCTGATACACCACTCTAGCAGTCAAGGAGAATTCTCAGAACTTGGAGCAGCTTCTTAGGGGATTCCAGATAGAATCTGTGCATCCATAGGTGCAAGCAGAAAGTGTCTGTTGAAAGTCCTTCCTACTAAGATGTACAGTAGAAGGACACGGAAGCAGGAATTATCTGTAGAAATCCTCCTCCTTTGAAACAGCTTGCCTCCAGAAACAAAGCAGTATCTTCTATTACAATTTTTCAGAAGTTTGTTAAAAACTGGTTGTTCTGGAACCAGAGGAATATGATAGAAGATTAATATCTGAATAATTTGTGGCATTATCTCAAGTATTATTTTTATCTATTATATCATGTTGTTTTATTTTAACATAGTCTGTATTTTATCATCATCTCTAAACCACTTAGAATCTATCAATCTACACTATCAGTTAAGTAGTGTAGAAGTTCCATAAACAAATAACTATAGCCATGTGCACTCAGAAAATCTAAGTGAATAAACATGGCAATACTATAGGAAGCTCCAGGATTAAAATAAACAGAGGAAGAATGAAGCAGTATTTTTGTTCATATTTACTACCAATTAGTACAAGCTGTGGATAAAAAGATATTTCAGAGCAGCATTGAGTAATTCCTACAACATCTCTTGGGGAAAAAGCTGGATCAGTGTAGACATTCCAGGAAATTCCAAACTTATCTTACTGACACCTTTCTCCTTCAGTAGAAGGCAGCGCCAGACACTTGGCTGTACAGTACTTGACTTGATGTTAAGGGAATTTAGTTAAAGAAGTAGAAATAGAAGGAATATTGGGGGGAAGTACCCCAAACCTACGAGGTTGAGAGACTGGATTTTAAGGAATATTAAAGTTGAAGATAGTCAAAAAAACAATCTTGAACTTCAAAAAAGTAATTTTAATAAATTTAGAGCAAAGGTAAGTAGGATTTCTTATTTTTAAAACAGTGCAAAAGCTTCTTCTAGAAAAGTTCTGTGAAAGGATGTTCAGGGTACTCAGAGAACAATTCCAAAAGGGGAAAAAAATTGAGAACAGCAGAAGAAGTTAGCAAAGGTACACAAAGTGTTTAA
Organism: Ahaetulla prasina; assembly: GCF_028640845.1. NCBI lineage: Eukaryota > Metazoa > Chordata > Lepidosauria > Squamata > Colubridae > Ahaetulla > Ahaetulla prasina. The sequence continues at coordinate 96,138,076 of NC_080543.1, read as the reverse complement.
GGAAAATCAGAAAACAAAATATATATAACAACTACACAAATGACTAAGACACAACAGAAGAATACTACTGGGAGCTTGGAGCTTGCTGGTGTCAGGAGAATTAAAACCTAGGATAAGCTGAGATTGGCAAAAAATTCTAGGGGTTGGAGACATTCAATATGTTCAAAAAAAGGGGGAAGGGGAGAGAAAAAAGAAACAGTATACTTAATTGCTGACCAGAAATTGTCATAAGTAGAAGTAAATGGAGGATTGATGATTGAATTTGATAGACACATGAATTGAATGGATGCAGAGATACATCCCTACATACATGAATCAGTTTAAGTCTGCAGAATTAGATGAATTGCATTCTAGGTAGTCAGGGAAATAGCTGATCATCTGGGCAATCCATTTATCTTTGATAAATCCTGGAGAATTGATGAACTGTTAGACAACTGGAGAAGGATAAATGTGACAACTGGAGAAGGATAAATGTGGAAACAACAGCCCAGTCACTCCCCAGATCAATCCTAATTTGTGAGATGATTCTGGTGCAAATAATAAAAAGATAAATTGGAAAACACCTTGAGAACAGTGTGGTAATTACCAGAAACCAGCATGGATTTGTCAAGAGCAGATCTTCCCAGACTAATCTTACCTCATTTTTTATTGGGTAGCTTCCTTAGAGGATTGTGGAAATGGTATAGACATAATGTCTCTAGATTTCAGTAAAGCATTTGACAAAATAGCTCATGAAATGCTTGTTAGCAAGCTTTTTCAGCATGGGTTGGATGATCTGCCAAGTAAATGGGCTCATAGCTGGATTGAAAATTTAAAAATGTTCACCAGCTTTTGGATTTCATAGTGGAGCAAGATACTGAATAAAACCCACAAAGGTAGCAATATTTAAATTCCTGAAAGGATTTCACTTAGAAAGAGATCAACATCTGTTTCCTCTCATTTCAGAGTGCAGGACAGAGAATGATATGTTTATATTGCCAAAAAAATCTATTCAGCAGAAAGTTTACATATATATATATTCCTTGGTTTTAAACCTAAGAGCAGATCATGGAACCGGTTATCCAAGTTTATGGTGGGCTTCCCTTCAATGGTTGTGTTCTGGAACTAGAAATTTGTCAGTGATACATTTCAGTTTGGTACTGATTTTAAGAAGGCACCTTAAAAAGCTGCTGCTATGAGAGCCAGGGCTATAGAGTGCTTAATGTATTGGTCTAGAGCAGGGGTGAAATGTAAAATTTGTTATTACCGGTTCTTGGTGCCGGGGGGTAATGTGACTGGGTGGGCAACTTTTTTTTTTTTTACTTTTTTCTTTTACTTTTAAAAGCATTTTTTCTACAACCTCTTTGGCCAAAGAGGTTGTAGAAAAAATGCTTTTAATAGGTTCTGATGATCCCAGCTGAGAGGCGCGATCATCAGAGCTTTTTTTTTTTTTACTTTTAAAAGCATTTTTCGGCCAAAGAAAAAATGCTTTTATTTCGACTTTCAAAACTGTAGAAAGAAAATCCTTTGCCTTTAAAACCGTGTCAATTCTATATCTCCTTCCTTGATAGAATAGTGTCAGTCCAACTGGCACCTCCCATCTGAATTGAATCTGATGTTTTTTAAGTTCTTGTGTAAAAAAAGCAAATTCCTTCCTGTCTCTTAACATCTTTGAAGGAATCTCTTTCAACACCTTCAACTCCTGTTCTCCAATTTTTAAAGTTGTCTGATATGAAACTTGCAGAATTTGATTTCTTATAGTCCTTTTCACAAAATAAACCACAATGTCCCGAGGAAGCTTTCTCTGTCTTGCAATCCAAGAATTAACTCTATATATTTTATCAATTTGGTAAGCTACCTCTTGGGGGTCCGCTTCAATAAATTCAGCCAATGCTTCTGATATAATTTTTCTTAAGTCTTCTCACGCTCTTCTGCATACCACGAATTCTAAGAGCTCCTTCCATAAGTTTATATTGTAATATCACAACCTGATCTTCATTTTGATCCACTTTTTCTGAACACCTTTCATTTCATCTTCTAAATACTTATTTGACTGAGAGATCTGTTGCATTTCCACTTCCAATCCTTCAATTTTTTACTCAGTCCTTGAACTGCCATAAGAATATCTTCTCTTATTTTTGCATTAAAATTCTCCATCATCTCTTTTGCCTATCTTCAGAAAGTTTTAATTGTTCTTTCAATATTTCCTCAAGACTTGGTTCAGATCCCTTCTTCCAGAAGGCTTTAAAGGTTTAGCTGCCATTCTGTCTTCAAAAGAATCAGGAATTCAAACTTAATAACTCTCCTTCCCTCCTTTCAGTATAAAAAAACTCCGTTTGTAACAATCCACAAGTAACGCTGCTTCATCGTACTAAAAAATTTTTACTTTCACTTTTAGACGCCATTTTAAAAGTCAATTAATCAAAGACAAAGAAAGGTTTCAAATTTCAAAAAGGGAGTCGGTACTTGCCGTGCTGATTCTGCATCAAAGATTGAACGCTTGTGAAATTCCCGTCTGCTTGGAATATCAATCAATTTAATAAGTCCTCTAGAGCAGAAGCAACATTCCTCTCCTTTTCCCTGATAAAAACAGGGGCGTGCTGAAGTTGGAAAGAGTGGAATTCGGTGGGGTCATAAATCCAGGAAAATTCGCTCTTGAGAGCAAACCCCCTGTCAGACCTGCCACTCTTCCACAATTCTGATAACCTCTTTCACCCAGAGATTATGCTAAGCTCAGTGAACAGTGATTTATTTTCTGTTTCACTGACTTTTACAATCTTCTAACACGGAATGCTCTGTTTGAGCACCCAGCAGGAGGGTGACATCACTGGAGCCTCGAAAAAAAAAAATGCTTTTAAAAGTAAAAAAAAAAACTTCTGATGATCACGCAGCTCAGTTGGGAATTGGGGGGGCAGGGATTTTTGCTACCGGTTCTCCAAACCATCTGCTGCCATCGCTATCGGATCAAGCAATCTGGTCCAAACCGGGAGTATTTCACCCCTGGTCAAGATTGAGGGAGACTCAGACTTAAATCCCGTCCAAGACATGAAAATTCATTGCATAACTTTGGGTCAATTGCAGTGTAATCTATGGAATAGAAAACATTAAGAGAGGAGATACCATATCATAAGTCTTTAAAAGAAAGAAAAGTTGTAAATCAAGCAAATAACAAGCTTGTAAACCTGATTCAGTCTTCTATTTCTTTCATTTCAAGTAGTCACCCTACCAGATAATAAATAATATCTAAAATCAAATTAATTGTATCACACTCATATCAGAAGCACCAAAACACTTCTAGTGGTCGGGGAAATCACTATTGCCTTGGGGACCTCCAGTTGGGGGGGCTCGTTTCATGTGTCCGTCAGGAGCTGGCTGCAACATTGTCATCCCATTGATCGCTAGGGTTGATCCAAGTGCCCTGGCTGGCTAGGAGGTAAACATGTATTATATTTCACAATGCATTGTCCTTATAATAGTTGCGTGCATAGTCTTCAATTTACGATCACAATTAGAACCAGAACTTCTGTCATTAAGCAATGCGATTGTTAAGTGAGTCACATCCAACTTTACGATCATTTTTGCTGTGATTGTTAAGGAAATGACACAGTCATTAAGCAAATCCATTCATTTTGCTTCGTGGAAGCCCCTGGGAAGGTCAGAAATGGGGACCATGTGACCCCAGGACACAATGCAACCATCATAAATATGTGCAGGTGCCAAGCACCCAAATTTTGATCACATGACCCTAGGGATGCTACAGTGGTCATAAATGATCGGACCGGTCATAAGTCCCTTTTTTCAACACCAGCATAACTTCAAATGATTTTAAATCAAGGACTACCTATCGTGCCACATAACTATTCAAGAACCAGTTTTTCCAATATTATTTTCAAAATTAAACTTTACCAAGCTTCAGTGTGACCTTATGAATACAACCAAATTTGACAGTGGTTTACCAATGTCTTGTTCTGGAATTTTTCTTGTCTAGACTGCAGTCATCTAAATGCTAATTCAGCTTAAATTTTTGAGCTCAGCCAATTTCAACTATATGCTGCCAAGTAGCTACGTGTTGTGTCTGCGCCCCCCGAGCCGGCCCCCCTGCCAGAAAGTGACTCAGAAAGTGAGGGGAAGGGCCATCAGGACTTATCTCTGGAGCACCGGCTTCCCTGGCTCAGCTCCAGGAGCCAGAGGCAGGCCAGGTGGAGGAGATAACGAGGCCTCCGTCCCCTGACTCTTTCTCCCCCCAGGCCACGCCTGCAGACCCGGCTGATGGCAATCAGGTCTGGCTGGACCCTAGGTTTCGTAGGCAGGAGAGGCGGGAACAACAGAAGCAGGTATGGGGCAGGCCTAGGAAGTGCTGAGTCATGGAGCCACACCCCACAGGATATAAAAGCAGCAAGGGCTGCTATACCACTTTGTGGCAAGCAAGTCAACTGCTTAGAGGGAGAATTAGAGCTGAAGTCCTGTTTGTTCCTGGTTTCCTGGCTGACTCATCGGCATCAAGAGAGATAACAGAGACACTTGGCAGACACTCGCTAGTTTGCTGCCAGAGCTGATAGTTGCCTGCTAATTAAGTCATCGCTCGTGTCTCCCGGACTGCGGAGGGGCACAGATCACTATGCCTTTCCAAATCTTTAGAAAATGGAAAGATTTAGCCTTCTACCTTGTGACCGATTAAATTCAAAAGCATTGGAGAGCAGTCCAAACTAAAATCGCTGAAGAACAAATTAACCATAGGTATTCTGAGTAAACTCTATAAGGCAAAAATGAGAATACAGCTTTCACACATGTAAGACACATGATTTGCACCACAATGTAGTGCGCATTTCATCATTCCACTCTTCCCTGTATATATGGATGCCCATATATTCCTGATCTGTGAACAAGAAAAACAAACATTGCAAGCAGTACAGAAAGCCATCTTCTTATGTATTAATGTCTGTAAGGCAATGCTCATATTGCCTTACTGCACTGAATAGTGTTGCTGTTAATAATACATCCTGACATGTTTCTAGTTCTTCTGCATGAACAACTGTAGACAACTAGATAAGTATCCAGAGTCTTTCTTTAGGAGGAATATGTTACAGAAAATCAATGAATAAATCACCTTTATCAAGCCACAGAGATTTTATAAACTATCCCTGAAGCATAGATTTTAATGATCTAGAAATTAATATCTGTGTGTGTGTGTGTGTGTGTGTGTGTGTAGTTAACACAAATTATATATATATTCTTTAAACATAAGCTTTCAAATCAATATTTTGAGTAATGTAATGTGACCATTATATATGCAGTTAACCTGCCACAGTAGAACTAAAAAAATGGTTCTAAATCTTTTTTTGCTTTGTAGAATCTGTTTTCTGGGAAGGAAGGACTGACAATAATGGTAACAATTAGCGATAGCACATCCAGTTTGTGGAATTTAATCCAAAGACATTAGATTCCCTCTAAAACAGCACTGATTAGCTATCATAATATGTTTCTTGCTACAGAACAGATAAGTTGCTCTCATTTACATATTCACTACACCTGGGAAGGTAATAGGGTGAGTTATGACCTGAGATCTTTAATTCCATTATAGTACCATGCAAAGCAAGTTGGGGATAATTCTCATTTGGAGGTACATCACTAGAAAATTGTTTTGTTCCTTTTTCATCTCCTAGCAGAGACTACCCTCTGTTGGAATGAAAAGAAAAATCTAGTCTACTATATTATTCAATTTATCTAAGATTAAAAATGTGATAGCTACTATAGCTGCTAAACATTTTACAATTTTAACCTTTCTTTGTTGTTTCCATTTATTTCAGCCACATAGCAATAAATGCTACCTCAGATTTACTCCTTCCTTCCTTCTAAGCTAAGAAATGTTCCTATTTTTTGTTAACTTTTTTTCAGAGCAATAATCTTTTTATTTGCAAACAATGATGCTGAAAAAAAATACTTGGCTTTTCAGGATTCTTCTGTATATAAATACATTTCAGTTAAGCCTTCGTAAAGGCATAAGAGGGTTAGTGTTATTAATATATAATCTGTATCTATGACTGTATCAATTTTTAGGTATATAATCTCCCTAAAGTTTATAAAGTTGTAATCCCACACACGTTTGGTTCTTAGTGGTGGGAAGCTGTCTTGGACAAGATATTAATATAATAAACAAAATAATTGTATACATTAAGAGTAATGCTTGCTGTATTTTCATCTCCTTTCCAATTTTAACATGTAAATTTAAGTAGAGTCTCAGAAGGGTATTTGTATTTTATTTTGATTATTAAAATGGAAGATTTTTTAGAAGTGTTTTCTATTCTTTCCTTATAGTTACCGCTGTTTGGCACTTTTGTACTGGAAAATGTTTCGGCTCAAAAGAGACCATGCTGTAAAATATTCAAAAGCTCTCATTGAATATTTCAAGGTATGTTCCTTCTCTGATCAACCCCAGTCCATGAAAGCTCACAGTCTGCCTTTGCACCAGTCCCTCTCTTTCAATCCAGCCATCCTGTCTTTCGTTGTGTTTGTAGTGGAGGAAATTGAAAACCATGGGCCGTGGTGGCTCAGGCTGTAAAATAGCCTGTTATTAAAACACAGCAGCCTGCAATTACTGCAGGCTCGAATCCCACCAGGCCCAAGGTTGACTCAGCCTTCCATCCTTTATAAGGTAGGTAAAATGAGGACCCAGATTGTTGGGGGGGCAATAAGTTAACTTTGTAAATATACAAATAGAATGAGACTATTGCCTTACACACTGTAAGCCGCCCTGAGTCCTTGGAGAAGGGCGGGATATAAATGTAAATAAAAAAAAAAAACCAGGAATGCTATGCTGCCATCTTGAGTCTTGGAGGAAAGGCAGGATGTAAATATAAGAGATAAACAAATTGCTTTGTATTATTTTATTGTTACATTTTCTTTCATTTTTCTGTTCTATCATTTGTTTGGTATTGTAATTGCACTAAGTAAATACCGTGTTTCCCCAAAAATAAAACATCCCCCCGATAATAAGCCCAATCAGAATTTTGAGTGTATGTGCTAAAATAAGACACCCCCCCAAAATAAGCCCTCCCTGAAAATAAGCCCTCCCCGAAAATATTTAAATACTTGCACAGCTGGTCCCCGCCATTCCTCTGGTTAGGGTTAGGGAGACAGAGCTGGAAATCAAGTAAATGGCAAGAAGAGCCCTGTCTTGCTCCATAAGCCCCCAAATAATAAAACCTCCCCGAAAATAAGACCAAGCGCTTATTTCGGGGTTCAAAAAAATATAAGACAAAGTCTTATTTTTGGGGAAATGTATTTTTATCCATATCATAATTTGAGATGTACATTCTGCATATGGATTCTAAAGCTTTTGCTCTGTTTCTATGGTATTCTGAGATAGATGCTTATTTCAATTTTTTGTATTTTTTTTTCTGTCTCCAGAATTCATCTAAAGTTACTCAGGCACCATCTACCTGGAGTAGCAGTATGAAGTAAGTTTACTATGTTCTACCCTAATATTCTCTTTGCCTTCCAGACCAAAACATTTCAGATGGATGCACTTTGTTGGGGAAGCTAATACTAAGTAATTATTCAGCCATTAATGCTAACAGTAGTTCCATCTCTGGGCACTTTGAAATAATGTTTCATTGTTGCTGTTAATCTTTGTTTATGGTAACTCCTTGACAATAAAAAAAGAGGCACATTGCAGCTTATTTTGCTAAAAAAAAGTTAAACAAAGGTAAATTGAATGAAATATGAAGATTACTTCACACATTTCTAAGCAAGAAGCCTGAATCTGCCACAGAAGGCTTCCTCAATCTGGAGCCCTCCAATTGTGTTGGGCTACAACTCCCATCATCCCCCATGCAATCCTTAATTCGACAGATTGGAAAGTATAAAGGGCATGATCCAATTCTGAAAATATCTACCATATTTATATTTTATATATGTAATAAATTAAATGTGCAGATTTAATTTAGCATTGTCTAAAAATGCATGCAAGCAAAATAACATGTTAAAAGATTTAATGTCTGCAACCTGAAAGCTGTCTTTCTGGTAGTCTCTATTCATCTGTCCTGCTTTATATCCTGAAACATTAACTACATGTTAAAAAGTGCAGGGGAAGAGCCAAATTTATCTCAAAGCAGGACATAGGCTAAAAATGTGTAAAATCCTAAACTGGATGAGTTCTTAAAATAATTTATTTTTTACTGATGTTGTGTATGCTAGTAATAGCAATAGCACTTAGAGTTATATACTACTTCACAGTGCTTTACAGCCCTCTCTAAGCGGTTTACAGAGTCAGCATATTGCCCCTAACAAACTGGCTCCTCATTTTACCCACCTCGGAAGGATGGAAGGCTGAGTCAACCTTGAGCCCGGTGAGATTCAGTCTGCCAAAATGTAGGCAGCAGAATCAGCAGAAGTAGCCTGCAGTACTGCATTCTAACCACTGCGCCACCATGGCTCTTCATTGTTGAATGAAGTGTTGAATTGTTGAATATTGTTGAATCGACTGTTGTTGAATCGACTGTTCCAGGTGTACAGGAACTCCTTCTCCCATATCACCCAGTTTGTCTCCGCTGAGCTCAGTCGGGAGCACTGGAGCTCCTTCCCCTTCCTCCATCATCAGCATTCCTCAGCGAATACACCAGATGGCAGCCAACCATGTTAGTATCACTAACAGCATCTTACACAGTTATGACTACTGGGACATGGCTGATAATCTTGCCAAGGAAAACCAAGGTGTGTGATAAGAAACGGTTGAAACGCTAAAATGTCATTTTTGACCAAAATTTAAGTCTTAGCATTCTAAAAACCCACCTTTGCTGATAAAGCAGGCTTGGGCCCCCACCTAATTCTGATATGGCTTCTTACCTTGGATGTTCCTCCCAAAGCTTCAGAGCTAACCCCTAATATTGCAACATAAGCAAGAAAGGAATCCCTTTGCAGCACAAGTCTTAAAAATTCCCAGGATTACAGCAGAAGTGGGCATTCCCTGAGTTACATTTCGATTTCAGTACACAAACATTGCCTGGCATCTTCTATATCTCAAATAGAATGAGAGAACTTTTGTGGTCCTTCTCTCGTATGCTTCCAGAAGCCTAAACAAGTCCTAAGGTGCTGCATTGTCCTTGAAAAAGAAAGTCCAGCATTTGCACTGGCCAGCCTCCTAGTTCACATCTTTTCTGCACTCTTAATACTGGCTGGAGCTTGGTATGCTGGGTATAGAAGCAAACCCTAGAAAGGGACATTGATGGACAAGAAAGAGGAATCAAAATGAGAGGGCAGAGAAATGTTCCCCATTGTTGTTTTATAGTTAAGCAAAATTATGACAATAGCTTTGCTGTTTCTCAGTAAAAGTGTTCAGTGTGTGCTTGATTAAACCTTTGAATATCAGTTAATCTTTGTTTACAGTACTTTCATAAAATATTATCTGTTTGGGATTTCCAAATCAATGAAATACCTGTTGCACAGCAAGGATTAATGGGTCTCATTTATTTTATTGTTTTCTTTCCTAGATTTCTTTAATGATTTGGATGCACTGATGGGAGCTATCACATTGCACAGCTCTATGGAGCATCTGGTTCAATATACCCAGCAAGGCCTTGACTGGATAAGGTGTAGTGCTCAGTTATCCCCATGATGGTTCTCCTCGCCTGGACACTAAACTCACAATATGGATAATTCAGTTATTCTAGACACTGTGCTACAGAAATACTCAACTGCAGCATTGCTTCAAATACAATGTGAATATTTTGTTAACATTGGACAATATTGTTTCAGAAAGCAAAAATAGGTCTGGGTATATTATGCAAATTTGTCTTTTCCAGGCCATTGTTCTTTTAATTATCTCCAAATATCACTTCCTTAGCAAGAAAATTAAGTATAGCTACATTAGAAAAACTCTCACACATACAAGATACACATTCCTCCAATATTTAGAAAGCCAAAGCTTAATTTTATGGATTGATTTATTCAAATGAAATGTAGTACCTGTTGCTAGTAATCTCTTAGAGCAATTTTTCCTCAGTATTTATAGATCTCTCTGTCACTTTTATAGAGACTTAATGAATGATTAAGGACAGCTTCAGTGACAAATTCTGACTAAAATACATTTTACTGAGTAAAAATAAAATAAAATGTAAAATACATATTACATTTTAAAAGGAACTTGTGGCCATTGATTTTGCCAGGCAATACTTGGATGCCAGTTTGCTTGCAAACTGGCTCACCTTCTTCCTATCGCATTATTAAGTAATAGCCTTGAAATTGGGCGCATTCGCAGTTGTGGAGTTCTAGTATTCAAATATGCATTTTTTACAGATTTGTTGGACATGTATCAGAAAACTGCAACATTGAAATGATAAATGTGTCTCTGAAATAATTATCCTTATGAGTGAAACAGTATGTAGAGCATCAGTCCTCCAAATTAAAATTCTGTGGCACCATTGGGAGCCTGATCAAACTACAAGTTGCCCCCCCGTCCATCCTTGCGAGTTCCTCATGCTGGACATCATGGACCCAAATGCAGAGAGAAGGACTGCGACCTTTTGTGCTCTTGAACAGCAGCAATGTGCAGTATTTGTTCTTCATATCTTGTTTTTTTATAAAGTCAGATTTACACTTTTGCAAATAGTTTATTAAGCAAAAATGTATTTTTAAAGAGTAGAGAGGGGTGGAGTGATTACATATACCAGAACAAAACTTTCTGAAAGTGTTAATTTTTATGTGGAACAGCATTTCAAAACCAGCTGTAGATGATTCCATCCAATTTCAAAGCAAAGGAGCATTTTAATATACAGTTTAAAATAATAGCTTACTTATGTTTCCCTTTTACTGTATCTAGCAATTACTTTCAGTTCTTCTATTTTTGCAGAAAACTGTTTTACTATCATGCTCTTCGACGCATCAAGAAAGGCTCCATTAGACTGGTTCATTTGAGGCACCTGATGGATCCACTTGGTTTCCAGAAAGTGCTGGGAGAATTCTCTGAATCTTTGTTGGACAGGTCATTCAAGGCTTTGGTCCCTTCCTGGAATGAGGGTATTTCACTTGCCTTAGAAAAGGATTGCATCTGAAAGTCACTTGGCACACACTGATCTAGGTGAGCTCCTTGGTTTTCTGAGGTGCTCTGAAAAATGAAGCATTAAAAGAGACACCTTGAGCCCCACTGGAGAAAGACAAAGAATAGGTCCAATCAAACCCTTTTACAAGCCTATATTAGAACTTAAGTCATGCACTAACGGTGGCAAAATTTAATTATTTTTCTGCCCTTAATGCATCTGCAGAATGTAGTTTAGGAATCTTTTGTAGAATGATTATACAATTTTCTATTAAGTGAAGGAAAGACATTCAGCTTATTTCTGGGACTGTACTTTTGTTTTCTAGTAAGCAATCAATAAAATTTTACAAAGTTAGCTCACTCTATGATGTAGCTGTACAATTTTATCACCTTGCCATAGGTACAACTTCTGTATAGCTGTGCTAGTCCAGTAGAATGGCATTCCTTCTAAGGTTTGGATGACTTAGAACCCTATTGGGCTTCTGTAATCTGTGAAAATTTGGGTTTTCAGAATTCACTGGTTGACTTTCATAATTGTTTAATCCTGTAGAACTGGTTATTTTCCCTTACATATGATCAGGCAGCATTGTGATCTGTTTTGTTACTTCTGTTGCTGTTTTATGTTTCTTTCAACCTTAGCATTATAAAGCCATCTTCGGCAATTGAGGGGATCAAGGGTACATATTTCAGGATCCTCTGTTAAGAGGCTCATAAAATGCCAAGTTCTGGAATAATTGAATAAATTAAGTGCTCATTATTGGAAACTATAGAAAGAATTGCCATTAATTTATATAACTAGTGTAATATCATATATATTAGATTATAGATAAGTTATGTCAAAAAAGGATAAACTCAAGACTATAATTAGGCAAATAAAATTAGGTTTTAAAATTATAGAAAATTACTGCACATTATTCACCTATTCTTGATTTAAGAACAAATAGAAGGGAAGAGGTAGATCTGCAAACAGAAAAAATAATTTAATCAGCTACTTCCTCAATAGAATTATCAATAACAAGGATTGAAAAGGACGTTAGAAGTCATCTAGTTCAATGTAGGAGTTTATTATTATAGCATCCCAAGCCAATGATGTTCCATTGCCAGCACATTTAACTGTGATGGTATAGGAAAAGTGAGGATAATTGATGTAGCCATACTAGGGGATAGTAGATTAGAACACAAAGGACTGAAGATCACAAAAGCAAGATATGAAATCAAAATTGAAAGATAAGTTGACTATGATCGTCCAAGTAGTAACTGGCACACTGTGATACAAAAATATCTTGGATGGCACATAGAAAGTTTTTGCATTAACAGAATTTCCCTCTATCAGCTGCACAAGGCCACATTGCTTGGACCCACACTGATACTATGCCAATAAATTATAACATTCTATATTCTTGGGATGAACTCAACAGGTATAAAGGCTAACACTAGCTAAAGAATTAGCAGTTGTGATATTACTATGCATATAGTAATCAGATAACATCTGCCTATCCCAGGTCCTTGGGAAGAACTTGACAGGTAGATAAAAATGCCAAATTCAGTCTAAACATATGTTGACTATGCAATCATTTTTATGATAATTCAGTATGTACAAGAAACCAACAATATAATAACTCATATAAGTAATGTCTTAAGTAAAATTGCTGAAGAATAATTTTCAGAAAGCCTTTCTAAATAGTTTGATCTTTAAAAAAATTCCAGAAGATTGTCACACAAGATATTAAGCTAATTTTTGAGGGAGACTGTTCCTTGTGCCATGATAGAGGAACAATAGTTTATGGATTCAGCCCCATCACCTCAAGGAATTAAGGTATTATGAGTACAGAATCCTAGGACAGCCTGCTCAGACAAATCACATTCAACTGGTTTAGTTTATTTAATAGTATGGTCATAGATCAAACACACAATATTATAAAAAGAAAAAAACCCCACAGATATTAATTGAAAGCCAATTTGTGCCTCAAGTAAGCACATCTGGAAGAACAATTAAGTCCAGAAATGTCTGTTTGTCATTATGATAGTACAAAACTTAGCTACAATTCCAGAGGCTCCCAGTTGGGTTGTTTAGTAGGTAATGCACAATTGCCATATGAGAATGGATAGTTTGTAATGAGAAAGGCACTGCCTCCAGGATTATAGATAGAGCAGTTCAGAAGTATGTGCACTACTGTTTCAATTGCAGAGTCTAAGTAGATACACACAGTCTATTGAATGAATGAATGCTGTTGAAGCCGCTACTGAGGCAGAATATCCAGACTTACCAGTGTGAAGGCACTCATAGAAGCCAAGGCTAGTAAATTATATTTGTAGTCCTCTGCGAACTATCCATTATCTCAACAACTTTGATAAAATTCCTGTTATAACTTTATATTGTTATCCTATGGATCTTAGTCTATTTTTAGCACACTCTTTCTCTTAATTAGAAACCAGTCATGGTTCTTTTGGTGCCAGCATGGTTATGGAAAAAGAGAAGAAGCAACAGAATGTCAGTTTTCTTCTAAGGCTTTGCTCAACTCTGTTCACACCCAAGCAGCTTAAAAGTACATTCCTTCTGTATGGCATTACAGTGGCATGTTTTTATTGTTTACATTGAACAACGTAATAAACTAAAATATGTTGTACAGTAATTTACACTGTAAACTATATGTGTGTGTGTGTACATTGAAAACACTTTCCTCCCAATCTGCAAAGGTGCTCCAGAAAGTAACAGCAATATTTCTTGTATGATGTGGACCACTCTTTGGCTTTATTTTCCAAGCTTCCTTAAAGTTGGGGAGATAATTCTGGGTACTTGAAATATATGTATATGTATATGTATATGTATTGTATGTATATATATATACACACATATACACACATATATACATATGTATGTGTGTATATATGTATATATGTGTGTGTATGTATGTATGTATGTGTATGTATATGTATATATAGCATTTTAATTATTTTATAAATAATTATTTATACCTAAATTAGAATAGCAATGTCAATATTCATCCAAAGACTACATTGTCAAGACAACCAAGCTAATTCACTGACATAACACAAAGTCAAAAATGTGTACATTAGAACTGTATTCAAACAAACAAATAGGTTTGTGTTAATCACAGTATATTTTTTTATTGTTTAGAAAGTTTTGTGAATTCAGTTGTGTTGATTAGTTTATGGCTCAATGTGCTGTATAAACCAGGAAGTGGGTTTAATGACCAGCTTAAGTGTATTGTATGATCATAGCTGATACGTCTATAATTCTCCCAAGCAATATAACAAAGACTGCAATAATATCTGCACAACTATCAGCAAATGCTTCTTTACTGATCTGAATGAAACCAGATGTTTTATCTTAATGGGTCATTTCACATATTACTTGTACTAGTATTTCCTTTGAACTATATTAGTGTGGAAAGGTTCTAGTTTCTTGAAGTTCTGCCTGAGCCAGCTATATATCTGACAGAGCAAATCGTTTATACACAGATATTGGAACTTGGTGCTCTCCCCAAACTGGATGAAAATTACATAATGTTCACATCATTTCAGTATTTTTCTGCTTTCTGTATCAAACTACCTTCATTGCTGAATTATTATAAGCAATGTATTGGATCTTATTTTACAAGAACAATGTGATAGATACGTTTAAGTTCTGTTCCATGGCTAAATTTTCATGTACATTGCAGTGATGAAATTATTGACAAATTGTTTTGATGCTTGTAACTTTTGGTCTTTCCGCCATTCATTCAAAATTCATGTAGCACAGTTGCTGGAATGGTGAAAAAATCCTACTGTAATGTAACAGTATGGGCCTTAAGGATTTGTGTGTGTATGTTTTTTTTAAAAAAAGGAAAAGCACTTTTATATTTAAAAGTTAATATTAATTCATCAATAAGATTACTTTTTTAATGTGAAAATAAATCATTAACTCAATACATGTGACAATATTGTTTCCTCTGGGTTTTTTGTTTTGTTTTCTTTTGTTTTTTGAAAGCATCCTTTGAAATTCAGCACATAGGCTTGTTTCACTTCCATGACACAACTGAACTTTGTTTTCCTGGCCCGCATCTGAGTGAACCTACGAAGGAGCCAAGTCTTTGAGACGAAATGGTGCCTCAGTGCTCTTCAGGCAACAGATTTGGAGGGGTGCTTCAGTCACTTCACACAACATATTGCAGAATAGTTCAGACAACTCTATCAAAAATGGTTTTGAACCTGGGATCTGGACTCTTGGAGATTTTAGTCACAGATTGAAAATTACTGTATGAATCCCAGATTTGCTTTGAAAAAGAAGCTATAACTTTAAGGTACTAATTTGTCAAGCCAACACATCTGCTGAAGTCAAAAAAGTCAAAATAGTGTGTAAAAAAATTCCTACATTCAAAGCATTTCACACATACATTACAAAGAGTTGAGGCTTCATTACATTACATCCACATTATAAAGTAAATTCACACATTACAAAGAGTTGAGGCTTCAATCATGCAGGTTTTTTTCTGCTAACTAGAAGTTTATTACTCCCCACTCTCTGCCTGGGATGCATCTGTATCCTATCTAATGAAGGAGAGCCACTGCAAAGCTATTCATGTTCCAGAATTACCAGAAATGCTAAGTTGTTTCCTGTGGCAACAAGTTCCTGAACAAGCATGCAGTGTAACTTTCACTTAATGCTCAATTTGTACAATGTTAAAAGTGACTGGTCAACAATGTTAAAATGTAGAGAGTTCCAAACAGTGGTCAAGTGCCAAATTTCTTCCCATTCCTTTGCAGATATTACTCCCCAGATATTTCATAGATGCTCTCCAGAAAATGCTTGCTAACCCAAGATCAAATAAAGGGACAGAGTTCAATGGTAGTCTTGGCTGGGCCTGCTGAAGATCCCAGCTTAATTTCCTATCTTCCCCATCTCAGGTAGAACAGAGTAATAGGATAGGATAGGATAGGATAGGACAGGACAGGACAGGACAGGACAGGACAGGACAGGACAGGACAGGACAGGACAGGATAGGATAATATAGGATAGAATTTTTTTATTGGCCAAGTGTGATTGGACACACAAGGAATTTGTCTTGGTGCATATGTTCTCAGTGTACATAAAACTCCATTCTGAAACTTTTGAGGGCATCTGCCAAGGGTTTCATGTGATGCTGAGGTAGATGGGCTATAGGCTACCATGGCAGTGTCTTATCTTCCTACTCTAGAATATGGGACTCTTTGCTCAAGGATGTGTCAAATCTATGCGAAAGGAAAAAATCTGAATCACACATAGAAGAAAGATGGACAATGTTGTTGTTTTTAATAGCCATGTGTCAAATTTTAATTGGCCAGTCTTTTTATTTCCTTCTCCCCATTGTTAGCAGAATTTTAGCAATGTAAAATTGCTATAACTCTTTCTAGGCTATATCAGACTCCATGAATCTTTGATTTGACACAATATTAAGTATTTCCGAGTTCTGTGTTATTCTGCCTTAAGCTTTCGTTTTTGTAATAGTAATAGGGCTTACATAACTGTCTTGAAATATTTAATAGGGTTTACATTAATGTGCTTTTGTACAGTATTCAACACAGCAGAATTATTATCTTCATGTTAGCAACAGGATCAGCAGAGGTCATGGAAAATGTGTGTGAAAGATTTATTTAATGCCATACCCATTACACACCTAATATGCATTGACTTCCATTCTACTTTTTCTCAGAACTGGATGGACATGCAAATGGCTGCGTTCTACATTTATACTTAGGTATGATGTGTGTTCCTTTAGCTTAGCATTTTGCCTACCCTGGCCATTATTTATTTATAAATTATGTTAATGGTTAAGGTTAGGGTGTGAGGTATAAACTATGTAATTGTTAGCTTAGTCCATAGAGAACAGTGTCTGGAAGGGGCAGGGGTTGAAAGCAAAGAGAGACAACTTTTATAAGGCCCTACTGTGCGGAATGTCACAGGGATTGGTGCTCTCTTCTCTATTTAACATCTACATGAGATCACTAGTGAATTCATCCATCACCATGAAGTCTAGTATCAGTATGCTAATGATACCCAATTGTATATCTCTAGTTTTGGTAAATTGAGCAATGCTGTAAATATCTTATCTGGTGCTGTGAGGGTCTGGATGAGAACAACAGGCTTCAGCTGAACCCTTACAAGATCAGGTAATTTTGGATGTTGGGGCCCTCCAGTTCTAGGATTATACCTTCTTTGGTGTTAGATGGGGTTGCACTACCCCAAACAGACCTTGCGTGCAATCTGGAGATCTTCCTGGACTCAAGACTCCTGTTTGAAGAGCAGGTGGCAGTCCTGGCTAGGAGACCTTGGCACAAGTTTGTATTGTGTGCCAGTTGTGCCCATTTCTAGATTGAGGGGCTCTTGTCTACTCACTGTCACTCATACCCTGACTACCTTCTGATTGGACTACTAAAATGCATTTTAGAGGAGGCTATGCTTGAAAAAGTATCTGGAAATTTTAGCTGGTGCAAAATGAAACTGCATGAGCTATTTGCAAGGAGCATTGGTTATCAGTTTGTTTCTGGCCCGATTCAAGGAGCTGGTGTTGACCTTTGAAGTCTTTCATGGCAAAGAACTGGATTATCTGCCTCCTTTGATTTCATCTTCCCACCCCATTAGGTCTAGCAGAGAGGCATGTTATAGGTACCATCAGCTAGAGAGCTAAGTCAGGTCCTAGGCAACAGGTCTTTTGTGCTGTGGCACATGAACTGCAGAATCTTCTCCTCCACCTTCACCCCCACCCCCGGGGATAAAGACAGCCTCGTGTTTTCTGAATTTCCGAAGGTCCCTTTAGACCTGGTTATACCTACAGGCCTGGAGCCCCTAGGGAATCGGTAAATGTATGAGGTCACTCCCTTATTATTAACATCACTTCACCTTCTATTTCTTTGCTCTTGTTCAGTTTTTATAGATTGTCTTAATATTTTTAATTAATTAATGAGATGGTTGATCACATAAATTTGACAAATAAATAAAATACATAAATACAGTGTTAGTTCATACTTGTATTTTAATCTCCAAATATACTCACATCCAAATTGAGTCTATGGAGTAGACAGTGACTAGAAATAACCTGCAAGAAATGTTACTTATAAAGGAATACTATATAGCAGTATATGGAAGCAGTCTAAAATGCAATAGGCTAGGCTATGTTCCTGCAATGCAGCACTATCTTATGTGAGAGAGAAGAGCTGACTGGCTTTAGCATTATACAGCTGGAATATTTTCTCAATTATATTGTTGTCCTAGCAGAGTTATCTCGTTTCAACAAGCTTATGCTGCCTCACATTGTCTCCCGGATGCTTTCCTTAGTTCAAACTTCTCAAAGCTGTGGCTGCTTTTGCTGTTATTAAGCTCATTTTCAAAGAGATCCAAAAAATTTATGAGTTCATAAATCACAGAACGAAGGTATTTTCATGTGGATGGCTCTTAGTGGCATCAGTGCTATCATTCAAAAAGCATGCTGCACAATTTCTGCTTTCCTTTTGCCAACAGATTTTTTTTAATTATGGGAGGAATGGAAATTAGAAGTAGAATCGCAGCAGAGAAAGAAAAATGACAGAATAATAGATGAAAGCAATGCTATCTGAACCACACCCAGCCTTTATGTATTGTACAAATGAAGTATCACAGTTACACAATAAAAGCCCCACCTAACAGCAGCCTAAATCACATTTCTGCTGCAGCATTTTCAGCATCTTCAAAGAGATTAACAGAGATTTGGATAAGTCTTTGTTTCTGATTTAGGATTTAGATTGGTTTATACCAATACGAAGGACAGGATTTATTTTACCTGCTTCCCATTTTAATTAAATAATATTTTTTTTAAATGTGTCAAAAGAGATACCGGTTACAGGGACCATTCTACCTATGAATAAGTTTGAAGTTTTGCAACCAAGAACTTAGAATGCTATAGTGGTTCTCTTAAAATAGCCAAACCTGTTCAAATCTGGAGGAATACCTGCTTGTTATAGGTCTTATAACTGTCACATCTCTATAAGGAGCATCTCATGTTAAGGAAGTTTCAAAACTCTTACTTGGAATCAGTCCAGTCTGACCATATGCACCTTCACCTTGATGCAGATCAGATGAGGCTGCCAGAGTTGTTGCTAGAGGATATTTAAAGACACAAACGTTTTCTTTGTGCAGCCCTGTGAATTTTTAAGTACATAAGAAGTAATCATATCTATTCTATTGAATTAAATTCTGTCCAACCCCACTTAAATAGCCATTCAAAGGGCAAGTGTGATCCTTGGCTCACAAAACATCCTGCCTTAATTCATCCATTAAATTGTCTTGTAGAGATCAAAACATCATGTAAGATCCTTTTTGTACCTTGACAATCTAATCTTGTTCATTTCAGCATAGTGCACTGAAGTACATTTGTTTTGCATACCAATGGAAAAAAAAAATCAGGTAACAAAGGATGGGAAAGCCTGAAACTCAGAAGACCCATTGCTTCTCAGAGTGGACATAATAGGATTATGATGGTGAACCTATGGCAAGCGTCCCAGAGGTGGCATGCACCATCACCCCACCTCAGCCAGCTGGTCATCAGGTTTTCCATGTGCGCATGCGTGCCAGCCAACTGGTTGTTGTGTTTCCAAGGCACACATGCACGCCGGCCAGCTAATTGTCGGGTTTCCAGCACTCTGGCGTGCACATGCACATACACATGCACACCATCTGGTTTGGACACTCTGTGCCTAAAAGATTTGCCATCACTGTAATAGGGTTTAGATAACATCATTTGATCTAATTTAGGTGGCTCACTTTGTTGTTATATTCTTTAAAAAATACAACATCAACAAAACAAGATGCAATAAAGAAGCATACATGATATATAGCTGTACATTATTTTGGCTGGACATCAGGGCATACAGATTTCAGACAGATTTTGATTGGACTCAGGAAAAGTATCCTAATAGTAAAGACTATTTAACAGTGAAATGAATTCTTTCATTTCACTGATGTTGCAGTGAAGGTGCTGGGGAGGTGTTACAGATACATAAAGATTACATGGCCATCTAGTGAATTCCTGCGCTGGGTGGTAGGGATGAAAGTACTAATAAAGGAGAACATTTGTAGCACAGGGTTGATATGAGGGGGTCCTTGGTGCTTTCTGAGATTGCTTGTTTTCTTGCAGAAGTTTCATGATTAGCACTGATGATGTTACCTAGTTTGGAAAGTGAAACATCTGCAAGAAAACAAGCAAGCTCAGAGAGCACCAAGGACCTCTCATGATCTTCAAGGTCCTTGGAGATCTCCAAGATTCTTTCCAACATCTCCATTCTATGATTCTAAAGATTGATGAGTTACATTCTGCATTCTAATCAGAGAATATTCCATTCTTCTCCTGAAATTGTTCCAGTCTTGCCATCCACCCTCCTACACAAAATTGGAAAAGGGCTGAAAAGTCTTTTCCAATCCAAGACCTTCGGATGAAACAGGCTGGATTATATCCCTGGAAATATGCTAATGAATAGAAGAACATTAATTACAATACAAGATTTAGATATGGTACAATAAATGATCTGAGTATACATTGATAGTCAAATCTGAGTACCTGTGAAATAAAAGCAGAGGATAGGAAATAGCCCTACAAGTCTGCAAACCATCCACATGACAGTGTAAACAAACCAGAGGTGGGTTTCAGAAGGTTCTGACCAGTTTTGGAGAACCCGTAGTAGAAATTTTGAGTAGTTTGGAGAACCGGTAGTAAAAATTCTGACTGGCTCCCATCTATTTTCTGCCTCCCAAGTCCCAGCTGATCAAGAAAAAATTGAGATTTTACAGTATCTTTCCCCTGCCCCACCCACCAAGCCCCACCCACCAAGCCATACCACGTCTACCAAGCCACACCCCCAGAACTGGAAGTAAAAAAAATTGAAATCCACCACTGAAACAAACCTCTTCTGTACTGCTGCCAAGAAATCTGCATTGATGTGTCCAATAGCGCAGGGGTCTCCAACCTTGGCAACTTTAAGCCTGGAAGACTTCAACTCCTGGCTGGGGGATTCTGGGAGATGAAGTCCTCCAGGTTTAAAGTTGCCAGGGTTGGAGACCTCTGCAATAGAAATTATTGGGAGATGAAGGATTTTTTTACAAGATCTGTAAGGAAGATATATATATGCAACCAAGTATGCAGAAATTCTCCTACATTACTTCTTGTGCATTTTCTTACATCATTTAATGTTGCACTCAAATAAATAATATATGTTCTCAGTGGCATTTGACATGAACATTAAAATGTGAATTTGTTGAAAAACCTTTAAATTAAATTATAAGGAAGAGAAACAACTCAGAAAAAACACTGAAAAAGGTCTAGGCGTCTTTTCCGGCGCTTCATCTCTCTCAACTCCTCAGAATACCAAGGAGCCGGTCGAGACCGGCGCTGGGTCAGAGGCTGCAAAGGCACGACGTGGTCCAAGGCCCCCGCCGCCGCCCTTTCCCAGGCGGCGACGAGTTCTTCAGCCAAGTCGTGGGCTAGGTCTTCAGGAAGGACCTATATAAACCATAATAGTTACCGGAAATAATGCTTAAACACAAATTTACATCAACGCCAATCCCACTAAAAGCACATAGTATTTTGCTAAAAAGTAAGCACTTTTTTCACTGTATATATTACAGATTGCCTGGCAGATTTTTTAAAATTAAAGGCTGAATTAAGCTTTACCAAGAATCAGAATAAAGCATTCAGTTGGTTCAACCTGCCTAGATTTACAATAGACTCTGGATGGTAAGAATATTACCCAATGAAGACCATTAAATTGGGTTGTGGAAAACGCCCCGTGATGTTTAAAGTAAGCGTGAATGAGAATGTCTCTGCAAATCTCTCATGGATTGATAAAACATTTTGAAATTCAATGTCTTCCGTTCATCGACTTGTAATTTCCTTAACTTCTTCATGACAGGGAAAATACAATGACATAGGATAAGGGAAAGTGAAAGTTAGCATGAGGGGGGGAGGGGGACCGTTGTAAAATAATATTAATTTTATATCAAAACAGATATGAGCAAAATGTCATAAATGTATTTCACTGTTTCTTGCAACCAATTTAACTATCTGTAAAAAAAGGGAAATAAACACAACACTTCTAACTAGATGAGAAGCAAAGCTGTATGTCTGATGGGAAATGAAACTTGGGGGGGGGTTTGTGTCTTTTTTACACAAAACAATCAACTGAAAGCATAGAAATCGAACACAGCTTTAGCACTTAAGACTTATATACCCCTCCATAATGCTTTACGGCACTGAGCGGGTTTACAAATGTCAGCACATTGCCTCCAACACTCTGGGTCCTCATTTTATGGACCTCTGAAGGATGGGCTAAATCAATCTTGAGCCAGTCAGGATCGAACTCCTGGCTGTGGGCAGTTAGCCTGCAATATTCGATCCTGACCGGCTAGAGCCTGACTCAGCCTTCCATCTTAATTAATTAAGATTATATTAATTAATATATCACACACATATACTATTAATAGTATATGTGAAATATGTGTGTGTGTGTGAGAGAGAGAGAGAGATTTAAGAACGCATTCATACTAATATTTGCTGCGTTATAGACTGAAACACGCAGGGAAAAAAACCCAGCTTCCTCGTATTTAATTGCATGGAAGGATAGAGATACGCGCGGCTGATCCGTGTACTTGTTTGATTAGCAGGAGTCGCTAGTTCGGGTCCAGGCACGCGTGTAAGAAAACAAACCCGGCGAGGCTCGCTTGTGATTGTGAGAAGCCCTCGGCAGGCGCCGCCTGCGTTTTGCTGCAGAAAATCACGCAAGCGCCCCGGCCGAAGCCAAGGCAGGACATGAATGAGCCAGCAGACTATTCTGAGCCGCAGTTCGGCGGAGACCCGTTACGGCTGCGCGTATCTGGATCCGTCTCGTCTATATATAGCACTCCCCTCAGTGTGTACTAGCTGGGCTATCCCTCTCTTTCCCCTCCCCCACCCCGTTTCCTTTTCTATTGGTGAGCTTGGGAGAGCAATGCCGCTTGGGAGAGCTTACCGCTCTCCTCCTTTAGGGGGCGCTGAAACTCGGCCCTTCCAACCTATGGAGAGTCCGCAGCCCGCAGCGCGAGAGAAAGAGGTGGGGGAGGGGGGTCAGGGAAAGAGGAGGGAGTGGGCGGGAATATTTCCCCCTTTTTCCCCAGACGTCACGTGACATTCGGAGGCCGCTTTTTCTTCAGAAGCTCTCGCCCGCGGCGGAGAGAAATACCGAGTCCGGAGTCACCGTCGCGCAACTCCTCAATGCCTCTCGCCACCAGGGGGCGCCGCCCGAGGGCAGGAACCACCTGGTGGCGCGAACGAGCGAGCATCGTCGATCGTAGGGAGAGAGAGAGAGAGAGAGAGACGGACGGGCTGGAGCGGTTGACGGCGCGCCACTTTCTGCGCGCCGTGCGTGACGCGGCGCTCTGAGGGAAAGGGAAGGTCGGAGGAAGAGGCGGGGGGGGCGGGAAAGGGGAGAGAAATCAGAAGCAGCGAAGGGCGGGCGGGGAGAAGAAGCGCGAGCAGCGGACGCGGAGGAGGCGCGATGTGAAAGCCTGCGAGGCCCGGGGAGGGCAAGACGGCGGTCCCGCCTGCAGCGCGACGAGAGGTGAGAGAGCGGCGTCGACTCCTTTCGACTCCCTTCCGCGGTCGAGCAGAGCAACTCCAGCCAGTCGCTCCCGACTCGTGTCGGGGAGGCCCGCGGTAGCTTCGGCCCGAAGCGGCTCTCCTGCTTGGCGCACAGTTTCTGCCAGGGCAGCGGCTTACATAACTAACTGCGGCCGGCTCAAGCAGTTGTTGCTCGCGGCCGCCGGCGACAGGTTGCGCTGCGCTTTGTATCGTTTCGGTGCCAATCACATGGGCCTCTCCTGTGCCCGGGCCGCTCCAGACATAACACCGACCGCTCCCTTAGTGGGACACGAAGCCAGTTGCTTGCGGCGGCGACAGAAGCCACTGCGGACCCGTGGGGGGGGGGTCTCTCCCTGCGAGGTGCCACACCGGGGTGTGGAGGGGTGACAATGCGCGCAAAGATACCCGTTCTGGAACCCGCTGTCTGTAGCTTTCCCTCGCTGCAGCTGTCTGACTTTTGCTACTATTATTCATCCTCATTATGAATTATAGGCGCTGAGCGGCGATGGGCACTTCGGTTTGGTTGGCGGGCGCCAAGAAAGGAAGTGAAGCTGTTAGGTTTTTAATGAGGCTGAGGGAAATTCGCATTGGCTAGAGAAGAGAGGTTTTGTGAGACCGCTGCAAAAAATAAGCGCCAGGCTCACAGTAAAAAAAAAAAGACTGGATAGAATTGACAGTACTTTAGACCAAAAGACGTAAGTTAAATCACAGGATTTAAGTGCTTTAAAAAAATATTGTAAAAATGGTCAGCCAGTTCAAGTGACTTCTTTAAAGGTTGCATTAGCAGATTCTTCAGGCAGGATGTCATTTGTATATAACAGCCATCCAGTTGGCAATATACCAAACATTAATACTATCAGTGAAGGAAAATTTGTTCCTGCTAATTATGTATGTCAGAGATTAAGAACAAAAAGGTTAAGCCAAACTTCTCAGAACGTTTCTTTATTCTGTGACTTTGGAATATTTTTGTGAAATTCATGATAATGAACAGGAATCATATTTTGGAGAATTTACATCACATTTCCTGTTCTTTTTCTTTATTCTGTAATCTCTACTAATTTAATGAACAGTTTGAGACTTTATCAGTGTGGGCAAGCCAATATTAAGAGAGTTTGTTAAAGGAAACCTTAAACAATTTGAAATAATTGCAGAAGATTTTAAATACAAGTAGTCCTTGACTTACGACCACAATTGAGCCTAGAATTTATGTTGCTAAGTGAGAAATTTGTTAAGTGAGTTTTGTTCCATTTTACAACTTTTCTTGACATATTTGTTAAGGTTAAAGTGAATCACTGTGGTTATTAAATTACTAATAAAGTTGTTAAGTGAATATGACTTGCCTGTCACGAAAGATGTTCACATGACCCTGGGACACTGCAACCATCATAAATATGAATGCCAAGTATCTGAATTTTGATCATGTAAATATGAACCAATTGTCAAGCATCTGAGTGTAAATCATGTGACATGGGTTGCTGCAACAGTTATAAGTGTGCAAAATGGTCATGTTACTTTTTTCAGTGCCAGTCACCAAACAAACTGTTGTAAGTTGAAGACTACCTAATATCTTTAATGTTTATTGTAAACCTATCTAGGCATATTGGAAATATTTTCTGTTTTCCATACAACTATTTCCTGAGAAATCTTGATACATTTGTTCAGCAGTCCAATATAGAACTTCATAGTAAAATTCTTTGGATTATCAAATTAATCTGTTGAATTAATTAATTCAAGAAGGAAGACTCAATTCATTTAATTGTGTTTTGATTTCCAAGCAGTGCATACAATATTAGATTTGAGAATGAAATCTTGTTGAATGCAAATCATTGATCTTCCTGTTTTAAAAAATTGCAATTAAATTTCTTTACTTTAGAAAATATATTTATTTGAGTACACTTTTGTTCTTTACTGGTGTATGTTATATTAAAACCAGTTTGAAAATAAGCATATTTTTTGTAGGAGTTATTGTTCAATTTTTTTGAAAAAAGGTTCTCAGAAGTAGCTTAGCACATGCATATAAAGAGAGTAATTGCTTTTCTCTGTTTCTCTAGGCACTTTTCATTTGAGCATTATTAAACCAGTATTTAATTGTTTTCCAATTATTGGAAAACATTTTAATGCTTTTTAAAAGAACAAGTAAATAATATATCAAAATGTTAAAAATATTGCTCATTTTAGTTACAGGTGCACAAATTTGGCCAGATTAAAGACTACTGCCATTGACAAAGAGGACAGTTCCACATTGAAAATTAATGTTTATTAATTTAGTTTCCCAGAAGTGCAGATATCAAAATGAAAGAATATTGATCTACTTAATTGTGTTACATTTTTCTTTTTTTTCTAATAAGTAATAATGAAAAAAATGTGAAATTTTTTTGGAATAATACAGAAGAGTATTTATTTGAAAACCATATCATAATTACGCAATTAAAATGAATGCATAAAAAAGCTAAGAAAAAACCCTAATGTAGAAAGAAGTGTTCCAGTTAAAAGCTAGACATTTAAAAGGGTTCAAATATAGGACAATAGTTCTTTCTTTATAAAAAGCATTATGAACATCTTTATAGATGCATAAAATCATTTCTATATGAGATAGAAGGTGGACATGAGATGTAGTGAAATGAAGAAAATTTTATTTTAAATGTTGTGAGATAGATGGTAACTTTTAATAGGAGTGCTATATTTGAAATGGATTGTATTGTGAAGTATTATCTATATATAGTAAATGGTTGTGGTAATTTATGTTCATTTATTTGTTTTACCATATTTATAACCTGTTTGAATCCTAGTAGACTCTGTGAAAATACAACTGATAGAAAACAAATTTAATATAATTAAAACTTGACAAGCAACCTTATCTGTTGATTTAATTTATCTCCAATGTTGTAAACATGAAATGATGTACAACATATAAACAATGCCAAGATCCTTCAAGGAGATATAAAATAGATATTTAATGAAACAACATTTTGTTTTGAATTTGGTGAAACAAAACTACATAGAAACATTTTAAGTAATGTTTAAAGTTTTGACATAATAGACTTCGTGAAGTTAGTAATTTCATAATTAATTAATTATTTTAAGTGAGAAAAACATTTCTCGTAATTTCAAACTATGGAATGAAACAGATTTTTAACATTGATCAAAATATATTTATTTTTATAAAGAATTCAAGATAGTGAACATATCTAATATTTCCTCCTTTTTTCCCACAACAACAAAGCTGTGAGGTGAGCTGGGCTGAGAAAGGGTGACTGGTCCAGAGTCACTCAGCCAACTTTCATGCCTAAATTGGGACTAGAACTCACAGGCTCCTGGTTTGTAGTCTGGTGCCTTAACCACTGGACCAAACTGGATATAGGCAAGTTCTTTAAAATTAAATGTTGTAAGAGGGTTTTGCTTATCATTGCTACTTCCTATATGTGTTGATTTACATATCATATAAGGCTTTGTATCCTTAAAAGGTACCGTATATACACTTTCAGGGTGTTTTGCGAAGTATACAGTAGGGCTTTGCAAAGCCTTTATAAGAAATCCTTTAGAATGCATGGGAAAGTTTTATAATGATTAAAGCAGCTGCTTCATTTCTCAGGTTTATATAGTACTTAAGAAGCTGCTCTTGGCTGCCTCCACATACATATTTATGCAGAGCCTGGAAAAGGCAAAACTCCTTTAATTATTTAAAAATTGGCACTTCATATGCACTGTTCCACATTCTAAAGTACTCCTTTTGAAGGATTTGCATAGATCTAGTTAAAAAGGCTTAGAATTAGGTTAGCAAGTGTTTCAGGAAATACAGACCCCTGTGCTATTGGTTCATTGTGATTGAGCATAAGCAAATTAATAAAAGAATACATGGGAAATTTTAAAAAACAAATATTTAATGAGTTTGTTTTAATTTTGCTATTTTTATTTTAATAAAATAAATTTGATTTAAGGAACAAAGAATAGGATAATTTGAGAACATTTATTTTGGGCAACTAAGATATGTATAAATAGTGCTGTCTGAAACTTATTGCTCTGAACTTCCTCCCAGCCAATTGAAGGCAAAACTATAAATTATCCTGTCCAATTGTTGCCTGACTTGATTTGCCCCTCCCCTCTTTCCCAAAAAAAAACTTCAGAAGCATCAGTGAGAGTGAAAGGGAATTTAAAGTTTCAGATGGATGCAATTACCCGTAACTCTTCCAGTACTTGTCAGCAATCAACAGCATAATGTATTCGGACAGTTATTGGTATTTAAGTATAGAAAGGGTATCTTTTGCAGTAAAAGTTGTCTGTATTTTGGTAAACATAGTTGATGTTTATATGGGAAGCCAATCATAAATCTAAGTTAAAAATATTTGTTGCTTAATTAACTTAGATACCTGAGGTTTTTTTCTCCACAAGAAATTAAGAAAATCTGAGGTAGGAAAGAATGAAAAAGTTCTAATTTCATATTCCTACCCCTTAAACAAGTAGCTTATAGAATTATGCATACTTTGGATGTAAAATTATTAATGGTTTCCATTTGTAAACATTTAAAAAATATTGATAAGTCTCTTTAATTGTTCTGGATATTTTAAAGTTCAGGATAGCAACATGACAGTAATGAGAGGGAAATTCTTCCATGTTCTTAGTTTATGTTTATGCGACCTGTACAGTACAACTTCATAAGGGATTAAAAACAGGCAAGTTCTGGCAGGGCTTGTATAATTATTTTCTTCTTCAATTCCCCCAGAGACAATAATAATTGATCCATTTCCCAACTTTGTATTGAAAGTCATGGACTTTAATTTATAATGAATGTTGCCTTGTTTGTGTCTTCAGAGTGTTCTATCAGCAATCACAAGTGAAACAATGTAGTTAAGCTTCCTGGTAGTTATTATACATATAAGTGTGTGGTTGGATTTCTTTAAGTCATTTTGAGAATATAATCAATAATATATTCTAAAATAAAGGTCTGTCCTTATTTTTATTAAGGTGAATCTTCTGTTTCCCTTAGGCAAAAGCAATAAGTCTCAGGCTTTTTTGGTCAGTCTTGAAGATAAATACAGTACTGTATCTCTATTAATCTCCAGAGTGTAGAAGAAAATCTGAGACTAACAAAGTGGCCTTCTGAGGCTGTTTGATCAGCCTGAAAGCTAAGAGATGAGTTCCAAATATTAAGTGTTTGGGAGAGAGCCTGAGAGAGAGAGAACTTTATTTGGCCTTGTATTCCATTTCATAAGAGCAGGAAAAGTTAGGAAGATGTTTAGACACTAAGGAAAGGGGGGAAATATTTAATCCCCTGCCTTTGATTTTTCTTGCTCTTTCTAGTTGTTTACATATATATGATGAACGCACATCCCAAAATTTTAAAACACAGTTTCCATATAATTTGTTACATGGATTCAAAGTATTCCACTAAAATAAATCATTATGTTTTTAGCTTGACATGTGAGTTGTGTTCCCTTATAAGGGTGCATATAGATCAATGAAGTACAACCCATGAAATCTTATGCAATAATAGATTTTAAGATGCCAAACAGATTTTGTGATACTTTTTCTGGGTCTGCATATTTACAATTTATTGAAACAGACCATTGACATTGTTATGTAATTGCTGATTGTAGTTCACAAGCTCCCATCTGCAGTGGAAGTTTGAAGATATTGGAGAAGGCATCCAACTTGCCTGTCCCTCACTCTTATCCATGCAATATTTATTTGAAGTAACAGCATTGCTATTTCACATAGATATGATGTAGGCTTTGAAAATGATAGGATTCTATGCTATTCCTGCCTATACTCCTTTTTTCTCCTAATATCATTTGTTGTTCAATCATGTGACTTAGCTCTAAATATCACAATATTGGTATCTTGTAGAAACAATGTATTCAAAGACTTATGGAACAGTTAATTGTAATTTATTTTCTATGAATTATTTCTGGCTGTGTAATATCAACCTTTATAGTAGCAATGCCAAAAATAAATGTCTTTTTTCCCCTCCACAAATAGAAGGTTCACTATGAAGCAAGGTGGATGGAGAAAACGAGCCAGTGACAGAGATGGCTGGGGGATATGGGTAAGCACATGCAGTAAAGCTTTTAACTAAATAAATGAATATATTTTGAAGGAGAATTAAATATTTTGTATTACTTTAATATAATTATTTTATTAATAAAATATATTCACCATTGCCGTGCCAAAGAAGTAGTGATAAAGTCATACGTTAAACTTCAAATAGGACGGAAAATCATTCTTTCTGATATTCAGAAGTAACTTAAGGTTGACACATGAGACTTATAAAATGTACAGTATATATGAAGATTAAACATGCAACATTTCCGATACGAAAAATGAAATTGATACTACTGGTATGTATATGTCAGAAGCTGAGATCTCTAATTACTCAGAAGTCATAATGTGATCTGTTTTATTTTTTTAGTATGTTTTGTTACTACTCTTACGTTTTCTAAAGCATAAGTTATGAATTAGCGTGATGACTATTTCACATCTTATTAAATTGTTTTTCATATAATTGTAGAATTGATCAAGTTGATAATCAACCTCTAAAGATCCATGTTATTTCTATTCAAGGGAGGATATATGTCTGCCAAAGTCCAGAAATTAGAGAATCAGTTTCATTCAGAGGCAGCTCTGCAACATCAGAAAGATGAAAATTCATCCAGCATTTTCAGTGGAGTTGCCATCTTTGTCAATGGCTTCACAGGTGTTGCTTTTATTTTTATAAACTGTTCAAAATGTCCTCTAGGAATATAGTTAGGGCTAAGAAAAAATTAATAAAGATACTGATATGTGGGTAAATGGCAAAGATGTAAGTTTATTGTTCCTAACCAGAATCTTCTATAACTTTGTTTGCTGAAAGAATTAGTGAGCAAATGTTTGCTTGCCTAAATTCCCTGAGTGAAATGTTCTAGAAAGCAGTGTTTACTGTATTCTTATTTCATTTTGATATAAATCAGTTTAACTTAGTTTTTTAAAAATTGTATATAATTCCAAAATGCAAACTGCAGATTCACACATTCCTTTTTTGCTTTTTACCTGAATTATGAAATGATGAGCAAGATTGATGGGTATCTACTTAAAAATACTTTTTTTGCTCTTTGTGTATTGTAGTCTTGATAATTGAATAGACACTATCACTACACTTGTGGAATGGCCAAAGAGTTGTTTTAAAAAAATAACTAAAATGTAACCCCGATGTAATAGTTTGTTGTTGCTACAGCACTTGTGGGACTCCCAGTAAAAAATATTTTAGTTAAGTTTTCAAAAATAAAAATGCTTTGTGAGAGGATAGAAATGTCTTTCAAGCTGTCATATTATAAAAAAGAAAAATTGGAATACTGTATATCATTACACAATACAGCATTCTCTTTTAAATCCTCATTGTATATGCTAATAGCAAATATGTCTAAAAATATTTCAGAGCATGGCTACTCTGAATATTACTGAAGCAATGAAAGAAAGAAAGGAATCAGCATTATTATCTGAATTTCAAGTAAAATATTGCAAGGAATACAGAAGAAAATGCAGTATCCTGGACAAAGGGTTAGCAAGTCTATTGGAATTCTGAACAGAAATCCACCACATTATAGCATTTTAGTGTAGTTATTTTATTGAGTAGGGAATGAAGAAGAAATATTAAAACAAATATTAAAAACAACCTAATGAAAAACAGTTGTGGCAACTTTTCAAAATTGGTATTTTATTGAGGGAGGTAGA
The DNA here is from genome assembly GCF_028640845.1 of Ahaetulla prasina. Lineage (NCBI taxonomy): Eukaryota > Metazoa > Chordata > Lepidosauria > Squamata > Colubridae > Ahaetulla > Ahaetulla prasina. The sequence continues at coordinate 96,106,741 of NC_080543.1, read as the reverse complement.
ATTGTGAATTCTATATCTATGTGGATATTTTGACATATTTTTCAATAAACTACAATATATACTCTACTTTATCCTTAACATTTTGTTAGATGAATAACTGCTCTTAATTCCAAAACATAATGCTAGGTTTTTCAATTTATGACTTTTAAAAAATACTTTAATCTATCTTGTATTTTTATTATAGATCCTTCTGCTGATGAATTGAGGCGGCTAATGATGTTGCATGGAGGACAATATCATATATACTATTCTAGATCCAAAACAACACACATTATTGCTACAAATCTTCCAAATGCCAAAATAAAGGAACTGAAGGGAGAAAAAGTAGTTCGACCAGATTGGATAATAGATAGGTAAATATTAGAGAATTGTGAGGAGATTGATAATCCCATTTGAATATTTTGAATATGAGTTCCATAATTTCATTTAAAAATATCACAGACGTTCTGAAAAACTGATCTTATTTTAAAAAATTATATTAAATGTTTTCTTTTTTATCACTGAATGATCTTATTCTCATTAGTGATAACTTTAATGGCTCTGTGATAGCACTGATCAGATCCAGTGGAAATTTTAAAACATTAAAAGTACAGACAATTAAATAGAAAGCATTACATAATATGCATATCGTATTTATTTCCTTATTTTTGCTTTAACTCATATGCATTAAACTTTATTAGATTATTTTATAGTTATTAAAATAAGCAATTCTGCAGTAATTTGAATTACTGTATTTTTTGCTGCATAAAACACACTTTTTTGTCCCCCAAAAGTGGGTGGAAATGTCTGTGTATATTATGGAGTGAATATTACATTACAGGCTGGGCTTTGCCAGGGAGGGTGAGGTTCACCACCGCCTATCAGCAGTTGGATTGGCCTCCCGGAATTCCACCGATCAGCTGTTCCGGGTGGCTGTTATTGCCGCTGCCATTCACATGGCAATAAGTGTGTGCCTGGATCCCTGTTGCCTGGAACAGCTGTTCGGCGATATTCTGGGAGGCTGATCCAACTGCCGATAGGCGGCAGTGGCGATAGCCAGAGAATGCTAGGAAAGGCTCCAGCGTTCCCCGGCGGAGGCAGCAGACACAGAGGACGCAGCAATAGCGCCATTTTTTGTTGTTCAGCCCACTGATTGACGGGGCTATGGGAGGCCGGGATCCAGCTGTCACTCAGTTGAACGGTCTTATGGAGCAAAAAATACGGTATACTATACTTATAAAATAATCTGCACTTGAGACTATCCCCAATGTAGCAGATAAGATTGCACCATTCCCATAGAAACCTAATCACAAACACTAACAAGGTCTTTTTTTTTTAATTGGGTAATGTGATCCTACTGTAGTTTTCCTAATTGCAAATGGATTGGCTTTTGAGTCTTTGCCAAATTTCTTGTTAGTGTAAATCCAAGCTAAATGAAAAGTACATCCAAAAGAATTATGGGTAACTGTTAATAATATTCAAGTTCATTTTCCCAGATTAACCTGATTATTCTCTTTTTCTGTATAACAGAATGTTTGCTGCTTTTATCACAGTGTAACACTTCAGAATATTCTGGGATTATAAATAAAGATTGTGTAATAACTTGTACTTGATTCACTAAACATTAACAACATAAATAAAACATTTAAAATAATTACAGTAAATACAATTAGAAGAAATATATTTCTTCTCTCTATGATTTTCATGTTGATCTCGTAAGATAAGTCATAAAAAGTAAACAAATTGAAAAAAAGTATAACAGGCCAATGTAGATAAACCTTATGTGTTATTATTTCCCTTATTTAAAAATAAATTGACACCTTTTTAGATACTTGGTTAGAAGAGACTCAGTGCCTTCATCAGTTGGAGAGAAAGTCTGTGGTAGAGCACCTCTGTTTCCACTTTCACTCACTCTTCAACCTGTGGTAGACCATAAGACTAAGGGATAGGAACACAACAGAAGAAGTAAGCAGTTCTCTTATCACTTCTGTCCTCATCTGGCTGTCATCATATAAAGAATTAAATGCCAGAAATCTTAAATCTGGTTACTTGCCTCCTCCATTTTTTTTAATTGCAACATTCAAATTTAGACATCTTTTTACTCAGAAACAATTTGATTTGTATAGTTTCCTTGAAGATTTTTTAGTTACGTTGGTGCCTCTTTTTTTCTTTTAACTCATATAAGTCCAAATGAATTGCTAAATTAGCATGTCCAGTGTGCACCCAGAGGACTGTAAGTTTTTGTTTCTCAACAGCATTGTCTGGGATAATGGATGGGGGTGTTCCTTGGAACCCTGACAAGCATAATCACACATGTGAAATAATTTTGATACATTTTCAAAAGCTATTTCAACATGTGAAACAATTTTGATACATTTTCAAAAGCTATTTCAATAAAGTGTATAAGAGAATACTTCCTATTCAGATGCAGTGTGCTTAAATCTTGGGTATTTCTGAAGTGTGTGAAAGAAATAACATGAGTAATTAGAAAATGTAATGCTACTTAAAGTCACTTAAAATCTGTCTACATATGTTCTTGAAAGTAAGAAGAATTGAATTTAGATTATAATATATCCTTTACATATGCACACTTGTTAATAAGGCTTTCAGAACAGAGAAATATTGCACTGTATATAAAAATTATTTTTTCATGAAGTTTTTGAGTACCGTAATTAAAATTCTGACATTCTGTTATAGCATAAAGGCTGGACGACTCCTTTCATATATTCCTTATCAGCTTTATACAAAACAGACAAGTATTCAGAAAGGCCTCTGGTTTAATACTATATGCAAGCCTGAAGATTCAATTCCAGGTCCTAGCAATATCTCTGTGGGACTCAACAGGGTGTAAGTAATTATTTTGATTTAATAATTGAAATTAAGTTTAATATATTCAATTATTTGAAGATTTCAAAGTACACCTCACATTATAGCTTGAAATACAATGGAATTAAGTCTGAAACCCAGTGCAGTTGTAATGGTTAAAATGTTCCTGTAGTAAGAGACCTACACCTTCAGCTGTGGAAGTTCATGGAAGTCATTCTTTTTCAGCCCAACTCCTATCACAGGATTGTTCCGGTGGGGCGGAGGGGGGGGGAATGGAAGGAGTGCTATATATGCTGCTTTTATCTCTGGTCAAAAAGCCAGATACCAATCTAATAAATAAGACAAAAATAATTACTTTTTTTGTTTTCTAAATTAAGCTTCTTTCAAACGTAGTCATATTAAAGATTTTTTTAAGAAAAGTATACATAACAATGTAATATTAAAATTTAATTTGATACATATATAAAGTGGGTTCTTTGTACTGGTATGGATTTGTTGCAGTGCTCTTGCATGTTCCATGCATCTTGGTGTATAGTATATAGACATGCTGGCCACATGACCACAGAAACATCTTCGGACAATGCTGGCTTCCTTGGCTAACAAATGGAGATGAGCACTGCCCCCTAGTGTCTTCATTTCTGACTGGATAGGAGAAACCTTTACCTTTATCTCTTTACTTCATACCTTGATTTCTACAAACGACTCAACAGCTGTTCAGTCATCCATGCCCCAGTCATGATGTCTCTTGCTAATTTCTCTGCTATTTAGAAGCTATTTATTATTTATTAAACATATACTCCATCTCAGTCAAAAGACTTCCAAGTTATACAGTACAGTAACAATTAAAACATCCAGTATAAAAACACATAAATGGCAAGAAAGATAGATAGCATTTAGGCTTATATACCACTTCATAGTGCTTAACAGCCCTCTCTAAACATACAGAGTCAGCATATTGTCCCCAACAATCTGGGTCCTCATTTTACTGACCTTAGAAGGATGGAATGCTGAATCAACCTTGAGCCATCTAGCTATCTGTCTGTCCATCTATCTATCTGTTGGTGGTGGGTGGAAGGAAGGAAGGATGGACGGATGGACAGACAGACAGACAGAGGATGAAATAATTCAGTTTTCAGGAACTTCCTGAAAGACAACAGAGAGGGAACAAGATGGAGCGCCAAAGGAAGGCCATTCCAAAGTAGTGGTCTTACCAAAGAAAAACAGTGCTATCTAGCCTAAGCTTGTAGAATTGGGGGACCACTAGCAACTTTCTATAAGATATGAGCCGGCCCAATTTTGATTAGAGTAGGCAATTCTGTAAGTTCAGGTGTCAGATGATGAAGGACTTTACTGTATAATACCAATAACTTGAGTGTGACAAGTGTTACCTGCTCAGCTTCGCTGACTCACCGAGACTTCCTGCCCAGGACACCTGACCTGCTTTTGGAATGTTGGGCAGCCCCAGTGAGTTTGAAGGAGTACGAGACCATGCCTCCAAAGGCTTTTTTTCTCAGCGCTAAAAGCTTTTGCAAATGGATGAGAGGTTTTGGGAGAGCGATCTTATGATGCTTCAGGCCTTCTGTCCTTTTGCAAAAGTTTTTGCTGTGGAGAAGCCTGAAGGAGCGTGAAACCACGTCCCAAAGGCTTTTCTCTTGTGTGAGTGTGAAATACGTGCGCAAGTGCCAGCCCATCACTCGCACGACCCACTTCCCCCCTCCTCCCCCCCAAGCCGGGCTGCTAAGCCATAAAGGTTGGGGACTGCTGCACTAAACCATAATAGAATATGTTTGATTTGGGCATAATGCATAATTTGAGACACTTTAGTTTGTAAGTTATCATTATGGCTTATTGTTGTATAGAATCAGGCAGTCAAGGGATGAATGAATAATGATGAAACCAGGTGTTAGAATATAAATTCACAGGGGTAGGAGATGCATTACAATGTCATCATGCAGATGTCAGTATTTTGGTTTGCCATAGCCATTCTGATGGATATTATTATTATTATTATTATTATTATTATTATTATTAGTAGTAGTAGTAGTAGTAGTAGTAGTAGTAGTAGTATTAGTATTATTAGTATTATTAGTATTATTAGTATTATTAGTATTAGTATTATTATTTAAAATTTAATCTTCAATTTGATTCACAACCAAGGACCTGGTTGTTCCGAGTAAGGTGGTTTTTTGCAGAGTCAGAATAGTCAGATCTGATAAGTTCAAAATTTTCATGTATAGGGCTAGAAAACCTTTAGGTATTGCTCTAAGGACTCCTATTACTATTGATACAACCATTGATTTCTTCCTCTGTAATTGCTCAACTTCAATTTGCAGATTGCAGTATTTTGTTCAAAATGCTAGTTAGTGGTGCCATTGAAAGTACAAACAATAGAAGTGACAATCATCATCATCATCATCCACCTATTATGGCTAAAAAAACCCATGACCTAACAATATTGGTATAGATATTGAAATAAATTATTTTTGCATCTAATTCTCTTTTGCTCTCATGTCACACCTCTAAACTATGTATACTGCCCACAGTTGATGCTTATTAAGAAAAAAATATGAAAGAAGTATTTACATGAAAATGCACATTAATATTACCTTGTTTCCAGTTAATATTTTCCCATAACACATAGTACAATATAATGCATAATTTAATAAGATTACTGGTATCTATTTCAGCTATGTATTTCATTAGGTAAACTAAAACTTAAAATCCTCAGAAAATCATTTGTTACTCTAAAGTGTTTCAGGTTTATGAGATTTCCTTAGGAAGATGTAAAGCTGTTTTGTCATTGACTCAGTGGTACACAACAATAGATAAAAACCTCAAATATACAAACAACAAATACAAAAAATATAGAAATCTATATTAAAAAATATATATAAAAATAAACCCCTGGGTGAGGAGAGATAAATATGGCAACCTCAACAATTGACCCATCTAAGCAAATCTCTAGTTCCCTGGGAGCCCCAGACCTGATAACATAACCAGGTCTTGAGGACCAAAAGAAATGGAACTAATTTAATTTTGGGGGGAGGAATGTTCCATAAGGTAAGTGCCATGGCAAAGAAAGCGCAACTCCTAGGACCCACGAAATGTATCTCTAGCTGATGGTACCCGCAACATGTCTTCTCTGCCATATCTAATAGGACAAGCTGAAATAATTGGGGAGAGGCAGTCCCTCAGATAGCCCAGTCCTATGCCATGAAGGGATTAAAGGTTAAAACCAGTACTTTGAATTGGAGCTGAAAACAAATTGGCAATCAATGCAGCTTGCAGAGCAGAAGAGTAACCTGACTGTTCTAGGAGCGACATAACTGCTCATGCTGCTGCATTCTGTACCAGTTGAAGTTTCTGGATACTCCTCAAGGACATCCTCATGTAGCCCACGTTGCAGTAGTCCAATCTGGAGGTGATTAGAGCTTGAGTAACTAAGCAGGGTCTGCCAGTCATAGAATGAGCCTAGTGGTGCACAAGATGAAACTATCAAAGGCCCTCCTAGCTGTGACTGCCACCTGCTCATTGCTCAGACCTTCACAGCCTCCGGACCATCACTTAATTGACCAAGGGTGGAGATATATAATTTGCTATTTCTTTAAGATATAAAGGAACAACTCCCTACCCCAAGAGGAATTCACTACTGCCAGAACCCATTCACACGAAAACCCCCAGGCTCTTTCGTGGGCTAGGCAGTGCATGGAATTAAAGGTGACTGAGCTCACAATCCTAAGGACCTGTCCACTTCCTCAGGTCCAACAGATTCAAACCATTGCCAGATAACTGGGTATGACTCTTTCCCAAACATCTCTTCTAGACCTGTGACAAGGTCAAAGTCCAACTGGGAGTGAATTTGAGCAGCTTTCTCCACAAATTTGCAAATTCCTCAACACAACCAGCAAAAAATTAGAGTTAATCCCTTATGAGGATCCATATCTGAAACAGAGCTGCGGGGAAGCAATCTGCAGATGCAATAAGAATGGAGAAGTATTGCTGATTTGCTACATTTACTGCCACAATGTAGACCTTAATACGGTAGTAGCTCTCACCCATGTTCAGTTGCGCCCGTCCTTCCCTGAATATTTTTCCTTATATTTCCTTTACTTATGCCAGAATACTGGGAAAGATTTCTAATTTTACACTGAGGTTTAGAGAATACACCAAATAATTAAATCTTGGACTTACTTTCTTTAATCTATAGCATATGACAGTTCAGGGAATAGAGCAGTATCTGTCAAATGTCCTTTTTAGCAATAGAATGGGTACACTTAGATCTAAATGTATCAAATAACTAGGTATACCAGTGAGTTTGTATGTCAGTCTGAATTCTTGGAATCTTAAAATATAGACTTAAAAGATTTTTAATGTCAGTGCTGCTAACATTTATGTAATATTCCATTTATGAATAGGTGATGAAAGAAAATGTGTACAGTATAATGTACATATATTGAAAGCATGACAAATGTGTAACAAAATTAAAATATTTGGAAAATCCCTCTTAAATATAGAAAATATTACACAAGTTCTACTGATTTCAGTTATTAGACTTCATATAAAAGGATTACAACAAAAAGAGGAAATCATTTAATCTTTGTCTTATGTATTTGTTTTATCCATGTTCATGATTTTAGAAATAGTCTTGTAAAGAAGCATGAAGGAGAGAATGAAATGGAAACAAATGGAGTGAGTAAATCAAAGAAAGAAGCTGAAACTACAAAATTCTTGGAGTTGGAACAAGCTCTTTCCGGAAGCAAACAGAATGGAATACATCAGAAAGACAACGTTTCCATTTTTAATGGACATAGTCATAGTTCCAACAGTGCCTTAAAGATGCAAGATGGTTTGCTACACTTTGACAAAAGTGTTATAAGCAGACTGTCTCCTGTGCAAGAAGAATTGAAAGAAAGCACTGATTTTAAAGACTACTCTACGCAACATTTGCAACAAAGCAACAGAAATGCTGAACTTTTAAGAAATGTGCACAGGACTATGAATAATTCATCTTTTTCATCTTTGCACAGTAATATTAAAATAAATGGTGCTCATCACTATACTGTTCAGGGGCCTTCAAGCACAAAAAGCACTACTTCAGTACCTGCTCCTAGTAAGGAAGATTATTCACCTTTGTCCAAACTTTCTAACGGCAATTTCATTTCAGATTTTTACTCTCGTTCAAGATTGCATCATATATCTACGTGGAAATGTGAATTTACAGAGTTTATCAACACACTACAGAAACAAAATAATGCTAGCTTCCCAGGAAGAGAAAAGTTGAAAAAAATGAAAGCAGGACAATCTTCAATAAATAAAACTGACTTAGGTAAAAAAAAAAAAAAATTATATTTAAAAAGTTGTCACATACTTGTTTTTCAAGTGAAATATTTGATATTTTGGTTAGCTATATTTCTCCTGGCATGGTTTTGGTCAGAATATAAATATTTCAGAATTGGTGTGTTTAGCATTAAAAGATAACTGAAGATAAGGTGGGAGATGTTAGGCAATTTGAAGTTTTCTACAGCTTGATGTTTCTTTTATATTTTACTAAAAGGTAATGAAGAATCAAGAGATAAGTTTTAAGGTTAAATTTTTAATTTTACTAGAAACAATGGATAGTTGTTTAGCCAGAATGAAATTGTCTGTTTATTATTATTTTACTAGATAGTACATCCTTCTTGAATTCAGCCAAACATCAATGTTGCATAATGCATGTGGATTTGGACTGCTTCTTTGTATCAGTTGGTATCCGAGATAGACCAGACCTAAAAGGTTCGTATTAATATCTAAATCATATATTCATTTAAATAGATGTTCATTTCTTTTAAAAAAAATAAATGTTAAAAGTCTATTGTTACATAGATACTTAATAATAATTAGAATAGAGCTGGAAGGGGTCCAATAGAGCTTGGAGGTCTTCTAGTCCAACCCCCTGCTGAAGCAGGAGACCCTATACTATTTCAGACAGGCAACTGTCCAGGCTTTTCTTTAAAACCTCCAGTGATGAAGCATCCACAACTTCTGAAAGCAAGCTGTTCCACTTGTTAATTGTTCTCAGTTATAGGAAGTTTCTCCTTAACTGCAGGTTGCTTCTCTCCTCGATTACTGGTAGTTTCTATCCATTCTTTCTTGTCTTGCCTTCTGGTGATTTGGACAACAATAAGTTGACCCCCGCCTTCTTTGTGGCGGCCCCTCATATACTGGAATACTGCTATCATGTCACCCCTACTCCTTCTTTTCTCCAGACTAGCCATACCCAATTCCTGCAACCATTCTTTATATGTTTTTGTCTCCAGGCCTTTAATCATCTTAGTTACTCTTCTTTGTACTTTTTCCAAAATCTCAACATCTTTTTTGTAATGTGGTGACCAAAACTGGATGCAGTATTCCAGGTGTGGTCTTACTAAGGATTTATAAAGTGGTACTAATACTTATGTAATTTTGATTCTATGCCTATGCTTATATAACTAAGGATTGTGTCAGCTTTTTTGGCTGCCACTGCACACTGCTGGTTGATGTTTAAGTGATCATCCATTAAGGGCTCCAAGGTCCTTCTCACAGTTATTGTTTTTTGAGCCAGGTTTTGGCTAACCTGTACTTATACCTTTGGTTTTTCCATTATGTGAGTCAGTTACTCTTATTGCTGGATCAGGAGATTTTGATCACTATCAACCACAGTCATTTTCTGATTGGATTAATACATCCTGTACATAGAGCTGCTCTTAAAAAGCATTTGGAACAGGGGTGAAATGCTCCCGGATCGGACGGGATCGCGCAATCCTGTAGCGATGGCGGCTGCTGGTTTGGAGGACCGGTAGCAAAAATCCCTGGCCCCGCCCCCTGCCTCTGCTGAGCCGCACTATCAGCAGAGGGTGGTTTTTTTTTACTTTTAAAAGCCGGTTTTGCTTCAGCCGAAACCTGCCTTTAAAAGTAAAAAAAAAGCCTTTGAGGATCCCGCCCCTCAGCTGAGATCGGCAGCCTTAAACTTAAAAATTAAAATTAAAGGCTACTCTGGGGATCTCACCTGAGTTCCTCATCAGCAGAACCTTAAAAAACATGTTTTCTGTAGAAAACATGTAGAAAAACTCCTTTTAAAAGAGTCTAAGCCACTTACCTGATTACTGATCGACCTCATGGCTCTGCTCACAGCCCGAAAGCCCCAGTTTCGCTTTTAGCACTAGACAGAACTAATCTAAACTTAGCTAATCTATTTCACCACTGAGTGATTAATGCTGTCTGGCTGAGGAACTCTGGGAATTGAAGTCCACAATAAAATAAAATAAAATAATAAAATAAAATATTGGTGCAGCTTTCTGAGATTTGGTGTGTTTCTGTAGTGTTTCATTCTAACTACACAAGCACACAAAATCTCAGAAAGCTGTGTGTGTGTGTGTGTGTGTGTGTGTCAGTTGTGTGTGTGAAAAATGTGAAAATTGGTTTTTGAGCTTTTTGTGGCTGTGTGAAGTGTGAAGTGCAGCTGCTTTTACATTGTGTGTGAGTCAGTTGTGTTGTGTTTTGTGTGTGTGTAAAGTGTGAAAGTTGGTTTTTGGTACCTCTTATTGTTTTTTTATACTTTGTTTATTATTTTTATTATTTATTGTTATTGGCCATGCCCACCCACTCATCTGACCACCAAGCCATGCCCACCAATTAAGCCACGCCCACAGAACCGGTAGGGAAAATTTTTAGATTTCACCCCGATTTGGAAGCATTAACTAGTCCAGAGTGTAGTGGCACACACAATACTGACAGCATCTAGATTTACCTATGGCACAGCATTACTGCATAAGCTGCACTAGCTTCCAGTAGAAGTTCAATTATCACATTTAAAGCCACACAGGTACAAGAATAAATTAATTATGGAACCACTTCGCTTCAAATAGTTTCTATCCATTTAACCAGATTTGACATGGTGAGTATGTTCCAGTCTCTCATAGAAGAGAGACTTCAGGATCCAGCAAATGTGTCTTCTCTACTTCTACCCCTGCCATATTGAACAGCCTCCCCAAGAGTATGTGAACCTCCCAGCTTTCTCGAAAGCTATGAAAATCTGACTTTTCCCTCTGGAATAAGCACAGACAATTAGCAGATATATGTGTTTGGAGGACTTGTGAATTAGACCTTGTATCCTATTACATCTTTTCAGTGTATGTTGCTGTTTTAATAATAATTTTTGAATTTGGTTGGCAAACTCATAAGTTTGGCAGCCATATTAATTTTCTAAATAATACTAAAATGAATAATTGAGATCTATAAAACAAACAAACAGATTATTCTCAGTTTTGTAAAAATGTATACAGTGTGATTTGTCTTATATTTTAATTGTAATTTGCAGGAAAACCAGTGGCTGTTACAAGTAACCGAGGATCAGGACAAGCATTGTTACGTCCTGGTGCAAATCCACAACTGGAAAAGCAATATTATCAGAATAAATTGTTGAAAGGCAGAACAGGTACAAATCTGTAGTTTTAGAAATTGCAAAAATAAATACTGTTGAATTTATGGATTTGTCATTTATACTACCCAAATTACTATAATATTATAATATACTTTTAAATAAATGTGTTGTGTTTTTAAAACTGTATGAAAATATACTATCCATATTGAGAAAAATAGAGGTGTAGAACTATTTTCAATTATGCTACTATCAATGAGAATGCTTCCTTTAGAAAGAAAGAAAATTCATAGTGGGAACTTCTAGTAGCAATAGTCATGCTTTAGACAAACGTCACAATCCTTGAAGGATAGCTATGGATGTTTCCAAATTGATAGATTGTTGTATCACCCATATTATTTGTTTAAAACATTTATATGGCTGCTTAGCATGCATGTCATGACTCTGAACTGTGTGCATCAATAAAATCAAAGAAAAAAAATAAATTACAATTAAAACCAAAAATATGAAGAAAATAAAGCAAAAAAATTGATATACTAATGGCACACAGTTAAAGTCATTAGCACACATTCCATCTCCCAACAAAAACATGTTTTAAAGCCTTCCTGAAGATTGACAAGGTTGGGCCAACTGAATTTCAGCTGGCTGGAGGAGTTGTCCAAAGACCAAGCACTGCAACAGAAAAGGCACTCCTAGCTTCCATGAGATGATATTGCCTCAAAGAAGAGACCTAGAGTGTGCCCATCTTGTTAAACATGCAGGATTGGCAGAAAATCATCTTAGGTGGTCCTGCAAACCACCGAAACTTGTACCCCATAGGGCTTTATAGGTGATTACTAGCACCCTGAATTGCACCCTGGATTGCCTAAGGGAGATAGTATAGCTTGAAAGTAGTAGAGTTTCCACATTTATAACTATCTATATTGCATTCTGATCCAGTGCAGCTTCTGGATGAAGGAATACATTGCAGTATGCAGAATACATTCATCTGCAGTGAATACATTGCAGTAATCTGGCCAGAGACAACTAAGGTGTGAGAGACCCTGACCAGGCCTCGCAATTAACCCAAAACTGGAACTGTGCAAAGGTTCTCCTGGCCCCAGGCGCCACCTGCTTCTTAAGCAAGAACTGTAAATTCAGGAAAAGTCCCCACATTATGCACTGGTTTTGAATGGGGGATGTAACTCTGGAAATAATAATAGAAAACCTTTTGATCCAGGATCAAAACTCATAGCCACTCAGTCTTGATAGGATTAAAGCCCATTTTTCTCCATTCTTGCCCCCTTGGCCTCCATATATTAGAATGAAATCATGATAGCATCACTCAGATCTTAGAGGAGTATCTCAATGAAGTATCATCATCATACTAGGGATATTCTATTGCTAGAACATGTCTAAATCTTCCTGTGTATATTGGATTAGGCAAGAATGCAGGTGTACAATCTATGCAAAAAAGGATGGTTGTCTCTATTATTTTTTGATTATCAGTAATTAGACATAAATTAGTGGGTCATACAAGATCATTCTGTGAAGATAATAAAATCAGTGGACTTTGACAGTTAAAAGAAAATTAAATTATAAATTGCTATTAAGATGTTTATTAGGTCAATCTAAAGTATACAAAATAGTGTACAAGCTTTTAAGCTTCCCAGAACTTTCAGATCAGCAAAACATCTAGAAAAAAATGAAAAGAAAAACGTGACTTGCCTTTAAAACATATTTGCATATTTGTTCTTTAGTAGAAACTAGAAACAATATCCAGGTTTGCAGATCAGTCTTCTTCCTATACAATATCTGTTGAACCTTGGATAGTATAGAGAAAAATTAAGCTTCAAGGCTTTTTTCCCTCATGTACCAAGCTTTAGAAGGCAATAAAACCACAACATCACAGAATGATTTATTTATGAACACAGCTGCCAAAAGATGACACTAATTTAAATGAATTCATCTGTGGATTAAACTACTTTTCTGCAGAATGTGTATATCAATTACCATTACCATACATAGCTAAATTCAGTATATCTTTGAATGCCAGGTGTTAAGAACAAACACTTCGGAAGGCCTGTTTTCATACTTTCAAATTAACTTTTTGGGAACCTTGTTAAAATTGAATGCTAGATGATCTGATCTAGCATGGCCACTTGCCTTTTTATATGTTTTTCTATCAATAAATCTTATAGCTTTTTTCTTTGTACAATTAGTGAGTTTAGATATTTTTTAAAATAAGAAATCTCTAATAGCAAAGTCAAGCTTCATCCGAGGCAGAAATTTTCCATTTTTTCAGTGTTGTAAATATAGAAGCAAGATTATAGCAAATTATATTAAAGCAATTTTATTTGGTATTATCTAATCCCAAGACTGTATGATCTATTGCAAGATATGTATTTGAGATCTTCAAGGCAAGAGTAGAAAGTGTTATGTATACAAAAGCTGCAATAATTGTTTTTTTTGTTTTGTTTTGTTTTGTCCATTATTATACAGATAGGGCCACATTACATGTCAAAGATATTCCAGTGTTTGCTTTGTTTTGTTTTTTCTGCATTTGGAACTTTTGGGGCTAGTCTTTGTTTTATTTACATTGAATGTGTCTTGTTCAAAATTGAAAATGACAGAAAAGGGGGATTGGTCCTACCTGAATGCCTTTTCTCTAAGGCTGCGGAATGGTCCAGGAATGGGTTGATACAGTTGGATCTGCCTGGAAACTGAGTCATTATATTTTGGCCATGCCTCCATGCCTCTCTCTCAGGCCCTGTTTTCAGCGAAGACATATCTGAAAGAGAAGCTCAGCCAGAACGTTACTAAGGTCCGGCTTCAGGCCCACGAAATGAAGGGCCTGAAGCTGGACCGTTCCGCAGCCTTAGAGAACACTCCTTCTCCTGATAAGCTACGGAATGGGACATACCAAAGCCTGGCTGTCCTAAACGTGGGTAGCCATTGGGTCTGGAGCCCGAAGGCCAAGTGGACCTGTTGCAAGACTCCTGCCAAAGGAAGCCTCCCCAGAAGCAAAGACATCCAGCTTATAATGCCTGATGAAAGGCGAAGGATTAGTCCAGGTAGCCGCCCAGCAAATCTCCTTAAGGGAGGCTTGTGTGGCCCATGCTGCGATGGTCGCTGCACTTTGTGTGGAGTGCACAATAACGCACCTGGATACAGGCAGTGCATGCATTTCATATGCCCGGCCGATACACACCCGTTTCCAGCGACTGATGGTCAAGGAGGATACTTTGGAGCTGAGTGAAGTTGGATGGAAGGAAACAAAGAAGGCCTCAGATTTCCTAGTGGTCGCAGTCGTTTTAATGTAGAACCTGAGGGCCCTCTGGACATCCAAGGGATGCCATCTCCTCTCCAAGGCATGGGAAGGCCCTGGACAGAAATTTGGCAAGATGACCTCCTGGGTCCTATGGAACCAGGAGTTGACTTTGGGAATGAAGGAGGGGTCAAGCCTCAGGATCACCTTGTCTGGATGGAAAATGCAAAGGTCAGCTCTGGCTGAAAGAGCTGCCTGCTCGGATATGCGCTGTCCAGATGTAATTGCTACCAGGAAGACCACTTTAAGGGTAAGATATCAGAGGCTCATTGTCTGCAGGGGCTCAAAGGGTAATTCAGTGAGAGCCCTCAACCCTCTGGGCAAGTCCCAGGTGAATAACTGGGGGTTGGAGATCACTTGTGCCACACAGGAACACGCGGATGACTGGGTGAGGCTCCCTGTCCAAGCTCGACAAGATGATGGAGAGGGCTGCCACATGATGTCTGATGGTGTTGTGAGCCAGTCCTTTGTCGAGGCCCTCTTGCAGGAAGTCAAGTACCTGTGGGATAGAAGCTGAGATAGGGTTAATATGGTGCTTAACACACCAGTTGATAAATACCTTCCAGGTGGAGTTGTAAATCCAGATAGTGGACTGCTTCCTGTCTACCTGTATGGTCCGAATGACCTTTTCGGATAAATTCTTCCTCCTCAAGAGGACCCCTTCAAGTGCCAGGCAGTTGGAGCCACTGAGGCTCCGGATGGAGTAGGATCCCTGGCTGAGAGAGATCCTCTCTGAGGAATTCTCCAAGGTCTTGATGCGGATAGGGTGACTAAGTCCGTGAACCACGGCCTCAGAGGCCAGTGAGGGGCCACGAGAATAGTCTCAGCGTCCTCTGAGGTGACCTTGCAGATCACCCCTGGTATTAGGGGGAGAGGAGGGAATGCATAGAGGAGGCTGGGGGGTGCAGGTGCAGCGGACAGCGTTGATCCCCTCTGCCCCCTGGGTCAGAAACCTCGTAATGTAACAAGGGAGGTGCATGTTCAGGTGGGAGGCAAACAGGTCCACTAGTGGTTCTCTGTACTGGTTGCAGATGCCATGAAAGAGGTTGGGGTGGAGGCGCCACTCAGCGTTGTCCACCATAATCCTGCTCAGAAAGTCCGCCTAAGCGTTTGATGTGCCGGCAATGTGCTCCACCTTGAGGGAGAGGACGTTCTTGTCTGCCCACATCCCCAGACACCTGGTCTTCTCCATGAGGCATCAAGATCAGGGCGGTTGATGTGCACTTTCACCGCAACATTGTTGTTAATATTAGGATACGATGTCCCCATATTGATCGGTGAAAATGCCGTAGAGCAGATGAATCACTCTCAACTCCAACCAATTGATATTGTTGGTGAGGTCCTGAGATGACCAGCGACTTTGTGCCACTTGGAAGTTGAGGTGGACACCCCAGCCGTAAAGGCTGGTGTCCAATGTGAGAGTGATCCACTGAGGTTCTCTGAAGATGGATCCTTTGTCGAGGGAGGGGATGTCCGCCAGTGGAGGGATCTCCTGACTTTGAGGGGAACCCTGACTTTGGTCCAGGAATTTGATGTGCTTGCCTGTTGATATGGCAGAAGGAACCATTGAAGGCTCCGTGCGTGTAGCCGGGCCCATGGCACTATCTGCATGCATGACACCATCTTGCCTAATAACTTGGACAGAGTGGCCAAGGGGACCCTGGGGTTCTGCTGGATTTGAACTACCAGGGCCCTATACTGTCCCACCTTTCCTGGGAGAGGAACACCTGTCTTGGGTCGGAGTCTATGATGGCTCCTAGGTGAGTTATCTTGGTGTCGGGGGTCAGATGGGTAAATTTTGGTAATTTTTGGGTAATTGACCAGGAAGCCATGGTCCTGCAAGGTTCATATTGTCAGTTTGATCCTCCATCACCTTGTGTAGGGAGGAGGCCTGGATCAATACGTCGTTCAGGTAAGCCTGCAGCCTTCAGGGATTAACCGCAAGGGAGCTGCTAGGGCAGCCAATATCTTCGTGAAGCAGTATGGGGCTGATGCCAGCCCAAATGGCAGGGCACGGTATTGTAGATGATGCCCTGCATAACATAATCTTAGATACCTCCAATTGTCCTGTAAAATCGGAATGTGGAGGTATGCAAAAGATCCACTGAGGTCAGAAAATCCCTGGGACAAATTCTCTCCAGGATTGACATTAGGGAACACATCTTGTACCTCTTGTAAACCAGTTGGGTATTGAGATTCTTTAGGTTTAGGGTTGCTCTCCATCCACCTGAACGTTTCGGTACAATGAACAGAATGGAATAAAATCTCTGTCTCCATTGGTGTGGCAGGACCTGCTGTATGGCGCTGATATCCAGGAGGTGCTGTATGGCATGTTCCATGACGTCCCGCTTGATGTAGTTGTTGGAGACAGGGCATTGCACGAAGTGGTTTGGGGGGGCTGAAGAGGAACTCCAGAGATAGGGCCTATCTGATGGTATTGAGAACCCAATTGTTGTCGTGAGAGCCCACTGGTGGAGAGTCCAGCCTCCTATGTGGGGGTTGGGAGATGAGCCATTTCTGTCTGCAGAACTGGCGGTTGCCAGATCCATGAAATGGCTGCTTTTGTGTGCCGAATTGTCGTGATCTGTCACAAAAGGGATTTTTCTCCGATTGTTGGGGCTGGCCCTACGGGTAAAATCACTGTTCCAAAGTCCCTTCCTGTGCGGTATAGTGGAAAGGCTGTCTCCAATAATAAGGAGTGGCTTGTCTGTCCACTCTCCTGGCAGAGGAAGACAATACCTTCCGCTTTTCTCTATCCTCTACAAGAAGAGGATTAAGAGATTCCCCAAACAATCTGGTCCCTGTGTAGCGGGCTGCAGCCAGCCTCCATTTGGCCCTCAAATCTGCTGGCCACTGTTGGAGCCATAATAGCCTCCTGGAGGTGACCTGCAAAGCCAGGGGCCTGGAGGAATATTTTGCAGCATTTAATGTCGCATCAGCCGAGAACTGAGTGGTAGCGATTATTTTGTTGAGGTCCTGGTGTAATAGGGCCTCAATGGGTGCCAGTCTAGCTTGCAATTGCTGAAACCATATGAGGGAAGAGCGATTGAAAAAAGATGCCACAGTTGCGGCCCGAATTGCCCAGGCAGCTGCCTGGTGGGTCTTCTGGAATGATTTTTTATTTATTTTATTTATTTATTAATTTAATTTATATACCACCCTTCTCCCGAAGGACTCAGGGCGGTTCACAGCCAAATAAAAACAGATTACACAGAAAATTAAAAGCATTTTAAAAATCTAATTCAATTAAGCTGAGACAAAAATTTAAAACTATAATAAAACCATAATAAAACCAATGTTAAAATTACGTTAAGCCAGCCCTGCGAGATAAAACAAAAAGGTCTTTAGTTCGCGTCGGAAGGTCCGGAGGTCAGGGAGTTGACGTATCCCCAGAGGCAGCTCATTCCAGAGGGCAGGCGCCCCCACAGAGAAGACCCTCCCCCTGGGGGTCGCCAGGCGACATTGTTTGACTGATGGCACCCTGAGGAGACCCTCCCTATGGGAGCACACAGGTCGATGGGAAGCAATTTGTGGCAGCAGGCGGTCCCGTAAATAACCCGGTCCTATGCCCTGGAGCGCTTTAAAGGTGGTAACCAACACCTTGAATTGCACCCGGAAGACCACCGGAAGCCAGTGCAGCTTGCGCAGGAGAGGTGTTACATGGGAGCCTCGAGTTGCTCCCTCTATTACCCGCGCAGCTGCATTCTAGACCAGTTGGAGCCTCCAGGTGCTCTTCAAGGGGAGCCCCATGCAGAGAGCGTCACAGTAGTCCAGGCGGGAAGTGACGAGGGCATGAGTGACTGTGCATAGGGAATCACGGTCTAGGAAGGGTCTACTGGCATATCAGGCGAACCTGATAAAAAGCTCCCCTTGCGACGGCCGTCATATGTTCTTCTAAGAACAGCCGTACATCCAGGAGGACGCCTAAGTTGCGGACCCTCTCCATAGGGGCCAATGACTCGCCCCCAACAGTCAGCGATGGAATTAGCTGGCTGTACCGGGATGCCGGCATCCACAGCCATTCAGTCTTGGAAGGGTTGAGTTGAATCCTGTTCTTCCCCATCCAGACCTGCACGGCCTCCAGACACCGGGACATCACTTCAACGGCCTCATTGGGGTGGTTAGGGGTGGAAATGTACTGCTGAGTATCATCCGCATACAGATGACATTGCACCCCAAAACCATGAATGATCTCAGCCAGCGGCTTCATGTAGATGTTGAACAGAAGAGGCGAGAGAACCGACCCCTGTGGCACCCCACACATGAGGTGCCTCGCGGCCGATCTCTGCTCTCCCGCCAACACCATCTGCGACCGGTCAGAAAGATAGGAGGAGAACCACCGAAAAACGGTGCCCTCCCACTCCTAAACCCTCCAGCCGTCGCAGCAAGATACCATGGTCGATGGTATCAAAAGCCGCTGAGAGATCTAATTGGACCAGGGCAGAGGAATAACCCCTGTCCCGAGCCCTCCAGAGATCATCTGCCAACGCGACCAATGCCGTCTCCGTGCTGTACCCAGGCCGGAAGCCGGACTGGAACGGGTCAAGATAGACAGTTTCATTCAGGTACTGGGGGAGCTGTCGTGCCACCACACTCTCAACAACCTTCGCCACAAAACAAAGGTTGGAGACTGGACGATAGTTCGATAAAACAGCTGATAAGTCAATTTTTTTGTCCTCAGGCTTTAGGTCTTCAGATGGATCCCCTGCCAGGTACAGGGAAGGGGACAACAGGGCAGCAACCAGGCTATTTATGAGTGGTACCTGCAAAAGCCGGGTAAATGGTGCTGCCATGTTGTAATTTTTCCTGTCTGTCCCACTAGGAGTGGGTAGTGATGCAGGGCTAACCCATTGCTTTTGGACTACGTCCATAAAAAGCTTGGGGGCCAGGATAAAGAGCTGTTCTGTCACTGGTTCAGAAAATAGGCCATGGCTATGCCCCTGGATAGGCTGGGGATATTTTGCTGACTACTCCTTTAAGCTGGCAGTGGCTTTTGCCTTATATAATAAGGAATTGAAGAGCCCTGTAGGGAAAAGTCCCATGAAGGCCAGGACGTCGGGGAATATCCCCTCAGCATCAGAGAGGTCTTGGTCTCTCTGGGCCTCTTCCCCCCAAAAATTTTCATCACTGTATCTTGAATGGGAGGGCAGTTGCTGGGGGGGGGGGTTCAGTCAAGCTAGCCGATGGTTAGGTAGGCAGCTGACCTGAGAAGGAATCAGAGATGAGAGAAGCAGAACGGTGTTGTTGGATTCCCACTACGGTGCCCTTGGTGCCACCATATTCTTTGTCAAGCTGTGAGAAAAACGGAATATAGGTGAAAATTCGAGTCAGTCTTGACACCCACGCTGCAGCAAACCTGCATAGCCTCAAGCTCACACTTCCTAGCACCATTATCAGTCTTGCAGTATCAGCCATGAGTCCAGGATGGATGGCGATATGGCTGTTATTATTGGGCGTTTCTATTAGCCCTGAAAGATGCTGTAACAGACATATGAAGCCTTGTTTGTGAATTTGGGCCTCAAGAGTTAGCCAAGACTGCTTGCCTCCCTCCCTCCCTTCTATGTAACAGTATTCCTACTTGAACTTCTTGATTCTGGGATTGAAATGGCAATGAAATTCCCTAAATTGATAGTCCTTGGGACATCATTCTGTATTCTTCTCCCGCAATCAAAAATGACTTAAGAAAGTCCCACATTTGATTTTGTTGTTATTGTTATGGGACATTGAAATATGATCAGGTGTTGATGATGTTACATCAGTCTCTTGCCATGGACAGATTACTTCCTGTGGTCCTGAAGTTCCTGAACCTGCCCATTGTAAGGAAGAAGGGCTACTTCGATAATCCCACCCCAGGAGATTGATAGACCCAGTGGGGTTTTAGGGAAACTCATCAATATTCCTTTAGCACTAATACATTATTTTCTAAAGGCGTTAGTCATGGCCTGAAGTGAACATGCATTAAGAGTCTTGGAATGGACTGTTCCTGTGTGGACTCTCTGTAATAGTGGGCCTGCAGCACTTCAATTACTGCACTTCAACTACATATTATGGGCAAACTGCCCAAACATTTTCTTTCCATGTGCAATTCAAGATATTAATTATCATCTTTGAAGCCTTATAAAGCATGGGTCCGGTTTACTTACAGGACTGTCTCACACTGAGGGTGAAAGATCAAATATAGGATGAGCACCCTCTCTGTTATGTCATCTGGCAGGAGTTTGGAGGCTGGACTTCTCTGTAGCAGATGCTGCCCTGTGAAAAAGCCTCCCTGAGATCCAGAAGTCCCTTATTCTCTTAGACATCTGGAAGGCTGAAGACCATTAAGACCTGGCTCTTTACCCAGGCATTGGGCTCGGATGGGAACTGAATCCAGTTCATGTATATTTGGGGTAGGAGTGTTATGGTGACTTGGTTGTTGTGCATGATGCTTTTAATTTTTTTTCCACTTTTATATGTTGTGAGCTGCCCCAGAGTTATTCTATTTAAGATGGACAGCTCTATATCTATTATAAATAAATAGATAAGAGTCAGTTTTAATATTTGAGCAAAAAAACAAACAGTGAAATATGTTTGTGTCTCTCTGAACCTTAGAGATTTCTATGATTCTATTGTACCTTGTCTTAGAATAGATTCCTTTTCATTTGGGGCAAATACCACGTTGATCTAGTGTCTGGCATAATTAATATAGTATGACTTCGTAGTGCCACAAAAACATCACTCTACCTGCATTTCCATTTTTCTTCATCTTACTGAATAAATTCTATCATAGAAGACATAAAATTTATTTTATCTTAATAATGTAGGGTCAGAAATAGTTTATTTCTGAGTTAACAGGCTCCATGTTATAAAATTGAACAAAATGTCCTGTATAATGATGGTGTTCAAAAATTGTTATATACCAAAGGATTTCCATGGTGATGCATGCTGTTTTATAAATTTATATAAGGCTTGCATTTCTAAGAAGGAAAAGAAAAAAGTAATATCTTTCCCCATTCATATAGTGGAGAATAAGGTTATTTATAATTTAGGCTCACATGTTTTGTCTTTTCTAGGCAAATACAATCATCATTTTTTTAAATAAATCAATTTTTTAAACTGCATATTTTTTCACAATGCCTACATTTTTTGCAGTGTGTATTTACTTGCAGGTATTTTTGCTTGCTAGCTGTTAGAGAAAAGTGAGAAATTCAAGAATTTATTACACTGTGGAATACTTGATTGGCAATATATGTTATATAGGATGATAGGCACTGAAACAAAATAAAAGCTTTGCATGGGCAGATGTTCAAATGTGTTTAGCATACTGATGAATTCCACTCTAATAAATCATCTACATACAACAGAGTTCATTCATGTGTAAGTGTGAATGAAATCTAACCCTTAATTTATTACACATGACTAATCATGTTCTGATAGAGAACAAATATCATTTATCAGTACCTCATATTCTCCATACTTTTGTTCTGGTGATCTTCTTTACAATATACTAGATAAAGTTGTTTTAAAGGTCAGTGAATTTCTTAGTATAACTTGATTCATGTATCTGCAACATCAGCCCCTTCTTTACAACCTGCTTATTCACTGAGGATTGCCCTTGCTTATATTGCCCCTTTTTGGACAAATTGATTTTCATAAAGAGTTCCAGGATTCAGTCTTTAATAGTTTTTATACATCGATTGCATTATTCTATATTTGATGGCATTCTTCTCTGTACTTCTATCTTGGAGTATATCTTTAAGGGCAGGTACAATAATTACAATGTGTTGACAAAACCTGACACAAAGACAGAACGAATTAAACATACATAAAGAATGAGTTATTGCCTTATCCACATCTGCCAGTATTCTCAAGCCCAATATCTTCAATTCTCATTCTAGAGAGCAACAATTTTTTAAATCACACTTTAGATACAGATTTATTCTCAGCGATTTCTTTTTCACAGACTTGGTCCTGGGCTCTGATTTCTCCATCCGTTGCTCCACATTCACCATGCGTCTGTCTAGTTTCCCAACTTTTGATGAGAGGTTCTCTACCTTGCCTTCCAGTGAGAAAATTGTGTCTTCCATTGCCCCTGAATTACATGAAGTGACTTCATCAACTTAAGGGGGGATCTGCTGTGCTGCACTGTGGAGGAGCCCATCGAAGTCATGAAGATAGACAAGATGATGACATCATCTAATGCCAGGGCAGAGAAACAGATGGACTAAGGACATTGTTCTTGTTGTTCAGGGCATAATTTGCTCTAATTTGCACTTGCAGATATGTTGGACAACTTGAATGACACTGCCATCCAAATGATAGTGATGAACTATCAAAGATAGCAGCTTGTCCATGTTCTGTCTCCCACTTTTTTCATCCACTATATTCTTTTATCTTGAGTATCATTTGTGAAAATAAGTGCACCATAAATTTCGCATTCAAGTCGTTCTGTATTTTTTAGCAACCTTCAGAAGTACTGAAGAGGAGAAATCATAACTCTTCATGGTGTGTGTTTATGTGTAAATCCAAATTACCGTATTTTTTTCTTCGGAAAAAATATTAGAATGCTAGAGTAGGACTTCCTTTGTATTTTACATGAGGCAGGAAGGGGGGAGGAATGTTTGCATCCATTACATTTTTCTAGCAAGAAGTAATTATAAGTGTGCATGCTTCTCACAATATTTACCTATATAAGAACAGAAACTTCCCTTGTTTTTGCATACTATAGCTCTGGACTATTCCTTTTTATTCATACTTGGTATGTAGTTCATTAAAAGAGCCAATTTTCTCCATAATTCTGCCTATTTTGGGCATAATATAACAGCAAAAAGGATATTTAATGGTTTTATAAAATATATTTGGGAGAAATAATGACTAAGATATAAATCATACTATCAAAGGAAATAATTGAAACATTCTGACTTACTAGTATGCTTAAGTGGATGTGCATTACCTATGAAACTGGCATATTTTTGTGATTCTAATAACACATACTAGGTTTATTTCCTTTTTCATTAAAACATTTTAAAAAGTCCTTTGGATTAATATGTATATCATTTTCTAAAGAAGGGTTTTTTTTCCATTCAAAAGGGGAAAGAATTTTTCTCATTTCAAGAAGAAAGTTTGTTATATCAAACGCTACAATATTTGTGATAATGTCACAATCCTTTACATACCTGTTTGATAGAAGATGCAGTTGAATGTTATAAAGTTTACACAAAATTAATTTGTAAAATACTGCAGATTAATTTATATCACCAGGATTAAAATGAGTAGATTTATAAATACTTCTTTCTTAACAATAACTATGATAGTAACAATTTGAGTCCTGCCATAGAAAAACAATTGTGGGAAATTAAAAATGCTGCATGGTTAGAATGCTGTATTGTCGCTAATTCTGCTGCCAGTAGTTGGATTCTCACAGGCTCAAGGTGGACTTATCCTTCCATCCTTCTGAGGTTGGTAAAATGAGGACCTAGATTGTTGGGGGCAATATGCTGACTTTGTAAACCACTTAAGGCTGTAAAACACTGTGAAGCGCTATATAAGTCCAAGTGCTATTGCTATTACTGGTTGCAGAGTTAATTGACAGAATTTTGCTTCGATGTAGCCAGCAGCAGCATGCAAAAGATTCTGTATGCATGGAATTCTCATGTAATAAATTGGTTTGTCTAATAATAGTTACAATGGCATTTGCTGTCAAGCATATCTTCTGTATTTGCTACTAAGCTATACAAATACAGTACATTAAATATGAAGACTGGTATCAAAAACTCAAATTGATGTGCATTCTGCAATGCAGAATGTGTATTTGTGTATTGGTTTGTGTATCAATGTGTATTTTATTGGGTATTGGTTTGTTATATAGCCTGTAAATTATTTGATTTGTTAATGGGGAGAGAGGGAGGGAGGAAGGAAGGAAGGATCAATTATCAAGTTTTAAAATACATTAAGATTATACCCTGTTGCAGATTTCTACATACACAAAATATTTTTCTTAGGTAACTTTTTAATTATTGTAAATCAAATTCAATTTTAAAATGTAAATAATGACTTAATAAACTTATTTTCAAATAGAAATTGATGATGCTGACTCAACAGATGATGATAATCAAGATTCTGCAGAATTGAGTAAAAGTGATTTTGATATTTCTGTGTCATCAATGGCAGAAATTGCATCTTGCAGTTATGAAGCCAGGTAAGAGAAAATTATTTCTTGTCAGTTGGAAGTTGCAGAATACAGTATTTCTCTTTAAATAGATAAAGCATATTTATTTAGTTGGTTGTTTATTAAAGCCATTTTTTAAATATTCCGACACATTTGTAGAAAGACCTGAGCTTTAGCTGTGCAAGTTACAGTGGGAATATTACACTTTGTGAGTTAAGGTATATATTTGCCACTATATTAGGGAATATAAATAATTGAATTAAAAAAAATAGAATGAAATAGTTTCTTAACTACTTCATGTAAGATAATTATTTTAATTTCATTGATTGTTTTGGAATTGTTTTTTATTTAGGCAAGCTGGTATAAAGAAT
Organism: Ahaetulla prasina; assembly: GCF_028640845.1. Taxonomy (NCBI): domain Eukaryota; kingdom Metazoa; phylum Chordata; class Lepidosauria; order Squamata; family Colubridae; genus Ahaetulla; species Ahaetulla prasina. The sequence goes on along the minus strand of NC_080543.1, from coordinate 96,081,716 downwards.
GGAATGTTTTTTGGACAAGCAAAACGGTTGTGCCCAAATCTTCAAGTTGTTCCCTATGACTTTCATGCATACAAAGAAGTTGCACAAACTATGTATGAAACATTGGCAAGGTAAATGTTTCATATTATATAAGTTGTTAAAATATTTAATATAGACAAAGAATAACTCCCAGAAACTTTTATTATGGAATTCTGCTGATTGCTTTGTAATACAAGTTGATAAAATATTATGTGCTATTTATTTTATTATTGTACTTATGAATTTATTAAGCACCTCCAGCAATGTACAAATATCCCATTTTTTCTACTATTAATATTTTTTTTCTATAGTCTCATCTCACAAAAGCCACTCAAGCATTTCTGAATAACAGCTATTCCAAGATCAGATTACCTTTTAATTTCAGCAAAATAGAAATTTTATTACAAAAGATATTACTTTTAATTATAAATCAAATTAACATAGTTATTTTAAGCCATCTTAGTTAAAGCTAAGCTCCATTATTCTATTTTACAACCTGGGTTTTTATTGATGTCTGACTAAACAATCAGATGTACTGTAAATATGTGAAAAATAGTTGAAACAGCTTCAGGTTTTATATTTTACTTATAAAATTAAGTATGTAATATGGCTATTGCCACTTCACAATACAGCATCTCATATGGAGAGATGGGTGGCAAATAAATTTAATAAATAGGTATGTATATTTTAATTTTTTTTCAAAAATTGGAAACTTCTATATATTGGGCTTTGACTGAAAAATTAATATTTAATATGTAAATATGCTTAATTTTGAATAACTTAATTTTGCTCCTATTATTTCTTTTTAATTCCTTGACTTTGTTGATAGCTATACTCATAACATTGAAGCTGTCAGTTGTGATGAAGCACTGGTTGATACCACTGAAATCCTTGCAGAGACTGGGTTGTCATCAGATGAACTAGCAAATGTTATTCGTGCAGAAATAAAAAACAAGACCAAATGTCCTGCTTCAATTGGAATAGGTTAGTATAATGTTTAGAAATGTTTATTTATAAATAAAGTACATTATTAACTAAAAGCAACATTTTATATCCATAAAGTATATGTATTACTCACAGGATTAAAATAATTTTATGATTAGATATTAGAAATTTGTGCTCAGTCTAGTTAATTTTTCTTGTTTTCTCCTTTCTTCATTTATAGAAGTTAATAAATAGAAGCTAAATACATACTGGCTTAGAGGCTTTTATAAATTACCAACTGCCTTCTTTTTTAGTATTTTTCTCATATAAAGGGACACAGTGGAAATACTTGTAGTATTTGTTGCATCTGACACTCATATATTCAGCTTAATGTCCATGGGTAAAGTCAGTTAAATGTGATCTTTAATCACATTCAGTTAAACACATCATTCTCCAAACAGCACTGCTCCATTTCCCAATCCTTGCAAAGCATTTTGGGATCAGCCATGAAATTATCCATAGAATTATCCATAGGCAAGGAATATCGTGAGCAAATTAATGCTCAGTCCAGCCAACAATAAGTAAGTTGTCATTTAGTTAGTGCCTTGCAGCAACTAGCAACAAAAATATTCCCCATGTTTTCAGATAAATACTCCTGGATGTATTTATCTGGCCATTTGTCTTGCAAAAGATCTGAACTGTTGATCTGAGGAGAAAGTTCCAGTTGTCATGGTTCCTTTATTCCAGCATTTAGGTAGGTCACAATTAATGCGAGTTCAATAATGAGATATTCAGTTTAATGCAAATTGTAAATTAATACCAGTTTAGATTTAATATGACCAAAATTTAATTAATATGATACTAGCTGAGATGTGGATAAATCACTTTACCTGTGTATATATATGAAGATTTCAAGAAAGAGAAAACAGTTCAATCTATGCTGCTAAAATATTTCAAGAGGTAATAAAAATGTTTTTAATCAGTGTAAGATTATTGGAATGGTTGTTGGAATGATTATTAGTAAGAATAATTGTTGGAATTGAAATAACTAATTCTACATAAGATGATAATAATCATGTGGACCTGAACTATAATTCCACTTATGCTGAAGAATAAAACGGTCTTCCATAGTCTCCCTATGGCATATGACTAGGAGTTCCATTATAAAGTATTCTGCTTTCTTATGTAATGTAGGAAAAATATTGGATCTTCAAAATGGTTAAAATACTGCTTAAAAGCAATATTGAACTTTTATAGGTTCAAATATTTTACTGGCCAGACTGGCAACTCGCCGAGCAAAACCTGATGGGCAGTATCATTTAAAGCCTGAAGAAGTAGATGACTTTATCAGGAGCCAGCTAATTATACATCTTCCAGGTAGCTTTTTTCTACTTTATTCCTTCTTAGTTTTCTTCAGAAGTCTTTATCACGGTTACTTTAGCTTTACTTTACAAAAGTAATGGGTGATTAACAAATCAAAGTGGCAATTTTCTTTATAATAAGGCTAAAGCAACATATATAGATAGCATTATCCAAATTTTGAATAGCATTCGCCTCTCAATTGAAAGGTTGAGATTTCAATCCTAGATAGCGGCAGATGTTTCTCTCTTAGGGCGCAAAGAAAAAATATCTGCTGCAAACTCCCTATGGCACGGGTGTCAAGCTCGCCACGTCATATTGCCGTCATATGACATGCTGCAGTGTTTTTTCCCTTCACGGAGCTGGGGTGGGCTGGCCTGTGTGTGACACATCTGGGCAGCCAGTTTTACATCCCTGACCTATGGCATCAGGAAAGGGCATCTGACCAGTAAATCCTCAACTTCATCCAATCGCCCTGACTCTACCCGGTATTATAAAGGGATTATAGTATCATAAAATGGGAGGGGGGAGTTAATCCAAATTTTGAATAGCAATCTGATAAATTGCATGGCCTAGATTTTGCATCCTGAGATTGTTAATACTCTGTATATTTAATAAATATTCAGAACATCAAAATAATAGTATTCAGCCAAAAGAAGTCTAGACAAAAATATATATTTAATTGATTAATTATGTGCCATCAAGTCTTTTTGATTCCTAGCACCCACATATATAGATTTTTCTCTGACAATCTATCCCCAATCTTTTCTTTTAAATCTCCCAAGGTTGCACTCGTGGCTACCTTCCTGTAGGTGGTCCTCTTCTTTTTCCTATCTTCTTTCTCACCATTAGATATTTTTTGCAGAGAGTTAGTTGTTTGCATAATGTGTCCAAAAAGGATAATTTGAGCCTGGCCTATAGCCAGTTATAAAAGACATTTAGTTAAAATATTATTTTTTATTCCTATTTTAGGTGTTGTGAAATGTAACTTTTCTGTATAATTGTAACATTGTCTGAGATATAAAATTACTGTCACATCTGCTATTTTGTAATGTATTATGTATTTATACAATACACATTCCAGTTTTAATAGTGTAACAATGATTGTTAAATAAATAATTTCTTTGGTGTAAATTTCTAATATAAAAATACATTTTTTATTTTGGGATTCAGGAGTTGGAAGAACAATGGAATCTAATCTGTCATCTATGGGAATAAAAACTTGTGGAGATCTACAATGTATCACAATGTCAAAGCTTCAAAAAGAGTTTGGACCAAAAACTGGACAAATGTTATATAGATTTTGCCGTGGTTTAGATGATAGGCCAATTCAGAGAGAAAAAACAAGAAAATCTGTTTCAGCTGAGATCAATTATGGCATAAGATTTTCACAGGTAAAAAAAAATTAAATCAAATTTAAGTGAAGCATTAATCATTGTTTCAAAATGGTTTATAACAGTGATGGCTAACCTTTTTGTCGTTGTGTGCCAAAAGTGGGGGGAGTGCACCCATAATTTAATGCGTCACCACGCATGCGAGCCCCCCATGCGACCCCTGCTTTTGGCATGCAATGGCAAAAAGGTTACTGGTGTGCCTGGTAAACCCATTTTTCACCCTTCCCAGGCTCCAGAGGCTTTCTTGGAGCCTAGGGAGGGCAAAACGGCCTTCCCCACCTCCCCAGAGGCCCTCTGGAGGCCAGAAACAGCCCGTTTCCTGACTTCCGGTGGGCCCAGAAGGCCCAAAAATCAGCTGCCTGGAACACGCATGAGTGCTGGAGCTGAGCTAGGGCAACACTTGCATGCCCACAGATATGGTTCCTTGTTCCACCTGTGGCACGTGTGCCATAGCTTTGCCATCACAGGTCTATAAGATTGCATGTTACTGGGCTGTAATTCTTTGTTCTAATTCCTTATTAATACTAAAATGTGTTTTTATATGAATGAGTGATAACACAGATGAGATTTAGATAATGTTTCATTACCTTCCAAATGCTACAGGAGTCTTAGAATTTGTTAAGCATTCATTAGATGCTTTTTTAATTAGAATTCAGTAAAGCAGTTCCTGTGCATGTCTACCCATTGGAATGAAATGGAATGGAATATTCTTAATTGACCAAGTGTGATTGCCCAATAAAACTGTCAGTGTACATACAAACACAAAATAATATAATCATAAGTTACCAATAATAAAAAATAGGAAAGATGAGAAGGATAATAGTAATATAGCCCTACTACATGGGTAAATATCCTTAGACAGAAGGCAGGGCTGTGGTAATCAGGTGTTTAGCAAAGTGATAGCATAAGTAGGGGAAAGTTAGTTGCTTTGGCATGCAATTCCCTGTGGCAGCATCCCAAGGGTAGGAATTGAAACAGTTTATGTCCAGGATGTGAGGTGTCTTAAATATTCTCTCAGCCCTCTTTCTAGCTCATACAATATGCAAGTCCTCAGTGGAAGGTGTTTTTTTTTCCTACTATCCATTGAAGAACTTTGTTGCTTGTATCCTTATGATTTATATTGATACTGATTGTTTCTGATTGCATATTTGTACCCTATGACTCTCATTAAGTGTTGTACCTTATGATTCTTGACCTGTGGTGGGTTGCTACCTAGATTGGGCAAACCGGTAGCTACAGCTGGAGACTCCACTCACCTGCCTGCATACTTCTGCGCATGTGCAGAAGTGTCACACACGCGCACACCCATGAACAAACCAGTAGAGACAGGTTTTGAAACCCACCCCTGATTCTTGACAAATGTACCTTGTCCTTTATGTACACTGAGAGCATATGCACCAAAGACAAATTCCTTATGTGTCCAATCACACTTGGCCAATAAAGAATTCTATGTCTAAGTCTGTACTTGTTCTGTTTGGTTGCTGGCCAAACCAGAGTTAAACCAGTTAAAACCAGACATTAAAACCACTGAATGACCACTGAAAGATTTACTCCCTGATATGTGAATATATAGGATTGTGGCCTAAAAGTAGAAAGTCTTCTGAGAAAATTGGCAACAATTTTGGCCCTCTTTTGTAATTTCTTACCATGCAAGAATGCACTTATAGCCTAAGTACTTCAGCTCTCATAATTTATATATATACTTTGTAGTGTTCAAAGCAATATATCTTCAAGGTAAAAAGCATGAAAATTAATTGCCAATACAGTAATTAAAGTAACTCAAGATTAGTGTTGTAAATTTATATATGATTCATAAATTATGTGGAATAATGTCAATACTTACATTATTCAAATTTAAAATGCAAAATAATTTTGTAATATGAAGAATATGAAAACAAAACTTGATCAAATATACAGTGGCTCCATTTTCCAGTAGTTTAAAAATTATTAGATTCAGAAACTAATTGTAGACATTTCTACTATGCATCATTATTTCTTTTTATATGTATATGTCATGAGAACTGGTGCTGTGTGATAAGAACATGATAGATCTATAAATCCTGCATCAATCTCATAGTCAAAAATGTTTGTCTGTCATTTACACTTGAAAAAACTAAATATCCTGCCTCCAGTTTATGTTCATTTATTTTATATAAAGATGCTTGAAGTGATGTATACTAAGTACCAGTACATTGACAAAAAAAGTAATATAAATGCTAAATAATATATTTATGAGCTGTGGCTAATGGCTATTATGGTAATTGAGTTCAGGTAGGACATTAGTAGAAATATGTAGAATGGGTTTATAAAATGTTTCATTTTCAAAATAATAGTTCATTTCATTAGAACATTTTTTAATACAAAAATTACATGAAATTTCCCCTCTATACTAAAAGCTCAGTATTGAGTACAAGGGTTGTTTTGAACATTTTGGAACCACTCTGAGCTCAAAGTAGCATTGCAGTCATGTTTTCAAGATTGAAATGCTTTGAAATTGCTCAAAAGAGCTTGCTTTGAGTTCAGAAAAGGGGTTTCATATTTAGGAGGGAATATTCTGTGAAATGTCACACTTGCATTGTCTTTCATACCCACTGTCAGTTAAATGGTTTTGGGTTTTTTTGCTGGTGTCTTTTAGTACAATAATGAAGATCGGTTTTGATTTGATTACATCTTTTAACCTGTGTAGAATCAATTTTCCCTATTTCAAGGCAAAAGAAGCGGAAGCTTTCCTTCTGAGTCTTTCAGAAGAGATCCAGCGGAGGTTGGAAGCAGCCGGTATGAAAGGAAGACGATTAACTCTCAAAATCATGATCAGGAAAGCTGGAGCCCCAGTAGAACCTGCAAAATTTGGAGGGCATGGAATTTGTGACAGTGTTGCTAGGTAAATAGTTTATAGTACATAAATTTGCCATTGTTTATATGCTTAAATTTGTACACTAATAATAAACACAATATCTCTCTTTTCCCACCTTTAAGTCAGCTTTAACTTTTGCCCCTGTCTTTTTCCTAAGGCTGAGAGAGAGTGATTGTCCCAAGATCATTAGGTACATTTGGTATTTAAAGCATAACTAGAACTCCCAGGTTCTAGCCTAGTGCCTTTAACCATTACACACTGGCTCTTCATTTCAGTCATTAGACTTTATTTTTTTAAAAGATTTCTTTTTAAGTCCTTTAATATCCCCTTGTAACATTGTATATTTATATTGTGATTTCAACACAATATAAATTATAAGCTATCATAAGGGAAACTCTGTTTTCAAGGGTGGCATAAATTTTTAAAATAAGATTGTACAAACATTTTGTTAAATATAGAAAATACTCTATTTTTCAGAGTATAAGATGCACCTTTTTCCCCCCTAAAAGGGGGTGAACATTTAGTTGTGTCTTATACACCGAATGTAGCCCCGCCACCCACTGGCTCCCACCCTTTGGCTTCTGCCTCCCAGCAATTTACCTCCCATTTCATCCCATTTCAGCTTCAGCACAGCCTAATTAGCACAAGTGTTGGATCGGCCTCCTTGACTGTTTTGCACAGGCCTCTGCTGCTTGCTGCAAGAAGGTAAAAACTGGAAGCAGTTTTTTTTTGTCTTGTGCTAATCAAGCTATGCTGAAAACAAAAATGAAAGTAAAGCAGGCTATTTGCTGTTTGCTGCAATGAGGCAAAATTGCTGGGAGGCAGAGACAGAGGCAGATTTCTTTTTCTTGTTTTCCTCACCAAAAAAGTTCAGTGCGTCTAATAGTCTGGAGCATCTTATACTCTGAAAAATACGGTACATTTTTAAAAGTTCCTGTTTTACAAACTATGCTAGCAATAAGAACATGTCTGTCAAATTTGTTTTTCATATGTCCATGTATGTTAGAATCTTATAAAACATTACTATCAAAATACAAGTAGTCCTTGACTTAACGACCACAATTGAACCCAAAGTTTTTGTTGCTAAGTGAGACAGCTATTAAGTGAGTCTTGCTGCATTTTACAACTTTTCCTGTCACAGTTGTTAAGTGAATCCCTGCAGTTGTTACATTAGTAACATGGATGTTAAGTGAATTTGGCTTCCCCATTGACTTTGCTTGTCAGAAGGTCGCAAAAGGGGAACAAATGACCATAGGACACTGCAACGGTCATAAATATGAGTCAGTTGCCAAGTGCCCAAATTTTAATCACATGGCCATGGGGATGCTGCAGCAGTGGTAAGTGTGAAAAATGGTCATAAGTCACTATTTTCACTGCTGTTGTAACTTTTAATGGTCACTAAACAGACTGTTGTAAATCGAAGACTAGCTGTAGTGTAATAAGTATTTAAGGAAAATATTATATTGTTTTGATGCTATTTTTTAATTGTTAAAAATCAATAGAAAATATCTGTTTTTAGAATGGTAAAAAAAATAGACTTATATCAATACTTATATCAATTTATTCGTAACATTAATTGGACCTCATTATGTGTCATAGTTTACTGGGGTCTTAACAAAGCTACTAGTTTGGTTCTTGTCTGCCAAAATATAGGGACAAGCTAGGCAAAATACACCATTGCTATCTGACAAAATGTTCAGGGAGCAAATAATACACAATTTAAAAACAAATTAAGCATATGAAACTATATTTTAGTAACTAGAACAAAAGCTGAATTTAATTGCAGAAATTGAACAAGTAAAGAAGAATAGTAAACCTGCATTATTAGCAGTGGGTTATAAATAAACAGCTCATTTCCCCAATTATGGCTTTTTCTGCTGACATAATTTTTATAGGTGGTCATATTAATCTAATATGCTAAAGTTTTTAAAACTGAAGGATTTTCTGCCTCCTTTAAAGACTAGATTCATAAGCTAAAAACATGTAGAATCCTAGCTTTAGAAGGAATAACATGACGGCACTGATCAGCAGTGCTAATCATTGAACATGCTAAATCATTTTTATCATTTGCGTGCTCACATTAGCAGAAGGAGATAGGAGAAGGAATCTGGTATCAGGAATGAGCAGCTCATGGAAACATACCCACAGGTGAAATGGTAATAAAATATTAGATTGCGCCAAAATGGACAGCTTGAGGATGGAAATTAAAGACAAAGAAGAACGGAATATTATTTAATTTGGGACATATGGTATAATTGGTTAGATAACAGATGCAAAGATTAGAAAATTAATGATGAAAGATGATCAATGAACCAGAAATAAATACAAGTAACGATAAATGGAAGCAGTGGTGGGATTCAGCCGGTTCTAGGCAGTTCGGCCGAACCGTTTGTTAAATTGCCAGTTCGCCCCGCCCCTTGTCCCTCTCCTCCCCACCATTACTTACCGGCCTCCCAGCACCGTTGTTAAATTGCTGGCTCGCACTCTCCTCCCCCCTGGGAGCACACGGAAGAACCGCTTGTTAAATGTCTGGCTCAGCCGCCCCATGCCCGCCCCCACCCCACCACTATTTATTGGCTTCGGAACACACCGAAGCATTTTTTAAATTGCTGGCTCGCCCACCCATCGCCCCACTCCATCACTATTTATTGGCCTCACTCGCAGAATTGCACAGTTTGCCTTAGTGATACACTGAGGCATAGCTGTAGCTATCCCTATCCTTTCCTCGTGGCCCAGCCTTTCCTACTTTTGCCACCGCCTACCACTCTGTTCCCCATCTTAGACAGCCCACCTCGGACTGCCCCGACTGCTCCAGCAGCAGAAGGCAAGTACAGCTGAGTGCTGCCCCTGAGGAAGCGGGACTGGGAAAGGTGGTTGGCCTACCCCCATCCAAGCACCTCGCTGGCCACACGGCCGCCGACCAAAGCCTACCTTCATCCAAGCGCCTCACTAGCCACCGATCCAAGCGCCTTGCTGGCCACGTGGCCGCCAACCGCGGCCTACCCCTATCCAAATGTCTCACTAGCCATGCAGCCACCAGCCACTAGTGAGGTGCTTGGATAGGGGTAGCCTACGGTTGGCGGCTGCATGGCCAGCGAGGTGCTTGGAACGGGTGGCTAGCGAGACACTTGGATGAGGTAGCCAGCAGCTCGTGGCTGCTGCCTACCCGATCCATGCACCTCGCTGCCCACCCGATCCAAGCGCCACGTGGCCGCCGACTGAAGCCTGCCTGCATCCAAGCGTCTCTCTGGCTAGCAAGAGCTTGGATGCAGGCAGCGGTCGACGGCGACGCTGATCAGGTGGCAGCAAGGTGCATGGATCAGGTGGGCAGCAGCTCATGGCTGCTGCCTACCCGATCCATGCACCTCGCTGCCCCCTGATGCAAGCGCCACACGGCCGCCAACTGAAGCCTGCCTGCATCCAAGCGTCTCTCTAGCCAGCCCATTCAAGCACCTTGCTGGATAGTTTTATTCAGCAGACACTTGACTCTTGACACAGCTATTTTTTCACCTTCTGCCCAAAATCCAGCTCTCTGCAAAAGATTGAATGTTTTAGCCTTGTTCTCACTGGCTCTGTCACTTAATACGATGGTTGTACTAATAAACTAGCATCTAAAGTTGCAACAAAGGGGCTGCAAGACAGAAGGCCTGCCAACAGACCTTGCAGACTTTGGATGCTGGTTTATTAATACAGCCCCTGGATACAGAAATGAAACCAGCCTCTGGGATATATCCTAAATAAATGGACACTTTGTTGAGCTTTATCCAAAATATCACTGGGCATCGTATTGATAATATCTATCTATCTATCTATCTATCTATCTATCTATCTATCTATCTATCTATCTATCTATCTATCTATCTATCTACCTACCTACCTACCTACCTACCTACCTACCTACCTACCTACCTACCTTTCTTTCTTTCTTTCTTTCTATCCATCCATCTTTCTATTTTTCTATCATATTGAGCTGAATAAAATTGCTCCTTTCTGTGTTAAAGTTGACACAGCTCATTCTCAAATGCCTATAGTGCATTCCTAATTTTGAGTTCATTTGCTCAACTGTTTTAAGTATGCATCAAAAATATACTGCTCTTTTCCAATTCCCATTCATACCATGGCTAAATGAAAAGAAAAAAACCTTGAAGACAATCTTTTCCCCCAAAACAAAGAATAGAATTACCATATTGCCAGCAAATGTAAGATGGGGCATGCAACCTCTCGCCCTCCAATTTTAAAGAGAATTTTTTTCAGGAGCAGCATAGATTTCTTTTGGTTATAATGCAGCCATAACTCTGAGATACGTTTTTATACCCAAAAGCTAATGGCTACTTTACCAATTACTGCAAAGACAACAAAGCACAAATCAGTATGATAACTCTATCCCAATTGTGGAAGAACTGAGATGAATCTCTGGGCAGGTGTAATTGACAATTACTGTGATGCATTTTAAATAAAAAATCATACATAACTGCTTGATTGGGAAAACAGTGTCATTTTATGAGACTCCACAACAGGATTCATCCACAGGAAATTCTCAGGCAAAAAATGTTAGAATACTAGGGCAGGGCCAGCCTACCCTGCCCCATTTGGAGAAGGAGTGATGGAGAGAAAGAGGGGGGCAGAAAATGATGAAGGAGAGAAAGAGAGATGAAGGATAGAAGGGGGAGAAAGATGAAGAAGAGAAAGGGAGGAGAAAGATGGAGAGAAAGAGAGGGAGGGAGAAAGAGAAGGAGAGATTAAGGAGAGAAAGATTGAGAGAAAGAGAGATGAAGGATAGAAGGGGAGAAAGATGAAGAAGAGAAAAGGGGGAGAAAGATGGAGAGAAAGAGAGGGAGGGAGAAAGAGATTAAGGAGAGAAAGATGGAGAGAAAGATGAAGGAGAGAAGGAGATGAAGGATAGAAGGGAGAAAGATGAAGAGAAAGGGGAGAAAGATGGAGAAAGAGAGGAGGAGAAAGAGATTAAGGAGAGAAAGATGGAGAGAAAGATGAAGGAGAGAAAGAGAGATGAAGGATAGAAGGGGGAGAAAGATGAAGAAGAGAAAGGGGGGAGAAAGAGATTAAGGAGAAAAAGATTGAGAGAAAGAGGGGGAAGAAAGATGAAGGACAGAAAGAGGGAGGGAGAATGGATTTGTTCTGGTAATTGGTTTAACAAGCATGGCACTGAAAAAGTGATTTATGACCGTTTTTCATACTTACGAACATTGCAGCAAACAGTCATTAGGGCAAAGAAGCTATGTCACATGATCACCTGGACATGCCCACCCGGTCACATGAAGCACCGCAGTTGTGACATGAGTGACATGGTTATTAAAAATGCTGCAACAGGGATAAATGATGACCGGTCATAAGTGTGAGGACTGATCAAAAGTGCGAGAACCTGTCGGAAATCACTTTTTTCAGTCCTCTGGGTAGTCCCTATGTGCATAGGGGCTACCCAGATGGCTAAAAAACGTGATTTCTGACAGGTTCTCACACTTTTGTCCAGTCCTCACACTTATGACCGGTCATCATTTATACCTGTTGCAGCATTTTAGTTTAGTTTAGTTTATTTAGATTTTTATACCGCCCTTCTCCCAAAGGACTCAGGGCGGTTCACAGCCAAAATAAAAACAATAATAATATACATAATAAAAACAATTATTAAAAATCTTATTACATATCAGGCCAAATTAAAACTATTTAAAACCATAAAACCCCAAATAATTTACAACAAAATATTAAAAACTGCTAAAAATTTTGTGCATAGGGACTACTCAGAGGGCTGAAAAAGTTATTTTTTACCTGTCTTCACACCTACAACTGTCCTCACATTTTACATTTTGCACCCTATCTTGTAACCGTGGTGAAGAGAAGCAGTTGTGAAATGAGTGACATGGTTGTTAAAAATGCTGCAATGGGCATAAATTTGAGGATGGTCATAAGTGCAAGGACTGGTCAGAAATGACTTTTTTTAGCCCTCTGAGTAGTTTCTATGCCCATAGCCAGGGCCACCCGATCACATGAGCAGCTAGGCTCGCCCACCCAGTCACATGAGCAGCTAGCCACGCCCACCCAGTTACATGACCACCAAGCCACACCCCAAAATAAGCCACGCCCACAGAACCGGTTGTTAAAAAATTTGAATCCCACCACTGGATAGAAGGATACTTATTGTAAGCAATATTATGGCCAGAATGTACAAAAGTGTAAATTGAAATATATAGAATAATAAATATATAGAGAACATTAGAACTATGGAAACAATAGATATAAATATGATATTGTATGAATACGAGTTAGGGTTAGGATAAGAGTTAAATGGACGTAATTAGGAGGTATAATATTATATATATTGTGAAAAACTGCTGATAAACCAGTTTATCGATGTTGCAAAGTTGAAACTGTGATGCAAAACAAAGAAAAATGTACACTAAAAATGTTTTTTTAAGAAAAGGAAATGAGCACCTAAGTAGCTAAGTGCACTGTAATGAAATTCAGTCATGGTAAACTGAAGATTTCCTAGCTGTTTTAAATATATATACCATATAGTGATCAAAATAGTACTACACTTCTAGAAGTGTGGAGAGAGGGAGGGAGGGAGGGAGAGAGAGCTGATTGAAATTTGTAAAACAATCAAAATTAAGATCAGAAGAACGTGTCTAGAAACCTACGGTATCTAGTTCTTTTTTCTATAGTGGCCACTCATTTTTCTACTGCAATCATGGAAACAAAATATGACAGCAATTGTCCTTGGCAGTTTTGGAAATAATGAGTATTCAAAGATATGCTTCTTCTGATCCTGGTGATGACATGTACTCAATCTAATTAGTAGCCATTGTAAAACTGTTGATGCATTTTAAAATTTATGTATTTGTAGGACTGTGACTCTTAACCATGCAACAGATAATGCCAAAGTGATTGGGAAAGAAATATTAAATATGTTTCACACAATGAAACTGAATATTTCTGATATGAGAGGGGTAAGTTTTTAAATCACTGCAACTTCAGCACTCATGCTTGATTTTTTCTTCTACGAAATTATTTACTAGTATTGCTTTATTCTAAATTTGAGTGGATATGTGATAAATATTTATTTCTTCCAATGTGATCCTATTACATGTGAAATATTGCAATTTTACATTGGACTAACTGGCCAGTCATTATTTAAAATGGTAAACACCAATCTGAGAAGAGAAAAAGATTTAGGTAACTTTGGAAACTCTTGTATTAAACACAGATTGTAAGATCTTCAATCACTCTTTGTTAATCAGCTAACTGGTTCAATAATGTTTCATTCAATAACTATAGATTCTTATTACTGAAAGAATTTTCTACATTTAATTTCACTATGACCTCTCCTTTTATTATTCTCATAAATACCCATATAGTGGGCTTTTTTTCAAGATCATACTTTCTCTGGGATTGTGAGAGGTGTGTGTGTGTGTGTAAGCTATAGATTTGAAAAATTATTCTAAAAATAATTTCTTAATGTTAAATATTTTAGAAGACAATGATTTTTGCTGCAGCGGACTATAAATGAAGCCCCCAAATTTACTCTGGTATCTTGATTCCTAGGTTGGAATTCAAGTGCATCAGCTAGTTCCAGTTAATAAAACAACTGCCATGTCTTCCTCTAACACTTCATTACCTTCTGGGTTCTTGCCTGGTGGAGCTGATTCAATTATTGATCTTTTACAAGTTCCAAAAGGTGTGAAGAAGTCCAAAAATAATGAAGAAGAACGCAAGGAAGGTTGGAAGATAACGTTTTGCTTTGTATGGGGTTTTTTTAGATAGCTTTTAAAATAAATTATTTCAAAAACAGAGTTTCTTCTTAAGAAGTATGTTACATTATTTAGCTGGGTGTTCTGCAGTGTTTGAAAATGTTGTCTTTTTCTTTGATTGATAGTTTTTTTAGCTGCTGTGGATGTTGAAATATCTTCTGCATCAAAAGCATGGACAGAGTTACCATCCGAAGCAACTAATCTCCATCACATAATCAGCAAATCTGAGCCTAGTACCAGTTTGAATGGCTTATATCCACCAATCAGTATAAAATCTAGGCTTAATTTAAGTATTGAAGTGCCATCAGCTTCCCAGGTAAAATTTCTTTTTATGTGGATAATATGAAATCATTTTATGCCCCTTTCTTAATAAAGAATGTGTAAGATGAATATTTTATGGGCTTTTATGCTTAATTCTTCTTACTACTACAGTGCATGTGCTTTTCCTGGGTTTGGTTTGAAAAATAATTCCTTTAATTGAATGGGAGGGAAATTGGTCTGAATTCCCTGGGTGTAATGCTGCATCTCAGCTGCCCAAGCTTCATGGGGTGACAGCTTGACTTTAGCATTGAGATGGGGGGGAGAGGGAGAGATTTAAGGAAGTGGTGGGGGGAATGGAAGCCCAGCTGAGCCTTGTGAAAAGCCAGCCAAGGTCAACTAACAATATGCAGAGCTGGGAACTGAGCACCTGTTTCATAAACAATATACAAGCACCTGATTGGAGGGGGGGGGACTTTCTTTTGTGTTGTTTCCATGGGAAACCCTTACTGAAGCATTTCAGCTTCAGTAAACTATACTCTTGGCAAAACAAATGGCCAACAATCTTTTCTTGTTAAGATGACAAAATGGGACAGTTAACATTGGACAATAAGGAAAGAGCATTGCCACTCTCTTCCATCTGTTAGTCTATTGATTGAATTATTTTAATTTTAGCCATTTCTGTTTATATTTTGATTACTCATGAAAGACTTAAGGATTTAGTTTAACTTGTTCTGAATTTCGTTAATATGAACACATAAGCATCTAGGATCCATTCACTTATACTACTATTACATGTAGACATAGGCACAAGAGAAGAACAGCTTCCTCTTTTTATAGTCTATACATTTTGTACTTGTTTACTTACCAAGCAAAGAGTAAAATATAATATTTCTGAGAAGAGTTCTGCGTTTAGTTTTTCATTTTCACTTTCTTAAAGAAAACATTTTTTCTTAATAGCTTGATAAGTCTGTTTTAGAAGCACTCCCTTCTGATCTTCGAGAACAAATAGAACATGCATATTCTCTTCAACTAATGGATGTATATGATAATAGCAAGAAGGAACCAATAAATGGATACAACACCAATTTTCCATCCCAGCCTACTGGAACTGTTCTATTACAGATGCCAGATCTCAAAGAATCAAACAGTGATGCTGGGATTAATATAATAGCACTCCCAGCATTTTCACAGGTAAATGATAATATGTATTAGTAGACTTAATGTGATAAGCATTTTCTATAGGAGATGTTCTGTAGATTTCTAGTTAGAAACAGTATTAATATAAATGTATTTCTTACCCTAGAGCCAAAAACTCAGAAGTTTAAATATTATAGTAATGTTTCAGTGATTTCATATCAGTGATATACTCACAAGTGGCTGCTTTATTGCATAGGTGGATCCTGATGTTTTTGCTGCCCTTCCTTCAGAATTGCAGGAGGAACTTAGACAAGCATATGACCAAAGGCAAAATCACGTAGAGAACGTATTACAGCAAACAAGTGCCACTGGTAAGTCTTTGAATGCATTCCTGTCAAATAATTATGTGTAATCTTTTTTATTGCAGCAAACTTGTGTTAACAACAGCTGGGACTTGGTTATTTCTTTAATCATAAAATACTAATGCAATTCTCACTTACTTCTTTCTTCTCAGCATCAAAGAATCCAGTTACAAAAAATAAGAAGAGAACTAGAAAAAAAATCCAAGTCAGCCCAGTAAAAACGAGCTTTAGTCCTTTCAAAAATAAGTGTTTGGGTAACCCTGCAAAAAATATGGTTGTTTCTGTTGGAAGTCCTCAGAAATTAATAGATAACTTCTTGAAACAAGAAAAAGCAGTCAGTGACAATCCTCAGGTAACTTTATAAGCAATACACTATTTCAGTATTTTTAAACTCAGTGTGATTTAAAATCATAAATTTCTTATTTTTCTGGGGTTCTTATGCTTGTGCTTTTTAAATGTTTCCTATTGAGAATATAGAGAAATTTTCATTTTTATTCTTTCTGGATAGATGGAAGAAGTACAAGCTGTTACAAATCCTTCCAGTCCATCTATTTCACAGCCATTATCATCTACTACAATTTGGCCTCAAGCACCTAATCTAGCAGGAGCTATTGAGTTTAACGATGTAAAGGCCTTGCTTAAGGAATGGATTACAACTATATCAGGTAAACTCTAGGAGTATTACTTTTTAATGAAAGAGTTAGTGTGTCTTGTAAGTAAATTAAAACAAGGCTACATTTCATGTCTGTACTAGATGTCATCAAATAATAGCATTCTACAATCCTGGTATTATTTTTGAACAGAAGAGATTTAATATTTAAAAATAGTTTTAATTGATTTTAATGTTATTTACTGTGCTCTAAGAGCTACTGTGGCTTTCCACTATTGCCTGCATTCTGTAGTATTCAAAGGATAGTTTTAAAATGCCAGAGAAATGTCTTTTCCAGTACACATATTTCAAATTAGACAGTGTTCAAAATCCCAGAAAAGAGAATTCTATTTTTGTGCAGTGCTTTATAATTCTGTGTATTTCTAAGAACTGACTGTTGATGCCATAGGTATAGTTGTAACAGTTTAACTAAGCAAAATTAGATTGGATTTTTTATTTTTTATAAGCTGCCCAGAGTTGCTGTGAGTGAGTGGGCAGCCATATAAACCTAATAAAATTAAATGGAGCAGCTTTATGATGGCACAAACAAAAAGGGTTGAATTCCATGCAGAATTTCATGGGAAGATGTGGCAGTTACTGTGTAGGTTTTTAAAGTTCTCCTTTCAAATTGCTCCTTAAATTGAGACAACAGATAGGGATAGCCATTAAACTATACTGATTATACACAGGATTTTGTATACATAATAAAACACGAGCTTAATTTACTTACTTGAAAGAGGCAGATTTTTTGTTTTAAAAGGAGTCAAATCAATTTACATCAGTGTCAAAACATTCATTAATTTAAAGCTGTTTAAGCTCTACCGCTTCAAAGAGGCATTCTATAAAGTATGTATAATTTTGTAGATCCCATGGAAGAAGATATTTTGCAAGTTGTGAAGTATTGTACTGATCTGATAGAAGAAAAGGATTTAGAAAAGCTGGATCTAGTCATAAAGTACATGAAAAGGTAATTAGATGCTAACTTTTTTATTTATAGAAATAAATCCAAATGACATTGAAAATAAGTAATAAAACTTAAGAATTTCAGGTAGTGATTCTTTATACTTGTGTATCTTGCCTTTGTCATATTATTTTCCACACAATTGAATACCTAGGATTTGTTCAATACTGCATCCATTATTTATTGTGGATGTGATTTCTCTGCATTATACTGGTGGGTTTGCACTTGCAAAGTTTTGGAAGATTTCTGAGAGAAAGCCTTTATGGCAGTCCTGCCTCTCTTCTGCCTCCATGCATTAACTTGCCCCAAATCTCCTGCATTGCAATATTTTTCCAGATTTATTAGGATATTATAGCACCCACTTTATTAGGAGTGTTCTCTGTGATTCTGTACTCTGAATACAGACATGAAGAATATGGTGAGTTTTCCTTTTTTCTATTTTGTTCTATTAATTCCCCCCCCCTTTTGTTCCTAGCCCTTTTACTACATGACCAAGGCCTATTGTTTATCTGAAATTTCACAGATGCTCCAGCTGCATGTCCACAAACCTTAACAACCCTTTCTGCTTAGCAGGATATTATGTGAATTCCTATCCATTACTCAAATTAGAATCAGAATTAATTCTCGTCTTCATATCTTCGTATGGGAGAAAGCTTTAAAAGCTTCAAATAAGTTTTCTCACTTCAGCCTCAGCCTGCTAGTGCTTTTTCTCTCTCTGTGGCCACCTCTATGGCAGGGAAGTAAAGTTAGCCCATCTATTTACCGAAGTGGCATGGAAACATGAAGATTGAGACTTCATGAAAGATCACTCTTTCATGCCCCCTCCCCCATTTCAGTAATTGACAAGGCCATGCCAAGATCCACAGACCAAAATTCTTGCATTATAATGATCTTTTGGTGAAATCAGGGACTGTTGTCTTACAGCAGTTATCAAGTGACAATCAGCATTGTTTGCTCAGCTATAAGCTTCCCTTAGAAGAGGTAGTAATGTATTCACCATGTTTAAACTCTTCCACTACAATCCTTTTACAGGGTGGTAAAGCAACCTGTCCTATAAAGTTTAAGCACTGTGAAACTACTTGTATATATTTGACAATTTTTTCTTTTTCTGTTTTATTATTTTATTTATTCAAGAAATCATTCTAATTGTTTCAAGAAACAATTAGAGGTTCATCTGCCATCTTTATGAAAGTTTGTTTACTTCTCCTTTTTCCCTTTCACGCCTTTTGAGGTTTTTTCTGTCCCATTCCCTTCTTCCATAGCCAGTGTTCCCACCTCCATGGTAGGATTAAGTGGCTTGAAAGGAAATTGAATTGCAATGTTGATAGAAAGTATTAGGAGCTTCTATTTATTCACCTCTTGCATCTATTTTAATCTTCCTCATGATGGTGGCTTTGGCCTGTCAAACAAGCGTTCAGCCATCAAGAATCAGTCCTGGTTTATCTGATTTTGTACAGTGATGAAGTTGCGCTCATTTTAATTCCAAAGAGCTTTAAATTCTACCTTTCTTAGGCAACTTTACTGCCATTTTTCTATTCCAGTTCTTTTAGATGTTTGGAATCTTCCTTATGCGGTTGCAAGAGAAATGTAGCTTATGTTTACAGTAACAAAGCTTTAACTTTGTGAGTCACATTTTATGATATAAAATCAGTGCCATGCAGACTACAAACAAGACAGTTGTTAGCTTCTCTGTAACCAGTTGAATGGCTATGATTTCACATAACCCACCTGCCATTATTTCTTGCATATGTCCCTTCTGCTAAACTGCCCTGTTAAGGAATTGAGGGGATATTTAACAGGCCTGTATAAACCTCTACATTTGGATAAGGTTTCAGACAACCACTTAGCTAGAATCTGTTCTGAAATGTTCTGCACACGTGCAAACCCATCAGTTTGTATGCTCAGAGTAATTGCTGTGGCTGGCCTCCTGGAGCCAGATGACTTGGAGAGTGAAGAGGAAGAGCTGGCAAGACCTCCTTCCCTCACTGGACCCTCCTCCTCCCTGGCACCGTCCCAGATTCCAGCTGCAGTCCAGGACAAGGAGGAGGAGCTGACAAGGCCTCTTTCCCCCGACCCCTCCTCTTCCCTGGCAACGTCCCAAGAACCAGCTGCTGAGGATCAATCTTGGCTAGATGCGAAACAGCGACGCCGAGATAAGCGTGCACAGCAGAGGAAAGGGTGGGGCAGGCGCAGGGAGTACTGAGTCATGGAGCCACACCCCCACAGGGGATAAAAGCAGGGAGAGTGCTCCGTAGGCCCTTGTGTCGGACAAAGTTACGGACTACTGGCTCTTTGACTGCTTTGGACTGAAGTCTGGGATTACTTGTGAGTACTTTAGATCATCCTGCAGACTCCTGGTTGCCCTGGCAATGGTCTGTCGGCATGCTGCTACTTGATAAGGACTTGGCTGGCACGTGAAGGAACGTTGCCAGAACTTTTGTTGCCAGAAGGAACTCGGCCAAGTGTAAATAAATTGCTGGCAGACAGCCTCGGCTGGCATATTGTTTTGGGAAGGAAGGGAGGGGACAGAACACTAATCCTAGTTATAGACAAGCAGTCTTGGTGTTTTCCTGTTTTTGAACTCTCCCACTAAATACCAGTTATAACTCTGTTCTTCATAAAACTTCTGCTTCGGTTTCCAAATTTGTAAACTGACAAAATTTTTGACATTTCATTGTTTAAATCTCAAGTTTGAATATCTAAATACAGAATGCATAATTTTATGTTTATCTTGTGCCACTTTACATTTATTTTTATGTGTATATATGTTTGCATGTATTTTTCCACCAACAAAACTTTGTTTCTAAGTATTTTCACACAAGAAAGCGAACTACAGTTAATATAGTTAAACATATTCTATGAGTTTGGCTGTGGCTATTCCAGCTCTAAATCTTGCTCTACAATCTATGAAAATGTATGATGATAAATTTTCCTTTCCATTCTATTACTTTTTATCTCCACAGGCTAATGCAGCAGTCTGTAGAATCAGTATGGAACATGGCATTTGATTTCATTCTTGACAATGTTCAAGTTGTTCTGCAACAAACTTATGGAAGCACATTAAAAATTATTTGAACTGATCTTGTAGGAAAGGATATGGTAAGAGCCTGGAGCTCTCTGGTAGCTGTACCATAAGTGCTTGTGAGGTATTTGCAAAGTGCATGACATTAAGCTAAGTTTTTATAAGTTGAATTTTTTTTAAAGGAGAAGGTGTTTTGTACATTTTCTTTCAGCAAAGTGCCAAAATTTGTCAGTATTGCATGTAAATAATTGTGTTTAAATTCTTTTATTGTAGAATAGAATCTATTTACAAAATGTTTGTTTATAAAAGTTTTATGGATTTTTACAGTGAAGTGTTTACAATTGTTTAATAAAGAATTGTATGTAATTTGTACATATTTTGTTTCACTCCTTTAATTTTCTTTCCTAAATGCTATAAATTTGAACAGTCAATATTAGTTTTCATATTTTTATTGGCTAAACATTTGTCTTCAAGCTCAGTTATTTCACAGTGGCAGAAGGCTCTCTGAAAAGTGCTGATTTGGACTTTTTGAAAAAAGAAATTCATTATTTTTGGAATTGTCTAACATGGACTTTTTGAAAAAAGAAATTATTTTTGGAATTGTCTAACATGAACAACAAAATCCTGGTACTGCATCTCTGTCTCATAATTGGCTAAATGTCATAGTATTAATGCAGCTTGGTCTGTTCCTACCATTTTTCTTTCATAACAAACACATGTAAGAGACATTTTCCTATTCACAAAATACTTAGTTTTCATTAATAATCCATTTTACTTCTATTTAAAGAGATTCTGTTATAGCAGTCTACCAAAATCTTTAAAAATTTAAAGAGGTAAGAAGAATGTCTATTGGATTAAATGAAGTTGCTGATCTTACACTGTAGCAAATGGACTTCTTTTTGCACCCACACTACTAGTGTGAAGAGATTTCTTCATATCCCTATATCCACCTGGTAATTCTAGCAACATAACTGGCATAACAGTCTCATTAGAACCTAAGAAAATTCTCTTATCAAAACATTTTTCAGAATTTGTAATATACTAGTTTTGATGAGGCTATATGAAAGTGGTTTAATATCAGATTAAATAGAAAATGATGAGGATTGAAGATTTACTTATATCTTATCTGGTAATGATACCATTAGAATAGACTTAAGTTACAGCATATCTTGAGGCTTTTGCACACCTGATTGTTTATTACCTAAGTAAATCAGCTTCTTTCAACTGTAGAATTTTAACTACCGGTATTCTTATTTCATTTATAATTTTAACTTTACTGCTATATCCTGATAATTATGGTTGCAACTGGTTAAGGCCATTCTGCAAACATCAAGCAAAAAACAGAGTAAGATTGTTGATAATCTGCCTTCCATGTAACCTTAGCAGTAAATACCATGATGCTATCAGTGTATAAGATCACCATCCATTTTAGCCCACCTTCCCAGATACGGTTTTGTACAATTATACAGTACAATTATACCACATTTACATATTAATAGGATTACTGCACATAATTCTTCAACCACACTGACCAGATCAAACTGCTCAACTGTGCTCTTCTAACCATTTGGCAGAGAGATTTTAGTCCATCTTTCTAACCAACAACCTACGTAAGAGGACTATTGAAGCGTTCAGATCAGACACACATAACTAAATTTTGACAGATATATTTGCATGCTGCACTGCCTTTATTAGGAATTAAATTATCAGAGTAATGTTCATTTATTTTATTTGCAGTTCAGCACTGATTAATTTGCCAAATTTCATAAACTGTACAAGCAATAAAAGGCAGCCAACTATGCTTTACATCATTGTTTCACACCAACCAAATACAGATAGCCAGTTACCTAATTTTTCTATAATAAATTTCTATAGGCACAAAGCAGAAGTGATGAAAAAAAATCAGGGGAAAAGAGGGTATGCATAAATAAAGATTTCTTACATCGAAAAAGTCCAAAAAATCACAAAGTCTGTAAGAGTTTGATTAGGCAAATACTGTAGTACTGATCTTACTAGTATAAAAGTGAAAGCTGAGTTACTTAATAAAAAATTATTTTCTTTTAATTTGGGGATGTGAACTGGAAAGGGCAAACTTTAAAAGTACCCAGTACAAAGTGAAGGGCATTGGGAAAGATGCGCAGGCACATTGGAACCACAGGGACATAAATTGACCACTGTCAAACCAGTGTAAGTTATTTGGTTTCTCATGGAAAACATTTTATCCACATTTTTCCCAGATGTTTGTTAAATCCAACAGCATATTTATTATAAGCTGCTGTTGTTCGTATAATAGGAACTGTGGGCTTTTGCTAATCATTGCTCAAAGTTTGACAGAACCTAGATGATTTCAAATACTTTCTTGAGCTCCACAATAAGTTGCCAGTCAGACTTCTGCATTTCATCTCTAAACCAGTCTTTCAGGGCATCAATGGACTGTCGACTAATCTGTAAGTAGAAAATCAAAATGTTTAACATAACACCCCTACTTATATAGCACAAATCTACATTTCATAAATTTCAGAAACCAAAGTAACATTTTTTGAAAAGTTACACCTTTAAGCACTATAATGATGTTCTCAACCATTTTTAATTTTAATGTCTAGAAGCAAAAAATGATTTTGTATCAAAATTTCTGTAACAGCCTCTCTACTACCACCACCCGCCCCCAATGCTGACATAGCATTCTAAATTCTATCCCATTTCAAAAAAGACCTTTTGTCCTTACATTTTAGTATAATATTCTGAATTTAAAAATGTTTACCTTGCTGACAAGTATATCAGTTGCTTCAAAATGTCGACCATACATTTTCGGTGCTTCACCAGGAATTGGTTCTATTTTTACACAGACTTCTTGACCTTTCTTTGCAACATCTACTTGTTTATGATTTATTTCAATACTTGTAATTATTCCAATATCAATGAACTATAATAAAACATACTTTTTGTTAACATTAAATTTGCAAAACAAGGGCATAAGCAAAATAAATATTCAAAATATAACTTTTTAATAACTTCCCCATATAAAATCTGAAGAGTATGGAAGTTTTTCATTAAACTGTTAGGTGGTACTGTACATATGTGATAGAATATACAATAAGAATTTGGGACTGGAGGCCAACATCTGAGAAAACCCTGGGAAAGCAGCTTTGTACACTGTTTATTTCAAAAGATGTTTTGTCAAATTTAAGATTTCAAACTAGAATAGATAGATAAATAGATAAAATCAATATTCCACAGAAGTCATGATAAAGGACATTTCATCAAAGAATCCAAGTTTCTAATCAACTTAACTGCAACATAGATGGTTGATTTTTTATATATATATAAAAACACCTATTATCAAAATGTATTAAAATAAACTTTAAAAAAAAATTATTATCCAAATAACACTTTTTTTAAAAAAAGATAGAATATCTTTAAAGATACAAAATACTCACATTTTTACTAGGTACACAGATTGGAGTTCCTTGTTTGACCTGACCTGCGTCTACAACGACTCCCATCACTATGGGATCACGAGAATTAAAAATAAATTGAGGAAGTATTTTCATCTTACAAGGGAATACTGCTATATGCCTGGGGGGAAAGGGGAGAGAAAGATGGCAAAGAACTGTTTAAATGTGGTCCGAAAATAAAGCTACATGCACGCAAAAAATATTTATTCACAAGTACTACTACACTGAAAATAATTTAAATCAATAATGCCATATTTACTCCAGCAATTACTAAATCATATAAAAACCCCATAATTGTAAATATTTAATAAAAAATAAATAAACTGATGGTAATGCTAAATGTGCGTGTAATGGCAAGCTTTCCTCAGTAATCATAAAGCACTCTTATCCAGATTTTATATTCATGTGAGATTAGAATTCTGAAACATTTAGCAGTCTATTAACTATAATCTGTTTGGTCATGAATTGCCTGTTTTTATCAAGTAGTAAAGAATATTAAGTCATAAAAATGATATAACGTATCACACTGCCAACTATAGTATTCATTCTGTCACAAGTAGTGACAGTCACTACTCATCACATTTAGTTTAGCAGTTTCTTCAATCCAACAAAATAAATCTATAAACACAAGCAAGGTTCTATGTACAGGTAAACCTCATTTATAGAGCCATAATTGGGACTACCAACTCTATCACTAAGCGAAGCAGTTGCTTGGTGGGAAATCAAGTGACTACAACTGTGCTTTCCTTTTTCCCACTTCCCTGCCCTTTGGAATGTTGATGCCAACATTGGGATAATTACCGGTAATAAGGGAATTAATGTTTCTTTTTACATTCATTGGAGAGGAACAGATAGTCCTCAATTTACAACCACAATTGAGCCCAAAATTTCTGTTGCCAAGACAGTTAAGTTTTGCCCCATTTTACAACCTTTTCTCACCACAATTAAGTGAATCACTGCACTTGTTAAGTTATTAACACTAACTTAAGTGAATCGGACTTCCCCATTGGAAGGGCGCAGAAAATTCTGCCATAGCACCCATCCTTTAGAACACGGGTGTCAAACTCCACCGTGTCACGTGACGTATCATGATGTTTTGCCTTTGCAGAGCCGGGGGTGCGCATGGTCTGAACATGACATATCCAGCCCACGGGCTGCCAGTTTGCTTTAGAACTTCTTTAGAACTTCTTTCAAACAGAGACTATCTTAGACCATGCTGAATTTTTGTAAAACTCAGTTTGGGGCCTGGACTTCCAAATATGGGTGAGAGTCTGTCTCTTGGTTTTACTGATGAGTGTTTCTCGAATGCTCACTTGTTATGTTTTTATTTGTATATTATGTATGTTTTAACAACTGTTTCATTCAACGACTGAGATGCTGGTCCAAATTGTAGTAAAGTGAGGATGTCCTGCATGTTTTTACACTGACATTTTTCAGTTGAAATGAGAACAAAACACTGAACTGATATTCTACAATACTGGTCTTAAAAAATAATTTTATAATTAATACACATGCACACACAATATTTGTATCTATATCTCAGTATGAGAATTCTACTTACTTGAATTCTTCTTGTTTCTGTTTTTTGTAGTCTTGCCTATATTTTGTGAAGGCATCAAATAAATGATATATAATTTCTGCACTGAAGATTCTAACCCCTAAACTATCAGCCATTTCCTGGGCATCTCGTTCAATTCTCACATCAAAAGCCAAGATCACTGCGTACCTTGAAAATAAGAATGACAGTATTAGGGAGCTGCAATTGAAGCCTCTTTAGAAATGCTACAAACATTTTGAAGGAAATACTTACTGTGGATCGTGCTCCAGCATGACTGATGCCTTCATAACATCCTTTTTATGCACAGGTCCTATATTAATTCCAGCATACTGTCAGGAGACAAGAAAAAAAAACACAGCTTGTCATTAATATAAATCCTGCAAGTAATATCTAACAAAATAATGACCAAGAAAATAGAATCTTGGGTCCTTACTGGCACTTCTGAAGTTTTCAGAAATTCAAGTAATGCTTCTAAAGATCCCAGGGTAGATGCTTGGACATAAACCCCTTTTTCTTCTAACTTTATGGCATTCAGTGTCTGCTTCAGTTCATGTATCAATTCATCCTTAAAATAAAAAATGATGCATTTTAGAAAACCTGCTTTTGCTTGTCCAACACTGGAAGTGGCATTATATACTACACGCTTATAAACAATGCATATATCAGAGAGATAGCTTCGTATTTACAAACATACCACTGGAAGCTCAAACTACAGCTTAGATTGACACAGAGAGCTCTATTACCCAGAGCAAAAATTGCTTGTGACCAACCAAGGTCCCATTGTAGCCTGAGAAAGTGGAGCCCCAAATTATTCCATGATAGTGATGCATTTGTGGAAGGTTGGTGAATGTTAAAGAAAAGAAATAGTAACTGTTTTAAGTCTTTAAGTCCTAATTTTACTGGTTAAAATTCCCAAACTTTTTATTTCAGCATAAGAATCAAATCCACAGCTTTTATTTATTTATTTATTTATTTATTTGATTATATTTATATACCGCCCTATCTCCTGAAGGACTTCATTTTAAAAATGAAGAATGTTATGTTTTAGTTTGATTTATTTCTATCTTCTCAAAACACAAGGTTAATTCACAAATACTTGAATTATTATTATATTTTTATCCCATCTTTTTAAATAATAATAAAGCTCAAGTAAATCTCTTCTTTCTTCAGGGCACAATGTAAAGTTCAGTTCTGTAGTAATCAGTTTTCCCCCCGCTTCTTTAATTCCACATTAAATGTTCCAGACTCTAAAACATCCGCAATTATTTTAATTCAATCCTAATTTTACAGAATTGTCCTATTTTTTTTAGCTAATATGTAACTTAAAACTTAGTAGGTTATCCAGATGGCACAACTATATATCTATAAGGCCTTACTTCAATTTACTTCCCAATGATTTGATAACTATATGAGAACAATAATTGCTTCTAATTACATTTCACATCTAAAAAATTAAGTGTCAACAATTGAGAACTGTTACTTTGCTTCAATTTTTAAAAATCTGAAAACTTCCTCATCACTGTAATTTCAAACAACTTATTCCTGATTGTTCTACTTCAGCACAGTTCATACTGGGATTTTCTGGCTGCTGAAACTCCATAGAGATTCTGATGGGGATCATCTGTGCCTTACTTTAAGAACTGGAATTTCATCTTCTTTATAGGCTACAAGCAGGGGCAACCCAGCCAATGTTTTCTCCAGGTCCTTGCCAAGAATCTTTACTCCTTGTGCAGCAATCACTTCTTTGTGTTTTTCATATTGATTCTACACAAACAGGAAGATGAATAGTTATTTTTCTAGTTCTCCAATTTATCATATTTGTTCTAATAACACTAAGAACTGTCAAGAACCATCAAAAACTCTAATCATTTAACTCTATTCACTCATTTATTTAATGTGTATCCTACAATTAATGAAAGTGGAAGGAATTAATATGACAGAGCTGCTCAATGGCATTATCAGAAATTAGAAGACACTTCTTGAACAAAAATAACCATTAAATGTTCCACTTTTTAGACTGAATATTTTCACAAGAAGTACTCTTATGTCCAAATTCTAAGATAATACAATATATATACAAAATAAATATAAAAACTCTTAGGTTAGATTGTACTGCACACCAGCAGTATAATATTGTTCTTTCAGGACATAGTAGAAGCATTAGTTCAACTACACAAAAAAAATTCCAAAATTGATCAAATATGATGACAATAGTGTTCAATTAAACATTAATTTTAGAACATCCCTGCCAGCAAATTTTTAAATTATAGCAAAAGAGAATCAAGGAAAAACGAGAAAAATGACATACAGCAGGTTCAACATTTCATAATATCAGACAATATGACAAAAATTACTTGTAATCTCCTTTTTCAGACTTTATCCTTTAAAAATCTGAATCTGTTATTTTTTGCTAATAGAAATTCAATGGCAAAGAGCATAGATAAGATTAAATACTTTCACCCAGTATGATTGGACACAAAAACATTTCCCTAGCACTGCTTTCACAAATAGCACATTTATTGCAAAGTGTTATTACTGCAAAAATAAGATTAATGTATCTGGAGGAAATGGAAGGGTATATGACCTAGTAACATTATTGAGCAACTTAAAAAGGTCAAGGTTCCCCTCACACATATGTGCTTGTCATTCCTGACTCTAAGGGATGGGCTCATCTCTGTTTCAAAGCCAGCGCTGTCCGTGGTCATGTGGACAGCATGATTAAATGCCAAAGGCGCACAGAACGCGGTTACCTTCCCACCAACGGTGGTCCCTTATTTTTTCTACTTGCATTTTTTACATGCTTTCGAACTGCTAGGTTGGCAGAAGCTGGGACAAGTAACATTACACAGCACTAGGGATTCGAACCGCTGAACTGCCAACCTTTCGTTCGACAAGCTCAGCATCTTAGCCACCACGTCCCATCATTGAACAATTTACACACCATTAATTAATTTCAGGAACATTTTTTCATACGCTGCTTCCTTACCTTCACTCGTAATTCTTTCATGGGAGGTGGGAGCAGAAGGCCTCTTATTTGTGTTACTATGGGACCTTCTACTCCAGGGACAATAATGGTATCACCTTCCTTCAGCCTTCCATTAATCAAAATGACATCTATTGTCGTACCCATTCCAGGAAGTGCTTTGACCTAAAAGACAGAGGAGTATATGTTTTAAATGATCTGCCTCAATCCAGTTTGTTATCTAAACAGCACATCAAAAGATTTCTAGATAAACATTACCTCCATAACCTGTGCTCTCAGCTCTTCACAGTGTGCCAGTCTCTTATTTAACATGGTTTGTGTCAATTCAACAAGAAGAGCAATTAAACTTCCCATACCATCTCCTGTATGAGCAGAGGTAGGAACCAGAGAAACAAATGTGCGGGGATCCTTATTTTCATAGTACAAGGCAGCATTCAAGCCCTAAAACAAGAAGCAGAGCGTTACTAAAGCAAAAGAATGGGGAGAGCTGGGGAAGGAGTGGCTTTATTCTGCCTAGTCAAAACAGAAACTAAAGAAGATGGAAAAATGGAATGCATTATCTAATATCCAGTGCTCTCCTATTCAAGTCATTCATCAGAATAACAGTCTTCTATTTCAATGGTAAAAATGTCTGATGACTCTGTGACTCAAAAGACCTGCAAAAGATCCCATAGCAGGGCAGACTATAGAGGACCAGATGATCTTGCAGATTATTTAAGCCCAAACCTTGTAAATCTTTCACAGCAAAAACAGCAACTTGACTTTGGCTAAGACAGTTAGTATTAATCAGTACAGATATTTCAACCCAGAGGTAATGTGACACCTTTAAGAAGTGCTGCTTCTTAGGGTGATTCATACTGTCATATTGTATTCCAGACCTGCTCTAATTTCTATATCATCTTCAAGGTTTGCCCCTTGAGTAGTTGTCCAAATTACCAAGACATATGTCATCAATGAGTGCACTGGAAAATTATAATCAGAGTATTGATTACTATAAATTACATTACTATAAATATCAAATCTAGATAAGACAAGATGGAACCTTAAATTTAAACCTGAAATACATGTAGACCTTTATAAACAATACTTCTCACAGTACAACATTTCCCTCTCTTGTTCTCCTCAAAAATACTATAGTCAATAGTACAAAAGTATTGACAAATTCAGTAATATTTCATCATGTCTCTTCCCAGCAGAGATCATTCATTGGACAAGTAAGGGTGTCTCCCTATCAAATTCAGGTCTGAAAGTTGGATTGGAAAGGATCTTGATAATTGAGCCACAGTGCCACTGTCTGCATCAAATTTGTTAAATCACTATAAGGTACCAATCTATAATTGTAAATTGTCCTGTCTAAGCCTGACTTCTTAGATTCAGCCAACCATTCCTATATATACCTCATCTGTTCTCACTTTCCTTCTTTCTATCAACCATTTGATTGTAATTTTGTTTGACTGCAAATGGTTAATGCGTTTGGGCTAGTTTTAACTACAGGGTGCAAAGCATACTCAAGAAGATTAACATTTTTTTAAAACCAAATTGATACTCACCTGCTGGGCAAATTCTACTATGATGGCCTTAGCACGTTCCTCAAATTCATCCTTTGTGTTTTTTTTCTGTTTCTTCAAAGTGACAGCTACATCTGTATCCGGACTCTTTTTCCAGTCATACAATCTATCAATCTAAAGAAGACAGAATTCACCACTATTTAATCTTGCATTATTCAGGCAGATCTATGAAGTAAATACTATTTGTATGTATGGAAATAAGCAAGCAAATAAACTATATGGTAATCAACATGTTCATACTCTGGGTCTTCATTTTAAACGTATTCTCTTACATCACATACAGTCCCCTATTCTTTCATTAAAATAAGTTGATTTTTCCAAACAACTGAATGCTAAAAGTCCTTCTTGCAGAAAAAAATTGAGGATTATTTCTACACTAGAGTTTCAAATACAGTTATTGGCCCTTTGTGCAAATGTCCTTAAGAACCAATCATTTAAAGCAGGGGTGTCAAACTTGATTTCACTGAGGGCCATTATCAGGGTTGTATTTGACCTCGGGGGAGGGGGGGCAGAGTTGTGTGGCCAGGGTGGGCGTGGCCAGATCAACATCACTCTTGTCAGGGGTGCCTGTGGTGGCCCAAGCACTCTGCCAGCGAAAACAGGCCCTTGAGCTCCGTTTTCGTCCGCCAAGGCCTCTGTTATAGGAGGCCACAGCAGCTGAAAAGAGAGCTCGAGAGACCGTTTTCGCTGGGAAAAGCACTGTGGCCCAGTCCTTCACTGTTTCCAGGGTGGCCCCATGGGCCAGATCTAAATACCCCACGGGCTGGATCCGGTCCCTCGGTCTTGAGTTTGACACCCCTGATTTACAGATTTA
The DNA here is from genome assembly GCF_028640845.1 of Ahaetulla prasina. NCBI lineage: Eukaryota > Metazoa > Chordata > Lepidosauria > Squamata > Colubridae > Ahaetulla > Ahaetulla prasina. Next base: position 96,050,634 of record NC_080543.1, on the reverse strand, counting down.
ATTCCACTGAATTAAATCTACTTACTTCGATATAAGTATTTGTCATTCTTCTCATTCTCAAACACACAGAGGTATTCCGGACACAGAGGTCCTCTAGTCCAACCCCCCTGCCTAGACAGGAAATCCTATACTATTTCAGACAAAGGGAGCGAAGCATTCCTTTGCAAAAGTATTCTTAAGCCGATATTCATTTAGTACAATCAAATATTAATCTTTCATGTGCAGAAGGCTACAGTATGAATTCAGTTCCATCTACACTTCCAAAAGGAACAAAATATTTATAGCTATGTTCACCTAAATTATTAAATGCTAATAAATTATTTTATTTTCAGATAAATATAAGTACAGTAAACCCTTGATTTGATTAAGCTTCTATGCATGAGGAAAGAGTACAATCTAGATTGTCCACCTCCTAGTCTAATACTTCAACCACTGCAGCTATTTTGGTATGTAAAGCATAAGCATTGATTATTGATGTGTGAAGCACAACAAAGAAGATAATAGTTACCATATTCTGCTTACAGACTTCTCAAGAAAATCCAACTACGCTCGCGTAGGAAAAAGTCACTGAGCTACATAGGCATTTAAATACAAAAGGGCTTTTCTTAAGAAAAAAATCCATAAGAAAACTGCTGGTTTCCTCCACTGTGCTAAATTATGCTTTAACAGTCACAATAAATGTGACTGTTAAATAAATAAATAAATTTAAATAAATAAACCTTTAAATAAATTTAAAGGTCACAATAAATGATTTCGCACATCCATAATCAATGCTTTACAGACTAAAATAGCTTAGTTCATGCAACATACAAAACCAAAATAGAATACATCATAGAATACAACCCATTCAATGAAAAGGGACCTTACCTTGTTAAGTGCAACTATAAAGGGACATTTTTTGGATTTCAGCAGATTTATAGATTCAATTGTCTGAGGTTCCAAACCATGCATGATGTCTACTACAAGAATTGCAATATCACATAGTGAGCTTCCACGATTTCTAAGATTGCTGCAAATTAAAAGGATATTGTCAACATACCAGAAAAAAGAATGACCTGTAGTTTACCAAAGAATAAATAATGCTTATTCTTAACACAAATTCTATTAAGTAGAAAGATTACAATATTGATTAATCTATGCCTAATAGGTACGAGACAGTACACCACTTAAAATACATAATTAGTTTCTGCTTCTGCAACTGTTTTTAACATTATATATTACAAAATGTAACCCCAAAATGATATAAATAATCAGCTGTTACCTAAAAGACTCGTGTCCTGGAGTATCAATGATCAGCATTCCTGGAATCTTGACTGTCTCTCTGTCGAACTATCATCGCAAAGTATTAATTAACTTGATATTTAGGCAAACCCAATTTTTATAACAGTTTCATGCTTGATGACATTTACTGCAAATGTCCAATCCCAATCCCGTTTGAAGGTACATTAATATTTTAACTGTTAATATACGTTAACAATCAATTGAGTAACTTTCAATTATTAAATGCAAGTGTTTTTAAGATAATAAGTTAAGATGCTTTTATTGCTAAGTGCAGCAACAAAATTATTGTGAGCTCCATCTTTGTGACATCTGCAAAATTACAAATGAATAACACAATAGGCATAAAAATCTCCATAAGGTAAGCAATTCAATTCTATGTAAGTATCAGGAAGGCCAATATTGCAGCTATATTTTATTGTATTCATGCAAATGTAGAATATTTCAGTCAACTGAAATAGTCCTCTGAACATGGAACAAGTAAACAGAAACCTAAAAGTATTCACCATTGACACTGATAATGATCACAGGACAAGTTAATACTATTATGTGAAATGCACATAATGGGCTGAAAGGCTCCTACTTACAGTTTTCACCATCTTTGCTTGTTCATTAATGGCTTCAAGAGGAACATTAGTTGCCCCAATCTGCTGAGTAATGCCACCTGCCTCACTGTCTTGCACATGAGTATGACGAAGCTATATGAAATATACCAGAATTATTATTATATAGTGTGAAATAGTTCCCAACTACTACAAATGTTCAATTTAAGTAAAAATCAATGGTTTGTTTGCTAGCTACTGCTATACCTGTGCTTACCTTATCGAGGATTTTTGTTTTTCCTGTGTCTACATGCCCCAACACACAGATAACAGGTGCTCGTAATTTTTCAGTATTTGCATTTTTATTATTTTCAATTCGACGTTTCTAAAATTAAAAACAGAGAGTAAGTTTTACTCACTCATTAAGAATAAAGAACAAAGTGAAATGCAAATAAGTCAAATTTGAGAATTCAAATGTTTTCAAGACCAATGCAATATTCCCAATGTTTATTAGCTTTCGTTTTAAAATAAACCTCAAGAGTTATAGGCTAGTTGACATTATAACCAAATATTTATATTTAATTACATACTATAATTCTGTATCAAAAGGGAATAATTCTGGCTGAAATTCAGAGCCCTCTCCAATCCATGGGGGAAAGCCAAAAAATTGTATTTGTGAAAATGTTTAATTAAATACCCCAATTCGACGTTTAGCTTTATCATATGAACGTTCTTCTTTAGTGCGATCATCATCCGAATCAGACTCTGAATCTGAACTTATTTCTTTGTTTAGTTTTTTTTCTACAGATTGTTTTGCAGTAGCTTGTGGGTCTGATTCCTTTTCATCTGAAGTTTTCTCTTCTTCGCTTCCTTCGCTTTCTCCCTCTTCATATTCTTCACTCTCTTCCATATCGTCATCTTCCTCTTCATCCTCATCTTCATCATCTTCATTTTGTTCTTTGACTTCAATATGGACAGTTTTTCTCTCTGATGAAAAAATAAAAGTTATTTAATATGATTCTAATTTGGCTCACCCAACTCTGCCCTGCTCAGGTATTATAGGTAATGCTGCATATCACTAAGAATTCTTTTGAGGTTTGCAACATATAAAATATGTAATGAATAGATACACTGCAGACTCATTCTGCCTGACCTGCCACATATACAAAGGGGTAACAGTGTATCAAAAAGTCAAGAGACATTTTATTCTCTTCTCGGTTATATTCCCACTACAGAAGATCTTGTTGAGAACAGAAATATGGCCCTTCTCTCAATCACTAGCCCTTCTCACCCAGTTAGACAGCTAGGTAATTTTTACAAATTATTACACAACTAAATATTAACAGAAAAACAAGCAACATAAACAAAGTGAAGCAAAGTGCACTGAAGTTTAAAATATATATACAGTTTAATCTTTAATCTTTTTTACACTGCTTGCTTTATTTTCTCTTACTAGAAAAAAAACCAAGGCTCTAATGAAAACAAACAAAAGTCTTACATTCCTTGTAAGATTCTGTTCCTTTTTCAAAAAGAAATTACCCTTTTCTCTTTCTTCATCACTGGCCATAGCTTCCCAGTCATCTAATCCTCCTTCTTCAGGTTCTTCCTCTTTTTCTTCTGAAACTAAACAATAATAGATTTTCTATGCAACAAAATTTACTTCATAGTTTACTAGGCATTAAACTAATTTGTTACTGACTGAATGTACCCATTTGACCATTTTTCACAAAGATCATAGAGTAGTCTCACACACAGATTAATTTAAGGAAATTAAATTAAGGTTTCTCAAAGAGCTGATTATGATATATATAATGAAAGACTGAATGCCCAATTTAGAACTAACCTGGTTCAACTTGAATATTAATCTCCTCTTTTTCAGGTACAACTGTTTCTGCAGCTTCTTCCACTGGGGATGCCAATTCTGTAATTTCTAAAAAATGCAATTTAAAATTATTAGTTATGACTATTTAAATGCAGGTCATTGTTCAAGAAAAAGCTCCTACATACTTACATTACATTCTTCAATTTGCTTAAAAAATATTTTTACTTCTAGGAGACCGAATAACTACAGTCTCTAAGGGAAGTCCATTTGACAGATGATCTACTATTTCCTACAGATTTCCCTACACTATAGGCACAGTAAATTATAATTCCTATGACCTCTGTAGTAATAATATATCCATTTGATCAACTACTTTATGCATTAATGGCCAGTGCAGGATGCAACAATGAAAATAAATACCTGTAGGTTTATAAAAGTTTTAATAACGCAAATAACAAAGAAATAGCATCTTAATTATTAAGACTATAAATCGTTATGTCAATTCAAGTTATAAATCAGAAACATAATTCTACACAAAATTGATCAAACTTTTTTAAAAGGCATAGAACGCTTCCTTGCTTTTGGTGCATGGCTAAATTATATTTATTATCCTGTGAAATTCCTATTTATTCTGATACAAGCACATAGTAAACAAAGAATGTTTTACTCTTACATGACATATCTTTTTCTTTTCAATTTATCTAACATGAAAGCAGAAAAGGAATGAATCATCATTTTGTACAAATCTATTTGGTACATCTCAGATTCTTGCATTAATATTTTAAAAATCAGTCAAGAATTTATAGAATCATAGAACGATAAGGGTAGGATGGAAGAGACCTTGGAGATTATTTAGTTCAATCCCCCACCTGGTGCAGGAATTCATTAACAGAACATCTCGTGTTTAAACACTTTGTGCAAAAGAGGTTCTCCCAAAGGATCTTTCCCTGGACAGCATAACCCACTAAAGACTATCCTTTGCTCTATAAAGATGTATCAAAGGAAATATCTTGAAGCACAAAAAGTAGTGACTGAAATGATTTAATCTTTTATTGATTTTTTAACCTGTTTCTGTGTCTACAGTTATCCATAAACAAAATTATCACCTTCTTTGTTTTCTTGCTGTTGTTGCTTTTTTTTCTTTTTATCTTCATATATAGGTCTTTTTTTTGGTATTGAATCTTTGGATGGCACCTCCACACCTGCACATTAAACAAAAAAAAATCTTCAAATCAACATTTGATGACAAGGGACTGAATTTTGAAATTAACAAACTAGGATAAAATTGGAGAAAAACCTCTTAACCAAAATATAGTATATTAGTATATATAGTATAGTATATATAGCATAAGATTTAGGACTTTTAACATGGATCAGTTAGTCTGCTAGTGATTTGATTTTATACTGCTGTTTCTATTACTGAATAATAAATATTATTAATATTTACAGCCTACATTCAGTGGAAAAAATACAGAAAACTATAGTTAGTAACAGTAATTTCTAATCTGTATGTTAAGAGAAGTAGAGCTAAAAAAAAAAGATGACCTGAATGGTAACAAAGAGCTATACACAGTGTAAGCCAAGAATACTTTGGCTTATTAAAATAAAATAGGATTGTTTAAACAAAACAACAGATACACATTTACAATTGTACAACTTGATCTTAAACAGATTTTGTCTGTAATAAATATTCACTTAATTCATTGGAGGCCATTCTGAAGTAAGAGCATAGAATTGTGATACTTTCAGTAAATACTTTATACAATGCAAATAAGAATTGCAAAACCACAGCATTTCCATTAAAATGTCCCTGTGCTATCCTGACAAACATACCCTAATAAAACATATATAATATTTTATCCTGAACAGGATGAAAATTAGAAAATTAATATAAAGAGCAATCCTTACCCTGTGCTTGCAGCAACTTAAGAGTGACCTCTGCCCTGGCTTTGGATTCCCTTTGAGATTTGGTTAGAAGTTTTCCTTCCTTCTTCAAACGTTCTTTTCTTTCTTTTTCTTTTTGTTTTTTCCTTTCCTTTTTTTCTTGTTCCAAGCGTTCCTACAAAAATCAAGTTTTAGCTACTTTATGACTTTCAGTGCACGTGGTTGGAACTTGGCGTGCAAGAATGATAAGGCAGCAATGCTGCACACATTCATTTGGGAGTCTCATTTAGATTTCCCTCTAAGTAAATGTATATAGTATTGCATTACAAATATACTAACATGTAATTCAATAACACATAAAAATCAGAATTAGCTATACCCATAGCTTAATGATTTTCAATACAGAAAAAAAAATTATGGCAAGGGATTCTGAGTATTTTTGCCTTTCAAAGCCAATTACATATAGAGACAAATTATCTTCTCAGTCTAGGAAAAGATATAATACCTCTTCTTTGCGTTTGGCTTCTAGCTCTTCAAGTTGTCTGATACGCTCCTCCTCTTCTCTCTTTGCTCTTTCCTCCTCTTCTTTCAGTTTAGCCAAGGCTTCTTGCATTGCTTTAACTGTGGCCTTACTGGGACCTTTTTTTTTCTCTTTTTCCTTTTCATCTTTCTCTCCTTTCTTTTTCTTTTTATCTTTATCCTTTTTCTTTTTCTCACCTTCATTATCATTGACTAAAAAAGAAAGTTAACTATTGAAGCACAAGACATAATTATGTATCAAAAGAACTTAAAAAGTAACAAAAGTTAGACACACTTAAACTCTTGGTATTTTTTCTCTCCCACATTTTACTCATGATAACCTTCAAAACTGTCGAGCATTAAAAGATACTTGAGGGGAGCCATTTTTTATGAAAAGAGCCTTCCCAGATACCTTATTAGATGAAAAGAAAAAGCATTTGCTTTTAGTTCATTTTACGTATCAGTGAATAAACTATGAAATCAGCAACATGGCAGTATTCAATTAATTTTAACCACAGAATTGGTTTAAAGAAAAAAGGTCACTGATGAGTTAAGAATGAGTCCAAACTATCATGAGTGCCATTCATTATGTTACATTGAAGTTACATTGCTGAAACCTGCAAAACTTTAATAGCGAAAAATTAATTATAAATGCTCTTCTTCCTAAATATGTCTTTCACAAGCAAATTCTGAGTGTACATATAAAACATTTTTCGGCATATTACAAGATTAGAGAAAAATACTTAAATAGTCTCCTCTGAGACACTTTTTTCACTCCTTACGTTTATTGAGAAACTAAGTATATATTTTTTAAAAAATCTGCTTCTCACATATTTCTCAAATGTTACTAACCTTCTGCTGCTTCTGGAGTCTCTCCCTTTTCCACAGTGGCAGATGTTGACAACTGATCAGTTGCAGTTCCTTTGTCTGTCTTCTTCAGCTTTGACTGTTCTTTATTAGCTTCCAAGTCTTCTTTTTCCTTCTGCTTCCTTAGTTTAGCCTTCTCCTCTTCCCGTTTTTTCTTTTCTCGTTCTTTTTTTTCTGCCTTCTTCTGAGCCACAGTTTTGATTTTAAATGAAGAGTCATCCATGTCATCACCACTTTCAGTCTCAGCCACTAGTTTTGCCTTCTGATTTTTCTTCTGCCCCTTTTTTGCCTGTGAGCCTTCATCCAATTCATCTTCACTCTCACCAGAGGACAGAAGTTGTGCACACTCTTTGCTCTTCTTCACAATGCCAGCTTCATCTTCTTCAGAAAATTCGTGTTTATTACCTGATTTCTGAACTTTTCCTTTCCTTTTTTTCCAATCAAAATCATCATCATCATCACTCTCGGAAAGTACTTCTTTCTTGGGTTTGAGGGACTTTTTAGATTTTTTTTCTTTGTCCTCCATTTCTTCACTGCCATCTTCCTCCTCTAAGCTAACCTTTTTATTCTTGGCTTTCTTCTTTTTATCTTGTTTTGACAGGCCAAATTCTTCGTTTTCATTCTCTACCTGATAAAAAATTGTGATGTCATAAATTGAAAATAATAATAGAAACCTGTAAAAAACAAACAAAACACCTCTCAAAAATATATTTTCCTCTATTTGGTTGGGAACGATGGGAAAAGAAATCTGAACAAATGCTTCAGATGGTACGTAAAATAAAATCTTGTTCAAAAAGTGTAGCAAAGTTGTACAATAAATAGTACTTTTTGCTGAAGATCTTGCATGTGTAAGTGTTTTTTTTTCATGCGGCAAAGGAACCTTCAAGCACAGCACTGCATATGTGAACTTTTTTTCTGCCTGGACTGTATTCAATTGCTCCTGAAAGGATATTTCTTTGGAATATAATTTGATAAGTCTTAAATCAGTAAAATTATTAGACTGTTCTCCCTTTTCCTGGTACTGTTGTCTTGTACAATGTGATAAAAATTCAGTTTCTGTAACGCACCTGATTAAGTTCATATTTGTGAGAAGGGAACGTAGTTGCAGAGAGAGGGGAGAAAGGAGAGGTAAATTAAACCCATCAGTAGCAGTACCAGAGTGGGTTAGGAGGGGTGGGGCAGGACAACCTTAGCAGTGGTCCCCAAAGGGAATGAGGGCAAGAAGGCACACACTTTGTAGAGCCAGACCCAAGATCACAACAACAACAGGACATACGATTGGTATAAGGAAAGATATGGGGAGAGAGCAGCAAAGCATGTTAAGTCCATGAGTTAAATAGGGGCAGATAGAAGAATTGTAGAATTGGGTCTAAAGCCAGTGGCAGCAGGATTGAAGGCCGGATGGCCTGTGGTCAAGATGGAACACAGCAGGGCAGGAAAACCCTTGAGATAATTGCCCTGTGAGGGAAGCAGGAGCTACACAGATTCCATGGCTGGAAAGACATAGGGAAGAACATGACAATGCTGACCTCTAGGCCAATAGCAGCAAGATCTGGAAATAGTCTCAGGAGACTTTGGACAGGATGGTGGGCAGCTGGGCAACAATAGTCTGAGGCAAGTATTATAGAAGAGAGCACTGACACCTGAGGCTTGTAAAAACCCTTCCATTTGCAAAGCTGGACTGCTGTCAGAACTTGGACCAAACTGACTGGATAGGCCAGCAGCTATACTGTTGTATAAACTTTCAAAGGTTGGCAGGAAATAACAGCTGCCTGATAAGGTGAATGGCAGCACAGAGCTCTGCTTTACAATATCATCCTTTGGCATCTTCCTGCTTCACCACCTTCTCCTTCTCACTGGTGGCCTTGATTGCATCAAGTTCTGCCACCAACTCTGCAGAACACCCACTTGTCTCCTATCAGTCCCACAACCTGTGAAGCTCCAAGCCCCCTCAGAAAAGAGTTGCCCAGTCAACTTAGTGCACCTTTCTTGACAGGAGCCTTCTTCCTGGTCATTTTTTTTTTTTGCTTGGCACACCTATCCCGGTTCAAGCCCCTTAAGCCAATAACCTGTTCATCAGAGCATTTCTTTGCTCTTTTCAGCAGTTGTAGCCCATGTCTGGGGGTCTTTTAGGAGAGTCAGCATGTCATGGATGACGATCTGGGTAGGTTTTTTTTCCCCCAAGCCCTGCATTCCTGAGGCATGATTAGGTACAATTGCTGAGCATGAGCATAGACAAGAGCTACCATTAAAAAATACATTGCAAGACAGGGGATGCGGCTGAGTTTCCTCCTTCAGGGTGCCATATTTGCACTAGCCAGGCAATGCATACTCAGACCTACTTCTCAGGAACAGAACACCTAAAGGTCCATACAGGACTACTGTGCGCCCTGGCAACTTGGCACTGTACCAAATTCTGACAAGGCTACAATTTTGCAGGCAAAATTGCAAAGGGGATAAAGAATGGAATAAGGATGTCATTTATGCTAAACTGATAATTGCCATACTCAGTAATCCTAAAAAAAGGTTTTATTGGCACCTTCAAATGAATTCATCTAACTTCATTCATCATTAATTCACTGGAAATCAAGGAAGCAAAGTAAATGCAGATGATACATTATGCTTCAAAGATCAATAGTCAAATATTTCCTTTCCTAATAGTGTTAGATTAAAATATAACTTTGGTTACTCTATAAATATATCACAGTTTACACTAATATTGATTTTGACAAGTAAAGGGAATTGAGATTTAGGTTGTATTCTGATACTTTTGTGTGTCTAGTTATATGGACTGTAAGCAACTTTCCCACTGGTGAATGCTCCCTCCAACAACCAGCTGTGCTTTAGAAGCACAGCCCCAACCTCAAAACCAGCTAGCGAATTAATGTGCTGGAACTAGCCAGATGAATACCTGGTAGGCAGAATTCCCCCCCCCTTTTCCCTCAAAAAACTAAGGTGTGTCTTATACTCCAGTGTGTCTTATACTCCGAAAAATACGGTATGCAATCCTGAAGGGAAAAATTACTAATAACTTAGAACAATGGAATGCTGATATGCATGAACTGTCAACAGCCTTTTTGTTTTTGTTTTACAAAAAAAGCCCTTTGAGCAATCTGGTCAAATGCTTTGGAGCTGTTTGAGTCACAAGATAACTTTTGACACTACTTTCCAGGCAGATGGGTAAATTTCAGTATCAAATTATTATAGTGTTCCATGTGAATTAATCTGACACAAAGACATACAATGTTTTAAAACTTTGAGCACCAGTTTTGCAGGATTTTTACCTTTGCTACAACTGGTTCTTTTTCAACGCCCCCACCTTGTGTTTCTAGAGACAGCTCTTCCAACTCTTTCAGGATATCATCTTCACTGCAATGAGAATGATATTACTTAGAATGTGTTTAAATATTAGGAAAACAGAAGTCAATAATTGGATAAGTCTGATAGCAGAATCAAAGAGTTGAGAGGGACCTTGGAAATCCTCTGGTACAACCTTCTACTCAAGCAGATGACCTTATACCAGTGATAACTAACCTTTCTGCCACCGTATGCCAAAAGTGGGGGGAGCGCAGGGGGGTCACGCACGTGTATGACCCGACCCCCGCGCATGTGGGCCCCCCCATGCCCTTCCCGCTTTTGGCACATGATGGCATGGTGGGCCTGGTAGGCCTATTTTTCGCTCTCCCCAGGCTCCAGAGGTTTTCTTGGAGCTTGGGGAGGGTGAAAACGGCCTTCCCCACCCCCCAGAGGCTGTCCGGAGGCTGGAAATGGCCTGTTTCCCAACTTCCGGTGGGCCTGGAAGGCCTGAAAATCAGCTGGCCGGCACGCACATATGTGCTGGAGCTGAGCTAGGGCAATGCTCGCGTGCCCACAGAAACGGCTCCATGTGCCACCTGTGGCACGCATGCTATAGGTTTGCCATCATGGCCCTATACCTGTTGTGCCTTGCCCGCCCTCCTCTCCTCAGCTGGGCCCCTCCCATCTCCTGCTATTTGAGTCAGAGTCTGATAATGAAGATGAACGGCCTGGCATGCCTCCAGCCCCCAGCCCTGGCACTATGCCCGGACAGAATGTCAGGAATGAGCAAACAAACCTCCCTTCTACAGCGTGTGAGCATGAAGCCAGCCACGTGCTAGAATTGCCGGCAGCAGATCAGGAGGATGGAAAGTCACAGTGGACGGATCCCCGCTTCCGGAGAATGGAGAGGTGACGTCAGCAAAAGGAAGGGAGGGGCAGGCCTGGATAAGTGCTGAATCATGGAGCCACACCCCATGGCCTATAAAAAAGACCAGCTTGAGTCAAGCAATTTGAGTCAAGCAAAGTCTCATCTGGTTTGCTGAAGTCACACCTTGGATTCCTGCCTTCCCTGAGAACTCTGTCAGGAATTTGGCAAAGCTGCAGAGGCTTCGTGGCCACGCTTGATACAGACGTCCCAGACCCGGCCGTCGGAGGGGGAGGGGACACGACAATACCATTTCAGACAAATGGTGTTTAAAATAGTGCTGTTCAGCAGTCTAAATCATAACATTCCTTCTCTTTCATCTTCTTGAAACTGCCCAAAAGATTTTAAGGGAAAGAGAGATATAGGAGAGGGTGAACTCTACAGGATATTATACCCTGCTATATTTTATTTTCCAAATTTAAATGTACCACATAAACATACAGCAAGTTAATGTATCTATGAGATTCTCATGTTCCTTCATCTGGAAAACTAAGAAAATTAGAGTAGTGCACCAGTACTGTTTCTCATATAATAGTTGGGCAGTGAAACTAAAGGGAAAATGATAGTTTGATAGCCAATAGCACACAGATGAATAGGGAAGACAAGGCACTTTGTCTTGGCTGAACAATTCAGTAGGATGCTATCAAAACATTTCCGCAAAGACGCTGCTGATGGTGAAAGTGTCAATAAAACTACAGGGATGAAAGACTAGATTTGGTCTCTATCATCCATATCACAATTCTCTTTCGGTTATCATTAAATGCACTTTTATAAGCCTTGACTCCAAATATAGCTTTTTATTCCCCATCTCCAAAGCATGCTACAAGGATATTCACAAAGTCTGATTCCATGCATCTAATCTAATTTGTATCAGAACTATGAAGGACACATTTTGAACTTACTCATAATCCTGTTTTTTCTTTTCTTTTTTCTTCTTGCCTTTAGATTTTTGAGGCTCCTGTTCCTTGGCAGCACCTGCACCCTCTATTTCAGCAGCAAGGGCATCAAGATCTATATCATCTTTGGCACTATAATAGACCAAAAAAAAAAAAATCATGTGAAATATATCTGATACAGAAGTTCAAATTTATACTTTCCAATACTAGCATTTTAAAGAAAACTTGTGCCTGAGTCTGAAAAACTTTTTTTTAATAATTACAGTATATCACGGAAGTGAGTATACTCCCTCACATTTTGTAAATATTTAAATATATCTTTTCATGTGACAACACTGAAGAAATGACATTTGGCTACAATGTAAAGTAGTGAGTGTACAGCTTGTATAACAGTGTAAATGTACTGTCCCCTTAAAATACACAATGCAACACACAGCCATTAATATCTAAACTGGTAGCAACAAAAGTGAGTACACCCCTAAGTGATAATGTCCAAATGGGGCCCAAAGTGTCAATATTTTGTGTGGCCACCATTATTTTCCCGCACTGCTTCAACCCTCTTGGGCATAGACTTCAACAGAGATTCACAGGTTGCCACTGGAGTTCTCTTCCATTCCTCCATGCCGATGTCATGGAGCTGGTGGATGTTAAGAGACCTTGTGTACCTCCACCTTCTGTTTCAGGATGCCCCACAGATGCTCAATAGGGTTTAGGTCTGGAGACATACTTGGCCAGTCCATCACCTTTACCCTCAGCTTCTTTAGCAAGACAGTGGTCATTTTGGAGGTGTGTTTGGGGTCGTTATCATGTTGGAATACTGCCCTGTGGCCCAGTCTCCGAAGAGAGGGGATCATACTCTGCTTCAGTATGTCACAGTACATGTTGGCATTCATGGTTCCCTCAATGAACTGTAGCTTCCCAGTGCCAGCAGCACTCATGCAGCCCGACCATGACATTCCCACCACGCTTGATTGTAGGCAAGACACCCTTGTCTTTGTACTCTTCACCTGGTTGCCACCACACACACTTGACACCATCTGAACCAAATAAGTTTATCTTGGTCTCATCGGACCACAGGACATGGTTCCAGAAATCCATGTCCTTAGTCTGCTTGTCTGCAGCAAACTGTTTGCGGGCTTTCTTGTGCATCATCTTTAGAAGAGGCTTCCTTCTGGGACGACAGCCCTGCAAACCAATTTGATGCAGTGTGCGGCATATGGTCTGAGCACTGACAGGTTGACCCCCCACCCCACCCCTTCAACCACTGCAGCAATACTGGCAGCACTCATACATCTATTTCCCAAAACCAACCTCTAAATATGACGCTGAGCACGGGCACTCAACTTCTTTGGTCGACCATGGTGAGGCCTGTTCTGAGTGGATCCTGTCCTGTTAAACCGCTGTATGGTCTTGGCCACTGTTCTGCAGCCCAGTTTCAGGGTCTTGCCAATCTTCTTATAGCTTAGGCCATCTTTATGTAGAACAACAATTCGTTTTTTCAAATCCTCAGAGTTCATTGCCATGAGGTGCCATGTTGAACTTCCAGTGACCAGTATGAGAGTGAGAGCGATAACATGAGGGGTGAAATCCAGCAGGTTCTGACAGGTTCTGGAGAACCACTAGTGGAAACTTTGCGCAGTTCAGAGAACCGGTAGTGGAAATTTTGAGCAGTTCAGAGAACTGCAAATACCACCTCTGCCTGGCCCCAGAGTGGAGTGGGAATGGAGATTTTGCAATAGCCTCCCCCCAGGAGTGGGGAGGGAATGGGGATTTTGCAGTATCCTTCCCCCGGAGTGAGGTGGGAATGGGGATTTTGCAGTATCCTTCCCCTGTCACACCCACCGAGCCACACCGTGCCCACCAAGCTATGCCCACAGAGCCGGTAGTAAAAATATTTGGATTTCACCACTGGATAACACCAAATTTAACATATCTGCTCCCCCTTCACACCTGACAAATACCACTAACGAGTCACATGATACCAGGGAGGGAAAACAGCTACTTGGGCCCTATTTGGACATTATCACTTGGGGTGTATTCACTTTTGTTGCCAGCAGTTTAGACATTAATGGCTGTGTGTTGCATTATTTTGAGGGGACAGCACATTTACAGTTATACAAGCTGTATACTCACTACTTTACATTGTAGCCAAGTTTTATTTCTTCAGTGTTGTCACATGAAACGATATACTTAAATATTTACAAAATGTGAGGGGGTGTACTCACTTCTGTAATATATTGTATTGCAGTATTGCAGTTCTATTCAAGAGGTCCAAATCTAGTACACTATACTTCAGGATTGCAATTTTACCTGTGGGGCACCGTTTATATTTATAAAAGCAAAGAAAAATCTAGCCAAGAAGTGTTTAGCTTAGTAAGATTGGATATCTGCAGCTTAAAATAAAGGCTCCTTTGAGACTCCTGATAATTTTGTGGACAATCTATATACAACAGCAGCAACAACATAGTTTTTTTCCAGAGTGCTTTTTTGTTTTTCCAGACCAAGGCCTTCTGGTGGCCTTTCAAATACTAAACAAAACAAACTGCTTAGCTTCTCAAGATTAGCCAAAGTCACTTAGTTATTGCAATGTATAAAATCACATTTTATACTTCTACTCTTTCTCCACTAACATGGTTAAAAATTATCACAAGAATCTTCTCTAATAGGTATTTGCATTAGAAAAATACAGTCTACACCAGAATGTGTATCATTTATCTTTCTCAGATAAATATAATAACATAAAAATGTTTGAAATAATTCTAATATAAGTCCTTATATTTACGAAAGTTCAACAGTGTAATGAGACAATAACTGAAGATAAACTGGGAAGTTTGTTCTAAGATAATAAATCATTCTACCTGAAATTCCTTGTCTGCTTTTGAAATACAACATATATTCTCTCCCCCCCCCCAAAAAAAACCCCACACTCTAAATGCTTCAAAATCAAAGTTAGGAAGAGTCAGTCTGAAAAAACTTTAGCATATACATCCAATAAAACAGGGAGATAAAAGAACAACATGTGTTTGTACCAATTTCATCATCAAAGCCAGGCATCTTTCCCAATATCATAAATTTAATTAAAGTTACAATTTCTTGAGGTAAACAGTAAAATATTCTGACATTTCTTTAGTAAAAATGTCATTTCTTTCTGTAGTTTAGAAAATCTGATTAAAACCACACTTCTTGCATTAAAAATTACTACATATATCTCTGTCTCTCAATTTTCCTATAAAATATTTATATTTAGGGAGAATATGTTATCTCCAAGAAAAATAAAACCACTTTCAATATTTCAACAGTTCTTTGAAGCTGCCAGTTCTTTAACATTGTTTCTTACAAATGAGGTTATTATCAATATTAAAATGTGAGCAAGAAAAAATGGTATATGCCATATGGATTTCATTAAAAACTCAAGCCAAGAAAAATATTTAAAAAGTGATATTA
The DNA here is from genome assembly GCF_028640845.1 of Ahaetulla prasina. NCBI lineage: Eukaryota > Metazoa > Chordata > Lepidosauria > Squamata > Colubridae > Ahaetulla > Ahaetulla prasina. The sequence continues at coordinate 96,035,160 of NC_080543.1, read as the reverse complement.
AAAATAAAATCTGTAAACTCCATTCTTAAATAAAGAGACATTTAAATTAAAAAGGAGGGAAAAAGGGACAAGAGGGACGGAATAAAAGGAAGACTGTAGTTAAAAAGCTGCCATATTTTGCTGTAGTTAAGGATATAAATATGAATATATAATTAAGAGTTAAAGATAATCCAGAATATTTTTTAAAAAAATCAACTTTTAATAGGAATTTAGAGGTGAGATGTGTTTTAGACTCCCTGTGGTAATGAAATGATTTTCAGTGTCAGTTGATCATTTTAGATTTCTTTTCTCAAGCACTATTTCAAGTTCAAGTTAGTATTTCTCTGTGCTGGTGAACCTCTTTGGTGTAATCTGAGAAAGCCACAATGATTCTCTTTATCTTCTCACTCTATTGCATACATGGACCTTCAAGTCAATGCCGACTTCTGACAAGTTCCTGGACAAGTCACTGTAGTTTTCTTGGCAAGTTTTTGAAAGTGGTTTGCCATTGCCTGCTTCCAAGGCTGAAACAGTGACTAGCCTAAAGTCACCAAGACTGACCCAAAGTCCCCGGTGCTCAAGGCAGAATTAGAACTCATAGTTCTCATAGTTTCTAGCCTGTGCCTTAACCACTACACCAAACTGGCTCTCACTTCAGTCTTACCTGAACAATTTAAGTGTTCTATAAAAATTCATTCCTTACAGGAAAACTGAGGCTGAGTATATATCACAAAAAAATAAACTGGAATGTAATGAGCCCTCAAATTGATACATTTCATGCAAAACTGAAACCATCTGATTAGGGCTTCCATGAAGTTCTTGTCAAATGATCTAGCAACAGATTCCAGGGGCCTTATTTTGCCCTGTTAAATCTTAATAGCATTTAGCAAATTAATTAGAATTAGAATGGTTAACTGCATAACATTTTCAATCTAAACTGAACTGACAGTATTAATAGTCTTTACATCATCTCTGATCTTCAGGAGAATGGTATTGCATCTTTCTCAAAAGTCTTGCTGAGTTTTCTTTGATGCCATAAAGGCCAGGGCTCTCTAGTAATTGTATAGTTCTGATTCTGACAGTAACAATTAAAGTAGCAATTAAACACATACCAAGATTTTAAAAAACTGTATGGGTAGCCATCTCTGTCCTACTTTCTTTTTAGGATTAAAATGACTGAGACAAAACATCACTTTACTCAACAGATTTTGAAAAACACAGGGCTTTGTCCCATTATTATATGCTCTTCTTATATTTTCCTGTGTATTAGCTTCTTCTGTTTCAAGTGTGATGCTTGCATATGTAACCACAGTAAGCTATTCCATCAGCATTTACATCACATTCTACATGTTTAGAATAACCAACTGATTCTTACCATGTTATTTTACAGAGCTAGTAGGATTCAATATTTAATTTCAAGACTGGTAAAATCCATGGCTAGTAGTTAATTATCACTAATGATCATGCAGAAATAGGCATAGGGAATTTATCTGTGCTCTAAATGTTGGAGGTTCCAACAATTACAAGAAACCAGGCATGTAGGAAACTCTGATGAGAAATGCAGCAAGCCAGGGGTCAATAGTACAGAAAGGTGAGGCAGAAAGCCTCTTCTTTCACAAGAACCCCAACACCAAAACTCTTAGTTGTTCATACCACTGTACTCTTCTTGAAACAAAGGCCATTTCGACCAGAAAGGTCTCCCTAACATAGACAACTTAAGAAAATTCACACAATTTCATTTAGAAGTAAATTGTAATTATCTTCAACAAATAGTGTTAACAAGGAATTGTTTGGTCTCGTTTAGCTTGTTTATCAGTAACTTTTCCACGTCAGCTTTGAGCTAAAAAGTCAAGCATATATCTGGAAGCACAGGGCTTTAGTTCCCCCAAATTTGACAAGGTTTTTAAATAAGTCTAGCTCTCCTAACTGGAAAAGCGACTGCACCCATAAGTCACACGGTGGAGTCGAGCAGAAAAGCACATACACCTAAAATAATTGCGAAGGGAACATGACTAACAGCGCCTGTTAATGAATAGGCAAACAAGTACCGGACGAGTCCTCATAAGTAAGCAGTCCAGCCATGAAAGTCCCACAAAGGTCGAGATATACGAATTCGGACGGCCCCCTTGTCCCCTCCCCCGTCCCAGGTCTTTCACACGCGAGGAGAGGAGACACGCGAGCCTCTGGCCCGAACTGTCACGTCCTCCGAGTGAGAGAGGAGCTGCCTCACTTTCCCTCACTGAGGAAGGGGCGTCCCTCCTGCCTCAGCGTGGAGAAAAAGAAACGCAGGGCTGGCTAGCTCTGGGCCGGCAGCCACCGACTATTCCCGCTCCCCGCCCACCCAGGCCACGTCCACGGCTCTGGGTACCTGTCTTCGCTCTTGTTTTTCTGTTTTTTGCCCATGGTTGCAACCGCCTCTCCAAGCCTGGCTCTCTCGCTCGCTCTCCTTGCTCAGGGCCCAGCCAGCCGCCTCCACACGCGAGAGGGCATATGGTGAGAGGCCAACGCGAACCCTCCACTCGGCAGCGACCGACGATGCGCGCAGGCGCCTCACCTCTGGCCCCCGGCACGCGGCAGGCTGGCAATCAGCGCGCAGAAAAAGCAGATTGTCTCTCCAGGAGCTTCCGGCTGCGGCGACCGCCTCTTCTGGACGGAGGATGAACAACAGTCAAGCGCGTGAGCTGGGCCCGTATTCAAGATGAACCTGAACGCAGGACTGGGGCGCGTCCGACCCTTGAACGACCGGAGGGACCGAGAGCGCTGGCCGCCTCACGCCTCAGTAGCAGAAAGGCCCGGTTAATGCGCCACCCTTCGCTGAGGGCCATCCCGAGGTGGGATTCAGGCGTTACCGAGATGGGGGGCACCCGGGCATTGGGTCTTGCAAGGTCTTGTGTGGCTTATTACAAGCTAACGGTATGTGCTGCCGGAAGCATTGCTTTTTTTTATGAATCCGCCTCACTCAAGCGAGACTTTGAATCATAAGTCGTTAATTAACGTGAACGTAAAGCCGCGAAACAGCCATCCCGTTCACGTGTATTCAGAAAAGGATATGCGCACGACGCAAGCGCAGTAAGGATCGCCGCCTCTGACAGCTAACTGCTGCGTCAACAATAAAACGTCTTCAGGACGCGTCGCTGAGGATAGAGGCGCATGCGCGGGACTCGCGGGTGACCAGGTTTACTTGCTGAGCCAATTCGTGGGGCGTCGGGGCTCCTTTGGGAGGCCGGTTGGGCGACAGAAGCTCAGGGAGAGATTTTTGTGGGTGTTCTACGCTGAGGAGCGTTCCTTTGTGGCCTTTTGATTTCTAATTAGTAAGTATCGAGCCGAATCGTTACTGTTTGGTTGCCTGGGTTTCGAAACTATACAAATAAACGGTGTTTATGTCTTCGTATTTATTTTGGAAAGACTTGCTGATGATGATGTAGACGAGGAGTGAGTTGGATGCATCTCTGTTAGTTTTAGATTTACGTATCAGCTCTGGATGGATAGGTATATTTTCCTTATCCTCCCTAGCAGAAATTGCTTTTTCTAAAACATGGGATATTTCAGATCTTCTTAATTGAAATCGTATTCCAGAATATAAATAATGTCACCAATACTTTAATACTTTAAAGTAGGGTATAGTTAACTTTGGATCTTGCTTCATTGCTTGTTGATCTTAATGAAAAATATTTTACAGAATTTAATGTGTTTCACAAATAGCCATCCCAACTATTTTGGGGGAATCCGTATTTTGAAAAAAAAAAATACTAAGGTCACTCAAAATCCTTATGTTGTTAAATTGTAGATGGAACACTGAGTGCGAAGCAAAATAGGTGGATGTAGTAAAGTTTTCCCCTCTAATTTTTCATTGTTAAAAGTGGGTTATGAAAATTATAGCTAAAAAGTATCAATTCAACATAGGAATTTGTGTTATGAAGAATAAGATACCTTTTCTAAGATTGTGCCTACTGTGAGAGATATTTGTAATTTAATCTGTGATTGAATACCTTATATTTCTGAAAGAGAGTTTATAATATGCTGCTTTGCTGAATTTCTTTTCTAGAATAAGAAACATTTAGGAATTGCTATTTTCTTGTAGTATACATGAGATTTATCCTGAATTCAATTATGAATATTTTGAATGCAATAAATGAAGCACCTTTGTGTGCATATGAATTTGATTTAGGCTTTTGCCTAATTTAGCAACAATAATACTGTATATTGTATTGGTGTCACAATTATTATCATAAGATATAACTGAGAAGCAATCATTCTGTCATTCTTATCAACATTTTAGCTCAGAGGTCTTTATTTGGTAACTAACCTCCAGACAGATTTTTTTACTGAGGTCTTATGTCAATGCCACATGAATTTTCTTTAATTTCTAATACAATTTTCTTGTCTGTATAGCTTGTCTGATTCTTTTTATTTTCAAAAGAGCATTTGGTATTTTAGATTTTTTTCCAATAATATTTACTAAAAAAGTGTTCTAGTTAACACTTTCATTAGATAATCCAATGCTATTTAATATATTTCAAATCTTGTTACTACATGCTTATATCTAAACTGGCAAGTCATTGTTAAAGGTAGAATTAGATTCCATCAGAAAGGAATGTCTATTTCCCAACAATGGCAAAGAAAGCATTGGTAAAAAAAAAAAAGGGGGGGGGCTTCCAAGGTCCAGATAGTATCCTTGCCTCTCCCCTGAAATCTTGCTCTTCCTGATCAGTGATCTGACAATGGAAAAACAGACTGATGTCTTTCCTCCCAGCCCAAGATTACTCTTCTTTTTCTTTGTGGAGAGAGAAACATGCCTTTTATTCATGCTTACAGAGAATAAGAATGAATCATAGTTTCCTGCTCAATGTGTTTTGAGAATTTTATATTCAGAATGAATTGATTCTGAGTCCAATTCTGTAATTAGAGTACAGTATTAATGATTGATAATTTGTCAAATTAGATTCTTAAATTATTCAAAGTCTGTTTCGATCCAGATGGACTTGAAATTTTGTACTGCTAAAATGCTGACTAATAATGAAAATGGTTCATATATCAATCTCTGTTCCTCTATGATAAGGGTGTCAAACTCGATTTCATTGAGGGCCGCATCAGGGTTTGTTTGACCTCGGGGGGCTGGTGTGTATGTGGCCAGGGTGGGCATGGCCAGCTCAACATCACTTGTGGCGGGAACGCTTGTGGCGGCCCCAGTGCTCTGCCAGTGAAAACGGACTCCCGAGCACCATTTTTGGCTGCAATAGCCTACAGCCCTCTGCCAGTGAAAATGGAGCTTGAAAGGCTGTGTGCAGCCCTTGTGGGCTCCATTTTCAGCTGTGATGGCCTCCTGCAACCCTCTGCCAGTGAAAAAGAAGCTCAGGAGAGCCATGTGCAGCCCTCTCAAGCTTCGTTTTTGCTAGCAGAGGCACCATGGGCCAGTCCTTCACTGTTTCCAAGGTGAGCCCATGGGCCAGATCTAAGCACCCTGCGGGCCGAATCCAGCCCCTGGGCCTTGAATTTGACACCCCTTGTCTATGACAACTCCTCCCCCTGTCTCTCCCATACAAAGCTTAAAGTTAAACCAAATAATGTATGCTGAACAAAATGTATGCTGTCAACAATCCTTCTGTCAAGTGATCACTATTTAACTAAAACAAAAGAATCAACCACAGTCAGCTTTTCAATTAAATATTCATATCACTGTTATAATAATAATAATAATAATTTAATTTGTATACCGCCCTTCTCCCGAAGGACTCAGGGCGGTGAACAGGCAGATAAAATAAAAACGATACATTTCAATAAAAACAATATTTAAAAAACTTATTCCAATAGCCTAAATTTAAAATACTATACAAAATATAAAATAAACCCCAATAAAATCCGTATTTAAAAAACCCTATTAAGCCAGTCCTGCTCGAAAGAATAAATATGTTTTAAGCTCGCGGCGAAAGGTCCGGAGGTCTGGAAGTTGTCGAAGTCCTAGGGGAAGCTCATTCCAGAGGGTAGGTGCCCCCACAGAGAAGGCTCTCCCCCTGGGGGTCGCCAGCCTGCACTGTTTGGCTGACGGCACCCTGAGGAGGCCCTCTCTATGAGAGCGTACCGGCCGGTGGGAGGCATGTGGTAACAGAAGGCGGTCCCGAAGATATCCCGGTCCTATGCCATGGAGCGCTTTAAAGGTGGTAACCAACACCTTGAAGTGCTGAATCTGCTTTCAAATTCCATGGATATTCCAACATGATGTATACAATTGTTATTGTAATAAATATCTTTTCTATTCTTTCTGGTTCTAACTTAAAATCTACTTCATTTTGCAGGTTTAATGTGTTTGCTGCTAACTTGAAAAGAAAATGGATGCAAATACTTCTGTTAACTTATTTTCCAAAGCCCTGGAAACTCCGATGCTTCAGACAGCTAAGATGGTAGAAGAACAGCTTGATGCTGAAATACAAAAATTGGACCAGATGGATGAAGATGAACTGGAACTTCTCAAACGAAGAAGGCTTGAAGCACTCAAGAAAAATCAGCAACAAAAACAGGTAACTGACAAATAAAAGGGTCCAAACACCACCTCCTGTATTGCATTTATAATCTTGGGGTATATCTACAAACTAGGCCACGTAGTCCACTAACATATAAAAAAATGATGTTAACAAAACGTTAGCTTGTTTCCCATCACAGGGATTTGAGATGCAATGAAATTAAATAGTGAATTAATAAATTCCATTAAAATCTGAGGGTTTTAGTCATTCATATATTATTACAGCCTTACAATCAACCTTTGCAAATTTAATCTAAGCTAGTTTCAGTGAAATACACAAGTATGAATTGCCTGAGGATACAGTCCTATGCACATTGGGAGAAACCTCTGTTGACTTAGTATGCCATAGACTACCTGATTCCATATAGTCAGGCATAGGATTAGCTACTATAACATTCCAGCTTCATGAATTCTTTTAACATTGGCTGACAGATTCTTCAAGTGTTGCTAAAGTCAAAATTGTCCTTTCATTATTTTCCATAGAGTGAATGTAAACATATATAATGCTAACTTATTGTGCCCAAATACATCAGTCTTTACATATCTTAGGACTTCCATAATCTTTACAATTATCAACATCAATAAATATTGTGATATTGAAAACTGAGGAAAATATACAAGAGTAATTGAAAATCTTTATGAAAGACAGGATCGAGTTTTTTCTGCTAAAGAACAGTTTTTGGGAGCCATATGGTTAGCCTTGAGCTTAAGTAGTATGCAGGAGGCCACTGTTTCAAAAATAAAGATCAAGCAAAAAAGTGAATCTGATTTAATTTACATTTGCAGTATAATTCAACTTCAAACTAAGTAATTGCAGTTCCTATATCACTAAAATGGCTTAAAGAATTCCAGTGTGGAAATGAAATTTGGAATACAGATATTTTTGACTAATTAAATTACTGTAGGAATTGTTGCAGCCCTGTGTAATTCCTGAACATAATTGGTGGACAGGTTGGAATAAATATTTGCATGATTCCACTGGGAATTTACTTCATATTAGAGTATTACCCATTAAAACTTCACTATTCTTTTGGAATGCAAACTTTCTGTTCTAGTCCTTTTAGTTTTAGAAAGGATTTATAATAAATGTTGAAATACTTTTTATTTAAATATATGATTTATTTTCGAACCAATGTTGACCAACTTCAAAGCATATCAGAAATGCTAAAATTACCACCAATATAACTTTGATGTTAGGATTTGTATTCATCAGATGAAACTTAGACATAGTAGAACTTGTCTTCATGGAATAATGGTAGAATTATAATCTTATGGAATGAATTTGAAATGATTTCTTTCATGACATCAAATGTAAAACTTTATATTCTTATTAATAGGAATGGCTTTCAAAAGGACATGGAGAATACCGAGAAATCCCCAGTGAGCGAGATTTTTTTCAAGAAGTGAAAGGAAGCAAAAATGTGGTCTGTCATTTTTATAGAGATTCAACCTTCAGGTAATCCTCGCTAAAATCATTAGTTGAAGAGATCTCAGAAAATTTGGAAACTCTTCCTAATACTGACTGAGTTAGTGTATTTTTTAAACAATTTAACATCTTAAAAGTGAATCAATGTTCATCTTATAACCTAGGCCAAGGGTAGTCATCCTTTTTATACCTACCGCCCACTTTTGTATCTCTGTTAGTAAAATTTTCTAACCGCCCACCAATTCCACAGTAATGTGCCGTGTATCATCGTCTGTGCATGCCTCTCACGCATCATGGATTGGGTTGGGGGGGGCCACCGGCTACCAGCTCTGCTTGTCTGTTATAGCTGGGTGGTGTGGGGGGAGATGCGCGAGCTATTCTTGGATGAGGCTCTTTCGTTTGCGGTCGCAGTATAGCACCATTTAGTTTCATTTACGTAACATGAACTAAACTTATGCACGGGCGATACAAATAGTATATTTTCAGAAATTTAAATTGTCACGGGGAATTTTATGAAAACCTAATGAAAATGTTTTTAAATAATGCTATGATTTTTTTTTAAAGTCAATTAAATTAAAATAAAATGAAAGTGTTTCAGTATCGGACAAAACCACTACCGCCCACCATGAAAGCTGGAACGCCCACTAGTGGGTGGTAGGGACCAGGTTGACTACCACTGACCTAGGCACAGGAAGAACCATTATTTCTCAATAAAAACATAAATTAGTTACGGTTTGCTCAACTGCAATGCTGTTATTATTGCTCCAGTTAAATATGATTAACACTGTAGTGGTTATTCAGAAATAAATCTCATTGTTAAGTTGAAATTCCTTTCTAATTAATACATAGAATTGCCATATTTTTAAATTTACAAGCCCTTTACAAAACCAGCTGCAAATGTCTAGTCGTAATTGTAATTACATTCACAATATGGTAATTTGTTTAGCCATTGTTGAATTTACTATAATACATTGGATCTCCATATCATGCCAAACCATATTCAAGAAAGTTGATAATGGTTTGCTGAAGATAGGAAACAATTCAGTGACTCTTAAGGACAATTATCTGAAAGATTTATTGGAAAACTTGATGGCAATGATCTGAGATAACTTTCAGATTCAATTTTTGCTTTTTTCACTGTATCGACTCCCAAAGTCAAAATGAAGGGAAATTGAAAAATAAATTTTGGGTATGTGCTTGATAATTTATCCACATGCTGATTTTAATATTTAATTATCTCTGTATAAGGAATGTTTTCCTGAAGGTGTTGTTAGTTGCGAAGTCGTGCCCGACCCATCGCAACCCCATGGACAATGTTCCTCCAGGCCTTCAGTGACTCCATCCATCCACCTCGTTCTCTGTCATCCCCTTCTTTTGCCTTCAATCTTTCCCATCATTAGGCTCTTCTCCAGTGAGTCCTTCCTTCTCATTAGGTGGCCAAAGTATTTCAGTTTCATCTTCAGGATCTGGCCTTCTAAAGAGCAGTCAGGGTTGATCTCCTCTAGGACTGACCAGTTTGATCTCCAGCACCATAGTTCAAAGGCCTTTGGTGTTCAGCCTTTCTTATTGTCCAACTTTTACAGCCATATATTGCAACTGGGAAAACCATAGCCTTGACTATACGCACTTTTGTTGCAGGATGATGTCTCTGCTTTTTAGAATGCTGTCTAGATTTGCCATAGCTTTCCTTCCCAGGAGCAAGCATCTTTTAATTTCTTGGCTGCAGTCCCCATCTGCAGTGATCTTGGAGCCCAAGAAAACAACATCTGTCACTACCTTCATTTCTTCCCCATCTATTTGCCAGGAATTGAGAGGGCCAGATGCCATGATCTTCATTTTCTTAATATTGAGTTTCAAGCCAACTTTTGCACTCTCCTTCTTCACCTGCATCAAGACACTCCTTAGTTTCTCTTCACTTTCTGCCATTAGAGTGGTATCATCTGCATATCTGAGGTTGTTGATATTTCTGCCGGCAACCTTAATTCCAATTTTTGATTCATCTGTTTATTTATTTGTTTATTTATTTTATTTTATTTTTATACTGCCCTTCTCCCGAAGGACTCAGGGTGGTTTATAGCCAGCATAAAACAATTTTATAAATAGAATTAAAAAACATTTAAAAAAACTTATTCAAATTGGCTAACCCTATTTAAAAACTATAATTGAAAAATAATAAAAACCCCAATTAAAAAACGTAGTGTATTAGGCCAGCCCTGCGCGGTGAAACAAAAAGGTCTTGAGTTCATGGCGGAAGGTCCGGAGGTCGGGAAGTAATCGTAACCCCAGAGGAAGCTCATTCCAGACAGTAGGTGCTCCCACAGATGAGGCTCTCCCCCTGGGGGTTACCAGCCGACATTGTTTGGCTGACGGCACCCTGAGGAGACCCTCCCTGTGTAAGCGCACAGGTCGGTGGGAGGCTATCGATGGCAGCAGGAGGTCCCGTCAATAGCCCGGTCCTGTGCCATGGAGCGCTTTAAAGGTGGTAACCAGCACCTTGAATTGCACCCGGAAGACCACCGGCAATTAGTGCAGCTTGCGCAGGATAGGTGTTATATGGGAGCCACGAGCAGCTCCCTCTATTACCCGTGCAGCCGCATTCTGGACCAGTTGGAGCCTCCGGGTGCTCTTCAAGGGGAGCCCCATGTACAGAGCATTATAGTAGTCCAGGTGGGAAGTGATGACGGCATGAGTGACCGTGCATAGGGAATCCCGGTCTATGAAGGGGCGCAACTGGCGTATCAGGCGCACCTGATAAAAAGGTCCCCTGGCGATATGTTCTTCTAACGACAGCCGAGCATCCAGGAAAACGCCCAAGTTGCGAACCCTCTCCATAGGGGCCAATGACTCGTTTCCCACAGTCAGCGATGGAGCTAGCTGGCTGTACTGGGATGCCGGCATCCACAGCCACTCAGTCTTGGAGGGGTTAAGTTGAATCCTGTTCCTCCCCATCCATACCCGCACGGCCTCCAGACACCGGGACATCACTTCAACGGCCTCTTTGGGGTGGTCAGGGGTGGAAATGTACATCTGAGTATCATCAGCGTACTGATGATATCGCACCCCAAAACCACGGATGATCTCACCCAGTGGCTTCATATAGATGTTGAACAGGAGAGGCGAGAGAACTGACCCCTGCGGCACCCCACACGTGAGGTGCCTCGCGGCCGATTTCCGCACCCCTGCCAACACCGTCTGCGTCCGGTCAGAGAGATAGGAGGAGAACCACCGAAAAATGGTGCCCCCCACTCCCAATCTCTCCAGCCGTCGCAGCAGGATACCATGGTCGATGGTATCAAAAGCCGCTGAGAGGTCTAATAGGACCAGGACAGAGGAATAACTCCTATCCCGAGCCCTCCAGAGATCATCCACCAATGCAACCAAGGCCGTCTCCGTGCTGTACCCAGGTCGGAAACCGGACTGGAACGGGTCTAGATAGACAGATTCATCCAGGTACTGGGGAAGCTGTCGTGCCACCACACTCTCGACAACCTTCGCCACAAAACGAAGGTTGGAGACAGGACGGTAGTTCGATAAAATAGGTGGATCCAGGAAGGCTTCTTGAGAAGGGGCCTCACCACCGCCTCTTTCAAGGCGGACGGGAAGACACCCTCCATCAAAGAAGCGTTAACTATTCCCTGTAGCCACCCTCGTGTAACCTCCTGTGTGGCCAATACCAACCAGGAGGGACACGGGTCCAGCAAACATGTGGTGCATTCAGTCTCCCCAGTATCCTGTCTGTGTCCTCGGGAGCCACAGAGTCAAACTCATCCCAGATAACCTCACCAAGACCGGCCTCCGTCATCCCACCTGAATCTACCCAATCGGAGTCCAGCCCATCCCGAATCTGAACGATTTTATCGTGCAGATATTGTCCAAAATCCTCAGCACGACCCTGCAAGGGGTCATCCCGAGCTTCCTGATGAAGTAGGGAGCGGGTCACCCTAAACAGGGCGGCTGGGCGATTATCTGCCGATGCAATAAGAGTGGAAAAATACTCACATTTTGCCGCTCTTATCGCCACTAGATAGGTCTAAATATGAGAACGGTCGGATTCAGAACGGCTGGCCCTCCAATCACTCTCTAGGCGTCTTTTCCGGTGTTTCATCTCTCTCAGCTCCTCGGAATACCAAGGAGCTGGTCGAGATCGACGTCAGGTCAGAGGTCGCAAAGGCACGACTCGGTCCAGAGCCCCCTAGTTCTAGCCCCGCCTTTCTCATGATGTGCTCTTCATATAAGTTAAATAGACAGGGTGACAGGAGGTGCCTTGCCGGATTCCTTTCCCAATCAGTGGTTCCGTGTCCAGTTCTGTTGCTTCTTAACCCGCATATAGGTTTCTCAAGAGACAAATAAGATGGTCTGGTACTCCCATCTGTTTAAGAATTTGCCACAATTTGTTGTGATCCACACAATCAAAGGCTTTAGCATAGTCAATGAAGCAGAAGTAGATGTTTTTCTGGAACTCCCTAGCTTTCTCCATGATCCAGCGTATGTTGGCAATTTGATCTTTAGTTCCTTTGCCTCTTCAAAATCTTGTCTGTACTTCTGTAGTTCTTAATCCACATATTACTGGAGCCTAGCTTCTAGGATTTTCAGCATAACTTTACTAGCATATGAAATGAGTGCAATGGTGCAATAGTTTGACCATTCTTTGACATTGCATTTCTTTGGAATTGGAATGTAAACTGACTTTTTCCAATCCTATGGCCACTGTTGAGTTTTCCAAATTTGCTAGCAAATTGATTGTAGCATTTTTACTGCGTCATCTTTTAAGATTTTGAACAGCTCAGCTGGAATACTGTCCCCTCCACTAGCTTAGTTGTTGTTCAGATTTCCTAAGGCCCATTTGACTTCACATTCTAGGATGTCTGGCTCGAGGTCAGTGACCACCCCATTGTGGTTATCAGGGACATTAAGCTCATTCTTGTATAGTTCTTCTGTGTAATTTTGCCACCTCTTCTTAATCTCCTCTGCCTCTGTTAGGTCCCTGCCATTTTGGTCCTTTATCATGTTCATCTTTGCATGAAATGTTCCCTTCATATCTCCAATTTTCTTGAAGAGATCTCTGGTCCTCCCTATTCTATTGTTTTCTTCTATTTCTTTGCACTGTTCATTTAAAAGGCATTCTTATCTCTTCTAGCTATTCTCTGGAATTCTGCATTCAGTTGGGTGTATCTTTCTCTTTCTCCCTTGCCTTTTGCTTCCCTTTTTTCCTCAGCTATTTGCAAAGCTTCCTCAGACAGCCATTTTGCTTTCTTGACTTTCTTTTTCTTTGGGATGGTTTTAGTTGCTACCTCTTGTACAAATGTTTCCTTCCATAGCTCCTGAAGGTAGGAGGTTTTAAATAGCAGAATACTATGCGTAGAACAATAGTGGACCTCGTTTCACTCTTTCAAATGGACAGGATGACAGACTTTCAGGGATTGTTTAATAGAGTCCTTTACTGAAAAGGGGGTTGGGTAGGATTAGATTACTTACAAGTCTATTTTAACTTTGATTACCATTGGAATAGCAAAACATGAAAACACACTTCAAATAGCACTTGTAGTGTTTTTAGGTGGTGTAAAGTGTTTGAAGGGGCCTTCCTGAAGTGTCCATCTTGAAAATATTGAAATAACCATATTCACTTGGTTTATTCAAAGGGCTTTCCAGACATCTTTCCATTTATATACATACATGTGGAAAAAATATTTCAGCTGTTCCTGCTGGTGAAACAACTATATATGCAGAAACATGAAAGCACACTTCAGATGCTTTGCACAGCTTTACTTGAGTCTAGAAAGCAAAAGGAGACTTCGTATTTCACTATTTAATGTTTTAAATGTTTTCATTTTTCCTCAGATGCTTAATATTAGATAAGCATTTAACAATACTTGCAAAAAAGCATATTGAGACTAAGTTTATCAAGTTAAATGTTGAAAAATCACCATTTCTTTGTGAGAGACTTCGCATCAAGATAATTCCCACATTAGCACTATTAAAAGATGGAAAAACTCAAGATTATGTGGTTGGATTTACTGATCTTGGCAACACAGATGAATTCACCACAGAGACCTTAGAATGGAGATTAGGTTGCGCAGATATCATCCAGTACAGGTAAATAAAATGAATATTACAATAGTAGCTGATATACTGTTATATACTACTCTTAATATAAAAAATATCTTCCTGGTAAAGTAGTGAAATTGGTATTATATTAAATCATCATTTTTAGGCTTCCCTGATTTATGGATTTTTACTAATGTATTACAAATATTTTTATACCTTTTATAAAATATATACCTTTTATATATAGTTTTATGTATGTCTAATTCATATGTCTATATCTAATACAAGATATGCCAGATTACAGAGAGCCTATACTATGGTCCAGCATTTAGATCCACATTTACTAAAGACTTCAAAGGAGAAGACCCTGCATGTATAGATGTATTAAATAGATTCAATTAGAGGAGATGGCCCCTAAGATACCCTGGAGCCAAGATATATAAGTCAAAACCAATTATTCCAACTGAACTTGGCAGCCTATTGGTAACCAATGCAGCAACTGGAAAATGTGTGTAATATTTTCATAACAGCCACTCACAATCTGGCTATAGCTTTCAAATGGTTTCCAAAGGCAGCCTAGCAGTTTCTGGACAAAGCATCCTGGTTCACATAGGGTCACAACTGATGCACTAGCCTATAGGTAAGGCTAGGTCATGTTTCCACCTGTTATTCCACTAGCAACTGCTAAAATAACCCAGAATTTCAGACCAACTCCTTTAAGGGAGAGAGTCTTGTCCAGAAGTAATACTGAGACTGTCTCAAATCGGAATTGTTCTGCACAAAAAGTAACTCCACCTTTCTTGGATTAAGTATGAACTTTCTCCAAGTCCTTGAGACTTTCAGACACTGGTCTAGGATTTCCATTGCATCTCTAGTTCAACCTGTGATAGTAGTACAGATTTGAGTATTACTTGCATGACCAGCTGATGACTTCTGTAGGCTTCCTGTAGATATTCAAAAGTAGCATGGATAAGTCAGTCAAATGTTTGACCATCCCTTCCTACTAAAGTAGGAGTAGAACCATCATAAAATGATTCCTCCAGCCCCCAATCCTTGTAGCCAGTCCAGTAGGATACCACGGGCAATGGTATGAAAAGCTGTGTAAGTTTCAATTAAGACAAAGAGGGACACCCTCCCACCTTCAAGAGCCCAATGCAAAACCTCCAGAGCCATCAGTACTGTTTCTGCTCCATAGATAGATCTGGCTGGCCAAAGTTATTCAAATAATCCTTTTCTAGTCCAAGTACTAGTAGAGCAGCACATCTAGTCACAGCAAACATTCCATGCACAGTCATTGCCACCATCATCCCAGCCACAACATTTCAGCTGTTGATGGACCTGAAATATAGGAGGGCAAATTTCTCACAAAGCTATTGCTTCATCGCTGCCCAATCAGATTTCAGTAATACATGCCCATTTATCCATCACCATATGATGTGTGAATGAGATTTTATTCAAAACAAAACATTTATCACAAGCAGCCTGTATCCAAGGCCATCAATTTTTACCAGAGGCTCATAAATTTGGTAACCTGAAATAAATTTCCAGGCACTCACATATTCTGCTATCTTTCTTACTCACTTTCATTTTCTTGGAAGAACCTTGAGTTTGGCTGCCACTGGCTTAGCCACCAATTAAATTCCTTTTTCAATTCTAATGTACTTCCCAATCAGGTTTCCTTCCCATTCAGGTTTATTTTTCTCTGTTCAGTATCCTGTTCTTTTGCCTGCTATCTCCACTTTTCAACCATCAATCCAACCACATTCAACTTTTCCTCATCCACTTTGATTTTCAAATCAGTCTCAGTTGTCAAACATTCTAAATACTACCACAAATTTTCAACATCCTTCCCTGATCTACTAAAAGACAACAGCAAAGTCTCCAAACAAAAATTAACTAGTTTCTGGGTGCCATTTTATAAGAAAAATAAGATGGTTGGCCAATTAATGATATGGACCAATTGATTGTGAACTAGGTGGGCCAGGGATCCGATCCAGCAGGGCATTGCTTATGTTTTTATCACACCTATTAATTGTTAAAAATGTTTGCTGTAATCCTAAGAGATTCATGAAGCAAAATAATGTATCCTTTTTTTTTATGTAATGGTGTGGGAGCAGGAGGCACGGAGAGTTGGCTTCAGACAATTGTACTTCTAATTTGTGTTTTGCCAGTTATATCTAATAAACTTCTTTTTCAGACAGCTAGTATCTTAAGGATATTTACATTATTACTAATTTCTTCTTTTTTAGTGGCAACTTAATGGAGCCGCCTTTCCAAAGCCAAAAGAAGTTTGGAACCTCTTTCACAAAATTGGATAAGAAAACAATCCGAGGAAAGAAATACGATTCAGATTCTGATGATGATTAGAATTCATGATACAAATATTTGTAAACCATTTTTCTTTTATGTTTGATACATTTTTAGGAATGTTTTATATAGTTGTTTGCTTTTAGAACATTTGCACATGACACTCATTTTCTAACAGTTTTATAGAGCTCATGAAAGGAAATCTTAAATATTTCTTCCTCTGAGGAAATAATTTCTTAGTAAAGAAATTTGAACCCTTTTAAACTGTGTAATATGAGAGATGAACTTTCAACAGTTTCTTAATTTAACAATAACTCTTTTAAATTGCATCTTAAAATTTATACCATTTACCATTAAGGTATTAATGAGAGACTTCTGTCAAGAATTGTTATTTGAACTATTCTTGAAGTAGTGCATTAATAAAAGTCATTCTAATAACACCATGACTGTGATTTTGCGTATTCTAACTTCATTAGAACATATTATAAAATTCCTGTAACTTAACTCTGCCAGCTATGTACACTGCATGTTAAAGCTGAATTAGCAATAAATACTACATGACAACTATACCGAACTAAAATTCTGAGGCTTGAAGAACAGCTTATATTTTTTAAAACAAACCACAGGAAAAATTGAGATGTTTAAACTGATATGAATACAGTTTAACACAATGTCTGCACTGTTGTTCTTCAGCAATATACACATTTCCTGGTATAACTTTTTGAAATATTAACAATTCTGTAGAACTTTGACAGCCTGGTAGGTAAAAGAATATTTTCCTATACAATATATCACATTTAAATGTTTTTCACCTGCAAATAGTTACATTTTATCTTGTTTTAGGAGAAAAATTAAGTCTCACAGGAACTTAAAAGCACAGATTAAAGCAAATATGGGAATTTTCTCTTCTGTTGGCAACCAATCAAATAATAATCGCTGCTGGGCACAAGATTACTGCAACTATCTTCCCCAAGAGGAAGGAAAATGGGATTTAAATTTCTTTATATATTTTCTTCTATGGAAGATAAAGACATTATATAGCTGAAGGGTAAATGGAGATAACATACATTCCACAAGTAAAATCATGCCACAGTTTTGGAATCACATTTAAGCTTTTGTTTGCTTTCTTCAAATATTGGATGGAAACCATGGACACACTACTTTCTTAAATCACAAAAAGAAAAAATGAGAGAAGTTAATGAACATAGTCACAGGACAGGGATATAAGGGAATGGAGAGAAATAACTGAAATATGGCTTTCAACTAGGAAGACCGGTTTGAGTGTGGGTCACCTGGATAGGCATAGCTTTTAGTCAGAGCATCTGACTCTCATTTTATAAACTGTTGTTTCCCTAATAGTTAACTGGCTTAAAAGGTTAATATTAATCTTTAATAATTTTAGTTTTGTAGTGTTCAATTACTTTACATTAAAATAATACTCTGAATGCTATAATCCTAAAATGTTTTATGTCTCTCTAGAGATTACTTCATTTTTCTCAATTTTTTCTTTTTATAGTTATGACTGAGGCATATTACAACAAAAGACTAAAAGAGTCATGGCTTGGAACATTAAGATGGTAGATTAGATATAGGTAGTCCTTGATTTACAACAGTTCATTTAGTGCTTCGAAGTTACAGTGGTACTTATGACCATTTTGCACACTTATGACTGTTGCAACATCCCCATGGTCAGTGATCAAAATTCAGATGCTTGGCAACTGACTCATATTAATGACGGTTGCAGTGTCCCGGGGTCATGTGATCCCCTTTTGCAACGTTCTGACCAGCAAAGTCAATGGGGAAGCCAGGTTTAGTTAACAACCGTACTACTAACATAACAACTTTATTGATTCACTTAACTACTGTGACAAGAACTTTGCAGAATTAGATTTCTTCTATAATCTAAGTACCTTGCACACTACTTCTGATGCCATTGCATGTCTAGAATTAAAAAGAAAGTTCCTGGATCTTAGGCAGCAGTGTTTCCCTGCTTTTTAAAATTTGTTTTGATAGATTATTGATCATCCAAACCAGTTCAAGAAAAATAAATCTCTTTCTTTGATATGATTTTCTGAGTGCACATAAAAGCCTACTCATCACCAAATCAAATGAATTTTCAAGGAGATAGTTGGAAGGAACTATCTTCAGATTTGCTACAAACCTTTGTACAGAATTTCTGGGTCATATTGCAACCATTTTTTATTTAAAAATTCAAAATTTACAGTCATTAAGATGAATAAGCCTGTGATGATGATATGCATTAAAATCAATTTTTTTTGTTTCATAACCATATGTGGATGTGTTTACTGTCATCCTCCAACTTTGTGTTTGTTTGATAATTCATTGAAAGCGTTTTAAATAAAAATAAGACTTTTTATATAATTTCCATTTTTAAGTGCAGTTCTTTTTCCCTATAATTATTTCAACCAACAATATTATTTCAGCCAAGAAGAAGGAGATCTGCTTACTGGATAACCAACATAAAAGGTAACTCAGCCCACAAAAGAGGAAGGGTATGGGAAACATTTCAGAAGGGACCCTTCTTAGTTTTCCAGAAGGGGAGAAATACTTCTAGTTTTACAAGGTTTTGTTGATGCTACCTCAAAAGCCTAACAGCCCTTACGATGCTGAGGAATGACTGGTGTTCATTACCAGCTGGTGATTTTTAGTAGAAGAAAGAAGCCAGAACTATCCACCAATTGCTGTCTTTAACCGTCTTGCATTAAAACTATTAGCATAACTTCTCCCTGGTAGAATAGAACAGTGCAAAGCATACCAGAAATTTCATCAGAACATCCCATTCAAAAAAACCAACAGCCATTTTGCTGCCAGCTTTCCAGGAAAAGGAAGGAAAGCTAGACCAGGCCTTTCTATTTAGTTTCCTGGTAACAACAAACTGCTTAATGGACATAGCCCTCACATGAAACAACAATCTTACTTCAATATCTATTTGGGCAGAAGCTGTTACGGAGCTGGCCTTGCTCAAGGTAGGGGTTGCAAGAGTGAAATCCTATACAGGTAGGTTCACCAAAGTTACAATGGACTTCCCCAAAAGCTGCTTACAACCCACTTTTGAGGTTATAGATATTGCGGTCCCCCACATGAACTAAATTCGGGCACTCAGCAGTCTGCTGGATTGCATGGACACTGCAGTGGGCCTCAAGGAGCGGAAGGAAATATTTAATACAACTGAAGAATTCTAAGAAATGCTGAGGAAGAGTGAAAATGATTGGCTCACCTCAAGATGCTGCGAAAACAAATTCTCATACTTTTCATACAAAAGCAAAAGGTGGGAAAAAGCCAACTGAAGCCAAGAACTTGGCATTCTGACTCCTCTGGAGCTGATGATATATTTTTTGTTAATTTTATTCCTGCTGTGTGCAGATATTTTTTTCCCCTTCTGGCCTGGGTAAGGAGTGTCAGACTCAAGGCCCATGGGCCAAGTCCAGCCCCCGGGATGCTTAAATCCGGCCCACAGGACTGGACTGGAAATATCAAAGGATCGGCCCGCAGTACCTCTGCTGGCCAAAACAGGTTGCGGGGCAGTGGTGGGATTCAAAATTTTTAACAACCGGTTCTGTGGATGTGGCTTATTTTGGGGCATGGCTTGGTGGTCATGTGACTGGGTGGGCATGGCTATGTGCACAGGGACTACTCAGAGGGCTTAAAAATGTCATTTCTGACTGGTCCTCACACTTTTGACCGGTCCTCGCACTTATGACCAGCCTTACATTTATGCCCGTTGCAGCATTCTTAACAACCGTGTCATTTCACAACTGCGATGTTTCATGTGACTGGGTGGGTATAGGCAGGTGGTCATGTGACATTGCTTCTTTGCCCTAATGACAGTTTGCTGAAATAGTCGTAAGTGTGAAAAATTGTCAATTTTTTTAGTGCCATTGTAACTGTTGTAAGTCAGTTACCTGTACAAAAATACAAAAAGCTTCTTTGCTTGCAAAAAGCTGCCCTAAGTACCAATCATTAGATTAGAACTATCTGCAAACTGGAGTTACAAATCAGGCAGGGTGCCAGAGCATCCTGAGGAATTAAAATAGTTTAAATGCAGTGATAACTATCAGCAGCCAACTCTTGCTCATAAAGTGAAACCCTTTAGCAGAGAAGTCATTTAAACTCTCCAGAATGAAGCAAAAGACCAAATAGAGTATCTGTTGCTTGTTAAACCAATTACCAGAACAAATAGACACAGAACTAGTCAGATTTCCGAAGCTGCTTCTTTTCAGGAACAGAGATTAACTTTTTTCCTTTCAAACAAAGCTGAATAGGAAAAATTATCTCATCACTAAACACAGGATTAAACATCACCAAGCACAGAATTAAACTTCACCAAAACCCAGTTTTAGATCAAAAGTCAGAAAGGGTATGTAAACTCACATTTGAATGTCAATCTTTCTAGCTAGCTAATAAGCCTTGCTGAATGTCACTCATCTTGGTTCCTTGTCATTAAAAGCTTCTGCTTCATTATTCAATTATTTCTTCAAAGTGCTGATCATTGCATCCTGGCTGGGAGAACTCCAACAGGGGAGTATTTCCTCCCAACAGCAGTGTAAAAATCTTTAAACAACCATTCCCCTTTAAAAAAGTCAAAGAAAAAAAACCTCTGAAAAGCTCGGGAACCAGAAGTGACAGTAAGTCTAGGCGTACTAACAAGAATGTAATAAGAGTTAATGGAGAGGCAGTTTCTGTAAACAAGACAATAAAGATTCGGCTAGAAAACAACACCAGAAAGTTGTAATTCCTTACAGGATTAATCCTGTAAAGTGAGAAAAAGCGAAAGGAGATTTCTTCTAACAACCAGTTCTCCGACCTGGTTAACTACTTAATAACCGGTTCTACTGAACCGGTGCGAACTGGTAGAATCCCACCACTGCTGCGGGGGCTGTGTGCAGCCCATTTTTGGCCGGCAGAGTGCTGCTGGAGGCTGAAAACAGGCCTCATGGAGGCCCCGCACATCCTCTGCGTGGCCCATTTTTGGCCAGCAGTGTGCTGCAAGAGGACTGGATTGGACTGGATTACAATTATGTGGCCTCAAGTAAATGCCTGATTTGGACAGAAAACAAGCAACATCCTATGTTAATACTACAGTTTAATGGCAGATTTTACATACTGTAGGTCTATTTAAGCTACAATCAACATTCTATAATTGACAAACATTTCTATTTACTATTCTGGAAGTTTACATCTGCTGTTAGATCTTGTATTATCATGTTATTTATGCTATTGTATTTTTATTATTAATTGAATAATAAAAATACAATAGTATAAATAGCTTTTTCTGCCTGGAAAAGTAATTTACCGTATATACTCGAGTATAAGCCGACCCGAATATAAGCCGAGGTACCTAATTTTACCACAAAAAACTGGGAAAAACTATTGACTCGAGTATAAGCCTAGGGTGGGAAATGAGGCAGCTACTGGTCAATGTAAAAAATAAAGATAGAGCCAAGTAAAATAACATGAATATTTATTTGAACGAAAAACAATAAAAGTGCAAAAGGGGGTCCCCAAAAAGAATATGGTATCAAAAATACAGTATCTTTAAAAGTAACAGCAACCAAGCTAACGAGAGCTAAAATCCCTCAAAACTGGAGTTCTCCTCCTCATCATCTGTTTGTCCAAACAGAGCTTCAGCTACTTCAGCTTCTGTGATGTTATCCGCATATACGTTGTCGTCATCACTGAGTTCACAGTCGTCATCATCACTGCTGTCACTCTCATACAATGCGCTGTCTTCACTGCCATCCATAGCATTACTAATGCCACATTTCTTGAAGGCACGTTGCACCATGTCCTCTGGAATATCTTCCCATGCATCACGAACCCACTGTGCTATTAGTTCTATGTCTGGCTTTCTCAGATTTCCAACTTTTGTCAGACGAGCTTGACCAGATGTCATCCATTCATGCCACATCCTTCGCACACGGTCCTTGAAAGGTTTATTTAAACTGACATCTAGGGGCTGCAATACAGATGTAAGCCCACCTGGAATAACGGCCAAAGTGACTTGAGATGACTTTGCCAATTTTTTTATGTCATCAGATGTGTGGGCTCTGAACATATCCCAAACTAACAGTGATCTTCTAGTCCAGTCCCCACTCCTCAAGCAAGAGATCCTATACTGTTTCAGACAAAGGATTGTCCAGTCTGTTCTTTAAAAACCCTCCAGGAATGAAGTGTCCAATAAGGTTCAAATTGCAAGTAGTCCTCAATTTAAGACTGCAATTGAGCCCAAAACGTTGTTTTGTTATTTTTCCCTAACCGTGTATGTATCCCCTGCCCCCATTTCGTCAGGCTGCCATCAAAGCGAAGCACGGCTGAATATTATTATTATTATTATTATTATTATTATTATTATTATCATTATCATTATCATCATTATCATCATCATCATCATCATCATCATCATCATCATCATCATCATTATTATTATTATTATTATCATTATCATTATTATCATTATCATCATCATCATCATTATTATTATTATCATTATCATTATTATCATTATCATCATCATCATCATTATCATTATTATTATTATTATTATTATTATTATCATTATCATTATCATTATTATCATTATCATCATCATCATCATCATCATTATTATTATTATTATTATCATTATCATTATTATTATCATTATTATTATACCGCCCTTCTCCCGAAGGACTCAGTGCGGTGAAGTAAGATTCAACAGCGGCAGGGAGGAGCTGGCTCTGTGTTTGTGTGTGTGTAGTATGCGCGCGTTGGCCGCCCTGTTTCCTGGTGCTCTGCTCCCTGACCCCAGTGGCAGTCCTTACTCTCTCTCCCTCTTTCTTTCCTTCTCGTTCCCCAGTTCAGAGCTCGGACTGCTCTTATTTTCACTCCCCCTTTTCTTTTCTTTTCCTTCCTTACACCAGCCGCCCACCTATGCCAAGGTCTCCCTGGCTCTTTCGCTCTCTGTAAGCAGCGGCTTCTCGGCAGTGTCGCCCCTCCCTCCATGGATCGGCTCCTTCCCCAGCACTGAAGGCATCCTTAGGAATACACCTCCACCTCCAGGAAAATAAAAGAGGCAGAGAAGGTAAATCGCCCGCCCCGTTCGGAAAGGAAGGGGAGAGGACTCCAATGGAAGAAGGGAGAGGAGAATTACCAATAACAAACACAAAGCGCTGGGTTAGAGGTGCCTTGTCATGTACAAGGAGATCAGAGAGGGCAACCACCGCGAAACAATAATCAGACTCAAAACGGGCTGCTTATTTGCCATTTGCTCTGGGTAGAACGGGTTTTTTTTTTAAAAAAAAATTGGTTTGGAGAAGGAAAGCTAATTTGCTGATCTGCGCGAGGGTCGGTTTCTTTTGCCTCCCTTCTTCTTCCTCCTCCTTCTTCCCACCCTAGCTTGCAATGCCCCCATCTCTCCTCCTCCTCCTCCTCCTCCTGCCCCCCTCTCGGATTCGGCGTTCATTTCTTGCCTTTGCGGAGCGGAGGTGTTGGGGGGGGAGGGTTTGGGAATAGATTTGGCAGAGGAGATTACCGTAATTTTGCTCGCTGTTTACGAGCAAGTCTCGGGTGATCTGGGTTACAATGTTCACTCGGGGGAGTGAAACGCAAAGTATAGTTAGCCTGAAAAAAAACTGAACCGTGTGACTGGCGGGAGAGAAGGACAGCGCCGGGAGGGGCGGGGGGGAGAAATCGTTTGTTCTTGCCGTATTTCTCCGCTTTCCAAGAGGCTTTTCTTTTTCACCTCTTTCTCCCCACCTCCCCAATTTCCATAGGGGGAAAAAAAAAACCTGGGGAAAACTTGGCAAAAAATAAAATAAAATAAAAAGTACTGAGTGCAAATGTTTTTTTTTTATACTGTAGTTGGAGTTTTCCACGTTTCTTTCACATTCAAGGCAGCATTCTCCCCCCATCCCTCGCTGCTTTTCCAAAACATGCTTTGAAACCTTTGCATTTTATTGGGATGTATTCGTGACAAACGCCCCCTCCGCCCCCTCTGAGGGCGAGAGGAGGGCGAGTGAGAGGAGGGCGAGAGTGACAAACGCCCCCTCCGCCCCCACTGCGGGCAAGAGGAGGACGAGTGAGAGGGGGGCGAAAATGTCGAACGCCCCCTCTGCCCCCCCCCCCCTCCGCCGGCCCCCCCCCCCGCCACCATCAAAAAGCGGCGGGAGCGCCGAGGCCAGCCGCGCCCAAACGAGCCGGCCGAGCTGGCAAAGCATGCCGGCAGCATTTGGGCTCGTCCTGCCGGCCCAGCTGCAAGGGTAGACTCGAGTATAAGCCGAGGGGGCGCTTTTCAGCACAAAAAACGTGCTGAAAAACTCGGCTTATACTCGAGTATATACGGTACTATTAAATAGTGGGGTATAAATTTAGAAATAAAAAGTTTAGTGGCATATGAAAAATAAGTAATAAATATTTGCCAGTAATATCTGGTAGAAAAGACAAGAAAATGGTTATAGTAAAAAACTGTGGAAAGAAAGAAGGGGGAAAAATGCATCTTGAGCTTGTGTCAAGCATCCACCACAGCCATGCCCACCATGACCAAGCCCACCCCGGTCACACACACACACACAGCCATCCAAGGTCAAACTCAACCCTGATGAGGCTCTCAATGAAATTGAGTTTGACATCCCTGGCCTGGATTATTGAACCTAAAGTCTGAAGCTAGTACTTCTCTTAACAGGATCTAAAATTAAAGAGTTGGAGAGTGAAACAAAAATATCCTTGCATTGGGAAACAGAGCCACAGCATTTAAAATATAACAATAATAAACCCAGCTTTACACACTTTCAATTAACTGTAGCTGAGACAGGAGCAAAAAAGCTGAACTATTCAATGTGACAAAACAGATTTGATACTGCTTTTGAACTGACACTACACCTGAAGTGGAATGGGACAACTCGCCACAACTAATTTGCCATGGCCAACTCGCTGCAGGACAACTCGCCATGGTCAACTCACATTGGACAATTAATTCAATTTAATTATTTAAAATAAAAAAATATTTAAATTTTTGTCATTCACATTTCATTCTGTCCATCCTTTCGCATCCTTTTTTTAATGATTCTATTCCGCAATTCCTTTGATAACTTTTATCCCATTATGAGTTGGCCATGGTAAATTGGCCATGGTGAGTCAGCCATGGCAAGCTGGTCATGGCGATTTCCCCCAAAGATCTCCCCCAAAGTTGGCTATGACTAGCTGAGTATAACCTGCAGGGACTCCTTTACCTTTTATAGTCATGCCTAGTGGCCGGAGTAATCTGGCAAATTCTGACCTATTTCTTATATATACAAGTGTCCTTGTGGTCGCTCTCACGGTGTCTTTCAGTTCTTTAGTTTGTATCTAAGTCCCCACCTTGGAATGATTACCTAAGTTCAGGATATTCCATGGATGTCATACCAGAGACAATATGCTTCAGAACAGAACATATTATATGTTTTGATGAAAGGCATGCAGGTAGTTGTTCTTAGTAAATATGTTGTACAGATATGTACAACTGTTGTTGTACAACAGATATGTAAGACTGTTGGAGGCGAGTTATTGGCCCCAAAGGATAGGGTGCGCAACTTAGGTGTCCTCCTGGATGAACAGCTGTCGTTTGAAGATCATTTGACGGCCGTCTCCAGGAGGGCCTTCCACCAGGTTCGCCTGGTTCGGCAGTTGCGCCCCTTCCTTGATCGGGATGCCCTGTGCACAGTCACTCATGCGCTCGTTACCTCTCACTTGGATTATTGTAATGCTCTCTACATGGGACTCCCCTTGAGGTGCACTCGGAGGCTTCAGTTAGTCCAGAATGCAGCTGCGCGGGTGATAGAGGGAGCTACTCATAGCTCCCACGTAACACCGCTCCTACGCAGACTGCACTGGCTACCTGTGGCCTTTCGAGTGCACTTTAAGGTTTTGGTTATGACCTTTAAAGCGCTCCATGGCTTAGGGCCTGGGTACTTACGGGACCGCCTGCTGTTACCTCATGCCTCCCACCGACCCGTACGCTCTCACAGAGAGGGACTTCTCAGGGTGCCGTCCGCCAAGCAATGCCGGCTGGCGGCCCCCAGGGGAAGGTCCTTCTCTGTGGGGGCTCCCACACTCTGGAACGAGCTTCCCCCGGGTTTACGCCAAATACCTGACCTTCGGACCTTCCGCCGCGAACTGAAGACACATCTTTTCATTCGCGCGGGGCTGGCTTGAATTTTATCGGTCTTTTAAATTTCTTAAATTTTTAATATCAATTTTAAATGGGATTTTAGTTTTTTATATATTTTAAAGTTTCGGGCTAATTATAATAAGTTTTTTAATTTACATTTTAAATTGTATATTGTATTGTCTTTTTTACTTCTGCCTGTACACCGCCCTGAGTCCTTCGGGAGAAGGGCGGTATAAAAATCAAATAAAATAAATAAATAAATAAATAAATAAATAAATATTTGAATTTTGCTTTTATGAGCTGCAGTATGTTTTCATACCATTAATGAAGGTTTTTATGCAGCTGTTTTCATGTGCTGTGGTGCAGTTACTGTATACATGGTTCAAATTTGACCTGTGTTCGGTTCCCCCAAACCTTCAGTCACCAACCAACCTAACAGAATTCAAATTCCACATAACTATAAATACTGCAAGGTGATCCATATTTTTGAATGCTCTGCAGCAGCCTTGCCAGAATGATGTCTGCAAAACATAAAGATATGTAAGTTTTACTTTTGTCATAGATTCCACAGGAGAGCATTTCAGGTGCCTTTGAAGTGGCCAAAGCATAGGGCTCATACATTAAAACACAGTTAAATTTAAATTTCTGCTACTGTGCATTGGGAAGGTCAAATTCAGTTTGAAGTCTGGAGAAATCCTTAAAACAATCATTACATATTAATAGTTTTAAAGACATAAGTCTGACTTCCAGACAAACTTTCCAATAGAATACTATTTTCAGAGTAATTTTCCAAAGAATTAAATATTCATGAATCCTATTAAGAAAAATCTGTGCAACTAAAAATATGTACAATGAACATGGATTGCTATTATCTCAAGAAAACCAGTCAGGTATGTGGCAATCCCCTTTGATTGGTACTTTCCTGAAATATAATTACGGTATGTTATTTCCCAAGTGTTGCAACATCCTGTTTTGGTCAGCTAAATTCATTTTGAAAGTGAAACTACATGACCTCCTTTTCTTTGTTCAACATAGTATTGAAAGTGACTGCAGACAACAGAGAATCATGGAAGGTATTTATTTTATTTCTTATAAAATATGTAATGGGTTGTAGGCAGTGGTCAGGATGAGGGTTAGGTGAGTGGTCTAATTTTGCCAAAAGTATTTATAAAGTTGTGTACATTAATGGCTAATTTTGAGCTTAGTAAAGCATTAATATTTTTTCTTCCTTCTTTTAAGGTCCCCCTGCACCACCATTCTTCTTAATTTAGAGTGCAGTGTTATGATTCCTAGCAACCATAGCAAACTGGGAGCAGTAACGTAAATCTCCCTTACTGTGTTGGAAAATGGTTCAATCTATAGAAAAGGATATATACTTTATAACTTTTATGTCATGTTTTATAAAATTTGCCAAATTTCAATACCATGGGAGTCATAGGTCATAAATCCTGTAAGTTAGCCCATTTGAGGTACCTTGATTCAAAAAGTTTTGTTCTATCTTGCCTCATGTCACCCAAAGGTTACAGACACAAGAGTTTTAATTTTATATATAGTTATATATGCTTCTTATTTAGATCAGGACTATTGATCAGGACAAGCAAAATAGAATTCCTTTGCAATAGATTGCCTAATACATTTTGTGACCAGACAGTAATTTGATGCCTCTATAACAGCTCATTCTTATTACGGTAACATAATGGATGTGGATACCACTGGAGCTTCTCTTGAAACCGGAAAACAAGAAGGCTTGGAGTTTGGGGGTAAGATT
This sequence comes from Ahaetulla prasina, assembly GCF_028640845.1. NCBI lineage: Eukaryota > Metazoa > Chordata > Lepidosauria > Squamata > Colubridae > Ahaetulla > Ahaetulla prasina. Next base: position 96,006,974 of record NC_080543.1, on the reverse strand, counting down.
AACCTACATCTGAATATACTAAAAATGTTGTTAGTATTGATATAATGTAAATGTTCTTTCTCTTTTCTGTTCAATGTCTTAAGTCTGTATGTTCCTTAACAGAATATAGTTTCTTCTTTTCTTCTTTGGAAAAAAATTGATGTTTATTGCAACCTTACAAATAGTCTAAACACAGTGATTAGATTTGCTTTATAACAATATATATATAATTGCACAATTATATCCCTACAGCAATAGGACCATATTCTTAAAACAACTAAGGGTTTCTGTCTCCTCTTAGGAATAAGAATTGAGAGAATTTTTCCATGGCATTTAATCTTACTTCTTCATGATGTGGTCCAATCTATAGTCCTTGCTATGGTTTCTGAACATTACTTGTTTGCTTTTTTCCTCATTTTTATTCTTTCCTTTAATATCTTTCCCCCACCCCTACTTTTGCCATAAGAACCACTGAGTTGTTGGCTGTTGTCCTTTCTGCAAATGTATTATTTTGTTCTGCTTCCTTTTTTTCCCACTTACACAATAAATGTAATACATATTTGTTGCTCTTTTTGTGTTTGTGTGCCTTCAAGTCAAGTTTTTTAACTCACAAATACCTGCAGTTCTTTGGCAAGAATTTGGAAGTGGTTTGCCATTGCCTTCTTTCTAAGGTTAAGAGTGACTCAATCATCTAGCTCTGATGATTAAGGCAGGACTATAACTCTTCCGGTTTCTAACTTACCCATTACACTAAATTGGCCACGGTGTCCTTGATGTGCTCTAGGCTTGGTTGTTTCATTACCCAACAAGGTAAAATCATCAGTTCTTTGATGGTCTTTGATGGTCATCTAGGTGGCAGCATTTACTTTAATTTCAAAAATGAAGAGTTTTCATTGTAGTTAATTCAGATGCTAGAATGGAACATTGCTAGAAATGTGGATTAGATTGAGAAACTGAAACTTTTTTTGAAGAAAGCAATGGCTATGTTCATGAAGTACTTTAGTTTTCCAGAAACTAGAATTTTTAACAAAGTTACTGATAAACCCATCAATAGTATACATCAGTGACACCTTGGCCATTATGCAGATGGGCTTCCTATTTGATCACATTCTTACCCATGTTTTCCAGAAAATAAGACCGTCTTATATTTTTTTGAACCCCGAAATAAGCACTTGGAGGAAACCAAAGGAAATGGGGACCAGCTACGCATACGTTTAAATATTTTCAGGGAGGGCTTATTTTTGGGCATGCGCTCAAAAGCCTGATTGGGCTTATTATCAGGGAATGTCTTATTTTCAGGGAAACAGGGTAAACATAAGCTGTTCTGTTTAGTTTAATTCCAACTGTTATTTTTAATCAGAAGCACATTTCTCATGTTTGCTTTTTTCCCTCTGCAAGGGGTTGAGGCTTCAAAAATAATTGCAAGGAGAGATCTAAACAATCTAGAGAAGTATAAAATGAAGATTAAGCATATCAGTGAAAAAACAAATATTGATGCAGCTGTGATTGCTGCTATAATATCTCGAGAATCACATGCTGGAACTATCCTAGAAGATGGTTGGGGTGACCATGGAAATGGATTTGGATTAATGCAGGTAAAGACTTTTGTTATAAATTAAGAAACACACAATGCCCAATGTTCAACAGATTCTAAGCAAAGGTATCCTGGAGTAATTATAAGGTGTGATTATAATTGTCCCCAAGCAAAATACAACCTTGTATAATAGAAAGTTTTCCCATTTCTCCCTAAATTCACTCTCTGCCCTCCTCTTTATAGTATCTTTCCCATGTTCTGACTGTACGTATCTTTTGGTAACTGATCTGTATTTTTTTATTATTAGCTTGTAAAGCAATTGAACTATCCTAGCATAACATAATCATAGGAATAATTATTACATAATAAAGGCATTTCATTTTTCAGGTGGATAAAAGATATCATAAATTAGTTGGCACCTGGGACAGTGAGGAACACATTACTCAGGGGGCTCTCATTCTTTGTAGCATGATAGAGGAGATTAAAAAAAAATTTCCATCATGGACAAATGAACAGCAGCTCAAAGGTATGAACATCACTCTACTAAAATCTACATAGAATCCGTTTTATGTCCAGATCCTTCATATCATTTTTCCATGTGACTCAGTATTTATACCATGTGATAATGGTTCTCTAGTTTGAAGAAGAAAATAGAAAATTCCCAACCAAAGATGAGATCTTTAGAAAGGAAATATAGCATTCATTTATGATAAAATAGTTTTTGTTGCCAACCAATCTTTTTTTTTATTATTTTATTATTCACCTAGTACAGGCGGCCATTTATCTACAACCACAATTGAGCCCCAAATTTCTACTGTTAAGTAAGACGATTGACTTTTGCCTCAATTTATGACCTTTCTTGCCACAGTTGTTAAATGATTGCAATTGTTAAGTTAGTAACACTTTTGTTCCCCATTGACTTTGCTTGTCAGCAGGTCATAAAGGGTGACCCAGGGACACTGCAACTGTCATAAATACATGCCAGTTGCCAAACATCTGAATTGTGATAAATTCATCATTGTGAATACTCAACAGTCATAAGTATGAAAAATGGTCATTCACTTTTTCAGTGCTATTGTAACTTCAAACGGTCACTAAATGAATGATTATAAATTAGGGACTATTTGTAGTTAGTAATTGGAAGTCTATTGGAAAAGTAGATAGCTACAGATCAGATGTCATATTGATGATGGACAAGAACATTTTTCCACATAATTCAGATTAGAAACCAGGTTACATATAATCCCTCCATTTACAACTGTAATTGAACCCAGTATTAGTTGTAAATTGTTGCAGTTAAGCAAAGTGCCCATTTAATTGCCTTGCCCAACCACTGCAATCTTGGCTCTTCCTATTGTAGTCATTAGATAACTGTATGGGTCATTAAGCAGTGTTGGGTGTCTCAGGTAGGATACCTTTGGAGGCCTGCCTCAAGCCCACACCTGCACTGCAGCACCTTCCCAGCTCATACAGGGTTTCCCCACCTAAGGTACACCTTGCACAGCTTCCTGCCCAGGCTTTGGGCCTGCTTCCTGCCCACCTGTATCACAAGACTTGGATCTGCTTCCTGCCCTGCTGGGTCCCACATTCTTGGGCCTCCTCCCCACCTTCACATTTTGCATCACTTACCTTTTCTGAAGATCACCTTTCCAAAAAAATGCAGCTTATGGGTAAAGAGCTTCCTACAGAGGACCTACCTTGCATCATTTGGGAAGTGAGTGCCATGTGCACAATCTGTCAAAAGGATAGTTTTCCAAATCCTGCTCTTCTGAGAGATCATGAGAATGCCCCTGCTTCCGGAATGACACCTAATTCCAGAATGGTGAAAGGTGGCATCTTTAGGAAAGCTCCACATCACTGGGTACTCTTTCAGAAAAGTGATATTTGGAAGAGGTAACAGAAACAAGATATGTCAGGACGGGAAGGAGATCCAAGGCTGTGGACCCAGCAAGGTGGGAAGCAAGCCCAAGGTCTGAGGGTAACCAGTGGGGCAGAAAGCAAAGCCAAGGCCTATGAGATCCCAATGGTGCAGACCAAGGCCTGTGGGACCCAGCCAGATATGAAGTGACTCCAAGGCCTATGGGGACCCAAACAGAAGGAAAGTCCAAGGGATATAGGAGGGCAGGATGGGGGGGGGAGTACAGGCAGGTGGGGCCAGTTGTGGTTTCCCAGCAGTCAATGGTCAGGGCAGGTGGATTGCCAAACATCTGAAGTTTCATCACATGACTATAGAAGCACTGCAGCAACTGTAACTTCAAGTATAAATTATATGTTCTTTCGTTTAGCACCATCTTAATTTTGAATGGTCCCTGAATGAATAGTCGTAAATTAAGGACTATCTGTATAAAAGCAAAATGCTAGAAATGTTATGTTTCACAATACATGCATTGCAAAATATATTCTCTCTCTTCTACAGTAGTATATTTAAATAAAACTTCTGCTCAACTTCTGATAAGAATAGAAATTATGCATTCGTAGAAGCAACCTTTAAAAAATGTTAAAGTGGTAATCTTATGAATATATAATTTGAAACAAGCCCTTCAGAGGCACATTTGTAAACTACTGCAGGCAAAATTATTCCAAAACTTTTATTTCTACTAAGTAGAAAGAATTTTTTTTTGTCCTGAATATCATGCTTTACCTCTAATCAGCTATTTAACTTATTTTGTATAAGGAGCATGGTTAATCCAATCTAGATTCAGTTTATAATTTGTTTTAGCAGTTGAGGAATGGCTACATTATGTACTTAATGTAACTTTTATTTGTCCATTCACTGTTTAAATGATAGGTGGAATTTCAGCCTACAATGCAGGACCTAAAAATGTCCACAGCTATGAGCGAATGGATATAGGCACTACAAAGAATGACTATGCCAATGATGTTGTTGCAAGAGCCAAATTTTACAAAACAAATGGATATTAAAAGTCTAGAACAAAGATGCTGTCATTTCAGCCTTACCCAAATTTTGTATGTAACATTAGCAAGATCTATTTGCTGAATTCTACAAAAATAAAGTTGTGCCAATTTCTGCATAAAATAAAGCTATATTGCTATTGCAATTACATTTAATGCAAGCAAGCTTCTATTCCCATTATGCGACTCTCTTTCTCCCCGGTCTTTCTTCCACCACACTATTATATCCTTTTAACTTTAGTCTGTGGAAGAAAATCAACAGGACCTATCTACACTACAGCATCTAATGTGAGTCATCCTTAGTGGTGAACTTGGAAAAGATGTGAAAATATTTTCAATCACTGACTTAGAACAGGGTAAAACTGCACAATGAATGTACAAAAGAATGTGACAACCAATGGAATAAGCCAAGGCTGCAAAGAAAAACATTTATGTCATCTGTAGAGGCCTACTTGTGCATAGGAATTTATATTCCCACAGGCTCTAAGCCAAGCTGGGAAATCTGAAAGGCCTAGCTTTGAAGGACTACGCATTACAGAAATCTGGAGGAATACTGCTTTTAGGAGACAGTCAAAATGGACTTCTCCATGGAGTCACCATCTGTAGTAATTCAAATCAATTTACACAGACAGCTATAAGCTAGCTGCAACTTGTGTAATGTTGCTTCCCCTTTTGCAGTTCAAATAAATTGCATTTACAAACTGGCCTGAATTCCGTGAGCTCATAACATTACACTGGAAATATAATGAAAATTACTGAAGGTAAATTAGCATCACAAACATACTGTTAGCTTGTTGAAGAGAATTGCTCAGATCATCATGGGTTGGAAAAAAGAATCAATCACAGATCCAAAATAAATGTTTTAGTAATGGGCAATTTTCATTATCTACATAGACTGGGTAAATGTATATTCAACACGTAACAGTTTTCCCTGATGTGATCAATCAATCATTATTGATTGATTCATAGAACTAACACATGAGGGGATAAACAATTAATTCAAAGTAATACACTAGATCTGATAAGACTTAAAATTTGAGTAATGAATTAGAAATGTGCTACATTATTTCTACAAATATCTATAGACCCCTCACATCCTGGACATAAATTGTTTCAACTTCTGTCCTCAAAACGACACTATAGGACACTGCACACCAAAACTAGACACAAGGACATTTTTTCCCCGAATGCCTCATTCTGCTTAACTAATTCCTACAACACTGTCAAATAACATACTAAGTAAGACTGTATTACTATTCTTCTTTTCTTCCTTCCTAGTATCTATCTCTTCCCACTTATGACTATAACCATGTTGCTTATATCTTTCAATTTATATTGTTTTTATTTGTTTCCTAGTATGATTTGATAGCTTATTAATAACCTTGACTCTCACTAAGTGTTGTATCTTTTGATTCTTGATGAATGTATTTTATCCTCCTTATGTACACTGAGAGCATATGCACCAAAGACAAATTCCTTGTGTGTCCAATCACACTTGGCCAATAAAAAAGAATTCTATTCTATTCTATTTCTGGACTACTTCCTTGTGTATATACTGTGAAAAGAAAGAAAGAAAGTGTAGACCTGAAAATATGTGCAATCAGCTTCTAAATAGACCTTCATTCATGCTTTAATTTTAATACTTTAAAAGCTGTTAAATGTGGATTTCCTAGCAATCAAACACTATATAAATTGTCTAGGAAGCAATCACATTCATATTTCCCATAAAAAAAAACCCCTACAAAATTATGTCAATAAAAAAGGTGAAATAAATGTCAGAAGAATCAGATCTCTTTAAACATAAGGAGATTTTCCAAACAAAACAGTTCAGCTGAAATGTTACCAATCAGAAATGGGATAAGTAAAATTTGGTACATGCCAGGGTACAAGAACATCCATATATAGTATTCAAGAAGACTTCTGTCTGAAAATGGAAAACTTCCCCAAATGAAAGGGGGAAAAAACAGATATAAATGCTTTCAAGTGAATTGCTGACATGAAACAAGATATAGAAATACATCTGTCTGTAGGAGCAAATCTGGTTGTAACTGACCTTCAGGCTACCTTCTGAAGGTCAGTTACAAATGGAAGATCCTCAAACAATCAAAACAGAAATACTAAAACAAACAGAGGTAAAATTACTGGCACAAACTCATAATTATTTGGGGGGGGGGGAATGAAAATGGACCAAACATGGCCTATTTACAATTAATTGAGCATTGACTATATCTGCCTGATGATGACAATCAATTTATTATGAAATGCTGCATTTTTGTATGTTATTCACAATTGCATACCTTAAAAATCAATTTATATCAGACTAACAATGGCCAGAAAAGCAGATTCAAATTAGTTTAACCAATACTCACAGAAATTCAGTTTACTAATAGTAAACTGTTAGTTACAGCCTTCTGTAAACTTTATATATACCAAACTATATCTCAAAAGCTACTGCTGCATTTGCTATTATTTATACTGTCACATTTACAACAGCCAAACAGTTTAAGTAGAAATTATGCCCAAATACTAGATAAATTATTTTTATCTTCCTAGTAATAATGCTATCTAATTTTATGAGAAAGCAGTTAAGTTTAGAAAAATTGTTTTAAAAATGAACATATTTTATACCTCTAGTGGCAATTACAGTAAGTCGATTCTCAATATTACATTTATTATATGAAGCATTAATACATTATTATGAAGAATCAGATGTGTTCTTTTCCACTTCTTTTAGATGGCGACAAACTATCAGTTCACCTGTGACCTTGTTAAGATAGGTATCAGGTATTTCATCTTCAGTTGGAATTCCATAAGGCAGTTTTAATGGTTTTATTCTATAGTCAAAAAGAGAGGGGAAAACCAATCTATTAGTGTTTTTACACAAAAGCAATTTCAAAATATTGCTGATGAGAAGAATTACCAACCTTATTAGGTGTTTAATGACTTTCAGTTTTGCATTCACGGAAGGGATGTTTTTAAGCACCACTGGATCAAATCTCTGTAGGTGATACAAAGCTGATCAGACAATTCAGTTTCCAATGCATCACAGAAGTGAATTTATGAGAACAGCTACAGTAACAAGTTTGATTAGATTTTAATAAATATTAAATCACTGCAGACACTAAATATTCAGTAACAATAAAACAAATTTTATGATCCTTAAATTGATTTCTGCTACAGTTTAGTATTAAAAGTAGTTTTCCTTTAGAGGCCACAATTGGGATCAACAACTAAGGTAAGTGGCTGCTAACCAAAACTGTGATTGTGATTATGATCTTACTTCAGCTTTGCTTTACAGACCTGCAATGGTTGTAAATGCAAAGACTGGTTATAAAGTTACTTTTTTATCAGCAACATAATTGAATGATCGTTATTACACAAGGCAGTCATTAAACAAGAACTACCTATAAAGCTAACATTTGTTAAAGCATTCAGGGACTTAACCATAAATATAATTGCTTAAAGATGCAGACTCCTTAAGTGTTCTTGATTTCTATACTTATTCAGCAGTGGAGAACAACATGTAAAGAGGGGAATTGTTAAGAGGTCTGATATTAGCTGCTGTGTCAGGTCTCATCATCCTGACTGCCGCTGTGCAACCCCCAGGTGACTGCTCCCAATCTCATGTAGTCCTCAGAAGCAAAATACTGTTCTGATTCTTACAATCCATTCCTTAACTATTTTATATGCTAGAGAAGTACTTCTCAATTATAGTACACATTTCAAGAAGAGAAGGGTAAGCCTGTAAGTAAGAACTTATTTTTTTCTTTTCTTCTCTTTAATATAAGATAATGCTGAAAAAATGAATGCCGCTACAGATTTGGTCTTGTTATTAAATCTGTATCTCTGTCACGCAACTCTTTGCTTCAATTGTGATGTGACCAGTCTCCTAAAAATATGAAAGCTGTGTTATGCCTGTAATCATTGTGACATAGGTATAAAGCTTCTTTACAGAAATCACTTGTATAGAACACATTTTGTTCCTCATCTGTTACAATCCTTCAAGAACAAAAGCACTTCAATTCTACTTAGTTTTATGTTACACTTAATTCAGTAACCAGGCAGAAACATAAGCCCAGCAATTTTTTAAACTTGTGGAGACTGCCTTCATACCATAGTTTAAGAAAATACATTTCTGAGATGCCATTACTGCATTTTAAAATGGTAAGACCCGGAAGATATTGCCAGTTTTAACACTGACATCAAAATGCTTCCATGAAAGCAAAAGTAAAGATCTGAAGCAGCTGTGCAAAGACATCCTAAAAGCTAAGATAGGACGAAATCCTCACAGCAACCATCTGGCAAGGACAGAATGTTGTGATGGCAGGATGCAATTATTCCCAATTAATAATACTATTTGCAGATGGATCTAATTTTAGTATAATTTATTCTTTCCAAACTGCTACATGGGGTGAAAATCACCCAGCCTGATGACAAAATTTGCCTTAAACAGCACAAAATAACAGTTTACTTACAAGTAGCTAATGTTGAGTTCAGAGGTTGCTAATACGTAATCAGGGCCTAGAAGCTATGCAAGGTTGTATTTAGGGGAAACTATAAGGATTGTATAGATTCTTGTTATTATCATACAATATAGATTGTATGATTCCCTAGAGTCGAGAATGACTAGCACATATATGTGAGGAGAACTTTTACCTTATAAGAATTGTATAGAACTGATGATGTTACCTAGTTTGGTAATGAAGCATCTGCAGGAAAGCAACCAAGCTCAGAAAACATCAAGGACCCTACTGTTCAACCCTGAGTTACAAATATTCTTTTATCAAAGCTATAAGAAGTTAGCAGGACTATAGGCTACACTGGAAAGTAAAAAAAAAAGAATTAGAAGCAGATTATTTCCATGCTGCTGCCAAATAAACACTGTGGCTATTTGGAATCAATAGGCAATTGCAAAACAAGATTCTCTTTTTCTTTTGATACCAGCCTTCTGCCTTACAATGAAAATGAATTCAAATGTTTAAGTCAGTATTATAACTTGTGACATGGAGCTGTTCCAGCTACAAATCATTTTAGCAGGGGCCAAATATCTCAAAATCCAGGCATAGACAACCATTTTGTTCAAATTAACTCTACAAGCACAACTTCTGAATAAATTCGTACGACTGAAGGAGTATTAGAGGTGGAACAAAAAAAATCTCTGAACACTGTATATTAGCTACATACTTTTATTAATCCAAGCTCTTCAAGCAATTCTTTCTCCCAATAAGGACGCCTTCTTCCACTTCTGATCCTTGTGATAAGATGTAGTTTATGAGGCTCTTCTGGATTACCACCATATTTTTCATGATCACCAGGTCGTGGTTGAAATACCTAAAAGAAGTTACTTTCATTATTAACCAATCCAATAAGTAAAATTAATTATTTCCAGGGTTCATCTTCACATTAATCATGGCACAAAGATGCCCAAAGAAACTTTTATTTGGGCATCTTTGCCCTTGTTTCATCCCAGATATCAAAGACACATTTTAAAGTTGTATTTAGCTTTCCATGTTTAAACTAGAGGTTTTCCTCCTTTTCTATCACAATTTATTATTTGCTGGCATGGTTACTGGCTAGTAAATCGGGTTACATGTGATTGAAGAGACTACCACAAGGGTCAAATTTGGGATTAAGATAGAGTGAATCATTTTTAAAAAATATTCTACCAGTTACCCCTGCAGACAAGAAAGCTACAAAGAGTATGTATTAATTAGCAAGAAACTTGGTGAAATAAAATAATGGCTTAAGTATGGATTCTGTAGCCAGGAAGGTACATCAGAAACAAAGGCAAATTAAACTCTGACCAGCTCAGACCTACATAATTCAATTTTAAAAATACAAAGGTCATATTTTCACAACAGATTTTATGTGCTAAAGAACATATTTTGACCATTTTCATTTGTAGTTTCATTTTAATTTGTAACTGTAATGTTTGATTATTTTTTTTAACCCAAGACTTACTGATTCTGGAATTCGAGACCTTGTGAACCTCTGCCTAACCCATATTCTCCAAAGGATTGGTTCGCTTTTTGTCAGATTCTGCAGCATAAGAAACAAAGGAGAAAACAATATAATATTTTAGAATCAATACGTAACAGTCAAACATATCAAAGTTTCAAATAAATCAATAATGACAAAGTGCATGTGCACATATATTAACTCTACGGTACTAAGAAGCTATCATTTCATATTCCTGGGAAACCAAAAGCATCAGAGGTTCACAGGAAGCACATCATATACCAAGCATTCATGTACATTTAAATCAGCTAAATTGGAAAGAATAAATAGTTTACAAAGTAAAAAGTACATGAACTCTTGCTGGTCTCCAAGGCATCAGTTTTCCGCAGAATCGGGGCTTCTAATTAAAAACACATTTAAGGACCCCGGCTATGCTTTATTCAGCTCCAGCAATGATGTTCCGCAACATAAAGGGATTTCTGCAACTTCTGCGATTCTCTTCCTAATAACGCAACTATCTGAAATTTACAGAAATCTTTTAATCATTTCCAGGCTTCTCACCTGCCAAGCGGATACATAACACCTCCAGGCTGCCATCTTACACCGCCTATTCTCCTTCTCGCGAAAAGAGATGCCAATCACGTGTAAAGGCTCCTCCTCCGGAGCCACGGGAGGCGAAGGGCCGGCGACTTAGCTTTGGGCCTTCCTAAGCTTTCACTTTCCGGTTCTTTGAAGTCACGTGAGCAGAAAAGGGCGGGGCAACCCCGCACCTTTTCTATTTTTCCTGGCGGGTCGGATGAGCAGTTTTGGTTTTTGCAGATTTGCCGCGTTGGGCACGGGCTGTTGCAGTTGGGGCGGCGGCGATCCCGCCCCTCAGCCGAGGAAAGTGTCGCGACTAGCGTAGGGCATCGCTGGTTGATTGACATGGAGGATTCGGCTGCGGCAGTGCTGAAGCGGGCGGTGGAACTGGATTCGGCTTCGCGTTTTCAGGAGTCGCTGATTTGCTACCAGGAAGGGATCGATCTCCTCCTTAATGTGCTGAAAGGTGAGTTTCGCATTCCCACCCCTGAAGCAGGAGGTGAACTGGCTTGTACGGTGCCACATTTCGCCGCTCTCATTAAATCGGAAAAAGAATTTTGCTTGCCTTGTGCATAGCAAGAGATGGATGCATATGGACGCGAAATCCTAATTGTAAGAGATCCTTATCACTGAATGAAGAAGACCTGCATTTGATCTGTTCACCTTGCTTAGTATTTAAAATTTTGCAGGATTTAATGCAAAAAGTGTACTTTCACCAGAACTGGGCTTGCTCAAAATATTTTTTGTCCTGTATTTGTTTAGGAACCTCTAATTCGATAGATGGTCCACTCCCTGCACCCTGTTTAAGTCATTTGGATTGTAAATTTGCAATATGCTTGTGCTGGGATTGATCCCTTTCCTGATTCTGGTTTCATTAGAATATTTCTGTGTTATTTTGACATGCCTCTGAGTCTTTGATATGTCTGCTCCCATAGTTGTAAATTTTGTAAAGTATAATGAGAAATAGCCTGAAGCGTAATCATTAACTCAAATAAATTCAGGTGGTGTCATTTTTAAGCAGAAATTACTGTATGGTCATGGTCATATAAGATCTCAAAACACATATTCATATCTCTTATGACCATTCATTTAACTATTTTTAAATGAATGGTCATATGTGAATGACCCCTGAAAAGTTTTCGTGGCCTTGGAAAAAGTGACTTACGACCTGTACTTCCACTTGTGGTGACCATCATATTGCAAATCAGGCACTTGCATTTATGGCCAGTTGCAGCTTCCTGTTGGTCACATTATCGTAATTTGCAACTTTTTTTGCCAATGCCAAAAGGCATTGAAGCTGCATTTGCTTGATATTTGTTGTAGAATCATATCCCACTCAACTTACGACTACAATGACTTACAATGGAAATTTTGGTCCCTATTGTGGTCATAAGTCGAGGACTAACTGTGCTTTCAAATGCCCTGAAAAAAATGGGTGGGCAGTTGAAAGTGCAGGTATCCTTTTTCAATTTCTTTCATATCTTCTGTTTGCAGCTACAAAAGATGAGAAGAAAAAGGCTTATTACAGAAACAAAATATCAGATTACATGAACAGAGCGGAAGTAATAAAAAAATATGTTGTGAAGGAAAAAGAAGGTACAAAGTTATACTGGAAGATCTTTTTAATTCAACCATAACTGTAATGAGGTAGGATGCTTAGTGAAAGATTGTTCTTGTGCTTAGATGGGAAATGCCACAAACAAATAAAAATCGAAGAGAATAGCAAAGGATTCAGCTATGAAAAACTGTTCCAAGAGTATCTAAATGAAACTGTTACAGAGGTTTGGGTTGAGGATCCTTACATTCGCCAAACCCATCAGGTGAGATAGCGATGCTGCATTTAATCAAGACATTTTGCCTTTTTCCATCTGAAAAATTAATCTTGTTTAATTTTCTATAGTTGTACAACTTCTTAAGATTTTGTGAAATGCTCGTTAAAGGACCATGCAGAATGAAAACTATACACCTTCTTACATCTCATGAAGAAGTAAGTATTTACGACTGCAATTATATTACAAAATTTAATAAGAATTAATTTATTTATTTAGGATTGCATGAATGTCCTCTTACTTAGTAATTTGCTGAATGGAAGCATGGTGTAATCACCATGATTAGAATACAGAAAATAATTTTTATTCTGTAAATAATCTATTTCTATCACATTTTGGGTCAGAAAAGCAATTGATTGAAAAATCATTTTGTGGGTGAAAAAGATCGCTATTACTTGCATTAAAATTAAATACGTCTTGTATTAATAGTTTTGCTTTGGGGGAAGAATAGTTAAAAAAGTAGCTAAATGTAGGTATTTTTACAGTAAGATAATATCAATTTTAAATTGATAATTTAAAAAAATGGAAGATATTGAATCTAATTACTATTTTTGACTAAGTATTTTAAATGTTTCTTGTAGCAGTTCCTCAAAGTTTCTTTCCAATATCTACAGGAAATGTCAAGAATTTTACTAAGTACCTTTTGCATACAAGTTTATGCCCTACTGCTAAGATACAGTTTTGCTACCCTTTCTATCGTATTAGTGCTTTACAAATCACAAATTTATTTTGAAAATCTGTATTGTATTGTAGGAGATGTCAGGAATCAGAGAGAGGGAATCTTCCTCTGACTTTTCCACCAGCCTCCTTTTTATGTATGGCTTCTGTATCATAGAATCAGGGTTCTCTTACAAATCATCTATCATTTAACCAGAAAAATAATTGCTACAGGTTTCTCTTCATTAGATAATTTGTAAGTTTGGTTGAAAACATGTTAAGGTGACCCACATTAATGTAATTAAAAATAGTAATGTTTTTTCAGAGAATTCTGAATTGACAAGGTTTCAATTGTCTATTCAAGTTTAAATTATACAATGTCTTAACAGGGTCATGGAAAGAGTCAACAGATGGGTTCCTTCGAAGAAATACAACAGTCTCTAAGAGATTTCGGCATTACACTGGATATATCGTACTCTTCTTCAATACATGATCGAGAGATTAGGTTGGTGATATGTAAAATTACTGTATAGTAAATAAAAATATGTACTAAATTTTAGTTAATATTGTGCTTTCTAAAATATGGAGAGACAGTAAATGTCTAGGCATCAGGACATTCATAAACATTTCCATCATTTCTTACTGTTAATTGAAAGAATCTACACAAAACATAATGAGCTTAAAAACAAAGCATGAATCCTTAACTTCAACTTTATTTACAAGAATGCCCCAACCCATTTTGAAATACTGGGGCATCCTGGGGGTTGACAGTTAAAAAACTGCAGGAGTTTGTTTTCTTGTAGGTAATAGGATTTGAACAGTAAATAGAGTACTTTATCTTTTTGCTGCCATCTACTGACTGCAGAGTTTTACAGTCCTCATGTATTTTGGTCCTAACCATGTAGTTTGTAAAGGTAGAAGAAGCCTTTCATGGGCAGTACCATACTTTCCGAAGTATAAGACGCACCTTCTCCCCCCAAAAGAGGTGGAAATGTTGGTGTGTCTTATACACCGAATACAGCCATTTTTGGCCTCCTGAAACCTTGTCCCATTTTTGCCAAAAACAGGCCCGTTTTTGGCTTCCCAAACCCCCACAAGTCGCGTTTTTGCCCTCCCTGGCCCCCAGGAGCACTCTTCAAGCCTCCCAAACCTTCTGCACATCCTGTTTTTCACAAAAATGGAATGCACAGACGGTTTGAGAGGCCTGCAGAATGCTCCTGGGAGGCGGGGAGGGCAACCCCCCCTTTTTTTCTCATTTACCTCTTTGAAATCTTGGTGCTCTGGTGCGAAAAATATAGTCCGAAAAATATGATAATTCTGTGAGAGTACCTATGACATGCTCATAAAATTCCAAATGGATTTATAGATTTAAAATGTACCGTATATACTCGAATATAAGCCGATCTGAGTATAAGCCGAGGTCCCCAATTTTACCCCAAAAAACTGGGGTAAACTGGGGACTCGAAATGAGGCAGCTACCAGTCAGGGAAAGCCTCCCTCCCTCAGCCGAGAAGGCTGGCGGCTCCCCCGCCCCGCCCTCTCACTGCACCGGCAGGGCTTCCCCGCGCTAATGCAAAAGCCCGCCAAGTTTGCACCATCCGGTATAATGTGAAAAAAAGAAGAAAAAAAAAAACTCGAGTATAAGCCGTATATACTGAATATAAGCCGATCTGAGTATAAGCGAGGGCGTTTTCAGCACAAAAAACGTGCTGAAAAACTCGGCTTATACTCGAGTATATACGGTATGTCTGCCCTTAAACAAATTTGTGATTGTAGTGTCTAATATGTGATTCCTAAAGGTTTTCAGATCTATCAAAACAACAGATTGAAAGTGACAGTTATCAGGATACTGCTTTAATAATATTTGGCAATCAGTGTTCATGTGAAAAAATATTTTTCTCTCTCAATATATATTTATGTACCTGTATGAAAAATATCTGGGCCTAGGATAGGCCAGATTTCCAAACTGAAATCTACAGTCTTATTAATTCTAAAAGGCAATTAAAATATCTTTTAAATACACATATTTTTCCTGAATTATCTGCAAACATACTTTTGCCACTTTTATATTTTTGAATATTATGTTTCTATATTCTTTTATTTAAAAGATTCAACAATGGATGGATGTTTAAAATCGGAAGAGGCCTTGATTATTTTAAAAAACCACAGGTAAGGGATTTTTTTTTTCTTTTTTCTAACAGCGTTCCTGAATTTTTTGCTAAGAAAAAAAAACTTTTCATAGGGTCGTTTTTACCTTGGATATTGTGATTTTGATTTGAGACCTTGTCATGAAACTACTGTGGACATCTTTCACAATAACTACACAAAGAAGACATGATTCCTTCTGAAACCACTCCTGTTTTCTAGGTAAAATTCTTGTCAAGATGTATATTTAATATGCTTTTTTATAAAATAAATTGTTGTTTAAGCAAAAAGATATGTTTATCTCAAGCTTTCCTTAAAAGAGGCTTCAATGGTTAAATTTTGCTTAAAGGAAAATCAGTATTCTTACCTTAATTAACATCAGGTAAAAATATTGGAAGAATATTTAAATTAAAACAAACTACTGAATATATTTTAAAAATGCAATGACTGGAGTCACTACTTCAAACAAATAAATGAAATAAACCTAGATACAGATACAGGTTCATTCCAAGTTATGACAGCACTGAACAAATGGTTTCCTCATAGTTTAGCTGTTGCAGTGTCCCCAGAGTCATGACTGCCATTTGGGTACTTACCTGATGCCCTGCTTGGGATTATGTTGTCTCCTGTGGTCATGTGATTGTGATTTCCAATGTTCCCTGCCAACTTCCCACAAAGTCAGTGGGAAAGCTGGCTGGAAGTTGTGGTCATGTGAGCTGCTTGTTTAATGATCATTTAATGCAGCCCTGCAAAACTGCTGTCCTACTTTATGGCTGCAATACTTAGCAACAGCAATTCCAGCCAATTGCTGTCATAAGCTAAGGACTTTTGAATTTAGCAGTCTAAAAACAGAGCTATAATCTTTTCAAGTTATATGAAGCTATTGTATATAGAAAAAAAACGGTGCCTGCCAAATTCGTTGAATATTCGAAGGTGCTGAATGGAGAGGATTTTTGGACAGTTACACAGCTGTCACTTAGGTCATATAGCATGCTGATGTATTTTGAACAATGGAATCCAACTTTTTCTTTCTTTCTTCTGCAAACTCCTACAAAAACCATGCCACTACCAAACACACATATGTTCAGACAGCATGGAAGAAAATTATGCCATGGCCAGCCAGCTGAGCTATGTATTTGCTGAGAGCTTAATAGCGAACCACATCCTCTGAACTTTCAAAATATTGTACATGCTTGCAATTTACAGCTCATATTTCATCTATGGGCTCTTTAAAGAACCTTTCTAGTCCTGATGTGCCATTCCTAAAACCTGCTTTGTAACATGTCTGTTCTTATAATTAGTTTTTTTCTCTCCTCAGAATCTACCCCCGTTTTTACTCCAATAAAATTATTAGGTGATACTGAAATTTTGGAATAAAATAACTGATCAATCTAAACATCTGATCCAGTATGTCATGGAAATTTTAAACAATTTTATTACTTGAATTCTTGTCCTTTTGAATGTACTGGATATAGGTTTTTTTTAATAATATTGTATTATTAAAGTTATAATTTGTATACCTTTTAGTTTTTTAGTTTTATGTCAATAAATTTGGATTAATCAAAAGTAAGAATATAAAACTTTTGGAATAAAGTCTTGTTTTTAAAAATGTACTTTCACCTCAATACAGATCTTCTGTTCTTACTAGAATGGTGAAGTAAGAACTGGTGAAAATTAATTTAAAGGAAAAGAAGCCAAAGAACCTTTCACAAGGTTGCTAACATGTTATTTATTCATTAGATTTATTTGCCGTTTATTTCACCTTGAATCGACTCTGGCAGCACAGAAGAGTCAACTCTTATCCAGCACAGAAGACGGGGAGAACAAATATCTTTTACATTTTGTTGATTATAACAGGAGTCATTGTCAATTCAAATGCAGCATAAGTTACTGGAACAGTAATATATTGAATTTGAAAATGGCTATTAGTTATAGCTTTCGCTCCACCTTTTTGCTTATCCAAGTGTATTATTATTATAATTGCAATCTTGGTTGCAACTCTATAGTAAGTTACTTCAAGTTCCATTAAACTCAGTGGAGTTCACATTTGAGAAGATAGATAAGGACTGTAATATCAGTTAAATACCTCCTTTAAAAAAGGAAATTTATATTCAAGTGTTACTTTGTTCAGTAGTTATTATGTAACATTAAATTTACATTCACTAAACTCTTCTAAAATAATATACGTCAATCTTGTATTAGCAAATTACTAATTTGATATCCAAGAATCCAGATCATCACATAAGTTACATTAATGTTATAATTTTCTCACATAAGATATGCAATTTGCTGTGTAATGTAGAATCTGCCCAAATTCTCAGCAAAGCAGTTGCCACAGCAGTGTTTTCATTTGGGCAAAACTTGTTGCCAATCAGGCTGTTCCCAAGTTCAACGCACACATCCAGTGGCAGCCAGTTCTGAGGGACATCTATTTGGCAAGTTTCAATGTTACCATTCTTTATATCCATACTTACCTGAATTTCAGCATCCTCATGTCCTATGTTAAAGGATGTGCTGATTTTGAACTTTGGTGTTTTTCCATATAGCCAATTCCAGGCTTTTAGTTCTATGGCTTTATTGTTAATTCCAGGGAATTCTGTTTCATTGGCTGGATTTATGACATGGATATGGTTTTCAATGTGATGATGTGAAGCATATTCCGCAGCAATGGCTTCCGTAAGCATTTCACAAGTTAATGTGGGATCTTCTTCATAGAGATTTCTCACTAATGCAGGCACACTTGGTGTGGCATTACTTTGGATTCCACTGTTAGTAGTCTTTAACACAGATGTTAAAACCAATTTATCAGTACTGCACAACAAAGTGCAGTGGTGATAAGCAGCTGTTCTTCCTAATTTTGCAGCAGTTCCTGAAATTTTAAAGATTTTGTTTAACAAGAGATCATATCTCTCAGTAGCCTGAACATCTAGTTGGGGTCGCAGGGACTTCAAAGCTTTAACAACGAGTTTTAAATTCTCAATTCTTTCGTATTTTTTCCTGTCGGTGAAGAAAGTCAGATTAATGTTGCCTTTGTCGTGGTAAACTGCACCTCCTCCACTTCTTCTTCGAGCAAGCTTTATACCCTTCTGCCTTATGACTCCAAGGTTACATTCCTGCCAGGGATTCTGATGCCGACCAATCACTACAGCAGAGGAATTTCTCCAAAGGAGAAGAACATGTCTATTCTCTAAATCCATGTTATCATGGATCCAATCCTCTAATGCTAAATTCTGGTAAACATCCTGAGACACAGACTGTAGGATAAGCCCTCTTTCCTTTTTAGTTTTGAAGCCAGCAGCTGGAACTTTGAGGACACAATATAATGGGAAACATTTCTTCCATGAGAACTGGATTATCATGTTTTAAGGAAATAAAATAATCAAGCATCAAAAGCAATGGAAGTTTTGGCACCATTCAGAATCTTTCAAACCATCGGTTCAATATGATGAGCTTTTTTCTTTTCAGAAGCATTGAAAGCAGTTTTAGATTATTTTAATAAAATATTGCTCCTTTTTAGTAGGTAGCTGCAACCTTTAAATCAGTGAATTTGTAAGATACTTCTTGTTCAATCAGTTGCCAATAGCCTATTGAAAAAAATATTTATTGAAGTTATGTCTGACACGTCTCAGCAATACATACACAAATATCTTCCCACATCCTCAGTAGGATTAAAATATTAAAACATCTGCGACAGGATGAACAACAAAAATAAACTAAATTAAATCACAAATGATTGATATCTGGTATAACAATAAAAAAATAGAAAAGTAAAACAGTAAATGACACAATAGGTAAGCAGCATTGAAACATTTGAAAAAGCTCAGGTTTTAGTTTATTGTTTTATTTATAATATTTTTATGGCCATGTATCTGAAAGGCTCAACAACAAATCCATGAAAATAAAGACTAAAATCTGATGCCTCATTTATCCTCCAGTACACCTTAAGAACTTTCTGAAACTCACCCAGGAGGCTAGTTTGATCTTCAGAGGAAGATCATTCCCCAACAATGACGTTACCGCTAAGAAGCAGTGCCTTCCAGCTTCAGTTCTCACCTTTCAAAAGTGTGAGACCCCAGGAGTTTCTCTTTAGCATATCAGGCTCCTACAGGCAGTCCTGATAGTGTCACGTTAATATCTTTAAAGTTACTAATGCAGCTGCTTTGGGGATGATAAAGCAAACTATGAGCCTATTTTCTGGCAGTTAAGGTTCCTCATTCAAATCTGGAGATAATTATGTCTGCCAAACAACTAAAGGTACTAACAAGGTGTACACAGAAACACCCGAGGATACGTTGAGATACGCTGCAACCTAATGCATTCTTAAGGGAACTCCGAATAGAAAATGTTGCTTCCCTAATCCGCTCCATTTTTTAAAAAGTCCCATAATCCACAGTGTATGAAAACATTGAGCAAAGATAATGGGTACTGTAGTACAAATACGTTGACGGACAGTTGTGGGGGGTGGTAGGGGAAAGGCTTCTTCAAACAAGCCGAAAAGCAGGAATAAATTGATCGCAACAGTATTCAGCGGAAAACTCTTGGCCACTAATCTTATACAAACATCTAAAAGCGCCTTTCCCCCATATACAGGACTGCTGCGCCAGGGCACGATAGAGCGCAGTTTAGGCACCAGAGAAAGCGGGGCTGCAGACCTACGAAGGATATACTTGCATGCGGCAAGGTTTGCCAGACACCCCCATTGTTTTTCGGAGAACAGAAGGGCAAACGAAATATTTACCAGCTTCTCTAGACGGGTCTTTAATCTATTGCAATTGCTGGAATTTTTTGTCCTCGTTGGAACGCGAGCGCGAGATTCAGAGTCAAGACGGCTGGCTTCAACTAAGAAAAGGATCCGCGCATTTTTACGTAGAGACAAAGTTATACAGAACCGCTCATCCCATTGTTCGGACTCAAGACATCCCGTTTGCTTAAGACTCTCTCCCCATTCTTGTTTGGCGGAAGGGAGAACGAACCCTGAAATGGGATTGCTGTGCTGCGGAGAGGAGTGAAACTGATTTAGAGCGAGCAAAACAACAGCTTTTTAAAGATCAGTCTTGAAGAGGGTACGATTATTTCTACCCTTTGCAAACCGAAAGGGGGGCCTGTAGATTGACGGGCTACGTAGTACTTTACAAAGCTATATAGCAGATTTCTGTCATTTCTCTCGGTAATCCACTGTTCCAAGATATTAAAGGAACTCGCAAGTCGATGAGCAGTGTTACTCTACCTTGTATTTTTCTCAGTTAGTGTGCTTTAAGAAGCACTTCCGTGTTTGGAGTTACTCTTGTCAAAGCCCTTCCGCTTGGGGATAAAATTAGAAAGTGCGTTGATTTTCTTTCTCTTTCTCCCATGTATTATGCTCAGGTGGTTTGAACTGGGGTTGTAATTGCAGAAACTTGCTTTCTCTTTTTAAATTGATTATAACACAAATTGCAAAAAAATAATAATTTTAAAAGTAAATTCTCAATTTTATAAAACCGTTCATAAGTAAATACAACCATGGGTAGCAGGACTAACTCAGTTAAATATGTAGATATGCCCCCTCCCCCTTTAATCGTGTCCGATTCTCGGAGACTGCCTGGACAAGCCCTTGCAGTTTTCTTGGCAAGATTTTTTCCAGAAATGGTTTCTCATGGGGCCGGAATAGCTCAGGCTGTTAAGAAGCCTGTTATTAGAACACAGTAGCCTGCAATTACTGCAGGTTCAAGTCCGGCCCAAGGTTGACTCAGCCTTCCATCCTTTATAAGGTAGGTAAAATGAGGACCCAGATTGTTGGGGGGGCAATAAGTTGACTTTGTAAAAAAATATACAAATACAATGAGACTATTGCCTTATACACTGTAAGCTGCCCTGAGTCTTTGGAGAAGGGCAGGATATAAATGTAAACAAAAAATAAAAAATAAAAAAAATTGCCTTTCCTAGGGCTGAAAAAATATCCAGCCCAAGGTTTGTGCCTAAAGTGGAACTAGATTTCAGTCTCCCAGTTTCTAGCTTGATGACTTAACTGCTACACTAAATTAACTCTAATATATGATTTTACTTTATGACTAAACGTATTTTGAATGTAAGCTCCATACTCCTGGTAATACTGCTTAAAAGTTATAGCCCCATTGGCATCAACAGGATTTGGAAATGCAGACTAACAGAGTTGGAAAAGATCTTGGAGCTCCTAGTTTAATCCCTTGCTTAAGCAGGAAACCCTATACCATTTCAGGCAGATGCTTATCCAATCTCTTCTTAAAAACCTCCAGTGTTGGAGCACTCACAACTTCTGGAGGCAAGAACTAATTCTTCCTTAGTTCTGGGTTGCTTCTCTCCATGATTAGTTTCCATCCATTGCTTCTTGTCCTGCCTTCAGTTGTTTTTGAGAATAGGTTGACACCCTATTCTTTGTGGTAGCCCCTTAGATATTGGAACACTGCTATCATTTCACATATCACTCAAGAATGACATTATACCCTAAATGGCCAATATATTTGTAGCAATGAAGTGAAGTAAAGAACAATATATGTCTTGCTCACACAATGAATACACCCATGAAAACATAAAATGACCCTGCAGATTTCAAGAAAGGCAGACAATAATAAGGTTGGTTAGTTAAATAAAGATGTATAATGGAGATATCAAAATACGAGATTTACTTTTCTTGTATTGACATGCCAGAATGGACATGTCAATACTCCATTATGGGGAGCCCGGACAGTGAACTAAAAGAACTAAAGATAGAGCTGGAATCAAAATATGTTCTATTCTTTTATTTTTACATTAAAAAATTTAATATTTTTTACTAATCTTGGTACTTCAATTGTAGTAGGATATAAATGTAATAAATACAAAGGGAGTCAAAACTATTTGAGTTAGTCCACTTTGTTAGCAGATACGAAATAACACCACTTTGTTAATGGAAAGTAACAAAGATAGAAGAATTCATTAGCAAAGCTATATAGAAAGTAAAACTCAGATTAATGCAAAATATTGAGACAAAAGTACAGTAATAGTAATCAAAATGCTTAGTTTTATTGGACTGAAATAATTACAATAAAATAACAATAAAATTAAACTTGTATACTGCTCGATTCCCAACAAATCTGAGCAGCTCATGACAATCAGAGAAATTGCAGTGAATCAATAAAATATAGAAGTCTGATAAGTCGGATGGAATGTTAAAAAAATAAATTAATTCAAACAAATAAGTAATTTCAATTTTAGAAAAGATAGAATAGAAAGGATATTTCTATGACAACAAAGATCAGAAAGGCAAAAGCAATGATTTTGAGTATTGTGAATGAATAAAAATGGACAACACTGTTATTAATTTTGAGATATTAAAAGTATCATATAGTTATCAGAAGTTTGAAACAAGTTGATGACATCTATGTTGGGTTGGAGGACTGAATAAATACCCACTAAATTTGATTATCTGCACTTAAAAATAATAACATTTAGACTGATATATAATAAACTTGGTGTTTGGGAAGATCCATGGACGAAAGGGAGAACAACTCAAGCTTGGGAAACTGTAAACAATATGATTATAAAAGCCCAATATGACTGAAAAAGAAAAATAAGAAATCTAATAAGAAAACAGAATGACTGCACAAAGAACTTTCTAATAAACTGAAAGACAAAAAGGATAAGTACAAAAAATGGAATGAGGGACACATAACTAAAGCAGAATACTAGCATATAGCCCAAATCTGCAAAGATGAAGTTAGAAAAACTAAGGCTCAGAATGAACTAAGACTTACAACAAATGTCAAAAATAATTTTTAAAAAGTTTCAACAGGTTTAAAGAAAAGTCAAGGAAACTATTAGTTCACTAATGGGAAAAGATGGCAAGGAAGTGATAAGCAGCAAAGAGAAATTACAGCAGCTTAATTCATTCTTTGCATCTTTTCATGCAAAAAGAAAAAAATAGCCCAACCTACCAAAACAAAACATAAAAGACAGATTAGGAATACAAATTAAAATAGGCAAGAAAATAGTAAGAGAACATCTGTCCACTCTAGACAAATTCAAATCACCAGGACCAGATGGATTGCATTCCAGAGTTCTGAAGGAATTGGCAGACATGATCTCGAAACTATTGAACCATATCTTTCAAAGATCCTGGACCACTGTGGAACTACCAGAAGACTGAAAAAGAGCTGATGTGGTTCCCATTTTAAAAAAACAAAGGGTGGGGGAGGGGAGGAAACAGATTCAGGAAACTACCGTACTAATCAGCTTGAAACCAATTCTTGGGAAGAACCAGGAAAAGATAATCAAGCAACAGATTTGCGAACAGCTAGAAGCAAGCAAAGTTACAACCAGAAGCCAATATAGGTTTATCAAAACAGATTATGCCAAACAATTCTTATTTCATTCTTTGAAAAAGTGACTAAATTAGTGGACCAATGAAATGCTGTGGACATAGTATAGTGGGTTTCAGTAAGGCATTTGACAAAGTAGACAGACCACAACCTACTTCTTGGTAAGTTAGAAAAATGTAAAAAATTCAGATGGATTTGTAACTGCCTGACAAACCACACTCAATGTGTCCTTAATGAAACTATACCTACATGGAAGGAAGGAAGAACTCGGGTATTCCAAAGTTCTGTCTTAGGCCCAGTACTCTTCAATATCTTCATAAATGATTTAGATGAGGGAAAAGAATGGGCATTCATCAAATTTGCAGACACCAAGCTGGCAGGAATAGCCAATACCCCAGAAGATAGGCTCAAGATCCAGAAGGATCTTGTAGTTTTGAACACTGGGCCCTATCTCACAAAATGAAATTCAATGAAGAGAAAAGTTTTTATACTTTGGCAAGAAAAAACAAATGTAGATACAGAATAGGTATCCACAGAATAGGTGAAACCTGGCCCAATAGTATTAATTGTGAGAGGGATCTTGGGGTCCTAGTGGACAATTACTTAAATATGAGCCAGCAGTTTACTGCAGCTGCCAAAACAATTCTAGGCTGCAGTAATAGAGGGATAGAATCAAGATCACATGAAATGTTCGTATTGCTTTATAATGCCTTGTTAAGACCACATTTGGAATACTGCATCCAAGTGATACTTTTGGCCACCACAATATAAAAAAGATGTTGAGACTCTGGCATGAGTGCAGAAAAGAGCAACAAATATGATGGGGTGGAGACTAAAATATATGAAGAACAGTTTCAGGAATTGAGTATATCTAGTAAAAAGAAGTGACATGATAGCAATGTTCCAATATTTGAGGGACTGCCACAAAGAAGAGGGAATCAACTTATACTGGAGATCTTCTAGTCCAATCGCCTGCTCAAGCAGGAGACCCCACAACTTCTGACAGCAAGCCAAAGTACCAGAAAGCAAGACAATGGATGGAAACTAAGGACATAACTAACCTAGAATTAAGAAGTAATTTCCTGACAGTAAGAACTATTAACCAGTGGAATGCTTGCTGTCAGAAGCTCCATCAATGGAGGTTTTTAAGAAGAGATTGGACAGCCATTTGTCTGAAATAGTAGGGTCTCGTGCTTGAGCAGATGACTGGACTAGAATTGAACTAGAAGACCTTCAAGATCCCTTCCAACGCTATTATTCTCAAGTTCTGTAAGTACATGACTTAAGGAATCTTCAGTTATGGTATGATAACACTTTCAACATAATGATGGCATAAGATAGGTATATCTAAGAAACAGAATATGAAAAATCCCTCAAGATCTGATCTAAGTTCTACAATTCCGATTAACTTCTTCCCTTCCAGCATCAAGGAGGAAAGGAGGTAGCAATTAAGAAAATTATGTTAAATTATTGCTATTGGAGATAATTTTTACAAAATAATGGACAGATCTAGAATCATACAGTATATTCAATCAAGTATTTTTAGTGTTCGTGACATATTGTCACAAACAATATGCCCAAGCAACAAACATCATGAAGAATATGTCCAAGCAACATCATGAATAAATCCTGTCCTGTATGGAAGTTCCAATTATTCATAAATAAATGGTAAAATATAAATATTTTATTTTAACAAAGATATTTATCTAACAAAATCATTAAATATAACATGAATAGTGAAAGTGATGAATTGCTACATTGGAATTAGCTCTTTAAATTTTTTACAAATTTACAATTCGAATAGTATAAAGTTCATGTTTTGGCAGAACCATTTTAAAAAACATCAATAAACATCAGTTACTGCCAAGCCATTACTTTTTTAACTATGGTCTGAGAACCCATAATATTGTTACAACAATCTTCTGAATTAACACTTTCATTATTTTGCATCTCATCTAGTAGCTTTCTCCCTGTAATTTGGAAAAAGTCAGTTATAGGCACAAGCTTGATTTCCTCTGTGTGTTGAAATAAATGTTCATTTGAAGTTCCAGTACTTGCATCATTCTTTATTATAAATACCGGAGTGTTAGTTTTACTGCAACACTTGCCCATTATGAAATTACAGTGAAACAGCTAAAACTAATCCAAATTTCCTGAAATTCAATGTCAATGAGGATGTTCTTCAGTAAGGCTGTTATATAAACCCTATATAGGAAAAAATGTATATATCAGAATAATTAAAGGAATTCCAAAATATTTCATTCCAATTAATATTTGGGCAATAGAAAAAAATTAAAACGTCTCTTTTCTTTTAAAATAAAAATACATTAATTCTGCTCTAAGTATCACCCAGCATAATTTATTTTCTGAGAACATTTATGCATTATGGGATATAAAAATCTCTTCTTTCCAGCAGATCTCACTACATCAGTACTTCTTTCTTCGACTTGTTTACTGAGATTAGTGAACTAAAAAATGTTCCTCTCCTAACAAGCCAAATTATGGTTTACTAATATCAGAATAAGTTTTGGGTTTGTATACTTGTCTTCCCTGGTACAACAACAAAGAAATTGGAAGATTCTGCTTCAGATTAACTATAAATGAATACATTATCAACAAATTAAAATGTCTAATTTCACCTTTGGTTATCTATACTTGGAGAACATGAAAAAAGCATAAGTTTGCACACATTTCAAATTTACTGGTGCCTTTTATGTTTAAACATATGTACAGGTATAAATCAGCTCAGAAACCATGGCTTGATTACGGATAGAAATAGGCATTTGATGATCTATATTACATAAACAGAATTTGCTAAATGTTGATCAATGCACATAGCAAGCTATTCAAGAGATTCTACTCGCTGAATTTAACCATGTAAAACATATAATTTCATATAATTACACATTTATCATATAAAATGATTAGTAATAATAGTTTAACATAAATTTAATGTACAAATCTAATATATAATACAAATTAGAGTCTGAGTGTTTTTGCCAAAGCACACTGCTAACCAAGGCATTATTTGAATGGATTTCGTATGATACTAAAAGATGAAATGTATAATAGGGAAAGATGCAAAAGTTACAAGTAGAAAGTTAGCGTCTAACTAACATAAACACACAAACATAAACAGAATATCGCAGTTTGAAGCAATGAAATTGCAATTAAAATATGATTGGAAGCAGTGTTATGATTACCAAATGGATATTATTTTGAATTTGCATATTTATACATGGAAAAAAACGATCCCATATTGTTACATAGATGGCATCTAATTGCTTTTCTCTTTTCATCTATAAGTATTCTTAAAAAGTAGTGCTCATTACAAACCTGTGATAAGCATCCTGAAACTGCTAGCAAATGCTGCCCCTCCTTCATTTCCATTTTATTTTTGAAGGGATTGATGCCAGTAACACAGTTCCCAATGAACTTAAGTTTCTTCTGGGTAGATTTCTATTGGCTGGTGGTTTGCCAAGCAATCTCCTGGTTACAAATTCCCTCTGCTAAAACATACTTTAAAGTAAGCCTAGCTCCCTCCCATCCTCCCTTCAACCAACTATGGAGAATCCTCTAATTCAAAGCAGCACTCCATATTTTTTAGCAAATCGAAGTAAATGTCTTATTTGGAACATTCCCAAATGTTGCCATGTCAGTTACAATTACTCAATATTAGCAAGTCATTCCTTTTTCTAAGAATGGGAACATCCATTTCAACACCCATTGGTTTTTAGGCAGGTGTGTTGACATTTTTATCCATTACCATTTTTGTGCCTACTTCTGCAAATTGTCTTTGGGCCACTCTCCTCCTTCTACCTAACGTTGTTGTTGTTGTGGGGAAAATAGGAGGAGCATTGGTTCGGTTCGCCCGCCTTTAGCCATCCTAGTTATTGCCATAAATCGTTCTTAGTTTTCTCTTTCCCTAGTACTCGGCGTATTTTCAAATGACCATCACGGTCCTTGATAACTTCGTAATCATAATCATAAGTTTAAAATAAATCCTAGGTTCTTGGGAAGAACTCGATGCCCGTGAAGGCCAACCCTAACTAAAGAACGGGCACCTGCGCTGCATATTGTTGTGTATATGATAATAATCATAATAACTGATCTCTGCCGCCAGGACCTTCCACCCATCCAAGGCTGTTAACAGTTGACCAAGGAATGCGCATCCGACTGGGCGCTCAATGGAATTTTGGGGATCGCCCGCTCGCCAGTTCCCGACGTTGTCGCGAGGTGTTTAAAGCACGAGCGGCGGTTGGAGCGGCGGAAGCGCGCCGCGCGTGCGCCCATGAAAGGGCGGGGTGAGGTCAAAAGCGGAGCATTACTCGGCCGGCTGAGTGTAACAGGTATCGGAAGCGTAAAGGGCGGGGGGGGGTTACCAGGAGACGCCGAGGGGCGGAGAGGAGACATTATTGTGGCAAACCGATAGGGGGCAGCGCGTCAGGGGAAGCAGGCGGCGTCCCTAGGAGAAGCCCCGTCGGGGCCGAGGCCCTTAGTGCGTGCCTGCTTTACCTGCCTACTTGCTTCTCTGGGGAGGTGGGGGAGAGAAGGAACTCCCAGCTGGCTGCACCTGCCAAACAGTTACGGGGCGGGTAGGCGCAGAGAATCGGTCTGGTTGCTCATTGGCCTGTCTGGCTTGAGAGGGAAAAGGAGGCGAGGTAGCGGGTAAAACCGAGAAGGGAGTTGAGGAACCCGGGAAGGAGAGAAGGAATAAGAAAAGGCAGGCAGTAAGCTTCCTGGCGCTCACAACTTAGCTGCCGTCATGACCTCTAGGAAATGCCCTGGGCGCAGGAGGAAAAAACCAGAATTTCTCGCAAAGGTACAGAGAGTCCGTAGGGTATAAAGATAAGGAAGGCAGCCTTCTGGCAGAGATATTTAGCAACTTGGGGGTTAATTGCACAGAGTGAGAGGGAGTCGAGAGAAAAAACTCTTCTGAAATGGGGGTTTCAGGTAATTGTATGAAGGTTGAGGAGAGATGTGATCATCATTCCCAGTTTCTGTTAACCTTCCAAGAGGAAAGTTACAAATAAACAAATTTAGATTATATTTTTTAGAAAAAAAAAGAAAGGCTGGAAATTCATGTTGCAAACCTAACAATTCTCTCAATTTGGCCTTCTTGCCTGAATACTTCATTGTTCTTTTGTTTAAAAAAAACTATCGGCAATCCATTGTTACAGTTCAGGTATAGATTTCTCCTGTTATGGTATGATCATTATTTTTCCTGCTTCAGTGTTTGATAAATCCATCATAGATTCCAAATCCTGGTGATATAGCCAAGAACACATGCACTTTTAAAACTGCAATTAATTTGGAAAGGATTTTTTTTTCCTAAAGTCCTTGGCATATGTGGGAAATATCTCAGCTTTTTGATGCATACAGCCACCCATTTCACTATGGTGATTCTGAGCAGCTGACAACACAAGCAACAACAAAAAGTAGAATACATGACCAGTCCACTTGGGTCACTATTAGATTCATTATTTAAAAGTTACATTAATATTTCCTTCTGAGAGTCCTCATAAGCAGTTAAATCACATTTCCTTGTGTAGTTCATTTCTATTATTGTTTTTAAAAAAACTTCCTAGGAAGATAAGTTTTCCCATGTATCCTATTCACCTGTCCCCAATCCATATCTTGGTTTCATTTGACATTTAAGAAAGTAGGGGAGCTGAGGGGCAGAATTGTTAGCTCATGGAACTTGTTAACCAAAATATCATGTGTCTTATTCTTTAGTGGTTGACTGGATTATACTGCTATTTAATAATTTAATTCCATGGAAATTAATTTTAAATAAGCACAGAAGGGGTTGGGTTGCATTTGAAATACTGTCACAGGTTTGTTTGGTTTTTATCAAAACCCAAAGTCAGTGGGCTCCCAAAACTAACGCAAGCACACACTGGGTAGTAGTCACAGTTCCTTCTTACACACTTCCCCAGGTCTACTAGTACTGTTACTACTAGTATAGTCTACTAATATACCCTACTACAATTTTGCCACAGAATAGTATTTCTGTCTATTAGCCCTTTAGGCTGCTATCATTTGCTTTGTTTCTACAAAGTAACAGAAACCATTTCCCATCTCACTCCCAGAACAACTCCAATGCATCAGCAACACCCACAACAATACCCACAACAACACTCACTTGCTTTTCTGCTTATTGATGGGAAGCTGGACTGGCTAGGGAAAGGTCTTAAAGGAGCAACTGCTCATTATGGGTATGGCTATTGGCACCTATTTATCCATTGGTGAAGTATCAGATGGGTCTATATCAACAAATTGTCCAAGCCTTAGTTTGACTGAACTCAGTCCTGTGGCTATTATCCAAGTCATTTTTCTGTTAATTGACTAGCCGATACTTCCTGAAAAGTATGATGATGTATTCTTTAATAGTGTATAATTACTATCTTTACATCCATCCTCTTAATTAATTGTTATTTGTATATCTATTATAGCTTTAAATTTGTTGAGAAATTCTCCATCTTTATTTAATTTTTTCCATTTTATTTCAGTAAAATGTTATGGCAATTCCTGCAATGGCAGGTCTTTCTTACAGTTACTCATGTTTAGTCACCTCCAGACTACTGCAAAGCACTCTACATGGGGCTGCACTTGAAAGCATCCTGAAGCATATTACAGAATGCAGCAGTGTGGGCCATTATGTGCACTCCTAAAACAGCACATGTTATATCTCTGTTCTTAGAGCTGTATTGGTTGCCAGTGTATTTATTTATTAAATTTATATTCTGCCCATCTCACTCTCAAAAGTGGGCAGCATATATATTAAATAAATAAACAAACATACTTTGTTTTTTAGTCAAATTCAAGGTGCTGGTTTTAACCTTTAAATCACTTCATGGCATGTGACTAGATTATCTGAGGAACACTTCTTTCGATTTACATCATCTGCCCCATTAGATCTGACAGAGAACACATGCTTATGTGTACCATCAGCTTCAGACTTATATTTGGTGGGTCCCAGAAGATGTACCTTCTCTGCTCACCTTATGGAATGTTGTTCTTTCTGAAATTATTTTTTTCTTTTTACCGTATTTTGTAATTTGCCTCATTTACGTAATGCTTTCTGAAAACTAGTAGCATTTTGTTTGGCTTAAACCAGTAACATTTTCTCAAGATTCTACATATGTTCCCAAACCTAAAGGCTTCTCATGATCTATGTCAGTCTTCCAAAGTATTGTTCCTTCCAGATATGCTGGACTACATTCCTACAATTCTATAATTCACCAATACCTTAGACAAAACCAAGCTGAAAAAAACTAATCACTGTTACTGAATTACTAATAAAAATGCTGACAGAGTTCCCCATTTGAATCCTCCCTTCAGTATGGTACAGAATACATAGTACCTAAGCATGATTTTTCTAAAAATTTCTGAATCCATTTAATATAGTCTCTATTGAACCCTGTCAATTTTATTTTCAAGTGAAGTTGAATAAATTAGGTTAAATGTATTTTCATATGGCAGTAACACAAAGTTTGCATTTTTTAGCTAAATGTAGCAATAAATACCTTAAATTTAAAATGAAATTAATTGTTTTATAGAGAATCACAACAAGAGAAGAGCTTGCATTAAGAGGTCCATTTATTGAAAGTGACAGAACTTCAAAATCTGAAGACAGCTTTAAAAGCAAAGACAAAATAATCCAGGAACTGCTCTTAGAGGTGTTGTCATATATTTCTACTATTTTGTAACAGCCATATATGAAATAAACTTCTACTGATATAATTGAATTAGATTGCTGTAATGTGAGAAAATGATTATGTATTCTCCATAGAGATGAAGGGACAAGATCATGGCCTAGGATCAGTGATGACATTTTGTCATTATGACTTAGTACCTCTTATACTAATGGTCTCTTACTGTGTGTCTCCAGAAGAGTAAGCTCACTTACTTATGGATACTATAGAGAGAAGATAACCGCCTAGATGTATCAAGACTGTTTAGTTCTTGTCAGCCTGAATTCAGACCTCATGGCAAAACAAGGTTGATAGTTTATTTAGAAAAAGATAAAGATTGTGCTTGTCACTAAGAAAGTAAGTGTCAAACTTTATGTAGGTTGTTGATTACAAGATTGCCTATTTGCAAATGGTTAATAGTTACAACAGGAATTTATATTATTATTATTATTAGATAATATTTATTGTGCTTTGAGTGTTCTTAAACTTAACAGTATTAGTAGCAGAAAATTAACTCTCCTAATGTGTTTTCCTCACTGGAAGGCCATAAATAATTTTCAGATATCTTGAAGTTACTAGACAGCTTAGTATGTCATCTGAGTATGTTCCTCAGCCTATGTTCCTCCCGTTTAGTTTTAGTTCTGGAAAGAAGACACCAAATTTGGTATATATTTAGTAGGATAGAATTTAAAAACTATATTCTCATTTAGAATCCATATTTATAACTAGAGTTACCATGTATCTTATAGTCTAACTGAACTTGCTGATAATAAAACACAGCTTTGAAGTCCTTGGAGAAAAATCAGTGTAAATCAAATAGTTTTCTGGGAGAAAATAATGTAATTATTGTAATTCCCTCAGTGTAGCTTTAATTGAGAATGTACATGCAGAAAAAAATGATATGTTGATGGCCAGGCAGCATTCTCTTATATCAGCAACTTGGTTGTTTGCCAAATAGTGAGATATTTTTTCTTCTTTGTATTTGGAGGGGCTAGGGAGAGTTTTGTTTCAGCAAGAGGGTAAGCTAGTAGCTGAATTGTATTTTGTATCCTCTGTGGTTGATTGGTTAGAGGGAACATTGGTTTATTCATGGCTTTCCTTGCCTGTTTTCAATGTTTTGTATTTAGAAGCAATCAAAATAATCCCATAGTTGATGGCTGACTCAAAATGTTTTATAGATATTAGTAAGTGGAAATAATGGCATGCAAAGCCTTACTTCATTCAATATATTAATAATTTTATTTCGGTGATAACAGAATTATAAAAATGTGTTTGTCTCACCAGATTGAACATCTAAAAACAAAAAATCTTGATTTGGAGAAGCATGTTAGGAAAATACTTAATAGTAAAGAGAAAGTAACAACCCAAGTGGACAGTTTGACCAGTGAGAATGAATATCTTTGTAAAGAACTTGCTCATGTAGATAAGATAGCTGAACAACTGGAAAAAGAAAAGGAGTTTGTACTTGATAGTGCTGGCCAAGAACTTTCAGAAGCCAAGGTACTTGTTTTATTACATGACATGTTTTATATATGCAGTGCAGTTATAGTATATGTTGCATTGTTAGCTTTAACTAATGGAGAAACTGGAAGAAAAAATGCAGTAAATACAATATTACAAGTAATCTTCAATTTATATCCATTCATTCAGTGACCATTCATGTCAGTGCTGAAAAAAATCATGTTATAACTGGTTCTCAAGGTTCCAGCTGTAGAAGTGCTCCTGTGTTCTCATGATCACGAGCCAGGCACTCAGGTGCCCAGTTCATAAGTACAGTGTCGCAACAAGCCATATCACAGGATCCCCATTTGCAGACTTCCCTGCCAGCTTTCCACAAGTAAAATCAATGGGAAGCCAGCAGGGAAGGTTGCAAATCACTCCATTAAATTGTTCCCGCTACATTTTCTCCTGCGGAGCTCTATATAGAATACAAGATCCCATAAATGTTTTACTCCATATCATTGCCTGTCCACTGCCCCACCTGCATTCCCCAGCACTTATCTGTGCCCCTCAGCAGCACATCTGCCATCACCACATTTGCCTATACTCCCTGCTGGCCCTCCCACACCCTCTGCTGACCTACCCTCAACCTCCTCCCCCAACCTGCTTGTAGACCCCATCAATCCACTCCCATTCAGCATTGCATGTCTGTAGTATCTCCTACTCCTACCATACTCCTTACCTGATTCCCACCTTTTCCTGGGTTACAACAGCAACTGGGATTGCCATTGCTAAGTGATGTGATTGCATGATGTATATTATTACCACATCATTTAGAGATGTCAGTCCTGGTCCTAAGTGCTCTCATAAACAGAGAGTATCTGTATTCTAATTACATTGTAAGATTATTGTATCCATGACTTAAGATATGCATGCATAGTTTTACATGGAGTGATTGCTTTTCAATGAAAGATGTGATTTTTGGAGGATGAAAGAAGTGAGCTCATTATTTATATCTTTGCTATATTTCTGGTATTTCACCATAGACCATATTGCTATTTCAGTTTATCTTATGGAATAATTGAAATAGATTATCTTGTCATGTAAATGCTTAAATATTTTTTCTTTCTAGTCTCAGATTAAATGCCAACAAAATACTATTAAAAAATTGGAACATACGGTCAGCGTTCTTAAATCTGTAAGTTTTTCGTATCTTTCCTTTGGTAATATATATTATTTCACGTGTTTTAAAATGAATACTTATTTTACTTGATATTTAAATTATTTCACTAAAAAAAGTATAGGATACTGTACACTTATGAATATTATAGACTCATAAGCACAAACTCCACAATAACTAATTAACGAGAATTAAATTACCCCATGAGCTATAAATGAAAACTATAAATATGATGCTAAAAGACCAGGTAAAATACAAGAGAAACACCAGAGCACTGAATAAAATAAAAATAGGGGCAACGATCTAAAATCAGGATGGTCAATCTTTTTGGTTTAGGAGCATGCCAGAATTTACATTGGTGTATTAGGGACTTTATTGCCAATTTTTTTTTGACAAAATGATAATTAAGTTAAAAGCATTTGAAATTATTTCTGATTCTGGATCACTGACGTTTCTGGGTGAACTTTAAGGGTAGGCTTGTGTAGAATGAAATGTAATACAGTAATCCAAATGAGAAATGAGAAGGGCATAAGCAACTTGCTTCAGTGCCTCCAGATTAAACTGCAGCTAACACACCAGCTCAAACTGAATGAAGACATCCATCTAGGAGCTGGGTGTCCAAGAGGAACTCCAGATTCCAAGTCTGGTCTTGGTGGAAGAACATGAAAGAATGAAATATGAAAGTAACACAACATGGGCAAAATAGTGGATGATACACATCGTAAGTAATTTATACAAGTAATAATGTCTCTGTTCAAAACTTTCTATTTTATGACCACCATGGCTGTTTAGCAAATTTTCCTAGAAAATTGATATGACAGAACAGAATAGAATACTTTATTTGGCCAAATGTGATTAGACACAAGGAATTTGTCTCTGGTGCAGAAGCTCTCAATGTACATGCAAACATGTACAAAGCAGTGGTGGGTTTCAAAATTTTTTACTACTGGTTCTGTGGGTCTGGCTTGGTGGGCGTGGCAGGGGAAAGATACTGTAAAATCTCCATTCCCACTTCACTCCAGGGTAAGGATACTATAAAATCTCCATTCCCACCCCACTCCAGGGGAAGGTTACTGCAAAATCCCCATTTCCTCCTGATCAGCTGGGAGGTAGAGAATAGTGGGGATGGGGCGAGTCAGAATTTTTACTAGTGGTTCTCCAAACTACTCACAATTTTTGCTACCGGTTCTCCAGAACTGGTCAGAATCTGCTGAAAGCCACTTCTGGTACAGAGTAATCATCATCATAATAATACCAATAAGTGGGTAGTAAAGAAGATAGCAAGGATAATAAAAATGCTACATGCATACATGGATTAATAGATTTGAACTTCATATAAACTTCATACTTTAATTAAAAAAGATACATTTAATCGCTTCTATTATTTAGATTAAATAATAACATTATTTAACATTCAATGGAATTTGGGGTATTTTTTTCTCTTGCCAACCTTTATTTAACAAATTCATTGAACTAATATTTTTTTCAGAAAAAAAATATGACAACTTTGAATTAAAAGTAAATAAAATACTTAGATTCTTATGCAGAGAATTTCTATAAAACCTTAAACATGGGATTTAGTAATTGTGCTTTTCACATGCACATAAAAGGCGGCCCTGGATGTTGAAAAGTCAGATGAAAAGATCAACAGTTTTGTAAAAACAATAGAAGAAGAGAAAGATTATTATAAATCTGAAGCAGAAAAGTTGAAGAAGATGTATCGAAGTACAAGTCCTAAGCGCAGCGCGTCTTGTTCTATTTCAAAAATTTCCTCCCCAATTCAGGTATATATTTTCATTTTCTGAAAATACAGAATGTTTGCATTTAATTTTTATTGCTTAATTATATTGAAGTTATAAGATTTAAAAATTAAACAGACCTTATTCTCTAATGAATTTATATAATAATGTAAAGTCTTCAAACTGACCTGAATTTTGATAAGCTGAAGGATACAGTATATCACAGAAGTGAGTACATCCGTTCATGTTTTGTAAATATTTATATCTTTTCATGTGACAACACTGAAGAAATGACACTTGGCTACAATATAAAATAGTGAGTGTACAGCTTGTACAACAGTATAAATGTACTGTCCCCTCAAAATAATGCAACACACAGCCATTAATATCTAAACTGGTGGCAACAAAAGTGAGTACACCCCTAAGTGATAATGTCAAAATGGAGCCCAAAGTATCAATATCTTGTCTGGCCACCATTATTTTCCAGCATTGCCTTAACCCTCTTGGGCATAGAGTTCAACAAAGCTTCACAGGTTGCCACTGGATTCCTCTTCCATTCCTCCATGACAACATCATGGAGCTGGTGGATGTTAGAGACCTTGTGTACCTCCACCTTCCATTTTAGGATGCCCCATGGAAGCTCAATATGGTTTAGGTCTGGAGACATGCTTGACCAATCCATCATCTTTACCCTCAGCTTCTTTAGCAAGACAGTGGTCATTTTGGAGGTGTATTTGGGGTCGTTATCATGTTGGAATACTGCCCTGCAGCCCAGTCTCAGAAGAGAGCGGATCATGCTCTGCTTTAGTATGTCACAGTACATGTTGGCATTCATGGTTCCCTCAATGAACTGTAGCTTCCCAGTGCTGGCAGCACTCATGCAGCCCCAGACCATGATATTCCCACCACCATGCTTGACTGTAGGCAAGACACCCTTGTCTTTATACTCCTCACCTGGTTGCCACCACACACACACTTGACACCATCTGAACTAAATAAATTTATCTTGGTCTCATCGGACCACAGGACATGGTTCCAGAAATCCATGTCCTTAGTCTGTTTGTCTGCAGCAAACTGTTTGCGGGCTTTCTTGTGCATCATCTTTAGAAGAGGCTTCCTTCTGGGACAATAGCCTTGTAGACCAATTTTATGCAGCATGTGGCGTATGGTCTGAGCACTGACCCACCCAACCCGTCAACCTCTGCAGCAATGCTGGCAGCACTCATACATCTATTTCCCAAAACCAACTTCTGGCTATGACGCTGACCACGGGCACTCAACTTCTTTGGTCGACCATAGTGAGGCCTGTTCTGAGTGGATTCTGTCCTGTTAAACCGCTGTATTGTCTTGGCCACTGTTCTGCAGCTCAGTTTCAGGGTCTTGGCAATCTTCTTATAGCCTAGACCATCTTTATGTAGAGCAGTAATTCGTTTTTTCAGATCCTCAGAGAGTTCATTGCCATAAAATGCCATGTTGAACTTCCAGTGACCAGTATATGAGAGTGAGAGCAATAACACCAAATTTAACACACCTGCTCCCACTTCGCACCTAATGAGTACCACTAATGATTCACATGACACCAGGGAGGGAAAACGGCTACTTGGGCCCCATTTGGACATTATCACTTAGGGGTGTATTCACTTTTGTTGCCAGTAGTTTAGACATTAATGGCTGTGTGTTGCATTATTTTGAGGGGACAGCACATTTACACCGTTATGCAAGCTGTATACTCACTACTTTACATTGTAGTCAAGTGTCACAAGTGTCAAGTGTAGTCAGTGTGTCACATGAAAAGATATTCTTAAATATTTACAAAATGTGAGGGGGTGTACTCACTTGTGTGATATATTGTATATCTATATAGTTTTCTTGGCAAAATTTTGATATGGTTTGCCGGCTTCTGAGACATAATTTTTAAATTTGCTTCTTCAATTTGTTATATAACTATGGAATTCTCTGATGACATAGCCAGATCAGACTTAGCTTCCAGTTTTCATCCCAATATATACAAAATTTAGCTATCCTACTTACCTAAGTAATAATAACTTACCTACTCTCTTTAACCATAGTTACCTGTATTGCATGGATTGATTTGTGATGGTTTAGGAAGAGAATTATTGTACTAATGGAACCTGGAAAAAATACATGACATTTGCTCATTTTTCCTTTATGATAAATAAGTAAGAGCTATATATGTATTTCAAATCGTCCCTTTAAAGCATATGCTTATTTATGGTAAAATAACATTATGAAACTAATTAAAAATGTTCAAATAGTTTGAAATTTGGAATATTGCAAATTAAATTTATATATTCTCCCTTCCAAAAAAGAAATAATTTCAAAATGTTAATATAGAATCTTGCAATAAATTTAATATATTTAAAAATGGGCATTTTATCTCCATTAAACATTTAGGGAAATCACTGTGATAAAGAATATCTACAAATTTTGGTAGAACGTGATGAGTTTAAGACAATGCTGGAAAAATATCAACGTCATATAACAGAACTCCAGGGGAATATCAAAGTCCTCATGGCAGAAAGGGACAAAGCTGTTTGTCTTTATGATCAGGTAATTTTGGATAGGTATTTTGGTAAAAACAATTTTTGATATATTACAAGGCATTACATAAGTTCCCATATATTATAAAATGTCTTCTAAGTATTTAGGATAATCTCAAGTAGCCTTATAGGTATTGCCTTCCTCTAAGATAGATAGTATTGTAAGTTGGAATTGTCAATAACTTTCACTACATTTTGGAATCCCTGTCTGAAGATATCTCTGTAGCTTTATATTTTAACCAACTTGTTAAACTGTTTTGTTCTTCTAGACTTTTGATGGCTTGATTTTTTTTTGTATAAAATAAACAAATTTTGTAAATTATATTGCTTCTTTTGAACCTTTATCTCCATATTTGTCTTGTATGAGGATATATAGTACTTTGTGCATTGCTGATAAGGAAATGATTCTTAAATGTGAAAAGTAAAAGATACAGTGAATAATAATACATTCATAGAAGTTATCTTTTTCCTATGATCTTATGCAGAAACCCAAATGAGATAATGGTTTTTTTTAAGATAATGGGTTTATTTTATTTAGCAATATTTTTCACAGTAGCGAGTCAGATTATTTTTTGAGAAGACTGTTATTAATAAGTTAGAAAGGGAAGATCTCCACAAATTTGTATTTATCAACAACTTATACTCAATAGTAGACTGCCTTTGAATACAGGTTTCATTATTTATTGTAACTGTCACTGATAGACTTATGTTACTATTATCCTTTATCCTTTGGATTGTGAGTATGAGGAATAAAACCAGTTAGAAAAATTTCTGTAAGCAGTTCCTATGCCAAGAGGAATGAATAAAGGGATAGCTTGCAATACACATAGGTAAATGTGTTAAGACTAATGCTTCTTTTTCTGGTTTTAGGGAAACCATTTTATATCTTTCTTGTAGCAAATAAATATGCAGTCCCAGTCTTTAGCCAATATAGTTGTCTTTTATTAAACTTACATTTTATCTCATTTTATTACGTAATAGATAATATTCACATCATATATTTTGAATTTATGTAATTATCTGATATATGTTGTACACAATCAGTAGATCCCTTAGGTTATAAATCCTAGAAAAGAACAGTTAATGCTGAAGGACAGAGCTGTTGGTGCATCTCTCCCTGCATCTCCCAGTGCTAGTCCTTGTTATGGCAGAAATTGTTCTATTACTATTATTGAAGAAAAAAACCCAATCTCTTAAGTCAAATTATGTACAAATTATGGAGAAGAATTTTAGTTTTCATGTCAATCACCAAATGTCTAGGATCAGATCTGTTAATAAGTTAAATATTTAGTAAATATTTAGCACAAATAGATAACATGCCTCAATATTAATTTTAAACACCAGGCACAGGAAGAAGTAAATCAACAAAGAAAAGAACTTATGAAAATCCCCAAAGCTTCTACAACTGCAGTGACTGTTCAGGCTGTCTTGAGACGTGTGGAAACAGAAAGAGATGCAGCCATTTCTGATTTTCGAAGGATGGCCGCTGAACGTGATAGCTTGAGAGAGAGGTTAAAGGTTTGACTTTTTATCCAAGCTCATTTAAGTAGCATATGCGTATTATACCATATTCCCAAATATTTAATCTGCTAAATTAAAATTTAGGATACTGAAAAATAATTTAAAATTATTTTATTTTTTTTATATAGATTGCCCAAGACACTGCATTGAATGAAAAGGCTCACTTGGAACAAAGAATTGAGGAACTGGAATTAAATATTCAAAGCGTAAGAAAAATATTTTTGAAAATATATTGATAAATGTTGACATTTATCAGTAGCTAAAATGTATGAATATAACAACTTGATAAGATATATATTGAAATAACTTTTTGTACAGCTTCATTAAGTATGACAAGTAAGCAAAAAGCTTTAAGCCAGTTTGTTCTAATGTTTCAGGCACTGGACTAGGATTGGGGGTGGGTCCAAGTTCTATTCCTTAGATATAGAAACTGATTAGGCCACTCAATTTTAGCTTTGAGACATTTGAAAATGGCAAACCATTTTCAAAGACTTTGCCAAGAAAAATATATGTACTTACCCAGGCAATCATCAGGGGTCAAGACTAACATTAAAACAACATAAAGAGGGCTGTGAAAATATTTACAGACCCCTCACATCCTGGACATAAACTGTTTCAACTCCTACCCTCAAAACAACTCTACAGAGCACTGCACGCCAGAACAATTAGACACAAGAACAGTTTTTTTCCGAATGCAATCACTGCTAAAAAATTCCCTCAACACTGTCAAACTATTTACTAAATCTGCACTACTATTAAACTTCTCATCGTTCCCATCACCCATCTCCTTCCACTTATGACTGTATGACTGTAACTTTGTTGCTTGTATTCTTATGATTTATATTGATATTGATTGTTTCCTGATCGCTTATTTGTAGCCTATGACTATCATTAAGTGTTGTATCATTAAGTGTTAAATTTGTACCTTATGACTATCATTAAGTGTTGTAAGTGTTGTACTTTGATGAAGGTATCTTTTCTTTTATGTACACTGAGAGCATATGCACCAAGACAAATTCTTTGTGTGTCCAATCATACTTGGCCAATAAAAAATTCTATTCTATAAGAGACAGAAATTCTCAGGCTAGACTCAGCAGCTATGTAAACATTCAACAACTTGTTTGACTTTGTATGAAAGTTTTGTATGGATAAACATTTAGCCACCTTTGATTATTATTGTGTGTTGAACTTGTGGATAATGTAGTTCAGACTGGAAAAGTACCTCTTGGCAGTATATTGATTATATATTTATTCCTAATTCTGCAGCTTACACTATTGAGCATCCTACCAGAAAGGCAATTCCTTTAAGTGAAATTCTGAAGCTCAACAAACCTTTCTCCATTTCCAAGAAGCATGCACTTCTTCTATTAAATGTCATACTTCTCTTCTCTTCTCTTCTCTTCTGCATGCAGCTTTGATTTCACCTTGCAGTTGTGTTTGTAAAAAAACTGTTCAAGAGGTTTGGGGCAGTTTTCTTCCCTGCCTGCTCTTTATCAGCAGCTACTATTATTGGAAATAAGCTAGTGTTTTTAACAAGGAGTTATTGACCATCAAGGAAGCCTTTCAAAATTGGGACCTTTCCCTCAGCTTCCATTCTGTCCTGAAAAGTTTACTTCCACTCTAGTGAAACTTTGGAAGCTGTGTTCAGCAAAAGTGGTATTATTTGCAGGTTTAGATTAGCTTAGTGAATCTATTGACATTACACTCCCCCTTTTCCTGGGAGCCAACAGAACTATGCTGGAAGACTGAACTGAGGACAGAAATGTTGCAACTCTTGTCATGGGACCAGCCCAAAAGTCCTTATCCTCTTTTCTGTGGCTTATATATTTACATGCAAAGCCTCTTCCCTCCACATAAGGGCCTTGGAATAGTTAGTTTGGACTTTACAGTGATCTGCCATATATGAAAAGCCTACATATCATCAGTCCATTTCATTCCTTGTCATGGCTTGCTTTCTGAGTCTGTCTATATGTGATTTCAACAAGTTTTAAAGAATGATAGCTTGGATAATCATTTGATTTCTGACAGAAATCCACAATACACAGCAGATCTTTGGAATATTCTTTTTCAACTCTTGGATGTGAAGTTCCACCTCTCTAGATACCATCATCTAAAACTGATGGAGAAACTGAGGAACAAATGCCAGAACAATACTTACACTGCTGTAGAAACTGCCAAATATTCTATCCATGGTAGTCTATAATAATTCATTGCAAGGGCCTTTTTCTAAAATAAATATTAGTCCCCTATGCTTATCATAAAAGCATACTCCAATTTTGATGAGGATTGCTTTTAGAAGAAATTAGTTTGTTACTCTAGAAAAAGACTTTTCCTTCTGTAGCTTATTGAAATAATCAGATGAAAATGTATGTATGTAATTCTTAATGATTCTTTATCAGCTTGACAATGAACGATTAGAACAAATATCGAAAATAGCACTGTTGAAGGATGCTATTGAGTCTATAGAAAGGGAGATGAAAATATTGGCAAGAAGGGCAGCAGATTCTGAAAGTGAACTTAACAGACAGAAAGCAGCTAACGCTTCACTAAGGTAAGGAAAATAGATTGAAACAATTATGTAA
Organism: Ahaetulla prasina; assembly: GCF_028640845.1. Classification (NCBI taxonomy): domain Eukaryota; kingdom Metazoa; phylum Chordata; class Lepidosauria; order Squamata; family Colubridae; genus Ahaetulla; species Ahaetulla prasina. The sequence goes on along the minus strand of NC_080543.1, from coordinate 95,964,348 downwards.
GTATGTTATTCATTTAATTTAGGCCTAGATGCAAGCAGTTCTTCACTTAATTTTTTTTCTAATCTGAAAATGTGATAATGTATATATTTTACATTTTGTTAATTGCAGGAGTTCATTTTATACTGTAGTTCTAAATATATAGGTGCCTGACCTGAATGTCAAGGATGACTCCCTTTTTTAGACATTTCTGGCAATATATACTATCAGTTTATAGCATCATCCAGTCACCATTCTGGTAAAAAGCCTGAATCTATTATTAATACTTTACAACAGTAATGTCCAAATTGTATTGTAAACCACTAAAGTATCTTATGTCTGAAACTATTTATTCTGTTGTAAGCAATGATGTAGTTAATATCATTAAGGTTTTTATGGGTACTGCTCATGTGGGTACAAAGATTAATTTAAATGCCTTATTGTTAATTTTCAGCATACTGAATGAAAAGATAGAACATAACTTTACAGAGGCAGAACGACAACTTTCAAAGAAAAAACATGAATTACAACTTATTCAAGAGAAAATTATGTGTTTGGATGAAAAAATGGGTATGTTTAAATAATATCTTTAAATAAAAACTCATTTTTAGCTTTAAACATGTCAGTTTTATTATATATGAATTGCAAATTCATTTACTAAGAATTTTGCTTTCAAACCCTTGAAATAACTCTTTTATTGATTCTTTGTATAGTTGGATTTTATACCAAAATATGGTACAGAAATGCCTCACAATAAAAAGAATAAGACATCAAACACTTAAACACAGTAAATTAATAATAACCATCATAAAGCATTCAGCATATTATTAAAACCTTGTTAAAGAATTATTAAGTTGCTACTGAAATATGTTAGTTGATCATCTTAATCACTCTCATTTGAAGTAGGAAGCAATCTGGGTAAAGTCCAAAGAATTGATGGGGCAATATCTTATGTTGTCACCTGGGAAAAAAATGATCCTGAGGAAGTTGACAATCATTGGTGAGGTGAGCTCTGTCATTGGTGGGCTTGGTTCTTGCTCCATCTGACTAGTGTAAGTGATCAGGGAGAAAGTTAGCTCCAGGCCGTGGTGGAAGACTGAATGGGAGTTAGAGGTGCCAAATCCACAAGGAGCTGGCCTTGGATTCAGCTGTGTTGGGCAACTACCAGGCAGTCTCCAATTCTCCTTGGAGATGTATGATGGTTGTTGTTATTACTGTTATTAAATGTTAGATTATGTTTATATATTTTGTTGAGATTTATTATTTTGTTGCAGCTGTTATATAGTAATTTTTGTTAGCTGCTTAGATTCTATTGATGAAAACACCAGAAAGCTTACATAATCAGCTATTAACCTAATGACATGTGCTGCTGCCCTTTCCTTGTGTCATCTCATGTCATATTACTTTTCTTAAAAAAATCAAATTAGTGGTGTAAAAACTAAATAAATACAATTTTATTAAAATAATAAATACTTGTTTTTCGTATTTCTTTTATGATTTTCTATGGTAAGGGGAGACACTTTTCAATAGAGCTACTTTTTACTGTAAAAGTGCTGTGATTTTTATTATTTAGTTATTTAGTTATTTGTTCCCACATTTTAGCCAAAAGTGGTTGCCAAAACAACTTATTTATAATATGTCCTTATAAAATATGTTTTTTCACTTAACAGTTAGATATTCATTTAAGAACTTCTAGGAAAAGTGGATAAGAGGTAGGTAGAATGCAGATACATTTATACTGCATATACACTGCAGCCAATTTTGGGTACCACATTACAAAAAAGATGTTGAGACTTTGGAAAAAGTGCAAAGAAGAGCAATTAAGATGATTAAAAGGCCTGGAAACAAAAACACATGAACAGTTGCAGGAATTGGGTATGGCCAGTCTACAGAAAAGAAGGACTAGGGGTGAGATGATAGCACTATTCTAGTATTTGAGGGACTGCTATAAAGAAGGTGTCAACTTACTTCCAAAGCACCAGAAGGCAAAATTAGTTGGAAACTAATCAAGAAGAGAAGCGACCTGGAATTGAGAAACTTCCTAATAATGAGGACAATTAACCAGTGGAACAGCTTGCCTTCAGAAGTTGTAGGAACTTCATCACTGGACAGCCACCTATCTAAAATGCTTGAGCAGGGGGTTGAACTAGAAGACCTCCAAGGTCCCTTCCAGCTCTATTCTGACAGATTGATTTAGTGATGATAAAATTTGCAACCACAAAAGCAAATTTCAATTGATTTAGATTAGTCTTACGGTATTCAAAACAGTTACAGAATCCCTAGTCAGAATTCTCAGCATGAGAAAGCTGGCTGGGAATTCTGGGATTGTAATGTTATTGCAACTCAATAGTCCAAGTTGAGGAAGGTTATTTTACCTTTTGACTCATGATTTTGGAGATGTCATATATTGTATGTTTAGACTGAATGTTTCTCACAGTAGATTCTAAGAAGTGTGTCTATTTGAATAGTAATTTTCATGTAATTTTTTTAAAAAGATATTTCTTTAATATTTCCTTCTATTTGGTAATAGCAATATCAATAATTTGCATATAAATTGGATATTCCAGGTGTTCTAAATTGCTAATTGTTTCTATGACAATTTTCTGATTTTTTTTGGGCAAAGAGTTAAATCATCTTCTGAGCCATTGCCATCTTTTCTTAAGTTTAGATTTCTGTTCTTCTCTCGTTAAACAGCTCTGAAATAATCCTCCAATCAGTTCACTAATGCCTGGTAGTTTATGAATAATTGCCTATAGATTTTCCAGTAGATCCTGCCAAAACCCAGCTTCTGTTGTTTGGACTGCTGGGATTGAAATTCAGCAACATCTGTAGTTTGATTAAGGTGTGGGTTTTGGTAAAGAAGAGATTAACAATATTTTATTTTGCTGAAGAGAAGGAAGTATTGTCATTACCATGGCAACAAATGCATGCTTTCTATCATCTTGTTTTCCCATTTGACTAACAGTGTCTGTGGCTCTGCTGTCTGTATAGTTCATCTAGCGTGGCCTACCAGAAGGCTCCATCAAACTGGCAGACAAGTGTGGTCACTGCAAGATCCATGCTGGATCATATGTACTTTTTACCTTCTTAAGCATTAAGGATATTTGATACATGTTTCTACCAAATTGTTTTAATTTAGTAACATGTCAATGGCCAATTAGTGACTTAATAGCATCATCCAGTGATATTACAAAGTTTGTATTCATAATCTAGCACAAGAATGGTCAAATAAATCTAGATGATGCTATGAAAATGTTAATGGGAAGTAACCAATCTCTGTCAGTTGTTCTTTCTGGTTTAAACGTGTAAACAAAGTATTTATTTGCTGCAAGATGGCTAGTGGGAAAGAATTCACAAGCCTTTTGAGAACAAATTTACTTTTATGGAAATCAGAAATATATAACAGCCAGCAGCTCCTTAGAAAGACTGAACCAGAAGTATATAAATGATAACCAGCATTTTGAATTGGGCTTAGAGAACATACTGAATGATGTTTTAGAAAGCTCAATGTTTCAGAAGCCTCATTCTCCAAATCATGCACAAAAATGGGTCTCCTGCCATTCTCAGATTGATGTCTCATTCTTGCAAGACCTGGGGAAAACAAAAAGGTTTCTAAAGAATTGTGAGAATGGGATACTATCTTGCAGAAGAAACAGGCCAGCTTGCAAAAGGAATGTGACATTGCTTGGGGAAAGAACATGAAGCTAGCTTAAGGAAGGTATGGCACATGCAGCTAATGGGATGCACAGCTTGAGAACAGTGTGAGATGGCAAAGGCCAAGGGTGTGGGTCTTGATGCAGCACTTCTCAGTGGCAAAGGTGCTGCAAGGGCTGAAGTAGAGATCTGAGGATAGTGGCAGCTGGCTGAAACGGCATAGGGTTATGCATAGATTGGTATAGGAGATAGATAGAGGGGACTTGTATTTGCAGTGGTAAATAAGGGTGGACTGCCAAGTGCCTGAATTTTGATTGTGTGACGATGGAGGGGGGGTGCTTTATTGCCTGTAACTTTGAGCACAGGTTATAATTGTAATTTCAAACAGTTGCTGAATGAAGAGTCATAAATTGAGGACTGCCTGTACTACCAAACCATAGCTTCCACACAAAAATTTTGGTTTCATACAGAAGCATTCTTAGGGGAATGGGAAATGTCAAAAAATTCAAAATGGCAACCATGTGATTGAATTCTTTTATTACATGCGCAGAAACCATCTTGATGTCCCCCACCTCACCCTGGCCAGGTGAAATGTATGCTTCTGAGCTTTGTTTGATCAGCCTGTATATTAAATTGATAAATAAATTGGTTTATTATTTTGTTTTCAGAACAACTTTCAAAAGAAAGCCTGGAGCAACAAGGTCATATTTGTACTCTTAATGATACAATAAATGAGTTGGAGGCAGAAAAGGATTCTTTACAAGATCTTCTAGAAGATAAAAGAGAAAAAATTCTTACATTTGAAGAAAGTTTGGCCATTAAAGTACGTTTAAATATTTATTGATTAATTTTTTTTGTATGTTCATAGTTTTGTGAATTATCAAAAGAACTTTATTTTTAGGAAACTGTTTTCAAAGCTTATATCATCAATAGATCAAAATAAAACATTTAACTCATTTTTTTAAAACTGTATGAGTATTGTGTCAACACAGTGATAATAGAAATTGAAAATTTGAAAACTGATTTAATACACAAGTTTAGGAATTCACATTCTGATTATTGCTGATTTTTAGGATTGTTGATAAAATTTATGTTTATATGTAAATTATATACACATTTAAAAATTGTCTTAGATCCCAGAACATTATTATTCAGGCTGTATTAAAACGGTATACCTTTTCTTAACATATTTTTTTTCTCATATTTTAAAAATAGCCATTCTTATGGCCAGGAATTTTTAGTTTCTATGCAACACATGGTATAATACTATTTATACTCAGTAAATGTAAAATAAAACTGGTTATTTATTTATTTATTTATTTAGTTCTTGTATTATTAGAAATCATCCAAAATTTGAAGATTAGTTTAAAATTATAATCTCTGTAGTTAAAAATACCTAAAATCTTCATATATTACAACTTCCAAGGCTACAAATTATTCTATATAAAAAATTTTATTTCCATTTTCCAACATCATATTTATGTACAATCTGTTATCCATCATTAATCATTAATTTTTATTTATTGCTGATTCGGGACTGCCCGATTGCCACTTCCTTTCTTCACAACCTCCCTCTACCCTCTACTACTTTCCCCGCCTTCATCTCTTTCACTTTACTACCTCCTTCTCCACTCTACCCTTCTTCCACCCTTTCTAACCTTCTTATTCCCGTCCTCCTCCTTAACTCTTTCCTACCTACTTTCTTCCCTCCTTCTACTCCTCTCTCCCTTTCTTTCTGAAATGGCAGTCGACTAGCCCCAATATCATTTCAAATTTTAATTTAATATCTTCAATCATTACTGTACATTAATAACCAATCCATGTATCATATTTCCCCCCTCTTGCCCACCAAGAATTAATACGATAAATTCTTTCAATATTAATCTCAAAGTCTTCGGCTCCACACCCTTTATCTGAGCAAAAGTTTGCGTAAAAATCTCTTTTAAATTTTCCTTCCTACTTTCCTTCAACCCCCTCACCCTTATGGCATATTCCATTAATCTGTATTGTAATATTACTCTTTCTTCATCTGCCCTATTTACCTTTGCCTGTATATCTTCCATCTTATTATCTGTTCCAATTGTTTTGATTCTTTTGAATTTCCTCTATTTTCCTTTGCAACTCTAAATTAACTTTATTAAGTTCTTCCAAACTATCCTCCATCTGAATACAAGACCTTAATATTTGCGAAATCGCATCCTTTACCATTTTCATTTCCTTCTTCTGCTCTTCCACCACTTCCTTAAAATCCAACATCTCTTTCTCTATTTCATCAAATTTTTGATCTATTTCTGAAAAATGAGTCTCCAGAAACTCCTGTAAAAAATTTCTTAATTCCTCTTTGATGTCTTCTTTTAATTTTCGTATCTGAACTGAAGAAATTTCAAACTTTTTAGTGGCTTTTGGTACTATTTGCTTAAAAGCCATTTTTTAAAATATATAACCTACCCAGTAACAGGGGACAAAAAGGGGTTAAAAAGGAAAGATTCAAAAAACTTTTCTTCTAAATCACTATAATCCCAAAGAAGAAGAAAAAATATAAATCATAAAATTCTCATTTCTTCCATTTAGTCAGTATCTTCTTGTATATCTCCTGGTTCCACACTGGCTGTTAATAAGCATTTCCTTAACTTTCGTTTCCAATACACAAATCACCATTTGCTTGCATTCCACAAAACGCCATTTGCTTTCTTCTCTCCTATCTTCGCAACAAATGTATCCTCTATTAGGGGCTTGCAATCTTCTTACAAACAACTGCTAGAACTCCAGTTTCTGCTCTATCCGCATTACAATCCATCACAAATCCATTTCTGCCACGGAGATTGGATGCTACGTTTTTTTCTGCCAAAAGGCAGATGCCCTCCGAGTCCGGAGCTTCTTTCAGGCTTTTGAAGGAGCACTCCCCTCAAGCCTCCAGAAACTTTTCTGGGGCTTCTCTGGGTGGCTCAACTTCAGCCCGAATGCTCATCTCTCCCTCTTTGCCCGAGGGGGAGATTTTCAAGCTGCCGGACAGCTGATTGATGCTGTCCTGGCAGCTCTACAGACTACGGGGTTAGTGGTCTAAAAAAGACCACCATCAACAAAGCGGAGCCAACAGGAAGTGCTACAAATTATTCTAAATTTAGGTGTTCTCAGTGGCTGTGCACCAAATGGAACTCAGATTTTGTTCCAGGTGAAAAAAAAATCACCTTCTGCATGTCCTGCCAATCTATTTCCAGTTATCTGCTATTCAACAGAAACAAAACAATGTTTTGGCTGTTTAAGGTTCCAGATGAAACAAAATCTGGAAAGATTTTGCAGAGTGAATAGGACAAGGCCAATGTCATTTCCCTCCACTTCTTTCTTCAGATGACCTTAATGTTGTTGATGTACTTCTTAACGTGCAGTTCTTCTCTCTCTCCTTTACCGATGCTCAACAAACATTAATATCACAGTACTGTATATCCCACTGGATTATTGGTGCCCAATCTTTTCAGGACTTTTCTTCCAGTCACTCTCAGTTGATGCCCAGTTCAGTATATCCCACTAATCCACTTAACCCTTCAATATTCACGGTATATAACCTTTTCTTCATCACCTGCAACCCTTTAGCTGATACTTTTATATGTTGTCACAAGGAAGCCTCTCCTGAACTGACATTCATCCAAACCATTTCTATCAGAACAACTGTGTTTCAGTTTGTATCTGAAACATAGCAACCCTGTTTCACTCTATATATGAGTCAAAAAACCTGAAACACATATGTCTCACTTTTGGCATGGAGCATTCCATGGAATGTTCCTTTTTGTAAACTTTTTTTGTTTAATCAGGAAAATATATTGCTAATTATGTGAATTTGACAAAGTGTAATGGTATGATGGAATGACCTTAGGAGACAATGAGAAAATGCACAGCCAGGAGAGTGGCCAGATAAAAGCAGTTTAGCTAGCAGAAGGAATATGGGCACAGCAAACGTCTCAGAAGGCTCCCTTCCTAATTTCTTAGGTTTGTGAGGTGACAGAGGAGAAATGTGCTTTCAGAGTTGCAGGATTCTCTTAATATAATATTCTAATAATTAGTTCATGTGGGTGTATTTTCTGTCTGGATGCAAAACTGACACCAAAACACTGTTTCAGATTTTGTTTCTAACTTTGGGTTTTTTTTAAAAAAAAAGTACTAAAATTGCTGATATCTGTTAAGTCAATCTAACAATATCCAAACCATTTAAGTTTTACAATATCTATGTATTAATTTGTATCATTTAATAGTATTTCTGGTATATGTTGTATTTCTACAAAATAATAACTGATAATTTATGTATGAATGACTCCCAAATAACTTTGCTTATGACTTTAATTTTGGCGCTTGAAATACATACTGGGCTTATCCCATGTGCATATAGAGTTCGGTTATATCTCATCAACAATTATTGGGAATTGTTCTTTGAACAAATTAGATAGATAAAGATTGTTCCTTGTGGGAGTACTTATGTGAGTCCCTTCCATGACCTAAACAAATATGTTTTTTGGCAATGATTTAACTTAGAATGACTTCAGATGACATTCTGTAGTGCTAAACAATTTAGAGGACAGGAAAATTGAATTCGAAGATTTTTTCTGTTCAACTTGAACTATTATAAATAGTGGAAAAATAAAGATCCAAGGTTTTGATTTGTTTGGGACTATATCAAAGATGAACAATTAAAAACCTCTCTGTGATAAGATGTTCATCCAGATTTCCCCTTTCTACATTATTTTTTTAAAAGACTGGACATGGCAGCTAACTGTGATAAATGTCATGTTTTGCTGAATTGTAAATGACAGTACTTCTTGAATCTGGTTCTGTTTGAAATAATTTTTTTCTTTTCTTTTCAAATCAGCTACATATGATTCTAACATATTAAGTCCATAATTGTGGAAAAATATGTGCTGTGTAAATCTACATGTTATTGCACTCTTAGTCTTATAAATTTTATGAAAATATGTTTTAATTAAAAGAAACATCTGGATTTTTGTTTATTTCATGCATCTCTTTTTACTATTTATTTTCAAGGAGAAGACAATTTCAGATCTGAAAGGCATTCTTTCTGACATGGAACATTCCTCAAAGTAAGATTCAGAATTCTAAATTTAGATTTTCCACTTAAATGTTTGGATTAGCTCAACGTGTAATGCTAGAATTATTATTTAATAACTTCATTTATTCTATATTTTCATCTGCAAGTAATTTTTGATTCCTCAGTATAGAGAAGGATTTGAAGTGTCATGGTTTTAAAAATTGTAAATAGAAACCAGTTTTAAACAATTGTTTTAAATTATAGTCTTTCTATTATGGAAGAAGTGTGACATTGTATTCACAGTTGTTATATTCTTATCCATGTAGAATTGGTATTATGAAGAGATTGTACGTCAGTTCTTTTTTGCTAATACTTTATGTGAAAATTTTGTGTTTTTTTAATTGTTACATAGGCATTCTACTGAAGCATTATGCAAGTATGAACAAGATATTGGCAGACTACACCAAATGTTAGATGATGTTAATAGTGAACTTAATCAGACTAGCAGAGAGAAAGATATATTAACTAGGGAAAATTCAAAACTAAAGGAACAACTTTGTGACTTTAAGCAGGAAAATCAGGTAAAAGGTCTGTTTGTTCATTTGTGTCAGAAGCATCACAATGAAAATAAGGCACATTATACAATATAAAATATCAAATGCAATATTAAAATATATACAAGTTAAACAATACAAGTTAAATCTTGGCCAGAAACTAGCCACATTAATTGTGTTCGGTCTCACTGCCATGAGGTCCCCAAGTGAGCACTGATCAGGACACAAAGGACAGATATACATATATGTTATTGTCTGCATGTCACCACAATTGCAAAGGGCTGAGGCCACCAGATAGCCCCCATTGTTCAGAGTATTTCTGGATCTTGTTGTACCCATGCACAGTCTATTCAATGATTTCCATACTTCCCAGCTTTCATCAGATCCAGGTGCCAGCTCCTCCATTGGTTCCATCCAGTGTTGGTTCTTTGTAACTTTCCATAAGTCCATTTTGCTTTTAAAAATTTCAGTCTTTTATATAAAATATTAACAACATATGCTTGCTGATTGCCATTATATTCTCTGTTCCATCATCTCTCTATCCTTCCATTAAATCCCTATTCAAATCCTATTTAGTAAATTTCTAAACATTTACATTTGTGTAATTCTTTAATTTATATTTCTATCAGAGTTATCTATAATTTATTGGATCATTTTTTTCCAGCAAAGTTGCAGTTTTGAAAATCAGTAGTTGGATATACATTAAGAACTTTCTAGCAAACTTTTTTCTCTGTCTAAATGATTTAAGTATAAACAAATGCATAATTATACATATACATTTATGTGAATGAATTCTATCTAGGTTCTTATACATTTATACATTTAATGACCATTCAAAGATACAGCAGCCTAGAAAAGTAAAGTATTTCCAGCTGTTGTAAAGTATTAAACTCTCCCTGCAGTCATGTGATCACAATCTGGGTGCTTGGCAATCTGTTCCCACTTATGACAATTGTCAAGCACCTCATGATCATATGACCATTTGCAATCTTCTCTGCAGAAAAAATCCCACAGGGAAGTTTGCAGGCTGTTTCTGCCTAGTGAGAGGACTCCCTTCCATCTCTGGAACTGGCTTAAGAGGCTGTCTGCTAAGGGGAGCTGAGCTCTTTTGGTGGGATGAAAAATCTGAGTTTAGATCTGAGCTCTGTTCCTGCACGCTGATGAAGGTGTCCCTTTCCATGCATGGAGGACAGCAGATGGACCTTAAATCCTGCTTATTTCTTTCAGCCAGCCCCTAGAGGCGAGAGGGAGCAGAAATCCAAGAGGATTTTCAGCTCCTGAGTAGAGAGTAGTAAGGCAAGGAGCACGGGGTGCCTTAAGCAGGTAGGGGAGGCCTGATGGAGGTTGTGTGTGAGGTTCTCACTCAAGGGCTGAAAATCCTGCTTGGATTTCGGCAGAAAGGATTTTTAGCTTCTGAGAGGAAAGGCAGTGCAGTAAGGCATATGGAGGATGAAAGAGAGCTCTGGGGGGCCTGGTATAGGATGCACACAAGTATCTCTCCTTCAAAGGCTGAAAATGCTGCTTGGATTAACAGGGAGGATTTTCAGCTCTTGAGTGGAGCCTTCCAGGGTCTTCACCCCTACTGATGTACTCTGCATTCCTTATCTGGGACTTCATTTGCTTAACTAACTTCACAATTGTTTAATAAGTGCAAGTGGGAGTGCCAGGGTTGTGATCATTGAGCACAGCAATCAAGTGGACAGTCATGTGATCTCTCATTTGATCATTTCACTCAATGACTGAGATTCTGCTACCAGTTGTGTTGTTAAGCAACAACCACCTGTGTTTTCCTCAAATTGCATTGTTAATAATTATAAAGCTAAAAACTGCATGCTATCTAAATAAGTATGATGAAATCCCATTTTCAACTTCTTTTGAAAATGAAACTAGCCTTGGACATCTACTAAGAGATGGAAAGATTTTATTTTATTTTATTCTGCCTTTTTATGTCAAGGCAGCATACATATTTATGCTCCTCACCTCCTGTTTTCTCCACAACAACAATTCTCTGAGATGGGTTGGTTGGGTTGAGAGAGTGACTGCCCTAAAATTACCCAGTTCAATTTCATGCAGAAAGAAGGACTAGAATTCACGGCCTCCTGGTTTCTAGCCTAGTTCCTTAGCCACTATTTGCCAATCTTTATCCAAAATGGTAAATGAATTCAAGTCCATCATCAATCATACAAAATCAATGGATAATTTTAAGCCATTTTTAAATTCATAGGGTTTTCGTTGTGAGGAAAAATTGGAAGAAATACTCTATACGTATCTATTTTTGAATCCCAGGACAAAAGTGGGATTTAAAACAATAAAAGCTGTAAATAAATATATATCATTGGGTTTCCACTATAATATGTTCAGCTTAAACCTTAGAATTCTGCTTCATCAGATCATCTTTAATTTTGTAAGCTGAAGTAGTAGCTTTCTTCTCCAAGAGATTATTTATACTCTATATATGCTCTTTTTAATTGAAGCAAGAGGGAATTAAATCTTGTACTTCATTTTCATCTTCGATATGTGGAATAAATGCATCCTAAAGAATGGAGGATATTCTTGTGGTCTATCTCTCTTGAACACCAAAAAGAATGCATGAATTAAAGATTTGTGGCTTACATTTGCTTAACAACTTTTTTGCTGGAATAAATACTATGCCTTCTGATCCTCAGAAATCATTTCATTGGTGCAGGCTGTGCTTTACATATTCCATTTGTGTTAATTAAAAGTTACCAAAATTTAGGAAGGCAGTACTATAGAAGTCATAACAAAGTGGTTTGTTTTTCATTTTGCTGCAAGGCTGTCAATCACCCTGTTCCTTGAACTTTGTATGTTTTTATCTTCTTATTCCATAAGCTTACCATCCTCTTCCTTGAAGTTCTAACTTCCATACTTCAGCTGAGCAAAAATTCAATATTTTATCTTTTTTTCAATATTTTATCCCTTTTTTTAAGTGATTCAATTATGTTTACATAGTTAGTGATGCTTCCTTCATGGAATCTGAGTGTTCTGTTAGCAATAATTAGCAGACCATTTGAACCTTTAGCTATCTTAAATTTGCAGCTGCTACACTGAAAATAGCTTTTTGCTGGCAGTTACTATGGCCTATCATGAAAATAAACTAATAGGTCTCAATCATTAATTATAGCTTATTATTCCCAGGTATATCGTTTCTATCCAAGGTTGTTTCTAGTTTTCATTTTAATTAATATTTTGGCTTCCATAAGACCATTAGAGAGTTGCCCATTACTTCATTTAGTGTCAAAGAACTTTGTGTTTTGCCAAGAATAAACTTGTGCATTTAAGAAACAAAATCAATAATTGGAGTGATTGTTTATGAACTATAGACAGACAAGAAAGGTCTTAGCAACATTCTCATAGTGGAATGCACATTGGATTATCTGTTCATTTGTACAGTATGTCTTAGAAAAGTTTCTGCTATCCGATCTCTCCGCAGGCCCATTTATCTAGGGTGAGGGCTGTGTCCACTATAGCTGCTCAACTTTTATTGCATAAAGGATGACACTATTGAAATACATTTTCTCAATTTAAACTTATTTCTCTTTTTATATGTACCAATACAACTTATTAATGTGTTTAAATATCAAATCATATCCAAAATACAAATAAATTAGAGATAAGAAATAATGCTTCGTATTTGTTTGACAGCTTTTATTTGAGAAACTCAGTAAATGTCAGAATGATCTTGATGATATGAAGTTGAAAACTGAAGATTTTCAAAGGTTGAAGTCTTTACTGAACTCTAAAGTAAGTATATACTTTGAAAAGATACCACTATAAAAAGGCTTAGTACAAGGCTTCCTGCCACAATAGGCAGTTTCAAGATGTCTCTTTCTTTGAATGGTTGGTGCTTACAATGGGCATAGGCAATTTGACCCCCATCCCCTTTTTTAAAACCTCCAGAGACTCCTTTAATTGCTGATAATTATCTGATTATTGATAATTGAGTGAAGAATTTCCTGTCAGTTTGAGATGAAAGAACACATGAAAGCCATCGTGTAACAACTGCCGTAGCACATTAAAAGGAAGGAAACTCTACAAAAAACCTGACCTTCCTCACATATGTGATATGTACTGTATGGCCCTACACACTGTGCAGCTTTTGATTATCAAAAGGTTGTCCATCTCTGCTTTAGAGCTCTTGCTTATAGAAAGCACAGTTACTTCAGGATCTCTTCTTTCGAGCAAAACTATATACTGCAAGATAAATATGAGATTTCTACTTCCATGTTTCCCTTAAAATGCTAATATAAAGAACAGAATTTTGAAGAGAGATTTGTCAGATGAGAAGGAGCTGCTTTATTCTTCCTCAGTTTCATTCTCACTTGCAAGTGATTTTTCTCTAACTTTTCCTTGAAATATATTACTGGGAAATGGCTACTGAAAAAAGTTTCAAGGAAAAGCTTTTAAGTGCAGCAGGAAGTTGTAACTGCCTTCTCCCTTTGGCTAAATCTTTCTCTTTTAGGAAACTAGATATGCAAATTGCATGTTGTCCAGATCCAATTTCTTAATTGTAAATACACAGCAGCCCAATCACTGTCCACATAAAGAGGGAAAGCTAATACCGCCTCCTAGATATACAATAGTCCATGCAGGGACAGCTTGAAAAAGAACAAAACTTAGTTGTTAAACAGGATTTTTTCTTAAAAGCTCCATATGCAATGGGAAGAGTAAAACACCAAGGAAAAAAAATTAAACTTCTGCTGCACCATGCTTAATTGTTCCCAGTTCAGACTATGCTACTATGGACTTACCTGTACAATTAACTAAATAGTATTTTGAGTATTTTAGAATATTGTCTACCTTACCATTAAGTCTTTAAAGCAAACTTTATTGTTTCCAAAATTGTTACTTACATGGATATAATCAAATATAAATCTTATCTTATAAATAATTGATCACAGGAAGATATTTATTCCATTTTAAAGATCTACCCTGGTAGAGAGCACAATATCTATTTGTCACTGCTTTTATCTGACATATTTTTCTAGAGTGCCCAATTTTTGCTATTATTTTTAGTATCAATCCTACCTATGCTTGAAGTATAGACCCAATGTTGGTGATTATCATAGCTATTTGTACTGCAGTTACAATAATAGTGTGTTTTATGAAATTTTATTACAATTTTAAAAGATTTATTAATACAGGCCAATGAATTATACTGTGCTGCGTAGGGCTGTAATAAAAGTTTTGATTTGATCTGATTACCATACAGTAATTTTTAAATGCAGTTTTCAAGGCCCATAGAAGAGATAATTTTTTATGACATAAAACAAAGATACACACACATACATATGTGTGTGTGTATGTATGTATGTACGATATGTATGTGTACAATTTGCAGTATTTAGGTATCAAAAGAATACAATGATTTGTTTTAATAATAATAATAATAATAATAAAAATTATTATTATTATTATTATTATTATTATTATTATTATTATTATTATTATTATTATTTAATTTCTATACCGCCCTTCTCCCGAAGGACTCAGGGCGGTTCACAGCCAGATAAAAAACCAACAATAAATAGATACAATACAAATAAAAACATTGGATCAAAATCAAATTTGTTATATTAAAAACCAGGGAGAGACGTTGTCTCAAAGATATAATCCAGTTGTGAAAATAAATTGAAAGTATGGTATAAAATATTAATAATATAAATATAATGCACATTGCAAAGAGATATTACCTATAATATTGCCTTTAACATTACATTTAATTTTACCAATAGTATACATTCAAAATACTGTAGGTACAGGACTCAACATTTAAGATACCCAAATGAAAAACAAAAAATAAAGTGTTGACAAGAGGCCAGTTACTTGAGTCTGACCCATTTAGAAAAATCTTAATTTAACAGCCAATTTAGAATAAAATTTTTAGCAATTAATATAAAACTATTATTTATATTTTGCCAACAAAAAGTGCCTTAACTATTGTAGCTTCCTAATGACTTAGCTGATAACTTTTTAGATATTCGGTGTTTATTAGTACCAGGGATTCGATCTGACTGGCTCAAGTTTGACTCAGCTTTCCATCCTTCTGAGAGCGCAGTAAAATGGGTACCCAGATTATTGGGGACAATATGCTGATTCTATACACCGCTTAGAGAGTGCTGTGGAGCACTGTGAAGTGGTATATAAGTCTAAGTGCTATTGCTATTATTGTATGATTAAAAGTTCTAGCTGACTGCAAAAAGTAATCCTGTCAGGCTTTTAAAAATATTTAAAGACTGTCCATTGAATTTCTGTGATTGTGCTCAGACAATGGATTAGCTTTGACACTTCTGAAATATTGACCTGAATGCTTTAATTGATCTTAATTGATTATCTTGTGATTACTTAAGATGTTTAAATTTATACTATATATAAGTCTATATATGATAAATTGGATCCAGTATTGTGCGAGGAGAATGTTATTTATCCAAAGACTGATTCCTTACCTGCCTCCTTGAGCAGTGTGAACTGTAGTGAAGGAAAATTGCCTTGGAAAAGAGAGTGCTAGTATGGTATAGAGTCAAAGTATTGAACAAGCACTGAGAAGATTCAGTCTATTGCCAACCATGGAAGCTTGCTTGGTAACTTGGGGCCACTCACTCTCTCAGACTAACCTAGTCTCTCTTCTTGTACTGGAGAAAATTGGAGGACAAAATGCTGTATGCCACCTTGAACTCCGTGGAGTAAGATAGATAAAAGCATTTTTAATCAGTCAGTTTTATTATAAATAGCCTGTAACTATATATGCATAGGTGATGCACTTACTTCGCATGAACTTTTAATCTAAAGGAGGTTTTAAAAGCAGGGGTGTCAAACTCAATTTCATTGAGGGCCACATCAGGGTTGTGTTTCACCTCAAGGGCTGGGTGGGTGGGGCCAGGGTGGGTGTGGCTAGCTTGACATCACTCGTGTCAAGGACATCTGTCCAAGCACTCAGCCAGTGAAAATGGAGCTTGGGGGCCATGTGTGGCCCTCCCAAGCTCCATTTCCACTGGCAGAGGCACTACAGACCGCTCCTTTGATGTTTCTAGGGTGGCCCCATGGGCCAGATCCAAGCACCCCGGGGGTGTGACACTCTTGTTTTAATATCAGGATTTTGTACACAATAGCAAGCCTATAAATGTACCATTAAATGTTATACAGATATTCCTCAATTTACAACCACAATTAAGCTCAGAATTTATGTTGCTAAGTGAGAAATTTCTTAAGTAAATTTTGTCACATTTTTATGACTTTTCTTGCCACATTTTTTAAGTGAATCACTGCAGTTGTTAAATTAATAACATGGTTGTTAAGTGAATCTGGCTTCCCATTCACTTTGCTAATCAGAAGATTGCAAAAGATGATCACATGATCCCAGGACACTGCAACCATCATAAATATGAACCAGTTGTCAAGCCTCCAAATGTAAATCATGTGACCATGGGGATGCTACAATGGACATAAGTATGAAAAATAGTCATAAGTCACTTTTTTCAGTGCCATTGTAACTTCAAACAATCACTAAACAAACTATTGTAAGTTGAGGACTACCTGTAGTAGTTTCAAATGGTAAATTAAGTAAGTCTCAAAAATAAATCAAAATTTGTATTTTAGGAGAAAGATAATGAAGATCTTATGGAAAACTTCCACATGATCCGTGAACAGGCAGACAGATGGGAATCAAAGTTGCATCAAATGGAAAAAGATTATAACTCCATCCAGATGGAACTTCTCAGTGTAGAATCTGAGAACCATAGACTGAAAGAGCAAGCAGAATCGCATGAAATAGCAATTGGACAAGTAGGTTTCAAAAGCTCCCTTTTATAATCTGTCCAGGCTCTGTCTGCTTGCCTGCCCTTCTTTCCCTCCTTCCCTCTTTCTCTCTCTCTCTCTCTCTCTCTTTCATTTTCTTTCAATGGCTAGTTAGTAGAACAGGTCTTAGATTTTTAAAAATGGTGTTTGTAACACTTATTTTTCATCTCCCACATGAGTAAAGAGTTAAAGGAATGTTTTGTCTTGTGATACTCTGCATTTATGATCAGATTGTAGCAAGAACTTTCAAAATGGATGTTTATTTTAAGGGAAAGTTATTGACCATTTGCTTCACTTGACTTTAAAACATTCTGGTCTTTCTTAAGAAAGTTTAATATATTGGATTATAGGAGTGGAAAGGCATTAATATTTGTCTCTAGTAATTATGAATCATGGACTTTCAACTTAGTCTGAATTCATCTTTTGTAAAGTATCTTCCATGCTTAGTCTGGCTGTTTGGAAATAATATGCATGTGTTTGTTCACTGAATAATCTTCTTTTGACTCTAAAACTGAATTTGCACTCCAAAAGTAATATTTTTAAAAATAATTCCTTATGTATTAATTCTTAACTTTTTGTGTTCTATGAAAGAAACAGTTTTACTGTATTCTGAATAACATATATCATTTTCATTTGGTGTCTACAAATTCATCAGGATTCACAAGGTTCTCTATTTTATCAAGACTTCCCTTTGTGGATGTAACAAACAATTGCACTGAAGTTTATACCACATGATACTTTCAGTATGCAATGAACTTCACATGGAATTCTGGATTGATTTACTAGTGCTATAAAGTCTCCTAACAGTTATATATATACATAACTGTCTGGTTTGGCTCTGCAACCAAACAAGACAAACACAGACTTCAGAGGATAATTAGAACTCCAGAAAAAACAATTGCTACCAACCTGCCTTTCACTGAAGATCTGTATACTGCACTAGTCAAAAAGAGGGCTGTGAAAATATCTACAGACCCCTCACATCCTGGACATAAATTGTTTCAACTTCTACCCTCAAAATGATGCTATAGAGCACTGCACACCAGAACAACTAGACACAAGGAGTTTTTTCCCAAATGCTATCACTCTGCTTACAACTAATTCCCACAACACTGACAAATAATTTACTAAGATTCTTCCTTACTAGTATCTATCTCTTCCCACATTACTATAATCATGTTGCTTGTATCTTTCAATTTATATTGTTTTTATTTGTTTCCTAGTACAATTTGATAGCTTATTAGTAACCTTGACTATCACTAAGTGTTGTATCTTTTTATTCTTGATGAATGTATTTTATTCTCCTTATGTACACTGAGAGCATATACACCAAAGATAAATTCCTTGTGTGTCCAATCACACTTGGCAATAAAGAATTATGTTCTGTTCTGTTCTGTTCTGTTCTGTTCTGTTCTGTTCTGTTCTGTTCTATTCTATTCTATATAAAACATAAGAAAACAAATTTTGGTATGTTTAGTTTTTGTTGATGTGTTTTTAGAGACTGCTTTTATTTTTATTGACTGTAGAACATTCCAAAACTAACATAAAACAGAAGCTTATTTATTTAGATAAACATGCTTATTATTAAGTAAAATTATTTTTTTCTTGAATATATTCTTACTGGTTTATTTATAATATAAATGTTAATTGGCCTTTCTTTTTTGGGGCAGCATTTAGCATCTGAAAAAGCCTGTAAGTCACAGATTTCTACTTTAGGTAAGTCTCTGGTGAAAATGGAGGAGAAACTTGAGAAAGCCCACCTGGAAAAGGTTTCTATACTCTCAGATTTGACTTCTGCTCGGGAACTGTGCATTAAACTGGACACTAGCAATGAGTTATTAAGCCGGCAACTAAAGAACACAACAAAGGAAGTAGAAAGAGTAGGTATAAAATAATTTCGGCTTGATTTATAGAGAGCGAACATTAAAGCTGAAAACTCATACATATTTTCCTAATGCTTGAATTAAATTCTTGCTGTTCATGGAAAATTCTTTACATGTCAGATTTTTCTTAGAGTCACCTGGACTAGAAATTGTCCATCACAGGAAGTATATTCTCATATCTCTTGATTCATAGGATCTGTTAAGAAAGTTAAAGTGATAATACAAGAATTTTGTAAAATACCATACTTGCAAATGAGGTCTGTGTGCGTGTGTGAGTGTGTGAGTCAATTTTCCTCTGTGGTCCAAGGATTCAGTAGAGCACAGCCATATGATTTACAATTTACAATTATATTATGCATTTGTTCACATGTATTCCATTCCTACTCTTGCATATTCTGAAGCACCTTTTAGTCTTCAAATCTGAACTTTGCAGAGTCTTATTTGTTATTTCCTAAATCATAGGAAGCATAACTTTTCAGGTGCTAGAAAACAACAACAGATGTTGCTCTCTTATCAGTGCTTGTGAGTTCACTGAATACATCTACTTGACAAATGTAGTCTTCTGTTCTAATATACCTCTATTTGCGAGCTTGTTTGATTTTTAAACATCAAAGATAGCAGAAGAAAACATTGCCAAATATTACTGTTTTTCATGAACTCTGGTGCCATGGCAGTTGTGTAGCAAAGAATATATTGTACACTATATAGTCTGAATATAAGCTGCTAAGAAAAGGCAAATACAATCTGTGCTTATCTGAGAAACTGAATCCTGGATATGGATTTAGCATATCTGTAGACAGGAATCTCTGTAGATATAGTTTTTTTTAAAAAGTCAAAAAGGCATGTGTAACTGTATGATTGACGTCCCAACTCTAGAACCTTGTTAACGTTTTCTCATTCTACACTGATTCTTGAGAGGTACTTAATTTAAACTTGTCTTTTTTCTTTAAAACAATCAAATATTGTCATTCATAATAGATTTGGTGTATATGAATCCATCATTCATTCTTTTGGGCTATGGGAAAGATGGATGACAAAATTTGTGGGATGAATGAGAATTTTTTTAAATTATCAATCTTTTCTGTTTGTTTGGGCTAAATATTTTTCATATTTTTTTTCAAAACTCCTGATATAGATTTTATAAAATACTTCAGCTGAGTAAAAATTATGACTGGTTCATTTCAAAAAGAGAAATACCTGCAAATGAACTTTAGATTAAGCCAAGGCAGGGAATTGTTTTCATGTTCAATAGGGTAATGCTTAATTTTAAAAGGTTTTAGGGAATCTCTGCGCATTTCAAGCATGATAATGATGCAATCCTGAAGCCAAATCTGTCACCATTAAATTTTTTGTGTGAAGTTTGGTCTGTCTGTCACTTTGTGCATCTGACAAAGTGAGTCATAGTTCATGTTAGTTGGAGAAAGTATTACCAGTCTTCTGAGTTTGACATCCACTTTAGTAGTTGATATTGAAATCCGAGGGCTATTAAAATGGATGTGGGAGCTCCATATGGTTCATAGGTAATCAATCTTAAATACTCTAAATTTATTCAGAGGGTTCTGATATATTTTGTATGGGATAGAATGTCCCACAGTATAAGATTCCTCACTAAGGACTAAAGTATTGTCCAGTATATAAAAAGGAAATTATAGATTATATTCTGTTTACATAACTTAGTGGGTATGTAAACTGGAACTCTGTGGAGCTTCAGATCACATCTTACAATAGTATCAAATTAGGAAAAGGCTTAAATCAAAACTTTAAAAGACTTAACTTTTAAACCATATATCTCCATGTCATGATTTGTGATAATTAGTGTTCAGTGTCATTTTTTTACAATGGTTGGAAAGGAAACCACTTCCAAATTGACAAGGCAAATTACTTATCTATGAGCTACCAGCAAATTCACTTTCATGTGTCAGTGATGTTACAATATTACATTTTGTGATGAGATGTCTGCAGGAAAACAGCCAACTCAAAGGATACCAAGAACCCAACAATTTGTATAATTTTAAATTAACATCATAAGTAAAACCCATTTATTTTTACACATTAAGAAAGATTACTTTAGAGAAAATCACTGTAAGTTCTTAGCAGAGAGAGGGCTACAGCTTTTTATAGTAAGGAAGAAAAGCTGAAAAAGCTGTTGGGAGAGCATTTCATTTTTAATTTAC
Source organism: Ahaetulla prasina (assembly GCF_028640845.1). Taxonomy (NCBI): domain Eukaryota; kingdom Metazoa; phylum Chordata; class Lepidosauria; order Squamata; family Colubridae; genus Ahaetulla; species Ahaetulla prasina. The sequence continues at coordinate 95,943,260 of NC_080543.1, read as the reverse complement.
AGTGTAATCTACCAATTACTATACTAATATACTACAGATATATATATATATTACTATATGTAATATACTACATATTAAAGAAAATGAGAACATTCATTATTTTGGCTTTCAGCTTCAGAATGAATGGGAATCATCTCACTCAGAAATAGAACTTCTGAGAAAGCAACTGCACAATGAAAGAATCTCAATTAAAAACTTGGAAACTTTGTTAACATCCAATCGAGAAAAGGAGTATCACTCTCAGATGATAAGTCAAGAGAAGGATTCTGAAATACATCTTCTTAAAGAGCAACTTACTCTGGCAGAAAACAAAATGTGAGTAACCAGTGCAAATAACATTCGATTAAAAATTGCTGTTATACTTTTGTTAATCTTCCAATTTTTACCTTCTTTAGGAGGCCCTTTATTAGAGTAGAAGATAGTTTATTTAAAAGTTACTTGAAATTAGGGAAACTAAATATTAGGCAAAACAGTATCTATCTAGGGAATAAAATATATATTAGAATTTTTAAAACAATTTTTACCTTACTATGAAAACGTTTTTGTTCAGTAAAGTTAGAAAATTTTAACACAGGTATTTAAAGCCTTTTGACACAGCACAAATATATAATTGTTTCTGTTTTCTTTCTGGATGCTTATCCAACTATTTTTATATCAAATATATTGGAAGCTGTTCTTGAAAAACTAATCCTATTCTTTATTTTATTATATTTGACTAGTTACATCCTTTCAGTTTAAGTGACAACTTTGTCCTTTATAGTGCTATCCAGAGTCGAGATTTTTCACAGATCAAAAACACAATTACTCAACTGGAATCTGAGTTAGATATCACCAAAAGACAGTTGGGCACAGAACGCTTTGAAAGGCAAGTGTGTGACCACATTTTTAATAATTTACATCTGTTTCTCCCAATTAAATAATATACATTTGCACTAATCTAGAAAAACCCAGGGCTAAAGTCATTAAATAATGCTACTAATTTATATCCACTAGAACGAAGACAAAAATTCAGCATTGGAGCATGCTTACTAGGGAACAAGTACTATTATTTACAAGTTCTATTATTTCATGATCTAATTGGTAATAAACTTCCACTTGATTGCACCCCACATATATAAACCAGATTTTATTTTATAATTAGCAAGTACTACATTTAAGCCTTGTGGGTATTTATAGATTGTTTTAATAGAAAAATAGAAAAGTTTTTTAGTTTAATTATTTTTTCATAAAAACCTGAAAATATCTTTTGTAGATTTATTCAAAGAATGATGGTTGAATCATTTCATTGCATGTTTCATATTTCATTAGAAAATCCAATTATTAATAAACAGTAACTAAAACGCATAATTCCTAATTTTCCTTCAATAAGTAGTCTGCTGAGAGGAAGAGCTCAGAATTAACTATAACCTCAGTTATTGCCCTAATACTTCCAGAGTTCACGGAAATTCAATAAAATTGGTCACTAACTTGCCTCAAAATTTACCATCCAGGAAAATATTCTGAAAACTGCAGATTTAGGGAAATTAGTATTTCTGACTAATTGATTTACTAAAAACACTTTCAGAAGTAAATATAGTATATGCAAATAAAAGTCCAAACTCAAACGTACATTGTTGATCTGGAAGTATAAAAGTGCTAACTGTGGGCCCATCTTTAGGTATATTTATTATATTCATGTAACCTCTACCATCTAAAATAGCTTAACTCCCTAACCCATTGTATAATTTCTAAAACAGAATTATGAACCACAAATATGGGACAAGGTATTGAAAGAAAGGGTAGAGAGGGATAATTTGGTCAAATCACTTTCTCTTATGTAAATTGTGAAGAAAAAATATTTATTTCATATTTGTTGGTACGGGGATGAGTTGAGCAAACGTCTACTGCTACTGAGCAGATTGTCAGGCCTAGCTCAAGACTGACAAAAAACAATCCAGTCAAATTCAATTCTTTAGTTGTTAACACTATAGACAGAATCTTGCCAGACTAAATCTATCTATCTTAATCTAATGGATATGGATATACCCTGGGAGTGGCTATCCTAAATCTCTTTCCACAACCCAGCTCTGGATTGCATGGTCTCTTGTCTCTCACACACACACACACACTGTGCACCTGTTGTTTTTTTTAAAAAAGACATTACAATTTATCATAGATTTCAGTTATCAAAATCAACTTATTGATTTTACATTTTCTAAATTTAAATAGTTATGTTATATTGCTAATTTGTTTTGCTGTTTTAATAGATATACTGTATTAATTTATCTTTAATTATTAAAATTACACAATTATACAATTTTATCCTACAGGTAATCCTTGACTTACAGCCATTTAATCAATGACTGTTAGACTTGGCAATCTGCTTGCCCTTACAACTGACCACAGGGGCATTGCAATTGGCCCTCTTGCCTGTATCTTCCTCCCATCTTAGCCGCTAACCTGGCCCATCAGCATGCACAAAACTGCCTTGGCTTTGGGGGCCTTGGCTTATTACCTGGCCACTTCTTCCCACCCCACCATGCCAGGGTCCACTTACCTTTGCATTATTCTGCAGCTGCTGATAGGCACATCCTGCTGATGAGGCTGTCTCGCTGCCATCCTGTAAGCAGGCTTCCTTTTGGTGATGGTTTGCAAGGCTTTCTCCAAATCACATGGATAATGTGATTTCAGAAGAATGATTGCATTCACTAGCTTTCTAATCTTCCTAACACAATCTTTTTGATGGCTAGCCCCATTTGCTAACTTTCTGGCTAGAAAGCTAACAAACATCCCTCTGAAGGCTAGTCACACTTAATAACTTTCTTGTTCTGAAGGCTAGTCATATTTGCTAGTTTTCTAGCCTTCATGAACCATTGCAAAAATAGGGCCTATTTGCGGGATAGTGTGAGTTGGCCTCAGTAGGAAGGCCACACCTCGTATTTGTTGGACACTCTGTCAGCAGCTGCAGTGTTCCTAGGTATAGTGCAACAGAGAAAGGATTTGGGCCTCCTGGATATGATATGGGGAGAAAGCTTAGACCTGCAGATTCCAGGCAGATTTTTGCACACCAGTGGGCACAGGGCCTCTTCCACCCCTCAAGGCACCCTGCACTCCAGTTAATGACTCACAACTGCTTAACAAACCAAATCACAAACATCTATCAATCACCCTAACAACGTAGAAATGCTAGTAAAAGATACAATGGAGAGAGAGAGAAAACGTCAAAATGCTATATTATTTGGTCTTGATATTACAAATGAACCAGATATTGATAAAATACGAAACATCATTTCAAATTACATCCTTTGACCCTAGTGAAATAACCGAAGTCTCCAGAGATGGACCTGAATTCAAATACAATGATGGTTCATAGCACCCAAATTCTGTAGAATCATATGCAAAAATGAAACCAGCAAAAGAAATCTCATTTATACTATAAACACAATAGCCAAAAATAACCTCAGCTACAACAAACTTAGAGCTAGACCAGACTTATCATTCCTACAACGTATTAGATCCCGTGAACTTCGTTCAGAACTCAAACGACGACTAGAAGAAGGAGAAACCAACCTATATATTGACTACCGTGCAGACTGCATAAAAAGAAAATCCTTCAATCAAAACCCCATCACCAAACCCATCACCCAACCCATCACCCAATCTCACTCCAATCAAAACATTCAATCATCCACCAAACAAGACATCCATCTATCTATAAATCAAAACACACATTCACCCGTTGATCAACCTGCAAATCCTCAATCAACTACCAATCAAAACTAGGTATGCACGCCCCTTACCTCTCCTACACTTAATTCTGCAGGTCTCAAATGTAAATTATTAAATGCAAGAAGTATTGTAAACAAATTACCTGAATTTATCCTCTTATTAAACAATGGTACATTTGACATCATATTTGTTTGTGAAACATGGCTAAACTCATCCTTCACTGACTCCATTATTTCAAACAAAGAATATCAAGTCCTTCAATCAGATCGTGATCATCGCAGAGGTGGTAGAGTAGCTATTTTTTACAAAAAATAACTGAACTTAAAAAATATTCAAGTTGCACATAAACTCTCTCTACCTGAAACTATTGTATGTGACCTGTCCACCAATACCACACTAAGATTCATACTATGCTACAGAGCTCCTGACTACGACATCGCTCATGCAGATATGTTAACCTCACTACTAACATGGGCTACCTCTTGCCCATATCCTCTCATCTTTCTGGGAGACCTAAATCTACCTTCTATAAACTGGATAACAAATGAATGTACAACCGAACCAATCCATATTACTCTATACAATGCAGTTACAAACCTAGGCCTTGAACAATTAGTAACTAACAATACTAGACTCAATAACTGCCTCGACCTCATCTTTTGTAATAACGCAAACTCTATTTATGGTCTACAAGTAAATGAACCCTTTTCCAACAGTGACCACTGCATGATAGACTTTTATTTAAACATACGCCCTCGCATAAATCGTCTGAACAATAGTACTCCAAACTACAATTTTAAAAAAGCCAACTATGACCTTATAAACAATGATCTCTCATTTCTTGACTGGCATAATCTATTCTCAACCTGTATCACTACAGAAGACCACTATAAAGTATTCCTACTTGAAATTAATAAAATCATCAAACTATATGTACCACAAATCACCAAAATCAATAGGAAACGCAAATTTCTCATATCAATAAAAAAGCTGCAATCCAAAAAAAAAATCCCTCTGGAAAAAAAACAAAAAAGGTTATGTAGCAAACTTCAAAAACCGCTACAAAGATATTTGCAACCAAATAAAAACAGAATGTAACACTTACCACACTAAACAAGAAGAAAACCTTCTACGCACCAATTCCAGTCGTGCTTTTTATAATTTTGTAAACAATAAACTAAAAGAAACAAGAACCATTCCACCACTAAAAGAATCTAACGGTAAATAATGTACTGACGAAACAATTAAAGCAAACCTCTTTAACACATTCTTCGGCTCAGTCTTTGTAAACAGTGATGGCTCATATCCAACATTCCTCAATCGTATCAAAAATGTTAACAACAACTCAACACATATAGACTCCACAGAAAAAAACAACGACCTAACACACGTAGACTTTACAGAAGATAATGTTGAAAAAGCCCTTCGCAATCTGAAACCATCATTATCTATTGGACCAGATGGACTATGTGCATACTTTCAATTAATATAGCTGAACCCCTAAGCATTAATAATAATAATAAAAATGCTTTATTAAGCATTTAATAAAGCCTTCAAAACTAGTTCCCTTCCAAAACTCTGGTCTCTAGCCACAGTCATCCCTATCTTCAAAAAAGGAGATCCATGCCTTGTTGAAAATTACAGACCTATCTCTCTATGTTGTGTCTCATGCAAAGTAATGGAATCCATCATAAACCAATCCATTATACTCCATCTCGAAACAAACAACCTTCTCTCTAATAAACAATTTGGTTTCAGAAAAAAATTGTCTTGTAACGTACAACTTCTCCACTGCAAAAACAAGGACTACCAACCTTGATCAAGGAAAAGCAATAGATGCAATCTACATAGACTTCTGCAAAGCTTTTGATTCAGTAGTACATGATAAACTACTCCTCAAACTAAAATCCTACGGCATTTCAGGACCTCTTCACAATTGGATAAATGCCTTCCTGTCAAACAGACAATAAATGGTCAAAATTGGCAACGTTATATCAAATCTTGTTCCTGTCAAAAGTGGCGTTCCCCAAGGTAGTGTTCTTGGACCAACACTCTTCATACTATACATAAATGATCTCTGTGACCTCATCTCAAGTTATTGTGTTCTCTTTGCTGACGATGTCAAACTATTTAATACCACTAATAATACTTCTACCCTTCAAGAAGACCTCGACTTAATTTCCGATTGGTCTAAAACTTGGCAACTCCAAATCTCAACCAGCAAATGCTCAGTCTTACATATTGGAAAAAAGAACCCTAACATCAAATACAAACTTGATGGACATTACTTAATTGATGACTCCCACCCTGTCAAAGATCTTGGAGTTCTCATATCAAATGACCTTAATGCCAAAGCCCACTGCAACTACATAGCAAAAAAAGCCCTAAGAGTTGTAAACCTAATTTTATGCAGCTTCTTTTCTAAAAACTCTACACTACTAACTAGAGCATACAAAACATTTGGCAGACCTATTCTTGAATACAGCTCATCCGTCTAGAACCCATACCACATCTCTGACATAAATACAATAGAAAGAGTCCAGAAATATTTTACTAGAAGAGTTCTTCACTCCTCCGAAAACAATAAAATACCTTATACCAACAGACTTGAAATCCTGGGATTAGAAAACTTACAACTCCGTCGACTTCGACATGACCTGTGTAACACACAAAATCATCTATTGCAATATCCTTCCTATAAAAGACTACTTCAGCTTCAATTGCAATATTACAAGAGCAAAAAATAGATTCAAGCTAAATGTCAACCGCTTCAAACTTGATTGCAGAAAATATGACTTCTGTAACAGAGTTGTTAATGCTTGGAACTCATTACCTGACTCCATAGTCTCTACTCAAAATCCCAAAATCTTCAACCAAAAACTGTCTACTATTGACCTCACCCCATTCCTAAGAGGGCTATAAGGGACGTGCATAAGAGCACAAAAGTGCCTACCGTTCCTGTCCTATTGTTCCCTTCATCATATCAAATTGATATAGTTGATGCATATTTTTTTACATATATGTATATATTTTCTTCAAAATATGTTGTTTTATCTATGACAATTGTTTGTGTATACTGTTGTGACAAAAAGAAATAAAAAAACAAAAACAAAAACTGCCACAATAGGGAGATCTAGAATTACAGTTATTGAGTGAAACAGTCATATGGGTATCTTGCTTAATGATCATTTTGCTCAGTGACCAAAATTCTCGTTCTAATTGTAGGGGTAAGTTAAGTGAAACCTGTAGTTTCACTGTTTGGATATATACAAAGTATCTTCCAATTTATTTATGGGATCAGGTAATTTATTGGGACTTATCATGAAGTTTTACAGTCAGGCTTTCCCTGAATGAAACGTAATTGTCCTTAAATGCACTTTCTCCCATGTAAAACTCCCATGATTTAATTTGTTTAATATTTGGGGGAATTTTAAGAATAGAAAGTAATGCAGGAAGCCATTGGAAGGAAAACAGACCCTATCATGCTGATTATATCCAGCATTGCATATCCCCTTGAGATCATCTGAGTGATATGGTGGAATGTAGGCTGTGGGTGCCTGGACAGGATGCAACAGTTTTCGGAACTAGCAAGATTGAATGGCTATAGGATTTAGGGGTTTTGAGTCCCTTGCTTTGTTATGTTGTATTGGATTGTGGCTTTGTAATTTTTTTCTGGGTGTTGAGTCCCTTGCTTTGTTATGTTGTATTGGATTGTGGCTTTGTAATTTTTTTCTGGGTGTTATGGTTTTTATATATTTTTGTATATGTTCTTATTTTTAATATTGAGAGTTGCTCAGAGTCATACCTCTACGATGGGTGGTCATATAAATCCAATCAATCAATCAATCAATCAATAAAATATGACCTTTTGCTTTCCTGACGTCAGTTTTGTATTTCTGGGCTACCACTCTGTAGTTTTGCTTTGTGATCTAGTTCTGTTTTCATTTCTTGAATGTATTTTTTTATTTTAGTTCTTTACTAAGTTTTTTATTTAGTCACATTGACTTCTTTTCTTTTCTTATCTTTTATCTCCTTATTGAAACTGCATCCATATTTTCTTTTAACATAGTCTTGTTTCTAATTGTATTTTTAATGTAATCTTCCTTAAGCTCTCTTGAGCTTCTTTTCCCATTAGCTTCTCCCACCGTTGCATGTATTTATCCTTATGTTGAGTAGGCTGAAATAAAAGGAGCTAAAATCATTGTCAAAAGTGAGACCAATGTGGAGAAAAGGATGTTTTGGAAATAGGCCGTGTTCACCATATAAATGGGCCAGAGTTCTGAGGAGACAATAGTTGTAAAAAAGAAAAGCAGATTTTTGGCAGTCTCTTTACATGTAAATGGTTTTTTTAAAAAACAACAACAAACATGCTGCTGTGGGACTGGCAAAAATATTGTATTACTTTCTCCTGATCTTTGTGTGTAGCCACTAAGACTAACACTATACTAAATAGAAGGTAACAATTTAAAGAATAACTCTAGTGGAAATTCCGTAGAAAGCTGGAACTTTGGCCTACATTTGAAATAGGCACTGATAGAATTCCATTCAGTCCCATTCTCTCTGAATTCTATGCAAATGTCTGATCTTCTATATTTTTTTCAAAAAAAATTTTTTTATTGAATCAGTTACTCTCTGACTTTTATGCGTGTCCTTACTTCAACATCTAGGCACTTACTGTCCAAAATTAGAAAAAAATTATTTATGTCCCTTTTAAAAATAAAAAGTTAAAAACATTCCTCTGAGATTTTTAAGAGACAGTAGCTGCTGGACTTAGGAAAGTATGTGCATTAAGTACTCTTATTTAAATACATTCTTTGAAATTTTTTTAGGGAACGTGCAGTCCAAGAACTTCGTCGACAGAGTCGTACAGCTTCATACCATTTAACTTCTACAATAAGATCAACATCACCTGAACGTTGCCGGCACTGGTCTCCTGAGAGGTCTCTGGATAGATCTTTGGATGGGTAAGAAAATGTCTGTTAAAAATATATCTCCTTTCTCTCACTGTTATTCAGGTACAGATCTTCTCTTTATCATGTTACAAAGACATCCTTAAATTAGAAATTTTAACATAACATAATAACAGAGTTGGAAGGACCTTGGAGGTCTTCTAGTCCAACCCCCTGCCCGGGCAGGAAACCCTACACCATTTCAGACAAATGGACAAATGAAGTCCATCATTTTATTTCTTTGTTGCTGTTCTGCAAAAGTGTGCCCAAGATGGCTTATAAAATCTCAAGTGTTAAAAACTGCTAAGAGAATTCTAATTTTATTTTTTTTCTTGTGTTCTGAACTGTTTCAGGACAGTGATTGGTTCTGTATCATGGTTTGCTTAATCATCAGTTAATAAACCACAGTTGGCTGGGTTCTCTTTAAGCTAAGCCATAAACCCTAACCAACCATGAGGTTCATGCCAAGCAAACCATATCAGTGGCATCTATGCAGTGGTGGGATTTAAAACTTTTTACTACTGGTTCTGTGGGTGTCGTGTGGCAGGGGAAGGATACTGTAAAATCTCCATTCCCTCCCCACCCCACTAATCTGCTTTCCAGCTCCGTGTGCAGGGGGACAAAAAAAGACCCAGCTGATCAGCTGGGACTTGGGAGGCAGCGAATAGATGGGGGCAGGGCCAGTCAGAGGTGGTATTTGCTGGTTCTCCGAACTACTCAAAATTTCTACTACTGGTTCTCCAGAGCTGATTAGAACCAGCTGAATGCCACCTCTGCAATCTATGGAAAAGCTGGAGGGGGGGTGTCAGACTAATGAAAGCACTGTTATGCACCAAGCCCCCACCTTTTTGTATGTTCATCTTGATATTGTTGCAATACTGATTTCATTATTCTGTTGCAAGCAGAAGGCTTCTGAAGATGCTATTCATATGAACTCATTCAGTGATATTTAGATCCCCTCATGTCATTCTTGATCTTTTTCTTCCTTTCCATTTTCTTTATCACAAAATTATTGATTGTTTTTGTAACAGTTCATTTTCATGATTTGGGAGGGACTATGGATTATACAACTGTATGAATTAAACATGCTTTTGAGTTCATCAATAAAATGGGGCATGTTTTTCCACAGAGACCATAAGTATTAGCTAAAAAAGAATTTATCTTTATAATTCAAGAACGAAAAAAAGAGATTTGTGTTATGTGTGTTTGTGTGTTAAAAGAAATGGACAATCATCACTGGATAAAATACAAAATTTCTTTCTTCTTTTATAGGGATTCTATTTCAAAGGACTTCTAATTGAAGAAGATACGGAAAAAATTAACTTCCATTATAAAAATACCAAGACATGCCAAACCAAACTCAAGGTTTATTAAAACAGTTGCTTTAATCCAATTGGTTAAGGATAATGTTCAGAGTGCTTATTAACTGAAGAAGCCTATATACACAAATATTTTATTTGGGGCATTACAATAAAAGCAATTATTGTTTTATAAAATAATTTTTATTATCAAAAATATGTTTTGAAATGAAAATTGAACTGCACACCATCAAAGAAATATATTAAATGAAAAATTTACACAGCTTCTTATTCTTCATTTATTTGTTGTATCTTGGTTGCACATTTGCTAAACTGTTTAATATTTTGAGAAATTGATAGACAAAATCAGTTTTACACTACCATTCAATTCTTGGTTTGTTTGTTTTTTAAGCTGATTACATAGTTAGTGGTTTCTACCCCATTTTCTCCTTCTGAGAATGAACAAAGCACAATGAGTGTGCTGATTTCAGGATACCCACACTTACCCACACACTCCTGGAATTTAGGATATCCAGAGGAATAGAGTTTGATAGGCAGTGATGGACGAGAGTTGGCAACACTCATAGATATATTTTGTGTAAAGCATATCCAGTACACCTTCCTCCTCCTATTTTCCCCACAGCAACAACTTTGGACTGAGAAAGAGTGACTGGCCCAAAGACACCCCGCTTTTCAGAATCTCCCGCTTTGTACCCTGATGCCTTAACCACTATGTATTTCTTAACTATGCCATCATTTTCATGTCATTGTCAATAGAATTTCCAAGATTCCATAAAAAACTTCAGTTTTATTTACATTGGGGAGATCCACCTTACTCACCCTTTGACATTGAAATCAGTAAAAAATAAGAACTTTCTTAATAAATCACAAATTAAACATGAATCCATTGTATGATATAGCTACAAAAATACCCTAAACTGCATCAACAAAAGTATAATGTCAAGGTAAAGAAAAGTAATTGTTTATTCTGTATTGGTCAGATTACATCTAAAATGTTATAAAATTTAGGCAGAATGGTTGGAGGCATTAAATATTTAGTCTGGGAAAAAGTCTATGACTTGACAGCTATGAATCTCGAGAGCTATCATATAGAAGAAGACTGGTTTGTTCTAGGACAGAGGTCTCCAGCCTTGGCAACTTTAAGCCTGGCGGAGTTGAAGGCTTAAAGTTGCCAAGGTTGGAGATCCCTGTTCTAGGAGACATGACAAGAAAGCTGTCTGGGGAATTCTGGGAGTTGAATTCCCAGAATTAAAGTTGCCAAGGTTGAAGACCCCTGTTCTAGGAGAAATGACAAGAAAAAATTTAATTAAAAAATTAAACTTTAAATTACAAGATTATGGTTGGGTATCAAAAAGAATTTCCCCATCATTGTTCCACAATGGAAAATGCTTCTCTGGGAGAAAAGATACAAGATTTTTTCTCTTTGGATAACTGCCTGGTGTTTATTTTCCTCAATCAGACAAATCATACACTAATTACAAGTCACCCCCCAAAAAAAGTTAAAAGGTTTTGATAAAATAAAACATCAATGGGAATCATTTTCCATTGTCTACCTACCTACCTACCTACCTACCTAATCTATATCTACCTTGCCCAGAATGGCTAAGAGAACTTAGTTCCTTTGGATATTTTATACCCTACTGCATCAGAAAGCTCTAAATTTCATGCAATTTCTTGTCAGTTCTGCTGTTTTGACTAGTTGGGAAGTGATGATCAGAACAGTTTTTCAACCTGTTCGGAGTGGGTGGCAGAACTTAATAGGCATGGAAAAATTAGATGTCTAGCATTCGTCTTCTTTAGTTTCACAAAACTGGTGAAATTTGGTTAGCTTAACTGATTAGCAAGTTGATATCCTGGGAGTTATCTTTTTTAAAAAACAGAGTTTTCCTAGAATCAATGGTCTGTGAGTTTCATAAAACAATTCCATGTTTGCAGTTCCAATTTCCTCTAGTTTTATGACTGATGATTTCAATTGGACTGGCTGACTGTAAACTGGCATTCCTGGCCATTTTCTAAAACAATCTTGTATGACTGTCCAATATGATTATTTTGGCTGATTGGGAAGCTGGAGTGAGAGGCTTGAAATACAGCTTTTTCTCTGGAAATGGGTTTCCATGGAAATATTGTCCCTTATTGCATTAATGCAATGGCCCTTTGATTTTTTTAATATAGCTAGGAAGATGGTGTTCTGGACCATTTTACCCTATAGTTTAGACGGATTAAGAGGTTAGTGAAATGATTCTAAAAACGTTACTGTTATTAAATGTTCTCATTTATCTAGAATACACCCTCCTTCTACCTGCATCAATATCATTGCAAACATGTCAAATATGGCCAGTTTTTTCCCAGCCTTCAAAGAATCCTATTCTTTAAGGCTTAACTGCGACTAAGCTCCACTGAATTTGAGTAGTTTATTACATCCAAAGGCTTGTGCCGTACAGTAATCTGCTTTGTGACCGACTACATTAGACTCCCTGCATTAGGTGCAGGGAACGAAACCTGGGGCGCTTTTTACCATTCTTTTCCGTAATCAACCCAGTCCTCATTTCTTCGGAGGCAAATCCTGAGGAGTTTTCCTAGATACGCCAATACAGGATTGCAATTTCAGGCGGGCGCTTTCCTCCCAATGCTTCAGCCAGGAAGGTGGCACGAGCGGTCCCAGGAAGGAGAGCGCCGATTAGAACGAGCCTCCAAGCTCCAGTTCCCTCTCGGCTCAAGCGGGGAAGTCGCCGAGCGAATGCCAATGGGCTGCTTCGTGAATGACCTGCGTTCCCTCCTCCCGTCTCCCCTGGCAGCGCCCGTGGCTGCGCCCCGCCTCTTACTTCTCGCTCTCGGTCAAGGTGCCTTGTGGGGCTCTCCTCCGCTTTGGCAATCTCTTGCCTCCCGCTGAGGCCGACGGAAAGGTGAGTGGCGCGCCGGCCGTCGAGCGATAAGGCTGCCGAAGTTGAGACGGGGGGGGGGCGTTGTGGAAGCGGCCCTCAGGGTTGGGGTGCACCTGGCGGGAATGTAGCTTCCCGTCAGCGCGCGCCCAGCCAGGAGGCCAGCCTCGCCACCAGGCTGCGCTTCCAAAGCGCTACGGTTTCCTTGTGCGCCGCCTAATCCGCTGCTTGTTTGCCCTGAAGGAAGAAGTCCCAGGAGGTAGAGCCAGGCTTCTGCTGGTGGGGGCAGACTCACTTGTTGCAAGCGATAAGCAGGAAGCTGGTTCATCGAGCAAAGGACATTTTGTGGAAGAATTGCCCGAGAGCGCCCGCATCTTTACCCTGCTTAATTTCCAGAAGATTAGGGCGGATTCATGAGTTGCAGCCTAACCAAGCAAACTAGAGTCACAACTCAAAAGAAAACTTGGTTCATTATTTGAGCTCTTGGCAGTCTTCAGGAAGTGCTCAAGAAATTGATGGGGATGTTTTCTTAGTGTAAGTGGGAGTTAGTCAAGTGGTAGCAATGAGACTTTCTTGTTTTTAGAAGCCAACCTTCCTTAAAGTTCAAAGTGTTCTCTGCCCCTCCTTGAACCAACAGAAAATGAGGACTGCCCCTGTTGCAGATCCCTAACCTGTCATGGGTCATGTGGAGTCAGTTCTGTACTGTGTGCAGATTTGCTAAGAGAAAGGATTGGTGGGTCAAGTTGGCTTTGTTTCTCTCTCTCTCCTACCAGATGTCATCAGCCAGTGAGAAGACATTCACCCATTACTCTTCTTAAGGTGGACTAGGGCTGAGTAGGAGGTAGGTTTTAATGGAGGGAGTAAACCGGCAAATCCCACTGTACTATACTGCCCCACCACCCATGACTGTCAGTAATTAGGCTGGTCCTTCTTTCAAAGTCAAAATCAAATCTCTAGGCCAGGCATTGTCCAGGATATCTTGTAAGTGAGAAGCTAGTTCGAAAGATTTTTCTACTATCCAAGCCAGAATGGGCATACAGGACAGTAAGGAGTGTGCTGCACCAGTTTGCAGTGGCATTTCTTGCAGCCCTTGATATAGAATACTTTCTGCTTTTTAACATTATGTCATAACCCATTTTAAAGCCATTGTGATGGAAACTGGAACAGGCAGTCCATGACTTACAACAGGTAACCTAATAGACCCCCCCCCAAAGTTATGTACCCCCAATACTTAAGACCCAGTTTTGAAGTTCTGATGGCTGCCCCCCCTGCAAGTAATGCAGTAGTCACATTTTGGATGATTAGCATCTGGCCCATATGTACAGCCATTTGCAGGATCCCACAGTCACATGACTGCGATTTATGAGGTTTTTGCCAAAAACTGACTGAAAAATGGTTTTCAGCAAAAATGCCTCAAAGCAAACAATGGGTTCGCTTAGTGACTGCAGTGGTCAGTTTACAATTGCAGCATTTGTTTAAGAATTGCTGCAAAAATGGTTCATAAAATCAGGTTGGTCACATGACAGTCTGTTTTACAACTATCACAACTTACTACCATAATTGACAGACTCCATTACAGTCATAAATTGAATACTACCTGTGTCATATTGAGATATAAAAAGTAAACGCTGCATTCCTTCAAATCAACTGCACTTCTTGAATATTTATTGGACATATTCCATGTATTTCCTTGGCAATAGTATAGGAAGTATTTGCCATTGCTGCTTTCCATGATGTTTTCCTTCCATTTTCCAATCAAGCCTGTGACTTGGGCTATACATCTGCAGACATACAATGGCTGTCTTCATTCATTATTTTATTCATTTCAATAGGTGTCCAAATCCTGAAGCTATTTTTCTCAAGACATGTTACATTATCAATTAACTGACATTTTGCAAAGTCAGCTAGAGATAATACAGATTGGTTGCATTTTTAGGATGCAAATAAAGAGGGCCAAATGGAATAACAGTCTTTTAATTTTCTACAAGGACACAAAAAAAGATATTTTGATGATGCTGAAAAAATAGACTTAAAACTTAAAATTTGTTCCTGAAGCTGGATATGGCCATGCAATCAGAATCATGTAACTTTTAGGAATGGCGTAAGCAATTTGGGGGAATGAACCTTTCAAAGGATTTTGTGAATGGGATGCTAGCTTGGAGAATGATGCAAAGTGGCCTCTCATAGAAGGCCTGGCATGGCCATCAGCTGCCTCACATAGGCTGTGGGCCTGCTTGGCAGCAGCAGTAGAAAAATGGAGAAGGTCAGTGGGGCATGGCAGATCCGGTGGAACACAGAGTGGCAGGGGCAGTTGGTGGTGGCATTGCAGGCTGCAGTGTGGGGTCTGAGGCAGCATTTCTCAGTGGCGGCAGCAGCAGCAGCATTGTGGCTGAAGTAGAGGCTTGTGGGCAGTGTCAGCTACCTGAGACTGCTGAATACTTCAGGCCTCTACCTCAGCCCTGCTGCTGCCAAGAGGTAATTCAAAAGGACATAGATTTGTGTGGTGGGGAGAGATTGAGGGGTAGGATTGCAGTCATAAGCACTCCTGGGTTTGGTGGGTGACTAGGGCTTCCTGGGGTGCAACCATGCTCTTGAGCCAGGCTGGGTGTGCTGAAGCTTCTAAGGGCACCGAGTCTCTGTGCTGCACTGCCACATACTGTACTCCCAAGTCATCCATGGCTTGTGCTGCAAATCAGTCATGTGACATTTTGTTTAACAATTACTTTGCCAACCAACCAAGATTCTGGATCCAGTTGTGGTTATAAGTGGAGGATCACTTGTATATAGAATTTGTTTTGCATTTTATGTGAGTTTTTACAATTATAAGGCACCACCAACTTTTCTAGCACCAGGGATAGGGTTTGGAAGAAAAATTGTCTTTCATGGACTTGCGGGGAAGGGGGGAATAGTTCATGCGCAACCTAGATTCTGTGCACGTGCAGATGAAGCTTTGCTTGCTCACCTGCTGCTTGTGTGGTCCCGTTCCTAAGAGGCCACAAACCGGTATCTGTCTGTAGCCTGGGCATTGGAGACCCTTGCTGTAAGGGACAAAAAGTGTCTTGAGACTTGCAGGTCATTAAAAATTCTAACCATTAACAACAAAAACTCTTTAACATGAACTCTTTAACTATCACTTCAGATTGCAACATGTTATACAAAACCTGCTAGAACCCTCGGATCAAAGAAAGATAGTAACCTAAGCCAGGAAATGAAGTCTCCTTAAAGGACTTAGTTTTTGAATAATTTTGTGCCATCAAGTCAGTACTGACTCTTAGTTACCACAGATAGATTTTCTTCATAATGATGATCTATCCCTAATTTGGTCTTTCAACAGTTAGGTGGGCAGTTATACAAATTTGATTAATAAGTAAACAATTAGTGTACTGTAACTGCTGTTGGTTATCTTCTCTTTCCTTCTACTTTTCCCAGAATTACAGCCTTTTCCAGGGAGCTAGGTCTTTACCTAATGTATCCAAAGTAGGATACTTTATTATTGAATTTTATTTATTTACTCAGAGATTAAATTGAAATGGAGCAGGTTTAATGATTTATTTCAAACTACAGGTAGTTCTTGACTTATGACTAGGTGTTTAACAACTGTTCGAAGTTATGATGGCTTGGAAAGGGTGTTTTATGGTCCATAAAGCATATCATAACATGTTCGTATTGCCCACCCCCAGTTACATCATTGTGATTCGGGTGCTTGGCAACTGTATTTACAACGGCAAGCAGCTCACAATTATGTGATCTTCTCTTCTGGCTTCCCAAAAAAGTCAGTGGGGAAGCCAGCATGGAAGTTGCAAGCTGCTATCAAAGGATTTCCCCTCCCTTCCACATATAGGTGGCTGCAGAAATGAAACTTGGATCTTTCATTTCACCAGTATAGGAGTTCCTTTTCCCTCTGTATGTGGAAGAAAACAAGTGGGCTGGCTGGAGAAACATAGCAGGAATTGTGAAAAATTATCTTCTGTGCATGGAAGGGAGAGGAGCCTCTGCTCTGGAGTGGAGAAACAATGTGGGAATCCTGAAGATCAAAACTTTTTCCAGCCCACTGCACAAGTTCTCTTTGGTGCATGGAGGTTGGGGGGACTCCTCCAAAGGTCTGCAGAAACCAAGGTTGTATTTTTGTATTTTTATTTATTTGTAAAGCATGTATGAGAAAATAAGTATAAGTGTAAATATAACATATCAACATATATGTATGTTGTATAAATATATACAAGGATATATATACAAGTATAAATAGGTATAAGTATTAACATAGGAAATGAGTATGAATAAATGGAAACAGTAGGACAGGGATGGTAGGCACGTTGGTGCGCTTAAGCATGCCCCCTTACAGACCTCTTAGGAATGGGGTGAGGTCCACAGTAGACAGTTTAAGGTTACCATTATGGGGGGTTGAGGATGTAACAACAGAGTCAGGTAGTACGTTCCAGGCATTGACCACTCTGTTGCTGAAGTCGTATTTTCTGCAACCAAATTTGGAGTGGTTTACTATGAGTTTGTATCTATTGTTTGCCCGTGTATTGTTGCAGTTGAAGCTGAAGTAGTCATTGACAGGTAGGATGTTGTAGCAGACAATTTTAGCTTAGGTCAGATCGTAGGTGGCATAGTTCTAGGTTGTCCAGGCCCAAAATTTCAAGTCTTGTGGCATAAGGTATTCTATTGCGAGAAGAGGAGTGGAGTACTCTTCTCGTGAAATACCTCTGGACTTGTTTGATTGCATTAATGTCCGTCATACAGTGTGGATTCCAGGCAGATGAGCTGTATGAGTGGAAAAGGCTTTGTATGCCCTGATTTGCAGTACCGGAGTATGTTACCGGAGAAGAAGCTTCGCAAAATTAGGTTAACAACTCTTAATGTCTTTTTGGCAATGTTGTTACAGTGAGCTCTAGATCTTTTGAAATGAGTATTCCTAGCTCATTGACAGAGTGAGGGTTGTCTACGAGGTCGTATTGTCCCAGACTGTATTTGGTGTTCTGGTTTTTGTTACCAATGTGTAAGACAGAACATTGGATCCCAACGTTCCAAGCTTCATTTCTGCAGCCAACTACTTTATGCACAGAAAGGAAGCTGCCTGTCCTCTTTTGTCAGGGAGCTCTTTTGCTCCATCTATGCAGTCTATGCATCCATCTGTGCCTAACAATTGCAACTGGGAGAGTCAGGATTGCTTTCACTGAGTGAAGCAGTCATGTGAGTGTCTCGCTTAATGACCGCCTCACTCAATGACCAGGATTTCAGCCCCAATTGTGGTGGCAAGGATTACTTGTATGTGTTACTCATAAGTGAAAATATTTTAGAAAGACTTTTTAACAATCATATTTCCCTCTTTTTAGAGAAAACAAGATTTTTATAAGTTATTGCAAGCTTCTTAAAATAACAAGTAGGCAATTTTTATTTTTTATTTTAAAAGGTAGCAATCTTGAAGTTACCAACAAAGCCACAGTTTAATAGTAGTACAAAATAAACACCCACATCCAGCTTACAAAGGTTAAAATATTTTTAAATTATTGTTATATGTACCAGTATTACAGCTTCTTAGTTAGGCTTGATAAATATTGGATTGAGATAAGAGAAGAATGTTGTTATAGATAAATGGATATAGAATTTATATTTTCAGAACAGAATGGTCAGCAATTGATTCTTTATTCAGAATATTAGTAGTCTTTTCTGGATATCAATAGGTGGCAAACATTATATAACTTAATTACTAGGTCTTCCTACCATTTCCATTTGTTGCTTTCATTCTCTCTCTTCCTGATGAGAAATACAAGTCTTTGATTCACAACAGTTCATTTAGTGGCCATTCAAAGTTACAACAGCATTGAACAAGGTGACTTATGACCATTTTTCACACCTATGCCTATTGCATCATCACATGGTCACGTGATCAAAATTTGGATGCTTGACAGGTGACTCATATTTATCATGGTTGCAGTGTCCCAGGTCATGTGATCATCTTTTGCAATCTTCTGACAAGCAAAGTCAATGGGAAAGCAGATCCACTTAACAACCATGTTACTAACTTAACAACTGCAGTGATTCACTTAACAATTGTAGCAAGAAAGGTTGTAATATAGGGCAAATCTCGCTTAACAACTGCCTTGCTTACCAACCAAAATTTTGGGCTTAATTGTGGTCATACATTGACCACATTGACATTGAGGACTACCTGTAGTAGGGGATTCAAAAGCCTTTCTCTCAGGTTGGTTGGTCTAATAAATCTAGGTACAGATTTTCTTCCTCATGTGCCATGCTTCATGTGCCATTTCAGAATGTGTGTCATTTGATCTTGGATAATTGTTTAGTTTAGTTTAGTTTAGTTTATTCGTATTTATATACCGCCCTATCTCCCGAAGGACTCAGGGCGGTTCACAGGCAGATAAAAACATTTATATACAAATTAAAATAACCATTAAAAAACTTATTCTAAAAGCCAAATTCTTAAAAAATAATATAAATTTTAAAACCAATTTAAAACCCCTATAAATTTAAAATCTAGTCCAGTCCTGCACAGATAAAAAGATATGTTTTAAGCTCGCGACGGAAGGTTCGGAGGTCCGGAAGTTGATGGAGTCCTGGGGGGAGTTCGTTCCAGAGGGTGGGAGCCCCCACAGAGAAGGCCCTTCCCCTGGGCGTCGCCAGACGACACTGCCTAGCTGACGGCACCCTGAGGAGTCCCTCTCTGTGAGAGCGCACGGGTCGGTGAGAGGCATTTGGTAGCAGTAGGCGGTCCCGTAAGTAACCCGGCCCTATGCCATGGAGCGCTTTAAAGGTGGTTACCAAAACCTTGAAGCGCACCCGGAAGGCCACAGGTAGCCAGTGCAGCCTGCGCAGGATAGGTGTCATACGGGAGCCACGAGGGGCTCCCTCTATAACCCGCGCAGCCGCATTCTGAACTAACTGCAGTCTCCGGATGCCCTTCAAGGGGAGCCCCATGTAGAGAGCGTTGCAGTAATCCAGGCGAGACGTCACGAGGGCGTGAGTGACCGTGCATAGGGCATCCCGGTCTAGAAAGGGGCGCAACAGGCGCAACAGGCGAACCTGGTAAAAAGCTCTCCTGGAGACGGCCGTCAAATGATCTTCAAAAGACAGCCGTTCATCCAGGAGGACGCCCAAGTTGCGTACCCTCTCCATAATTGTGGTTATACAACACACTAATCCATAGTTAAGTAAATCATAGTTTATTCAGTTAACTCCAGGTTTATGTGACAAATTAATCCACAAACTAATGACAAAATATACTGAGCTATGTGAGTTCGGTAAGTTCTAGCAGCTCCATCAATATCTCTTCTAAGGGTCTCTCTACAGCCTGCTCCCTAGTTAGCTATCAGTTCCTGTAACTGAGCACTATATTACCCATACTGGTCACATTTCAGAATTTATTGATCCCAGTCAACCTAAAGAAGTTTAATGAGCCTAAGTGAAACTCCTCTTACTTATTTTTGATTATACATTAGGGGTAGTTCTATTCATTCCCTATTCTCTTAATTGGACATGTCTCACTGAGCAAAGTTTTATTTAAATCACGGGGTTTTTTCAATAACTGGAGTCAGAGCAGGTTCATATGACATGTTAAGCTGTAGTATAGTTGGATTGGTTAAATATGACTTGTGAATTTGTGGGAGAGTTGTATCAATGGCATTCAAGCTATCAAGAAGTACCGTTTCTTCTCAGTGTCCCAATTAATAATTTATTGTTCTGAGCTTGTTGTGTTAAAAAAATATGGTTCCTTTCTCTCTAAAGTAGATCTCTATGGCCCCTTTATGGCCTGTAACTTTAACTCCCAGAATTCCTGAGCCAGCACTCAGGAATTCTGGGAGTTAAAATCCACAGCTCATAAAGGGGCCATAGTTCACCACCCCCTGCTCTAAAGAATAGTAAGATGGAAAAACGGGTCTAGGGTTATGGTAGATTGTATAATTATAATTTTAGCAGGAGAAACACATTCTGTTACATTTCGCTTTGACTTGCCTTTCTTTGTCAGTTTTCAGTGCTGTTCTTATGGCAGTGGAGAGGCTCTTTCTAGGCACAATGGAGTAGAGTAAAAATGGTAGTGTTGCCTGGTTACATTTTATCACTTGGGAATTAATGCTCAACATGGCTCAGTCTGCATTAGATTCCAAAGGGATTTCTCAATAATTTATTAGTGTTATATGCTCGGGTGGAAATGATATTTGTCACACTTCATTTATCATACAAGTGTTCATCTTAATAACTGATTAATCTTTATATTAATTCATATTAATAATTGAAATTACTACTTCTTTAATAAAAATATAAACATCTATATGGGTGCAATATGAGTTTTAACATATTTTATGTTAAAGGCTTCAGAAATTGAATTTTTAATGATCCATATTTCTACAGAAGACTCAGGACTAATTTATTACTTTGGCAGTTTGTGGAACATATTTTACATTACAACACAATTTTCATTCTAAAATCTTTGAATTCATGTAACTGATGCAATACATTTAACAAGGTCAGTCTAAATCGGGGGTGTCAAACTTGTGGCCCATGGGCCGGATGTATTACGTGCTGGCCATGCCCACCCCTGGTTTAGCGAAGGGGGGAAAAGTTGTGATATGTCATGTGACGACAACATGATGTCAGGAATTTGACACCCCTGGTCTAAATGCTTGGGCCAGCAACAGATTTACCATATTCTAGGACACTATTCCAAATATTGTAGGTAAAAAATTCAGAAACAAATTTTGCATGTCTCTCATTTTTATCTCTATAATAAGACTTTGTGGTCTCTTCTCATAACCCCAAAAGTTTTATTAAAAATCTATCCACTGTTGACTTCACCACATTCCTAAGAGGACTCTAAGGGGCGTGCATAAGACAACAAATGTGCCTACCATTCCTGTCCTATTATTTCTTCCTATATATATATATATATATATATATATACCGTATATACTCGAATATAAGCCGATCCGAGTATAAGCCGAGGTCCCCAATTTTACCCCAAAAAACTGGGGTAAACTGGGGACTCGAGTATAAGCCGAGGGTGGGAAATGAGGCAGCTACCGGTCGGGGAAACCCTCCCTCCCTCAGCCGAGAAGGCTGGCGGCTCCCCCGCCCCGCCCTCTCACTGCACCGGCAGGGCTTCCCCGCGCTAATGCAAAAGCCCGCCAAGTTTGCGCCATCCGGTATAATGTGAAAAAAAGAAGAAAAAAAAAAACTCGAGTATAAGCCGTATATGTGCGGTGGTGACATCCTGTGTGGACCTCATGAGTGTGGGTCTGGTGTCATTCCTCGTGTTAGGGACTCGTTTGTCAATAAGGGCGGGTTTCCAAAGTCACAGGACATGATATTGACTTTTAAAAGACCAGAACTATCGCCAAAACTGAACACTTTAACAATAGAATAATCAGAGAAGCCATTGAGATAGAAAAACGCCCACACAGCATGAACAAACGAGATGACACCTCCCGCCTACCAGCCATTTGGAAACCCGCCTTTATTGACAAACGAGTCCCTAACACGAGGAATGACACCAGACCCACACTCACAAGGTCCACACAGGATGTCACCACAGCACATCCACCCAGAAAGCAGACCCAAACCCACACTGATCATGAAGCACGACCAAGGACCAGAAGCCAGACCGCAGCTGCAACATTAGCCATTTCAAACCCCTCCAATCCATTCATGCAGCAGACTGACACCCACTATGAAGATGTAGCACGACCACAAAGCCAAACAACAGCTATGCAGCTCACCAGCTCAAATCCCCCTGCAACACAGACTAAACTGAGCACAACCAAGCCCCCACCAACACAGGACACACACCCAGCCAATCAGAGCACAAAAAAAACCCCATCCAATCAGAGCACAGCCAAGCTCCCACCCAATCAGTTCAAACCCCCACTAGCAGTTAAAAGGAAGACACAGCTGCGATCACACATTGCTCCCAGAAGCACGAAGCTGAAGCCTGAAGATGACGAATGAGACTTCGTCGAAACGTCGCCAAGACACTTCCAATTTTACATGGGAGAAAACCCGAACAACCAAAGACCTATATATATATATATATATAACAAATATATATATATTTATATATATATATATATATATATATATATATATATATATATGCTTATACTACCTTGTTTCTCCTCATATATATGTTTATATATTATATAATCTTTTGTGTTATGCTTGTTATGCTTGTGTATATTGTTATGACAAAATTAAATAAATAAAATAAATAAATAAATAAGGGGGCTAGAGTTTATTTATTTGGCTTATATGCCACTCCATTTCTGATTACTCTAGCTGTTTACATAACAACATAAAATTAAATCACAAAAATCAGTAGTATAAGTGTAACAGCAAGAAAGCGCTTTACTGTAAGTCCCAATGCCTTTTTGTATAGTGACTTGTTTGCAGTTCTTTGATAACATAATAGTCTGTGTGTGAGAGAGAATGGTCCTAGAGATTGGAAAGCCATCATTTAGAAGGCTCAAGCAAGGACCTCTGCAGATGACATTCCTTCAGATTTATAACTCTGAGCAAGAGAGGCAGTTTCAACATAGAAAAGGTGATCTGGACAATATCCAATCACTTGTTATATAGGTAACAACCCAGAGTTCTCACTCAAAGCTCAAATGACCAAACCTAAATTATCTTACTTTGTACACATTATGTGGAGGCATGACATCTCAAGGGAAATCTGTGAAAATGAAAAGAAAAAAAAGATGACCAGCAGTAAGATGGATGACCAGCATTATGATAGCAGGGAGTGCACCATTGGAAGACCAGGTTAGAGACAGATTGTCATGAAGAAAATCAATCTATGTGGTCCCTAAGAGTCAATACTGACTTGTTGGCATATAATAAATAAATCCAAGCTATGTAAGTGATAACCAGCACCTTGCTTTTTTACTTAGAAACTGACTAGCACTAATGCAATCTCTACAACTGGTGTACTTCTTTAATGTGGAAATGCATTCTGCAGGTTTCTATGGAGCCTACTTTTAACTGAATAGGTTTGGCTTCATCGTAAAGTGTTACACAGGATGTGGAACAAGCAGGAAGCACTCCCTGTGCC
Source organism: Ahaetulla prasina (assembly GCF_028640845.1). Lineage (NCBI taxonomy): Eukaryota > Metazoa > Chordata > Lepidosauria > Squamata > Colubridae > Ahaetulla > Ahaetulla prasina. Next base: position 95,919,337 of record NC_080543.1, on the reverse strand, counting down.
AATTCAGCCTTTTGTAGTCAGCAATCCAGAAGCAATACAAAGGGCAAATGTACAGTAATCATTTATTTATTTCATTTATTTGTTCTATTTATATCCTGCTGCAATCCAAGCCACTCTTAGCAATTTACATGATACAGTTTAGAAGCTAAAACACCCACAGTAAGTCTTAAAAATACAGTACCACAATTTAAAATAAACCCTGCTGTACATCAAGAATCACAGGCAGAAATAACAGGAAGTTGGACGTTCAGATAAAAGATGGCTAAAATTCACTTGCGCAGTTAGACAGGTGCTTTAGAGGAGAATAGCTGAAACTGACTAGTATATGTAGCTGGTAAATGCATGGAAACTGTCAAATAAGTAGCAAAAGTTTAGTTTATCGTTCTCCATTTTCTGGAGAGTGCACATGGAAAGGTGGGGGTGCTGCATCAAATGATAAATATCTCATGGATGCCATTTCAAAGTTGAGTAGATACAGATTTATTCAAATACACCCTTTCTTGAAATACATCTGGTTTGCTTTCCATTCCTCTATCTTCTTGAAAGTTTGGAAATAAATTAATTTCCCTTCAGGAAACAGGGCCCAGCTGATCTGGGGAGAAAGTGACAAGTATGAAAGGAACTCAGGAAAACAAAGTATTAATGGAGAGGACAAATGTAGGAGAGACATGGCTACAGTCAAGGCTATCTAGTGACCAGAGGAATTCCTTCCCAACTCTGCTCACATCTACAATAGGTCAATTGGTCTTGCTTTCAAGATAATGGATTGACAAAGGCTTACAAAGGTAGGAGGGAAGTAGAATGTCAGAACTGCCATCATATGCTTGAGCTTCACATCTGCTAGCTGCCAATCTGCCATGAACTATTAGAGGAAGTTGGTCGGGACAAGGGGAAGCTAACTACTCATCGTATCTTCCAGAAACACCAGCTGAAGGTCAAAATGCTGGGAATGGAATGCAACAGCTCACCAACCAGCTCACCAATTGAAGAGACAGTTCCCAAAAAATTTATTCAAATATAATTGGATACTAAGGCACCAGGAAGAGGGAGGAACTGGACGGGGAAAGTTAATCGGGAAAATTTGGTTTGCAAACTTCAGTTCGGGGTTTACTATATTGAAATCCTCTTGGCCTTTAGTAAATTAAACCTTTCATACTGAATGGAGTTGAGAGTCGTTCTTACTTAAAGGATCAAGAGGTAGGAAAAGTCTTAGGACTGACATAGTATTGGTTTCAAGGAGAAAATAATCCTTAGTCAAATATCCTTACTCAAGGCTATTGGATGTTTGAGCTAAGACTGGATGAAGTCAACATTGTGCAATTAAGGGAAATGTTGAGAGTGTCAGAGAAAGTAGAGGTAGGGCTACAGAACAGCACATATGAGGAAAGGGAATTGTGTTTATAGAACAGTCCTCAACCCAAAACAGTTATTGATCACAGATTTAGGTGGGGAAAGTACTTTGCTTCCATCAGAAGCACAATCATAAATCAAAATGGCACTCTTAGACTTAGAAAACAATGTGTTTTCTCTAGGGGTTCTATCTATCTTAGCAATTTCACTTTTGAGATTTCTATGTATTGTGTAAAGTTATATATCTAATTCCAAGGAACTGTGAAGACCATAAGCTTCCTGGGCAACATCAAATTCTACTAAGAATTCAGGTCAGGGACTCCTTCCTTGTTTCCTAGCAACTTAGGATAGTGGAGCTTTTTCTGTTTGAATGAAATCATTCAGCAACAGAGACCAGGATCATTTGCACGGCCTAAGGCAATATTTTGCATACACTTGGGAAGAAGCTCTGTAACATAACACATTCCTGCCTGTTTATAAGAAGAGGGTTCTGCCTTTTGAATCAGATTGAACCAACATTACTTCAGCCTCTGTAAACGTGAAGAATAGGATTAGGATTCGGCTTTTATTACTGCTTTGTTGGTTGTCAAGGTGAGGCATTTATCTTCAAATCATGTACTTTCCTAGTTATTGAATTTGGTAAATCAAAACTGCATTCAGGTAAAGACTTCCACGTCCTATTGATCTAAATGAAGCAAAGATTTCCAAAGATTTCTTGCTTACTAATGCAAACAAAATAGAATGGGGCAAGCCTTTTTCTATTGTATTTAATTAGAAATACTGCCAAATGTTGCTTATTGTTTCCATTTGTATGGTGTAGGAAACAGCCTTTCCTTTTCTGAGATTAATCAGGATTGATGTAATTTAAAAAATACTTTGTTGGCGTAATAGTATAATATATGCATGTGCCCGCCAAGAAAATTGATGCATTGTTGACTATTGTAATATTGTAAATAATCTGTAAAGGATCTGCATAAATTTTTAATGTTTTAAAATGTGAGTTCTCTAGAATTGCAGCTTTTCAATGTTATTTTGCTTATTTTATTTATAATTATGCAAAACAGACTATGAATTTTCAATTTAAATTTCTAAAATTTCTTTGTGCTCACTACTTTTGTTTATGATCAACATTTTGTGACTTACGTATTGGAATCTTTGTTTAATTTCTTTAAATAAACGAGTGCTTATTCAGATAATAAAATCAAATCATACTTTGGCTAGATGCCTAGATCACATTATACTGTAATTTTGTTTGTTTAGTTTTGGGTTAGCAAATGATATGATATTGAAACCAGGTCTTATTGCTTGCATGTTATAGATGATGGTTTGACGATGATTTCCTGGAAAAACTTAAGCAGAAATTCAAGGATATTAGATAGAGTCTGAGATATGAAACACATGGCTAAATAAAAAACTTTATTGCACATTAGAATGATGTCATAAAGGAGTCGGTTGACCTTTATTGCTTTTTCTTCCTGCCACTCTTTGAAAACTGCTCATAGCCTTGAAGTTGAGTTGTTGTTAATCATTTATATAACTGATTTATCTTCTGTTGGAAATACTGGCTGTTGTTTAGGTGAACCACACCATTATGGGAAGCTATTAGAGCTGCACTATAAAAATCCAGAGGATTGTGAGAGTTTTATTTTTATTTTATTTATTTTATTTTATTTATTTTGTCATAATAGTATATATAAGCATTAACATGAAATAACTATATAATATATAAGCATATATATGAGCATAAGTATGTAATAACTATATTAATTGGATATAATAAAGAGGAACAATAGGACAGGGAACGGTAGGCACATTTGTGCTCTTATGCATGCCCCTTATAGACCTCTTAGGAATGGGGTGAGGTCAATAGTAGATAGTTTTTGGTTAAAGATTTTGGGATTTTGAGAAGAGACCACAGAGTCAGGTAATGTGTTCCAAGCATTAATAACTCTGTTACAGAAGTCATATTTTCTGCAATCAAGATTGAAGCGGTTAACATTAAGTTTAAATCTATTGTTTGCTCTTGTATTGTTGTGATTGAAACTGAAGAAGTTTTCAGCAGGAAGAACATTGCAATAGATGATTCTATGAGTTAAACACAGGTCCTGTCGAAGGCGGCAGAGTTCTAAATTTTCTAAACCCAGGATTTCAAGTCTGGTGGCATAAGGTATTTTGTTGTATTCGGAGGAGTGGAGAATTCTTCTTGTAAAATATTTCTGGACATGTTCAATTGTGTTGATATCAGAAATGTGGTATGGGTTCCAAACAGGCGAGCTGTATTCAAGAATTGGTCTAGCAAATGTTTTATATGCTCTGATTAGTAGTATAGTGTTTTTGGAAAAGAAGCTACATAAGAGCCTTTTTTGTGATGTAGTTGCAGTGGGCTTTGGCACTTAGATCATTTGATATTAAAACTCCAAGGTCTTTAACAGGGTGGGGGTCATCTGTAAGGTTATGTCCATCAAGCTTGTACTTAGTGTTTTGGTTCTTTTTTCCAATATGTAAGACTGAGCATTTGCTGGTTGAGATTTGGAGTTGCCAAGTTTTAGACCATTCGGATACAAAATCAAGGTCTTTTTGAAGGATAGTTGTGTTGTTGGTGGTGTTAAATAGTTTGACATCGTCAGCAAAGAGAACACAATTACTTGTGATATGGTCGCACAGATCGTTGATGTATAATATGAAGAGCGTTGGTCCAAGAACGCTGCCTTGGGGAACGCCACTTTTGACAGGAACAGGATTTGATAGAGCGTTGCCAATTTTGACCACTTGTTGTCTGTTTGATAGGAAAGCAGATATCCAATTGTGGAGGGATCCTGAGATACCGTAGAATTTTAGTTATGTATACTACTGTTTAGATTTTAGCTTCCCAAATTGGGTAGTCCTATTCCATAATGATTTGTTCAAAATATAATTAAAATAAATAATAGACACAATGTAAGAAAACATCCTATGTTTCAGCCTTCCCAAGCAATTTCTGAGTGGAAAAAATCTTTTTTAACATAGTTCTGAGAATTGTTAAATTGTATCTCTGCATTTCTGATGTGCTTTGTAAAATTAGAAGATTTATCGTTGCTACTATGGGAAGATTGAAGCTGTATATTTTTATTGTAGATTACAAAAAAAAATTGAATCCTGAAAATAGAATAGGTGTTGGGTTTGTTGAAAGGATAGCATCTTGCTAGCATTTGTAAAATTTATTTTAAATTAATATAAGAGGATAGGTTTGGTATGAAAATTGAAGAGTGCTTTACCCCTAAAAGCGTTTAGGCTTTAGGCAATATAACGTTTGTTGAAAACAAAGAGAAAACAGCAGTTAGGTTGATTTTTATATTTGCTTATCAACAGGGAATTCAAAGATACCACAGAATAGATGACCATGACTTCTCCCTTTTCTTGTGGATTGCTTTCATGGACCTTAAATTCAGTGTGGTTCCTTGATCACAAATAAATAATCTTCACATACTCAGTTTTACAAGACTAAAAATCAAGCATAATACTGCAGAAACTGTGCTAGTTCACTCAAGGTAAGTAATATCACCTTGTACTACTACTTGCAATATTAGTATGATGTTTAGGCAATTGCTTTTTCTTTTCTCTTAATTCTGATAAAAGAATATGGTTGATCAATAATTGCCATATCTTTACCACTTCTATTGAATCCGGTGTAAACTATTCCTGCCAATAATAATAATAACAATATTTCTAAATTAACAGAGTTGTAGCGGTCTTAATTACTTGAGTATGAAGTCACTCTTGATTTGTTTTGAATATAATCAATCCAACTTCTCCATTCCAATATATATCTTTCTTGTGAATAGTCTTTCAAATACGCTGAAATTTTTGGCATTTCTGCTAAGTTCGATACTTTAAGTGTCCATTCTTCAATTGTAGGCAAGTCTTCTTTCTTCCAATATTGCACATCCAATAATCTCGCTGTCACTCTGTCAGTTCTTGCTCTCCAACAGTTATATGGCCAGTACAATAAAATGAGACAATATACTATGTTTACCCAGATTAAAACATGATAGATTCTTATAAAAATGGATTTAGTTATTAGAACATACATTGCTCTTTAGTTAATTAAAAATTATTGATAATGTCTCCTAAAATAACTAAATTCCTAATCATTAACCAGCTATGACCTACCAGATTCTCTCCCTCATTCTGTATTATATTTATCAGATTTACTCTGAGATGCATAACTAGAAATCTAAAGCGGAAAAGGTTTTATATGTTTCTACTTTTCAGGTCATTTAATGAGCTAGTTCCAACAAGAAAAGCCAAACATATCCTAGAAAGAACTTGGGTGGGACATCTACTTTAGCAAACGCCTCTCTTTGGATGGGTAGTCTTCAGGTGGAGACATTGAAGGAAAAGTAGGCAAGAAGCCAACTGTGCTAAAACAGCATCCATAGTCTCCACAATCTCCTTGCTCAAATGTTAGACTGAGGACTCTCTCAGAAAAGCATTTGGGCATCACTGCTCAAGGAAAAAAACCTGGACTCTGTCAATTGTAGATGGTCCTCACCCTTTATTCCCAGAGCTTCTGAGACTGAGGCACAGAGATAGACATGGCATTCTGGAGCAGCTGATTACTTCAGTGAATTTTTGAACCTTCAGAACAAGACTGTGAAGCAAGTAGTGGTGTGGTCCTAATCTATTGTTTGAGACATGCCACCTCATGGCTGTGTTCTGCAATTGTTTCCATACCAGTCTACCACAGGTGGGTTTCAGCAGGTTCTGACCAATTCTGGAGAACCAGTAGCAGAAATTTTGAGTAGTTCAGAGAACTGGTAATAAAAATTCTGACTGGCCCCACCCCCATCTATTCTCTGCCTACTGAGTCCCAGGTGATCGGGAGGAAATGGGGGTTTTGCAGTATCCTTCCCCTCGATTGGGAAGGGAATGGGGATTTTACAGTATCCTTCCCATGCCACGCCCACCAAGCCATGCCACACCCACCAAGCCACACCCATAGAACCAGTAGTAAAAAAATTTGAAACCCACCACTGCAGTCTACCATAAACCCTGGGAGGAGGGTGAGAGGGAGGAGGAGCACTTGAGGGGAGAGTGAAAGTTAAGAAAGTGAAAGGTGTCTGCCAAGAGAGCATTTCAAGATCACTCTGCGATGAGAAGAATGCAGCTGCAAGCCAGCCTACAACCAGAGTGGCTGTTTCAAAAACATCTTCTTTGAAATTGATTGGACAGTGGGGGAAGTGTGTAAGTGGGAAAAGGTTTCACTTGGGGCTTTGGCACGCAAATTTCAGTTCTGGCTTTGCACTATTGTATTTCCCTTGGCTTCTAGTAAATCATACCTTTCTCAAACTGATAGTGTTAAGGATCGTTTTTACGTAGAAGCCTAAGGTGAGGCAGGTCTGATATTTTGAGAAAAAGTGTTAGTGGGAACTCAAATTGCTTTCAGTAATGCTTCCATGAGACAGAGGTTTTACTTGTATGAGTGGGGAAGCATCAAGAGAAAGAAATTAGGCTGTCTCTACTTACATGCATTTACTTATAAAATTAATTCAGTGATGAGCATTGTTTCAGCATCATAATGCAATAATAATTACATTAAATTCTAAGATTTTGGGGATTACAAGTAATCCTTAAAATACATGTAATTCTTATGAGTAAAGGTGTTTAAAAATAAAGATATAATAAATGTTGCCAGATAAGAAGCTTTACTTCGTAGTTTCTCCTTCACTGAAGATGTTATCTATTATGATTATAACAAGTTTGCAACCCAAAACATTCACTCAGGGAATTCTAACAGCACAACCTGCCAACACTGAGATACATATGTTCTCTTATTATCTCTACTGCAATAGTTCATTGGTGAAAAAAAACATTGAAAATATTAGATATTTTATATAATTCAACTGATATATCATGTGTAGGAATTTGAATATATTGAAAGTGTTATATATACAAGTAGTCCTCAACTTACAACAGTTCATTTACCGCTTCAAGTTACAATAGAACTGAAAAAAAGTATTTTTTCACACACACAACCATTGCAGCATCCCCATGGTCATATGATTGAAATCCAGATGCTTGGCAACTGGTTTATATGATAGTAGCAATGTCCTGGAGTCATTTAATCATCTTTTGTGATTTTCTGACAAGCCAAGTTAATGGGGAAGCCAGATTCACTTAACCACCATGTTACTAACTTAACAACTGCAGTAATTCACTTAACAACTGTGACAAGAAAAGTTATAAAATGGGACAAAATTCACTTAACAAAATGTTTCATTTAGCAACAGAAATTTTTGGCTTGATTGTGGTTGTTGAGAATTACCAGTACATTCATATACATACCCCCATATATAGCTTTCACCCTGATCACATTCTAAATTGCTGCAGAGCCTCTTTTGTCTGTTGTTGGCCGGATTTGCCGCTCTTTACCTGTTTTTTTTATTCGTTCTTGGTTGGTTTTTTTCCTGAATTGTATTGTATTTTAGTCTTTTGTTTAATACTATGAATAGCCCTGCCACCATCTGGAGTAGGGTGGCAATTAAATTCCAAAGTAACTATTTTTACAGTCAAGAAATTATAGTGATAGTTAGATCATTTTCAATATGCTATCTGAATTGATTGGTGATTATTATTTTTTTTATTTACTTGTAATAAACAAATTTATTAAAATAAGCAGTGTCAAAGCAAAATTTTCTATATTGATATTCCCTCAAAATAACATGAAAAGATTACAAACCCTAAGCAATTTTTATGAGTTCAAAGTTTATACTATACCAGGGGTCTCCAACCTTGACAACTTTAAGCCTGGCAGACTTCAACTCCCAGAATTCCCCAGCTAGCTTTGGAGACCCCGTACTATACCACATTTATCACACAATATCTTTTAAGCTGCACTAAACAAAACAACTGGTATATTCTCCCTATCCTCTGTACTATATTTGTATTACAACTCTGCATCATTGTCTTTCCCTTGTAATTTGTCATGGCAATTGTAACCCGATGATAATATTGAATAATATTTTTGAAATCCATTGCATTATATTTAATTTCTGGTGGGGAAAATTATAATATTTTTTAAAATTGGATATTGGTAAATTATTAAAATAATAAAACCTGGACAACGGCATACTGTATTCTCATAAGTAAAGACAAAAATGGCACGTGTGTGTCAGACCTGCCACAGACTTAAACCTCTAAGTAGAAAGCAATCCTTTACTCCATTTGCTGAGAAAGCTATATTTTTATTAGACGTCAAGTCTAATAAATTGCAGTAAAGCATAGCCAGAACTGAGATCCACATGCCAAAATCCCTATGTTATACTTTCCTCTCCTTTCCCTTTTTCAACTGTCTCTCATTTCCCACCCCAAGGTAACCCATTAAAATCTTGCAAGCTGTTTTCCTAATGGCCAGTTCATTGTGCACTGGTATGCCGCTCCCTCCTTCTTCCAGCTGGGGTCCTTGAAGCAGCTTCTCAAGAAGACACTGCACCCCTACTTTCAATTTCCCAAGCATTCCCCCCCCCTTCATCTTCCTTCTCCATAATTAACGGGAGACTGTCACCACATATCAGCAAAGCCCAAACAAGCATGGAGAGGCAGCTGACAGTGTGTCCATATAATCCCTTATCTTGCTTGGCTATTAAAATGTCAGATGCTTGGACAGGAAGCCCAAGTGGAATTCAAGTAACTGATGATGTAGCCTGGGTACAAGGCTAATTTTTTTCTCTCCATTCACCAAGGGAGGAACTGGTTGTTTGGAACTTGGAATGAGCATTTGGCATTATTAGGAAAAGGCATTAAAATTCCAGATTACAGTACGTTAGTTCTTGAAGTTATTGGTGTGTTACATTGATCTTCCATAGACAGAAGAAATATTGCTAGCTCTATCCATGCTTGTCTCTCATCTACTAATCCTATATCTCTGGAAATAAAAAGTCTGTTATGAAGGATTAATTATAAATCTCAAAAATGCATTGATAGTAATTTGCTTTGGTTTTCTGAAAATGGTGCTTTTTGTTGGTTAATGTTTATCAGACAGTTTATCAGACAGTTGGGTATATTGTAATCTCTTTGAAATAAAAGTGATCCTAAGTCTCATTGGCATCCAATGTGTGGAAAATTCAATGGACTTGATGTGCCTGAATTTTCTCTGAATTATTTTTTCATAGACATTCTATTTTATCAAAATAGAGAAGTAAGAAGTAAGAATTGGTTTTATTATTTCAAGTTCATGCACTCTCTCTTGCTGTCTTTAAATTCATTCTGTAAAATATTTTACAGAATGAATTTAAACAAGAAAAATAAATGACATGAAAAAAGAATGAAAAGGCAGAATGCAAATAGGTGTGAATAACATTTTAAAATTTGATAAATAAATTAAATAAATAAATGCACAAGGAACCTAACATGTCATAAAATTCAAATTCACAATGAATAAGTATTTCTAAAATTTTAAAAGTACATCAGTTTTTGAAAAAAGAAATTAAAATCACTAGTAAGTTTAAAATAAAGATTTCTGTGTTTTCAAATTTCATACAAAATGGACTATGTTATCTTTTAAAAGTTCATCAGAAGAGGCACTTTTCATCTTAGATGATTATATTATATAATATTTTCTGATAAATTAAACTAACAATAATCAACAGGTATAAGTAACTATATTTCCTGTGCATTATTTTTAATTTTTTTAAATTGAAAACTGAGATTTTTTTTTTTAAAAATGACATATTTAATTGGTATTTATTGATTTAAAAGTTTTATACAGTTGCCCATCTTATAACCAACTTTGGACAGCTACCAATTAGAAGTTAAAAAAACATACAAAACTATATTAAAATTATAAAACTAGCTATATTAAAATACTGAAAACAACAAAAACCTGGTGCTAAGTCAAACTTCAGATGTACAGCTATCTAACCTTAGCTGAGGGCCTGGGGAAAAAGCCAGATCTTCAATGCTTTATGAAGGAAATAGAATACCATCTAGAATAGGATTTCAAGCAGTTCCAGTGAGAGCTCTATGGCACCGTAAGAATGCTATATGAATATTTTAGCATTATGTTCCATGTTAATAAACTCCAGCTTGTTCAGCTTTGTGTTAGATCCTTGGGGATTACGTCAGATGAGGAAATGTGTTTATCATATAGTGGTTAAAGTCAAATAAGCTTGGCTGCTGCCTAGAATTATTACAGCAAGTTGAGATTGTTTTCATTTCATAATGTCTCCCAGGGAAGTTAGTAATGTTCGCTGTTGAAAGTCAGAGGACAGGGATATTTTGCTTGCTATAGTACCCCCATTTAGTCAAAATGTATCTTCTCATCAAAGGATATCTTATATTCCAATTGGCAATTAACAATAACCTAAATGTGAAACACACCAAAGCACAATCCAATATTTCCATAGTTGAAGAATAAAAAAAATGTGCAATATTTTTTTCAAAAAGCAACTTTGCTGAAAAACATTTAAGGAAAAAAAAGAAATAAAAAACATTTGGTTAAAGTAATAAATAGTAAAAATAATAAAAAACCTTGAAAAATAAACAATAAAAATATTCAATAAAAGAGAAAGAAGCAAAAAAAAGCACCCACCAGAAGTTTAAGGGAAAGTTTAATTTTTTATTTTTTTTTGTCATGCATCATTAAAAAGCTTATATTTGCAAAAAGTGTGTGGCAGCAGCTCTGGAAAAATCATTATTTTCTTGCTGTTCTACCAAAGCCTTTATTTTCTAAATAAATGCAGGATATGGTTCTGCTGGTAGATCTTTAAAGTCTGCTGAGGATGCTGAACATTGTGTATCTTTTTTGATAGTCAGTTCAGAGTTGTATTCCTTTCTTCCTTCTTGGCATGGCCATGTAACTTGTTGCTAGGATGGCTAAAGTGAAGGCTCTTTAGTAGCACTGTCAAGATAAATTACAAGTTAGACATTTGAAAGGTATTGCCCAAAATATAGGACCCCAGAATCTGGCATAAAATTAGAAACTGATGCCTAGCAGAGAGATGAAAAAGTGAAACCCAAGCTTGCTTTGTTTGTTTGTTTGTTTGTTTGTTTTGTTTCCTGTCTTTATTATTTTTACAAATAACTCACCTTCCTCCTCCTATTTTCCCGGCAACAACAACTCTGTGAAATGGATTAGGCTGAGAAAAATGACTGTCCCAAAATCACCAAGCTGGCTTTCATGGCTAAGGCATGACTTGAGCTCAGTTTCCCATTTCATATCCTGGAGTCTTGACTACCAGGGGTCTGCAACCTTAAACACTCAAAGAGCCATTTGGACCCGTTTCCCACAGAAAAGAAAACACCAGGAGCCACCAAACCTGGGTGGGCATGGCCAACTCGACCTCACTCACTTCCACCAGTCACATTACACCCTAGCCATGCCTACCCAGCCAGTAATTAGGGCAGACAACTGGTTGTTAAAAAACACCGGGAACCATAAAACCCTTTGACATCTCTTTCTCCCTCCCTCCCTCTGTATCTCTTTGTCTCTGTCCCAGCCATTTCTCCATCTCCCGCCGTCGCCCTTATCTTCTCAGGCCAGGCGAGGAATGACTGGGAGGGGAGAGTGAGGGGCAGGACCAGCCAGTGGCAGGATCACCTGACAGGGAGCCACAGCAGAGAGCCCAAAGAGCCGCATGTGGCTCTGGAGCCGCAGGCTGCTGACGCCCGGACTAGACCAAAGCGGCTCTAATTATTTTTTAAAAATTGTAATATTTGAGGCTATGTTGTTCCTTGCCTTTCGACCACACCTCAGAGCCTGAAAATTCATCATTACTTCTCTTTACTTTAAAGAGAAATTAATATCTAAACCAGGGGTGTCCAAACTACGGCCCGCGGGCCAATTGCGGCCCGCGGGTCAGTTTTTATTGGCCCGCAGCAAATTCCAAAAATTATAATGAATATGGCCCTTTTCGGCCACCTCCCGGTGCTTGCCCGGTGGTTCGCTGCGAGGCTCGCGGCTCCTCCCCATGGGCGGGGAATAATGAAGGGAGGGGGCGGAGGAGGCGGCGAGCGGGAAAGAGGCTGCTGGCCGTGCCCGACCCCAGGAGTTGTACCCTCGCCTTCCCCGGGCCGCCTGGTGAGGCTCCTCGCGCCTCCACCCCTTGGGCAGGGAATAACGAAGGGAGGGGGCGGAGGAGGAGGCGGCGAGCGGGAAAGAGGCTGCTGGCCATGCCCGACCCCAGGAGTTGTACCCTCGCCTTCCCCGGGCCGCCTGGTGAGGCTCCTCGCGCCTCCACCCCTTGGGCAGGGAATAACGAAGGGAGGGGGCGGAGGAGGCGGCGGTGAGCGGGAAAGAGGCTGCTGGCCGTGCCCGACCCCAGGAGTTGTACCCTCGCCTTCCCCGGGCCGCCTGGTGAGGCTCCTCGCGCCTCCACCCCTTGGGCAGGGAATAACGAAGGGAGGGGGCGGAGGAGGACGCGGCGAGCGGGAAAGAGGCTGCTGGCCGTGCCCGACCCCAGGAGTTGTACCCTCGCCTTCCCCGGGCCGCCTGGTGAGGCTCCTCGCGCCTCCACCCCTTGGGCAGGGAATAACGAAGGGAGGGGGCGGAGGAGGCGGCGGCAAGCGGGAAAGAGGCTGCTGGCCGTGCCCGACCCCAGGAGTTGTACCCTCGCCTTCCCCGGGCCGCCTGGTGAGGCTCCTCGCGCCTCCACCCCTTGGGCAGGGAATAACGAAGGGAGGGGGCGGAGGAGGCGGCGGCGAGCGGGAAAGAGGCTGCTGGCCGTGCCCGACCCCAGGAGTTGTACCCTCGCCTTCCCCAGGCCGCCTGGTGAGGCTCCTCGCGCCTCCATCCCTTGGGCAGGGAATAACGAAGGAGTTTCAAGTTCATACCAAATACAAAACAAAGTTAAGATTGGTGTCCAAACTTGTCTTTAAGATTTGTGGATTTCAATTCCCAGAGTTCCTCAGCCAGCTTTGCTGGCTGAGGGACTCTGGGAGTTGAAGTCCACAAGTCTTAAGGGACCAAGTTTGGACACCCCTGGCCAAGATGAATGAATATGAAACATTTTCCCCCCTTAAATGAAGATGATATCCACATATTGTTGCTTTTTAGTAGACTGACTGTATCCATCTGTATTGTAATGTCCCAGGTTTTCAGGCCTCTGATATAGTCCTAAATATTTACCACGAGTCACCAGAAATGGCAGCACCGAAGAAACGCAAGATAGCAAGTGAGTGTAGAAGATTTCAAACACGGTGGGAAAATGAATATTTCTTTAAAGAAATCAACGGAAAGTGTGTCTGTTTGATTTGCAATGAAGATGTTGCCGTGATGAAAGAGTATAATGTCCGTCGGCACTATGAGACCAAGCATCAGAGCTACGCATCGTACACAGGTGCCAAACGAGCACAGAAATTCAAGCAAATGGCAGCTAGCCTGCAAGCTCAACAACAGTTTTTATTTCGTGCTAACAAAATACAGGAAAACGCCACAGCAACAAGCTATGAAGTCGCAAAACTTATTGCCCAGCATGGCAAACTGTTCTCAGACGGTGATTTCATAAAGCAGTGCCTCATCAAAGTCACAGAAGTAATGTGCCCGGAAAAAGTGCAGGATTTCAACAACGTGACCTTATCCAGAAATACAGTGGTGCGGAGAATCGAGGACTTGTCAGCTAACCTGAAACTTCAGCTGAGAGAGAAAGCTTGTGCTTTTGATTTTTACTCGATAGCATGCGATGAGAGCACAGACGCCACAGACACCGCACAGCTTTTAATTTTTTTGCGGGGAGTCGATGATAATTTTTGCTGTACGGAGGAGCTGCTTGATATGATGAGCCTAAAAGGCACAACGACGGGTGGAAATATTTTTGACGCTGTGTCAGAGGCAGTTGAAAAGATGGGGCTTAAATGGGACAAGCTCTGTGGAGTAACAACGGATGGAGTTCCGGCCATGACGGGTGAGCGCAAAGGAATGGCATCCATGGTGTGCGTCAAGGTAAAAGAGAGCGGAGGTGAGGCTGTTAGGATGCACTGTATAATCCACCAAGAAGCACTGTGTGCCAAGACTGTGCAGCTGGGCGATGTGATGAACACTGTTGTAAAAACTGTCAACATAATTCGAGCTAGAGGACTGTACCACAGGGAATTTCAAGCTTTCTTATCTGACGTGGATGCTGAATACGGGGATGTACTCTACCACTCTGATGTGCGCTGGCTCAGCCGCGGCTTTGTGCTGCAGCGGTTTTATTCGCTGAGATCAGAAATCGACAATTTTTTGAAAGAGAAGGACCGACCTCTTCATGAACTGAGTGACCCTCTGTGGCTGGCAGACCTGGCATTTTTAGTTGATCTTACTCATCATCTGAATACACTGAACAAGAACCTACAAGGCAAAGAACAGCTGGTGTCACACCTGTATGCGCACATGAAAGCCTTCTGTGTAAAGCTCCGCCTGTTTGAGACACAACTACGAAGCTTTAATGCTGCACACTTCCCTGCGCTGTCTGAAATCAAGTCTGCTTTTCCAAAGGCAGACCTTTCTGCTAAAAAGGAGAAATATGTTTCTGTAATTACATCTCTCGTGACAGAATTCAACCAGCGTTTTCAAGATTTTTCTGTCATTGAAAACAAATCAAGCTGTTCTCGACCCCTTCCTGGTGGATGCAGAAGAAGTGGAGGAGAGTCTGCAGTTAGAACTGATTGAAATGCAATGTGATGATTCTCTGAAGAGTCAACATCAGCTTCTCTCCTCCTGACTTCTATCAGAGTTTGGATCATGCCAAGTTTCCTCTGATGAGATGCCATAAAGAATGATGAGCCTGTTCGGCTCAACATACATATGTGAACAAACATTTTCTCTGTTAAATCAGAACAAAAGCAGACTGAGATCCAGAATGACTGATAGCCATCTCTGTGAAGTCCTTCGTGTCTCAACCAGCAAACTTTCTCCTGACATCCCAGCCATCCTTCAATCCAAAGGACAGCATCACTGCTCCCACTGAGAGCAATGTTCTTCACATTATAGGCGAGTTAGAAATACACACAGTAGTCATGTGTCAATATGTCACCTCTTGTGTGTGGCCCGGGCCACACATGAATTTACTAGGCTTATATACTGTTTGTTGTCCAGCCGCATGCCTTTCTGAATAATTATATTTGAAAATATTACATTAAAAATCAACATAACACAAACACACACGTACACAAACATAGAGATACACATGCACATATATATAACTCACACACATATAGTATACTTAAGCCTAAACTGCCCAGGCGGCTGAAAAAAGTGATTTCTGACAGGTTCTCACACTTTTGACTGGTCCTCACACCTACAACTATCTTTACATTTTGCACCCTATCTTGTAACCGTGGTGAAGAGAAGCAGTTGTGAAATGAGTGATGTGGTTGTTAAAAATGCTGCAATGGGCATAAATGTGAGGATGGTCATAAGTGTGAGGACTGGTCAAAAATTACTTTTTTTAGCCCTCTGAGTAGTTTCTATGCCCATAGCCACATCCACTCAGTCACATGAGCAGTTAGCCACGCCCACCAGTCACATGACCACCAAGCCACACCCCAAAATAAGCCACGCCCAAAGAACTGGTACAAAAAAAATTCAGGCCCCCCCCCCCTTATTTTTCTGTATTTGGCCCTCACTCAAAAAACTTTGGACACCCCTGATCTAAACTATACCTTAGTAAATGGGCATAGATGATAACACAAAACCTTCATCATGCAGACTAAAACAAGTCAGTGTTGTAAATATGAATTCTCTACCACTCATCTAATTTTCCAAACACTTCCAGGGAACATCATATCCATAGCACTTTTCCCGTGTTTATACTTAATTCTTTCTAACCCTAAAAGCAGCCAGATAAATAAAGTAGCTGAACTCTTTTCATAGAAAGGAGCTTTTCCTCTAATTGGAGAATATCGACAGGAAAAAGATGCAGGGAAAAAAGTACTGTATCTGTCTGATGCAAGACCAGAAATTGAATCCATGTGGAACAGGATTTAACTTTTACATCTTATAAAATGTCATAATGTATTCAGTCCCCTCTCCATGAGGTATACATAGTAACTGCATAGTAGCCTACTTCATCTAAACTCTTACAAAATTGAAGGCAGAAAAAGCAGAGTCAATGAAAACCAGATAAAATGTCCTGAGAAGATGTGGAATAAATGTATTTGTAATTTGGGCAGGAATGAGCAAAGACACTTGGGAGATTTTCAAACTTCTCCAGAGTCTTGCAACCCCTAATAAAATGGTCAACAAACTTGCAGGTAGCCCACAAAACCAAAACACATGACTGTGTTTTACAACACTTTTTGTTAGAAATTGGCATTTACTTCTGGTTTCCAGCAAAATAATTTGCTTGATGATTGAGGTGATTTTCTTAACAACTTGCTGCAAAATCTGCTGTAAAATTGGGTTGGTCACATACCACAGTCGCTTTATCAGGGAGATTGGCAGCATATAAATGTAATAAATAAATACATATGATCCATTTAATTATTGACACAGCTTATGTCCATAATTTCAGCTCAATTATAGTTGTAAATCAAATCCCAAAGGTGCTTCCCTCTCCCCAGAAGGCAACTGGAAGGCCCCGAGAGGTAGAAAATAACAAAGCAAACAGTTTCTCAATCATTTTTGAGCAATGATATATTTCAAGGAATCAATTAGTTTGTATGTTAAAATGTTCAGCTATGAAAACACAGTGTAAATTACTCTAACTAAGCAATATTATATTAAAATACCACCTATTGACGCATTTATGAGTGACAGGATTATTCTAATTTAAAAATCCTTTTTAAAAATATGACCAGGATTCGGCCCCTAAATGGGAAACCCTGACTAAGGTTCATAGTGAATGTGGTCAGGAGTAAGAAGTAGGTATTGTCAATAAAAAAAAACATGCATTCAACTTTTAAATGTTATTTTTTGTGTTTCTGTGTTAGAGACTACTATAGTGTGTGAATTTTACAAGGACAATGGATACCAAGTTTCAAGAAGCAGAAGGATTTGGGGAAGAAGCTTCAGGTAAATGTCTCATTATAATTATATATTTGAGAAAATACTGATAACTATTAGCAATTCTTTCCACTGTGCAGAATAGGAACTCTGTTTGTTTTAGGTGATTATTATCCAATTTAATCTTAATGCACTTCAGTCAGTTAAAATTTACATAACTAATCAACCCGTCTATTGTATGATTTGTATATGAATGGATATTGTTCCAAAGAAGAAGCTATGTGTTATTATATGTTCACATTTGCAAGTAACATTACCTTACTTTTGAAATATCAAGTGGTGTCTCCTGACTTGTAAGTACTTAGAAACACACATTTCACTTGGCAACCAAATAGTGAAAGTCATATTTAAAAACAAAAATATTTAAATTTTGTTTTATTAGCCGGCAGTACAATCCTATGGATAGTCTATTGAAAAAGAATTCCATTGAATTCACTGATACTTATTTATAGGAAAGTGTAACTATGTTATGTGGAAGAAATATAGCACTTAAGCTCATTAAAGAAAAATATTTGTATGCTTAATATAGTCCTGAATAATTAAAAAATATGCTCATTCTGAACCTTATATTTTATTATGAATGAATTGACATATTCTCTAAATTTGGAATGGACATTTAGCAATTTCAATTTAGGTTAGATTAATTATTCCTGCATGTATATTAAAACCAGAAATATATTTGCAAGTTAGATGATCAATTTTGAAAACAGGCTGATTTTATTTTTGGTATCATTAATTTTTGATTCCTGTTTTCATATTTTTTTCCAATGAAAGCTACAGTCAGTTTTAAAAATTGAGGAATTGTCCGAGTTGGAAAACAATCCTCGTATCAATTTGTTTTGTATCTCTTTGCAAACACTGGCTAAAAGTAATTATTTTTCATTAATACCTATTTACCTAGGAAAGAAGAAGTCAAAGTTTAAATCTATTAAAAAGTTCTTTGGGAAAAGAAAAAGGAAAGAAACATTAACACCTTCAGGAAGTGGTAATATCAACACATGTCAGTCTGCAATTGATATCTCAGCCACACCATCTAGGCATATAGATTATGATTCTGAAGATGATCTGAAGTAAGTCACATGCTTGCCTTTTCCTTCTTTGCAAAGCAAGTTGTTGTTGTTGTTTGAAAAGTAAGGTTATATCTAAAGGGTTATCCTCCATGTGTACAAATGTTTCATTTGTTGAATATCTAGGATACTTCTCTGAAGCTATTGTAAAGACATAATTAGAAGAATGTTCTGATATCCATTCATGCTGGAGAGCAGCAAGCATTGTTAGAAATAGACATTCTTAGTGATAACCCCAATGAGAGGGGCAGATAAACAAACAAACAAACAAATATTCTGAATACTCTTGCTGGTGAAGTACATCAAGCACATACTTCATTATCCTGCCAGCAACTTCTTTTTACCATCCCAGTACAGGTAGTTCTCAATTTACGACCACAATTGATCCCAAAATGTATGTTGCTAAGTGAGAAAATTTTAAGTGAGTTTTGCCCCTTTTTATGACTTTTCTTGTCACAGTCGTTAAGTGAATCATGGCAGTTGTTAAATTAGTAACCTGGTTGTTAAGTGAACCTTGCTTCCCCATTGACTTTGCTTGTCAGAAGGTCACAAAAGATGATCACATGACCCCGGGACACCAACCGTCATAAATATGAACCAGTTACCAAGCATCTGAATGTAAATCACATGACCATGGGGATGCTGGGATGGTCATAAGTGTGAAAAATAGTCATAAATCATTTTTTTCAATGCCACTGTAACTTTGAATGGTCACTAAGCGGTTGTAAGTTGAGGACTACCTGTATTATGTAGGAGAATAATATCCTCCCAAAATTCTTCCCCTTTTATGTCTGGATGGACAGTTTTCGGTTAGTCAGTCTGCTGTTTGATTTCATGACTTTCTAAACATTTATGCTTCAGAGCCAAAACATCCCAAAGGTGTTTTTTCAAGACATTCAGAGTCAAAACTGAAAAGGTGCTGTGGGGCAGGTTCCATAAACAACTTGCTCCTGATAGTTCTGCACTCCCAGAAAAATGCATTAGAGTTAAATGGACCCTGACAGCATACACACACCTGCTGTAACCTTGACTGTGCCTCTTTAACTCCAAAGCACAATTTCTTGGATTTGTGTGACTATTTGTGATCCTAGGAAAAGATGCAGTTTCTTTAAGGAAGTATCAAGAGGTGCAAGGGTGTGTATCCATGTCTTACTCCAAAGCACCTTTTCAATTTTGGATCTGAAGTGCAGCATAGCTTTATTTATTTATTTATTTATTTATTTATTTATTTATTTATTTATTTATTTATTTATTTATTTATTTAATTTATTTAATTTATATACCGCCCTTCTCCCGAAGGACTCAGAGCGGTTTACAGCCAGGGGAAAAAGCACAAATCAGAAAAGTTAAAAAACATTTAAAAACTAATTAAATTAAAGTCTGAAGGAATTTAAGATTATAATAAAACCCCAATAAAAAACTTCATTAAGCCAGCCTTGCACAATGAAATAGAAAGGTTTTTAGCTCGCGGCGAAAGGTCCGGAGATCAGGAAGTTGACGTATCCTCGGAGGCAGCTCATTCCAGAGGGCAGGAGCCCCCACAGAGAAGGCTCTCCCCCTGGGAGTGTGAGTGTGTGCTATTTTCATTACTAGTTTAGAATATTTTCAAACTATCTGGTCATTTTCATTTGTAGTAAGCTATATTGGGAAAAGTAAACTTTATGAAGTCAATAAAATAAGTAAATGTTCCAGAATGTTGTCTTATAATGCTAATAAGGAATGCTGTGCTCAATATTGCCATTAGAAGGTGCTATTGTACAAAATCATAATGGTTTTATCTCCTATTAGTACTACTATTAAAATGACTTCAAAGTCAATGTTCAGAAAGGTTACTGTAAAAATTCTGGAAATTTATCCTCATGCAGGATAAAAAGAGCAATGGAAATGATAGTTCAATAAATATGGAAAGCACTAGATTGAAGAAGGATAATATTACTTTGCTATTTTTACTGAACATATTTGTATCAGGTGTTAGGAGACCCTCATAGTTCTTATTTACAGTTTCTCTTTTTTGTGTTCATTGCTATAGCACCTTTATTTAATGAAGAAATATTTAATTTTAAGTCTTAATATTTGGAAGGATAATATAAATTAACATCAATTGTTAAATGTCAACAGCACAAATTTCCAAGATTCTGTAATCTCCTATCTCAATAAAATTAGTTTTAGCATTTGCATGGAGTTGATTTTTGGTCTAATCTACCTACGGTAGTTGGCTGACAAGTACTTGGTGCCTACAACTTCAGCTTGGAACTGACTGGACTAAAATTGTCTGAAGAATTGCAGACCCCAGTTGGAAATATGTTATCTAGAATCCTTTTCAATTATATGAACATATTGGGCATCTCTTATGACTGAAACCCACATTATTCATTAGCCAATTTATTGGTTAGATCCTTCTAACTAAATTATGGGATTATATACTTTTTTCTACCTGAGAATCTAGATCTCTAGTGGGCCTGGTATTAAAAATAATGTGTGTATGTAAAATCATGAAGACCAAAATACGTCAGATACTGTTATAGGACATCTTTCTTCAGCCATTCCTCCCCTCATTACATTCCTACTCAAATTTGCATTGCAAATAGACTTCATTACTTGAAAAGAAAGACCAGGTTTAAATATGTGTTGTGTTATTAGTTTTCCATATTCTCCTAGGATGCACAGAACTATCATGGGAAACAGAGCTTTGTCACATGACAGCATTTTCATTTCTGAGACTCCACAAGAATCACCTAGGCCAGTTCGAGTATTTTCTCAGGAAAATGTTTCTGATCGAATTAGGTCTTTGCAGGTAAATACCATTGAAATAATTAATTTCCATTATTTCCAGATTCTTTCATTTCTGATATGATTGCAGATTTGTGTTTGATTTTAGTATACGCAGTGTGATATTCAACATGGAAATCAACAGAAACATTTGTAATAGGGTTTCTCTAAATTAATGATGTGGAGAATTTAGTCATGCAAGGAACTTGAATATCAAGATGATTATATGATGGCTAATCTACACCGAAAGCCAAAAATTACCTTTTGAAGAGGGCAGTAAGGATGTGCTCATTCTGTGCATAGTTTCGGAACAAATATCCTATCCTTCTTTATTAGTAATTAGTGTGAAGAACTGTGAACAGAATATAATTGCTTGTTCATTTTCCTGCTACTAAACTCCCTTGACCTATGCCTTTGGCCCCAAGGGCAGGTTCAACATTGTTTTGTTTATTTTTTACAACATAATTTACTAAAAGTGGGTCACAACAATAAGTAAGCATTGTATAAAATCACACTCTCCTTGTATATAATCAAATCAGGTAAAGGGCAAGAGGCTGAATAAATGACATTATCCATATGCATCTTTCTGCTGGGCACAAAAAGAAAGTATACTTATGATTTTGGAAACAGCAGATGATCACATCATTTTTTCTTTTATGAAAGCAAAAATATTATTTTAGTAGTATAAGAAATGTATTAAAACTCAATATTTGGTATTGTAGGTGAAACTCCAGCAAAACTGGAAAATGGGTCTCTCCTATCCATTTGGAATGCCTTCCAAAAAACAAGAGGATGCGGGAATGAGTTCAGAAGACGATGGCTTACCCAGGAGCCCACCAGAAACGTATTTGCTACAAGAAATTCTAAATCCCAATACACCAAAGGTAGGATAAATTGGGAAACGCATTTTATAATTATGGATTATATTTATTATCTGAATTCATATTTCTAGTAATAGTAACAGTCAGAAGTTTAATAATAAAGATATTCAAATATTTGTTTGAATAAGAATTGATAAGATCCTATTTTTCTAAAGGGAAAGGTTCTTTGAAAAATGCATAAACATAAGAATAATCGTAAGAAATGGAATAGCCTAGATTCATGTCAAATGATAGAGGGAATATTTATTGTAGTAGATTTCTCAGAGATCTATTTCATTCCTTCCGGACTGTGATACTGTTCAGAAAGAAAAGCTTCAAAAAAATTTAAAAATGAAATAGAAAGAAAATATCAGCTAATCTGAAGGTCTTTTCAACTTTCATCTAATTGTGGCACAAACATGCCTAGGCAACATCTTTTTTTCCCCTGTGGTTTTCTCACAATGTTGCCTTTACTTCATTTCCAGCAGATGAGTGAGATAGGCATTACATTTTCTGGGCTATACCAAAGTTAAAGCAGTGCTTTCTTCCTTGTTTTGACATATCAGAGATTTAAGGTGTATAACATCTATTAAGCTTTGCTACCAATGATTTTGGAGAAAAATCAGGAGTCTGCAATGGTTGGGAATAGAAACAATGAACAGGAGAAGGATTGGTTCAAGGCTGGATGGAGAACACTTCAGTTCATCAGTTGTGAAAGCCCCTTACTCTGATATTTTCTTTAAGAAAACTGTGTAAATACTAGAAAATATGGTCAGCATTCTTCTAAAAACAATCTCCACTATCATATTTACAGATTACTCCTAATTTTTAGAGCTCTATAGAAACATTCTTATTGCCTGTGTGACGTTCGTATAGCATTGTGTTTGTATAGCACAGCATGCTGGCTGGGGAATTCTGGGAGTTGAAGTTCACATAACTTAAAGTTGCCAACTTTGAAAAAATACTGGCATAGTAGGGACTATAGCTTTTGTTTATATTTCATTTCATTTTGTCATCTATTACTGAAACTTTTCCTCATTCCACCCACAGTTTTCGGATTCTCATAAGCATCATAGCGCTTTGAGTTTAACTGGAACGGGCAGTGAAGAAGAAGAACAGGTAATTTAATATATTTTTATTTATTTTTATTTATTTATTTTTGTCACAACAATATACACAAGCATCACACAAAATGATTATATAGTATATAAACATATATATGAGGAAAAAAATTGCATCTATTCTTAACAGCAATGCTGCAATATTTCATGGGAGGCCTGAATTCTTAGAAAGGTTTCAGGGATGGGTTGCAACACTTTTCTTAAGAACTGTTAATGAAGGATATCATTAGCTGCATTACACCTATTGTCATCTATTTTTATTTCAAACACGGCTAAGGAAGAAATGAATGCACATTTTATTTGCTAGGCTGGGAGTCACCTGAAAGGAAAGTGTGAAGTATTTGAACAGTTTCCCCCACATTGTCTTTAAAAGTTAATTTTGAACAGGTCTAAAGATTATCTCCAAGGTCTTTTGATTAGCCCTTTTATTCTTCTCTAATTGATTGGCCACATTTCCTCCTTAACAGTCAAAATTGCAACTGCTTTGCTGATGAAGGCTCTGGCTATTCTGTTTGAAAGCATTGTTATTCTTTCCCAAAGCTCTCTTTAACAGAATGGCTGCCTCTCTTCAATCAGCAGCACAGGCAAGCAGCAGATTGAAGAATGGCTTTAGTAGCCTCTTGAAGGACCCCGTTTATTCTCTCATCTGGAGAAGAGCTAATAGGCATGTGGGAGATAGAAGGGACAATTGGAACAGTACAAATGGAGAAGAAAGCAAGTAATACACAAAGAAATTACTACTTTTCTTTCCGAAGTGAACACTTTCTGTGTGTAGATCATGATAACGAATATTGTAACAATGATCACCATTCTATTTTAATCAACTGTTTCTACTATCCATTGTTCTGAAATATGAAGCACAGGTCATTGTTTCTTTTGCCAAACTTGAGATTTGTTTTGATGATAAGCTGCCAAACAAACTCTTTTCAGTTTTCTGAAAGAAGAAAGAAAAGAAGCACAATATCACAAGCAACATGGTTATGAAAAGTCCACAACTTTTATTTTTTTTAATGGACAATATGATTATTTTGTTGCTTAGCTGCAGCAAAAATTTAACTGTAACAATGTGTTGGAAGAAATGTCCATCTGAGTTCAGTTCCAAGTGGGGAAAAAGACACTGGAAACATGGAGAGTGCTTGGAAAGATGGTTTAATGGTGGACAGGAATCTCATGGCTTGAGTTCCTGAGTAGAAAAGGTGATCACATGTTTCAAGGTGTTGGATGAAGAACCAGAGAGGAAAGGAGAAGAAGAGAAGAAGAAGAGAGAAGAGCAGAAGGGCAGAACAAGATGCTGAGTGCCTGAGTTTATACTCTCTGTGGGGCCCCACTTTGGTGTTTCCTGTTCCTGTATAAGAAATGTACCTTGATTGATCTAGGGGTCTTAGCTAGCTTTGTAGGTTATCTCTCAAGCTTGCTTGAGCCTTGCCATGTGGTGAGTTTCTGTTGCTAGATGGGTCCTATTGTGTTGCAGATGATGGTCCATTGACAAAGGTGGGGGGAATGAGTGAGCTTGGCTGAGGCCTTAATGGCCCATTGAAAAAGGTCTGAGGAGGCAGGAAGCTGCTTTGTCTTTAAAACAGGTTTCTCCATTTCTCATCCAGGGAAACAAAATACTCTGCCCTATTCAATATTTTCCAAAATATTTCATTTTTCTAGGAAAGGGTGAGTGCTAACTTTGTACAAATGTGTGTCAGCAAATTGCAAATTACTTACTATTCAACAAATGTTGATGTGTTAGGGGCCTGTTTTTCTGGCTTTTCCTGTTTTTTGTTTTTTTCCCCATAGTTTAAATAAATAAAATAGGAAAATTAACTTCTGCTTACAGAAAAAATATAAACAGATATAAACAAACTATGGATAATTTGAAAGCAGTGTTAATTCTAATGATGATGAAATAAGAGTATGTAACAACATTTAGGAATTTTGTGGTTTTTATTTTATTTTCTTTTAAAATTCTTATAGATTTGCTTTGATGCTGTTCCCCTTCCCCTTTTTCTTTAGGTCACAAAAAGTCCTTCAAGATCCTGTTCTACAGAAAGTCAGCTGTTCTCCCATCAGCCAAAAGCTACAATTATAACTGAACAAACATTTGATAGCAGCTGTTTGCCTGCTGCTGATTTTGATATTCTTCCGGAATTATCCTCTTGCTTGGATAATTCTGCTGCTAAGCACAAGCTTTCAATAAAACCACGGAATCAGAGATCTAGTAAAATAAGAAGACTACCTTTGGTAATTGATGAGAACTGGAGGGAGGGAGGGAGGGAGAGAAGGAGAGAGAAGCTTTTGAAAGAGGAAATATTTGTGGATGGAGATTTATTTTTCTCTATAGGCTCTCCCTATGATGTAATAATAGGAAAACAAAGCCTACTTTTTTTTATTCAAAACGTTTTACCAAAAAAAAAAATCCCCCCCTTTTCTCCCCAACCCCCCCTTCACTAATCCCTCCCCCCTCCCCCCTGACTTCCCAGATGAAGCATAAGGTATAGTTAAAAATAAAACAAACATATGCTAAGAAGATTTCCCCCCAAAACTATTATACCAATTTTCCCTCTCTAGCTCTGACTTCCTCCTAACATAACCAAAATCCTTCAAGAAAAAAAATAAAAATAAAAAAATTAACAATTAAGAGTAACAAAATATGTAAATCAATAAAACAAATTAATCCTAAAGTATTTAAAACCAACTAAAGCATAAAAATCCAATCCAATTCAAAGAATATCTCCCTTATAGCTTCTATAACCATATAATTTTTCCCCCAGGTCTTTCTTACATAAACTCTTTCAAAAATATTCTATTCAAAATACAATACAACACATTATAAAATTTCAATACCAAGAATTACAGTAGCTATTCAAATTTAGTCCTTCCTCGTCAAAATCCAGTATAAATCCAAATACCTAGTCTTTTATGATAGATATAAAACATATAATCAACCCATTTCTTCCAGATCTTCCTCACATATTGTCTTTCAGGGACAGTAATATTTTTGTCTGTTAATAATTCAAAGGATAATACTTTTGTCTCTTGCCATTTTTTTTGATGCGTTAGTCTCTGTCTTTCCTTCATTACTCCTTTTGAAAAGTCAGTCACAATATTGCCTAATAGTTCCTTATGTTCAAAAATCCACAAATTACTACCATATATTCCATCAATCCAAAGAGAGAATTCTTGAAAAGCATTAAGCCTGTAAATTTTTTTGGTTCGGGAGACAGCCTCCTGTAACACAAATTCTGACATTTCATCCAAACTATTTAAAGGAAACTTCTTTACATCAACTTGTTTATTCATGATCATATCTTCATATTTATCCATTTTCGATTGTATCTCCTCCATTGCATTTAAGTCCTGATCACACTGGTTAATTTCCTCCAAGCCTTGATCCAAAAAGTCCCCATTTTTGTTCAGTTCGTATTTTTGAATAATTAAATACATTCTTTCTGTGTATCCTGTATAAAGTCACGAATCCATTCTTCTGAAAGAACCTTCATGGCAAAGTTCTTGCTGAAAATCCCCTTATGAAATACTTAAACAACGTAATATAATCCAACAATCCAGAATCCAACACAATAAGATGAAGTCTCCATTCAGTTTCGATTTCGCAGCAAGGCTATCGGTCTATTTGCAGTTAGTCTCAAACGCCATTTTAAGATATGGAAAAAAATTTTTCTCTCTTTAAAAAAAGGAGGAAGTCAGGAAATCAACAATACTTGCAAACCAGTAATTTTTCACTCATGCTTCTTCCGCCTGCTTATAGAAATCCACAAAAAAAAATCAATTGTTAGCAGAACTTGGACACTTTCCTCTTTTCCTGCTGTTGCAGGAGACACGCTGGATACTGGAGATAGGAGGAATTCAATGGGATTCGACCTTTCGGGACTTTGCATAACAAAAACAAAGCCCCTAGGGGAATCTACCACTCTCCCCCCTGCTCTTTCCCCTGCTCTGTCAACCAGAGAGGGAAAATTAAGTCGGGAACAGCTGTTCGTAGCTATTTACACCGGCTTTTACAATATCCAGTGTGGAGTGCCATAAATTAGCACCCAGCGAGAAAGGTGGCGCCAAGCGGAAGTCGAAAACAAAGCCTACTTGATGAGCAACAAGGATATGCCAAGTATTTAAAAGAGACACTTTGCTAAGCATGTTAAAGTCAGTGATGTTCCCTTCCTCAAAACACAAAAATAATCACATGCTTCAGAAGGCTCAAGCAACTACTTCAGAGATTTCCCTCAACTATCTGTGCACATGAATGGGGATATGCACCTATTCTGATGTACTGGGTAGTTCCAGGAAAGTATGGCCTAATCATACATGTGCCAACAGCTGGGAAGGGTGGCCTTTGAAGCAGCCCCACAAATATTTTGAAGAATTGGATGCTTTGACACCTCAAGGGGGGATCCTCTGTGCTGATGCATTTTGTGAAAAATCCCATTCTAAAGCTTTGCACTGTCCTATTGAATAGGTACACCATGATATACAGGAAGTCCTCTACTTACAACCTTTCATTTAGTGATCATTCAAAGTTACAGTGGTACTGAAAAAAGTGACTTATGACTTATACAGTAGGTAGAGACAAGAATTATAAGCACATGTTGAGAAGTAACTTTGAATTCTAATTTACGTGAAGACAAAAAGGTGTATCATGGTATACTATTTAGCCCTCCACTGCAGTTCATTAATCCAAACGTGTTTTCCTAGCATCATGTAGCAATTGCAGAGAGCAGCTGTATGATCATAGGAAAGGCATGAGTGCTTCAAGGAATTGCAGACAAGTAGAACCTTCGTGCATCACTATGTATTTCAAAGATCCATTCTTGCCTTTGAATTCAAAATACTGCACACTCCCAATAAAAAATAAACTATAAAAAATAAAGTTAGCCACAGTTGTAGGCTGAAATTACGCAGTTTTTAAAAAAGCATGAAGAATGAAGAAACTATGAAATAATCTGTTCCTTGGACAAAGGTGGCTGTGAGTTCTTGGTGCTCTCTGAGCTTGCTTGTTTGCTTGTAGATATTTCATTACCTATCTAGGTAGTGCTAGAACACCCACTATGATTGATAATGTTATCTAGTCAAGTAATGAAACATATGCAAGCAAACAACCAAGCTCAGAGATCACCAAGGTTTCTACAATCAAACCATGAGCTACAAATATTCTCTTCTGTTGAAAGATGCAGCTATTTTAAAGGTTCAGAAGTGCTTCATAGATGTACTTTCAAATCTCCTTTTTTTGCACAATCGCAGTATTTAATTGTTAAAGATAGAAAGAGAATAAGAGATTAACAGGATTTCACTTCCATTTATTATATAATGATTTCTAATTAATAATGAAAAAAATGGACGTATAACTTTTTAAAAGATAATCAATGGAGAGTTGTCTCCTGATTTTCTGAATTATAACAATTTCCAAATGATGACTGTCTTAATCTTTGCAATCAGAACAACAAAATCTTAACAATTGCTGAATTTATGAGCACCCAAAGTTCATCTATGAGGGACACGGTGGTAACAGCGTTCCGTGCGCCTTTGGCGTTGAGTCATGCTGGCCACATGACCACGGAGACGTCTTCGGACAGCACTGGCTCTTCGGCTTTGAAATGGAGATGACCACCGCCCCCTAGAGTCGGCAACGACTAGCACGTATGTGCGAGGGGAACCTTTACCTTTACCTTTAAAATTCATCTGAACAGTGAAATGCAATGGGAACTGGTTAGAGGAAAATGAAATTGAAATCATAGGGAAATAGTGGCCACCCTTATACTTATATGTGCATTGTGAATTTCATCACATGCACCACTCACAGTTCTACCTCTTGAAAATATTTCAAACCATTGAAGAGAATCAGATCACAAAATTCCACAATTTAGGTTGCCAAAAGCTTTTAATGTCAATGATACTTCCATCTTAGGAGTAACTAATCTTTTAAAAAAGTACTGCTGTGATGTAGAAAAAAGGTACAAGCTTTTTTTTTCTTGCAGAAGAAATTATCTGAGTCTCAGAATGACATGATCTGCACCCTTGAGGAAGATGAAAGTGTTGAAAAAGAAGTGCCAGTTAAAGAGTCCTACAAAGGTGTGACTTCCAGCCCACAGGAACTGACTGACAATGCAGCTTTGGTTTTCTCCGAGTTTCAGCCTTTGAGTCACCCAGATGAAAAGACTTACATGTCATGCTCCACTTCTCTGATGGACTCATGTTGCTGTGAGAGCTCTTCAGAGGGTGGTGAATCTTCAACTTCTGACCCCAGAGAAAATACTGTTCTACAACATGACAAAGAGTACTGTGAAACTTTAGAGATGTCCCCTAAGAATTTAAGTAATGTGCCCTTATGTATTTTAAATCAAGAAAATAAACAGATTTCTGCTATTCCATCCAAAAGTGATACGAGAACTGCTAAAAATATCCCTGCCAAAAATTATATGACTGCGGAATCAGATTCATCAGAGAAAAAACCATTGAAAGATGCTAAGGAAACTTTGGAAAGTCTTTCTAACAAGGAAGCTATGAAGAGAACATCTTTATTGGCCAATCCCATCATTTCTTTATCCACAAATCCTTCCCAGCTTCCAAATTTACTCCATTCAGAGAACAGTAGTATTTCTCGGGCTTCATGCAGAAACTCTTCACTGGAAGAGAGAACTTCTTTGACTCAAGGCAAAACGAAAACAACTCAAGAGAAACTGGAATCTAACGATGAAGACCATTTCCCAGCTGTATCTGATGGCATATTGGGAGGGAAAACAGAGAAAGAAACCAATGACCTTTGTGGCTTGAGAAAGTTTTCAGTATCATCAGCGCGATGGAGATCAAGATCTAACAGCTTGAACACGAAGGATGCTTCAGAGCACGAGAAGCCTCTTGCCATGCAGGTAAATTTCTCCACAAATGGTGAAAAGACAAAGAAGGATGTTGAGATGAACTCTTCAAAAGAGAAAAATAGGTGCTTTAATAAACAGAAATCCTCATTAGAGTCAGAATCTGATATTCCTGGTCGAGCATTAGACTCAAAGACTTTTGTCTCACAGCCTTTGGGTTCAAAACCAGTATTGAGCAGCTCTTTTGGTAATCTTCTGCAGCTGTCAAGTCCAAGCCATTCAAGCTCTGAGAGCCAAAATCCCTTCCAAGTCAAACTTAGGTCCACATCTTTATCACTGAAATACAGAGATATTGGACAGGAATCAAAGGAACAGAAAGGAAATAATGCTGAACTCAATTTAGTAAAAGAAGAGGTGACTTTATCTTCACTAAAAGTTGAAAAAGGAGAAACCAGGAAGACAATGGATGGAAATGTTACTGATTTGTCCAATGAAAGCTTCAAAACTAAATTAAAATCCTCTGAACAGGGAAACACAAAACCTCCACTGCCGAGAAAACCTGCTTTACAACACTCCAGTATTATTAGCCTTAACACAAGCGCAGAAAAGCAGGAAAAAATAACCAAATATCCAGAATTGAAAACAGAAAGCAGAAATGTGGAAAAGAAACAGAATCCCACCGAAGTGCCTGGTAAGACTTTGGCATATTTATATATATATATGTGTATGTATGTGTGTCACTTACTCAGCAAGCCATGGTTTAGTGCAATAGATGAAGTCAGAGTCACTAGATTTTAGATAAATGATATTAAAGATACAAAAATCTCCCTTACTTTTTCTCTTAGGTGAAAATCCATCCTGAAAACATGAGGAAATTCTGAACATTTACATCAGATTTTCAAGATTATTTTTTAAAAAAAAACTATATTAAAATCTGCTTTCTAGTATCCTGAAAGTTTGGTACCACTTCTTTTCTTCTTGCTTTACCCCATCCTTGGGATTCTGCAGAATCTTTTCTGAGGATACTGATTTTAAGTGAATTAAATTATTGGAAGTGCTATTTTTCAGTAACATATACTGTATCTCTTCATCACTTTGCAAATTTTTAACTGTACGTAATTCCTTATTTGGAAAATTCCTAGGAGGCTTTATTTTTTTATGTGTTCCATTAGGATTTAACTGAAATTTGGAAAGCAGGTGGATAAGGCATTAAAATTATGAAGGGACAAAACTAAATTTATACCGAGAGTACACACATAGCTGCACATCTCACCAAATGTTATAACCAAAATGTTATATAGTACTCCATTATTTCTATTTGATCCTTCCTATTTGGGAATGTGACTAATATTCTAGACAGTTCAACATGTTATTTGTTTAGAATTAACCATGACTTATAGCTGTAACTAGTTAGGAGGGAAACAAACCAACACTCATATTCTCAAATAACTGGTATTAAAATACAGAGGGAATTGGCTAAGTTTGTTAGCCAAGTCTGCAAATAGTAGGAGCTACCTGGAAGCAAATATATATCAGTATGTATCAAGCAAAAATATATTGGCTGTTACCAGATATGTTCATGGATTATACTCAAGGACACTTCTGATAAAGTGTACAGAAGTGCTTTGGGTATGCCTGTGTTGGTGATATATCTAATTACCTCAATTACAATATTCTGTTCCAGTAAAAATGTTTGTAATAATAGGTACATGGGGTTTTATTGGGGGGGGGGAGCAAAAAGCAACATGACAATGATTTTTAATTGTATCTGGAGAAATTTAAGATAAAAAATAAGGAGTAAAACGTCTGTTAAAAGAAGCACAAAATTAGCCATGTGAAATAAAAAGAAGAAGGAAAATGTTTTGAAATTGAGTCTTAGCCATCAAAATTACTTGCAGTTGCAGGATGATGAGAATAAGTAGAGAAAAAAGCAAGGGACATTGTACATTTCACTGGCTGAATAACAAAGCTGTATTTTGGGAAGATGTCAGTGTGAGAAGAAGTAAAAAAAAAACTATTGAAAGGGTACATGACACTGGGTTGATTGATTGGAATAAGCTATGCCTGCTGGCATTGATAAGACTAATTATATATTTATCAACATCAAGGTATTTAGCTAAAACCACAGATTAAGTTAAGGTTTATGGTTTCCTTTAACTCAGAAAAGCATTTAAATCCTTTTTTAGGAATCAGATTAGTAGAATAGGTCTCTTTAAACAATATTTGCTGATCATGTCCTTACTCTGCCTAACTATTGAACCCTATCTCTGGCTACACAGTTTCTAAGTAAAAAAAGTTTTCCAATTTTTAACCTGAAATCCAATAAAGCTTTAGATGGAATGATCTCTACCTAGACATAGAGAGTGAATGAGTGACAAACAGATTTTGTGTGATCAAACTGATCACAACTCTTGGTGACCAGATAGATGAAATTTCTTCAAGATGATCTGTCTCCAGCCTTTAACCTTCAGATCTTCCAATGGGGTAACACCACTACTATAGTTGAGTCCATTCATATTGCTGCTGGTTGACCTCTTCTTGTTCCACCTTTTTCAGATTCTAGACTACTCAAGAGTTAGCCCTTCACATAACCTGTCCAGAGTATACTGTTTTGATCATTTGTGCATCAAGCAAGAACTCTGCATTGGTTTATTCTTATTCTCTCTCCCTCCCTCCCCTCTCTCCCTCTTACACACACACACACACACACACACACACACACACACACACACACACACAGAGTTTTCTAAACATCCTCATATCATTTTCAACAAGGTTGCTTAGGCATTTAGCTAGAGGGACAGAAACCAAGTTGGGATCCAGAAATGACTTAAGGAGTGGGTGGGCTTGTATTTTGGAAGTAGACATCTCTACTGTACAAATTTCAAAATACTTTTTCCATCTTCTTTTGATTTTCTTAGAGTCAGTTAGTATCTGTCCATTCATATTCTTTAAAACATCAATTCAAGGTTGGAATCCTCTTCGGAGTTGAAAGACCTTTTAGAAGACTTTCCTTGTTTCTGTATTTGTTCCCATCATTAATGTCTTTACAGATGTTGTGATATTGCTTCTTGTCTCTTCTGACAGCTGTTTGAAATTCCTCGCTAAGTTCCTTTCTGACATCTTTGTCTGGAATTTATGATATCCTCAAAAAAAAATTGAAATTAAAAAACAACAACAAGGAAACATAAAGCAGTGTATGTAAGAGTAAGGATGGCTTGCAAAAATTGAAAGGTTTAAACAGAGATGTTAAATTTGATTTGGCTTGGTACTTCTCCTTTTCAATCCTTTTTGTAATACTCCTTACCCCAAAATTGAAAAAATATAATCAAGATGAACTATGTATGTTTATTTCAGTGAAACAATGTTTATTTATAACTTTGCTTATGACTCATTTGTGTGAAATTCAGAAAGTTTAGATACCACAGATTATAGCTATACTGTAATGCTTACTCTGAAAGTTTAAAATAAGCAAGTTTCAGAAAGTCATTAATGTGATGTATATGAAAGTATTTGGTTGTGTTATGAGAGACCATTGCATCCAAATATATCTAATTTATTGTTTAACAGTCAAAAATAAATTTGAATCTTACTTATGCTTTCCTAGTCAAGAAGTTCTTCTACAGAATGCTTTCCTAGTCAAGAAGTTCTTCCTAATGTTTAATCTAAAGGTTTTTTCCCCCCTTATAATTTAAATGATAGATTTGAGTCCTATCTAACTGATGGCTTTCACCTGCAGTAGCTATTGTCAGGCACTATTAATGTGGACAGTTAATTTATTTAGGGAGTTGTTACACACTCTTTTAATACTGCAGCATGATTCCCTAAGCACTTTCCTCATAAAAAACAAAACAAGAACATATAGCAACAGAAAGACGTATATACAAGCAGTCCTCGACTTACGACCACAATTGAACCCAAAATTTCTGTTGCTAAATGAGACAGTTGTTAAGTGAGTTTTGCCCCATTTTTATGACCTTTCTTACCATAGTTGTTAAGTGAATCACTGCATTGTTAAGTTAGTAAGATGGCTGTTAAGTGAATCACCGGTTTGGAACCCTCACCACATCTCTGACATCAATACAATTGAACGTGTCCAGAAATATTTTACAAGAAGAGTTCTCCATTCCTCTGAAAACAACAAAATACCTTATCCCACCAGACTTGAAATCCTAGGCTTAGAAAACTTGGAACTCCGTCGCCTTCGACAAGACCTAAGTTTAACTCACAGAATCATCTATTGTAATGTCCTTCCTGTCAAAGACTACTTCAGCTTTAATTGCAATAATACAAGGGCAACCAATAGATTTAAACTTAATGTTAACCGCTTTAATCTAGATTGCAGAAAATATGACTTCTGCAACAGAATCATCAGTGCTTGGAATACTTTACCTGACTCTGTGGTCTCTTCCCATAATCCTAAAAGCTTTAACCAAAAACTTTCTACTATTGACCTCACCCCATTCCTAAGAGGACCATAAGGGGCGTGCATAAGCGCACAAACGTGCCTACCGTTCCTGTCCTAGTGTTTTTCTTTTCTTCTTCCTATATATGTTTATATGGTTATATACTATATAATCTTTTTGTATGATGTTGTGACAAAATAAATAAATAAATAAATAAATAAAAACTTTGCTAGTCAG
The DNA here is from genome assembly GCF_028640845.1 of Ahaetulla prasina. NCBI lineage: Eukaryota > Metazoa > Chordata > Lepidosauria > Squamata > Colubridae > Ahaetulla > Ahaetulla prasina. The sequence continues at coordinate 95,884,757 of NC_080543.1, read as the reverse complement.
AAGGTTGCAAAAGGTGACCACATGACCCTGGGACACTGCAATCGTCATAAATATGAGTGCCAAGTGTCTGAATTTTGATCCTGTGATGGATGCTGCAATGGTTTTAAGTGTGAAAAAGGTCATAAAATACTTTTTTCAGTGCCGTTGTAACTTTGAATGGTCACTAAACAAATGTTTGTAAGTTGAGGACTACCTGTATATGTATGACAGAGAAAGAAATACATAAAACATCTTACAATAAGACAGTTGTTTTATTTAATACATATGCAAGAAAGGTAACTTTATGCCAGTATTCTCCATTTTTGTCAGGATGCTTTTAAGGTTAATGGTTTTGAGCTTATTAGACTGACAGATGAAAGAAAAGCAAGAATTGTTCAAGTGACCTAGTATTACCCTAAGAAACCAAAATAAGTAGATAACAAGCTTATCCTGAGGGCAGTCACAGGGCAGCTGTGATATCTGCTGCCATTTTTTCTCAGAATTTGAAGGTTATAAACAATCTTAGGTTCAAAATACAAATGATGAGAAATGAAGGTGAAACTGATTTTAAAAGCAAAGAGGAGAGAGATCAACTCATCCATGTTTCTGGCTTTTTAAAAATCAAATGCTATTTCTTGGGAAGAGATGTAAATGTACTTCCACCATGTGTGGTCTTAGCCTCAGTGACAATGCAATGCAATACATTACAACAGGGGTGTCAAATTCACATCATCACATTGTTGTCACGTGACATATCGTGACTTTTCCCCCCTTCACTAAAATGGGGGTGGGAATGGCCAGCAGGTGATGCATCTGGGACCCGGGCCATGAGTTTGACACCTCTGCTTTACAATTTGGAAAAGAGATGCGCTGTTTAGAAGCAGGGAAGCTGATTTTCTATGTTATCTTGCTTGATTAGGCTAGAGGCCCATCTAATCTACTGTTTTGTCAAGTGTCAGGGCAGTGATCAGATGCCCAGGCATTTGGTTCTTTGGATTCAGAGACAGTGAGCAGACCAGTGAGTGGTAGATTTTAAGCTTTATTATTAATTTAAAAAAACTAATTTTAAAGCATAATATAAAAAGCAGACACACCAAGCAAAATGATACCCAATTCTCTTGCAAGCTTTCAGAAGCTCCTTAATAATGACAGCAGGGATACTCCAAGGATGATCAGTTTCCATAGAACCCAACGCTAAGTTCTGTGCAGAAGCTCCCAGCATAAAGGCTAGTTAGTACTAGGGTTTTTATTAAAACTTGGCACCATGATTTCATGGACCTGTTTCTATGGTCACATAAGCCTGCAACACCTGACTTGACCAGGTAGAACCTGATGGAAACCTAAAGCCTGAGACATTCACAAATTAAAAAAAAGTTTTGCAGTTGTGTGAAGACTCCCACCTCCCACCCCCCCACCCCCGCAGCAAGCAAGAGTGAAAAACAACTAGGTTAGCTCAGAATGAGTTCCAGTCTTTTCTTAATATGAAGGAGAAATCAAAACAAGTAACTAAACTGGAAATACAATGGTCTTCTACATTGGTCAGATATCCTTGAACAGCAAAAATGCTAAATACTGCTCAACCAATTCAGTCCTTTATTTTTTTTTGTATGAAATTTGTTTCTAAGGTCATTTAGTCTTAACTGATAAGTAAGTGATGGTGATGATGATGATGATGATGATGATGTTATCCATTCGATTGTATCTGACTTCTGGTGATTCTATGGGCCAGATTCCTCTGTGTCTTCCGATCTTGCACTACTTGATAAGTATGTAATTATCAAAAACAGTAGATCAGATCACAAGTTACACATTTCTGTTGAATAGTCAGAGATAGGTAACTTCTCCTCCTCTTTCTCCCAGATATCGATTAGCTTGTTTGTCCATAAGCTGGGCAGCATTTCAGCCTCCAAAGTGCTTCAGAGTTCATGGGAGGCAAAATATCACACCTGCCTACAATATTTTGGACTAGATGTACTTTTCCCACAATAGAGTAGCTGTTTTCCACAACTTTCCAAAGTAGAATTTGCAAACAATTACTACATTTATTTATAATTTGTGTGTTTAATTTATGTGTTTAATCTGACAGTTTAATACTTCATTTTTAATAAAAGTAAACATTGGGATGTACACTTAATGTTGAAATTTCAATAGTATTTAAGTTATAATAGATAATTGACTGGCATTCTGAAACTGAAATGAAAGTTATAGATCTAATATGACTGGCAGCTTCTTGCCTAACTGGGAAGAAACTAATGAAGAAGTACTTTTTTTTTCATTCTGATCTTGGAATGGAAAGTTTGCAGTTAATTTTTTTCCCCCTCAATCCCATCATATGTAGATATAGTTGATTGATTTGTGGTTTTATGATAAGCCTGTATGACTTTCCCTAGCAAAGCACAAATTCCATAGTAGGCAAACACAGAGCTTTTATTCTACAGATATTTCAAAAGCAAGGTTGCAGTTTTTGCTCAGTTTGTATAATGATGGTTGTTTCTTTTAGAAAAGTTTATTGGGTTTGTATTGATAAAGGTACAAAGCCAAAAAACCAGTATTTTATTATATAGGTCTCACTTCTACTTTGAAAGGCACTGTTTTTTTTGATATTTAAGAAGAACATTAGAGGGATAATGGATTCTGAAATATTTTGACTGCTAACAAATGCAAGCTCTATAATACAGTATGTACCTAGCTGATCCATTCACACATATGCAGCTACACAGAAATATTTTGGAGTCAGACCATTCTCCTCCTTCAACCATGTAATCTGTGACTGACTCAAAAACATACAGCATGTTGCAAGGTACCCAGAATATGTAATTTTAGGGTTCTGGGATAATGGCATAACAGAACAGCTCTTACTACCTAGATCACGAATCAAGATTTCCTGACCTCTTATCTATTTATGGAAATTATTTCAAGTTGCTTTAACTCTATTTTCTACCAGTGGGAATAATAATCTCCTTTACTATAGTCTGTTTTAAGAATTTAGCAAAATCTCAATAACTGACCCGAAAGGAAGTCCAGATCATAGGTGCAACTATACATTTTGACATTTTCTGGAAGGGGGCAAGTGCTATGAACTTCAGCTGTTATGGCTTCTTTTAGTTCTTCTGGCTCTGACTCTGAATAACCATAGCTATAGAAGAAAGCAACTATTTTTTTGACTATATCTGCAGGGTCTACTTGGTGTGACATCATCGTCATCTCAATGTATATGTCTGTGCATCTCAATTCATGACTCCGGGCAACTAACAATAATTAATGTGATATAAAAATAAACATGTAATTTTCAACCGGGGTGTAAACAAATTCACCCATAACAAATCAATATGAATAGCACATGGGTTCAGCCATGCCTTCAGAATCAGATCCCTAGACATTGTGACAGAAGCATATCTTTAGGAACATGTGAAAGGCCAACAGAGTCCAGGCACTCTAATCTTGGCAGGGGGTGGAGACATGTGAAATGATACATATACATCAGCTCTGGATTTCTTAGGTTGGCATCTCCAGTTATAGAACAATTTATTTGATGTTACGTGGAAGTTTCTCCTTAGAAATATCTGCTAGCTCTTCCTAAGATTTACAAGACAAAGGTTTTCTCTCTCTCTCTCTTTTTTTTACTTTGAGCCTGGGAAGATGGTTCTAAACCGCAAGGAGAACCCTTACAATAACCTTCCTAAATCTTCTCTCAACAGAAACAAGTGTGTCTTCGCCTGTGACTGCTACAGACTATGGAAGAACAACTGAAATGCCAGCTTGGATTAGCATAGCAAAGCAAAAACAAAGGATTGTTGAACAAGAGTTTAGCAAAGAAGAGAAGCCAGAAGGACAGGATAAAGCAGATGCAGAAAAACAAATAAAAGAGAAGGAAACAATGGAGGTATGTAATTTACCACTGATTGATTGATGTGCGTCATTTCAATGCCACGTCTTTTAGTTTTGTTGATCAGTCCTCTAATATGTTGATATACCCTTGAATCAAATCAGTTAAACCTATTCTGCTTCCGAGAATTCAGCCAATAATGACAGATGTCTTATCATCTCTGCCATGAAGCTGTGGTTATTTATTTATTACATTATGGGAAAATTATGGGGAAATGGTAGGTCAATTTATATTCCTTACAGTTTGATCAGGTTGGTTAGGAATTTGAATTCCCTTATAAGCCAAACCCTTTATTATTAATGGTTTAATATAAACCATTCCTTTCCTCTCCTAACATTCACATAGATATATGCAGTATATCTCAGGTACATGCAGGAAAACAAACTTTTATGGCATCATACAAAGCTCATTGATGCTGTGAGAACCCTTCTTTTTATGGCCTGCCACTTTGTATTCCAGTTGAATTTTATTCCAACCTATCCCAAACCTTTCCAAATGTGATTAGGGATAGGTCAGCCTGTTTTTCACCTAAGACACTTTTAAATACGTTTCCCCTTCTTCTGTATCTGTCCAGCTTTGTGAATATTAAAATGACCTTTAAATATATTGATCTATTTTCTTTTCCTCTCTTTTGGGATCAACCCAACAATGACTTTATTATTTTTCCCATTGCTCTCAATCCATTTGCTTTTTCTTCAAATATCTTTGAAGAATATGCACTGAAAGTATACTCCCTCAAATGCTGTTTGACATCTATAATTTACAATTAATTCTAAGTGGGAACCTCTTTTAGTGTATGTATAAGTGTGTGCATATATGTATGAGTGTATTTCATTCACACATAAACTATGTAAGAACTCGAAATAGGTTAACATTTTCCTCCCAAACTCTAAATAAATCATTAAGTAACAAAGTTTACATACTATATTTGAAATGAACAACTTGTATCCTTTGCCACAAATTATACTCCCATGACTATTAAACATGCAGTTCAGAACCACAATTTCTCTATCCTAGCACGAATAGTACAACTTTTTTTAAGCATCACTTTTCTATGCTTTTTTGGTGTATACAATTTATGTGGCTGTCCATCTCACCAAGCAACTCTAGCTGGCTAACAGCCAAACCAAAACCAACAGCAATGCAAAATATTGACAAAATTTTCCATTACATCAATATACAAGGCACTAAGGTCCAAAATAAGTCCTTTTCTTTTTACAGATCAGTAACAGACAACAAGAAGTTAGCCAACAGGTTTACCTAGACTTAGACTAACTTTATTGTCACTTTAAATGTACAATAATCGGCCATATATTAAAATGAAATTTCATTGCATACAGCTCTCAAAGGGTCACTACCTCCAATATACACTAAATAGACGTGAGAAAAATATAAATAAACAATTAAATAAAAATTATGCATATGCCCACATATATTATATGACAAAGAGAAACAATACAGTCTAGTTCAGATGTATACATGTACATGGCGAGAAAAACCTAACTACCAACCTTCAAGGTTTGAGGAAAAAGCCAGATTTTTTTCAGTTTATGGAAAACTAAAAGCTGAGAGCTCTCCAGAACTTTGTAAGGAGAAGGGATATTGTTCCACAGGACAGATGCTACAAAAGTCAAGATAGATGTCTTGAGTTCTGACAGGACTACTTAATATAAAGACCCAAAACATCCTACCATGATAGATCTGATGAGGTGAAAACAAACAATTGGCACAAAGCAGTCCCACAAATAAAGTCCCAGCAGAATTTTATAGGAGACAGCCAGCATCTTGAAGTTCATCAAGAGCCAGTGCAGTTCACAGAGTCCTGGTAACATATGAGCATATTGTTGTGACCCAGGTTCCCGGACTTGGACTCCTGGAGGAGGAGGATTCAGAGAGTGAGGAGGAGGAGCTGGCAAGGCCTGCTTCCCCTGGGCCCTCTCCCTCCCTGGCACGGATCCAGGAGGAGGAGGAGGGGCTGGCAAGGCCTGATTCCCCCGGGCCTTCTTCTGATTTGGCAACGCCCCAAGAACAATCTTGGCTTGATGCGAGACTGCGCAGACGTGACCGGCGCGTGCAGCAGAGGAGGCTTTGGGACAGGGTCAGAGAATGATGAATCATGGAGTGACACCCACAGGGGATATAAAGCAGGATGCGGAGCTTCCTGGCTTTTTGTGTTAGACAAAGGAGTGAATTTGCACGGGCGAATTGTTTCATGGATGGGAGAATCTGTTCATGAGTGACTCGTGCTTTATCTATAATTTTCTGGTTATCTCCAGGGATTTTGGCAGGCACGTGGGGAGACGTGTCCAGAACATCTCTGTGCCAGAAGGAATCCAGCCAAGTGTAACTAAACTTGGAGAAGGCCTTTGACTGACTTTTTGTTGGGAGTGGTGGGAGGGGGAAACAGAACACATATCATGAGATGCCCAAGACTATCTTTGCTGCCAAAGTAGTTGCATCTTTCAAATGCTCTTCAACGGCAGTCCCATGTATAGAACTGGATGTCAGGCACCAAGAACCAAGTTGGTTACATACTGATTCTTCCAAGCAATCTTTTTTACACCTATAGGGAGAACCTTGTTGAAACTGAAACATATACTCTGGGAACTATTAGGGAGGAGCTATCTTTACCCTCTTTCTCTCACACAAACTATCTGAACTGAGTTGCCTCTTATTCTTTTTCAATATGCTCCCTCCATCCTAGGAATCCTGACTACATTCCATCACACATTATAGATCACTAAGACATGATCTACACCAAGTACATTTCTGAAAAGGCTTCTGGGCCATGGTTGCCATGTGTTTCTCAAGCAGGCCCAAGAGTCCAAGAAAACCCCCAATTGTGTACCAACACTGTCTGGGAGATTGTAACCTCATTTAAAGTTAGATAAAAAATATTGGGGGCAGGGACTCAGCCAGTTCGGCTTACTAAGATTGACCTAAATAGCCTCCAAACCCTGAAAAATATTTTAACAGAGTAATTTAGCTACTTGGATAACTGGATATTACCAGTATCCTCACCTATGCTATTGGATGACCTTACCCAATGATTTCATGTAGATGTTTAATATGGATGGGGGAGAAATAGAGCCCTGAAGCATTCCACAAAGCAGGGATCTAGAACTAAACCTTCTACTGCAACCAACTGGATTTGGCCCTGGAGAAAGGAGAAGAACCACTATAACAGTACGCTTCTCACTCCCAATCCTCAGAAGTGTACTGTGGATGGTATCAAAATCTACTGAGAGATCAAGGAGGGCTGCAATGGATGTGTAACTCCCATCCCAGTCCCACCAAAGATTATCAATAAGTGTAATCAATATCAACTCAGTAATATAATAAGGTCTGAAACTTGACTTTCCAAATAATAAACTTGGAAAGGAGTAAGTAATTCCTTTTACCTGCTTGAGCAGGGTTATAATAGCTGTTAATAGATCTCTGTCCATGGATTAAATTTCAATTATAAAGTCTTACAATAATAAATTCCATAGTACCTTATATGTGAAGAGTGCAGCAATTGTAATTTGTAACAGGATAATTTCAAAGATGAGCAGGAGATCTACCTCTGCTGTTAACCTATGTGTTGTTTGTTAACTCCGCTCATATTCTTTCCAAATTAATTATTTAAAACTTTACTAATTGTCTCTTTGTACTTTTATTTAGGAAGCAGTAAGGCAACAGTCAGATTTGCCTCAGAACACAGTGTCATCTTCCCCATTCACAGCTTCTTCTGTAGAAACAAAGAAAGAGACGAAAGAGACGAAGCTAGAAATGCAAGACCTTTCACTAAGAAATAGCTTGTCATCCCATCAGAACCCTGGTACGAAAGAAAAATTAGTCAAAATACCGAATTACTATTGTTCCACAGTATGCAGGGTCCCACGTTGTACTAAGCCATAATAGGTTTTGGCTTTGGCTTGGCATGCAGCAGTGGTGGGTTTCAAATTTTTTTACTACCGGTTCTGTGGGTGTGGCTTGGTGGGTGTGGCAGGGGAAGGATACTATAAAATCTCCATTCCCACCCCACTCCAGGGAAGGTTACTGCAAAAATCCCCATTTCCTCCCAATCAGCTGGGAATTGGAAGGCAAAGAATAGATGGGGGTGGGGGCAGTCAGAATTTTTACTACCAGTTCTCTGAGCTACTCAAAACTGACCAGAACTGGTCAGAACCTGCTAAAAACCCACCTCTGGCATGCAGTATCAATTTAAGAAAATTGTGGTTAAACAAAACATGCCTTAATATAATATGTAGACCCATTCACTATTACTACAGTACTGTTCATTTGCTATTTATAGGAATATTATTTTGTGCCTAAGTCACAGGCCATTAAGACGTTGTTCATATACTTGTTTCAAACACATATTCAAGAGTCTAAAGGTGCTTTCTGTGAATGTATATGCAGTTATATATGGAATCTTGTCAAATCCAGATGAACTGAAGATCCAGTGTTTACTATCTGAAGGGGTAGAAGAATCTATGTTTAGTTTCTCTGGCCTATGTTGAAGATTCTTTTTATACAGATTTATTTTCTTTATTATGTTTAGAAAACATTAATTCCCTAAAAACACTGCATGGGATGGGATGAACCTGACATTTAGTTCTAGAATGCTTTTGAAGACAATATAAAAATTGTATTCATAGTTTATTCTGACCGACAAAATTCTTACCCAGCATTGCCTAGCAGAATCCCAGAGAGTTAGCAGATACTGCTGAACACTAAGTTCCTAGAAAGAGGATTCTCAGACTAGGATCTGTAGATCCCCAATAGTCCACAAGATCTTTCAGATAGTCTGCTACATCTCCGTACATTCATTGACCAGAGTGAGTTTGCTCCCTCAGCTCCTGCATTTCCTGTATCATCAACCATCAGCTGGCCATTCTTTTTGGAGATTTTAGTACTCAGATTTCTATTGAAGAACTTTTGTGACCCATACATCCATGAAAAAAGCTACAATATAGCACAAAATACAAAAAAAAACACAATGTTCAATAAATGTTTGGAATTAATATTTTGGAAATATTAAATGGGTGTGGTTTAAACCAAGGGTCTTCAACCTTGGCAACTTTAAGACTTGTGGACTTCAATTCCCAGAATTCCTCAGACAGCTTTGCAATTCTGGGAGTTGAAGTCCACAAGTCCTAAAGTTGCCAAGGTTGGTGACCCCTGGTTTAAACGGATGTTCCACATATTTTCAGATATTTATTTTCAGATATTAATTGCAGGTTTGAGAAATACTGTAACAGAAACTTTTTTCCCCTCCATATGCAGCTCAGCCATTATTGCCAATTGAAAAAGGAGATATAAAGCCATTTAAGAAGGTTAGTCAGTCTCCAGATCAACCCTCATGGATGGAACTTGCCAAAAAGAAATCTCAAGCATGGAGTGACAGGCCACAGAAGATAAAGTAGATAAATAATTTTGTACTGTTTTATGCATCCACATCTGCACTCATCAGTGGATCAAATGTTTTAGTAAACAAAAATGTTGAATTTTCAAGCTAAACTGATTGAACTGATAAGGATAATAAACCTATGGTGCACCAAAGAGGCCACAATGCAAGAGTTTCAGAAAAATCATCACATTTGTACAGTACTGTAGAACAATTCTTGAAAATGTCTGCAAGCAATTTAGCTTTGGCAAGGATTTATTGAGATGAAAAATATTACTTACTGTGTTTCCTTTCATTTTTTCACCCATAAAATGTTATGCCATGAATATTGTTAGAAGATTAACTAAAATTAGGTAACTGTTCCTTTAATACAGTGAAAATAATTGTCCAATCAAAATGTCTTTGCTGAGATATATAATTACAGCAGAGTATAACAAGAATATCTTTTCAGATATACGGGAAAACATTTTAATGCAATCAATTGAACGAATGACAATGAAAGAAACAAGTTTTAGTAATTGTTTCTTAAGATGGAGTTGATTAGCTAAGATACCTATGGTTTAGATCCCTACCTTTCCCAATAGATGAAAACTTATATACTTATTAAAACCCTAACCCGTCATTTGAACCAGCAATATTAGAAGATTATTGTCCTGTTTCCAGTTTTCTCTATTTAGGGCAAGTTCTTAAGAAGGTGGTGGATCCTATGGGAAACCCTAGAAGAAATGGTTTATCTGAGTCTTTTTTTAAATTGGATTTCAGACCTGGATATGTTCTGAAACCACAATGATATTTCTTGTGCGACTGAAATAAGGGTAGTGCAATGCTCTGGTCCTGCTAGATCTCTCTGTAGCTTTTGACAACATAAATCATGGCATTGTCATGAACCACTGCCTGGAGTTGTTTTTTATAATCTTTGCTTATATTGTAGAAATGCTATTGAATGAAAATTATAAACAGTTGGGCTATTGTTTGACTCTTCTTGCCTTTCAAGCAATTTAAGGTACTATATATCGAGATATCCATGCATAGTGAAAAGTGCTAGATCACTTTTAGACTGAAAACTTTATTTTATTATGTATTATATTAACCATTTACATTTTTATGCATTGCATACAAGTAATGTTATCTTTCTTATTCCAGGTTTCATCCCTATAACATGATAATTTCTCATGTTAAATTATCTTTGTGACTTACTTCCCAGTAGTTGCATTTGGAATTGTAGCCTATATTTTTAACATCTGAATTTGTTTTAATATTGTGTAGAGAACTGTAATAAATTTTTAAGTCCAAAATACATTGTATGAACAGTGTTGATTGTTGCCTTATTTCAGGTTTCAAGCTCATAACATAGTTGCTAGGTGAGAATAGCAATTTACTCAAGGCTGAATAGATAACTGAGAGACAAAGAAAGGAATATAAATCAAAACAGAGTCTATGGGAAAGAAAGCTTGCCGGGGTAATTTTGCTTTCAGCAAGAACATGGAGAAGTCAAAATCCAGTGCAATTTTCAGATTCTACTGTGAGTCATGATTGATTGAAGACATCTTTGTGAATGAGCAGTAATGACAACTGCTGTGTAGATGGGGAGTAGAAAGTCTCCAAAGAAGAAGAAAGATGGAAGATCACCCACAGGGGCTCTGAATGGCAGCTCTTCATGAGGAGATCATAAAAGAGCAGTCACCTGCTGGTCTGAGGACCAGAAGCCAAGGGAGATGACAACTTGCTTTCAGCAGAAGCAGAGTCTTTAATAAGGATACCAAGCTAGCCAAATTTGTTTTCCAGATACATTTGGAAATGTTCAATTTAACTATTTTATGGATAATACCTTCAAAATGGGGAGCTTATTTTTAACACCTGGTGAATTTTACCTTCTTCTTTGGATTTAAGAAATGTTTAAAAGTTAAGATATAATAATATACAATTGGCCAAAAAAATTGGTTTTATTTGTTTTTCAAATTGCAAAAATAAAAAATTAGTGGCAGGACAAATTAATGTGGATGTGAAAACCATCCAAGTGGACCTGGTTACTGCATTTGATTGAAATAATATTTGTTGATCCTGCACCTGTGGAAAAATGCTAGGATGAAAAGGGAGAGAAAAACATCTAGTTGACAAAAAACAAAATAATTTGATTTAAGAAAGTTGTAAATGGACTGGGAGGCCATGAAATATTGGTTATTTGTATTATAAATTTGAAAAACAACTATATAATTAAATAATATACTCATGGGAAACAACTGAAATGGTACTAAACCTGCCCATATTAACAACTGAGGCAAATCAACACTAGAAGGAACTAAAAGAGCAGGCAGAAAAATGGTAAAACAGCAAGCTAGCTATAATCATTTCATATCTTAAAGCAGGGGTCCTCAAACTTTTTAAACATGGGGCCAAAAATTGGGCACACAGATGCCCCCAGAGGCCAAAAGTGGGCCAGCTTTTGGCCTCCCCCACCTCCAGTAGCATTCTGCACCCGGCCTCCTGGGGTGCCTGCACCGGGGTGAAATGCTACTGGTTCACACCAGTTTGGGTTAACCGGTAGTGGCGGCGGCGGGTGGTTCGGAGAACCGGTAGTGGCAGCGCGAGGCTCCACCCACATGCCCAGACATTATTTCCTCGTTTTAACCAGGAAGTAACCTGTTTTTTACCCTCTGTGCATGTGGGTCCAAAATTGCACATGACGCACACACACACTTCTGAACTGGTAGGGAAGGTAAGTAGATTTCACCCCTGATGTGTGCGCCACATTTTTTACCTCCCCCACCTCCGGTAGCGCACTGCCAGCCAAAAAATGTAGGCCTTACTTTCCAGTTCCAGCCCGCAGGGCTCGCAAAGGGAAATCCTGTGCTCGGCCGAAGGGCGGGGGCTGGCGGGTGGGTGATACGATGTGGGAGGGGCAGCCTCGTAGTACTGCCTGGGCCAGATTAATGGCTTCAGCGGGTATACAGCCAGTGGGCCATAGTTTGAGAACCCCTGTCTTAAAGAATTTTTTGATAACTGAACTTTTATTAACTAAAATCTCAAAGAATACAGATTTCAATGGATACATTCTTAGAAAATGATGAGAAAAAAATTAAAAAGTTTTGCTTCATATAGATATAGATTTTGAAGGCACAAAAGGCAACAAATTGAGATAAATGAAATCAGAACATCAAAGACAAATCAGGAAAGGCATCAGGATATGGAACAGCTGCAACAAGAAATCTTTGATGATCCCCTTTTATGTGTTTTACATACCCATCTTTGCATTGGATCTTCAGGCCTGCCAGTAAGTTGATGGAAAAACCCCTCCTAAATGGAACGATTGATGAAAGATCAAATTCTGCAATGCCGTTGGAATGATTTAAAGTTTAAGATTGTGAAATGCTGAAAGAAGGAATATAAAGTTGAACTATTTGATTGGAGATAACTTATTTGTTTAACATTTCTAATAACTCCTAATGGACTTTTTGCTGAACAAGAACTGTAAACATAGGCTATGGGAAGAAAAGGGTTTTTTATTTGTAATTTTAAAAGCATGTTAAAAGTTAGTACATTAGTTTATGCTCTGATGATGAAGGTTGCAAGCCGCTTCTTTATTTTAGTAGTTGTTGGGTTTTTTTCCTCTTTGAAGCTCTAAAGTAGCTATGCCTTTTTTCACATTGCTGCTTCAGAATCAAAAGTTCTGCATGCTTATATACTGTATGTAGAGCTGCTTTGCTTGCAGAAACAACCAGGAGCTTCTTACAAAAAGGTTTGAAGCTAAAAACAAGATGCTGCTTTTGCTGCTTTAATAATCTGTGCCCCCAGAATATCCCTTCTTTCAGAGAATTTTCAGATGGTAAAGTTCCTGTAGATAATCGTGAGCTTAAAACATATTTATTCATCTGCGCAGGACTGGACTAGATTTTAAATTTATAGTGGTTTTAATTGGTTTTAATATTTATACTATTTTTTAATAATTTGGCTTTTAGAATAAGTTTTTTAATGGTTATCTTAATTTGTACATATATGTTTTTTACTTGCCTGTGAACCGCCCTGAGTCCTCCGGGAGATAGGGCGGTATACAAATACGATTAATAAATAATCATTTAAAAGTCCTGATACACATCTTGCCTGCTAACATAGAGCTTCCTGTCTTACCACATTAAACAGTGAATCTGCATGGATCTCTGCAAGTTTAAGCAACAGGTAATGCTTTTCTAAAAGTGATTATTTCGTTAATCATTATGGTTAGTTTTGCTATATGTTTAGTACTTATATCATGTTTACTACCTTTTATTGAGGGGGACTATTGGAACTGTGTAAAGTTAGCACATAAATATATCAAGTAAAACGACTGAGTTATTAAAAATGTGAGAGAAGGAATTTCTGAATGACTTTTCAGAACAGTTAGCCCTTATATAAGAAGATTGGAATGTTCTTCCGCCATTGCTCTCTCTTCTGTTTTCAAATTAAAAGATACAAAGCAAATGCCAAACATGAGAGAGGGAAGTGCTTTGATGTTAAATAGTACTTTGATGTTAAATTTAAAAACATACATCATTCCAGTGACCATAGCTACCATCCAGTGTTCAGAACATGAGACTACCACTCCATTTCACTGTACACGAAGTGCACAAGAGAGATTATAGAGACTGCTGGTAAATTTCATCTCTCTCAATTGACCCACTTTAATAGGAACTTAACTTGGATAAGACACCTGTGAGAGAAGTCAGTAGCATGAACTTATTTCTATAGTTATCTTTAAACCAGTCAAATGCCCTTCATTGGTATATTCCTCTGCTTTTATATAGGCACACAAGGACTATAGTAGGAAACGTACATAAATGCTGGAAAGAGGGTTTTTTTGCATGAGAGAAAACAAAAATATATTTTACTGCATTTGCCATTGGATCCTGCTTCCCATTTGCAAATGTCATGTTCTAGGTAGCCATTCTGTCAAACATGGAACATCTGACTTGTAATGATGAAGGTCAGATCAGCTCAAGATGAGAATTACATGGAAGGGAGGAATTTGTGATATATTTCACAACATTGTTCACTGTTTGAATCTGAGTATGTTGTTTCTACATAACTCCCTCTTATTTGTAAAATGTCACTGCACCAAGAAGAATGCTATTTCAGATACATCTTCTGCATATTGACTTAAAGCAGCTCACTCATACTTGCTTCTAAGTAAATATGTGTAGAATTGTAAATAAATCTGGGGCTTGAATTTATATCCATGAAATAACTTTAAGCCTTAGCATGTCTACTGAGAAACAACAGCGTTGTATTCAGTGAGCCACCATCAATACAAATGTTCATAAGAATGCAGGCTTATCACTGAAATATAAGCTCATGTGTGCAAATTTATGTGATTACTATAGTATGAACTTCAAATATTTTAAGTAAACAGTTTAAAGCCTCATATATTTACCCCTGTAAAAACTATTCATGTATGCATGTATTCTAAAGCATCTTTACTCTACAGTCTTATTTGCCTACTATGAAATAGTTTATTTGGATTTTCCATTCCGTTGCATACATTGGCAATCTTCCCAGAACACCTATGAATGAATCGCTCTAAAACAGCTTAAAGGGAGGTCAACCAGGAAAACGCTAGTCTATTTTGTCTTCTTAAAAGCAGTGATATAAATAAGCATTGCTTCAGTAAGTTAGTGTTGTGTCTTGCCCGCCCTCAGAGCAGCCGGGGCCTTCTTACCTGCTCCCGCACACTGAGGAATGTATGCCTCCCGGTCCCAGTCCTGGCTCCATGCCCACACAAACTGCAGAAGGAGAATCTCCCTGCCCCAGCCCTGACTCCATGCCCAGGCAAACGGAGCAGCTAGACCCCTCCCCCTCCTCCACAGCAGGTGAGCCTGAGGAGGGTTTACTCCCAAGAACAGCTGATTGGTGTGACCCTCGCATCAGAAGATTGGAGAGGCGGAGGCTACAGAGGGAAGGGAGGGGCAGGCCTTAATGAGTGCTGAGTCATGGTGCCACACCCCATGGCCTATATAAAGGAGCTACTTTCTGGCAGTCTCTGAGTCAGGCAAAAAGTCAAACTTATCTTGCTGAAGTCACTTACTGGTCTCCTGCCTGCTCTGAGGACTTTGCTAGGACTTTGGACAGAGCTGCAGAGGCACGCCTGATTCGGATTTCCCGGACCCAGCCGTCAGCGGAGGAGTGGGACACGACAGTTAGGTGGATACTTTGGGGGGATATACTGTATATCACCGACACTAGTGTTTGCAGTTACTTGATTTTTCCTTTTGTTTCACAGATCTAGCATGGTGTGGTGGTTAAAATATTGTAGTTGGATTGGGAAATTCAAGTTCAGGTTCCTTAAACATAAGTGTTGTCTGGGGGATAAAATTAAACCATGTAAGCCACTTCGAGCTCCTGGAAAAGAGTCTGAATATCAATCAATAAAGAAATAATATTCTATATCCACTTGCTACCAAATAACACACAAACATTTTAGAGCAAAAATATTCTATCCTGTTCACTTGGGAATTCCTGAGATCAAGAAAAAAAATCCATGGGCCTATCCTTAAACAGACCTATTTCCTTCTAAATGTTCTGCCATCAAACCACCGGTAGCTTTTATAAATGCTGACTGGCATCTTTACATCCACTGGTGCAGCATATTGTCACAGCTTCCAAGGTTTTGAACCTGATTCCATCTCAGCCTGCTCAACTTGTTCTTGTTATTCCTTGGTTACTGACAAACAATACACAGCAAGGAAGTCAACTGTCTAAACATTTTCCTCTTTAAAACTAAAATCTAGAATAATTTTAAAGACTCAGTCTAGTGACATCATGTATTCCCATGCTCTCTGAAATCATTAAATAAGTTTTTCAAGTGGATCAGAGAATCTAGAATTCCCCTGTATTTACTGACATACAGCTTTTTATCTCTCCTATTAATTCCACTAACAATTTTTTCCACCTCAACTTTCGATTCTTGCTCTTTTCCCTCTTTCTTTTTCAGCTCACTAGTACCACAGACTCCTAAATCAATGTTTCTGCCAACCTCCTTACTGACCTTCTGAAATAACGATGATCAAGCAATCATTGAACAGGGACTTCATTTGTCAATCATGCCTTCCAACTAGCATCTAAATTAATGTTTTTTCACTACAAAAAGTTGTTAAAAGATGACAATTGAAAGCTTCAAGCTGTTAGGTAAAGGTAAAGATTCCCCTCGCACATATATGCTAGTCGTTCCCGACTCAAGGGGGTGGTGTTCATCTCCGTTTCTAAACCAAAGAGTCAGCACTGTCCGAGACGTCTCCGTGGTCATGTGGTCATGACTAACTGCCGAAGGCGCATGGAACGCTGTTACCTTCCCACCAAGTCGGTCCCTAGTTTTCTATTTACATTTTTACATGTTTTTGAACTGCTAGGTTGGCAGTTCAAAAAGTAATGGGAGCTCACTTCATTATGTGGCACTAGGGATTCGAACCACTGAACTGATTGACAAGCTCAGTCTTAGCCACTGAGCCATTTTATATATATTGAAATAAAAAATATAGCTAGGAAAGAATTCAGATTCTACAAAAACAGAAGAGAGTTAAAACAGGATCACATCATGATAAAATGGGTTTTGATTCCATATTCTGGAAATTGTAATCAGCTGATTAATATGTATTGCATATTAAAATGTCTGTCTACACATATATACATACATCCCATTTATTTGCTGCTGGTGACCTCTCTGGTTTCTAATGTTTTGCTGATAGGAAAAAGGGAAACAACTTTAATCAATCCTCAGTTCTGGGACTGAGCATATTTTAGCACAGAGGTCCTCAAACTTTTTGACTAGGGGGCTGATTCATGGTCCCTCAGACTCTTTGGGGTCTGGATCAGCTGGATGGGCATGGCTAGGTGGTCATGTGACTGGGTGGGCATGGCCAATTTAGCAGTCCATTTTGCCTTCGTGTTTGCTGTATTTGTTCAACCCAAGGAATCTATTTACATAAGACTGCACCCCTCCCCTCAAAGGGAAAAAGAGTGCAAACTTTCTTGCCACTTGCCTAACTTCCTTACAACCGCAGCTTCAGGCTCCTTAAAATAGGCCATTAAAAAAAGAATAAAATGAACAGGATTTCCTTCAAAATAACTCCTGATCATATGTTTCAGATGACCTGTGAGAGCCTGCCAGCAGGGGAGGCCGCCAGGGAAGGGATAGGAGACCAGACTTCTTTTTTGAATTATTTGGGATTACAGGGCTAAAGGTCTCTTAAGCCTGGAGGAGAATTCACAAACTGATTTGCTTTTTGCCACACTTGTGCATGTTTATACACACACGAATATCTACCAAAATTGTTCAGCAATCTATTTGGTGGATGTACTTTATATATGGCAAGAATCAAAGCAGTGGGTGAATTCTCCTTCAAGTATTATACTGCTGTTGCATTTGAATTAGTGTTAGCCAACTTCAGCTGATTTTGAAAAAGCTAGGAGACATGGAGACATGTCCCCCACCCACCCACTTTTAAAGCGCTACTTTAAAAGCAGCCCCTCCCCTACTCACCCACCAGCCCTGGATCACATGGTTGTGAAAAACACCTTGAAAGGCTGTTTTAAAAGCGTTTTTAAAGCACTACTTTACAAGCTGGCAGCTGCTTTTCAAGCCAGCAGCAACTCCTCCCCTACTCATCCACCCTGCCATTTTGGTCCTTTACCATGTCCATCTTTGCATGAAATATCGCCAATTTTCTTGAAGAGATCTCTGGTCCTCCCTATTCTATTGTTTTCTTCTATTTCTTTGTACTGTTCATTTAAGAAGGCATTTTTATCTCTTCTAGCTATTCTCTGAAATTCTGCATTCAATTGGGTGTATCTTTCTCTTTCTTCCTTGCCTTTCACTTCCCTTCTTTCCTCAGCTATTTGTAAAGCTTCCTCAGACAGCCATTTTGCTTTCTTGCATTTCTTTCTCTTTGGGATGGTTTTAGTTGCTACTCTTGTACAATGTTGTGAACCACCATCCATAGTTCTTCAGGCATTCTGTATATCAGATCTAATTCCTTAAATCTATTTGTCACCTCTGCTGTATATTCATCAGGGATATGATTTAGTTCATACCTGAGTGGCCTAGTGCTTTTTTCTTCAATTTAAGCCTAAATTTTGCAACAAAAAGCTCATGATCTGAGCCACAGTCAAGATTTTGGGGGATGTTGATGTCAATGTTCAGTCTTGTCATCTCTTGTTTGACCACATCCAGCTTGCCTTGATTCATGGATCTTACATTCCAGGTTCCTACAGAGTATAGATCTTTACAGCATCGGACTTTCCTTTCACCACCAGATACATCCACAGCTGAGTGTCTTTTTGGGTTTGACCAGTCACTTCACTCTTCTGGCGCTACTAGTACTAGCCCTCTGCTCTTCCCCAGTAGCATCTTGGACACCTTCTGACCTGAGGGGCTCATCTTCCAGTGTCATATCTTTCTTCCTTTTGGTACTGTCGATGGGGTTCTCATGGCAAAGATACTGGAGTGGGTTGCCATTTCCTTCTCCAGTGGATCACATTTTGTCAAAGTTCTCTGCTATGACCTGTCCATCTTCAGAGGCCCTGCAAGCTCCTTCGCCATGACAAGGCAGTAATCCATGAAGGGGATCTATTATATAATGCTTCCTTGTTGCTGATATTTATTATTTTTGATGTTGACATTTTGATGTTGACATTTCCTGTAAATGCCAAGGAAATTGGGTGATTTTATGCAATCTCTTCCTGCAGAGTTCCTCTGAGTTCAGTACAGCATATTATTTTGTGTCTACTCAGACTTTTATCTTATGTGGTCCTTTACTGCTTTTTGGTGGGAAGATTCTCTTAAACTGCTGTCTGTAATTTAAGCAGCTCTATATTTCTGTTTCCTCCACATTGTAAATTTTGCATGTTACTATTTAAAGATAAAAGAGAATGTTTACTTTCCCCATTTAACGGTTTGAATATATAAAGCACATACTGAAAATTAAGAGTGACAGATGGTACAAAGTATAAAGCATAAGCTGTTCTTATAAATGTCACTAATCTTAGTTTCCATTTGTTTATTGATTAATTCAATCTATCATATGCATATCACTATTTGCTTCTGGAAAATAGTCCAAGGTGAATGTGTAGCAGGATGGGAAGAACTGCCACACAACTTGTATATGGAGTCCCGTCACCCTCTCTATTTGAAGAAAGAAGGCATCCAGTTCTCTGATTGGTTGCCTCCTAAATCTTCCTGACAGAATCTTCCTTTGCATGGAATAAGTATCTACTTATTTATTAGATTTTTATCTTGCCCTTTTATTTTGATAGATAACTCAAAGCAGCAAACATATCAAATACTCCCTCATCCTATTTTCCCCACAACAAACTTGTGAGGTGAGGTGGGCAAAGACAGAGTGACTGGCCCAACGTCACCCCAACCAGCTTTCAAACCTAAACTGGGACTTGAACTCATAATCTCCTGGTTTCTAGTCTGATTCCTTAATCACTAGACCAAACTGGTCTCTGTATAGCATCCATTTATGTCTAAATGTGCCTTCTGTCCATTCATAAGCTGATCAGCATATTTTCTGTAACTTAGTTTGAGTCTTTATAGAAGATCCTGCATGACTTCCTTGCATAACTTGATCATTTTGACTTTACTCTGTTTTTGTGGGAAACTTTATTATTTCTATGAGTTTCTTATTTTTGTTTCAACACACTTTCTCATATTACCTTGAGGCAATATTGTGTTGACATTCCTTTAATCACTCTCCAGTTTATTGACATCCTTTGACCTTAGTGAACATCTTGTCCAGTCTGCTTATCTGCGGACTAATCTTTGTTATTTGATTCTACTGTTTCTGTATCTTTCTAAATATCTCCCAGTCTGACTTAAGCATCTTTAAAAATTTCCATTCTTTTTTACTCATTCACTAAAATGTTTGAGAGACAGTTTGGTATAGTGGCACTAGGCTAGAAACTGGGAAACCGGGAGTTCTAGTTCTTAGGCACTAAGCCAGCTGGGTGACCCTTGGCTAGTTCTTCTCTCTCAGACCTATGAAAGAGGCAATAGAAAACTGCTCCTAAATTCTGCCTTGTCCGAGCAATCTCCAGAACCAAGAGTAACTTAAAAGCACAATAAATAAAAATTAAAATGGTTGCATACAAAGCAGTGCATTTTATGATAATCACAATATACATAACTGTATATTATGTAAGTGTATATAATTGTATATTGTACATCATTGTGAATAATTATATGGCTTGTTGTGGCACAACCCAAATAGGCACCAGCTAATTAAACTTTGTACTATGTACACATACCTTCATGTATACTTTTTAATTCATCGGATAGAAATATTTATACTCTATTCAGAATAAAAGTTTCCCATGTACTCTCTAATTATCTCCTACAGTATTTCCCAAACGTATAAGGAAATATAAAAATGCAATAAAAATATACTCTTGTGTTGGAGACAATTATAAAACAATTTTGTGAGTCATTTTTGAAACTTAAAACATACACCCAGAATCAGGAAATGGGCAATTTCTAAATATAATAAACAAATAAACACACATAAAAAATGTCTGCCACAAGAAAAACAGAGCTAGTGACATGCTCTATGTGCAGTATTTTTGGAGATATAAAATGCGTTTATAGGTCAAAATATGCACATGCATTGTGAGGCAAAAGTGGTTGCCAAAAATGCACACATTAAGAAATAAATATTTTTTTAAAAAACAAGTACCGTATATACTCGAGTATAAGCCGAGTTTTTCAGCACGTTTTTTGTGCTGAAAAACGTCCCCTCGGCTTATACTCGGGTCTATACGGCTTATACTCGAGTTTTTGTTTTTTTTTAAGCCCCTCGGCTTATACTCGAGTATATACGGCTTATACTCGAGTTTTTTTTTTTTTTCTTTTTTTCACATTTTACCGGACGGAAGCCCTGCCGGTGCAGTGAGAGGGCGGGGCGGGGGAGCCGCCAGCCTTCTCAGCTGAGGGAGGGAGGCTTTCCCCAACCGGTAGGTGCCTCATTTCCCACCCTCGGCTTATACTCGAGTCCCCAGTTTACCCCAGTTTTTGGGGTAAAATTGGGGACCTCGGCTTATACTCGGATCGGCTTATATTCGAGTATATACGGTAATAGATTTTGTAAACTAAAATGTGAAAAAATAATGCATAAGGATTCACACTGAACCCTTCTATTGTTGAATTTATATTGTTGGTGTGAAAGCATAAATTTAAAACAAAGTTATATTTGTTAACAAAGTTATGTTTATTAAAAATAATTCATGTGAAAAAATTGTTAGTTTCATTCTATGAAAATGAGGAAATCTAGTAAGATCTAGCAAAATCACAAAAGACAAAATAGCTGCTACTGAATAGCTGCTACTGATGTATATGATTCTTTGCCTAAGAATGCTGAGGGGAAAAAAAGTATTAGATCCCGTGAACTTCGTTCAGAGCTCAAACGACGACTAGAAGAAGGAGAAACCAACCTTTATATTGACTACCATGCAGACTGCATAAAAAGAAAATCCTTCAATCAAAACCCCATCACCCAACCCATCACCCAAACTATCACCCAATCTTACTCCAATCAAAACATTCAACCATCCACCAAACAAAGCATCCATCCATCTATAAATCAAAACACCCATTCACCCGTTGATCAACCTACAAATCCTCAACCATCCATTCAAAAACTCCAATCATCCAACGATCAACCACTCATTACTCAACCAACCTATCATCTACCACCTGTTACAAAAAACCCTCAATCAACTACCAATCAAAACTAGGTATGCACGCCCCTTACCTCTCCTACACTTAATTCTACAGGTCTCAAATGTAAATTATTAAATGCAAGAAGTATTGTAAACAAATTACCTGAATTTATCCTCTTATTAAACAATGGTTCATTTGACATCATATTTGTTTGTGAAACATGGCTAAACTCATCCTTCACTGACTCCATTATTTCAAACAAAGAATACCAAGTCCTTCGATCAGATCGTGATCACCGCAGAGGTGGTGGAGTAGCTATTTTTTACAAAAAATTACTGAACTTAAAAAATATTCAAGTTGCACATAAACTCTCTCTACCTGAAACTATTGTATGTGACCTGACCACCAATACCACACTAAGATTCATACTATGCTACAGAGCCCCTGACTATGACATCGCTCATGCAAATATGTTAACCTCACTACTAACATGGGCTACCTCTTGCCCATATCCTCTCATCTTTCTGGGAAACCTAAATCTACCTTCTATAAACTGGATAACAAATGAATGTACAACCGAACCAATCCATACTACACTATACAATGCAGTTACAAACCTAGGCCTTGAACAACTAGTAACTAACAATACTAGACTCATGAACTGCCTCGACCTCATCTTTTGTAATAACGCAAACTCAATTTATGGACTACAAGTAAAAGAACCCTTTTCCAACAGTGACCACTGCATGATAGACTTTTATCTAAACATACGCCCTCGCATAAATCGTCTGAACAATAGTACTCCAAACTACAATTTTAAAAAAGCCAACTATGACCTTATAAACAATGATCTCTCATTTCTTGACTGGCAAAATCTGTTCTCAACCTGTATCACTACAGAAGACTACTATAAAGTATTCCTACTTGAAATCAATAAAATCATCAAAATATATGTACCACAAATCATCACCAAAATCAAAAGGAAAAGCAAATTTCCCATATCAATAAAAAAGCTGCAATCCAAAAAAAAATCCCTCTGGAAAAAAAACAAAAAGGGTTATGTAGCAAACTTCAAAACCGCTACAAAAATATTTGCAACCAAATAAAAACAGAAAGTAACACTTACCACACTAAACAAGAAGACCTTCTACGCACCAATTCCAGTCGTGCTTTTTATAATTTTGTGAATAATAAACTTAAAGAAACAAGATCCATTCCACCACTAAAAGAACCTAACGGCAAAGAATGTACTGATGAAACAGTTAAAGCAAACCATGGCTTAGGGCCTGGGTACTTACGGGACCGCCTGCTGTTACCACATGCCTCCCACCGACCCGTACGCTCTCACAGAGAGGGACTTCTCAGGGTGCCGTCTGCCAAGCAATGTCGGCTGGCGGCCCCCAGGGGAAGGTCCTTCTCTGTGGGGGCTCCCACACTCTGGAACGAACTTCCCCCGGGTTTATGCCAAATACCTGACCTTCGGACCTTTCGCCGCGAACTGAAGACACATCTTTTCATTCGCGCGGGGCTGGCTTAAATTTTATGGATTTTATAGTTTTTATCATTAATTTTAAATGGGGTTTTAGTTTCTATATATTCTAAATTTTTAGGCAAATTATAATAAGTTTTTTAATCTTGTATTTTATATAATATTGTCTTGTCTGTTTTTATTTGCCTGTACACCGCCCTGAGTCCTTCGGGAGAAGGGCGGTATAAAAATCAAATAAATAAATAAATAAATAAATAAATAAATAAATAAATAAACCTCTTTAACACATTCTTCAGCTCCGTCTTGTAAACAGTGATGGCTCATATCCAACATTCCTCAATCGTACCAAAAATGTTAACAACGACTTAACACATATAGATTCCACAGAAGATAACAACGACCTAACACATATAGACTTCACAGAAGATAATGTTGAAAAAGCCCTTCGCAACCTGAAACCATCATTACCTATTGGACCAGATGGACTATGTGCATACTTTTTAAAAAAACTTTCAATTAATATAGCTGAACCCCTAAGCATAATCTTTAATAAAGCCTTCAAAACTTGTTCCCTTCCAAAACTCTGGTCTCTAGCCACAGTCATCCCTATCTTCAAAAAAAGAGATCCAAGCCTTGTTGAAAATTACAGACCTATCTCTCTATGTTGTGTCTCATGCAAAGTAATGGAATCCATCATAAACCAATCCATTACACTCCATCTCGAAACAAACAACAAGTGGTCAAAATTGGCAACGCTATATCAAATCCTGTTCCTGTCAAAAGTGGCATTCCCCAAGGTAGTGTTCTTGGACCAACACTCTTCATACTGTACATAAATGATCTCTGTGACCTCATCTCAAATTATTGTGTTCTCTTTGCTGACGATGTCAAACTATTTAATACCACTAATAATACTTCTACCCTTCAAGAGGATCTCGACTTAATTTCCAATTGGTCTAAAACTTGGCAACTCCAAATCTCAACCAGCAAATGCTCAGTCTTACATATTGGAAAAAAGAACCCTAACATCAAGTACAAACTTGATGGATATTACCTAACTGACGATCCCCACCCTGTCAAAGATCTTGGAGTTCTCATATCAAATGACCTTAATGCCAAAGCCCACTGCAACTACATAGCAAAAAAGGCCCCAAGAGTTGTAAACCTAATTTTACGCAGCTTCTTTTCTAAATCTCTACACTACTAACTAAGCATACAAATCATTTGCCAGACCTATTCTTGAATACAGCTCATCCATCTGGAACCCATACCACATCTCTGACATAAATACAATAGAACGAATCCAGAAATATTTTACTAGAAGAGTTCTTCACTCCTCCGAAAACAACAAAATACCTTATACCAACAGACTTGAAATCCTGGGATTAGAAAACTTACAACTCCGTCGACTTTGACATGACCTGTGTTTAACACACAAAATCATCTATTGCAATATCCTTCCTATAAAAGACTACTTCAGCTTCAATCGCAATATTACAAGAGCAAAAAATAGATTCAAGCTAAATGTCAACCGCTTCAAACTTGATTGCAGAAAATATGACTTCTGTAACAGAGTTGTTAATGCTTGGAACTCATTACCTGACTCCATAGTCTCTACTCAAAATCCCAAAATCTTCAACCAAAAACTGTCTACTATTGACCTCACCCCATTCCTAAGAGGGCTATAAGGGACGTGCATAAGAGCACAAAAGTGCCTACCGTTCCTGTCCTATTGTTCCCTTCATCATATCAAATTGATATAGTTGATGCATATTTTTTTACTTATATATATATTTTTTTTCTTCTTCAAGATATGTTGTTTTATCTATGACAATTGTTTGTGTATACTGTTGTGACAAAAAGAAATAAAAAAAAATTCAACAAGTAGCCACTCTTATTATCTACTGTAGTTCTCGAGTCTAAGAGCTTGAAGGAAATGGAGGGAAAAACTTCTACTGGCAGAGAGATGAGGAAATTAGGGATGTTTTGTGAAAGTTTAGATTAATCAAAATAGAAGGAACTTATGTATGAAACAAACCCCATGTACTATTTCATTTTAGTATTTTAAGTAATAGTTCGCTAATTATAACAGATAACAGATTAATCTTTGTTAGTCCAGCACATGTGGATTTATGCCAGATCTTCTTGTGGAAGATAAGGTCTCTATTCTACAACTATCTACCTAGTACTCCAGATGGCTTTTGCAATATGTCTCTTCATCCATAGAGTCAATGATCACAGTTGTAGGAAAATGGAAGTTCTAATCCAATCTCTGCAGAATATCTCCATTTGGAAAGACTATTCTAGTTTGACTGCTGTGAGACTAAATGCTTATTTATATATCATTGAACTGTAGCTTAACCCACTTACCTTTTTAAAAAAAAAAAAATATTTATCAAATTTCCAAACATTAAAATACACAGTACAAAAAGAAACATAATACATAAAAAATATAAACAAACCAAGACAGACGCCTCAAAATTACAATACTAGTAGCAACTTTTCTATGTCGGTATCTCTATCCTATTTAACCTCTTTACACAAATTCTACTTCTAAATATCTCCATCTTAAACTTACATCCTTGTTTAAATTATCTTAACTTCTATTCACAATTCGATCTCATAACAAAAATATCCCTTAAGTTTTATATTTACTCTCCAGCCAGGAATACCATCTATTCCATATTAAATATATCCGGTGTCTTCCCTCTCCTTCATTTTCATAGATAATCTGTCCATTTCTGCACATTCATATATATTTTTTATTATAATTTGGTCCGGGGGGATATCTGGTTGTTTCCAATTCTGTGCTATCATGATTCTACTCACCGTTAGTATATGTAATATGATATATTGTATATTTTTTTCCATTTTCCCTTCCAGAATACCCAGGAGAAATAATTCCGGTTTTCTTTCTATCTTCTGCCCTGTTATTTCATCCAGCCATTTTTTTATCTTACCCCAAAATTTCCTAATCTTAGGGCAGATCCACCCCACGTGGTAGAATGTCCCTTGTTTGTGACCACACCTCCAACAATTCGTGGACCTGTTCAAGAATATCCTGAACAATCTTGCTGGTGGCAGGTGCCATCGGTAAAACATTTTGTAAAGGTTTTCTTTATAAGCAGCTGACATCGTTAGCTTGTAGTTTCTCTCCCGCAATCTATCCCATTGATCCAAATAAATATTATGTCCAAAATTTCTTGTTCAACTAATCGTTGTTTCTTTGATGGCTTCTTCTTCCATTTTAAATTTTAACAAAAATTATACATTTTTAAATCATTTTTCCCCAGATTCTAGTAATATCTTATCAAGTTCCAATTGTTCTCTATATATGTCAAATTGTTCCTTGTCTTTTTTATATTTTGTTCTGATCTGTAAGTATGGCCACCAGTCAATTTTTATTCCTTGTTTTATTAGATCCTGTTCTGACTTTAAATTTCCAAGTTCATCTAATAGGTCCGAATATCTTACTATTTTATTTAAGTCTAATACATTGGGATAGATTATGGCCTCCATTGTTGATATCCAACCTGGAACTTTCATATAGTAATTTTTCTTTATAATATCCCAAATATTGATCAAAATATTTTGCACTAGATGTCCCTGGAACTATGTAAGCATCTTAATTTTCCCCTCCCAAAGGAACGCATGCCATCCCAATTGGAGGTCATGGCCTTCCAGTATTAATATTCTCTTGTTTCTTAATTGAACCCAATCTTTTAACCAAGTTATTGTGGCCGCCTGATAATATAGTTCCCAATCGGGTAGGCCGAAGCCTCCTTTGGTTCTGGAGTCCTGCAGAAGTTTGCATTTTATTCAGGCTTTTTTCCCCAGCCAAATAAATTTACCTATTTAGATGTTCAAAAAATGGTTTCCCTAGTCTAATTGGTATTGACTGAAATAAATATAACAATTTAGGTAATACATTCATCTTTATTATAGCTATTCTACCTATTAAAGATAGCTGTAATTTAGCCCAGATAACTAAATCTTTTTGTATTTGTTAGTTTATCATAATTGTCTTCTTTTATTGTAGAACATTTTGCCGTAAGCCAAATTCCTAAATTTTTATCAGTTTGAATTTTTTTGTTTGTTTCTGAATAGCCGCCTTCATTTCTGACATAGTAATTCTATTATTTAACATTGCTTTCATTTCCTCTGATACTATCGGAAGGTTTCTAACTTTCAAATATTTCTTTATATCCTCCTCCTCTACCTTCTCTTGGCTATAGAATATTTCAAAATAATTGTGGGCTATTCTCTTTTTTTCATCTAACCCAGTGGTAGTCAACCTGGTCCCTACCGCCCACTAGTGGGCGTTCTAGCTTTCATGGTGGGCGGTAGGGGTTTTGTCCGATACTGAAGCACTTTCCTTTTTTTAAATTTGACTTTTTAAACAAATTTCATAGTATTATTTAAAAACATTTTCATTAGGTTTTCATAAAATTCCCTGTGACAATTTAAATTTCTGAAAATATATTATTTGTATCGCCCGTGTGTAAGTTTAGTTCACGTTATGTAAGTGAAACTAAATGGCACTATAGTGCGACCGCAAACAAAAGAGCCTCATCCCAGAATAGCTCATGCACACCACCCAGCTGTAACAGACAAGCAGAGCTGGTAGCCAGCACCCCCCCCCCCTCACAAACCCAATCCACGATGCACAAGAGGCATGCGCAGATGACAATACACGGCTCATTACTGTGGAACTGGTGGGCGGTTAGAAAATCTTACTATTAACAGAGATATAAAAGTGGGCGGTAGGTATAAAAAGGTTGACTACCCCTGATCTAACCGATGGTGAATGTTCCCCTCCTCGTCCTGTAATTCTAATCGTTTTTCCTTATCCTTTTTTAATTTGTAGGCCAGCCAACTCCTCGGCTTATTAGCATGTTCAAAATGTATCTGCTTTGTTGTTTTAAGCTTTTGGGCCATTTCCTCCTGGGAAAGCAAATTTATTTTATATTTAGTCAGATCTTTTTCCTCTCTAGTTTTCCTATCTGGGGAGGTCTGCATTTTACATTCTAATTCTTCCAATTTCTCTTGCAGTTCCAATTGTTGTTTCCTATTTTCTCTATTTCTCCTTGGACCGTATGTGATCATTAGGCTTCTGACATAAGCCTTGGTTGTATCCCAAAGGTTCTGTAAAGTTGTGTCCTTGTTTGAATTTTCCCACTTACCTTTTAAAAAGATGATATTTGCACATCACTTAGTTACTATGGTTTCCTTAAAGCTCTATTATTATTTGTCTTTTCCTATGAATTCTGGGCCAAGAACATACCTGAAGTACTAACATCAGTGAATGGGAGAAAGTATTGTTCTGTTCCTTCTAGGGTTTCAGGAACAGAAAAACATTCATCATGAAATAAACAATGTTGGCAACACAGCTTTTGTTCTTATCAGATTTGTTGTTGCTGGAACTTTACAAATCTCAGACATGGTTTGTTAATTGTTTTGTAACTCTACCTGTCAATTATATTTAACTTGTCTGGTCTAGGTCCTCTTTCAGCAATATGAATGGGGTGGCCTTATAGGTGCTAAGATCCTTGCATTCTTGAATAGGTACTTAAAACACACCCAACCGTCTGTTTCTAATATTAGTCCTAGTATCCCTCCCCCAGACCAAAAATTGTCAGCACAGAGTATCTGGGTCTAGCTATTATCTTTCTTTCCCAGAACATGCTGCTGATAACAGCATCCCTTCCTTGTAGGACATTAAAATACAGAAGTCGAAATCACCCAATGTAACAATGTTCATAGCATTGTTATCAGTTCAGCCTGAGAGGTTCAGCCAAAAGTGTTTCAAAGACATCCATGGAGATATGTGACATCCTAACAATGAAATACTATTGAAATGGCAGTTTCATTACTAAATTGTCTGGAATGGAACCAAAGTTTTTCTAACCAGTGGTGAAATACAGTATTTCATAAGGAAATACAATGTTGCAAATCCACGGAGAAAATGCTGTGTAGATATTACATATTTAACAATGGTTAGCTTTTCAGATTATATGGTAAATTGCACAACCTTTTTAATACAATTAGTAATCAGTTTTTCCCTGCTGTACATTAGATTTGGAGAGTGGAGTCCTTCCAGTTTAAATGTTTGAAGGTTTTGAATGCCCAAATTTAATATGCCCATAGTCAGTAAAATTGAAGCAAAAAACCAAGCCTATCAACCACAGTCACAGAATAAGGTGCCACTTAATTTCTAAATTAACTTATCTTTGGAAAACCTGAAGGACCATGTTAGAGCTGATCATTAAGGAGGAAATCTATGTGGTTGCTAACAATCCACACTGACTTCATGGCACATAATCAGTTACTACTAAATCCACTTACAGTATTGATGTAGAAGAGTTTCTCCAACTGGCTTTCCTACATATTTTTGCAAAGATCTCACTCTGCAAGGCAAACCACTCCAAGGGTCAAGATGCAATACATTTGCCATTGAGCTTGGAGATGATGACACCATAATTCTCCTGGCGTTCTCCTGGATGCACGGCTGTCTTTAGAAGACCACTTGACAGCCATCGCCAGGGGAGCTTTTCATCAGGTTCGCCTGATTCGCCAATTGCGCCCTTTCTTGGACTGGGACGCGTTATGCACGGTCACTCATGCCCTCGTCACTTCCCGTCTGGATTACTGCAATACTCTCTACATGGGGCTCCCCTTGAGGAGCACCCGGAGGCTCCAACTGGTGCAGAATGCGGCCGCGCGGGGGATTGAGGGAGCTCCTCGTAGCTCCCATGTAACACCTCTCCTGCGCAGGCTGCATTGGTTGCCGGTGGTCTTCCGGGTGCGCTTCAAGGTGTTGGTTATCACCTTTAAAGCGCTCCATGGCTCCATGGACCGGGATATTTACAGGACCACCTGTTGCCGACATTTACCTCCCATTGTCCGATACGTCCAGTGCGCACCCACAGGGAGAGTCTTCTTAGGGTGCCGTCGGCTAGTTAATGTCGGCTGGCGGCCCCCAGGGTAAGGGCGTTCTCTGTGGGGGCCCCGGCTTTATGGAATGAGCTGCCGGTGGGACTCCGTCTCCTCCCTGATTTCCGGACCTTTAAGCGCGAGCTCAAGACTTTCTTTTTTCACCAAGTGGGGCTGGCCTGACTGATTTTAGTATGGGGGTTTTAGTGGGTTTTAATAGGGTTTTTACCAAGGTTTTAGTTTTGATAAATTTTAGCTAATATTTTAAGTTACAGCAATTGAATCAGTTTTTTAAATTTGATAGTGTATTTTAAATTTGTTGGGATTTTTTGTCGTTTTATTGGCTGTACACCGCCCTGAGTCTTCGGAGAAGGGCGGTATAAAAATACGAATAAATAAATAAATAAATAAATAAATAATAATTCACTGGTGGGTTTCTACTGGTTCGCACTGATTCGGGCGAACCAGTAGTGGTAATTTGGCCTGGGTCACCGAACCGGTAGCGACCGCTGGCTGGCCATGCCCCCGAACTGGTTGCCCGGTCGCCTGCACAATTGCTGGGAAGCAGCTGGCAAAGAGGAGGAGGCTGGGAGGCATTCCATTGCCTGCTGCGTCAGTCTGAGTGCGATGCAGCAGGCAACGGGATGCACAAGCATGGCTGGCACAAAGAACAGGGCAGTGATGGCAGCGGCTTTTTCGGCAACCTCTGGTAGTTTTCATCAGTCTGCAGCCAGCCGCCACAGCCACAGAAGGAGGCTTTTTCTTTTTTGATGCGACTGTGAGAAGCCTCTCAGCCGCTGCCTCTTTGCCAGCCACTTCCCAGCAGCAGCAGCTGGCTGGAGCCTGTTGAAAACTACTGGAGGTCAGCTTGCCTCCCAGACTCCAGACCAGCCACCGTGGGAGGAAGGTAAGCAGCCTGAAAAAAGAGGTGGTGGTGGGGGAGGAAGCAGGGCTAGGGCCGCTTAAGGAGGGGAAATTGAATGACACATGTGACTGATGAAGGGAGGGCGGGGCGGCATGCAGGAGAAGGCGTTTGATAGATTAGGCCAAGCCTGGGCAGAAAATAAGGTAGAAATTCAAAAAGATTTCCTACCCTTTTCTGTGGGCTGGCTAGGTGGGATGGTCATGTGACTGAGTGGCCAGGGCCGTGAGGGATGTCAAGTTGGCGATGCCCACTCAGTCACAGGACCAACCCACCATTGAAACCCACCATTTCATAAAGGATCTAGGAATGGTACCTTTATTTAAAATTCTATAACTTGTATAGAGGTAGTCCTTGACTTATGACCACAATTGAGCTCAGTTTTTTTATTGCAGTTGTTAAGTGAGTTTTGCCCCATTTTATGATCCTTTTTTGCTACAGTTGTTAAGTGAATCATGCAGTCGTTAAGTGAATCTGGCTTCCTCCATTAACTTGGCTTGTCAGAAGCCTGTTCGGAAGGTTACAAATAGTGAGCACATGACCCTGGGACAATCCAACTGTCATAAATACATGTCAGTTGCCAAGTGCCTAAATTTTAATCATGTGACCATGAGGATGCTGCAATGGTTGTAAGTGTGAAAACCGGTCATATGTTACTTTTTTCCGTACCATTGTAATTTTGAAAAGTCACTAAACAAATTACTGTAAGTCTAGGACTTCCTGTAGCACACCTCTAGAAAGCCAGGGGGAAACAGGCAAGTATGTGGTAATTTTATCTTGATTTCTATGGCTATTAGAGCCATGGTGGTACAGTGGTGAGAATGCAGTACTGCAGGGCTAACTCACTCCAGGAGTTCGATTCTGAGCTCAACCTTCCATCCTTCCAAAGTGGGTAAAATGAGGACAGATTGTTGGGGGCAATATGCTGACTCTGTAAATTGCTTAGAAAAGGCTGTAAAAGCGCTGTGAAGTGGTATATAAGTTTGGAACTAAAAGCCTTTCACCTTTATTTACAATTGTTCATATTACAAAGCTGTTATTGTGTTGTTTAGGAGTTTAGATTTAGGAAACAAAGCCTCTTCATTTAATGGCATCTAGATCTGGCATGAAGCAGGAGGAGGAAAGAAAATCACAAGCATAACAATGTAGAAATTACAGAAGATTATGTTATTTCAGTCTATCATCCCCCTTCATTGAGATTTCTGAATTATTTTCTTTTGGTAGGCTTCTCAATTCTCCGAGAACTGAACTTTAATAAAACTTGTTTTCTTTTCTTTCTTTTTCCTTTCTCTTCTATAGGATAATTCTGTTTTGCACTCCTACAAAAATTGATGCTTTCTTTAATATGTCACTGCTCTCATGTAGCTGCTTAATCTAATTACATTTATAATAATTTCAATATTTTTCTTCTCTTTCTCTTTAGGCTAAGAGTTGGTTGTCTTTTGTTGTTTATTTTGTTTACTGCCTCATTCTTTTCCTTTTCTTTCTTCTAGACCTCTCCCACTTTCCAATTTTTTTTCTTTCTTGACTTGAATGGTTCAGAAATCCTTATTCACTTTCAGTTAAACGATGAGTCTGAATCTACTTTGTTGGCATTCAAAGAGACTGGCAGTTGCAGTGGGCAGAAAAGCTTGGGTGGCTGCAATGGTCTCCTGCAACCCTCTGCTAGCGAAAATGGAGCTCGCATACAGCTCTTCGGCAGGAAGCCGTCGCAGCCACCCAAGCTCCGTTTTTGCTGGCAGAGCACTCGGGCCACCAGTGACACGAGTGAAGTCAAGATGGCCATGCCCCCTGCGGCCACACCCACCCATCCCCCAAGGTTAAACACAACCTTGATGCGGCCCTCAATGAAATCGACTTTGACACCCCTGATATATATCATTAGGCCACAGCCATCCAGCCATTTTATTTTTATTTATTCGATTTGTTTGTCCCATGTTTATTAATTTTATAAATAACTCAAACAGACCTAATACTCTTTTCTCCTCCTATTTTCCCCACAATAGTAACTTGGTG
Organism: Ahaetulla prasina; assembly: GCF_028640845.1. Lineage (NCBI taxonomy): Eukaryota > Metazoa > Chordata > Lepidosauria > Squamata > Colubridae > Ahaetulla > Ahaetulla prasina. The sequence continues at coordinate 95,851,458 of NC_080543.1, read as the reverse complement.
GGGTGAGATGGGCTGAAAGAGACTGACTGGTCCAAAGTCACATAGCCGGTTTTTCATTGCTAAGGTGGGACTTGAATGGTTTCCTAGTTTCTAGGCCTCTGTAAGATTGTAAATCTAATTACAGCCCACTTCAAAATAACTCCTACTGAAATCAAGTATACTTGTATCTAAAAAATATATTTTAGGAAAAAAGCCAGAGCTGGTCATACAAACAGTTCTGAATCTTGAGACAGGATGCTTATCAGTAAAGTACAAATAATTGTCCTCTTTCACAATATTTCACAAAGAAGTCTAGAAAAGGAAGTGCAAGACTTATTTCACAGACAAAAGCCAGGAAAAGCTCCAGGCTCAGACAAGATAACTCCTTCTTGCTTAAAAGTATTTGCTGACCAATTGCCCCCCATCTTTACTGGAATCTTCAATAAATCGCTAGAGATGTGCTATGTTCCTTCTTGCTTCAAATGCTCTACTATCATCCCAGTGCCGAAGAGAACTCAAACACCATCAAAGAACTGAATGATTACAGACCAGTTGCTCTAACATCTGTAGTCATGAAAACTTTGAAAGGCTAATGCTGTCTCACCTGAAAACCATCACGGATCAGCTGTTAGACCCCTTGCAATTTGCATACCAAGCAAACAGATCAACAGATGATGCTGTTAATATGGCTCTGCACTACATCCTACAACAACTTGAATCTCCAAAGACCTACGCAAGGGTCCTCTTAGTAGACTTTTGTTCAACATTCAATACCATCATTCCAGACACTCTTCTAACTAAGCTAAATCAGCTAGAGGTCCTGAACACACTTGTAAGTGGATCATAAGCTTTCTAACAAACAGGAAGCAGCAGGTGAAGCTAAGCAGAATCACATCAGATATCTGTACAATTAGCACAGCCACCCGCCCCCCCCCCCAAGGCTGTGTGCTTTCCCCACTTCTCTTTCCTCAATATACCAATGACTGCATCTCTAACGATCCATCTTCAGTTACCTGCTGAAATTTGCAGATGACACAATAGTGATCGATCTCATTCGAGACAATGATGAATCCGGATACAGATGGGAAGTTGAATAACTAGCTTCGTGGTGTGACCGGAACAATCTGGAACTGAACACACTGAAAATGTAGAAATGGTGGTAGACTTTAGGAGAAACCCTTCCGTACTTCCACCCCTTACAATAGTAGACAACACAGTATCAACAGTAGAGACTTCAAATTTCTAGGTTCTACCATATTGCAAGATCTAAAATGGACACCTAACATCAAAAACTTCATCAAAAAAGCACAAAAAAGAATGTTCTTTCTGCACCAACTCAGAAAGCTCAAAGTGCCGAAGGCGCTGCTGATACAGTTCTACAGAGGAATTACTGAGTCTGTTATCTGCTCCTCTATAATTGTCTGGTTTGGTTCTGCAACCCAACAAGACAGACACAAACTTAAGAGGGTAATTATTTCTTTTTTATTTATTTTTGTCACACAGTATATATAAGCATAAGCATGAAATAACTATAGAATATATAAGCATATATATTGTTGTGGCTCCCGCCCCCAAACCTGGCCCCATACCCGAAAGTGCCTTGGAGCTGGGCCTGCTGCCAGAAAGTGACTCGGAGCCGGGCCTGCTGCCAGAAAGTGACTTGGATAGTGAGGGGGAAGGGCCATCAGGACTTACCTCGGAAGCACCGGCCTCCCTGGATCAGCTCCAGGAGCCAGAAGCAGGCCAAGTGAAAGAGATAATGAGGCCTCCTTCCCCTGACTCTTCCCCCCACCCAGGCCACGCCTGCAGACCCAGCGGACAGCAATCAGGCTTGGCTCAATCCCAGGTTTCATAGGCAGGAGAGAAGGGAACAACAGAAGCAGGGGAGGGGCAGGCCTAGGAAGTGCTGAGTCATGGAGCCACACCCCACAGGATATAAAAGGCAGCAAGAGCTGGTGTCTCTCTTTGTATCAGGCAAATCCACGCATTGACTAGAGCTGAAGGTTGTGACTCACCAGCGTCTTAAGTGTTATACCTTGATGAAGGTATCTTTTCTTTTATCTACACTGAGAGCATATGCACCAAGACAAATTCCTTGTGTGTCTAGTCACACTTGGCCAATAAAATCCTATTCTGTTCTAAAGTGCTGCCCATTTCTCCCTTAGTTACCATAAAACAATGTTGACATAAAAGTTGTTCCCATTGCTACTCCCTGTCCTACCTCTGTTGCATTCATTCCAAGCCATTGCCAAGTGGTATCATCTTGACAGGCTTGTCTGCTTCTCTCTTTCTCCTTTGATCTTATCTCTTGCACATCACTGTTAGCAGCAAGAACATGGAACAGAACAGTACAAATGGTGTAAGACTGATTTCAGGACACTCTAGATCAATATATCTGTTCCTCGCAAATAGCCATTGACTGTCTTTCCAAATTAAAATAGTGTAAAAGAAACACAGGAGGATATCAAAACAGAAATAGCTTCAGAGTAGGGAAGGGGAGCGGGCAATGACTCAGCAATCAGGTAATATCTATAGGGTAGGATTTCTGGAACTGACTAGATCCTGGGCCGCTATACACCTGAATTTTAAAGGATTGGCAAATTCCTCATTAATGTCTAGCGACTGCAATAAGGAAAGGTAGAACAACTGCAACTAAAGATAGACAGTTTGGGATCCCTGCCCTAGGGGATGAGTCTAGACAATATCCTGTAACTAAGGGGCAAGATGGAGGCTGTTTGGCCATGATGCTGCTGCTGTATGGTAGAAATAGGGACAGGGAGAATAGAATAGAATAGAATAGAATAGAATAGAATAGAATAGAATAGAATAGAATAGAATAGAATAGAATAGAATTTTTTATTGGCCAAGTGTGATTGGACACACAAGGAATTTATGTTGGTGCATATGCTTTCAGTGTACATACTGTAAGCTGCCCTGAGTCTTCGGAGAAGGGCGGGATATAAATGTAAATGTAAATAATAAAAATAATAAAAGAAAAGATACATTCATCAAGAATCATAAGGTACAATGTGTAATGATAGTCATAGGCTACAAATAAGCAATCAGGAAACAGTATCAGTATAAATAGTAAGGGCACAAGCAACAAAGTTCCAGTCATAAGTGGAAGGAGATGGGTGATAGGAACAATGAGAAGATTAAAGTAGTGCAGATTTAATAAATAGTTTGACAGTGTTGAGGGAATTATTTGTTTAGAAGAGTGATGGCGTTCGGGAAAAAACTGTTCTTGTGTCTAGTTGTTCTGGTGTGCAGTGCTCTATAGCGTCATTTTGAGGGTAGGAGTTGAAACAGTTTATGTCCAGGATATGAGGGATCTGTAAATATTTTCAGAGCCCTCTTTTTGATTCATGCAGTATACAGATCCTCAATGGAAGGTAGGTTGGTAGCAATTGTTTTTTCTGCAGTTCTAATTATCCTCTGAAGTTTAATAGGGAAAGGTTCAGTAGTGTCTTCTGCTCCTAATCTTTCCACTTTTCCTTTGGCTTCTGTACAGACAGAACTTTTTTAAAAAATTAAGAAATGCTTATAAGAATAGCTATGTGTGCCTTTAGGCAATATAGAAGCTATAAATTGGCTAAAGAAAAGTTTTAAACAGTATGTCATCAAGTTGTTTTCGACTTCTAGCAACCACATAGATTTTCTTCACAATGAGCTAATGCTAATCTGATATTCCAGGTCTTCCAATGTTGCACTCATCCCCACCATCACTGAATCCATCCAAGTGGCTGCTGGTCGTCCCCTTTTCTGTCCTTCCACCTGTCCAGTATTAGAGCCTTTTCCAAGGAGCTTAGTTTTTTTTATTGTTGTTGTAAGATAAAATCTTTATTATACGATTTTCTTACATTCTATTTCTATTCATTATTTTAGATTCAAACAGGTTTTTCAAACAACCCGTTTACCAGAACTAATCGCCCGCTACCGGTATTTGGCCCAGAGAACTTGAAAGCAGAAGTGTCGGGTTTTTTCCCGTCTTTCTTGGGTAAGATTACAATTTTTTTCAACACAGAGGTCAAAGTATTGGGTAAGGACGGATGAAAAAGAGAAAGCAACCCGCAGTTCAGATAAGATCAAGGATGTTCAGCCGTCCTTACTAGCAGCTATCCGATTGCTATCGCTGTGATCTGCTGGAAACAGTACCGTCTTAGGCACCTTTACGTGAGAGCAACAGCAAGCGAACGCAGCACTCATCACTCGCACAGCCACTTATTTTCTACAACCCCGCACCTCCACCGAAAGGAAAACAAAGCTCGCGAGACTTGTATATAAGGCCCGAGTAGGGGACTGACACCTTCGCAGACCATCGGTTGCAAAGGACCATTCAAGCAAAGATTGTTAATTGGTGACTTATGCGGCTCGTCTTGGCCAATGGCAGTGCGAGTAAGTGAAGGGAGGCGGGTACTCCCAGCCTAGCCGGGGAGGCTCGTGGTGCCCGAAGTCAACTATTGCCCTGGGAGGGGTTTTTTTATCTTCTGCACGGCATCCAGAAGGCAACCTCACTCGGGTGACGGCGGCGTTAACGGCGAGCTGGGGTTCCGTCGCAACTGCGTGCAAGAGCGGTGCAGGAGCGGCGATTCTGCAGTCCAAGGTGAGCGTCGTGAAGGAGAGGACGGAGTAGCGTCCCGATGTAGCTGTTTCTACTCCGGGCTCTGATCTGGGGTGGGGGGGGAGGAAGAGACGCATTCACCTGAGGGAGGGAGGGGGGGAAGAGATGCTGTCTACCGAGGCCTTGGAATGATTTTGGCGGAGGTCGGAGAGAAGCTTGCCGGGCATCTGCCCCGAATGACAGCCTCGAGTGATGGTTGCAATCGGGGCGGGTGGCAGATAGGAGGGACCGAGAGAAAGAGGGGCGGGGGTGGGGGCTACAGGCCGGGTGGTACTCCCGGCCGCCGCAGCGTCTTCGGGCACGCCGTGAGAACGTCCGCGGGTCGGTTTTGGGAGTAAATGGACCGCTCACTGCGGCAGCTCGGATTTTTTTTTTTATTATTATTATTTCTTTCACGCGTTCGGATAGATACAGGTAGGAAAGAGAAGAAGACGGGAAGAAAGTGGTGGGAGGACGGTCGGAGGTTATAAGTGGGAGCTGCGTGCCTGTGCTGGCCGGTGAGGGCGCGCGGGAAACTTGCGTGTCGTGGGACTGTTGTCCTCCCCATAGCTGTGCCTCGGAGAAAAGGCGGACGGGCGCCGAGCCTGCCGCGTTTCCGACGCTGTGACATTTGGGACTTCACCCTCCACCCCCCAAAGGTGGGTGGTTGTGGGGAGATATTTTTGTGGCATCGCATGGGTGGAGGGTGTGTAGGCTGGGAAACGGCAGTCGGTCTGTGGGCTGTCACTCCCTTCCCCTTTACACACAAGCAGAGGATGTTGCTGTGGAACTGTATAAAATTTGTGGAAAGTGTGGAAAATCGAAATGGATTTACACGCAAAAAAGCGGCTATATTAAGTTCTTGGGTACGGAAAGACGTGAAGAAATAGGTGTGGTTAAGAGAGTCACTTTCTGTAAGTTGTAAGAGAGAAAAACTTCAAATCAGTGTAAAGAGAGTAAAGCCATTTAATGGAAAAATATTTGAGTATTATGTGCCCAGGATTTATTTTGGATTATTTTTGCTCTGCATTTTCATCTAAAACAAAGTAGCTAAAAGGATTTATTTAAAACAAGACTTAAGCTATTCATTGCTTTTCTTGATTACACTGTCTGAAAATGTTAGTTGTCCATCTCACTGTGCTAAAGCTCTCTATTTCTTGCATTTAATTATATATCCTGGATAATTAGCTCAGTTACCCTGTAAATTTTGTAAGTCCCCAATCCTAATAGACCACACTGGCAATTTTTTATAGGTATGTCTGTATAATTTTTCTAGTGCTTATGTTGTATTCATTTTATTTAATTTAACTTATTAAATTAACCACAACTTTATTCTACTATTATTACTTTAATAATAGTAACAGAAAGAGGTAGATAGTGGCATAAACAATTTGAATAGCAATATGGTCTCTTTGTCAAAGGCCAGTATTCCTAGGCATGTAGTGATGTCACAAAAATTTCAAAACTAGGTCATTTGTGTGATATTGTGAAGTGCGCAATGTCACTTGCTCCTCTATTCCCCTTTAGATACCATATCTTTTTATTTATATACACAGAGTGACACTTTTACATACAGTGCATTCAGAAAGTATTCAGACCCCCTTCACTTTTGTCAATTTTGTTGTGCTGCAGCCCGATTCTACAGATGTTGAAATTCATTTTTTCTCATTAATCTACACTCACTACCCCCATAATGACAAAGTGAAAACTGAATTTTAGAAATGTCTGTAAATTTATTAAAAAGAAAACAACTGAAATATCACATTGGCATAAGTATTCAGGCCCTTCATTCAGTACCTTGTTGAAGCACCTTTGGCAGCAATTACAGCTTCAAATCTTTTGGGGTATGACGCAACAAGCTTTGCACACCTGGATTGGGGGAATTTTCTGCCATTCTTCTTTGTAAATCCAATCAAGCTCAGTCAGGTTGGATGGCGACCATCGGTGGACAACCATTTTCAGGTCCCTCCAGAGATGTTCAACAGGATTCAAGTCAGGGCTCTGGCTGGGCCATTTTAGGACATTCACAGAGTTATACCTAAGCCACCCATGTGTTGTCTTGGCTGTGTGCTTAGGATTGTTGTCGTGTTGGAAAGTGAACTTTCGGCTCAGTCTGAGGTTCTGAGCGCTGTGGAATAAGTTTTCACTGAGGGTAACCCTGTACTTTGCTCCATTCAGTTTTCCCTCAATCCTGATCAGTCTCCCAGTCCCTGCTGTTGAAACCCCCCGCCCCCCAGCATGATGCTGCCACCACCATGCTTCACTATTGGGAGGATATTGGGCAGGTTATAAAGTGTCTGGTTTCCTCCAGACATAATGTTTAGAATTGAGGCAAAACTGTTCAATCTTGGTTTCATCAAACCAGAGAATCTTGTTCCTCACAGTCTGAGAGTCCTTTGGGTGCTTTTTTTTGCAAACTCCAAGTGGGCTTTTGTGTATTTTGCACTGAGGAGAGGTTTCTGTCTAGCTACTGTGCCATAAAGCCCAGATCAGTGGAGAGCTGCAGTGATGGTTATCCTTCTGGATCTCTGTCCCATCTCCACATAGGATCTCTGGAGCTCAGCCAGAGTGAGCATTGGGTTCTTGGTCACCTCTCTTACTAAGGCCCTTCTCCCACAGTTGCTCATTTTGACTGGGTGACCAGCTCTTGGAAGAGTCCTGGTTGTGTCAAACTTCTTCCATTTGAGAATTATGGAGGCCACTGTGCTCTTAGAAACCTTCAGTGCAGTAGAAATTTTATTGTAACCTTCCCCAGATCTGTGCTTTGCAATAATTATGTCTTTGAGCTCTGCAGGCAGTTCCTTTAACCTCATGGATTTTGCTCTGCTACAGTATGCATTTTCAGCTGTGAGACCTTCTATAGAAAGGTGCGTACCTTTCCAAATCATGTCCAATCAGTTTAATTTACGACATGTCAATTCCAATCAAGATGTTGAAACATTCAACAACGATCAAGAGAACTGGGAGGCACCTGAGCTAAATTTCATGTGTTGTTGCAAAGCGTCTGAATACTTATGCCAGTGTAATATTTCAGTTTTTTCTTTTTAATAAATTTACAGACATTTCTAAAATTCTGTTTTCACTTTGTTATTATGGGTTACTGAATGTAGATTAATGAAAAAAATGATTTTCAACAACTATAGAATGGTAGAACAGGCGGCAGCATAACAAAATTGACAAAAGTGAATGGGGTCTGAATGCACTATATATAAAATAGTTACTGATGTCTATATTGTATTAACGTTCTTTTTTTAAAAAAAAGATTTTTATTTTATAAACAAACAAACATTTAATAGATCAGTCATTTCTTCTGTGTGACATCTCGGTGTTTTCTTCATGGCTCCATCTTTTTGTTGTTTTTTCTTTCTTCGTTTCAATTTAATCTACTACCATTTTTTCACAAGTACAGTTTTCTAATTATATCATTTTCTTACATAATTGTCAATTATCTATATCATTTTTCTAACCAATGGTAAAATTGATCCCATATCTTAAAATATTCTGAATCCTCTCTTTGATCATCAAGGTTTTGTATTAACTTTCTTGTAGGAGTATGCAGTTTATTAAAGTATAAATTTATTCTGACATTATATATAACAGACACACACATACCTATGAATAAAGATATGAGCAGTATCAGGTTTTTTAAAGACACTTTAAAGACTGGCTATATATTGATATGTAAAAAGAGGAAAGCCACCAGAATTGGGGCTGTTTGCATTTGAGAATCCAACACATTCCTTCCTGGTAGCTCTAGTGGAGATGTAACCACAAAACGCTCAGTCAGAATGGCTTGTCTTGCAGTAAGGATATTAAACGCAAGTCTCTGTTACATTGTTCTCGTGCTACACTTTCCATTCCACTCAAATGCTACTTTAGACGGCAGTTCTAAACTTTATTTGGACCCTATTGAATTCAGTAGTCTTACTAAATTATCCTGAATAATTGGATCTTGTTTACATAAAAACTCTTGTGCATTATATGTATTTGGAATACTTTTAGTCTTTATAATAGGATAAGATAACCTTTATTGTCATTTTTTTTCTATGAACACACTGGCACACATTAAAAAAATGAAATTCTGATGCCGACTCTGAAAAAAAAATCTGGTATATTATTTTCAGGGTGGTGATGGTGGAGAGGGTTTGTAGGAAGAGGGAGAAAAGCTTAAATACATGAAAGACAAACTTCAGCACTACTGACCTTCTAAGAAGACAGCGATAGTGGTAAAAAAAAAATCAGGATTCTGGTAGCACTTTTTTTGACTAAGTTTTGTTAAAAGGCATACATTATTGAACAGATGGAGTTGCAGTTCTTGAAAGCATATGTCTTTCGATAAAATTTGGTAATCAGAAAAATTGCTATCAGACTCCTTTGAATTTTTTCCAATACTATTAACACCATTGAGTTAAAATATTATGCATCTCTTGCTATGTGGCTAGATATGTATTTATGGAAAAATATATTCCTTGCCCTGTAAATATTACAGTCAGAATTTTAAAAAAGATATATTAAAACTAGTGTTTGCTTAATAACTCCCTGCATGTTTGCTGTATATACCCATTTAATTATATTTAAGGGACAAATAAAATAACTAGAGAAGTTTAAAAACAAAGCAAAAATACAATTACTATAAATCGCCTAATTGAACTGTAAGAGTAAAATCTAGTTGGAGGAAAAAAAACAGTTCATCCTTTATTTTGCCAACCATAAGTGTAATAGTTATGCCCCAACCAGGACTAGATTTGCAGCCTCTATTGGTCATAGACATTTATTTAATGGTTTAATAATCTTGATAGTTTATTTTCCCTGGAGCTGGTTTGTATTTTATTCAATTTTATTGTCAGTTTTTGACATACTCAAGCTCACATTCTTTGCAGATTATTTATTATGTTCTATTTAAGGATTTTGAAGTACAAAAAAAATGGACAGAGCAACTTAAGTATGAATCATTCTGGCATAAATGATGTTACCAGCATTAGAGCTACATTAACTTCCTCCCGCACTCATTTTGTTTCCTTCTTTGCTTATTAAAAAAGACAGCTTTTCAAACCTGTAAATGAAATTAGAACTGAAATAGGTTGCAGGCACAGCCTAGAGAATGTTGAAGGAATTGATGGTAGGGGGAGGCAGTTTAGAAAAATGGCTGCTCAAGTGCTGAAAATGACTTGGACCATGGTCTTCTCCATCTGCAACTACAAAGAGGAACTGCTCCATGGAAGAACTGGGATTTCCAGAAGAAGACCATCTTGATTTGCTGGTGGGATGGGTGATGGCTCTCAAAATTCTGCAAGGTCCTTGGTGCTCTCTGAGCTTGGTTGTTTTCTTGCAGGTGTTTCATTACCCAAATAGGTAACATCATCAATGCTGCACTGCAAGGAGGCAAGGAGAGCAGAAAGGACCCCTTTTTTCAACCCTGAGCTACAAATATTTTGCTTTATTGGTTTCCAAATTCTAGCTCCTAGTGAGAGTTAAGCTATCAATTCCATTTTTGCCATTTAAATGATTTTTAAACCTTCTGTATTAATGCAGAAATAGTTTTACGAGGCAACAAAAATACAGTTCTGGGAAAACCACTATAAAATCAAACGTTTTCTGGGAGAAGCTCCCAGTAGTGAAAAGCTCCTAGTAGAACCTAATTGTGCTAAGCCTTATTAGGGTTATACTTTTCATTAATGTCATAGTATTTACTGATGCACCTTCATGGTGGAGAGGTGTAACACTGCAAAGGATCATCCCTAGTTTGTGAGAAATAGCATGTTTTCAAAACTGGTGATGTTATTTTTTACTGTAGTGTCATAAATAGTGATGTTATTAATATATGCTCCTTGGAACCATCTGGCATTTCTTTTTTGTTACTGTTACTGACAAATTCTGTTTTTGTTTGGCAAAAATGATGTTTTACTATACCTCTGTACAGTCACATAGCAGAATCAACTAGACCACATCTTTTGATAATTACAATAATAAACACCTTCTTCAAATAAAGTAATGCCAGTATGGATGAATCGCAGTTGGCTTAGAATTGCTGAGGAGATTCATAACAGAAAACAGATATTTGAATAAGCTAACTGCTCATTACATAGACACAGATTTTATTCCTGGAATATATCAATATATCTGGAGTTTTTGTATATCTTTTTCTTCAAGCTTTTAAAATTAGGCTGCAAGTTAATCTTAGACCTTTCCTAATCTTTTTTGCATTTGGCTAGGTCCTTATGTTTATTTTTATTTTTTGTAGGCTACACTCGGTAGGGAACTGGCCTAGACGATTTGCAGATTGGATCCTGATTAATTATGGATGATATGGGAGCAAATGCAGTGTGAATTAAATATTATTCTATTAACTTCAATAGGAGCTAACTTTAATTATTTTTGCATTGAGTCAGTCTAATATTATTTTCTGAAAATCTTCTTTTCTTTAAGAACGTTTCCAAATATTCCCTGGCCCTTTTCTATATTAGCACAAAAAGGAAATACGTTATGGATATCTTCCTGTAACATTACTGATTTCCTTTCATGTGTGTGAGCTTGCGTGTATACCAATGGGCAGACGCCACTGTGATTTTTCCAAAACTGGCCTACCTGTAAAACTCTGTGTCCTCCCTTTGTACTCTTGCTATTTGGAAGACTTTAAAAAGACTTAAGAAGATAGCAAGGGCAGTTTCTACTCGCACAACCAATTTCTCATCCACGGAAATAAAATGAAAGCTAAGGGTTTCTGTCCTTTCCCTCTCAGTCCTCTATAAGCACAACATAAACCATTTGTAACCAGAGCAGCCTGGCTGAATGCTGGGAAATGATAATTCATGGCCCTTCTCAGTCTAAAAGAAATGAGTGGGTAGGAGAAATTTGGCTGGCTGCAGGATATGGCAATTTGACTTCATGAAAAGTAGAAATGAAACAGTGAAAAAGTTAACGGAAAGCTTGAACTGATTGGATCTCATCTATAGAAGGATTGTCCTCTAGGAGAGAATAGAAGCCACCTGAGTTTTTCAAGGGTTCTTCAAATGAAACATTTCCTTGGGATGGGGGTAAGGAATGTCCCCCCACAAAGTGCAAAATAGTGTAACATAGGAGTATTAAGCAATAGGTTGGGAACTGTGTCATGAGGAAGGCATGTATATTTGTGTTTACTGAAGCCCTTCATTACCACATTAATGCACTTGGACAGAAAATATGTTAGTTACTTTACCTGTACTGGACTCTCATGTTCATTTTATTTTTCATGACTGTTTCCCCATAGCCCTATTTAAAATTGAAATTAATAACTTATTAGGAGGTCTCAATATTGTGTTTACATAACAAATTTTGCTCTGAATAGCTGGCAAAATGCTAAAGCATCATAGTCATACTTAAATGAACATTTAAACAACAATTTAGACTGCAGAAGTGTGAATGTTTACAAAATAATGAAATTCACAATTTAGATACTATCCCTTTCTGAGTAAAATGCAAGTGTTCAAAGTGGTTTATTTACTTTGCCATATTAAAATCTAAAACTTACCATTAAGAAATAATTCAGACCCTTAGGAAAAGGGGGAAAAATGCAGTCTTCAGGATAAGAGAAAATATTATGTTTGAGGATATCCAAGTGATGTTAAGATTAGATCATGGGGCATAAGTTCTGGGGCGATTCCCCCCAAACGTATTTCTGCAGCTGTTCTGTTGATGATCTGGCTATTCATTGCATATTCAAAAAAACCAAACCAACCTTTAAAAAACCCTTGTCAGTAAGCTGGTCCAATCAGATGTTGCCTCAAGTGATCATGGAGACTTGCCTCCTAAAATGCAGCTGTGCATCATGCAGTTAACAAAAAAACCCTCTTTTGTTATGCTAGTAGCAAGCTGGCCCAATCAGATGCTGCCTCTGAACATAAAGCCAATGTAAGTACTAGTGTGGTAAAAGGGACTGAGACTCAGTGCCCTCCAGTCTCCATGATCACTTGAGGCAACATCTGAGGCATTGTGTGAGGAGAATAGTGAGGATTATAACTTTAATGGATACTACTGGCATTTACTACTGCCAACATATACTGATATGAGCAATTGAGTAAATTTTTGGCAGGACCAAGAATCCAAATAGGTGATTATTCAGAGTTTGGTCTCTTAAAAGTAATATACTGCATTTGATTTACTATTGATATCTCACGTATGGCCTCACTCTGAAATTACTGTTGTTTGTTCACAGAACATAACAGATTGAACAGATTAAAGAACTCCATTCTACAACAACAAAATCTTCAGTAATACAATGTCGTTGCCAGCTTTACAATGATTAGGAGTGACTGGGCAACTATCTACTACTGGCTAAGCAACATTCATTGGAATATCTGGTCTTTAAGCCACAACATTTGAATGTGGAACCTTGGTCAAATCTAAACAGTGTGATGTTGAAATGAGATGAGGCTCCGAAATGGAACTGTGGCCACTGCATTGATTTTCATCACATCTTTCCTCAGTTTATCATGGTATACAGCATGGCAGAATGGAAAAGGTAAGTCATATCTTTTATGAAAAGAGAAGGAAAAAAGGGAAACCAATATAAATACATTTGAAAAGTTCTTCTCAGATGTTTAGACTAAAAGAAGCACCACAATCACATTTTTTCAGAGAACAGGGTTACTTAAAGTTCAACGCTCAGCAGAAAATACAGTACAGGTACAGTGCTTGCTTGCATCTAACAAAAATAAAATCTAAAATTTAAATTTAGAAGGATCCTTGCAGATCCATAGCTTAGAGTTTTCTTCAGACATATGGCAATAGCAATAGTGCTTGGACTTATATACCATTCCACAGTGCTTTACAGCACTCGCTGAGCAGTTTACAATGTCATCATCGTGCCCCAATCTGGGTCCTCATTTTATTGACCTCAGAAGGATAGAAGGCTGAGTCAACCATGACTCAGTCAGGATTGAACTCCTGGTTGTGGGCAGAGTTAGCCTGCAATACTGCATTCTAACCATTGTTCCACATGGCTCCTATCAATGTTTGGCAAAAAAAAGGGCAAAAGACTACAAAAAATTGTAAGAAAGTATTACTATATGAATTATGCTCAAGAAGTTCTGATAAGTATTAATGGAAATATATCAATTTCTGTTTTAGCTCTTATTCTACACCAGGGATGTCAAACTCACGTTGTCACGTGACATATCGTGACTTCCCCCCCTTCACTAAACTGGGGGTGGGCATGGCCAACGTGTGTTGCATCTGGCTCACAGTCTGCGAGTTTGACACTTCTGTTCTACACCATAGCGTTGCACAATTTTTTTAAAAATTCACATAGGATTGTAATACTGAATTCCAGCCTGAACTACAATGAGTGTTCAAAGAATGTAGGAGAATATTGTTATGATCTATTTTCTTCTTTCTTTAATATGAGTTAATAGCTACAAAGATGATAGACAGTATTCTTTTTTTAAAAAATTGGTTGGTTTTTTTAATTATCAATATTGACCAATTCATAAAGAAAAGTTTAATATTTTTATGACAATTATACATGCTGTTGACTGAATCAATTATTCCAGAATCTTATTTATAGAAGAGTTTATAAGAATGACCATTACAATAATCTAACATGTTCAAAGTAGTGTTGTAAATGCGGCTCTAATGCATTGTATTATTAACTTGCCATGCAAATCTTCAGAGATAAATAAGATTTGTGTAATTCATCTATGGGAATTTTGCATTTTGGGATATCAGTACAACATTTGCAAATAAATATAAAACATCACAAGAAATTATGGCAACAATGTCTTTGAGGAACTTCTTTAGTACAAATAAGGAATCTATGCAATTCATTTTTGGTTGATGGCTTAAGTGGTAATAAAAATAGGAACAGAAAAAATTGTGTGGGTTTTGTTAGAAAACAGTAGTGCAATTACTTGTTGTCTTTTTCACTGTAACTATTTTTTGAAAATGATTTTGTTTCCTCCAAGTTTTTGCAATTCCAGAATTTAGCCAGATGGCATATTTGACATGTTAATTATATATGTTAAATATCTAACCTGGATTGATGGATACAAAAACAGAAAAATTGGGAGATTGTAAACTCTGCCTTTTTATTAATGGTTATCACTCTTATTTTATTTCTTTTTAATGTTACAATTTCCAGAAAGTAGGAAATCTATTTTGACCAATTTTAGAGATGTCAGATATCTTCACTTTCCCTACACTATAAGTATAAAGCAAGAAAAAATAATAATCTCTCTGACTATTTTTCAGTTAGCTGAAAATTCATAGGAGGCATATCAAGGGAAGGCTGGTTGCCATTGGTGACATGGTTTCAGGAGTCTTGTTTCAAAATTTTTCATTATGACTTATCGCCTAACCTTGTGTAACAAGCAAGCCTCACTGAGTTCAAGGTTATTTATAAACAAATGTATATAGGGCTGCAGCTTTCATTCATCTTCTTTGTGTTTCCTACTGTAGAATGCTATTTCTTCTGAAAGTACTATGTTGAATGGTTGAAAGTGAAATAGTTTTTTTCTTAAACTTTGTTAGATGTGACTAGAACTGTGAAAGAAGTAGGGCTCACTGATTTTTTTATTGTACAGTAAATTTTAGTTTAAGCCAGGCTTCCCACATTGTGTATCTGAATTATAGAGAGAGAGGGAGTGAAGAAATTTATCACAGTGCTTCAAGCAGAGCATTTAAATTAGGAACATATTGTATCACTCTCTCAGGAGTAGCTGGGAGAGATGCTTTCCTTTTCACAAAACTGGGTCCCTTAAAAAATGGATTAAACTGCAAAGACCAATATAACAAATATTACCTACCCTCCTATAAACCCACCTTGCTTCAGAATGTATCGTACTTCCCCTGTTTACAGATAGTCCTCAGGTTATGACCATTTCTTCAGTGACCAAAGTTACAATAGAACTGCACAAGTGGTACTTACGACCAGTCCTTGAAGTTTTGACCATCGCTGCATGTTCTGAATTGCTGATGTAATCCAAAAGTTACCTGTATCTTTATTCTTTTTTTGTCTTATAAGGACACTTAGAAGGCAACGAGTTCAGCATCTGTAATAAAATGGAAGGACCCTACTTGATTTCCATAGAGAATCTTGGCAGTAAAATATTGGAGACTAGAGTTTATCAATATGGCAGCCTCCTCTTTATTTCCTTTTAAATTAACAGATGTTTTAAATATGCTAAAAGCATGGTGAAGATGAAGATTTGCAGTTACTATTAATTGCATGCATCTTCCCCTTTTGTTAGAGATCTCAGTGGATTATACAGGTTGTTCTCTATTTGCAACCACAATTGAGTCCAAAATTTCTATTGCTAAACACAGGACAGTTGTTAATGTGAGTTTTGCTCCATTTTATAACCTATTCTTCCACAGTTGCTAAGGGAATCACTGCAGTTGTTAAGTTAGTAATATGGTGATGAATTTGGTTAAGTGAATCTGTTTCCCCCACTGATTTTGATGATCACATGATTTTAAATACTACAACCATCATGTGATCATGGGGGATTCTGCAATAGTTGTAAGTATGAAAAACAGTCATAAATCACTTTTTCTGTGATGTTGTATCTTCACTAAATGAATGGTTGCAAGTCGAGGACTACCTGTATAAAGTTCTCTTCAACTTCCACCCAAGTCTTTTGATCCAAATCTTGCTCTTCAGCCATGATAACACTCTATATTACAACAGGTCTGTGTGAGCAGTTTGTCTTGAAAAGCATCATAATTAACTAGAACCAATGTCAGGTATGGAAATGAATTAAAGAGAGCTCAGTTAAAATATATTTTTTAACTTTTTAAAACCTTTATGTATTTACAGTGATAGAAGTTTGGGTTCTACGTTTTATTTTGCATATATCTATTAGACTAAAGGCAAAGCAGACAAAACAAATCACACAGATAAAAAAAGGAATTGTTTAAAAATAGATGTCCTTGATGTCTAGCAGAACTTTCCTAAGCTTTAGCAAGCAGAAAGAAGAGAGAATTTGTTTTATCCTGGATTTTTTTTGACAGAATAACTACATAATATATTAGACATAGTATGTCTTTATATTTCAAAATACATGGCTCATTTTAATCATGCAAGTAAGGAAATATAATATACATTTTACACATCAGTGCTGTACTACAAAATTCCCCAACCTTTCTGGCTTTGTGGATTGGGGGAGGGGAAAAGAGGCAATAGTTTCATGTGAGCGGTGGGTATGCATGCCTGCCACTCACACAAATGGAATGTGCACATGCACTTTGCCCATTGTGCTCAGGTGCACACTCAACTGCCACTTCTACAGCCCAGTTCTGAACAGCTCAAGGCCTGGGAGTGGACCACAGCCCAGGGATTAGGAACTTCTGCTCTACTTCTACTGATCAACTGTGGGATGAGATATAACACCAAATAAAGACCAACCAGCCAATTTATAGTGAAGCACACATGCTTTTTAGGCAATGTGTGTGTGTGTGTGTGTGTGTGTGTGTGTGTGTGTGTGTGTGTTGAGGTTTTCGCGGGTGTTTGTATGTAGGTCTTTGGTTATTCGGGTTTTCTCCCGCGTCAAATTGGAAGTGTCTTGGTGACGTTTCAACGAAGTCTCATTCGTCATCTTCAAGCTAGTGTTATCAGCTTCGTGCTTTTAGGAGCAATGTGTGATTGCAGCTGTTTCTTCCTTTTAACTGCTAGTGGGGTTTGAACTGATTGGTTGGGGGTTTGGCTGTGCTCTGATTGGATGGTGGGGTTGGCTGTGCTCTGATTGGATGGGGGTGTGTTCTGTTTGGGGGGCTTGGTTGTGTTCAGGTTAGTCTGAGTTGCAGGGGGATTTGAGTTGGTGAGCTGCATTGCTGTTGTTTGGCTTTGCGTTCGTGGTTGTGCTACATCTTCATGGTGGGTGTCAGTCTGCTGCATGTATAGATTGGAGGGGTTTGAAATGACTAATGATGCAGCTGTGGTCTGGCTTCTGGTCCATGGTCGTGCTTCATCATCGGTGTGGGTTTGAGTCTGCTTTCTGCATGGATGTGTGGTGGTGACATGCTGTGTGGCACTCGTGAGTGTGGGTCTTACGTCATTCTTCATGTTAGGGACTCATTTGTCGATAAGGGCAGGTTTCTGAATGGCTGGTAAGCGGGAGGTATCATCTCGTTTATTCATGTTGTGTGGGCGTTTTTCTATCTCGATGGCTTCTCTGATTATTCTGTTGTTAAAGTGTTCAGTTTTGGCGATAGTTCTGGTATTTTTAAAGTCAATTTTATGTCCTGTGGCTTTAAGGTGTTGGACCAGGGAAGAAGTTGGTTCCTCTTTTCTGACTGAGTTCTTATGTTCTTCAATGCGTGCACTTATTCTTCTGTTGGTTTATCCGATGTATGTGGTGCTGCAGGCGGTGCATGGGATTTCATATACTCCTTGGTTTTCTAACTCAATTTTGTTTTTGGGGTTTCTTAGGATGGTGGATATTTTTCGGTTTGTGCAGAATGCTGTCTTGATGTTGTGTTTGTGGAGGATCTTGCTGATTCTGTCTGTGGTGCCTTTTATATATGGGAGGAAAGCTTTGCTGTTTTCTTGTTCTCTGTCTTGGATTTTAGTGAGGGTTTCTTTATGGTTTAGTTTGGTAATCTTATTTCTTTGGAATCCATTGGATGTTAGTATGTTAGTGAGAGTGTGTAGTTCGGTTTTTAGGTGTTGTTTGTCAGCTAAGCATTTTGTTCTGGAGATGAGTGTCTTAGCTATGGAGTTGATCTGTGCTGGATGGTGGTGTGAGAGTGCATGCAGATAGAGGTTTGTGTGTGTTTTCTTCTGGTAGATGATGTGTCCTAGGGAGCCATTGGATTTCCTGTAGACTAAGACATCCAGGAAGGGAAGTTATACTTGACTTAATATGTTGAATATGTCTAATAATCTAAGAGCTATATTCTTCTGTTCTCTATGCCAGTGATGGCTAACCTTTTTGCCATCATGTGCCAAAAGCGGGGGGAGCACGGGTGTGTGTGTGTTTGTCGTGTGTGTGCCCACACCCATAATTATATGCTTCCTGCTCCCCTTGCATGCGTGTGCAACCCACCCACCCTCCGCACTTCACCCACTTTTGGCACGTGGTGACATGGTGGTCCCGGTAGGCCCATTTTTTGCTCTCCCCAGGCTACAGAGCCTCTCTAGGAGCCTGGGGAGGGTAAAAACGGCCTTCCCCACCCCCCTGGAGGCCGGAAACAGCCCGTTTGCTGACTTCTGGTCCCCCTGGAGCTGAACTTGCGTGCCCACCAATATGGCTCTGCGTGCCACCTGTGGCACGCGTCCCATAGGTTTGCCATCTTGGTTCTATGCAATTTAATATGATGTGCTTTTTGGAATGATTATCTTTCTGAAACCTGCTGAAGGTCTTATCCAACTTTTCTGAAACCTCCTGAAGTTCTTCTACAACTTGGTGACTACACACTAATTATGCTGGGTAAAATTATAGTGCGTCACTATAGAATGGTCTTCTGACCATTTGAGTAGGATAGCATTGTGAAATGTACTCTCTTTTTAAAACCTTTCCTAGATGGATGAGAGGGTGTAGTTTGAAAAGATTAATTATCTCATTTGAAATCTTCGATTTTCCTTGAGAAACTCATTGAAAACTTCATATTCTTTTGTGAGCATAGACTGGATGGATATATAAGGAGCAAAAGAGGATAAACTGTTTGACGTAGAAAAACAACCTGTGTGTTATTTTTAGTTAATGGCCTTCCCACATGACATTTTTAGTGCTACGAATCAGTATTTGTTATATATATTCCACAGATCCTTATTTTAAGGTATATTTGAGTACAAGTAAACAAATATTAGCTGTCCAAGAAAAATAGCTCATTCATTAGGTTTGATTGTTTCTTTTATGCAACTGGTAGCAAACAACACAACTATCCCATAAAATAGCTGTGACAACAGCTTTCTGCCATAGTACAGGTAGTCCTCAACTTACAATCATTCATTTAGTGACTGTTTGAAGTTACAATTGGCACTTAAAAAAGTAACTTATGACTGTTTTTCACATTTACGACCATTGCTGCATCCCCTAATCATGTGGTTAAAATTCAGACACCTGCCAACTGGCTCATATTTATGACAGTCCCAGAGTCATATGATATTCTTTTGCGACCTTCTTATAAGCAAAATCGGTGGGGAAACCAGATTCACTTAACAACCTTGTTACTAACTTAACAACTGCAGTGATTCACTTAACAACTGTGGCAACAAAGATCATAAATTGAGACAAAACTCACTTATTTATTATTTATTTATTTATTTCTTCATATGTTTATACCGCCCTATCTCCCTAGGGACTCAGGGCGGTTCACAGCCAGATAAAAATATACATATAAATACAAAATAAAACCTCAATTAAAAAACTTATTACAAATGGCCGAATAATTAAAATAGCAATATACATAATAAAACCCATTAAAACCAATTAAAATTTTAAAATCTAGTCCAGTCCTGCGCAAATAAATAGATGTGTTTTAAGCTCATGGCGAAAGGTTCGGAGGTCAGGAAGCTGACGAAGTCCTGGGGGGAGTTCGTTCCAGAGGGTGGAGGCCCCCACAGAGAAGGCCCTTCCCCGGGTATCGCCAGCCGGCACTTCCTAGCCGACGGCACCCTGAGGAGTCCCTCTCTGTGAGAGCGCACGGGTCGGTGAGAGGTATTCGGTAGCAGCAGGCGGTCCTGTAAATAACCCGGCCCTATGCCATGGAGCGCTTTGAAGATACCTGGCTTAACAAATACCTGGCTTAGCAACAGAAATATTGGGCTCAATTGTGGTCATAAGTTGAGGATTATCTGTACAAGCTTCAGTTTTGCAGCCATTGCTCTCTTGAGACATGGGAAGCACCTATTATGTTCTACCAGTATTAAGACTGTCTCATTCACAGAACACACAATATGTGCTGTAACCTCCTCCTGGTGACATTATACTTCAAAAAGTATATAACGATAAGCCTTCTATAACAACAGCTTCCATACATTATAGACTACCAAGTGTTTCATTGTGTAGTGTTATTTGATTTACGTGTAGGATGTGGCAAGGAAAGTTTATACTACTTATATAAACAGGGGAAATCACACTTGCCAATTTTCTACAGGCATTGTGAAACTGAGGTTATGAAATTGACTAGATTGGATTCTCTGGTTAGATCAGATTGCAAGTTATACTAAGGGAACATTGGAATGGAAGAAGATGTATCTGATTCCTGAAAGTAGAAAGGATTGTTTCATGATACACGCACACAAAATCCCTATAGCAGATGATGCATGAAGAAAAAATTATTCACACCTGTGCACCTTCATAGACAAGAAATTGAACTCCAACAAATCAACACAGCAGCAACTTGAGCCTAGAGTTTTTATTGATTTTGTTGGATTCCTATTTGTGAAGCTATGGTGTTTGTGCTTCATACTTGCTTTCTAAGCAGTGATATCTGCAGGAAGGAGGGTAAGACGATTGTGTCTGCAGCATTGACTCAGTTGTTGTCTGTTTTCATGTAGATTGTGATGTCATATAGATGCCCAGAAGGAGTAATTTATGTGCTGTAATATTGCAGTGCTCTCTATTTCATTGGGCAAAAGGGGTGGACTCCTGGAGATATCACTATTTCTAAGTGTAGGAGTTGTTGGACATACTTGCTATGTGTCTAGTGAGCAGCAGTTGTATTTTGGAAAATTATTATTACCATAGTAGCTTAAAAAGGGCTTTGGGATAGATTCTGCCATCTCTGGGGGAGACAGGCAGTTTAGAAATAGGAAATATAAACAAATAATAAACAAACAAACTTTCCATGTCTTTTTTTTGTTGCTGCATTGGACTGCCCCAGTCCTATTGACTAATTCCGAAGTAATTTGGAGCCACGGAGATTACTTTACAGAAACTATGAAGAAATGGTTATATAACAAAAGGATGAAAAGCATGAGAAAGCAGTTCATGCTGTCTCAACCCTCATTGATAGATAGGATAAGAGGGAGAAAATGAAAAACATGGACTCTATTTTAGTCATAGATCAAATTGATTGAGTCATCTTTTAAGATTGTGTTATTATAATCTAGATCAGTAAATAATGGTTCCAGTCAAATGTATGGAGTCTAGTTCCTGACCTGATCTGGAATGTGGTAAGTTCGCCCCTGGAGTTTCCTCAAATGAAGTTCTTGGGTTTTTCTCCTACCATCCCTACTACTGAACATCCCACATTCTGGGGAGTACATGCCTGAAAAGCTATCCCACATGCTCTTTTACAGGAAAAAAAAATCCTCTCTGTACCTATTGGCCTTCTGGACAGACCAGATAGGAAACATGACCAGAGGAGCTAATTCTACTTTATTGTAAAGCTGCATTTATAGAATCATGCAGATCTGAAATATATTTCTTCCACTTACCTATCTCCTTACAGCCCCAAAAACTAAGGAAGGGTCTCTTTTAAACCTTGACTGGTTGTTTAAATCAAGGACTAACTGTATTTCTGTAGCTATTCACATTTGTTGTTGTTAATTGCAAAATCATGTCTGACCCATTGCGATCCCATGGACAACGTTCCTCCAGACCTTCCTGTCCTCTACCATCCCCCGAAGACCATTTAAACTCACGTGACTGCTTCAGTGACTCCATCCAACCACCTCATTCTCTGTCGTCCTATTCTTCTTTTGCCCTTAATCTTTCCCAGCATTAGGCTCTTCTCCATTGAGTCTTTCCTTCTCATTAGGTGGCCAAAGTATTTGAGTTTCATCTTCAGGATCTGGCCTTCTAGAGAGCAGTCAGGGTTGATCTCCTCTAGGACTGACCGGTTTGATCGCCTTGCAGTTCAAGGGACTTGCAGGAGTCTTCTCCAGCACCATAGTTCAAAGGCCTCAATTCTTTGGTGCTCAGCCTTCCTTATGGTCCAACTTTCACAGCCATACATTGCAACTGGGAAAACCATAGCCTTGACTATACACACTTTTGTTTGCAGGTTGATGTCTCTGCTTTTTAGTATGCTGTCTAGATTTGCCATAGCTTTCCTCCCCAGGAGCAAGTGCCTTTTAATTTCTTGGCTGCAGTCCCCATCTGCAGTGATCTTGGAGCTCAGGAAAATAAAATCTGTCACTATCTCCATTTCTTCCCCATCTATTTGCCAAAGCTATTCACATACACTAATTTATTTATCTAGTTGTTTTTTGAAAAAGCAACAAGGGAGAAATTTAACATTATCAGTTAAGAGACTTCTTTTTTTCTCTATCACCATCTTTTTCCCAATTGTTAAAAGTTATACTATTTTTTTTAAGTTGGGTCTTCCTATAAAATCAATTTAGTATGGAAAATAGGTCAAATCTTCTTTTATTAAACCTTTCATTTCAATATTTTTTAACTAATGTAATTGTTTCCAGAGATACTAGAGTTCCAGTGCATTTTGATCCTAATACTATTCATCCAACAAAGGTTCCATATATTCCAAGGTTGCTGAAATCAAATTAATACTAACTGCTGGTTTCCAACTGCCACCTCTCTTTCTTGCAGACCCCCCTGCTTAGGAAGCAACTACGAAGCACAAACATTATACAGCTGAGGTGGCACAGTGGTTAGAGTGCAGTACTGCAGGCTACTTCAGCTGACTGCTAGCTGCAGTTCAGCAATTCAAATCTCACTGACTCAGCCTTCCATCCTTCCAAGGTCGGTAAAATGAGGACCCAGATTGTTGGGGGCAAAATGCTGACTCTGTAAACCGCTTAGAGAGAGCTGTAAAAGCACTATGAAACGGTATATAAGTGCTATTGCCATTGCTATTATAGGAACCCAGCAAAATCAGTAAAAGCCCTAGGTTCCAGTTGCTGCTGTGTTGATTTGAACTGTGTTGATTGGAATCCAGTTTCTTATCTATAAAGATACACAGGTGTGCTGGTCCACTATTTAATACTTGACAATAGGTAAGCATAATGCTCCAGATTCAGAAAACTGAATCCACCCTTATTAATTGCTAGTTGCATTTTAAACATATTCTCAGAATTGAAAAAAATCATAGTTCAACTTAAAGTTGAACTTTAAGATCACATCTGCTGTTAAGATACAGTATACAATCATCCAGTATCCATTAGGCATGATGTGACTTTTTCTGAGCACATGAGAAAGTTTAGTGACGAAAGCTCTGTGGAGTAAGGATCGGTATGTACAGGAAGAAATGATGATCTTTTGTGGGAAATGAGTCACATTTTTCTCCAAAATCAGAGTCTTCAAAGAACTTTCTTCAGTTCCTGAGTTTAATTGAATACATTTGATTATTATTTCTTGTAAAAGAGCATAGTTCCAGTTTGCATTTCATTAAATGTTCTAATATAGCTTTTTGTTTGAAATTACCAAAATCTACATTAAATGCATATCTTTAGGAGAAAATGAAAATACTTTTCTGAAAACATGCTTTTATTCAACTTCTTTAGCATAGTAGTGGCAATGTTTATAGAAAGTTTTGTTACCTTTTGGAATTCCATTAATGTGATGTACGTACTATAAGTGCCAAATTAGGGCTTGAGATTTTCCAGTGCTAAATTATTTACCACCAAAACTTGTGGTTGAAATTATTTTTTACACTATGCCAAATTAAAACTGTGCCAATTACATTGATAATTTAAACATCTGTTGTCCTCTTGAATTGTGCTCCCTTAAATAAGTATGCTAGTGTAATTAAATCCTTTCATCCAAAATATACTGTTGATGATTTATTTGGTAAAGTAACAAAGTGATGGTTGATAAAAAATTTAAATAATTTAAGTAATTGCTTTTCAGAAATAAATTCTTAGAAGTAAGAAAAACTTTGTTGCATCAGATTAAAGGCAACACCCAGTAATTTGTTCTTGTGAAACTCTTAAGCAGCACATAAGAGTCTTTCCCACTTTTGTTAATAGAGTAATAGAATAACAGAGTTGGAAGGGATCTTGGAGGTCTTCTAGTCCAACCCCCCTATACCATTTCAGGCAAATGGTTGTCCAATTTCTTCTTAAAAACTTCCAGCATTGTAACACCCACAAGTTCTGGAGGCACATTGTTCCACTGATTAATTGTTCTAATTGTCAGGAAATTTCTCCTTAGTTCTAGCTTGCTTCTTCCCTTGATTAGTTTCCAACCATTGCTTCTTGTCCTGCCTTCAGGTTTTTTGGAGAATAGGCTAACTCACTCTTCTCTGTGACAACCCCTTAGATTTTGGAATGCTGCTATCATGTCACCCAGTCCTTCTTTTCATTAAACTCCCAATTTCTGCATGCCCAGTTCCTGCAACCGTTCTTCGTATGTTTCAGCCTCCAGTCCCCTAATCATCTTTGTTGACCTTCTCTGTACTCTAGAGTCTCAACATCTTTTTAATATTGTGTCAATCAAAACTGGATACAGTATTCCAAGTGTGGTCTTACCAAGGCATTATAAAGCAGTATTAACACTTACGTGATCTTGATTCTATGGCTCTATTAATGCAGCCTAGGACAGTGTTGGTTTTTTTGGCAACTGCAGCACACTGCTGGCTCATATTTAAAGTGATTGTCCACTAGGTCTCCAGGATCTCTCTCACAGTTTCTATTGTTGAGCCAAGTACCACCTATTGTATACTTGTGAATTTGGTTTTTCTTGTCTAAATGTAGAACCTTACTTTTTTCACAATTGAATTTCATTTTATTAAATAGGGCCCAATGTTCAAGTCTGTCAAGATCCTTCTGTACCTTAAGCCTATCTTATAGAGTATTGGCTATTCCTGCCAGTTTGGTGTCATCTACAAATTTGATGAGTTCCCTATCTATTCCCTCATCTAAATCATTGATGAAGATATTGAAGAGTACTGGGCCTAAGACAATACTCCATGTAGATGCAGTTCTAATAAGGACTTCATGTTGAATACAGTTGGTCAGCCAGTTATGAATCCATTTGGTAGTGATGGTGTCTAACTAACATTTTTCTATCTTATCAAATATAGGTTGTGTAAGTAAGTATACTTTATCAAATACCTTACTGAAATCCAAGTAAATTATATCGACAGCATTCCTCTGGTCCACTAATTTACTTTGTCAAAGAATGCAATAAGATTTGTCTGGCATGATCTGTTTTCAACAAATCCATGTTGGCTTCTGGTTATAACTTTATTTGCCTCCAGGTGTTTTCAGATTCATTGTTTGAATATCTTTTCCAGAATATTCCCAGGTATTGATGTCAGACTGATTGGTCTGTATTTCCTAGTTCCATTTTTTTTCTTTTTTGAAGATGCTTTCCAGCTTTATGTTACTTATGGTCCAAGGTATTGTATGGTCATTAGAGTTACAAGACATCAGCTTAAAAAATTTTTTTTGCCCCGATATATTTTATTGCAATTCTTCTTTTATAGCACAAAGAACATACTTATCTCAGAAATACCAAGATAATTTATTTTTGCAGTTTCATAGTAGAAAAGATAGATCTGCAATAGCCTAGTAGTGATTTATTTTATTTGTGATGGTGATCAAATATTTAAGAAAAACATTTCCTGAGATATATGTGTTTTTATCATTATTTTTCTAACCAGATCCAACTCTCCTTACTGACTTTAATCTGAATATTTTCCACTGCAGAAGCAGCAAAGTATGTAGCTAGAAATTAATTGTAGTCCACACTCAATTATTATTATTATTTTTATTATTATCTTTGTATGTTGTTGCTACAGCTGGCCTAGTCCTTCCAAAAATCATTGGTCATAGCACCAAGTTATACATAGCTACTGTACATTCTAAACATGAAAGCCTGGGGGATAAATTAGTTGGATGAACTTTAAAAATGTAAACTCACATTTTACTCACTAGGGAGTAATTCCTTAATACTGAGCCTTTGTGAACAACAAATCTTTCAGTCATGAATATGGACTTAATTTTTCTTATTGTTAAAAAACAATGTCTAGAGAAACTTAGGGTCTGGTCTGCATCAATTTTTATCACAAGCAAAACAATTGATATTAGCTGCAGTTTGATATTAGATGAGTAACTAAAACATAATAATTACATTTTTTCCTGTTTTTTAACTAACAGGTTTTTAAAAAGGCAGAAAGACATAACTTAGATAGCTACTGGGGAAAGATGCATTTTTAATTTGTGGCATATTATTGTAAGTCATACTTAATACATTACTTTGATACAGTGCTATTTATACACGATTGACTAGAGATTATTATATGAAAACTAATGTTTAGATAATAAGACTGTAAAGGTCTTATCAACTATGATTTGGAATGTTAATAGTAAATTTGAATTACACTTAATTAAATATTAAAACCATGCAGCTCTGAAGCTGCATGCTGTGCTGTAGTTCAGAGTTCTCTTTGCGCACCATGGTTGTGTGGCTGCCTGAAGCTCCTGACCCACAGCTATCCAGAGAAGCCTCGCTGGCCCAGCCTGGTCTAGCACTGCAGTGCGAAGTTGAAGTCATTCAGGAAGGCTCATCCAACCCAGTTTGGCCCAGTATTATAATGTGAAGATGCAGTTTGCCCATTTCATCATATAGTCTCTCACTTGTTTTCTTCCTTTTCCAATTTCAACAAGTATTTATACATTTTTAGTAAGTACATGTTCATCATTTGTGCTTAGTCCAAATTCTGTCTTCTGCCACTCAATTCTAAATATATGATAATCTACTTTAAATCTTTCTCTTAATTGTGCATACAAAATCATTGAAAACTAAATCCTTCTGCACTCAATTGCTGTTTTGATTTCATCATATGTTCTCCAGGTTCTTTTTCTAACTACTCTTAGTAAGTTAACAATTTTTCTTTACCTACTGTTTTTCTTTCCTGTATAATTTCCAAAGTTGCTTGTTGAGGTCACTGGTTATAGAAATCAAATCACTAAATAAAGTGCTTCTTGTGCTGAGACCAATAGCGCATGTACACTGATTGATTTATGTACCATCAGGTTGTGTCAACTCCACATAATTTTTCTCCACGAACTACATGATAAAATGTATATGTGTACATGACATGTATGTAAAAATTATTGATGTTTGCTTTTAAAAATAAACCTTTCACCATCTGAATTGATTAGTGCCATTGATTATTGACTTGATCACCATGGAACTGAGATATGTGAGCAAGCAGTTTCTTGTTGAATGGTTTGTAACAGAAGTTAACATAGTTCAGAAGGGGAAGTCAATTTTTCAGCCTCATCAGGTCATCTCCATCAGTCAAAATTATTATATTATTAAAGTTTTATTAAAAGGGTTTGCCTGTAGAACTTTGCAATGTTTGGATTCTTTTTTTGAAATTTTAATTTAATTTGGGGTGATTGTGGGTATTGTTTTAGCAGTAAATTGGCACTATGTACTAATCTCACATTAAAACTCACCCATAATTTTACAGGCATTTTAAATGTCTGTAATCCAGAGCAGTGTGTCTCAGTTATAATATGAGATACGCTCTTGATATAAACTACTTTCCTGCTTGTTAAGATAAGATCTATTTTCTTGATAAGCGGGAAAGTAGTTTAGTTGATAGATTAATTCACTGAACAACCATATTGATAGACAACTGGCTAAACAGGCACGGCTTTTTAAAATAAATCCATATTGTATTTCTTTGAGAGAAAGAAGATATGGAAGTCTATTTTCAACATGCTAAAAGATTAAGAGTCTTTAGGTGACTTTTTAATCTTCACTGTTTGAACAACCTACTTCTAATTTAGTCTTGTAAAATAAGATGAACCTTGATCGGTACTTTGTTTCCTTATTTATATTGTCTTTGGCTTGTGTATGTATTTATATCCCACCTCCTAATTTTGCTGCACCACTCCAGGGAGTTAATGCAGTATGAGTTAGAATCAATAAAAAACCTGAATAATTAATAGAATCTATAATAATAGAACAAAAATAAATTTGAAGTCCATCTACCTTGAAGTGGCCAAGGTTGAGAAACACTGATTTAGATGATAGTGACTTTGATGCAGGGGTTAAGGGTTAGAAACCAAGAGAAACACAAAACCAGCTTGGTGATTTTATTTATTTATTTATTTATTTATTTATTTATTTATTTATTTATTTATTTATTTATTTATTTATTTATTTATTTATTTATTTATTTAGTTTGTCGAACATGTAAAAGATAACAGATACCGTGTTTCCACGAAAATAGGACATGTCCCAAAAATAAGGCCAAGATTGCTGTTACGGTACCATTGGGGCGCGTGGAGCTGTCTTACCTCCCTTGTAGTGCCGTCGTGTGTCTCACCGTTGTCTGCAGGCAAACACATTGTAGGGTAAAAAAAGCCTCGCGAGTTCAATCAAGCTTCTTGAACTTGTGAGAAGTTTGGTTTTACCCTACAACGTGTTTGCCTGCAGGCAACGGCGAGACATGTGACAGAGCTGCAAGGCAACTAAGATGTGTGTCTCCCCAGCCCCTGGTGAGGGAGGAGTAGAAGAGATGGCAAGAGGAGCGAGCCCCTTCTCACTCCACACGTCTTGCTTCTCCCCGCCCCACATGCCACCCCCCTCAGGTGCTGTGGAAAAGGGAGCCGGGCGGGCGCAGGCTTTGGGCATCTGGGGCTGCTGGGGGTCGCCCAGTGGAGAGGCAGGAGTGGGATGGGAATTTGGAGGCGAGGGGGATGGATGGATGGGAGGCGGGCAAGTGCCAAGAATGCCGGGAAGATTCCCATCTTTGGTTGCCCCAGTGAACAGATGACAAGTGGCTGTGTTGCGCTGCTATAGCAGCGCAACCCAGCAGCAGCCATGAGGTGGCCACGCTTGCCGCCTCCTGCACCCGCAAAATAATAAGTCCCCCCCCCCCCGATAATAAGGCCAAGCCCTTATTTTGGGTTAAAAAAAATAAGACGGGGTTTTATTTTCGGGGAAACATAGTATAAGTATAAACATAAATATGAACAAGGAAGAAGGCAATGGCATTTTACTTCCAAAAACAGGAAAACTACCAAGTAAACTGCCAGGACTTGTCAGGAGTTGACTCAAAAGAGATTTATGTGTGTGCATACATACACACAGATAAATGGGGATGGGGGGATATTACTGATGTTTAAAGTTGCCTTTTCACCATCTAAAACTCCAACTTCCCCCAAAATACACCCTGGCTGAACAGGGCAAGTCTCTCTCTAAGTGAAAGGGCGGATATTTTTTTAGAAGCTTGGGATTTATTTAATTTTTAGAGGCCAAGGTTGGTGAGGTGGTGATGGTAGAAGAATGGAATCTTTCTTTTTTTAATTGTTGTTTGTAATTTTTCTTTGAACCTTTTTAGTCATATCTTTTAGGATTTATGCTCTATGATTTTTGTGGCTTTTGCCCCACGATGTTTTGAAAAAGTATTGTAATGCTTGGCAATTATGACACTATTATTTGGTGAATCAGGTGGTTGGAGTGTTACTGCGACTACACAAAGGCGGATCCGAGAGTTGTAGGTTGCCCAACCCTGAATTATGGGTTGAAAAGAGACTGGCAAAATGGAGGCCAAGTGAGATAAGGTTTTAATACAGAAAGAAAATGGTCATATAAGACTAACAACAGAAATTAATATAATTTTGCATCCAAGAAGTGTCTAAGCCATATAGAGTTCCCCTAACAAAAGCTGACTGTGGAGAGGGATCTTAGTGACTGACAGCTTTAGTAACATTTTAAACATAATATAGAGCAACATACCAGTATGTAGTCACAGGTTTATCAGTGTCATAAAAAAGATAGGAATAGGAACAATACTTCTTCACTAATTTTGATGCAATATTAACAGCTGCCTGGAGTTGCCTCTAGATAAGACGGGTGGCACAAAATACAGCACACAAATCAAATGAAATCAATCGATTAATAAAAATAAAACTTAATATTATTTCCATAAAATAGTACCAAATCATAGAATAGTCTGTAATATCATTGCCAGGGTCACATGGAGAGAACGGCTTATCCACACAAGTAATTTATAGCATAATGCAGCCATCACTATAGTGAAACATCACCGATGTTTGATAGCTTTTATATCCCTACAGCGATGACTGGATGATAGTATAAATCACAAGTGTAAATGGGCTCTATGTCAGTGTGATCTGATGCATTTACAAGAAATGAATGATTGATTGATTGATATATACACACGGATAGCATTCCACATTCATACTAGTAGCAGTGAGATGGCTGAGGTGTCCTGTGAAGCCACTTGCTGCCCCAAATACCGTTGAAATAACTTTATCATATATAACTGAAATGTTCCATTGGAACAGGAATATTGCTACTGTGAATACATTTCTCTCTGTCAGTTCTGGATATATGCCAGAATGGACCTTAAGCCTCAGGAAATCTTGGTACATTTTCCATTGTCAGGCATGAGTGAACAGGAAATCAAGCTCTCAGTTTGGTACAACATCCCTTCTTTAGTACAAACTGGCGCTTACAAGAGAACCTAGGATTATGTTGACATTTCAAAGGAATATAAACCAAAGAATGGCTTGGCTAGTCAATGCATGTGTTTAAGTGTCGCTTGTAGAAAGTATTGTGAAACAAAACTAAAAGGAAGTACAGGCAGAATTAAATAATTTTATATGAAATAAACCAGTTAAAATACATTTAATTCCTAACGTGCTCTGGATTAGACACTGATTTTACCATCTCCTGAAAAATTCCTTGAGACAAAGGTAGCTTTGGATATCTATGCTGTACCTCTCTTCAGTCCATGAATCCATATGTGCTTTTCTTTAAATGTTAAATGTTCTTAATATCTGTGGGGAAAATCTGATATAGATATAAAATATTATGAACTTTAAAATTTTAATAGTATACAAAATGGATTGTAATAGAAGCAGGATATTGCTATTAAACTAGTTATAACTAGTCTTTACATTTTTTAAAAAAAAATACACATGGAGCCTTTATTCATTTTTATGAACTACTCAGTGATGGCAAAGAAAACATGCACAGATCACTATCGTAACTATAGATAGTCACTAAGCAAGGACTATCTGCATGTTGTTCTAAAGGTCTTGAAATATTTCTGAAGTATAACTTCTTAGTGTTTGGAGAGAAATTAGGAGGGGAAAAAATCTATGAAGCAAATGTTCAGAATGCCTATGAGGTAACAGTAGAATCATATATTGAGTGATCTTCAACGTACTTTCTGAATGCTAAAATGTGAAAAATTTACATGACCTCTTAGAAGGATTATCTAGGACGGAAGACATTAGTTTTTGACTATTGAAATCTTTTGGCAGTTAAAATGGAAATGAATTGTTTTTGTAATAAACTATTTGACCCTTAAAAATATGACACCAAACAGGAAACTCCACTGCTTGTGAGTCACTTCAGTAACTTTTTTTAGAAGTAACAAAATGGATATGAAACAATTTAACTATCACATGATCAATCTATGCTTCCTGATATTCTCTCCTTTAATTAAAATCTAGTGCTTGTGTAATAACTGTATCCCTACTTCATTCAAGTTCATAATCTTTGCTGGGCTTCAATTTTGATTAATTTTAGAATTGAAGAATCTAAAAGGAGATTTTTTGCATTAGTGAAATGAAATTACAGCAACATGACTAAGCCTGTGGGGTGAAGTGTTGGTCGTTTCAAGTATCTTCTCTTCCAAAAGCTCTACAAACCCTTGATGTTTAAACACTCTGCATCCTACCTTAATGTAATGGGTTGGTAAGTCTCCTGCTACTACCTGTCTTCTAGGAGGATGCCTTACAGTAGCTGCTGCCATACTTACTATGTTCTTTGAGACAAATAAGGCCTCTACATCCTATCTTTCTTACTGACATGGGAGCAGAAAGAGGAAATAATTTATTTAGATTTATAGCATTGAAACCCAAGGTTAGGGAAATCTCTGTGGAGCTCAAAAGAGAGAAATAGAATCAAAATTTACATTTTAAAGAGAAAAAAAAGAATATAGAAATTCCTTTTTAACTGTAAGTAGTTACAAACAAAACTCTCAGTAGTGGACACATAAAATTACAGAGCTCCTCGAACCTCATCCTAAGAGAAACTCTAGTAAAATATACATAGTCAAAGATAACACTCTAAGTGAACCACAAGATAAGATGGCATGCTCCTATTAAGAGACAGTCAGGTGCAAAAAGGATGCAAGTTGCATAAAAAGACTGATTTTACATACAGTCAATGGATTCCAGAGACAATAACATTTAAATCAGTGGTGGGATTCAAATTTTTTTACTACTGGTTCTGTGGGTGTGGCTTGGTGGGCGTGGCATTGCTTGGTGGGCGTGGCTTGGTGGGTGTGGCAGGGGAAGGATACTGTAAAATCTCCATTCCCTCCCCACTCCAGGGGAAGGTTACTGCAAAATCCCCATTTCCTCTTGATCAGCTGGGACTCGGGAGGCAGAGAATAAATGGTGGTGGGGCCAGTCAGAAGTGGTATTTACTGGTTCTCTGAACTACTCAAAATTTCCACTACTGGTTCTCCAGAACTGGTCAGAACCTGCTAAATACTACCTCTGATTTAAATGGTATATACATTTCAAAATAAAAAGCAATCTGTTACAATATTGCTAAGTAAACCATCACTGCCACCAATGTTTCTTGTCTACTTCCCTGGATTTTCCAGATTTTTGCATATTATAATCTTAAATCAGAGGTTTAAGAAAGCAGTTGTTACTCAGTACCTGAAGGTAACCTCAGCTAACTTATTTTAAAAGGACCAAAATCTTTTCTCTCTAAAGAAAGGGGAGGAGCTGGAGGGAGCCTATCTTTTGCTGCATACTCAATTTTCATGTTGATTGCAAACGTCTGCTGTCTGCCTGGCATGCAGCTGACAGTCTGTGAAAGCAGACTGGAGTGGTTTCACAATGAAAACCTACTCTATTTAGACAGTATAATATTTTGCATGTATAATAAAAATACGCAAGTGAGCAGTTAATTTGGTAGTTAATGGTTGAGGCCGTCAGAAGAGCAAGAAGCTGTAAAAGCAATTCCTGTACAGACGATGCACAAGTACAGTAACCGTTCTTATAGTTCCTAAAGTCCTAAATCAGTTCAAAGGTTTTGACCAGGTCAACCTCTTCACTGTTATCTACTGCTTTTCTCAAA
Organism: Ahaetulla prasina; assembly: GCF_028640845.1. Taxonomy (NCBI): domain Eukaryota; kingdom Metazoa; phylum Chordata; class Lepidosauria; order Squamata; family Colubridae; genus Ahaetulla; species Ahaetulla prasina. The sequence goes on along the minus strand of NC_080543.1, from coordinate 95,817,903 downwards.
GATCCTATTTGTTTTAATGTTCCTCCAGAAATACATACAGTATGTGTAAAAGAAGCAAAATACAGAATGTTCATATGTAAAAAAATCCTAAGGTATATGGTCTATCTGTATTCTCTATTAAGTAAGTAATAGTCCTCATTTAACAATAACAAATTTTGGACATAGGTTATTGCAGTCGTCATGACCTGACTCAATTTTATGATTATTTTTGTGCCTGACTAGTCATGTGACTATGGGGTGGGGGGTAGGGCAGCAGTCATAAGTTTAAGGATAGATTTTAAGTAACTAATTTGAGGTCCACTGTAAAGTGACTGGTTAAGCAACTGGTTATTAACCAAGGATTACCTGTATTGTTTATAGTTTGAATCAAAAAGTTGTTCCATGGGTGGCTTTTATTTTCATAACTATGCTTCGAGGAAAGAAGATATATACTTCCTCATAATTTCTAGAATTTCAGTTAGCAGTAGATCATTTTGATACAGAATTATAAACTATATATATAGAATTCCTAGTGTTTCTAATGACAAAAGCAGGACAATTTGAAAAACAAAAATGATTGTAACGTTGTACATAGTAGACAGCAACACAACATTGTTGCTGTTATGTTATCTTCACAAAGGAGTCTTCCAATTCCCAGAATAGCAATGTCTGCTATTATTTTTGTGTTGATTTAATATATGAACAGAGAAGTGTGTAATATGAGCAGAGAAGTATGAAAACTTACTGATACAACAGTAGATGAAAAACCTCTTATGCAGTTCTAATTTATGTCATACAAACTAGGGATTCTGCAAAAAATGTTTGAGATTTATTGAATACAATTAGCTTTATTCCATATAATTTTTTCATTTGAACTGTCTCACATTTATGTATTTTGTTGCATGCTCTTGATTGAAACAATAATTAGACATGCGTTATCTATCATGCTTTTCTGCCAAGCAAGCATATGTGATCCTCCTCTTCAACTTTCATGATATTGGAGTGAAAGTGTGATAGCTCTTAGCCCCGAGAAATAGGAACTCAGTTATATGAATAGACTTCAGTGTTCAAAAAGAGTTGAATGAAATCCAGTTTGGTTCAGCTCTAGGAAAATAAGAAGGTGCTTTGGATCAGGGGTCTCCAACCTTAGCAACTTTAAGACTTTTGGACTCCAACTCCCAGAATTCCTCAGCCAGCTTTGCTGGTTAAAAAATTCTGGGAGTTGAAGTCCACAAGTCTTAAAATTGACAAGATTGGAGACCCCTTCTTTGGATCATTCTGTTTAAAACCCTATATGTGACAAACTTTGTGCCAGTCTTAAAAACAAGTAAATTAAAACTTGCTCTATTAAAAGCAGTGTATGGTGAAACCGAGTTTGCAGCGAAAAAAGAAGTAATAAATGTGCAGAATTCAAAGTAAAATACTCTAACTGAACTATATAATTGTACTAATTATGTTTTTGAAAAAGTCATGGGATTCAGGAGATATTCATACTGAGGATGACTGAAGATGAAGCAATTGTTTTTTTCTGCCTGGCTGTTCTTAAGCAAGCTGTCCTTCCTTTTTGTCTTTTTTTTTAAAAAAAGATCAAAGTCAATTGTTTAAGAGCTTGATGTTATCTATTTACAAATCACTATCCTGTTCCTTTCCATTAAAGTATTATATTTTAATTGCCTATGGGTTGTTTTTAGTAGGTATGAGTCTTCTTTCTGTCCATTAAAATGATTTGTGTTGAAAAGGAAGTATTATTTATGTTATTTAGAGCCTCCGAAATTGGTTCTTCACCCTTTGTGTTCTCATTATTTCAGAGCCTTCCAGGACCTCTTCTGTTAAGTCACTTAACTTCCAATTTGTTTGAGGGGGAAGAGAAAATAATGGCTGTTAATAATAGAACTATAAAGTTTCTGACCAGCAGTAATTATTGCTTTGACCTGTTCCATGGATGTTTAACTCTTGTGTCTCCTTACTGAGCAATTCAACACTATTAAACAAAGTGTTTACAGTTCACAACACTTCTTTTAGTGACCGTTCAAAATTACAATGGCACTGAAAAAAGTGACTTATGACCATTTTTCACAGTTATGACCTTTGAATCCCATGATGGAGCAACCAGAATTCAAATGCTTGACAGCTAGTTCATATTTATGACCTTTGCTGTGTCCCAAACATGTGGCCAGCTTTTGTGACTTTTTCACAAGCAAAGTCAATGGGGAAGCCAGATTCACTTAGTAATCAGGTTACCAATTTACCATCTGCATTGATTCACTTAACAACTGTTAACAACAGAAAAGTTGAAAAATGGGACAAAACTCACTTAACAAATGTCTCACATTTGTTTTGGAAATTTTGGATTCTATTGTAGTCATAAGTCGATTACTACCTGTAACAACACCTAGATTGGAGAGTGACAATTTTTATATTGCTCCCCTCCATTGTTCGTTTGGAGGAACTCTGGAAAGCTTATCCAGTATTGGACATTCCAAAAATGGTAATCATGGCCACACTTAAAAGACACTGAAAAATGTTTAGGAGATTTTGAATTCTAAATTGTCTTTGCATAGGAAAAACAACAACAGCTAAACTGATGAAATTAAAATAGGTTGTATAACAAATGCTTGAGTAAATATTAATATCAGCATAATCACTAAGCTGTCTATGCTTTTAAAGCGCATTTTATTGTCTTAATTGTAATTCCCCAAAATATATTACACAAAAAATTATTCTATCTATTAAATAAAAAGGTGGATGACTTTTCAATTACACACACACACACACACACACACACACACACACACACACACACATATTTTCTATCTATTAAATAAAAAGGTGGATGACTTTTCAATTACACACACACACACACACACACACACACACACACACACATATTTTCAATATTTTAAGCAAAGTAATAATTGATAACATTTCTTTTGGTAAAATATAATTGTATGTCTTTTATAGATAAGTTTTAGACTCAAGCATCAAAATTGTTTCAAAATTTTATATTAAGTTTTAGAACCTTGTGACATTTCTTTTGGTTATTGGAATTCAATTAAAAAAAAACCTGTGTAGAATAAGCATTGTAACAGTTCATTCTGTAACAATGAATGGCAATCAATTGTGCAGAAACAGCTAAAGTTGGACTTTGATTTTTGTTAGGAAATGTTATTTTATTTTTGACAGAAAGTAACTTGAACTTTTTAATTCCTAGAAAAGCTCATTGCTTATCAAAGAGAGTTTCATGCTTTGAAGGAACGCCTTCGCATAGCTGAGCACAGAACCCTGCAACGTTCTTCTGAATTAAATACCATCTTGGAGCAGTTCAGACAGGCAGTAGCAGAAACAAATGGAAGTAAGGATGCATTGAGCAGCGTTTCAGGTACAGATTGATGAATTTGAAGATTATGTATATATACTTTATTAAACTTTTTTACATTAAAAGCATTAAAAAAAGGGAAAAAAAGGCTTATATCATTTAACAGCTTATTTGTGGTGTTTTTCATCTAAGAATAATCCATGCAATAATGACAAACATTAAATTATACATATTTGTGTTCTTATTTTATCTATTGATTATGCTTAGTAACTAAATATTCCTATCTCCTTTCCATCCATCCATACCACCGTTCCCATATACCATAAAATACTGATGTCTCCTTATCCTTCAGACTCAAAGTTAGTTTGTCCATTTCTGCGCAATTCATAATCTTTTGTACAATAAGTCTCTCTGTGGGCACACATGGCTGTTTCCAACATTGAGCAAAGGCCATCCTAGCAGCAGTTAATATATGTAGTATTAAATATTTTATACTCTTCACATATTTTTTTTTAAAGATCCCCAATAAAAAAAGTTCGGGTTCTAGATCCAATTGTTCATTCGTGATTTCTTGTAGCCACTTTTTAATTTTTAACCAATATTTACGTGCTTCGGGGCAAGACCACCACATATGGTAATATGTTCCCTCTTTATTTTTACATTTCCAGCATATGGGAGACATTTTAGGATGTCTTCGCTAAAGGATACATATGGGGATACAATGTATGTATGTAGGATACATTTTCGCTAATCTCGAAGGGGGCAGGTGCCACCTATAGAACATTTTATATGCATTTTCTTTGTATGCTGCTGATTTGGTTAGTTTATAATTTCTGTTCCATATTTTCTCCCAATCTGATAAATTTATATTATGTCCAATATTTTGACCCCATGCGATCATACATCCTTTCACTACTTCTTCTTCCAATTCTACTTCTAGCAAATATTTATAAATTTGGGTAATATTTTTTTTGTCTGGCCCTAGTAAAATTTTATCTAATTGCTGTGGTTTAAGATATATTCCATATTCTTTTATATCTTGTTTGTATCGATTTTGTAACTGAAGATAGGCCCACCAGTCAACCCGTAGTCCTTGTTCTTGGAGGTCCTGTAGTGTTTTTAATTTTCCATGAATATCTAATAGATCTTTATATTTTAGCATTTTATTCAAATCTAAATTATTTGGGTGAATCATTGCTTCCATTGTGGATAGCCAGATTGGGATTTTTATATAGTGTTTCTTTTTAACTTTAATCCAATTGTTTATTAGGGAATCTCTAATCAAATGTCTGTGGAAATACTTTTGTTTCATATGGCCTGTTTCCCACAGAAAGGCATGCCACCTCTCTGTAGGTCGTGGCCTTCTATAGTTAGTATTCTTTTATTCTTTAAATTGATCCAGTCTTTTAACCAAACTAGTGTTGCTGCACTATAATATAATTCCCAATTTGGTAATCCAATCCTCCTCTGCTCTTCATATCTTGTAAATATTTCATTTTATTCTAGGTTTTTTCCCCTGCCAAATAAATTTTCCAATTGTTTTATTAAGGTCATTAAAAAAGGTCTTTTCTAATTTGACTGGAACAGTCTGAAACAAATATAGGAATTTTGGTAGTATAGACATCTTTACGGCTGCTATTCTTCCTAATAGTGACAGCTGCATCTTCTTCCACAATTCTAAATCTTTTTGTTTCTTGTAATAATTTGTTGTAATTATTCTCCTTTATTGCTTTGCAATGTGCTGACAACCATATCCCTAAGTATTTGATTTTTCTTGTTGTTTGAAGTCCAAGTGATCTTTCCAGTTCTATTGTTTGTGGTTCTGTTAAATTTTTTGGTAGAAGTTTTGTTTTCTGTCTATTAATTTTCAGCCCTGCTACAGTTCCATATCTTTCTAATTCCTTAATTAGTGCTTGTCCTCTCTCTAGTGGTTCTTCAATGATAAAAGCCAAATCATCTGCAAATGCTTGCAGTTTATATTCTTCACTTCTGATTTTCAATCCTTTTATTTCTGGATTTTGTCTAATTCGTTCTAGTAATACTTCTAATGAAAGTATGAAGAGCAGAGGGGATAGGGGGCAGCCTTGTCGAACTCCTTTTTCTATATTTAAAGTTTGTAGCCCTTGTTTTCTTGGACGCCCAAAAAGCATTTGGCAATCTCAATTGGCAATTTATGATTCAACAAATATATGATATGAATTTTGGCACCAAATTTGAGAATATTATAACAGCAATATATTCGATACAAAAAGCAAAAATTATAATCAATGGAGAATTTGAAGATTATTAGGCTTGCTATTCTCATTAGGTCTCTCCTGCTTTCCATAAATCATAGAATACAAAACCTCTCTTCAGGGGTGAAATGTAAAATTTGTTACTACCGGTTCTGTGGGCATAGCTTGCTGGTGGTGGGTAATGTGACTGGTTGGGTGTGGCCAACTTTTTTTTTTTAACTTTTAAAAACATTTTTTCTTTTAAAAAGGCTTTTAAAAGTTTTTAAAAGCCTGAGATGAGCAGGCAGCTCAGCTGGGATCACCAGAGGAAAAAAAGCTTTTAAAGGGTTCTGACGATCCCAGCTGAAGTGCCCGATTGCCAGAACCTTTTAAAAGAATTTTTTTACAACTTCTTCTGCCGAAGAGGTTGTAGAAAAAAATGCTGTTAAAGGGTTCTGACATCCCGGCTGAGCCGTGCGATCATCAGAGGCTTTTTTTTTTAACTTTTAAAAGCATTTTTTCAGCCGAAGAAAAAATGCTTTTAAAAGTTAAAAAAAACAACCTCTGATGATCACGCAGCTCATCTGGGGAGGGGGGGGGGCAGGGATTTTTGCTACCGGTTCTCTGAACCACCTGCCGCCATCGCTACTGGATCAGGCGATCTGGTCAAAACTGGGAGCATTTCACCCCTGCCTCTCTTACATTATTATTTCTTGCTTTCATATGCAATTGAACAGAAAATACTAGTTTTATTTATGACTTCTCTTTATTACTGTTGCCTTTCTTTTGAGATTGTTGGTTCTGTCATGAGATTTAGTAAATATTAATGTTAGGCATGTATTCACTAAACTTATTCAGACTCTTCTCCAAGTCATACACACATACATACCTGCTTTTTACTGTGCTCTCTGCTTCCTTCTCCGTCTATACATAAACAAGGGAGATCTGTGACTTATTTACTTGACGATCAGAGCAACAGAAATGCATTTAAAGAAGATAGTATTGCTCATAGGCTTAACTCAGGTCTCAGCCATTTGTTTTTCCTTTTCCAACCAGAAAATCTTGAGAGATATAACCTCCAGAAACCCAGAGACCACTCTATAATAGCAAAGTGATATAAAAAACTCTAACCCTTGCAACTATCCAGTGGTTGGCTTATTTGGTTGATATGGTTTTGTAGTCCAGGCTCCAGGAGAGGGGATAGAAGCAGAGAAGAAAGACAATAGAATCCCCCAAAGGATGGAGGAGGATCAAGGGCAAACTTTCAAAAACCTGGCTGCTTTGATAGATTTGACAGATAAATTCCAAACATCTGGCCACCTTAAATGGAAATGTTGCTTCTGTTCGTAAACAGAAGTGGTTGAATAATATGAAGTATGAGAGGTTGCTTCCATTTTTTTTGCACCATTGGACTATCTAATTAGAAAGTTTTTATTATTTGGTGCTCTAGTCTGTATGTTATATTTGGTCCATTGCATTAAGCCGTAGTGTAAATTTTATTAATAGACTCTGCAATTTATGACTTGTTGGGTCTTCGTTTGTCAGTGTTTACTTACCTAAGGACATAAATAGAATGATTGGGGGGGGGCCCCAGAAAAAAGCAGTGTGAGAGTAACTTCCAACTTCCTGCCAGCTTCCCTATTGACTTTGCTTGTGGGAATCTGGCAGGGAGTGTTAGAAATAAAAATCCAGTGACAGTGGCTGACCACAGTCACACTCTAATAGCATAATTTGGCAAATAAAACTCATGTGTGAAGATCTTTGAAATTTCAATTACATGGGGGTAAGAGATCCTGGATTTTCTATGCATTCTTTGAGTTAGAGGATTTGAAGTTCTTTGATTAAAAATTGTTGCCTTACGATGCACTGTTTTGGTTAACTGGATGTTAAAAGGAAACCATGCTCTGAAAAGGATGTGGTGTGCTTACTGCCACCTATCAGCTGCCCCTTTAAACAGATGTCCCTTTTCCTGGGCTTGCCTGGATGCATAGTCCCAGAAAGATATTCACTTGAATATTCATTGACATTAAAGAGGCTTGAAGAGTATATAAAGATCTTTTTGCAACGTCCCTAACTCAAGTGCATGTTTTCCTGGGACTTGTTGGAATTACCTGAATTTAGGAAAAGATGCAACTTTTTCAGAGTGCCAGAAGTGAATACATCCATTACTCTTATGCAAATGTTACCCTTGTGTTGCTTTCAGATGAAACATTGAAGTTGTTAAATGAACTGACAAGCAGAAGGTCTCTTCAAGTGCCAAATATATATTACCACTTGCCTCATTTGTTGAAAAATGAAGGAAGCCTTCGACCTTCTGTACATGTTGGCCTTGGACGAACAGGAGGTAAACTAGCAAAATCTATACGATTGATAGTGTGATACGCTTAAAGATGTACTTAAAACTCTGTTTTAGCTAGAGTCAGTATGACTCCTGAGAAGAAGAAAATGAAATTTTCTTTTCTTTGTTGTGTTATCTCTTAGATCTCAAGTTGAATTAATTTTTTTAAAAGTTTGTTTTCAACCTTTTTGCTTATTGTTTTATACAGATCCTACTATTTTGATGCTAAGGTATAAGAAAAATAATGGATTTGAAACAGCATGTATTTGCCTTAATTAAAAAAAATGCATGAAATTTTGAGATCATAATTTAGCAAATATGGATGCTGTGCAGCTTTTATAAAACTTTAAAAGTAAAATAAATAATTGGATTAGTTTATCTTTTTGAGTTTTCACAACTATTTCAATAGAGTCGGTAGCTTTAATAATATGTCATATTTACCCTGTTCATCATCTTATTCATATTGATTTGTCTTTGTTTAAATAATGTGTACAAATGACTCCAGACTAATTAGAATGGGCATTGAACATATTGTAGGAAAAGATGCACATTATATCAGACTTCAGATTATCATAGTAAATGTATATTTTCTGTACAGAATTTATAGTCCTAAACAAATAATGTGCCTGAGAAAAATTACGGCTCTTGATTAGCATTTTAGAAGTTTGCAAGGCAGTATTTCCCCATGTATAATGTTTATATATTTACATGTAATCCTTGTTTAGTGACCTGCTGAAATAAGATCATAAACATAGTTGCAATTTTGTTTAACCACGCAGTTGCTGGTTCCAATGGTAGTCACTAATTAAGGACTACCAGTATTTAAAAGATTTATAAGGCCATCCCTCCTAACAACTCACGATTCTGGGTGTTGTAAAAACATCAACAGTAAAAATAAATATAAAAATCAACCAAACACCCCCCCCCAAAAAAACCTCAAAGGTATGATCAACACACAATTGAGATGGCTATGAAAACATATCCAAGCAACACAGATAAGCTTATCCACCACCTACATAGATAAAAACCAGGTGTTCACAGCTTGTGGCAATTTGAACATCAGGGGGAACTCATTCCAAAGAGCAGGGGCAGGAATAGAATGTGCCCATTTCCTAGGTCCTATTAGGTGACATTGTTTCAGAGAGGGAAACTGTAGTTGTGCCCATTCTGCACAACCTTGTTTTGTCAATATGATATTGGGTTGTTGTGCTTATACTACCAATTTTGTACACTGGGTGTGATGTTTTCCTTATCTAATTTTGGATGGCTTATTTTTTATAGAGCAATCAGCTTTAGTGGGAAATTGCATTTTGCAGGCTTTACATGCTTTTGAGGCAACAAGTTTTCTTTGTTCTAATGCATGTCAGGCATGAAAGACACAAGGTCACTCATTAAGATTTATAGCAATCTTTGTGTATGCATGCAGACTGTATTAAAGATAGGCTAAGTTATCTATGTTTCTCATGTGCTTGCTGGATAACAAGTTAATTTTAAAATCTTGCTCTAGTAGACTGGGCGTTACAAAAATCATTGTCACATCCAGTGAAATTTGGATCTAAATGTTTTATATTAAAATATGTTTTTATTTTATGGAATCTTATATTTTATAGGTTTTAGATTTAGTCTTGCATTAAGCATTTAAATGCACTTTCTAGGAAGAAAAGTATAGAAAGAAAAATCAACGAATCCTGGGTAATTTCAGGCCGCCAACTTATTCTAATCTCTTACACATTCTGTATAATTTTCTACATTTGCCATGCAAAGAATTTCACATGGAACATGGGTACTAAGCTGGCCAATCATTACAAATTTCAGCATGCACTGATAAGTGTGAAAGCTTGATTATGTGCCATCAAGTCATTATTGACTGCTAGTGACCAAATAGATATTCTTCCTGACAATCTGTCCCTAACTGTTGTTTAAAAGCATGCTGCTCTCCCTGAATTATGAATTGTGGGAGGAAGGATAACTTAATTAGATCATGTGAAGAATAAATGGGATTGTGATACTAATGATTTTCAATTGTTTAACTGACAATGGATTGTGTAAAACGGGAGCAGCCAACCTTTTCTTGTGTGAGAATTGCACTTGGTCTTGAAGGACATACAGAAAATGAATGTTGGGACAAAATCAAGGGTGAAATGCTCCCGGTTCGGACCGGATTGCCCGATCTGGTAGCAATGGCAGTGGGTGGCTTGGAGAACCAGTAGCAAAAATCCCTGCCCCCACAGCTGAGCTGCGCGATCATTAGAGGTTTGTTTTTTTACTTTTAAAAGCATTTTTTCTTCAGCCGAAAAAATGCTTTTAAAAGTTTAAAAAAAAGCCTCTGATGATTGCGCAGCTCAGCTGGGATCATCAGAACCCTTTAAAAGCTTTTTTTCCTCTGGTGATCCCAGCTGAATTGCCTGATCATCACAGGCTTTTAAAAGCATTTTTTTTACAACCTCTTCGGCTGAAGAGGTTGTAGAAAAAATGCTTTTAAAAGTAAAAAAAAAAAAAGTTGGCCGTGCCCACCCAGTCACATTCCCCCCCCACCAAGCCATGCCCATAGAACCAGTAGTAACAAATTTTACATTTCACCCCTGGACAAAACTGATCTTGGTTTAAGTTAATTTTTCTCTCCTTTTAACACATTAAAATTGACAAAACAGTGAGAATTTTTGGTTGAGTTCTGGGGCCACATATGGCTAAAGGTTCATAACTCAAAACACGCATCTTCACCTCTGTCTCTACCTTTGCAAGCCATTGCACATATTTGGAATATTATGAGAACTCTAAGTACTCTTACAAAATGGTTGTCATGGAGGACTGTAAATTTATAAGGATGCTTCATGCTGTCACATAAACATGAAGGATAGTCCTCACTGTAACCTCATGTTCTTCTGACTATTTTTTGCCATGCCACCTATTTTAATTGTTTTTTCTAATTTAAATTTCTGAGGAAATCAAATGGGGCATTGTAGAAGTAGCAAAGGAGATGTCTGCAGAGACTGTAAATCTCATAAATGCTTTTTTTGGATGCTCAAATTTAAAATTTGAGGACCTAGCAGTAAAACTCCAGCTTCAAGTTCCTAAAGAATATTATTTTCTCTGGCCAAGCAGAGACTAAAGCATTGAGGTGTTAACTGCTACTTCTTCCTCAAAGTATCATTTTAAGTGCTCTTTTTATGCAACCTGTTTTCAGGATACCTAGTAGAAATGCATATTAAGAGTCCAGAAAACAAAGCAGAATAACCTAAAAGGCAATCAATAGTATATTTAAAAACTGCAAAATAAGCAATTTCTTTTGTATTCAGAGAAACTGATTTATCTATTTGTTTTTAGTTTCTATAGTAATGGGTATTCCAACTGTCAAGAGAAAAGTAAAATCTTACCTTACTGAAACTCTTCACTCGCTGATTGATAAGCTGTCACCTGAAGAAAAATTGGATTGTGTTTTGATTGTATTCATAGGAGAGGTAATTCAAATATTGTTTGTTTAATTTATATAACTGTCTGTTTCTCATACATTACTCTGGGAGGCTTACAATGAAATAGTTAAAAAATAAAACACATATTTAAAATTAAACACATACTGTAGCAGATGGGCATCATAAAATAACTGTCAACAAAACCAGGAGATGGGCTCTACCACACTTCAGAAGTCTCACTTCCCAGCACAAGACCCAAGTTTTAGAAGGCCAGCAAGGTCAAGGTATAACCTAATCTCAGGTGGAATAGTGTCCACAGGATGATTGCCACAACACAAATGGATTGGAGCTCTTCCTAGGCTCTATCAGCTGACAACTCCTTAGCATGCCCCTCCTGCCAGACTTGGAGGGATAGGTAGAAACAATTGGTGAGGGATGGTCCCATAAGTACTCCAGACTCAAGCCATGAAAAACTTCAAAAATAACTACCAGTGTCTACTTAACATAGATACCTCACTTCTTTGAGCAGAAGCTGTGAATCCAGGAGGACCTTCAGATTGTGCATGAGGTCTGTCTGCACTGTGCCATCCACCCAGAACCAAAGATGGAAGGTCCCCCAAACCAGAAGGTCCAAAAACACAAAGCCACTTGGCCTTGCCAAGTTGAACCCCATCCGGATTCCCATTACTTCCAGGCACTGAGAGAAAATCTCCATAGCATCACACAACCAAGTGGAGATGTAAAGCTGCGTATCATCAGCATACTGGTGATACCTTACTTTAAAGCTTCACGCTATGGCTTCCTGTAAATATTAAACATTTTTTAAAAATTCAAAATTAGAAGATATTTTTTTCAGTCTGTTCTAAGGTTTATCTCTTAGATATAATGTGGGGTTGGGTGGGGGGCTTGGTAGAAGGCAGATTAAGATTTTACCTGTAGATCTTGGATTATCTGAACCAGATAGAAAAACTTCTTGTTTCCATTTTATATACAATGGATACAACAGAATCATCAGTAGCATGATACTAAACACTCATCAGTTAAGACTAGAGAAAGTAAAGTGATCCAGTTAGTTCAAGAGGCCTTGTTTCACATATAAGAATACACAGATCATATCCTAAGCATCTCTTTTTGCATGGTATCCAAACAAAACTAATGTTTTCTTTTCATCTGCATATTACAGAGGAGATGTGCTTGAAACAATTGAGATAATGGGCCATTAGTATCAAACCTTCATTAGGTGAGGCATAAGATTTGTGGGAATTCATTCAAAAACTGAAAACAACCTCAGATCTGTTTCTATTGTTGAAGTATATAGTAAGGCTTTTTAATGGCCACCAGGTAAATTCTAGACAAACTGCACAAATTCATTGCTTTTTGGTGTGGAATGAATTGGCACGGTAGAGAGTCATAACTGTCATAAGGGAAATTGCTGAAGCAAATTTCATTAAAATATACACGTGCTTCTTTGTGAAAGGACTTGAATTGCACAAAATGAGCACTGTTGAGTGTTTTACTGTTAAGAGAAAATTCTGTTTGCTAAAGGCAGTCAGTTCAGCAAAAACAAGTCTGGGCTGTTATAATAATTTATGTTTGTTTAATATTGGAAGCTATTATGGCATTGAGCCTGGAGCAGCATTGAACTTAATTCAGGAATTATGTAGCTTGTGCAGTCTGCTTCTGCACTACATATAAAAAAGGTTAGAGTTCTACATGCATAAGATTAAGAGCCCAGCAATCCTGTGTCTACTTCTAAAGTGTTTTTTCCCTTTGTCCTTTGTGTTTCTGAAACAACATTTTGATGAGGTTTTTGTTTTGGCAGGGAGAGAAGGGGCAGGAAAATTCATTTCTGTCTGTTTTTTTCTGGATCTAGTTCATGCTTTTTATGGAAACTTATGGAGTTGTTGCTGGAGGTTTCAAACTTTTCTGGCTGGACCAAGAAACCAAAATAATATCAAATGAGTTGTGGACTATAAAATATTTGCTGTTTATGAATTCTTTAGAACAGTGTTTCTCAACACAGGCTGAGAATTGGAGTCCATACTTTAAGAAGTCACTTTAAGAAGTCACTAAGGTTAAGAAACACTGCCTTAGACCAAATACGTTGGATTATTGGTTTTTAAAATCTCTTTTAATTAAGCCAGTTTCCATAAATGGGGAGTTATATTTCAGTTGGAGTAGATAAAAGTTTTATAGGATACATATAACTAAGATCATATCCACCTGGCATAATTTTCATTATTTTTATGTCCCTGATCTCTTACAAATCAATCCAAAGTTGATTTTTCTAGCATTTTTTACTATTTGCTGCCCTTGAAACATTGAGAACAAGCAAGATATACAATCACTGAATAGTTCTCCCTGAAATTATCCCAAGTTCAAAAGATGGTTTTGAGAAGGTATCCTATTTCATCCACTGCTGGCATCATAGACTACAAAACTCCATTGCTCCACTCCATGCAATAGAAAAAGAAACAAACAACCATCAGTTCCCCTATTTATATTTGCAGTATATGTTCCATGTATGTTAATCAATCTTGTGTGAAGGGAGAGCTATCTTCTGTTTCTTTTTAAAAATCTAAGCTGCCTGAGATGCTGAAAAGATCACTTAATGCCATTATTACAGTCTGGTGCTATAGTTTTTCTTAACCTTATCTACTTAAAGATGCATGGACTTCAATTTTTAGAATTCCACTTTGCTGGCTGTGGCATTCTGGGAGTTGAAGTTCATGCATCATAAAGTTGCCAAGTTTGAGAAATGCTATTTTTCACAGAAGTTCCAGCCATGATTCCTGATTGCAGCATAGAACTTCTGGGTGTACATGATGGTGGAGAAAGGAATGGCTATCCTGAACCCAGACACTGGAATTGGATGAGGCAATGATATGCTACTTACGTATGGCAAAGAAATCACGCTGTGCTGATTTTTTTTAGAAAGGTTACAAGGCTAATTAGAAGGATTTTAATTGGGCCACCTCAATTCTTAACATAATTAAAATGCAGTGGATGCTTTGCTTGTGCGTAGAAGTTGGAAGGCACAATTGGGCAATAACAACACAGATCACTAATAAGTTCTACCATTGCAATTCCCGTCTCCAGTTTGCTCTAGTTGCAGAATAGAGCCAGAGATAAGCCATCTCATAATCAAAGTAAGCAGATATCATGGGGAAGGACAATTCAGAACTTGAAGTAGCAGAGATTGTACATGTGGAATGGTCTTTTTTCAATGCTTTTCTGGGTTCAGATTCAGGTACAGTGCCCAAAATATACATGCCTATTGTGTATATGTGAATAAGGAACCTATATTTAAACTGCTGCTTTTCTCAATCAAACATATGTATCAGAGGAAAAAATCATTTTCCAACTATCCTGCTTTTGATTTTGCCAACAAAAACTGCTTTAAATAGCTGTGTCATTTACAATAGAGACAAAGCAGAGGTATTATATTACCATTCAGATGCTGTTTGACCTCAGGCCTCTAACACTGGAATTGCTTAATTAAAAGTAAACATGCTTAAATTTAGCATGCTAAAGTTGAATTGAACTGAATGTTCTGCTGGCCATTATCTGTGACAAGAAAACAATCTTTTTGCATGGCATTTGTTGATGAATGAATACATTTGGGAGGTTAATGTCATGTTAGCCTACTTGAAGAGCAAAAAAGGGTATACAAACTATGAAGTTGTCAAACCAATTATCCATACTATGTATAAATATGTTGTTTTTCTTTTTTTTTTCTAGACAGAACTTGACTATGTAAATGGTGTTGTGGCAAACCTTGAAAAAGAGTAAGTTTAATTTATACACGTTACCACTGAAATATTTTGGATTATCCACTTTTTAGTCCACAGTTTAGAATCCAAAAGTGACATTTCTAAATAGGTTTGTGTAATACACTATAGTTAAATACAGTGATGTGATTCAAGTAATTTAACAACCGGTTCTCCCTAATGACTGCCTGGATAGGCATGGCTGTGGGGGGGATTGTCATGTGACTGTGATAACTTTCCTTCTAAAACAGCAAATAGTATCACAGTATAATATCCAGGCAATAGGGCTCAGTGGCTAAAGAAGCTGATCTTGTCGATCGAAAGGTTGGCAGTTCAGCGGTTCAAATCCCTAGTGCTGCCGCGTAACAGGGTAAGCTCCCGTTACTTGTCCCAGCTTCTGCCAACCTAGCAGTTCGAAAGCACATAAAAAATGCAAGTAGAAAAAATAAGGACCACCTTTGGTGGGAAGGTAACAGTATTCTGTTCGCCATCATGGATCTAGGGCTTAAGAAGTTAATATTGGTTGCTTCTGTAAAATACATACATATTTACAGAAGGTTGCGAAGGTTGTAGAGAGTGCTGTGGCGCGGCAGCTACCCCAATACCTGGATGAAGCTGTCTATCTAGACCCGTTCCAGTCCGGCTTCCGACCCGGATACAGCACGGAGACAGCTTTGGTCGCGTTGGTGATGATCTCTGAAGGGCCAGAGACAGGGGTCATTCCTCTGCCCTGGTTCTGTTAGATCTCTCAGCGGCTTTTGATACCATCGACCATGGTATCTTGCTGCGCCGGTTGGGGGGATTGGGAGTGAGAGGCACCGTTTATTGGTGGTTCTCCTCCTATCTCTCTGACCGGTCGCAGACGGTGTTGACGGGGCAAAGGTCAGCCGTGAGGCGCCTTACTTGTGGGGTGCCGCAGGGGTCGATTCTCTCTTGTTCAACATCTATATGAAGCCGCTGGGTGAGATCATCAGTGGCTTCGGGGTGAGATACCAGCTGTACGCTGATGATACTCAGCTGTACTTTTCTACCCCGGGCCACCCCAACGAAGCTGTTGAAGTGCTGTCCCGGTGTTTGGAAGCCGTACAGGTCTGGATGGGGAGGAACAGGCTCAAGCTCAATCCCTCCAAGACAGAGTGGCTGTGGATGCCGGCACCCCGATACAGTCAGCTGCAGCCACAGCTGACTGTTGGGGGCGAGTTATTGGCCCCTAGGGAAAGGGTGCGCAACTTGGGTGTTCTCCTGGATGAATGCCTGTCGTTTGAAGATCATTTGACGGCCGTCTCCAGGAGGGCTTTTTACCAGGTTCGCCTGGTTTACCAGTTGCGCCCCTTCCTTGATCGGGATGCCTTATGCACAGTCACTCATGCTCTTGTTACCTCTCGCTTGGATTATTGCAATGCTCTCTACATGGGGCTCCCCTTGAAGTGCACTCGGAGGCTTCAGTTAGTCCAGAATGCAGCTGCGCGGGTGATAGAGGGAGCTCCACGTAGCTCCCATGTAACACCACTCCTGCGCAGACTGCACTGGCTGCCTGTGGTCTTTCGGGTGCACTTTAAGGTTTTGGTTACTACCTTTAAAGCGCTCCATGGCTTAGGGCCTGGGTACTTACGGGACCGCCTACTGTTACCTCATGCCTCCCACCGACCCGTACGCTCACACAGAGAGGAACTTCTCAGGGTGCCGTCCGCTAAACAATGTCGGCTGGTGGCCCCCAGGGGAAGATCCTTCTCTGTGGGGGCTCCTACCCTCTGGAACGAACTTCCCCCTGGTTTACGCCAAATACCTGACCTTCGGACCTTTCGCCGCGAATTGAAAACGTATTTATTTACTCACGCGGGGCTGGCCTAAGTTTTTGTCATATTTTAAATTCTAAATTTTATATTTCTAAATTTTATATGAATTTTAACGGGTTTTTAGATTTTAAATGTTTTAAAGTTTCGGCCAACTGTATAATAAGTTTTTTAATTTTGTTCTTAATTGTATATTGTTTGTGTTTTTTATTCTGGCTGTACACCGCCCTGAGTCCTTCGGGAGAAGGGCGGTATAGAAATCTAATAAATAATAATAATAATAATAATAATAATAATAATAATAATAATAATAATAATAATAATAATAATAATAATAATAATAATAATTTACCTGTATAAACTATTCCATTGATAATTGCAAGTAGTTTGAGTCAATATGCTGCATTGATTTTATAAATGTAGAAATTTCAACCTCAGAAACTACCAAAGGCTTGGTGAACCCAGAAGCCTTTTCAGTCTAGCGTGGCCCCAGGTGACAAAACTATAGTTTTACATGTAGGTTAAAATCAGCAGTTGGCTTCCAATTTATTAACTTGCTCAGTGCCCTACATTTTGTTTCATAGCTGAATTAAAAAAATCAAACCAAATTGATCACAGATGTCTGAAATACAGCTTCCTTGAATATAAAATAACAAAGCTGACTTTTCTGACCCCAGATTTTCTACAGAAATTCGTTCTGGTTTAGTGGAAATAATAGCTCCTCCTGCATTTTACTATCCAGACATGAAAAATCTAAAAGAAACATTTGGAGATTCAAAAGAAAGAGTCAGGTAAGGACTTTTTTTCTTACAGGTCTTGGTCATCACAGTAGATCTTAACAGGGATAGTCTAGGATACTGTTAACTTACATATTGCTTTTGAGAATACAGGGTAAACTAGGCCCAGAATTAGGCTGCAAAATCTATTGCATGTTTTGTATCGAGGAATCTTTCCTAATTTGGTGCCCTTTAGATATGCAGGAACTATAGTTTTCACAGTCCTCAGCCATTAGCCATGTTGGTTATAGAATGTGAAACTACCAATATACAGCAGTTGAGGAAGGATAGCTTCCATTATTCTTACTATTCTTCAGGAATATTCATTTTTAAACATGACCAGACGTGAGTCTTGGGGAAAGGGTTTTTCCAATCTAAATCTTATCCTTTAGCTTTCTCATCATAATGTCAGTTTTCCTGTTGCAGACTTCTTTTGATCCGCAAATGCTTAGCTTGGCACTTTGTTTATGTCATCGGCTTTGGAACTTTTTTGAGCTGCTACTATGGTATTTGGTGACAAAGCAGATAAAGCGGAAATATAGTTTGGTTTAAATAATGGCTAGAAAAACATTCTATAATGTTTTTATTCTAATTCTATAATGGCTATTGTTTCTGCAATCCTAGCACCAGAAGTACAATAGAATAGAATAGAATAGAATAGAATAGAATAGAATAGAATAGAATAGAACAGAATTTTTTTTATTGGCCAAGTGTGATTGGACACACAAGGAATTTGTCTTGGTGCATATGCTCTCAGTGTGCATAAAAGAAAAGATACTTTCATCAAGAATCATAAGGTACAACTCTTAATGATAGTCATAGGCTGCAAAATCTATTGCATGTTTTGTATCGAGGAATCTTTCCTAATTTGGTGCCCTTTAGATATGCAGGAACTATAGTTTTCACAGTCCTCAGCCATTAGCCATGTTGGTTATAGAATGTGAACTGCCAATATACAGCAGTTGAGGAAGGATAGCTTCCATTATTCTTACTATTCTTCAGGAATATTCATTTTTAAACATGACCAGACATGAGTCTTGGGGAAAGGGTTTTTCCAATCTAAATCTTATCCTTTAGCTTTCTCATCATAATGTCAGTTTTCCTGTTGCAGACTTCTTTTGATCTGCAAATGCTTAGCTTGGCATTTTGATTATGTCATCGGCTTTGGAACTTTTTTGAGCTGCTACTATGGTATTTGGTGACAAAGCAGATAAAGCGGAAATATAGTTTGGTTTAAATAATGGCTAGAAAAACATTCTATAATGTTTTTATTCTAATTCTATAATGCCTATTGTTTCTGCAATCCTAGCACCAGAAGTACAATAGAATAGAATAGAATAGAATAGAATAGAATAGAATAGAATAGAATTTAATTTTTTTTTATTGGCCAAGTGTGATTGGACACACTAGGAATTTGTCTTGGTGCATATGCTCTCAGTGTGCATAAAAGAAAAGATACTTTCATCAAGAATCATAAGGTACAACTCTTAATGATAGTCATAGGCTGCAAATAAGCAATCAGGAAATAATCAATATCAATATAAATCGTAAGGATTCAAGCAACAAAGTTACAGTCATACAGTCATAAGTAGAAGGAGATGGGTGATGGGAACTATGAGAAGATTAATAGTAGTGCAGATTTAGTCAATAGTTTGACAGTGTTGAGGGAATTTTTTGTTTAGCAGAGTGATGGCCTTCGGTAAAAAACTGTTCTTGTGTCTAGTTGTTCTGGTGTGCAGTGCTCTATAGCGTTGTTTTGAGGATAGGCGTTGAAAATTTTATGTCCAGGATGTGAGGGGTCTGTAAATATTTTCACAGCCCTCTTTTTGACTCGTGCAGTATACAGGTCCTCAATGGAAGGCGTGTTGGTACAATTGTTTTTTCTGCAGTTCTAATTATCCTCTGAAGTCTGTGTCTGTCTTGTTGGATTGCAGAACCAAACCAGACAGTTATAGAGGTGCGGATGACAGACAGACAACAAACAGTACATGTTTCTTTGGTAATGTCTGCTAGGACTTGGGGCAGAACCAAGGTGCTCCCAATTAGAACATGGGAGTATTTTTTTGTGATATTAGATACACATCAAACAAAAGTAAATATGACACAGGAAAACCATGAACAGGATCTACAAGACTTTTGAAGGACATCATTCAAACTTCCTTTCCAGTGGCAAAGGAAACTGAAGACCAACAAAGACTCGTATGCTAGAGGAAGGAGGGTAGGGAACAACTTGTCACAGAAGAAATTGGGTGGAGAGTCCCCCAATGCAGCAGAGCAGATTTTCAAGAGCAAAAGATTGTAGGAACCTGCATAAGGAAAGGACATTCAATTTCTTTTGTCCACTGATAGACTTCCTGTGATGGGCCTCTTCAGAGTTTCCAGTGAAATGGTGGATGGTGATATTTGGGAATCAGTGGGGGTGTGGGAGGGAGACAGAGAGATTACTTGTGTTCATTCATTATTAAAATAATAACTAAAAGCCATGTTTATGTTTCAAGCATAAGGTTTTCAAGCCTATGTTTTGTCTACCTGCTCACATGCAAAGTCAATAACATTAAATATTTAATTTTAGATGGAGGACAAAGCAAAATCTGGATTACTGTTTTCTTATGATGTATGCACAGAAAAAAGGTGTATACTACATTCAGGTAAATTGTTTTTATATTTTGAATGTAAAAATGAATATTCAAAATATTTTTAAAATGTGTAATAGTGAACATGGCATAGTGAATATTCCAAAACACAGATATTTATCAAATGGCCCTTTAGACCTGATAAAGTTTATTTATCATAATACCAATTATGTATAATATATTATTTTACAAAAATTATATACATACATATATATGTGCGTGTGTGTGTGTATGCATGTATATAGAGAGAGGGAGAGAGATATTAGTGAAACATTTCAATAAAATAGTGGAGAATTTAAATTACAATGAATTTAAAATTTCAATTTAAAATTAAAACTGCCTTTTCATGATTATTTGAAATTTTAAAAGGCTTGTAGGATTCTTAAACATGAAAACTTAATTAGCATCTGTTATTGTCAAAGTTGCATTTTGTAAATTTGGTTCAGCTTACCAGGCATCAGTGTGCAATAAAGCCATAGGCAAAGAGAGTTACACGTTTAGATTTTTAGCCTCAAAGCATCTAATTAATTAGTAATTAAGCAAAACTAATTTTGCCCTGGAAAAGGACACAGATTGATATAGTTAAAGTGCAAAGAGCACCTCTTTTTGTATGCTCTGATTTGTCTTTGAATCCGAAGTGTTGCATAACTGTAAAGCTGGCTCAGACATGTAAACACCCTATGTTTAGTGACTACCTTGCTTAGCAACCATTTGCAAATACAACAGTAATAAAAATATTCATTTCCTGACCAATGTGCTCATTTTTATTCAAAATTTTGTACATATGACATTAGTGGCACACTTGAGTAAGAGTGACACTGGTGTAGCTGTACAAGAACCTTTTCTGAATGACATGGTATTAATCAGTGATCTTCATAACTTCTCTCTTTCTCTCTCATTTGCTTAATGATCTGATAGTTGGAATGGAACATGGTTGTTAAATGAGGAGTGGGCGTAGTCTGTATGTAAAGCACAGAATTGTATGGAGTATGTATATGTGTGTGTATATATATATATATATATATATATATGTATGTATGTATGTATGTATGTATGTATGTGTATGTATGTATGTATGTATGTATGTATGTATATATATATATATATATATATATATATATATATATATATATATATATATATATATATATATATATATATATATATATATATAAAATTAATGATCTGGTCCCACAAGATTGCATTATATTGGTGCCTTTGGTCTAACTCTGCAGATGCTCCTGGGCACATAAATGCGAAAGCAAGATTCTCCATAGGTTTTTTTCCTTTTCTTTGTCCAGAATACCTTTGCGTTTACCCAGGCTTAAAAACATCTGAGAAGAGGAGTGGAACAGAACCACATTCTGGGAATCAGCACTTTCCTTTCCTATGTTCTGACTCAATTTAAAAAGAAGGAAGGAAATTTTAAAAAAGTTTCTCTTAAAATAATGATTGGCTTCTGAATAGGATTCTACATCATGTTTACGGTTGGATGGAGAAGTTTGTTCATGTTGCTAAGCATTTGGATGTGGAATTTCTGTGGGTCATTTCCAGCTTAGTTTTCATACATCAGACTCCCAGTCAATCTCTCTATTGAGATGAGAGCAAGTACACACATCACTCGGTTCAGCTAACAAGAGTAACCTTTTTTAAACATCAGCAAATATTAAAAAAATTGGCAGAAAGGGACAAAAAGTTGGCAAAGAATAGAGGACACAAATGACTGGTAACTATTTAGATTTATAAAGGTAAAGGTAAAGGTTCCCCTCACACATACGTGCTAGTCGTTCCCGACTCTAGGGGGCGGTGCTCATCTCTACTTCAAAGCCGAAGAGCCAACGCTGTTCGAAGATGTCTCCGTGGTCATGTGGCCGGCGTGACTCAACGCCAAAGGCGCAGAGCGCTGTTACCTTCCCACCAAAGGTGGTCCCTATTTTTTCTACTTGCATTTTTTATGTGCTTTCGAACTGCTAGGTTGGCAGAAGCTGGGACAAGTAACAGGAGCTCACCCCATTACATGATAGCACTAGGGATTTGAACCGCTGAACTGCCGACCTTTCGATCGACAAGCTCAGCATCCTAGCCCCTGAGCCACCGCATCCCTTTTTTAGATTTTAGATTTAGATTTATATATCTGCCTAAATATCAAAAGGCACAAGCCTTCCAGAGCCACTGTAAACCATACTAATGATCATGGAGAGTCCCGAAGGACGTGGCCTTTGGTTCTTCCATCTTTAAACCTTTTGTTTATATAGGATATGAAGTGATCCAGCCCTTATTCTGCAACATGAAAGAAACAGTTTTGTAGAGTGGAATGGTGCATCCAACAGTAGGTGCATTTTTGGAGAGAATTGTATGTGTGTGTTTGGCACTACTTGAGTATCTTCTGTGAAGTGAGAATTGTTGCCAGGGATGATTTAGGGTGTTGTCTTTACCATTAGTGGCTTGTTGTTTTGGCTTTTAGAAAATTGGAGGATGACATGCACATGGTTATCAGAGTTATCTGAGAGTTTGATGTATATATTTACCTGAGCAGCACTGGAAAATATTTTGTTGTGGGAAATGGATGTTTTGGGGTTTAAGAAGTCTATAGAAGTCTATCTTGGTCATAGTTTCTTTGGTAAGTTAATTACAATGGCTGATGTTGATTCATTTGCAGTTCCACTTGTTAAAAAACTGTGGTAGATGCCTTCCCAACCCTATATAAATGATGGCCCCACGCACATGGGGGGGAGGCACACTGGACCTGATTTATATCTCTGGTCAGTGGTTAAATGATCTGGAATTAGATGATTTAGTAACAGAACCGATGTCATGGTCCGATCATTTTCTCCTTCGACTAGACTTCCGAACCGCCATCCACCATCGCAGGGAGACGGAACCTATACGGTGGTTCCGTCCCAGGCGCCTGATGGACCCTGAGAGGTTCCGGACGGAGCTTGGGCCATTCCCTGAGGATCTGGCCCACGGCACGACTGAGGAACTAGTTGCGGCCTGGAAGCGGGCCGCGGCTGGGGCCTTGGACCGTGTCGTGCCTTTGCGACCTCTGACCCGGCGTAGATCTCGTTTGGCCCCTTGGTTCTCCGAGGGGCTGAGGGAGATGAAACGCCGGAGAAGATGTCTAGAGAGCACCTGGAGGTCCAGCCGTTCCGAAGCTGATCGGACACTAGTTAGGTCCTATTCTAGGACCTACCTAGTGGCAATGAGGGAGGCGAGGCGCTCATATGCCTCCACCCTCATTGCGTCGGCAGATAACCGCCCGGCCGCCCTGTTTCGGGTGACCCGCTCCCTCCTTCATCAGGAGGTGCGGGATGACCCGTTGCAGGGACGTGCTGAGGAGTTTAGTGGTTATCTATACGATAAAATCGCTCAGCTCCGGGATGGTCTGGACCGAAATTGGGATGATCCAAGCGAGGGAGAGGAGACACGTCTTGTTGAGTCCATTTGGGATGAGTTTGACCCTGTGGCTCCGAGGACGTGGACAGGTTGTTGGGGAGACTTCACGCCACTACATGTTTACTGGACCCGTGTCCTTCCTGGCTGGTACTGGCCACTCAGGAGGTGACACGAGGCTGGCTCCAGGAGATTATCAACGCTTCTTTGTTGGAAGGGGTTTTCCCTGCCGCCTTGAAAGAGGCGGTGGTGAGACCCCTCCTCAAGAAGCCCTCCCTGGACCCAGCTATTTTGGGTAATTATCGCCCAGTCTCCAACCTTCGCTTTGTTGCGAAGGTTGTAGAGAGTGCTGTGGCGCGACAGCTACCCCAATACCTGGATGAAGCCGTCTATCTAGACCCGTTCCAGTCCGGCTTCCGACCCGGGTACAGCACGGAGACAGCTTTGGTCGCATTGGTGGATGATCTCTGGAGGGCCAGGGACAGGGGTTATTCCTCTGCCCTGGTCCTATTAGATCTCTCAGCGGCTTTTGATACCATCGACCATGGTATCCTGCTGCGCCGGTTGGGGGGATTGGGAGTGGGAGGCACCGTGTATCGGTGGTTCTCCTCCTATCTCTCTGACCGGTCGCAGACGGTGTTGACAGGGGGGCAGAGGTCGACCGCGAGGGACCTCACTTGTGGGGTGCCGCAGGGGTCGATTCTCTCGCCCCTTCTGTTCAACATCTATATGAAGCCGTTGGGGGGATTGGGAGTGGGAGGCACCGTGTATCGGTGGTTCTCCTCCTATCTCTCTGACCGGTCGCAGACGGTGTTGACAGGGGGGCAGAGGTCGACCGCGAGGGACCTCACTTGTGGGGTGCCGCAGGGGTCGATTCTCTCGCCCCTTCTGTTCAACATCTATATGAAGCCGTTGGGTGAGATCATCAGTGGCTTTGGGGTGAGATACCAGCTGTACGCTGATGACACCCAGCTGTACTTCTCCACCCCAGGCCACCCCAATGAAGCTGTTGAAGTGCTGTCCCGGTGTGTGGAAGCCGTACGGGTCTGGATGGGGAGAAACAGGCTCAAGCTTAATCCCTCCAAGACGGAGTGGCTGTGGATGCCGGCACCCCGATTCAGTCAGCTGCAGCCGCGGCTGACTGTTGGAGGCGAGTTATTGGCCCCAAAGGATAGGGTGCGCAACTTAGGTGTCCTCCTGGATGAACGGCTGTCGTTTGAAGATCATTTGACGGCCGTCTCCAGGGGGGCCTTCCACCAGGTTCGCCTGGTTCGGCAGTTGCGCCCCTTCCTTGATCGGGATGCCTTGTGCACGGTCACTCATGCGCTCGTTACCTCTCGCTTGGATTATTGTAATGCTCTCTACATGGGGCTCCCCTTGAAGTGCACTCGGAGGCTTCAGTTAGTCCAGAATGCAGCTGCGCGGGTGATAGAAGGAGCTCGCGTAGCTCCCATATAACACCGCTCCTGCGCAGACTGCACTGGCTACCTGTGGCCTTCGAGTGCACTTTAAGGTGTTGGTTACTACCTTTAAAGCGCTCCATGGCTTAGGGCCTGGGTACTTACGGGACCGCCTGCTGTTACCACATGCCTCCCACCGACCCGTGCGCTCTCACAGAGGGACTTCTCAGGGTGCTGTCCGCCAAGCAATGTCGGCTGGCGGCCCCAGGAAGGTCCTTCTCTGTGGGGCTCCACACTCTGGAACGAACTTCCCCGGGTTTCGCCAAATACCTGACCTTCGGACATTCCGCGAACTGAAGACACATCTTTTTATTCGCGCGGGGCTGGCTTAAATTGATTTTAACAAATTTTTAAATTCTTAGTAATTAATTTTAAATGGGGTTTTTTAGCTTATTATATATTTTACTTCTCAGGCCAATTTTAAAATAAGTTTTTTAACTACATTTTAAATTTGTATATTGTACCGTCTGTTTTATTCTTGCCTGTACACCGCCCTGAGTCCTTCGGGAGAAGGGCGGTATAGAAATCAAATAAATAAATAAATAATAATAAATAAATAAATATTTTACCTAGGGACACCCCCTTTAAAAACCTTAAAGGCTGTACTGTTGAAAAAATATTTGGCCATTGAATTTCATGAATCTCAATGGAATGCCTTATGTGAAAATTCTTATAAAACAATTTCATCAAGTTATCAAGAAATTGTATAGAAGAAATTCCTAAATAACATCGTAATTCATTAAAATTATATGACATCCACCTTAATTTTTCCAAATTGTGCTGGAAATAATAATATATTTATTATTTTGTTACTATGTCCTGTTATCCAAAGAAGGGAGTAAATTATACCATAATTCGGTGCATATTTAATGTGAAAACAATAAAAAAAGTTTTCAAAATGGTTAGAGATGCCTACTTTAAAGATCTACAAGGGTTTCTTGCACTCTTTAATTTGGAAGTATACTAATTTGAAGTAATGATGTAATAATAGTTTGAAGTTAAAATTACATTATGATCTTTTTGATCACTGGCTGCCAGTGACAAATCCCATCTTGTGTGACCAGAAGTCTCTTCACAGAGGGCTCTTTGTGCTCTGTTCTTGTTACACTAGCCCACATTCCATTCTTACCAAATTTTGCTCAAGAATATTCCCCAACTTTGTAAAACAGATTTTGAGAATGTTTCAGAATGGGACTAGGGAAGGAAGGAGAGATGTTTGTTTACCATGAAGAGAGAGACAGGCCAACCCTTCTTATCAGGTGCCAACCCAAGACTGAGTAATAACCACAGATGTATTATTACAGTCGAGATGCCAAGACAGATACTTGTCACATCCTCCTCTATTTTTCTTTCTGATTAAATACATGGATTAAGAGCATCAACCTTTATGTACCTCCTTAAAATTAAGTCTCATTTAGCGTAGCAGGACTTAATTAATTTTCTTTCAAAGTTGCAGCCTAAATTATGACAATGCTGCTACTTCTTTTTAATGTAAGGCTTGCTAAGGCTTTTGTAGCAATGAACCTGGGGAACCAGATGTGTGGCAAAGCCTGCAATGTGGTTGGATTGATTTGTTTGTTAGTGTTTTGGTTGCTTACCTTGGTTGCCAATTATGCATATATCAGAATAACAGAGTTGGAAGGGATCTTGTAGGTCATCTAGCTCAACCCCCTGCCCAAGCAAGAGACCCTATACCATTTCTGACAGATTGCAGTCCAATATTGTTGTGTTTGTTATATTTATTTATTTATTTATTTATTTATTAGATTTTTATACCGCCCTTTTCCCGAAGGACTCAGAGCGGTGTACAGCCAAGGATAAAACTCAATATATATACAATTAAAACCAGAATTTAAAACAAAGCAAATTACAAAAAGGCCGACATTAAAATTTGAAAATTTAAATAAGGAAAATTTAAAACCCTAAAACAATAAAAACCCAATTTAAAATAATAAAACTATTATGCCAGTCCCGCTTGAATAAATAAGTGTGTTTTTAGCTCATGGCGAAAGGTCCGAAGATCAGGCACTTGGCGTAAACCAGGGGGAAGTTCGTTCCAGAGCGTCGGGGCTCCAACAGAGAAGGCCCTGCTCCTGGGGGCCGCCAGCCGACATTGTTTGGCGGACGGCACCCTGAGAAGACCCTCTCTGTGAGAGCGTACGGGTCAGTAGGAGGCATAAGGTAACAGCAGGCGGTCTCGTAAGTACCCGGGTCCTAAGCCATGGAGCGCTTTAAAGGTGGTAACCAAAATCTTGAAGCGCACCCGAAAGACCACAGGAAGCCAGTGCAGACTGCGCAGCAGTGATGTTATGTGGGAGCCACGGGTGGCTCCCGTTACTACTCGCGCAGCCGCATTCTGGACTAACTGCAGCCTCCGGGTGCACCTCAAGGGCAGCCCCATGTAGAGAGCATTGCAATATGGTGTTTTTAACTGCTATTAACTGCCCAGAATCATGGATTTGGGATGGGCCACCATAAATCAAGATAATAAATAATAGAGAAACTACCTGTGGAAGAAAGGGCCCCTCCTTATAAATCCAGATAGTGCTCGACTTATGACCACAATTGAGCCCAAAATTTCTGATGCTAAATGAAACATATGTTGTGAATTTTGCCCCATCTTATGACTTTTCTTGTCACAATTGTTAAGTGAATCATTGCAGTTGTTAATTTAGTAACCCAGTTGTTAAGTGAATCTGGTTTTCCTATGGACTTTGCTGGTGAGAAGGTCACAAAAGGGGATCACATAACTGCAACTGTCATAAATATGAATCAGTTGCCAACCATCTGAATTTTGATTACATGACTATAGAGATGCTGCAGTATTGTAAGTGTGAAAAATACTCCCTTTTTTCAGCATCATTGTAACTTCTAACAGTTACTAAAGAAACTGTTGTAAGTCGAGGAATACCTTTATGTTCTTTCCTCTGCTAGGTCACATGATATTTCCTTCATCACACCCACAGCCTAATAGTGAGACAGCCGTTAAAGAAGTATTTCCCCCTTATTATTATACTCTCCAAGGGCAATCCTTGTCTGCTTTTTCCTTGGGAGAAATTCAGGTGATTATATTGGTTTGAATCAGAATAAGCATTAGCAGTAGGGATAGCAAATTTCTTATCAGGATAGGTTTCTGTTGATTCAGGGATGGGCAGAGAACATTTTAAGTCATCAGTAGGAAAAGACCCAATGATGGCTGAATTTACATGTATGTTTGAATCTGAAATCTGCTTAGTTTAGTGCCGCCCCCATACAACTTCATTCCTCATTTCATTTCTTCTATTTTGCTTGCTTGCTTACTTGCTTGTGCTTGGCTCCCTTAGCTTGAGGATGACATCGTTGTCAAGCAGAATTATTTCAGCACAATAAAAAATTTTGCACTTCAGTTGTCATCAGAAGACTGGATGATACTAGAATTCTCTCAGCTGGGATTCATTGGTAAGAAAAAAAAATCCCTTACATAATTTTTAAAAAAGGGAAGGATAGAAAAGCGCTGTAAAATCTGGGAAAGTAGTTTAACAACCCCCCTCCCACATACAAAAACAACTTTACCGTTTTTCATAATATGAAAATATTAGTTGTAAAATTTCTCATATTAGATTATGTGTGGATAGCATTTAACAAGTAACAAAACGCATGTTGTAGAAAAGGGAATAATGTTATAATGTCTGCAGTTCTTAAATAATTTTTTAAAAATTGAAGTATAAGCCTTAAATGGACTTCAGTCATCTAAACAAGTTCATTTATAGATTAAGACAAATGAAAAGCAATGTTTTAAAAGCTTTCTTAATGTCTTGTTTCTGCCTCTATCAAGGCCAGCAATTCAATATTTGCGTCTGAATACATATTTGAAGAGTGATTCTACTTTCCTCGTATGTTAACATTAGCCTGATACAAGTTTTTGAAGATAGTGGGTTTCTTTAAAAAAGAGCATGACTTCTCTAATTCTTCACTAACCCTGTTTCCCCCAAATAAGACATTCCCTGATAATAAGCCCCATTGGGCATTTGAGTACATGGCAATAAGGCCAAGCACTTATTTCAGGGTTCAAAAAAATATAAAAGAGGGTTTTATTTTTGGGGAAACACGGTAGTATGGCATTATAATTTCTAGCATTTGGTATACTATGTGCAACTAACAGCCTCCTTTAAACTGAGTAATGGAAACAAACGTCTAATCTCCCATTCAGTAAAGGGGGGAAAAGGAGTAATGACAAAAGCAATGTTGCACCGTGATGCAAACTTTCCCTTTTGTACGGGAGTTGGCAGAACTTTTGTCAAAGTGGTTTGATGCTGCATTTGGCATTTGACAAAAAGGGTGATTGCTGTTGGTACCTTTGCTTTGACATCTGCTGAAATGAATGGAACAGTTCTTGTGAATTGAGGAAGACCACCTTTGCCCAAGAAACCCTGCACAGACAGGGAATGCCTTAATCAGAGTGCAAGACATCTCATAAGAATGTTTAGTTCTGGAAGAAAAATGTAGCTTAAAATAGAAAATATGGATTATAGATGCCAGTTTTTAAGAATTTTTATCTCTAAAGGGACAGTTTAGAGCATTAATTGTTAATAAATGAGAAGGTACAGAAAAATGAAATTTAATATACATTAGTTTTAATTTTATGTTTGAAAGTGAGTTCATCTAGGTAGCAGTTCCATGCCCTTGTGTCTTCAGCCTTTCTTTTTACCTAAACGAATCTATTACCCTAAATTATTCTGGTGCAAATTTATACTGATAGTGCTACGTTATATAAAAAGAGTAACTTGCAGTAATTTGCTGGTTCAGATTCTAAACATCAGAGTTTTGGGTTCATACTCTTTAATGGAACACTGCATT
Organism: Ahaetulla prasina; assembly: GCF_028640845.1. NCBI lineage: Eukaryota > Metazoa > Chordata > Lepidosauria > Squamata > Colubridae > Ahaetulla > Ahaetulla prasina. The sequence goes on along the minus strand of NC_080543.1, from coordinate 95,787,986 downwards.
TATAACTCAAAGTGCTAAATTATTGTTGATACATTGTTATTTACAGGTAAATTATTATTTACAGGTAAAATGTTCCAGTCTCCAGATATTACACTCATTGTAGAGTTCATACTTATGTTTTATAAAGAGAAACCAATTGACTGGCTCTTGGATCACATTCTTTGGGTGAAAGTATGCAATCCAGAGAAAGATGCAGTAAGTTGGTTTGAGAGTTTAATGTTTCTGAAAAGTCTACCTATATGACAAGATTGTAAGAAAATATGTTAAGAAACCTAGTCAAAGTTTTTATAGCTCTTTTCTAAATTATAGTTTCTTGTAGCTAAACTGTTTAGTGTATTATGAAATGATTAAGCAGATACGATTAATGGTTGAGACATTACCAGAAATAAATCATTTGAAACTGTGCAAAGCTTTTGGATGGAGCATTTTGAAAAGCATGATTAATATAACTGAATGTCTTGAAGTGTTAAAGAAGTACATTTTCTAGACGGTTTGGTAACGCGGTTTCAAAAACTATCTTTGGCTGTGTGCATGTGCATACACAGACAGCAATTCTCTGAAACCGCCAGAAAAACAAGGCAACTCTGTGTGCAAGTATCTATAGTCACAACCATGAACCGTTTTGAAGCAATCACACCAAACTTTGCAGAAGACCTAAGGCAAAGAGAGAATGCTTTACTTATGCTAGCATACTGTATTTTTCAAAAAAACCAAAAACACCTTTGCACAGTCCTACTATACACACACTGCAGAGGCCAAGTACTATAAAGATTGGATTATATCCTAAAAAAAATTCAATTTCTCCAACTGTCCCCCAGCAGATAGCATGCTTTCTGCAGGTGGCCAGCAGACAATATCCTGCCTGAAGTTTGAACACCCATGGCCTGCCATCTGGTAGGCCAAACAGATTGCTGGGGGAGGAGAGGGAGAGAATCTACCTGAATTTACTTAGGGATAAACATGCATTTGTGTGAAGGTATTCCATCCCTTTTTTCCAAATGTAGATTCCTTCCTACCACCATGTTTCCTGGCCTATGGATTGAAAGTTGCAATAGCTGAAGTGCTTACCCTGTGTTGAGAATGCCTAATTAACAGAATACTTTGCCTAGGGCAGGATCTATGTAACTCAGGGGTAGAGAAGGATGGTCCTTTTATGACTTGTGGACTTCAACTCCCAGAATTCCTTGAAGTCCACAAGTCATAAAAGGGCCATCGTTCCCCACCCCTGATGTAACAGAAAAAACTAATAATTTGTTGCAATTATGAGAATTGTGCCAGTCTCTGAATAAGAAATCAGAGACTGCCACAATTGTCATAATTGCAATAATAACTATGCTTTGCATGGGCTAGGTAATTCTCTTCAAAATGGCGTAGACTTCTTCCCTACCTTTCAGGCAAAGTATGCTACTCTTCTTTTATTTGTCTTTCATGGAAGGGAGGAAATGTTTGGAAAACCACTTCCTCATAGTGCTCCTCCTGTTGTGTCTTACAAGGCTGATAGATCAAATTGACCTGGTGTGGAGCTGTGGTTAGCTGCTACTGATGCTGTTGAAGTGAGGAGCAGGGAAGGACAGACAGTTCTTCTCTGCCGAACTCTCTCTGCTAGCCTTGGAGATGCACTGCTTCCCTTGTTCCTTCCCTTGCCTGCACTTTTGTAGGAAAGGGCTGATCTTTCAGCAACAGTAGAAAGGGGTTAGGGGCATGAAGCAGAAGTCTTCCCAAGTCTATTTCTGCAAAAATCAAGCCAGAATTCTTTTTAAATGATCCAGGGAGCAATTCAGACTCAGAAGCTAGAAGAAGTAGTGAAGCAAAAGTCCCCTTCAATGGGAAAAAGGTTACTTATAAACTCTGCAGAACTTTTCCACTGCAAAGAGCAGAAGAGTTGCTTCTGCAATGTGAGGCATGTACAGATAAGGGATACAATTGCCCTTATGTTGAACTCAACTGCTAGAGACTTCCATTAAATTCATACTATTTTTTCTTAGCCATAGTACAATTTGCCATTGTCTTTTTGTGTGTGTGCTGCTTTTCAACCCAAAATAGATATGTTCAGCTGTCAAACGTAAGCAGTGTGGTGAGGCCTTGGAAAACAGGAGTGGTTTTTGAATGGCTGCAAAGTTTCTGCGTGGAAATATTGGCTGTACACCTTGCTTGGCTAGAACCTAAGTCTTACAATGAATTTTATTTCATGGCCTTTGAAAAGAAATGATTTCTCTGATGAAAAGGAGATAAAATGTGGAAGCAAATCATATATATTGCTTCCACATTTCACATATATATCAATATGAGAAAATTATTGAAAGGAGAAAACAATAAGTAGTTTATACTGTAAGTAGTTTATACTATACTAAGGCCAAAGTAGTTTATACTAAAATCAGAAATATGAATTGATTTGTCCAATTATAGTTTTCAGATCAAATCATAACAGTACAAATGATGTCTGATACATTATATTATTAGGTGTGACATTTTAATTTTTTTATTTTAATTGAGTGCATTTCAAATCAGAGTGACATAGGATGCAGAAGTAAAAGCTGCAGTTGAACAATATATTTTTCTCAGAAATGGCATTTAGAAATCCTAGCAGCTGTCAGAGATGAATGATAAACTATTAATTACTTCCTATAAAATCACTTACTAAAGTTCTGATGACTGAATTTTTGTAGTGGTGTGAATATGTTATTTTAATATGCTAAATACAAGCAAGGTAAGAATGCAATAAATGGCCCAGATAGCCAGTTTTTAAGCCATGTATAATGATGATTGTCTTAGACTAAAAATATTTCCACCATTTTGTTAAAGAAACATTGTGATCGCCAGAAATCAAATCTCAGAATACGGTTCAGGCCTTCACTTTTTCAGCATGTGGGACTACACTCTTCCCTAGAAGGAAAGATTCAAAAACTCACAGTGAGTACTGATAGAAAGCAACATATACATATAATTTTTGGAAACTTGTTCATTAATCTGAATTAAGAACTACATATTTTTAAATATATATTTCTTAACTATATACTGAATTTAAATGCAGTTGCAAAAAATCTAAGTATAATTCACTTGTTAAGTGAGACATTACATGACCATGACTTTACTTCTTCATTGCCTATTAACTCTGTTTGCCACAAGTCAGTTGGGAAGAACTGGATGTATGTTTGTGTGGTTCTTGTGCTTACAGGCACTTTTGGCTGTAAGTGCTAATAGGTTGCCAGACATCCATATCATGATCACATGACTGCATCTAGTAATCCCTAAAGTCCGTCCTTCCTTCCTTCCCTCCGCTTTCTGGCAGTCTTGGTCAAGTCAGTGATTTGATTTATATTGATCAGTTTATAATTCTGTTAGAGTGGGTGTTAACTAGAATCTGCAAATCTGAATCAGAGACTCATAGTGCTTGGCTATGGGTCATGATGGGGAGATGATATTATTTCAAGATTACCCTTGTTAGGTAAGGAAAGTTCAGAAGCTCTTCTAATGCCATAGTCACTCTAGCTGACCACCTTATATGTTGACCTGAACATTACACCACATGCAGTGGGACAAAAGACAGGGAACATCTGTCAGGTCTATCTTATCTAAATGAAGAGACAGTGTCATTGGTAAATGATCACAGTCAGAAGTGTCAACTGTTGTATGGTCTCTTAGGAAATTCACAAGTCCTCAGGCACAGGAGATATATTTATTGCCCTAGACATCTATACTTCATTGTTGTTGTTGTTCCACACTTTTTTTTGTAGGATAAAGACTTCTTGAAACCATTACTGCACAAAATTCACGTGAATCCACCAGCAGAGGTTTCTACAACATTAAAAGTCTATCAAGGGCATGCTCTTGAAAAAGCCTACATGGGTGAAGACTTTTTTTGGGCTATTACACCAGTTGCTGGAGATTATATCTTGTTTAAATTTGACAAGCCAGCTAATCTAGAAAGGTAACTATTTTGTTTTCATTTTCATGTGAAACATCTCCTGAGGTGAAGAGGTTAATATTTCCTGGTAGTAAATTAAACAGTGAAGACACTACCGGTAGTCCTAGACCACCACACTGGGACCCACATTTCCTGGGAGGTGAAGTCCTCCAAGCTTAAAGTTGCCAAGGTTGGAGACCCCTGCTTCAAAGCACCTGAAGGCAGGATAAGAAGCAATGACTGGAAACTAATAAAGGAGAAAAACAACCTAGAACTCAGGAGAAATTTCCTGAGAGTTAGAACAATTAATCTGTGGCAGGACTTGCCTCTAAAAGTTGTGAACGCTCCAACACTGGAAGTTTTAAAGAAGATATTGGATAACCATTTGCGATAGTTGCAGTGTCTCTGGCTCATGATCACCTTTTGGGACCTTCTGACAAGCAGTCAATGGGGAAACCAGGTTCACTTAACAACTGTGTTGCCAACTTAACAACTGCAGTGCTTCACTTAAGAACTGTGGAAGACAGGTTGCAAAATAGGGCAAAACTCACTTAAACAGAAATTTGGGATTCAGTTGTGGTTGTAAGTCAAGGATTACCTGTATGCTATGGGAAGGTAAGAAGCAGCAGGAATCCCTAAAATCAGTGAGGCATCTTCCCTGAATGGAAGGATTTGCATTGAGAGATCTGTTTAATTCTAGGAATTTTTCATCTCTCTCAACCAATATGTAGAGTCCCTCACTGAGTTAATATTATGTATGCATTCACATGACATCATTATTATTATGCTTACAAAATGTCATGTTCAGTTTGATGAGGAATAAGGATCTATAATTCTGCAAATATCTTATGAAACATGACTACCATCAATTTTCTGTTGTTTGGAAATGATTTGACTGACATTTTGTGTTAGCTGCTATTATGAAAAGATGGCATAATCTGTTTCACAGAAGGACCATCTCAATTGCTGCTTTGTTCTCCCACAGTAACTTGGTTGGAATAATAAAGTGGCTGCTTTAAGCAAATATTAAATACTAATATGAATGAAGGAGAATTTTCAAATTGGAAAATCCTGTTTGTTTAATTTCTATAGCTGCCCATTTCTGTCAATTACTCTGGATGGCTTACAATTCAATACCTATTGTTATTTTTGTGCATCAACTTATTCTGAGAAACTATCTCATGATTCTTACTATCTTTCTTGGTCTGATGGAGTGCATTTGGATACTAATTTTTTGTACATGAGTGAAAGAAAACGGTCATTTTGAACTCAAATGATTTTAACAGTGCAACACTTCCTGTGAAATGGGAACTGTCCATTTTCAATTTAAAACAGCTGTTTGGATTTAAAACATCTAATGATTGTAACATTTTGCACAATTCTGGTAAATATGCTCCTTATCTGAAGATTGTCAGATAACAATTTTGTTACTCTGATGTCATCTAAACTGAGTTTGAGTTAGAAAAACATCCTTCAAGTTCTTCATATGAAATCTCATGAATGCCAAAATTGTCTTTAATTAGATTCTCAGCAAAGAGAGAGCAAAAAGTCTTCTGCGCTTGTGTTGTTATAACTGAAATTCTGCTAGTTATCTTGTTCACCTATTTGAAACTATCCATAATGAATTGTTTGCAAGATCAGTTTTGAACATTATGGTTTATTCTTCGTCCTTGATAGCAATTCTTTGCATATTACCTGAAAGTAAACTCTTTCAATAGATAAAATTGGAAACATATGGGTGATTTTTGATTGTTTTTCCAATTTGTTTTGCTTTATTGTTTTCCATGATATAGATTCCTGTTCCATAGTGGCAATCCAGAACATCCAGGGGATATATTGGTCAACACAACTGTGGAAGTATTACCTCTTAGGGTATGATAATAAAGTCTATTTCTTCTTTCTTTCTATGAGTGTAGCAGAAATACAAATATTTAGCAACCACAGTTGGGACCAGAACTTGATTGCTAAATGGTACAGTCCCTAAATTGGAAAATCATATGACCATGACTGTGCTTATGATTTTATTTCAGCTTTCCTTTTCTCCTACTCCCAAGCTGAATGCTTACTGCAACACTGGATAATTAGCAAGAACAGAATTAATTTTTGTGTTACATTCACTGTAGACTAGAGAAAGGGATTACAAGAGAGTAAGCAGGATACACTTTTATTAATACTGGGGATTACACTGGCTGTTTGCTTTGCGTGCTCAAGCTGAGAATTTAAAGATAATCACTTCCTTCTCGGCATTTCCCCCCCCCTCCCAACAGTAAATATTTATAGAGCATCACAATAAACCTGAATTTAGTTGCTATACTAAAGCTTCCTGTATTTCTTTCAGCACAGGCCATGCTGCAAATTTTGTAATTCAGCCACAGCTGAAAGAATGTTGAGCAATGGTAGAACCAAGGAGGGAAGATGTATTGGATTGCAGGCCTTACAGATGATTAAAAATAATATTTAAATTATCTACTTATAAATTATTATTAACTTGTAAAACTTCAATTCTGTGTTGTCTTGGGGCTTATTTATTAGTAAATATTTTTAGTATTGGACTACAGCAACTTTTTATAGGTTTCAAAGAGGAATATAAGCTGATCAGTACATAAATACCATTACTAAAAACTTCAGAGATGAGAGAAAGGACAAAATCACATCATGCATATTATGTTAAAATAGGTTGTATATATGTAAATAAAAGGAGGCAGCATATCATTTATCTTTTAGGAATAGTGTTTCACTTCCTGGTATCAACCAGAGGTGGGTTTCAGCAGGTTCTGACCAGTTCTGAAGAACTGGTAGCGGAAATTTTGACTAGTTTGGAGAAGCGGTAGTTAAAATTCTGACTGGCCCAGGGAATTGAGAGTGTGACTAAGTGTGGTGTGACTAGAGATTATAATTTAGGAATTATTTTGGATTATGATTATTGGTTTTGATACCCTGCATTTTGTTCTGGGAAGTCGGGATGGGGGGTGGGGGGTAAGGGGAGGGAACTGGGGGTTTGGTAGAGATGGAGTGATGGTTAATGTACAGGGATTATTGAAGAAATATAATTAATGTAGGATCGGGTCTGCATAGTTACCATTTTAGAACGGTGAGGAGGGAGAAAAGAGAGAGTAGGAGGTAGGAAAGAGGAGAAGAGGAAGGAAGAGGGATAGTAGAGGGAGAAGGAAGGTGTAGGGTGGAGGGAGGAGCGGATGTAGATAAGAGAAGGAGAGGAAGGTTTGGAAAGTAAAAGAAGGTAGAAGAGGGAAGAGTGTTAAAAAGAGGGGTGGTGACTGGGCAAGCCCGACTAATTGTATACAACTGTACATTGGATGAATTATTTGATATGATTGTAAAAATAAAACTTTTTATGAAAAAAAAAAAAAATTCTGACTGGCCCCACCCCCATCAATTGTCTGCCTCCCAAGTCCCAGCTGAACAGGAGGAAATGGGGATTTTGCAGTATCCTTCCCCTGGATTAGAGAGGGAATGGAGATTTTACAGTATCTTTCCCCTGCCATGCCCACCAAGCCATGCCATCTCCACCAAGCCACACCCACAGAACCGGTAGTAAAAAAATTTGAAACCCACCACTGGTATCAACCAACCATGGCCTCTTCTGGGAGGGCCCAGTTGAGTCTTGTTGGATTCAATGGTATTATGAAGTGGGGATGAGGGGGAAAATTATGGATTTGTTATTCATTAGCGTATTGGTGTTTGTTAAACAATTAATTAAATCCTTTATCAGTTTGATGATGACAATTTATATCTCATTTTTCAGAATAAAGAGCTGGTATTAAGCAAAGAAACCAAAGAGAAACGGTTAGAAGATGGTTATTTCAGAATAGGTAATTAAATAATACTACAGTTCTGTTTTATAGACATTTGAATACAAAATCTAAGTAACTCAAGTTATGGCTCATTTTGCATTATTATTGATCTAGCAGCATACTAATCAAGTTTAGGTGACAGAATTTCATGAACCAGGTATCTGAGCAGTGATTCAGTATTGGCATTAGCACAAAATAAGAAGGTGTGCTGTGACATACGGGAACTGTGAAATCTAGAGAAAAAATGCAACCATCTAATTATGGATTCTGAAGTCTGCATCACTTAAATGTTGTTATGGTAGAGTTGCGATTCAGAATTTATTTCAAAATATCAGAATTGATATTTTGGAATGCATACGGGTGCATATTTAGTTCTTCTTAAAGCAGCCATCTGACTTTACGAAAATACCCCGCAGCAGCATTAAAGAATTTGAGTCAAGTGCTATTTGCATTTTTCATGTTCTCTGAAGGGCTTCTTTGAAATTGTTCATATTCCAGCTAAATGAAGTGGTCATACTATTTTCATTTGATAGAATAAATAAGTAGAAAAAAACCAATCGATCGTGCTATATTGGAGATAATTTTTTTTTACTTTTTCATATTATTCATAAAAATCCAGGTTTTGTGTAAGTGATTTGTATTTGCTGAGTGTATACTTATTTAGAATGATTATTTTGCTTTTGAAGGCAAATTTGAAAATGGCATAGCAGAAGGAATAGTCAATCCTAATCTAAATCCAATTACAGCTGTCCGGCTGTTCATCATACAAAATTCATCTGTCTGGGCAATTATAAATGAGGTAAGAGTTAAACAAAGGGTGCTTAATAACTAGAGTATTTGCCTTCAAACATTTAATTCTTAAGTTTCTTAAATTAAATATCATGATATCTTGAATCTTTGGGACTATTCTGAATCTTTCTCTTTTATAAAAGTAGCTGCTGTACAGTAAAGAGGAATATTAATGCTAAACTGGATGCAAAATTCAGAATAGTTTGACTTTTTTGCATTTTACAGCACTTGTATAGTCTTGACTTCTGAAATAGACTAGATATTCTAATGATATGAATTGACTTAGATCCAGATTTGTCCTATTTGTTGAAAGGTCCTTTGTCCCCCTTTTTCAATTTCCCCAGCTACAATACTACCCATGCTATTCAGAAGGTTCTCCAGTTCCTGAGATCTGATTTAAGAATAGGAGAGAAAGGAAATTCATCTCTTCTGTTACCAAATGTCAAAGTGCTTTCTGTCAATATATTCTGCTTATAGGGTCTTTGAGCTAGTCTGTTGTAATAGACAGTTCAGAAAACCTTTTACAGTAACCAAGCATGTCAAGTATGTCAGTTTGCAGGAGTCTCAATAACTTAGATCAGACTTGCCAAATCTGGTGGTCTGTCATATAAGTTCTATACATCTGAAATGTCATGTTGGGAAAAACTCTTTTAGATTAACTGAGAAATCGTGGCTAGTAGTAATATAACAAAGAACTATACCTTATAATAGAAAAGAGGAAGCTTCTGTTTCTCCTTTATCTTTCAGTAGTAATGACCATAGAGATGTACTGAACAATAGCTCCCAGCAACCACTTTCATCATGTCTTCTGTTAAATTTTGATCTGGCACAGGCGTGTCAAACTCGTGTTGTCACAGTGGCATCACATGATTTATCAGGACTTATTTTCCCTTCACTAAACCGGGCCTGGGCGTGGCCAGTGTGTGACACATCTGGCCCACAAGCTGCTGATTAGTGTGACAGCCCTGATCTAGCAGTTCACCCCATCTCTGATTAACAGTCATTCTTGTTCAAAACACATGCAGAAGCACATTCCAAAAAGGTGATTTTTGTTGTGCTCCCAAGCATTTGTAAAATGTTGTGAAAACTTGATTACATCACACTGAAAAGCATATGAACTATGTTTGCTTAAGTGTTTGACTATTTATTGGGGTCTATCAGACATTTTTCAATTCTGCATTACAGATTCATATTAAAAAACTCCCCAACTGATCAATATTAAAGAAGAAAGAAGACAGATTTTGAACACTTTTGCAAAATCGTCCAAACTGCAGAAGGAAGATATTGAGTATGCACCTTAATTCAACTCAATTTTCTCACTGAAACACTACCTCCCGTGAATGCTACTGTAATTGAGAATAAAGACTCAGCAAGAAGGATCGATTACAACATAGAAACTGATATTCACCTGGCATTCTTTATCTAGATTCATAATTTGAACATGAGTTTGGTTGACTAGGGAGCACATAAATTCTCCTTGGTCTATCCAGTGGTGATGAGTTAAGTACATAAAAGGTGTACATATTGTTACATTCCTTGGAAATGAGAAAAAGGTGTTAAAATGCATTTTATGAAGAGGGTACTTTTTGAAAGTCCATTTATTTTGTTATTGAAAACCCTCTTTTATAGATTATCAGGGATATATATTCAAAAATTTTAGGGTATTTAATTTATTAAATAATTTGAAAAGTACATATTTTTATGCCAATAATAACTTGATTAAGTTTTTTTAATGTATTATCTTACTTCTTGAGTTAACTGTACATTTTACTTGGTTAATGATCATATTTTGTAATATATTGCCATGGTTAGAAGAGTTAAACTGAATTTGCCAATGAAGCACTTTTGTACCAGACCAGATTCTCCTGCACAAATCCCACCGAAATAAGAAGGGTTTCCACAGAAGAACATCTTCGTGAGAGGTTCATAGAATCACAGATATGGTGTTCAAAGATACAGACATGGCGTGCAAGGACTTTGAAGAACATTACCTATGATTTTCATAGCCCTGGAATTAAGGAATTTTATATTTCAATAGAGTGAATGAAGTCTGCAGCAATTTAAAGTTTGAATCATTCCCCATTAAAGGGGTACTTTGATAACAGGTTGTTCTTTTTTAATCTTTGTAAAGTTTTCTTCAATGCAATCAGCCAAGTTGCTCCTTTGGATAGCAATGCCTTCTGAAATCAACTTTTTTTTGGTTTTGCATCCCCTTTTCAATGAACTCTGCTCAGTGCTTTTGAATGATTTAATTTAGCATTATGTTAGGGATAATGGAACAGATACACAGTAACCTCAGCTGAGCTTTTATAATTATAACTTTGTCAGTCCTTAAATGTGGAAGTGATTTCTATTTCTTAAGATCCAGCTTCTGCTTAAAAGCATTGCACTCCAATTGACTGAAGCAAAACTCCTGTGATCCAAATGCTTGTTGTCTTTTGTATTTCAAAGAAAAAAGATGTTTGCTTGGTCAGTAGCCTTGAAGAGAGGCAATTCAAGCACTTTGTGCTCCGCAGCACAGAAAACATGCAATAGTAAAGTAATAATAGTAACAAAAAAAATTATTATCTAACTCCAGCCAAGTTATGAAAAGCAAGGCTTTTTTTTAGTCCTATGACTCACACAGGTAAATCTTCAATAGTGATAGCTTGTATTGTGAGTTAATTCTTAGATATTTCTGTGTCTCGGATGTAAGTTTTTGCCAAAAATCAGTGTCTCTCTTGCCTTCTATTGAATATAGAAATGATTTGTAATGTATTGAGTGGATTGGATATCTGTTTTCTATTTGAGTCTATGAAGAGTCCAACGGCTTCTAAAGGAAAAAAAGATCACAGTGTGAAAAAAAATACTTGAATTGTTTCAAATTATTTAAGATTTGAGATTGCTTGGATTTTAATTAGATGGGACCTTATATTTATGAAATAGTTTTGCTGAAATTCTTTGTTGGTTGGGGATGTATGCATACAGAAGTGCTTGTATGACATACTAGCTAAGTTATGAATTTGAATATTACTACTTCTATGGATGGCCTGTACCAATTCCAAAATGGAAGGAATAGTAATAATGGCCTATTTTACAGACATATGTTAAACTAATGAAGAACTCTGATTCCTAAATGTTCTATAAATCTTAAATCTTAAAATTATTTTTAGATAACCTGTAATACCTGTAATACTGAACACTAATTGAATGTGTATTTAATATTGACATGCCACGTTGAGATGAGTGGGTGGGGTATGGAGTATTTATGATAAACTTAATAATGATAATCAAGAATAACATTTTCCTACCTAAAAATAAGGTTGTGTAGGAAAAACACAGAGAATTGGTGATAAACTGTTCAAAATATATACCTTTTCTTTATATGGAAAAGGGAATAATGTGTAATGAAAATATTCATTTCCGTATTTTAAGTTTGCTATGAACAAGTTGTAAAGCTATATAATCACTTGTATTAGGTCAAGCTAACATAGCAGATCAGTAATATATGAGTCTCTGCCTCATAAATGTGAGATTTTCTATCCCCAGTAGCTTATTCCATTGCAGTTTGTGTAGGTTTATTAACCTTTTGTATTTAATTTAAAACTTAGTCTGAATCATAGCTCTAAATGTAATTTGCTGTTCTCTTCCAAAGACCACTTCCTCCCATTGAATGTATGGTCTTGGGGGAAAGTTTTGCTCTCCAAAATCAGTAGCCAATTGATTTAACAGTAACCCAGAAATCAAGTGATGTCCTCCAATGCAACTTTAGGCATACTTAGTCAGATGCAATATTTCCTGTATTCAGTAGTATTCTGCTTTGCAGTATTACAGTTGAAATGTTTTAATCCTTAACTTTAAACCACTACAAATAGACACCTGTCTTAGGTATAAACCATTCCATGTAACAGATAAGGAGGTACACTAGCAAAATGTTCCTGTATTGCTAACTGGAAATGAGAATAAGTAATGAATGTCAATTCTTTATACTGCCAGCTTTAAAGATCCAACAGGCTAAGGATAAATCAGGTAATAATGCCCATCCCCCAAAGCAATTGGCCAGTTGTATAAGGCTATCTAAATGGACCAATAAATTTCTATGTGGATTAATGCTCTAATGAAGAAAACAGCTTGCGTACAATTATCCACCACTTGAGCTATAGTAACAGAATTGTCTTAATGGTATTGTTTTAGCATCATTCTAAGTACATTCATTTAATCTGATGCTGTGGTAGAGATTATTAAAAATAATTTCAAATACTTTATTTTCTAGTGGAAGATTTAGATTATTGTTTTGTAAGTATAACAGTGAGAGAGGCAATGTAATGATTAAGGCATTAGACTAGAAACTGGGAGACCCCGAATTCTAATTCTGCCTTATGCATGAAGCCAGATGAGTGACTTTGGGCCAGTCTCCCCCCCTCTCATTCTAGGAAGGAGGCAATAGCAATCCATTTCTGAAATCTTGCCAAGAAAACTGCAAAGGCTTGTCTAGGCAATCACCAGAAGTCAGTATAATACTGGCTTGAAGGCCAAATGCAAAAAACAACAACAAAAAACCAGTATGCATTGAGTTGGTGCTTAGAATAATCTCACTGAATGGAATATGCAAAAAGCTTATTGCTTTCCAGTAACTCATCAGGACATGAGTGCAACTATAATATATTAGATAGTCCTCAGTGTAAAATCACAACTGGGACCAGAATTTCTATGGCTAAAAAAGGCAGCGGTAAAGTCGGTCCTGCCCAATTTTATACTTTTTTTTTTTGGCCACTTTAAGCAAATCACTGCAGTTGTAAAGTGAATCTGGCTTCTCCCATTGACTTTACTTGTCAGAAGCCGGCTGGGAAGGTTGCAAATGGTGATCACATGACCCCAGGGTTCTGCAACCATTGTAAATACATGCCTGTTGCTAAGCACCCAGGCTTTGATCAGTGAATACGTGGATGCTGCAATGGTTGTAAGTGTGAGGACCAATTATAAGGCATTTTTTTCACTGCCATTGTAACTTCAAACAGTTGCTAAATTGGTTGTAATTCAAGAATTACTTATCTGTCACTAGGTTGTTAGAAAATAGGTTCAGTAGAAAATTCGCAGTTGGTGACTTAACAAAAAAGTATATCCTGATAGTTTGGAGTAGATAATAACTTGTGGAATACATCCTATACCATCTGCTCAACCAGTTTGGTTTTTTTTAAAAATTCAAAATTTCTAAAATGGGAATCTAATACATGGCACTAGGCTTATTTTTAGTTCAAAAAATAGTTCCTAAGTTATCCAATAAAATGTGTGGTAACTGCCCAGAATTTTGTTTAGAAGAGTGCCTGGAAAATAGCATTTTGGTGAATTAGTTATAGGTTTCCTCATAGTAGCCATTTTGAGAGTAGGCTAGTGCTCTGCCCAGATTTCATTGTGCTTAGGTTCTCATGCATTCTCAGCTTTCTAAATATATCAATCATCCCAAAGCATCATCCCAAACCCAATATAATTAACTTTTCTTATATTTTCTACTGACATTCATATTTTTTAAAAATAAATGCAGCTGAACTAAATGTTCAAGTTTTGGCATTCTTTATTTTACTAAAATATTAAATCTTAGCAGTTGATAATTAAGAATAGTTATTTTTAAAATATAAATAGGTGTCTGGATATTTCTGGTGCTTAAAACATCCCTGTTTTTTAAAAGAGCTTTTGAATGTTTTTTCCCCCTAAAGCTTTTGAAATTCTTCCTGCAAAAGTACAAATATTACTTCATGCCCCTTCTTGTCTATTAGGTCTCAAATTCAGACTACTTCCTACTTTTGGAGAAAGGAACAGCTTGTATATTACTTGAATTATGGTGTTTTGAAGATGCTATTTTGATTGTCAGTAGAAACCAATTTATTGGTTAAAAACATTTAGAGTTGCCCTACTCCTTTTTTGACTCTGTCAGTTTTCTAGTTGTGCTTCTGTTCTTGTGCTTGTGAAATGTGAATCATTATCCTACAGCCAGATTTCTTGGCATTCTCCATATAAGCATTTTCATTACTTGTAAAACTTTTTTAGAGCTAGATTTTGATATTGTTAATCTTGCTGCTACATTTGAAAATCTAACTGGGTCATGTTAATTGTGCCTTTCATCAATGCGCTATGTGCCACGAGCTGCCCATGTACTATTTGAAATAAATATTTTTAAAAACTGCCTTCTGGAGTTTTAACTAGAAAAAAATGGAAAGTTTTGCAGAAGGGCTGAAAGTATTTGTATTAGATAAATACAACTGGAAAACGTGTACATAAAACTAAACAAAAATTCTTTTTATATGCAATAGTTTTAAGATATAGATATACAGCATAATTCCAGCTGGCATAGAATGGCTATTTTAGAAGTGTTTTCTTTTTAATTTTCTGAGGTGGGATAATGATTAGCGAGAGAAGATGGGAAAGTAAATCAAAATGACACAATACTTTTCCTGCAGAAACTTCTTGTGAGGTTATATGCAGTAATAGCCCTATATATTTTTCTCCTGTCCAGTTGCTTTTTGAGACGGGTAGCTATGCAAATTTGATCAATAAACATTCTTTATTCAGTTTTCCATTTCTCTCATTTTATTTCCCCCTCCTGCAAACTATTATATATGATTTGTATATACCATATTCTTCCTCATGTCCTTCTAAGAGTGTTGTCACATACCAATTTACTAACCACTTAGTAGAGTTTACATATTAATGTGACTAGAGTATTACTCTACATATTAATCATTAAAGTTTACTTTATTAATCTGTTGGATAGTGGGATTGGAAAGACTGAATGTATAACAGGCATCCTGAATAATTCACACTGCATTAAGAACTACTGAAAAGCTGTAGTTATCTGCAGCAATTTTGCTCCTACATCACAGAACTAAACTTAAAAGCACATTTTCTGTGGCATGACTGTAGTTTTGTAGTACATGAATAGCAAAAAGTATGGACATTTTAGCAAGTTAAGGATAAAGAAGTGCAATTTTAAAAATCTATACACTATATATAAAATTTATCAGACTTTTTATATATCCTGGAAAATTTATGGGCACAACAATGTTATGCTTTTCCTGATGCCCTAGAATTGTGTAAATGTGTATGTGTTAGAAGCTCCCAGACTAACACAAGAATGGTTGGACTATCTTCCAGAATATATAACCACAAAGTAGGTTGGATAGTGTTTCCCATCTTAAGTGATAGCTACTACCTGATGCTAACCAACCATGTTTTTAATAATCTTACTTGGAATGCATAGCAGTAAAAGCTCAGCTTCTTTGAGGCCAACAGATTCACACAGAACATTCTTACTATGTTTTTACCCACTTTTTTTATATGGGTGACAAGATGGCAAACATTTAAGTATTGTCTTTAAAACACACTAGGCATTTATAAGTAAAATAAAATCAGTCCCCATTACTGAAACTTGTCTAATCTTGAATTTTGTAATATCTTATTGAATGTCTTAATTATAAAAAGTGTATTAAGAAATCTACTTAAAAGCAATTGAATTTTAAAAAGAATCTTTATTACAGAGATATACAACTCTTCCACAAAGGAGGGATATAGAAGGCTTATTGTCAGAAGGCTGTCAGTGCTTTTTTTTTAAAAAAAACCCCAAACATTTTGTATACACTGATCTACAGTGAGGAGTTATTTACAGGAATGTACAAGAGTATCTTCATTTCACCTGGTTTGACATTTGTACAAGGTGTTATTTATTGGAGATGAGTTTATTTTACTCTGTAGGTGTAGAAAACGCAAAGTGCTTTAGTAAAGTTCCATCCAATGGCTAAAGAGACCACGTACAGCAAGATGAGAAGCGCAAATGGATACAGAAGGATCACTGTGTTCTTCAGGAATGGCAGTGCTGGAAGGGAGCAGAGCTTCAGTAGAAACCAAGACTGCATCTCTTTGTCTCAAGGATAAAAAAGAGCAGGAAGGGCTCCCCCTTGTGTGCGAGAAAGCTAATAACACTTTCACTAAAAAACACCTCCCCCAAAGCAATTGCTAATACTTGGAAATATGAAGCTTCCTAAAACAAAAACAAACCACTGAAAGAAATGGCAGAGTTTTCACTTCAGGGACTCACGTAAGTAATTGATTATACTCCAAGGGAGGGTATGGCAAGACAACCATGGAGGTTTTATGCTAAGGAGCAAAAGTAAAGACTTTGAACTGAGCTTCTCTGTGATTACAGATAGTCCTTGACTTATGGCTGGTTGCTTAATGACCATTCAAAGTTACAATGGCCTACCCCTCCACCCCCACCCCGGTACTTATAACCCAGTTCTGAAGATCATCTCCTCCCTGGCGGTTATATAACCGGATTCAGGCACTGAGCAGCTGGCCTGCGAAAATGGCTGTTTGACAGATAATGATACAACATTTATGCACGCTTGTTTAATGCTAATAAAACTGTTCCTTCTCATCTGCCATACTAATTTCTTGCTGAAAGCTTTACAGTTACTTACCACTGTACCCCAGAAATGTCACATAGATGTAATAGCTAATTGCAACCAGCCAGAAAGTATTTCCAACAAAATAGCCAATAGACGATGCTGATAAAATTACATCTGCAAGAGATAACTCAGCCTCAGTATATGACATAAAAGAAAGCAAGACAATAAAAATGCTTCAATTAAAAAAAAATACTTACAATGAATGAAAAACAACTGGATAAAATGCAGGATAACAAGAAGTGGGTAGAAAGCGTTCAGATGAACATCAAAGGCATATCCCCATTCCACATCATAGTCCCTGTTCGGATGCTTTAGCAAAAATTTATTGGAGATAAACCTTTGTGGGGGGAAATTCAAAACCTATGTATTAAAATGTGCAATGCTTTATTATTTCAATATAGCATGAAATAACTCTTAACTCTCTTTCCTTCTGTGTAGCATTTACTCTTCATGTTTTGTAGTACTTTCAAATCCAAATGGGTTTTTGATCTAGAAATCCAAAATAAATTTTACAAGTTCTTTTAAGAAATATTATGAAAGCAAAAAATAGTTTTGATTCCTTAGTAGAATATTAAAAATACAAATATATACTTCAGTAATTTTTCCACCCTCCTCTTCTCAAATTAGGACAAGGGGGGAAAAAAGGTTTTCCACTCTTTCTAATACAGTATTTGCCTATTACGTGCCAGAGAATCCTAAACATATTTTTCTAATCATTTTCTAATCCAGATGGTTTCCATAAACTCTACTGCATACATAAATGTCAAGTAACGGTGATATGGTAATAAGTGAACTCAGAATTAATTTTAATTTTCTATGACCCTCTCCAGAAAGTAAATCCAATATGCGAGTATCACTTATGCTTCATTGTTCAAAATATTCTAGTCTTTCCTTTTAACCAAATCTTGAGCTGATAGTGGAGTACACTATTAATTTTAAATTCTCTGTTGGAACTTGCAATTTTTAAATTCAGAAATCTGCATTTTACAATTATTTTAAATATACTTACCACATTAAAGTTGCAATTAGAAGGCCAACTCCTACACAGTCTATAAACACGACCCACAGCAGCAGCTTTATCATTTCAACAAATCCCAAGCCTAACACAAAGCCAAATCCTATAGTGGATACTGGAGGAGGAAGATGAAGAGCAGTGACATATATGATTAATTCAAAGTATACAAGATGCTCTAACTTTGGATAGTGATGTGCTCCCCAAATTTAATACTGCTTAAAGAAGACTCATTCAGTAATATGCCTCCAACTCCAATGAAGTTAGTTACTTATATAGTTTCATCTTTCCAAGCAAATACTTCATATTCTCTTGTTGTCAATACTGCTAGTCTGAAAACTAAGACACATATACGTAAAGTGCTTTTCTACTTACATGTTTCTAAGTTGATGAAGTAAGTTATAGATAATGGTGTATTTTTTAAGACTAGGGATGAAATAGCTCAGCAGGTTAGCCTGCTTACCAACAGATAATTACTGGACATTGATGTTCCTAGAGTTCAGACACAATTCTGAATTCCTTCACAAATACTGTGACTCTGACTCGACCAGCAGGTGTTCGGTCTTTGGGAATGTACAGGCATGGTACTTCTAGCTCTCAATTCTGTATTCGTTTACTCTAGTTGAGCACTATGTAAAACACCAATATTTATTTTATTTATATCCCACCTTTACTGTTTTTATAAATAACTCAAGGCTGCAAACACACACAATACTCTTTCCTATTTTTCCCCACAAACACTCTAAGAGGCAAAGTTGGGCAGGCAGAGTGTGACTGGCCCAAAATCACCTAACCAGCTTTCAAGCCTAAAACTCACAGTCTCCTGGCTTCTAGTCTGATGCCCTTAACCACCAAAACAAATTGGTTATTTGTTTCTGAGGACTCATTACTGCCAATATTTCAAGGCCCCAAGCTAGAAACACTAATTTCAATAGATAGGGAAGTTCTCAGCTACTCACCACACAGCCAGATACTCAGCAACACAAGGAAAGCAGGGTCATCTCTAGCCCACTGGTCTTTTGTTTGCTTCCTATACTGAAAATTTCTGTATACCTTCTGTGGTGAAGTGAACAGATACAACATCTGCCACAGAGCAAACTCAAAGTCCATGTGACGAAAATGAAGGAGTCTTCTCAAGTATTTATAGCGTTTTGCCCCAGCTGTGTGTCTTGCTGATGCTCTAGTATTTAAAGATCCATTGCCCTGATCGCGGGGATTAATTGATGTGGTAGGCAACATCTTGCTAAAGAGAGGGAAAATAACCACAATTTTTAAAAGGAAATATATCTGAGCTAAAACTTCAAAGCAGGCACCATTTCCATGCTGAAATTATAAACCATCTCCTCCCACTTCTAGATAGTAAGTCCTTGGCTCTGTTTTATATAGGCATGTATTAGATCCTGTTATTAAACATAATAGTAGTAGAAAGTCAATCCTCACACTATCTGTTAAGTATACTCAGAGTTTTAACGTACTAGATACACTTGCAAAAATTATTTCTCAAAAGATTCCAAATGAAAAAGATCACAAACGAATGGGAAAATGTTCTACTTCATCCATTTGGCATCACTATTCTTGAATAAGCAGAGAGGTTAATGTTAATACCTTGGCTAAAGTCATCGTTTTATACGATTCCCTGGTTCTGGCAATGATGTGATTCAGTACAAAGAACTCAATACATAAATAGCTGTGAAACAGTTTTACCTATTTCTTGTAAGATTTTTGGTAGAAATAATGCTTGCTTAAAAAAAACCCCACGCTGCTTCCAAGAAATTTGGGAGAATTTCAAGATATATATAGCAAGTGTGGCAGGAATTTGCCATTCCAAAATATTGACAAGCAGAGAAAGCAACAAACAATCACTGGCAGCGATTTTTCTCTCTCATTGCCACTCCCCACTCCCCAAAGTTTCATTCAGGTACTATAACAAGCCATAACTATATGCATGGACCTCAGGCTTCTGCAAACTCCTCTTCCCCTCTTGTACCAGAGAGCTATGTGGTTGATATAGTTCAGACCAGAGGTGGTATTCAGCTGGTTTGGACCGGTTCATGTGAACCGGTAGTGGAAATTGTGGGTGGAACTGCCCCCCCTTGGCACTACGCCATCCTATTTAGGCACGTTTTTGAGGCCAGGAGCATGCACGGAAGGGGCACATGTGAGCAAAGCGCATGTGCGGAAGGCTGGGCACATACGTCAAAGGCAGATGCACGCGTGCACGGAGCAAGCGTGCACATGCGGGGCGAACTGGTAGTAGCATAATGTGAAACCCACCGCTGGTTCAGACCATTATCTTCTCGCACAGGCCAAATTAGGATAAATACATACTGACTTTGTGAAACATCTCTAAATGATCCAAAGCTTTATTAATTTCATAAGATCATTGAGTTGTACAAATGGAAAACTAAATTATTTTTCTTTCCCGCGTAGTAAGGGAGACTGTGCTGCAAGTATGAAGTATGTATGGAGACTGTAGAAAATGACAGCAAACAGATAAAGTTCTTAAATTATCTTTGACAAAAACAGGCAACAACTGAGCTTTTATACCTTTTGATTCAGTGTAGTAAATCTCAAATGGCTAGAAAGGTTTAGGGACAAGAAAACCATTCAGCAAACATAACTGTGGAAGAACAGAAATAAAAGTAAATCAATACTTTAAAGGGAATGAAAAGCCAGTTGCAGAAAATATAGGTAGTCCTCAACTTAACAACCACAACTGAGCCCAAATTGTCGCATAGCGAGACATTTGTTGAGTTTTCTCCATTTTACTACCTTTCTTGTCACATTTGTTAAGTGAATCACTCTAATTGTTAGTATTGTACTATGGTTATTAAGGTTATCTGGTTTCTCCATTGACTTTTCTTGTCAGAAGGTCATAGAAGTTAATCACTTGACCCCAGGACACTGTAACTGTCATAAATTTGAGTCAGTTGCCAAGCAACTACATTTTGATCATGTGACTGTGGGGATGCTACAATAATCATGTGAAAATGGTCATAAGTCATTTTATTCAGTGATGATGTAACTATGAATGGTCACTAAACAAACGGTTGTAAATCGAGGACTATCTGTACATGTTTGCAAAAGTTGTTTTTCTAAGGATAGGCCAAGTGTGCAATAAAGTAGAGCAGGCTGTGTCTTTGCTGCTAAAGTTTGAAGGGGAAGAATGAAGGTAAAAGTAATCACAGGCCGTGATAGCTCAGGCTGTAAGAAGCCTGTTATTAGAACACAGCAGCCTGCAATTACTGCAGGTTCAAGCCCGGCCCAAGGTTGACTCAGCCTTCCATCCTTTATAAGGTAGGTAAAATGAGGACCCAGATTGTTGGGGGGGCAATAAGTTGACTTTGTAAAAATATACAAATAGAATGAGATTATTGCCTTATACACTGTAAGCCGCCCTGAGTCTTCGGAGAAGGGCGGGATATAAATGTAAACAAAAAAAAAATCAAGAACAGGAATTAGACAATGAAAGAAGTTCCTAGAAAAAGAACCCCCAAAATCAAACCTGGAAGAAAGCATCAGCCAAATACTTTCGTTCTCTTGTCAAGAAAAATATATGGGCATAGAAGAGATCAAACATTTAGCTAATCTAAATTAAATCTCAACAATCAGGACAATGCCAGCCACAGCCTATGGAACAGCCTACAAAACATATGGATTAAATTCAGAAAGTTAAATTCAGCAAGCTAGTAATATTTGTTCTGCAGGACACAGTCAGAGCATAAAATCAACACATACCATAGAGACATTATACTTAACTTCTAAAAGGAGAACCCAACAGGAAGAGACAGAGGCATTCTGAAAATAGAAGCAAAAAAATATTCCTAAATGTCCAAAGAAGAAAAGATATAAGTGGCTTTGGCTTCAAGAACAGATAAAGAGGGGCCAGTCTGTTGAAGAAATACTGTGTTTCCCCAAAAATAAGATCCTGTCTTATATTTTTTTGATCCCTGAAATAAGCGCTTGGCCTTACTGCCGTGCGCTCAAAAGCCCGATTGGGCTTATTATCAGGGGATGCCTTATTTTGGAGGAAACAGGGTAGTGAAGAATTAGAGAAGTCATACACTTTTTTAAAGAAATCCAGAATCTTCAAAAACTTGTATCAGGCTAATATTAACATATGAGGAAAGTAGAATCTCTCTTCCAATATGGATTCAGAAGTAAATAAAAAAAATAAAAAGCCCGATTAGACTTATTATCAGGGGATGTCTTATTTTGGGGAAAACAGGGTAAAGAGAATATTAATCCTACAGAGGAAAACCATGACAGATTCAGAAAAACTCATAAAATAGGCAACTGCATTTCTGCACCAATAAAAAATAATAAAAATAAATAAAAATAAAAATAATAAAAAAACCACCACCAGCAGAGTTATTAAAGCAACGTTTTGTCTGCGATGGTACTCGACAAATGGAAGGGAACAGAGGAAGTAGGAAACAAAACACCAGTGGATAAGAATCGGGAATACCGTCGGAATATCCCTGGAGATGTGATCTGATGGAGGGCATTCATTCGCCTGCTTTTGATTCCCTGGATTCGGGCACTTCAGTTATGACAGATGACAGATTATTGGACAAGCCATCGGTTTATAGTAGCCAGAGGCGGGCTCGGAGAGCAGCGGGAGGGAGAAGGTGGGGAAAGGCCGCAGGTACCTTTTAAGGCAGGAACGATCGAGGCGGTAGAAAACGCGGACTGAAAGCTCGCAGGCGGAGAAGGGAGGAAAAGGGGGCGTGGCTCTGTTCGGATTCCCACCGTTCCAGAACCCCAGGAACGTTCCAACCACTTTCACCTTCCGCGAGCGGTGACTGCCAACCCCGCCTCTTCTTGTCTGGTTGCTGTGCCAGGGAGGGAGGGAGGGGGGGAACTAAAGACGCTCCCCAGAGGAAAACACCCCCACCCCGCAAATTCTGCTTGACTGCCGCCTCCCCCACCACTCAGACCCTAAGTTGCAGACTCTTCCGTAACTTCCAGCCCGAAAGTGCCATAGCGCATGCGTACGCAAGGGGTACAGGCTGACAGTGAGATGTTGGCTCGGCCACGGAGTATTTAAGCGCAGGATGATGACGTACACGGACTTTTAAAAAAAGGGTAGAGGGCTCAGTCATCGAACAGGAGTACGTTATAGTGAGTTACGTTGCAAGTTTCTTTCTCTCAGTACTATAAAGAGATACTGCTAGGCTTTTTAATGCTGATTCTCCAATGTTAAACCGACTCACCCTTGTATTTTTATTTAAAACGTGCGTTTGTATATAATATACAAATGGATGAGACTATTGCCTTACACAATGTAAGCCGCCCTGAGTCTTCGGAGAAGGGCGGGATATAAATTAAAAAAAAAATGTTCAATCTCACTGTTCCCTTTCGAAGTAAACAATATCGGGCAACGGGCAGAAATAAATATCCATACATTTTTATAATTAAAGCATCAAACGTAATACGAGTATGTGCTACTCTACTGTGGGAAAGAGTTCCGAGCTGCAAAAATCGACGGATATTAAGATTGCGGAGGCAAAGATTTACGCAACTCCCTATCGCTTTGCTGGTCATCTATTTATGTCTCTCTCTTTTTTTGTTATTTGGGGTCAACGCAGTGCATAGTTTACCATTTTGCACACAGCCTTATGCAAGGGTGATACTAGATTTTCAATAGCAGAGCTATTTTTCATACTAAAAAGGGAAAGGCACAGTTATGCGATACACTAAGCCAAAGGTCTCCAACCTTGGCAACTTTAAGACTTGTGGACTTCAACTCCCAGAGTTCCTCAGCCAGGAAAGTTCTGAGAGTTGAAGTCCACAAGTCTGAAAGGTTGCCAAGGTTGGAAACCCCTGCACTAAACCATAATTAATCCTAGATTACACAACAGACTGTGTGCACTATAATTAACAAACGATTTCTGATATATCATGGCACACACACACTATATTTTAGCTTAAGAGGTTCACATGAATCCAGCCAATGCATCGATGCGTATCAAACACAAGTCGAACAACCTTATAATAAGATCGCCTCCAAACCCATAAACTCCTATCAAATAACGCCTACATCTAAATCAGGGATCTCCAACCTTGGCAACTTTAAGACTTGTGGACTTTGCTGGCTGAGGGATTCTGGGAGTTGAAGTCCACAAGTCTTAAAGTTGCCAAGGTTGGAGACCCCTGATTTAAATATTGGGTTCCTCCACTGAAGTCTACGGACCGCTGTCTCGCCCGCGGAAGAAGCACGTAAGTATAGCTTCCAATTGAAAAACGAAGCTCCCCACGAAGCAAGGCGCGTTTTCTATACTTTTCGTAACTCCTTCACGAAAGGTGAAAGGTGAGCGAAGAATGAGGGCTCTCGGGAAGCGTAGTTCTTGCGGCTGAGGAAGTCGTGGATCTGCGGGTGGACTCCGTGGGTGACGGACGCCGAAAGCCTCGCAGCCATGCCGAAATACTACGAAGGGAAAGAGGAGGACAGGCGGGCCTGCTCCGGGGTACGCGAGGACCTGAAGTCCTGCCTGCTGGAGTGTCCCTGCGTCATCAAGGTAGCTGGGAGGCTGCGGGAAGATGGAGCTCGGGGCGTCGCTTGGGCCCTTCAGAAGGCAACTGGGTCGTCGTTCTTTGCTTGATTTCAAGACGTTTCGCTTCGCATCTAAGCAGCTTCTTCCGTTCGGACGGAATGGTGAAAAATGTGTAACAATAACAGAGTTGGAAGGGACTTTGGAGGTCATCTAGCCCAACCCCCTGCTCACGCAGGAGATCTATACTAGGGATTCGAACCGCCGACCTTTCTGACCGACAAGTTCAGTGTCTTAGCCACTGAGCCACCTAGTCAGGGTCAAATGGACAGATTTATACTCCCTTGCAGGTCGTTAGCGCTGCCTCTTGAGAGTGTCCAGTTGCCTTTTGAAAAAGCATCTTTGGGACAACCGCCACCTGGATGACTGAGACTCTCCCATAGGCATTTACATTCCATTCTTTTCCAAAAGAAGAGGAGCCAACCTGGACGGGTGACTTGGACTGTGAAAGGCTGCCGTCTCCAACCTTGGGCAACTTTAAACCTGGTGGACTTCAACTCCCAGAATTCAAAGCTGGTCAAAGCTGGGTGAGGATTTCTGGGAGTTGAAGTCCACCAGGCTTAAAGTTGCCCAAGGTTGGAGACCCCGGCCTTAAAGGGCTGTCCCGTCAAATAAAAGTATTGGCTTCGGCATTAAAATGTAGCCTTTTTGATCAAGAGGGCCACTGCTTTCATGGCAGAGATGAAGGAGTTTCTTTCTGGGAGCGTTTGGCTCCTAGTAATCCAGATTTACTGCCATCATTATTATACATTATACACAACAGTGAGAAATTTGGATTTCAATCAACTCTTTTCCAAAACATCTATACTAGTGGTCACCAACTGGTGGTCCGTGAGAAAATTTTGGTGGTCCGCAGAAAAATTATTTGCATTTTTAATATTGCACTAAATACTATTTATCTTTAAAAATTCATATTAGTGGTCCGCGGGATTTAAAATTATAAATTTAGTGCTCCCTGAGGTCCGAAAGGTTGATGACCTCAGATCTAAATCCTAATTCAGTGCATGTTCTTACCAAAACCTTGAACTTCGCAGAAATTACATTTGATTATATCTTGTAAGAAGAAAAGTAGTTTTCAAGTATTGATTCTTAATAACCTATTGCAGTTTATTTTTTTAATGTGTTTAGTTTTATGGTTTCAGTGTGGTTTTATATGTTGCTTTAACTTTTGATTGGGAGCCATCCAGAGTTGGTTAGAAGATGGGTGGTTATATAAATGTTTTAAATAAATATTTTAAGATATTCATGTGAAATAAGAAGAAGAGGAGGAGAAGCCAGGAGAAGAGAAACATTTTGTGTGAAAGGGTTTTCACATTAATAGAAACAGCTGTTTTCTTGTGTGTTAGACATACATACATTGGTTTTCCTTTCCATTTTACAGCTAATATGATGTACTTATTTCCTTACACTACTCTTCCTGAAGGGGTCTCCTTCCTGCTTTGTTTTTAAGTTACTTAATGTGTAATCCTTTCTGAGAAGGCTATTAGGCTGCATACAGTGAGGCAAAAAAGTATTTAGTCAGCCACCAATTGTGCAAGTTCTCCCACTGAAAAAGATGAGAGAGGCTTGTAATTGTCATCATAGGTATACCTCAACTAGGAGAGACAACATGAGAAAACAAATCCAGAAAATCATATTGTCTGATTTGTAACAAATTTATTTGCAAATTATGGTGGAAAATAAGTATTTGGTCACCAACAAACAAGCAAGATTTCTGGCTCTCACAGACCTGTAACTTCTACTTTAAGAGGCTCCTCTGTTCTCCACTCATTACCTGTATTAATGGTACCTGTTTGAACTTGTTATCAGTATAAAAGACACCAGTCCACAACCTCAAACAGTCACACTCCAAACTCCACTATGGTGAAGACCAAAGAGCTGTCGAAGGACACCAGAAACAAAATTGTAGACCTGCACCAGGCTGGGAAGACTGAATCTGCAATAGGCAAGCAGCTTGGTGTGAAGAAATCAACTGTGGGAGGAATAATTAGAAAATGGAAGACATACAAGACCACTGATAATCTCCCTCGATCTGGGGCTCCATGCAAGATCTCACCCCGTGGGGTCAAAATGATCACAAGAACGGTGAGCAAATATCCCAGAACCACACGGGGGGACCTAGTGAATGACCTGCAGAGAGCTGGGACCAACGTAACAAAGGCTACCATTAGTAACACACTACACCGCCAGGGACTCAATTCCTGCAGTGCCACACGTGTCTTCCTGCTTAAGCCAGTACATGTCCGCGCCCGTCTGAAGTTTGCTAGAGAGCATTTGGATGATCCAGAAGAGGATTGGGAGAATGTCATATGGTCAGATGAAACCAAAGTAGAACTGTTTGGTAGAAACTTAACTCCTCGTGTTTGGAGGAGAGAGAATGCTGAGTTGCATCCAAAGAACACCATATCTACTGTGAAGCATGGGAGTGGCAACATCATGCTGTGGGGCTGTTTCTCTGCAAAGGGACCAGGAAGACTGATCGTGTAAAGGAAAGAATGAACGGGGCCATGTCTCGTGAGATTTTGAGTGCAAACCTCCTTCCATCAGCAAGGGCATTGAAGATGAAACGTGGCTGGATCTTTCAGCATGACAATGATCCTAAACACACCGCCTGGGCAACGAAGGAGTGGCTCCGTAAGAAGCATTTCAAGGTCCTGGAGTGGCCTAGCCAGTCACCAGATCTCAACCCCATAGAAAACCTTTGGAGGGAGTTGAAAGTCTGTGTTGCCCAGCGACAGCCCCAAAACATCACTGCTCTAGAGGAGATCTGCATGGAGGAATGGGCCAATATACCAGCAACAGTGTGTGAAAACCTTGTGAAGATGTACAGAAAACGTTTGCCAACAAAGGATATATAACAAAGTATTGAGATGAACTTTTGATATTGACCAAATACTTATTTTCCACCATAATTTGCAAATAAATTCATTACAAATCAGACAATGTGATTTTCTCATGTTGTCTCTCCTAGTTGAGGTATACCTATGATGACAATTACAGGCCTCTCTCATCTTTTTCAGTGGGAGAACTTGCACAACTGGTGGCTGACTAAATACTTTTTTGCCCCACTGTATATGGAGAAGAGAAATATTAAAGTCAGTAAATTTTGAGCAATCATTTCTGATTCTGATAACAAATTATTTCAGCTAGAGAGCTTTTGTTTTTAAAAGGTGCATACACTTTATGAGGGTCTACAGTAAAAAAGTATGCAGTGATCTTGTTTGATAAGAATGTACCTTATAAAACCATAAGAGAACATTGAAAGAAGACTATCTACTAAAATAATGTCTTTTCTGTCCTCTCAATTTAAAAAAAATGATAAACATAGGTAAACAGTCTTCCAGGACCAAGGTCGCTTTTAGAATGGTACGATATGTTATGAATACAAATAAAAATACAAATAGCTACTTCAGTGATTGACCAATCACAAAACATTTATTTACTAGAGAACAGTTCCCTGCCCCAAGTATCTTCATGTTCTCTGTGGGTCAAAGGTATTGCTGGAAATAAATATGACTCTAAAAGTGGGACCTTATTTTGCATTATGCCGATGTTTATATAGGTTTTCTTGTTAAAAGAAAGTTTAAAAACTCATTAAATAGATCTGGTGTGTAGTAAAATAAGTGCTTGACAGCACATTATGAAAGGTGTGTGTTTATTGCCTATTGCTGAATGGGAGCAAAGAATATTAATGTTTTATCATACAGCAAATTATATACTGTTAGTTTCAGTATGAATCCAATACAGAGTGCCCATAGGAAAAAGCCCAGCCTTGGGAATGGTTTTTGAAATGTAAGTCCAGCCAGCTTTTGTTAATATCGAACCTGGAAACTATTGAGACAGTCTTTCATAATTTTATTCTTTTGAAACTTGTTCTCTGGGCCTTCTACACATCTTGAGGAAGGCTACCATGTTTCCCTGAAAATAAGACATGTCCGGATAATAAGCCCAATTGGGCTTTTCAGCGCATGCTATAATATAAGCCACTCCTGCAAAATAAGCCCCCCCCCAACTACTTACACGCATGCGCAGCTGGTCCTGCCATTTCCTCTGGTTGCTTGCCACACAACCAAAATGAGTTGAGGCAAGGCTGGGGTGGGGAGGGGGGATGTGCCCTCCCTTCCCTCTTTGAACTGGCCGAGCGGCTGATCACTTCCCACCCCACACCAATGGCAACAGCAGCCTGGCTGCTTCCCTTCCCCGCCGTCTCTTTATCGATAGGGGTGGCAAATGGGGCAGGGGAGAAGCAAGATACGTGGTCCCCTTGCTGTCTCTTCTCCCCTCCCCTCGCCAGGCATGGCAGAGCTCCTGCCACTTGCTTAGCCACCCGCCCCCGTTAGGGATGCAATTGGGGATGGCAGGTGGAGTGGGTGAGAAGTGGGATGCAGGTCTTACCTTTCAAGCTCCATCATTTTCTTGCCATTGTGTCCAGGCAAACATGCTGTAAAAGAAAACCTTGCGACTTCGAGAAGTTTGATTGAACTCACGGGAAGGTTTTCTTTTACAGCGTGTTTCCCTGGACACAATGGTGAGGAATGCAACAGAGCTGGAAATGTAAGTCCTGCTTCTCACCTGCCGTACCTGCCACCTCCAAATTGCATCCCTAAAGGGGGCAGGTGGCTAGGCGAGGGGCAGGAGTCCTGTCATGCCCGGCGAGGGGGGGAGACGGCAAGGGGAGCCATGTCTTGCTTCTCCCCCGCCCCACCTGCCACCCCTCTCAATAAAGAGACGGGGAAGGGAAGCAGCTGTTGCCATTGGGTGGGGTGGGATGTGTTGGGTCGCTCAGCCAGTGTGAAGAACAGAGAGGGGAGGCAACGGGACATCCAGTCCCATGCTCACCACCTCCTGCATCTCCAAAATAATAAGACCCCCTGATAATAAGGCCAAGCCCTTATTTGGGGGGTGAAAAGAAAATAAGACCCTGTCTTATTTTCGGGAAAACATGGTATATGAAGACAGTTTTGTTTTTCATGCAATGATTTTTTTTAGCAAGTTTTACTTTTTGGTCATTCTTTGCTTTTGCTTATGTTGGAAAAAATATTGTGAAAGTTTATGTATAATATAAATTTTTGCTAACACCTAAATGAATATATTGAATCTTTTATTTGGGTTTCTTTTATATCAGGAAGGGAAGAGCGCCAAACAGTGTTTGAAGGAAGGACATTGCAGAAGTTTGCTAATTTCCATGTTTGAATGCAGAAGATCATTGGTAAGTTTGTAAGAGGAACCCCTTAAGAAAAATGCAAAAATGTGAGAGGCTGCTGCTGAGCTTGCTTTTTTGATTTACATAAATCACTACCTCCTCTCTGCAAAGTGAGATGTACTTGTAGAAAGCAGACAAAATATGTATATTTCATCAGACTAAGGTGATTATTTGTTCAAGACCTTTTCCTGTGTTCTGAATTGCAACCTGCTAATTTTATTCTCTGTAATTTAGTGGAAGTCATTAGAAGCTCAGCCCATCCCTGGGTATGTGAGTGGAGTCACACACTATTATCTTAGGAGAACCCTAGAGAACCCTCTATTGTTTGTTAATTCAAGGTATTGGTCATCACCTTTAAAGCCCTTTATGCATGGAGCCAGGATATCTGAGGAACCGTATCACCCCAATAAGACTAGCCCAACTCACTGGTTCCAGCAGAAAGGGCCTACTTCGGATCCCATCTGCCAAAGAATTTCAGTTGGTGGGGTCCAGGAGAAGAGCCTCTGGAATATTCTCCTGTTGGAAGTGAGGTCCGCCTCCCACATATTTGGCCTTCCAGAAGAGCCTGAAAACTTGTCTCTGCTGCTTAGCCTGGGGCCCATTACATTGGGGGTGGCTGAGTGGGTAGAGAAGATCTCCATCCCCAGACTTTCACTATGGAATATAAAGCCATCAGTACAGGCAACCTTTCTTAGTTTTTCAACCTAGGTTTTTATTTATTTAATAAGTTTATATTGTTATCAAACTCTTATACATGATTTTGAGCAACTAACAATTAAAACAAAATAAATACAAGATGAAACAGCCAAAATTTAAAAACACCATAATAGCATAAAAATAGTTGCAGAGAACATCACTATGATGTTTGCTTATTAATCATATAATTTACAGGGTATGACATTCTTAATCAACAGTAGTTTTAGAAATCCCAGATAAAGCAAAGACAGGAATATATCAAATGGGTTCTAAAAAAAAGTGCATTTGTTTATTTTTGAATTTACAAGACTGATTCAAGATAGTAATATTTATTTTTTTACATCCTGCCAACTTGGACAATATAGATTTAATATTGTTTCTCCATAGAAATCCCAACACTCACTAAGAACTTGAAGTCAGACTGTATTTTAATTCTATAACATAAAATTCTGAAAAAAATTACTGTAGAAGATCCAGTGAATTATGCCTGGATGTGAAGACCATTACAAGGATGACTTTTCAAAAAAGCTGTTCAAATTTGAATAGCTTTAAGTGCTTATTGTATAACTGCTGAACATATTCCTTTTGTTGGCATTTTTTAAAATGTTGAATTTACTTTTAATCTATATATATAAAAGCGAAAACAACTCATGCCATAATCACGAAATCTCCAGAACCGTAAAGTCTACAAACTTGAAATTTGCCACGTATGTTCCTCTTGGCTTCTAGGCGCTCACTAAGAAAGGATTTTTTTGAAATGGCCATCAGAGCATTAGCATTTCCTATATTATTATTAAAAGGCTCTGATGCTAAGAAGTTCTACTCACCTTCCCCACCTGGAAAGAAATCTGTTCCAAATGCAAAACACAAGCAGAGGAGAGAAATTTGACTTTCAGTTTTAATTTCACAGCAGGAATCAGTTTTACTACAGAATAGTTGAGCTAAGCTATGGTCAGGCTCCTTCCTGTCTCCTTCTTGCTCACACAGCAAATACTGTTTCACTTTCCAAACAGCCCTCTGCTGCTAAGGAGTTCTACTCCCCCTCCCCACCTGGAAAGAAATCTCTTTCAGATTCTGATGCTAAGAAGTTCTACTCC
Organism: Ahaetulla prasina; assembly: GCF_028640845.1. NCBI lineage: Eukaryota > Metazoa > Chordata > Lepidosauria > Squamata > Colubridae > Ahaetulla > Ahaetulla prasina. The sequence continues at coordinate 95,756,481 of NC_080543.1, read as the reverse complement.
CACTCCCCACCTAAAAAGAAATCTGTTCCAAATGCAAACACAAGCAGAGGAGAGGAGTTTCACTTTCACAGCAGCAACCAGGGCATAGGATAGGGGAGGCTTCTGTGGGGCAAGGCTGAGGGAGAGAAGGAGAGAGGAGAGCTTCATCGTAACTACTCATTAATTTTCAAGCTGTAAATGTCTATTTATCAAGCCCAATCACATAGCAGAGCATGGGTATTCAGCTAGTCTAAACTATTTTAAACTCAGTAAAATTTTTACCCATTTAGAATTCCTCCTAGGAAATTTCCTTCCAGGAAATACAATCTGGACTATATGCTAAATATTGCCATATTTTCTTATAAGTCTTATAAGTTTCTTAACATAAAACAACTAATTATAGGAAGTTTTATATAATAAAAAGTTAGTAGTTTTTACTTACATTTATTTTTCTCCTTTAAAGTTGGATAACAGAACAAGATTCAGAGGAATAAAAGGATATTGAAGCTGCATTTTAAGAAGCAATCTTGGGGATATTTTTGGCAGATGGAAAGACCATAATTCTCTGGGTTTCCTTCAAAGCTATTCCTGGATGTGATATCATGAAATGATTGGCACTCTGAATATTGAATTGAAAATCAAGTCTGGCAGTTTTGTGGCTATCATATTGTAAATAAAATCTTTAATTTCAACTGATCTCTTTAATCTTGAGTATTATTTTTCTAGGAACTGAATTATTATATAGGTTGATTCATTTTATAATAGTAATGTTTCAATATGTAATATTATTGTACTTATATTTTTTTGTCTTTTAGCAAGTGTTCCGGAAAAATGCCAAATTAATTAGACAGCTTATTCTCATAAGAAAGTATTGTTCTAGTTCTGGAAAAGAAGTGTGGAGTCATATAATATAATGTAAGCTGGTATCCACTGAAGTAGATAAATGTATTTACTACAAACATTCGTGAATATCCAGATCCAGCAAATGAGATGGAACTCATTTTCTGTAAACACTGCAATTTCAGAAAACAAGCTCTAAAACTCATTTGAAAATGGTTAAAATTTGTGGCCTTCAGGTGGAAATGTCTAAAAGCTAAGGTGCCAACACATCTTAAGAACAGCAGATTGGAAAAAGCTAGCTGGTTTTATTTTTTCTCCAAAACATTGCTGCTTATTAAGAATGAATATTCTACAGGAATATTCTTCCTGCACTCCATCATTTTGCTATTTGTACCTAAACCTCTAATCAATTTTTATATGTGATTTCTGTGATGGAATTACAGGCAACCAACTATGGTAGAAATTGACAACACATTACTCATAACTACGAGGATATCTGTTGTATTTTCCAAGAAGTGCCTATGCTTCTCCAATAAAATTTTGGGTATCGTTCTAGTGTTCACCACACCCAAGAACTATTCTCAAAAGCATGCCCTGTTCTCATGAGATTTTTGGAGACTGTGGAGACCATGCAAGACTAGGATGTCTCTCGCACAACTTTGGACCCTCTGGAAGTCAAGTGAGAGGGCCATGCTCATGTGCCTCCAGACTCTCAGAAAATGAGTTTGTTTTATTCGTATTTCATTTTTATAATCATTTCATGTTTCTTTATATGATATATAGCACCACACATGATTAGACTGTATTTTTAAAAAATAAATTTATATGTAAATAATTGTTTCTCCTTTCATTTTTTCTGGGGAGTGGGGGGAGGAACATACCAGCAGAATCAATTAGGCATTTTCTGAATGTTTGACATGCCGAGATCAAAATCACACGAAGTGTTAGTAGCACTTTATAATGCGTTAGTAAGACCATACTTGGAATATTGCATCCAGTTTTGGTCACCACGATGTAAAAATATGTTAAGACTCTAGAAAGAATCCAGAGAAGAGCAGCAAAGAATATTAGGGGGGCTGGAGACTATAACAGGAAGAACAGATGCTGGAATAGGGTATGTTTAGTTTAATGAAAAGAAGGACTAGGGGTGACATAATAGTATTCCAATATCTAAAAGGTTGCCATTACAAAGAGGGAGTCACCTATTCTCCAAAGCACCTGAAGGCAGGACAAGAAGCAATGGATGTAAACTAATCAAGGAGAGAACTAACCTAGAACTAAGGAAATTTTTTCCTGACACTGAGACCAAGGACTTGCCTTCAGAAGTTGTAGGTGCTCCAACACGAGATTTTAAAGAAAACTTGGACAACAACTTTTTTGAAATAGTATAGGATTTCTTGAGCAAGGGGTTGATCTAGAAGACCTCCAAGGTCCCTTCCAACTCTGTTATTTTGTTATCTAGAAGGCAAGGTACTGTATGCCAGTGAATAAATAAATACTGTATTGGAACTAGATTCCCCGTTTGCCTTTTGTTAAAAGACTTTGCAGTAAAAATGCAGTATTCCCCATACAGGTACAATCACAATAGAGGCCAAAATTTCCATTGCTAATTAAGCTGTTGTTAAGTTAGTTGTTCCCCATTTTATGACCTTCTTGCTGCAGTTGTTAAGTGAATCATTGCAGTTGTTAAATGAATCTGGCTTCCCCCATTGACTTTGCTTGCCAGAAGCTGGCTGGGAAGGTTACAAATGGTGATTCCATGACCTCGGGAAAATGCAACTGTCATTAATATATTCCAGTTGTCAAGCACCTGAATTTTGATCACAGGACTGCAGGGATGCTGCAGTGGTCATAAGTGTGAAAACCAGTCATAGGTCTCCAAAATTGGGACCAGCATCTCCATTGCTAAGCAACACAGTTGTACACTGAAACATCACATCATCACACCAGACTTATACTATCTGTTCTGATGCTGTTCCTAAGTGAATCAGCCAGGTCTTCAATCATGACATCACATGACCTCAACTTGATATTTCCTATTGCATACTGATAGCATGTATATTATTTTCAATTTCATGCATAATCTTGATTGCTCTTAATATGAAATAAAAGGAATTATTTTCCTGTTTCAAAATATCCCCTGGGGAACCAACTACCCACTGATTTTAAAGAAAACTTTTTCAATTTTTTGCATTTAAAAGAGGTTATATACCAGGGATACGGTGGCTCAGTGGCTGACCTTGTTGATCCAAAAGGTTGGCAGTTCAGCGGTTCGAATCCCTAATGCTGCATAACAGAGTGAGCTCCCGTTACTTGTCCCAGCTTCTGCCAACCTAGCAGTTCAAAAGCATGTAAAAATATGTTAAGACTCTAGAAAGAATCCAGAGAAGAGCAGCAAAGAATATTAGGGGGGCTGGAGACTATAACAGGAAGAACAGATGCTGGAATAGGGTATGTTTAGTTTAATGAAAAGAAGGACTAGGGGTGACATAATAGTATTCCAATATCTAAAAGGTTGCCATTACAAAGAGGGAGTCACCTATTCTCCAAAGCACCTGAAGGCAGGACAAGAAGCAATGGATGTAAACTAATCAAGGAGAGAACTAACCTAGAACTAAGGAAATTTTTTCCTGACACTGAGACCAAGGACTTGCCTTCAGAAGTTGTAGGTGCTCCAACACGAGATTTTAAAGAAAACTTGGACAACAACTTTTTTGAAATAGTATAGGATTTCTTGAGCAAGGGGTTGATCTAGAAGACCTCAAGGTCCTTCCAACTCTGTTATTTTGTTATCTAGAAGGCAAGGTACTGTATGCCAGTGAATAAATAAATACTGTATTGGAACTAGATTCCCCGTTTGCCTTTTGTTAAAAGACTTTGCAGTAAAAATGCAGTATTCCCCATACAGGTACAATCACAATAGAGGCCAAAATTTCCATTGCTAATTAAGCTGTTGTTAAGTTAGTTGTTCCCCATTTTATGACCTTCTTGCTGCAGTTGTTAAGTGAATCATTGCAGTTGTTAAATGAATCTGGCTTCCCCCATTGACTTTGCTTGCCAGAAGCTGGCTGGGAAGGTTACAAATGGTGATTCCATGACCTCGGGAAAATGCAACTGTCATTAATATATTCCAGTTGTCAAGCACCTGAATTTTGATCACAGGACTGCAGGGATGCTGCAGTGGTCATAAGTGTGAAAACCAGTCATAGCTCTCCAAAATTGGGACCAGCATCTCCATTGCTAAGCAACACAGTTGTACACTGAAACATCACATCATCACACCAGACTTATACTATCTGTTCTGATGCTGTTCCTAAGTGAATCAGCCAGGTCTTCAATCATGACATCACATGACCTCAACTTGATATTTCCTATTGCATACTGATAGCATGTATATTATTTTCAATTTCATGCATAATCTTGATTGCTCTTAATATGAAATAAAAGGAATTATTTTCCTGTTTCAAAATATCCCCTGGGGAACCAACTACCCACTGATTTTAAAGAAAACTTTTTCAATTTTTTGCATTTAAAAGAGGTTATATACCAGGGATACGGTGGCTCAGTGGCTGACCTTGTTGATCCAAAAGGTTGGCAGTTCAGCGGTTCGAATCCCTAATGCTGCATAACAGAGTGAGCTCCCGTTACTTGTCCCAGCTTCTGCCAACCTAGCAGTTCAAAAGCATGTAAAAAATTCAGGTAGAAAATTAGGGATCACCTTTGGTGGAAAGGCAACAGTGTTCCATGTGCCTTTGGCATTTACTTATACCGGCCACATGACCACGGAGACGTCTTTGGACAGCACTGGCTCTTCAGCTTTGAAACAGAGATGAGCACACACCCCCTTGAGTTAGGAACAAATAGCACATATGTGTGAGGGGAACTTTTACCTTTTATTCAGAAAAAGAATCATTTTGAAGTGACTAGGTGGAAAGATTATCAGGAACAGCTTTGGAAGTGGTTGAATGGATCTTATTGAGAGTTGAGCATTGTACAAATTTAACAAATAATCTGAAAAAAAGATCATTTTAATGATTCAAGGCGGGATGCTTCCTTTGTGCTCATGCATGTCATGAAGTATCTTTTGCAAATATTTTTATCCAAAGTAGCTTATGAATTATATATTTTCCATAATTTTGTTATTTTTGCAAATAATTGATACACAATTCAACTTGCACAATTTCCTGGTCAGATAGTGTACTACGTATTTGTATACTTCGCTCCAATTTCTAAAAAGCGCTGTGTACTCTATATGTGTGGGTGTGAAATTTCTGAGATGACGAGTATAAAACATCCTGTCCATTAGCTGGATTTAGCTATTTCCAAAACAAATTGTACAAAAGTAGCAACACATGCCTTTTAACTTTTTTTTTTCATGTTTATTTTCATTGTATACTCATTTTTAGTCTTCTAGGGAAATAGGAAAGACTAGAATGACTCACAAAATTTGAAATGCAGTTTGTTTATTTGTTAAACCATTTTGAAGCTTTTCAGTGAAAGGAGCCTAAACTCATCACAGGAGAGCTATAATTATTGCCTATTCTTAGATAAGTTAAGAGAGTAACTTTTACAGTGCTTTTTCCCTTTGTTTTGTGTATGATGAGTTGCTTCTTTTTGTTTTATGTTTTTTGAAAATTGATTAGTAAAAACTATTTGTTGACTGCAAAGGAGAAGAGGAGGAAGAGAACCATGGAGATTAATAATGAAACTAATAAATTGCAAAATCAAAATCAAAATATTCTGTTTGGTCACTGTGTCTACTACCTGGGGAATTCTGGGAATTGAACACCACATGTCTTAAATTTTCCAATTCAACAAATACTGCTTTAGCCCATTCTAAATAGAATAGAACCGTGATGGCAAACCTATGGCACGCGTGCCCAAAGTGGCATGCGGAGTCATGTCACCTGTCACGCGTGGCCTTGCCTGTTTCTGGCGCACATACACATGTGACAATAAGCTGTCCTTTGCTTGTGCAGCAGTGCTAAAACCCGGTGTGCGCAAGCGCGTCAGCCAGCTGATCATCGGGGCACATGTGCACCAAAACCCAAAAGTTCGGCTTTTCTAGAGCGTGATCCCTTCGTGTGCGGGGCAGTGCTAAAAACTGGCCTGCATGCTAGGACCCTGAAGTTCAGCTTTTCTGGAGCGTGGTCCCAACAAGCGCGCGTGCGTGCATTTCTGTACCTTTTCAGCACTCGGTGCCGAAAAGGTTTGCTTTTTTACATCGCAAAAAAGGCCTTAAGAGTTGTAAACCTAATCTTGCATAGCTTCTTCTCCAAAAACACTACACTACTAACCAGAGCATATAAAACATTTGCTAGATCAATTCTTGAATACAGCTTGACTGTTTGGAACCCATACCTCATTTCTGACATCAATAAAATTGAACGTGTCCAGAAATATTTTACAAGAAGAGTTCTCCATCCTCTGAATACAACAAAATACCCTATGCCACCAGACTTGAAATCCTGGGTTTAGAAAATTTAGAACTACGCCGCCTTCGACATGACCTGAGTTTAACTCATAGAATCATCTATTACAATGTCCTTCCTGTCGAAGACTACTTCAGCTTCAATTGCAACAATACACCAGCACACAATAGATTTAAGCTTAATGTTAACCGCTACAATCTTGACTGCAGAAAATATGACTTCAGTAACAGTTACAGTTTGGAATACACTACCTGACTCTGTGGTTTCTTCCCAAAATCCCAAAAGCTTTAACCAAAAACTGTCTACTATTGACCTCACCCCATTTCTAAGAAGTCAGTAAGGGGCGTGCATAAGAGCACAAACGTGCCTACCGTTCCTGTCCTATTATTTCCTTTCGTTATATCCAATTAATATAGTTATTACATACTTAACTCATATATATGCTTATATATTGTATAGTTATTTCATGCTTATGCTTATATATACTGTGTGACAAAATAAATAAATAAAATAAATCACTGGAATAGAATATGGTTATCCGATCTCTTCTTAAAAACTTCCAGCGTTGGAGCATTAATCTGGTGGTGATGCCACCTAACCCACATTTTTCTATCTTATCAGGTAGTAGGTTGTTGTCTACTTTATCAAATGCCTTATTGAAGTCCCAAGTAAATTATATCCACAGCATTTCTCTGGTGCACTAATTTTGTCACTTTATCAAGGAATGTAATAAGATTTGTGATCAAATGATCAAACTAGGGCAGTTTGATTTTAAGAGTACAGTATATATAACTAAAATGAGAACTTGATAATGGTGCTCAGATTCATACGAGCAGGCATTTCCTGTGCTTACGCACTATTCATTCAAAATGTGCCTCAAGGAGGGGGAAATCTGCCTTAATATTACATTGCTGAGAGGTGCCTAGGCGACCGCAGCTGCGCGGTAAAAGATCAAACCACCACTAGATGGCGCTCACCAGGAGTTACGAAATCTCTCCCTCTCTCGCCTGCCGCCTCGAGCTCATCGGGATTCCCGCAGCTGAGGCTCGCGAACCCCAGACCCCGAAATTGCAGGGAGAGCGATCGGGCGAGCTAAGCGCTGCCCCGAGGGCAGAGAAGCGGCGGGCGGCGCAAGCGCTGAAGAACGGGAGACGGAGGAGGAGCCTGGTTGGATTATGGCGTCATAGCTGCCTGGGTGTATGCGCGCTAGGGAACCCGGGTTGCTGCAGTAGCAGAAGAAGCTGCCGTAGGACGCGAAGAAGAGCCACATCCGACGGGAAGGTGAGGTTGCGGCCGCAGCTCCTCGGACTTCGGAAGGGCCACGAGCCAGTCCAGCATGTTGCGCAAGGCTTGCTGAGGAAGCTGCGGCTCCTCTAGTCCGAGCGGGCGCGAGGTAAGACGGGCGCCCTTGCAAAACGGGTCCTTCTCCCCGCTGCTGCGGGTTGCCCTCCCGCGCTCTCGGTTGCAAACGCTGCTTCCCTGAGGGGCGGAGGAGGACGGGGGGGGGGGGAGGTGAAAGCTCTGCAGCAAGAGTCCCAGGCAAAGAGGGTGAGGGGCGGCGAGGCAGGGGTAAAGGCGGCGGCTCAGCGCCGCGTCCTCTTCCCTCGCCTGCTTTGCGAGGAGCTGTCAAATAAACACGAAGGAGGGCGGGGGAGATTCGGCGCTGCCCCGCTTCTGCTCAGAAGGGGCGGCTTTTTTTGTGTGTGTGTGTGTACCCCATTGTTCGGTTTTGTTTGGACAACTTGGGGCGGGGGGAGACCGGCGCGTGACGGGCTCTGCTTTGCCTCGGCCCGCCGATGCCGTGGGGAGGACATATTTAACAACCACGGATGTGCATGTCTCGTAGTAGGAGGGATGCTGGATGTCTTTCTCTGGCGCTGCTGCGCGATCCGATAGCTGCATTTGTCTGATGCAAACCGGAGGGCGTGCGTCGGACAGGATTTAATTAAAAAAAAAAGGGAGGAAGAGAAGATGATTGTACATTGGCAGGTTCAGGGCTTTTCTTTTCTAGGACATAATCCAGGGTTATGTCTTGCGGAATGGGTTCCCAGGAGTTTTTGCCCCGGAGCCAGGCTTTTCCTTCCTTAATCTGGTTTCTTGTAACGGCCTTTTTTACGTAGACGATTACATTATAGGTTCCTGATTCATCTGTGAATTGATGAGACCTTTAAAGGGATCAACTTGATACTTTCCCGAAATAATCCTAAATCTTATGATAAAAGACATTTATTAAAACTATTTCACACAGATCACACGTTTCTTGTAGAGTGCTAGTCATCCAGGAACTGTTGCAAAGACGCTTAATTTTAGGCTTGGGTTACTAATTTTAAACGACTGCCCACACAGTCTACTTTATAGGGTGCCTCAGCAACAAGACCCATAGTGTTGCTCATCTCTGGCCAGTCTCAGATGAGAAGGTGCTGTTGCTAGAACAGTTCCTTCTCTTTTACTGGAGTCTTCTGGGGCTTGGGGTTATCTAAAACCTTTCTTGAATTGTTGGTTTATTTTTGAACCTCAATCAGATCCCTTTTTAAGTGACACCAAAGCTCCAGCTGATTTACAATACCTCATCCTATCTTGCTTTGGCCTGGTGCTTGATGTTAATTTCATTTGTCCGTTTCAGATGTTTCTGCTTTTTAGGATTATGGTAGGATTTTTAGGATTATGGTAGGATTTTTAGGATTACAGTATTTCTATTTGTCAATGGGAATATCGGCATTTGATTTTACATTATATTGAAATTGCTGTGTTTGAACTTAAGGGGGAAAAAAGAAAATAGCTATGCAAGGGAAGTGTCTGGTCTCTTTGGCAGCCCAGCATAAATGGAACTGCAGGCACAGAGCCCAGTAGTTTGATGGGAGAGGCTGGTCCACCTGGAACCCGGCAGTTCGCTGACCTCTGGAGGCCCATCCTCCAAGTGCCATGGATTGTCCATGTGAAAAGTCTTTGCAGTTGCTGGGAAGATGCTTCCATTCTTCAAAAGCACTTTAAATCAGCTTCATCTTAATCCTGCCTTAGCAATAGGTTGACCACAAGATGGAGGTTATAGTAATGGGGGCAGGTTCATAGTACAGCAAACAGAACAGGCAGCTGAACTTTTGTCATACATGTAGAAGATCTACAGATATCAATGGGGGATAAACAGCTCAATTTGAGTTGATTTGGTAGGTCTGAGTATGCTTTGCGTAGGCTTCAACCCATGATCATTAAAAAGAATATATATTTATGCTGGAAAATAGAATACAAATGCTATTGGTGCTCACTGAAACAACTGAGCTTTAAAAACAATGTTAGCCAAACTTTTAATGAAACCATCCTGCAATAGTTTTGAATAGATTTACTGAAGTGTTTGCAATTTATCTTTTTAAATTTTATTTTGTTAAAGACACAGCTATACAAACACACACACACACACACACACACACAAAAACAGTAATTGTGTAAAATAACACAACTATCGATATGTAACTGTACAAGAAGTTACTCTTTGCTACAACATGCCATTTGTTCATGATTATACAAAAAACTGAAGGTTAGATATTCTCAGCTTCTTGCTTAATATGTACCAGAAACCTAGATTGTATTGAAGAAAATTTTTTTCTGTAATTAATGTTTCTGCTTAACCTCTCCTACTTGATTACATTTTCAGCTAAGGCTACATTCCATAGTGTCTGGCTGTTTAAATATCCTGCTTCATTCTTCATAAATAAAGTACAATATAGCTTTTCAGGAGCCAATAGCTCTTTATTTCATGCTTCTACATGCAAGGTATTATATGGCGATAATAGAGTCAATAAGCGGGAAGGGGATAATGTTTCTGAATAATCCTGCAAAACAGATAAATAGAGAGATAGATGGATAGATAGATATAGATATAGTTATATAGATAGATAGATTTTTTTTTAAATGAATAAGCTTTGCCACCATATATGAAAGTAAGCGCCAACCTATCAGTTTCTCCTCAGACATAAATTATACTTTTTTATAGATGCATTACAATCTCACTGAGAGGAAGGGCAGGGAGAACACTAACTATGAATTATTTTGAGATATATTCTGTTTTTGGCAGATACAGTTTGGGTGGGGTTTTTTTGGATGAAATATACAGTCAACTGTTCCAAATAGTTTCATCAGTAGGTTCTAATATTATTCTCCCAGATATTTTTAATGCTAGGAATTTATATACTTATAGATCCTTAAGACCAAAACTTCTGCATTTTTATCATATTGTAAAATTAATTTCTGTGTGATCATTAATTGTTTTTTTTACTTCTGATTTAACCCTGGAGTTATAAATAAAAAATATTCATATTATTATGTAAAGCCATTAATATTAGCTTGTTTTAGATCTTTAATTAACTGCTTTCCTGTTTGGGATTGTCCTTTACTATATAGACCCCTTAATCAGTAGAGACCTGCTAAATTACATTGTTTATGATCAAAGGTTGTCTGATGAAATAGATTCACTATTTTATTCTTTGCCTAGTTTAGCTTTAAATTTAACAGTGACAGTACTTTTACAAGTTCTGTATCACATTTCTTGTCATAATTATGGTCACTGTTTGTCTACCATTTTAAAAAGCCATTTTAAATTAGGCACAGATAGCATCCTTATGTTTATAGATAACAGACTTCTGTGCTTGTTTTTTTGCTTCCATATATATGATTTGATATATGATGTCATTTGATAACTCTTGGAATTGCTATCTCAATCTAAGGAGGATATTCATTTTAATTGCAGATCTTTTCCCAACCAGAAGTATTGTAATCTAGGTTACTTATCTCTCATCCTGATAGAAATAAATCCTGATGTAATTAGTTGTGTTTATCCTAGAACCCTTTTTTTTCCAGCTGCAAGACTGCCACCCACATTCTTTAATCCTGGTGTGCTAAAGGGTTTATTTATGCATCGTGTGTTTTCTCCTATTTATGCTAAACTTTATATAATTGGATTCTTTGCAAAATGCAAACATGGTAGTACATGTTTGCTTGTAAAAATGTTAATCTTATATTCCCTGGTAGCTGATATCAGCTTCAGGAGATGTTTCATACAGTAGAAATACTAATCTGTGAAATGCCAAATAAAGCTATTCCTGCCTGCTGCTCTTACCTTAAGTGCTAAATTCTCTGCCATTGTTTTTTCTGTTTACTCATCTGTTGAAAACGTTAAGATAACATTTCTAAGAAAAGTTTTGAATTAATTTAGAACTACCATACCTTAAACAGATGAGAAATTTAACTTTTTTTTACCACCAACAGCACTGGAATATATAATCTGTGGTTTTCTCGAATTAAACCATTTCCATTCCAGAAAAATGGAATTAGGTCCATATTTTTTTATGGATTATGAAATAATTATAGTGGTCCTGAAAGATCCCTTGACACCCAAAGTGGTAAAAGAGGAAGTAAAGAAGAAAAAGATCCTGAAAGAAATACATCAGGAAAAATCGATAGCATGTAATTGCAAATGTACATTCAGAATAAAATAAACATTTATTTAATATCTTATTTATGTTTGTTTTTGTAAGGCCTGAGTAGACTTATCAGTAATGTTTATGCCGGTTTAGCTCACGCTGGTAAAGCCTGTTATTAAGAACACAGTAGCCTGCAATTACTGCAGGTTCCAGCCCGGCCCAAGGTTGACTCAGCCTTCCATCCTTTATTATAAGGTAGGTAAAATGAGGACCCAGATTGTTGGGGGGGCAATAAGTTGACTTTGTAAAAATATACAAATAGAATGAGATATACAAATATAAAATATACAAATAGAATGAGACTAATGGCTTATACACTGTAAGCCGCCCTGAGTCTTTGGAGAAGGGCGGGGTATAAATGTAAACAAACAAACAAAAAAAAAAGTACTTGTATAACTCAAAAAATATAGTATATATGTGCTTTGGCTGCCTGTCAGAAGTATAGGTGAAAAGCACTTAACGATGCCAATGACCATCATCCAATTTAGCCTATCTTTTTTTTATAGGCAGTCCCAACCTCCCTCAGCCAAATCATGCATTCTAGTTGCCTATGTTGGACAGGCCTATGATGCACAAAGGAAGTGGCAATTATCATAATTGGGTAACTGAGGAAGTATTGCCATGTCACCTGCTGCCCCAGACTCTGCAAATATCTCTTCCAGAGAATATACTCGGTAAATGAATTTGTATGATTGCTTCCTAGGAGAGAGCATGATATATTTACTCTGCTATTTGCCTATTTAGGTGCCATTAGTTGTGAAGAAGGAAACGTATCCATGCATATGGAAAACTAGTACTGCGTCACAGTTGTGCTTGTTAGGACTTTTGTCTGTACCATTTTTTTGAACACTGTGAGGGAATATTTGCTTTTCTACACAGAAAGATGTTTTCCATTGTTTGAATGAAACCAGACTCTGTGTCTTTTGTATCTGTTGAGACTGAAGAAATGTGTATAATTTGGTTCAGTCATTGTGAAGTGAGATGAAAACATTTGGCATAAGAGCTTCTAACCAGCTAAGTTTAATAGTTTGGCTCTGCTTTTGCCTAATATTGTAGCTCTGTAATAGCAAAGTGCTATTATTTTCCCTTTCCTTCTGTTCTTGTGAGAAAAGGATTAAAAATAAGGAAAGTATAATATTTTACATTGAGAATTTGTCATGTTAAAGGTAATACAAAGTGGTTTTAATAATGACAAAGGAAAATCAAATGATAAAATATATTTTTTAAAGTAGTATTTCTACTTTGCACTTCTGCAGTGAAACACTTGTTGCAGCATTCATGGGAATACTTATGGTGAAATTCAGTTCACATACATGCTCTGATCAGGACTCTAGACCTCTTTACAAGTAGTCCTTAATTTATGACCAAAACTGGGACTAGAATTTCCGTTGCTTAAGCAAGGTAGTTGTCAAGTTAGTCAAGATGGATTTTACAACCTTTTTGTCAGGTGGTTAAATGAATCACTGCAGTTAAATGAATCACACAATTATTAAGCAATTCTAGCTTCCCCCATTAACTTTGCTTCTTGGAAGCTGGCTGGGACGGTCACAAATGATGATTGTGTGACCCGAGGACATGTCAATCATTGTAAATACATGTGGGTTTCTAAGCACCTGAATTTTGATCACATGACCATGGAGATACTGCAGTGGTCATTAAGTCTGAAGACGGTTATAAGTCACCCTTTTTCAGTGCTGGTGAAATTTCAGTGGTCACTAAACAAATGGTTGTAAATCAAGGACTACCAGTAACTCCTTTTTTCGAATGAGCAAGTACTGGATCATAGCAAATACTCCCGCAAAATTTAGTATTCTTGTACAAAATTTATAGTGATTAACGATTTGCATTTCAAGAAAGTATGTTTGAACACAGTGGGTCTGAATTGGTAATCACATTGCCCTGAATAGTTCCAGAGATAATGACTTCTGTTTGCAATGCCGTTTATCTATTTAATCAATGTTAACTATAGAGTAAAGACATTATTCCGGTTTGAAATATTGAACTTTCAATTAATTGGTAATTTTGATGGCTAGGAACTGTTCACAAAACAGAACGGCAAAGAAGATTATTAGAACCTCAGCAGAAGTATGAGGTGTCTGTTCTCTGATTTCCTCATTATTTTGAAAGATTGTTTTCTTGTTGGGAAATCAGACTGATGTGTTTAGTAAATGTCTAACTATGAGACATTCATTTTTTATTACGGTACTTCAATGACGATCTCTTTGGGTAGATTAGTAGAAAACAAGATTGTGCAATTCTGTACCAAGGTATGATTATTGTCTTATTTTTGTGCAGTTTTAGTTCAAATGAGACAACTTGTCACCTTTTGGGTCATAGTTTCGGAGATACTTCCTTACCAGATTCTTCAATGCTTTCAGTAGTGGCAGAACTTCTAATGTACTTAAAAGTTTAAGGTTCTTAAAAATTCATGGGGGTATTCAGAGATGTATCTGTCTTGAAAGTAATTCACGTTGAACTATATAGCACAGTCAAATATCAGAGCTGATCAAAAAAAATGTTTTATGACATTTTATATTATGTCACAATAATACATGATAATTTTATGTCATAAAATATTTTATAAAATTTGCCAAATTTCAATTCCAGGAGAGTCATGGGTCTGATTTGGATTGCATTCTGTAAGTTAGTCCTTTTGAGATACCTTCGTTAAAAAAGTTTTGGCTTATGATGCACCATTTCACTCAGTTAAAGTTTGGAGACACAATAATTTTAATAGTATATAGATACCTTTCATTTTTCATAACCATGCCTGTTATTGTGGCTAAGTTGCTATTGCAATTATATTTGCTGTTTTGCAAGAAATTTTAGCTATAAATTTGACTATAATTTCTAGAATGCTCTTATCTAAAGCAAAAATAGTCCTTCCTTCCTTCCTTCCTTCCTTCCTTCCTTCCTTCCTTCCTTCCTTCCTTCCTTCCTTCCTTCCTTCCTTCCTTCCTTCCCACTCTCCCTCCCTCCATCCCTCCCTCGCTTTCCAGTGGAAAAGAACAGTGGGAGCTTTTGTAGCTTGGATGTTGCTGAAGTACCCTTGGTATTTCATATTTGTGTGCCCAAACCTCTGTTAAATATCTTAAAATAATCAGGTGGGCATGCTCATATTGTATAACAGCTCACCTTCAAACCATCTTTCCAATTTTAGCAGAGCAAGCAGTAATACAGTCAGATGAATTTAGGCCCCGGATTTAATGTACTCGCTGGTGAGATGATAAACCATATATATTGTTCTTTGGAAATGTGAGTCATTTGGAAAAAAATAACACATCGAGTTCTTTTAAGTATGTACATGTCCCTTTGACTTTCCCCTAATTAGAATGTGGTTTCAAATAGAAGGGGGAAAAAGATACTTCAGAGAATAATATCATTCCCATCAGTTTTGGTTTGTTCTAAGCCCAGAAATTGATCAACAACATGTCAAAGGGTATTTATAAACATGTTGATGATGTCACTGGAAGTAAATAAGCCAAATCATTTAGGAAGCCTTCCTCCAGTGCTGAATATCTGCATAAGAGGGTAGAGACTCTCAGCTACAAGTTATCCATATCCTCAAATGCCTATGTATATGGGAGTTGAGTAGGAGGTGAAATATATGCTTAGCGCATTTGCTAACTTCCTTCTCTTAGTTCATCAAAGCCTGTATTGTCAACAGTGATAAGTAGATATTCCATGCAAAAATTATCTACAGCACTTTTTTTTTGGAGATTCATGGGCTTGAATCTCAGACTTTCTTGCATGGAAAACATATATCTGTTTTGCTAATAAGTGTTGTAAATTCATTGTTTCTAACATGCGTGTAATATATGAATTTTGTGACTTCCTTTTAATAAACACAGATATTTCTTCCATGTTTTAAAATGAATGGTGGCTATGGTACTGTTGCATATTTATAAATCATATTCAAATGTTATTTCTGGTTTTGGATAAACTAAGAGAACCATTTATGGAAGCCTGGAGCCATGGAGATGATAGCATTTGAAAAAAGTAATTTTTCTGGGGTATTGTGTTAAGCAATATAGCCACAAAGTCCCTTAAATTATTTCATTGTGACTTCCAAGTTTATTTTGTTTCTAAATTAATTTTAAAAAACCCATAGTTGAAGCAAATATTTTAAAGGCGTAGTGTGACGCAAAAAAGTCTGGATAAATTGTTTTCTTTTTAAGATTAATCAACTAAATGAATTAGTGCTTATTTTAAACTCTGTCCTTCTTGAATAAGTTGTATATACTTGGGAAAATATGAGAATTATTCTTAGTTCATTTCCTAGATGCATCGCACTGAGCTTACAAATGTGACATGGACCAGGTTTACGCTTCCACTTTACATAATCTTGCTGGATTCCAGCCCTTAATCCCATAGAGAAATGTAAAGGATTCAAGATCCTAGAAGAATCTTCTTAAGAAGAGAAGGAGAAGGAATTTTATTCTACATTTAATCTAAAAGTGGTGGTAGTTTTCACAGTATTTTTGTAGATATGACTAATAGCTTTTGATAGGCCTGTGTGCCACAAATTTAATTTTTTTCTTAAAAATTCATTTAACTAGTTGCCATCTCCATGGGCACTGGATTTGTAATGTTTTTCTGCCTTTAATTTTGTTGTGTGAAGTGTTTCTATTGGTTGTGTTGTATTTAGTAATGCTGAATTGAATTGAATATCTTAAAAACAGCAATGGTTTCTGACAAGGAACGCCTATTTCATAAAGATCTTGAAATTACGTAAACTTGTAATTTTGAAAAGCTTTTGATAGTTTCCTTTCTGTCATTGATGAGTAATGTTAAGAGTCAAGAAATAAGAATTTAGGTCCTTTTTTGGATTAGTTAGGAGCTAGTTAAAACAGGAAGCAAAAGTCAAAATAAATACTCTATATAATTAACATAATCATTTCTTAAAGTAGTTAAATGTCAAGTATAATTATTGTATGTATCAAGTGATAAGCCCTGAAGGAAAAATCCCTAACTTCCGGAATAGCTCATTAGCATATTGAGTTGACACAGTCTAATTAGAAAATACTGTATATATTGGTTTGCTTATATATTTTTTTACTAGAAAGTTATGAAAATAATAACTGTTATTATTTCCTACTAGTTACGTT
Organism: Ahaetulla prasina; assembly: GCF_028640845.1. Classification (NCBI taxonomy): domain Eukaryota; kingdom Metazoa; phylum Chordata; class Lepidosauria; order Squamata; family Colubridae; genus Ahaetulla; species Ahaetulla prasina. The sequence continues at coordinate 95,739,648 of NC_080543.1, read as the reverse complement.
TTCATGTGCTTTTTCATATGGCATTCATCCATATCTGGATCTCTGTACTTAGTACAGAGTTGTACTAAGTTGTCTCTTTATGGAGATAGATGAACCTGAAGAAAGAGCATTTGGGCCTGCTGGAGAAGGACACAACTGAGATTTCTAAAATTATGAGGTCTACATAAATTCCGCACTTCTCCAGAATAATTTGGGCTATTAAGTGAAATGGGTAGTAAAAATATTAGAAGAAAATACAGCCCTTAATTTAGGGAAGTGGCTGCCTCAAGGTATGGTTTAAAAGCTGGCTTTTAAAGTTATTAGACCATCTTTACAAATGATGGTCATGACAGAAATCTAAATTTAGTACTGTAGGTGTCCTCACTGCAACTTCTGGAAGAGTAGAGATGAATCAGATGGGTCAATTGCTTTGATGTTGGCCTTGGGGAATTTGCAGAAGATGAACTAACCTAGAAGAGCTACTCCTGTGAGACATTACCATCTGAGATAAATTAGTTCTGTAGCATAACTATTAGATGGGTTTTTTTTATATAATGCCTCCTCTCTAGTACTAAAATGTTTTAAAATTTCAGTTTCCTGGCAGTTTCATCCTGTGAGCAGCTCATTTGCTTAGCACACCAACCAGTTATTATAATATATTATGTGGCACTCCCTGCCTACAATTCTGGGGAAATGAATTAATATAAATACTTGAAACGTGTGAACAGTCATTGAACTATCCAATGACATAGGCCTAAAAAACAGAACTTGCTTTACTTATTTGATTCTTAGTCCATTCATTCAAATGGGTGACTTCTGATAAGGTCAGCTCTTAATTTCTTCACTTTAAGAAGAGGGAAGGCACAAGCAAGTTCTTAAAGTGAAAAGATCACTCAACCCTGAGAGGAGATTTGAAAATGAAACTCAGAATACCCCCGCCTTGGTATTGTATAGTAGAATAAGATGGAATGAGAAAAATCACCTGGCTTTCAAGTTACTTTATTCCATACTACAATAAAGAGCATTCCTATCATGCCTGATTCTTGACCTTGCCTGCCAGCCTCTGAATGAGTGACAAACAAGATCTGACTTTGCCTTTGAAAAGTGCTACCATCTACCATGGCTTTTGTGAGGGTGGCAGTGTCAGGGTTCCAAGTAACACCCCCAACAAAAGAAAACCCTGAGGTTTTGCTGCATTAGCCTTCCCAATTTTGATGTGATTGGTGGGCTTTTTTAAAAATGAACTAGTAGAACCAGTAAGAGTAGGAGAGTAAGGTGACATACCAAATGTTGAAGTCCTGAACCATAATGGCATTTGATCTGATTCACAAATTTTCTTTTCTACTTCCCATTTTATTTATCCATTAAAAAAAAAAATTGGAACTAAATTATGTTGTAAGCAAGATGCTCTATGGATACTGAACAAAGCAGAACAAAATTTGGAATGGTAGGAGAAGTCAACCAAAGAAAGATCCAGTTAGAGAATGGACTAGATCAGTCTAGGAGGTTACAGAGAAAAACATTCCAGGAAAAAAGTCCCACCAGTGCATCCCTCTGGGAGAGGTAGTTGGGCTGTGGTGTTGAATGCTGCCCAAAACTCCATTCTTAGCTCCTCCTGGTCACATACTATATACATTCCCATCATGTGCTTCCTAATCCACACATAGCAATAGCTCTTAGACTTACATACCACTTCATAGTGCTTTATAGCCCTCTCTAATCTGTTTACAGAGTCAGCACGTTGCCCACAACAATCTGGGTCTTCATTTTACTGACCTCAGAAGGATGGAAGGCTGAGTCAACCTTGAGCCGTCATGTTCAAATTCCTGGCAGTGGAATGCAGAGTTAGCCTGCAATGCTGCATTTTAACCACTGCGCCACCACGGCTTCTATCCACATATCCACAAACATATAAGATGCATCCCAAGGAGTCCACATTTAAATACACAGATAGTAAGTAATATGAAAGGGCACTCTGCATTTTCATTTTTTAAAAGATGACCTGTCATTCTTGTTGGCTTTTCCTTGAGTGGAGAAAAATATATCCTTTGGGGAGAAAATGATTTACAACAATTTCATTCTTGGATAAACAGTTGAGTGGAAGATCAATTCAAATACTGCATATGCATAACTCTCCTTTGCTTGAATTTGGAATATGTCTCTTGCAAAATAGTCATTTAAAAAAAGAGTAGATATTTTTGGAGAAAGGAAAATTTCCAACTTGAAACAGAAGCATTGAGCTTCAGGCATTTTTATGTGACTCTTAATCACCAGTGTACTTTTACCCCTACAGCAGTGATAATACATCGAAAGCATGGCCTAATAATATTAGGCCTAATATTGGCCTAATATTCTGGATCTACTATCTAAAAGTCATACATTAGTCACATATTAGAAAATACATGTAAGTATGTACCATATTTTTCAGAGTATAAGACGCACTTTTTCCCCTAAAAAGAGGGTGAAAATCTGGATGCCTCTTATACTCAGAATGTAGCCCCGCCCAGCTTCTCAAACAGAGCTTTCAGAGACTGAAAAAAGCATCAGAAACGAAGCTTCAGAAATGAAACCCCCAAACAGAGTTTCAAAAAAGAAGCTCCCACACAGAGCTTCAGAGGCTATTTTCTGAAGCTCTGTTTCGGAGGCTTCTGGAGGCAGAAAAAAGTTTTTTCTGAAACAGAGTTTCAGAGGCCAAAAAAAAAAAAAAAAAAAGCAAAAAAAAAGCAAGGCACAGAGCTCACAATGAAGGAACCTGTTGCTAAAATTCACCTCTGGGAACAGCTGATTGGGAGTATTCCCGGAGGCCAATCCACCTGCCAATCAGCTTTTTTCTTATTTTCCTCCCCATAAAATAGGGTGTGTCTTATACTCCGGTGTGTCTTATACTACGAAAAATACAGTATATTTGGGAACGATTGAGGACAAAAGAAGAAGGGGACGACAGAGAATGAAGTGGCTAGATGGAGTCACTGAAACAGTCTGCGTGAGCTTAAATGGACTCCGGGGGATGGTAAAGGACAGGAACGCCTGGAGGAACGTTGTCCATGGGGTCGCAATGGGTTGGACACGACTTCACAACTAACAACAACAATGCATAATTGTATACAGTATTAAGGATAGTAAAGTCAAACAAAATTTAGGAATTTTAAATTTAAAAACAATTATAACAAATGAACAGATAAACAATACAACACAATACATTTGACCAGTAAAATTTGACCTAGTAATTCAAGTACTGTGTTTCCCCGAAAAAAAGACCCTGTCTTATATTTTTTTTGAACCCTGAAATAAGCGCTTGGCCTTATTGCCATGCGCTCAAAAGCCAGATTGGGTTTATTATCAGGGGATATCTTATTTGGGGGGGAAACAGGGTATCAGCCAGAAAAAAAACAATATAGTTATGGGAAAAGGGGAAAAAAAACAGGGATCTACATAAACAAGGTATTGTATTTTATTTTCCTTGTTGAGACATGAAGAGAAATCTTAGTGGCATAGAAAGAACAGCTTTTATTGGCCAACCCAAAAAAGTAGGCAGCATACAAATAAAATTAGTAAATCACTAACCCTCGACATTTTCTCTTTTATTCAGCCTGCCTCTCTTTATTTCTGTTGAATTTGAATCCCTTTGACTTCCTGAATCTAAAAGAAAGCTTTTAGTGGTGATTTCTAGTACCTGAAATCTAGTAATTGTGTCTGGAAACAGCCTGGCAATTAGTGCAACTTGAGAAGAATCAACATGATGTGCTGACTAAGCACTCATTAATGGCTTCACATCTGGTATCTGGCAACTTTCACAATGCAATCGCAGTTAGAGTACACAGCTATAAGCCCATCTGGATGTAAGTAAGAAATGCATGTGTGTTCTTTTTTTTTTTAAAAAAAATTCAACTTCTTTATTTGTTTATCAAATGTATATAGGTGCCCATCTCATGAAAGTGACTTTGGGCATTGAAAGTTTTTGAAAATCCTTAGCCTTTATTTTGATGTTTTAGTTTAGTTTTCTTGAATAGAAGAATTCCAGTGGCTCTTGCTACTAAAATAATGTGTTGATGTTGGATGGGATTATGGAATTAGGTTCCAACCAACATGGAGATCACCAGTGGAGAGAAAGTTTAGTTTAGATATGAATGGCTTCCAATTTACCTAATTAAATTGCCCTTCAGTGTTGGAAATATACTTGATGTAACATCTATGTTGTGTGAAGGGAAATACTGTGTGGATAGAAGTTCTGATGGCTGTTCTGTATACAAAAGTGACTTTGGACTTTCATTTCCTTCATTCTCTGCTATTGGGCTCAATCCTTTCCTTTGCTCTCGTGATTTTTTGGCAACAGCACTTCAGTTTCTCCTATGGCTGCCTGGCCTTTACATCAGTGGAAACCAACTTCATATTTTTGTGATTATAAGAAGAGGCAGCTAAAGTTATCAAACTAGTTAGAGAAGTTTAACTTGGCAAGATGTCTTTTTATTAGCAATTAGCTGTTGAATGTTAGTATCAATGTTTGGCAAATATATGAATAGATGAATGAAGAATGCAGCTTGACAGATTCATAAGTGTGAAAGGAACAAGGCTGACAGATCTGGTTTTCTCCTAGAATCAGTAGGAGTTTTGCATTTGGAATATTGATCGGCAAACTGATTGTGTTCAGTTTGTATGCTTGGAATTAACCCCCACCTTCCCAAATATTATAGGACACTTTTGAATTGATTTCAAAGAAAATCAGGTTAGGATTAGTTTACAAAATCAGGACTGTTCTGATTTTTGAATCGTGTTGTGACCCAGGCCCAAGTAGGTAGTAGTAAACTCAGTCAGTTTAAAAACAAACAAACTTTATTAGAACAATGGCAAAAGTTCAAGAACAGAAGACGCCAATAAGAAACAAATACAGCAAGACAAAGCTATCAACGTTGCTTTCCAGCAAAGAGCCCAAATGCCATTGCTGGTCTTTTAAGCCTTATGGGAGGGGGCAATCATCTCTAGGCCCTACTCCTGAGTCATCCTCTTTGCTTTAGCTGCTCTTGCCTTCTGGCAGCTCTTCTCATGTGTGCATTAGGAACAAGCTCCTCCTGTTCCTCTGCCTCACTACTATCAGCCTTTGGAGGCTCTGGAGTCCGCACATCACTCCCCAGTGGCCCTGGCCCCACCTTTGCCTCTGACACAGAGCCCTCATCCGGGCCTTCCCCAGCCTCCAGGACTGGCCCATGTTCTTCCTCAGCCTCATCGCTGTCTGACTCCATTGCCAGCTCCACAGGCTGCTGGCGGACCACAACAGATCATAGGCAATATAATGCTAAAAATGATTAAAAAGCCTGTTACAAAGGCTTCTGAAAACTCCTTTCTAGAAACTAAAATGGTTTCTACAAATTCCAGGTATGCCATTAAAATTGCTGGACAGTGTGCTTTTAAATTGGGTTTGTTGTTTTTCCCAATACTCCAGTCCGTTTTATTATAATATTTCATTATTTGAATGATATACTATATTTCTAACAGCAAAAATAGAATGGTTTAAGTTCATGCAGCTACATGGGTATTTTGAATGCCCAACAAGGATTTCTTGTCTTGTTTTATATATATCTATATATCTGTCTCTCTATCTGTCTATCTCCAAGGTGCTTTTGTGGTTTGTGGTTTGTTTCAAAGCAATATAGAAGTATTGCATTGCCTCAGAACTTAATGCACATTGATAAAATGCTGTGTCTGGTACCACTTGTGCTTGCATGGTGATCACTGTGGATCGAAGTAAGTACCTTTTTTTCTCTAGAAAAGTTTTAATTTATATAGAGTGCTGTGGACTAAAATGTAACTATCGAACTTTTACCTATATACAACTTTGAATGTAGTCATAGTTCAGAAGCCTGCATCAGTTGCTTTGAGGTTATGTGGCACTGCCTATGCAACATGGTGTCAAAAATGTAATACATTATTGTGAAGTCTCTTCAGAAGTTAACCTATTTTTGTTACAATTTTGGTTTGTTGGGTTACCTTTTCTTCTACTGATTGCTTTTCTAGTTTCCTTCCTCTTTATAATGGTTACATTAACCTGTGATAGCCTCCCTGGCTTCTAAGTCTCTACCTTTTATAACTTTTACTCCTCTTAATGTGAAATCTGCTATCCAGTATGAGCCATAGGAATGGCTCAATAATAAGAGGATGAGCTTCCTGAATGTAAGAGTAGAAGTACCTTGGACGCTATGTTAGAGTTATGTAGATAATTGCAAATACTTTTGAACATTCTATTCTAGAATATATGATGATTTCTACAAATTCTAGGTGTGTCTTAACTTCATGCTTCTAAATTTAAAAGCTGGTGGCTTTTGGTTTCATTATATCATTGGTTTCCTTCTTGTTAAACTCCTTGAAGTATTTTTGTCCATGTTTAAGCATTTTAAAAACTTCTTGAAAACACCAGGTGTCTGAAGAATGTTGCATGTTTGATTTAAAAAATGACTATAGATAGCTGCATTTTATAATTTTCTCTGCAAGCCTTTCAAAAATAAATTCTGCCCAAAGATTACTAAATTTGTTTTCAGTGGTAACAAAAATAGAATTAATGTTCTCTAGAAATACATGTATGAATTCATATCTAAGTTACAAATAAAATGTCAATTATATGGGTGGCATATAGTAAAGTGGCAGCATGTGGTCAGCATGTGCTTATTTTATTTTGGTGGTTGTTTTTCATAAAAATAGACCACGTTTTTGGTGAAATATAAACATCAAAAATATCTGGAACCTGAACAACATTGACATTGACAAAATCACCACTGGTCAACTTGCAAAAGGCAGTTTTACTTGGAACAGCTTACATCCTGTGAAAATACTCTTAATGCCACCCAACAAGCAATATCTGCCTATCCTAGATGCCTGGAGAGGATTCGATAAGTGGATAAGAATGCCAAAATCAGTCTAAACATCTGACTGATTGTGCCATGAACCATAACAAAACAAAAACAAAATGCACCGGTACCGTATATGTGGTACCTTGCTCAATAGTAGTACCTGTGAGAGGGATCTTGGAGTCCTAGTGGATAACCATTTAGATATGAGCCAGCAGTGTGCAGCAGCTGCTAAAAAAGCCAACACAGTTCTGGGCTGCATAAACAGAGGGATAGAATCAAGATCACGTGAAGTGTTAGTACCACTTTATAATGCCTTGGTAAGGCCACACTTGGAATATTGCATCCAGTTTTGGTCTCCACGATGTAAAAAAGATGTTGAGACTCTAGAAAGAGTGCAGAGAAGAGCAACAAAGATGATTAGAGGACTGGAGGCTAAAACATATGAAGAACGGTTGCAGGAACTGGGTATGTCTAGTTTAATAAAAAGAAGGACTAGGGGAGACATGATAGCTGTGTTCCAATATCTCAGGGGCTGCCACAAAGAAGAGGGAGTCGGGCTGTTCTCCAAAGCACCTGAGGGTAGAACAAGAAGCAATGGGTGGAAACTGATCAAAGAAAGAAGCAACTTAGAACTAAGGAGAAATTTCCTGACAGTTAGAACAATTAATAAGTGGAACGACTTGCCTGCAGAAGTTGTGAATGCTCCAACACTGGAAATTTTTAAGAAAATGTTGGATAACCATCTGACTGAGATGGTGTAGGTTCCTGCCTAGGCAGGGGGTTGGACTAGAAGGCCTCCAAGGTCCCTTCCAACTCTGTTGTTATGTTATGTTATAATAATGTGATTGTGCCACCAAAATGGAATTCATGTGTAGTAATGATTATGTGAATAACAATAGACGGTGACAATATTAAGAGAAAATATGGCATTGTTTTATGTTAACAAAGGAAAGGTAAATAACTGACAAATAACTGTCTGTGTCTAAAATCAGCATCTTTGTCATCTAAAATCAGGCCACAACACCACGCTTCAAGTAAAAACTTTTAACAATTGGAAGGAAGGAGAGTTTTTGCCCCTTCCTGGCTTCTATCACAATAGTTCTTGATTGCAGCAAATAATTTGGGCTTTTTTTTCAGTGAAATTTACCCAAGAAAAACACAATTCTACTATTCCATACCTGCCTAGTAATAATGAAAAGAGAAGGAGTAAATTAAGTCAAAATTAGCTTAAGTCACTAGTGTGCCATATACCTGTAGGTGTAACCTAGTTTTAACATTTGTCCTAAATTTGGGATGAAGGCTAAATGAATTCATTATGAGACACTTGATGGCATGAAGAGAAGTCTATAAATGGTGACTGCTTTTATTCCTGCAATTTCCTACTGTATATAAACAAGTACAAAAATATAATGATTCATTAATGTCCATTTGAAGAAAATCTAAAAAATTTAGAGACAGAAATACTTTATATCAGGGCTATCGAACTCAAGGCCTGGGGGCTGGATCCGGCCCACAGGCTGCTTAGATCTGGCCTGCGGGGCCACCCTGGAAACAACAAAGGATCGGCCCATGGTGCCTCTGCCAGCGAAAACAGAGCTCAGGAGCCCGTTTTTGCTTGGGCCGCCACAGACACCCCCAAAATGAGTAATTTTGAGCTGGCCGCACCCACCCCTACATGCCCACCCCTCATCCCCCAAGGTCAAACACAACCCTGATGCGGACCTCAATGAAATGAGTTTGACAGTCCTGCTTTATATCCAGTGAAGACAGGGGGCAAAATCTTTTTAGAACAGCATCCCTCTGAGGAGCAGAAAACCTCAATACTGCCATCCTTGGAGAGCATTTCTTCATGGATGATGTTTATATTAATAATCGGCTAATAATATTTTTCTTGCTTGATATGGTAATCTTTTAATGAGTGATTTTTAAATACTTTTTAAATCCACTTACCGTATATACTCGAATATAAGCCGATCCGAGTATAAGCCGAGGTCCCCAATTTTACCCCAAAAAACTGGGGTAAACTGGGGACTCGAGTATAAGCCGAGGGTGGGAAATGAGGCAGCTACCGGTCGGGGAAACCCTCCCTCCCTCAGCCGAGAAGGCTGGGGGCTCCCCCGCCCCGCCCTCTCACTGCACCGGCAGGGCTTCCCCGCGCTAATGCAAAAGCCCGCCAAGTTTGCGCCATCCGGTATAATGTGAAAAAAAGAAGAAAAAAAAACTGAGTATAAGCCGAGAGGACGTTTTCAGCACAAAAACGTGCTGAAAACTCGGCTTATACTCGAGTATAAGCCGAGAGGACGTTTTTCAGCACAAAAAACGTGCTGAAAAACTCGGCTTATACTCGAGTATATACGGTACTTGTAAGCCACCCAGAATACCGGCAAGCGTGTGGTTCTCAAAATTTCAGAAATAAATAAAATGTGCTGTGTTCTCTCTTTTGAAATCCAGGCATTTGTGTCCATCCGGTTGAAAGCTCAGAACATTCCCCTCTCCCTAAAAAATGTCATAAAATGTAGTTTTATATTAAGGCATATTGCTAAACAGCAGTTTAGGTGACTGAAAAAGATGGCAGAATCATAAATTGTAGTTTTGTTTAAAAACTTGTAGCCGTGACATATAAAAAGAGAACCTTCATTTTTAGTGGAACATATTTTATTTTTTTATTGAATCTGTACCCTATATTTCTTATGCCTTTGTTGTGAGCTTTCCAGTAACTTCTGTAGTAGTTGCACTTAGGTTTCATCTCCAAAAAGATAGCTTCCATGAAAGAAACTTTGCATATTATTTTGCTTTGTTTTTTACTTTGTCTGGGACAATGTACAACACTTTAAAAATTTTGATTTAACAATTCTGGGATATACAGTTTTAAATTTACGCATTTAAAGATGTATATTCTTGGATAGTTTTATTTTCTAAAGTTGTTTATTTTTAGTTTAATTTAAATAACGAGCTTCCAGGCTAGGGGAATCTTTCCTGGAAGTTAAATAAGCAGCTGATTCAAAGCTGAATTTCTGAGGAATTATCAATATCTGTAGAATTTGGTGATATGAAACAATGCAGTGACTCTGCAGCCCATTGGCAGTCAAAGAGTAGCATTTCTGGAAGATGTGCGGCATTTTTCTTTTGACCTGGCCTAGTTTTTGAGAAATCTCCCCAAAGGTGTAAAGTCAATTTAAATTTGATTGTCAAACTTAATTTGCTTTTTTATTTCTTTGCAGAAATGTAGGTCAGTATATTTTCCTTTTAAAATTAATCTCTGCTTTTGAAGATAAAGACATGGACATCATTCTGTTGAAGTCACTGTGTTCGTTGATCAGGCTTCCATATCTGAGGGTCCATAGATCCTATCATCCCAGATTGGGTTGGCTAGTGCAGTCTAGGAATAAACTCTCTCATTTTAGGCAACATGTTTTGGAAGAGTAAATTTATTCTTCAACTGTCCTAGATTGCCTGGCTTTGTCACAAATAGATTGCAATAATTTTTGCAGAAAAATACATGAATATTGGCTTGCTTGCTGTTTATACATTAGAATTGAGTTACTTCTGACAGCTGCACTTTCTTTTCTCTTTAATTAGCAGGAACAGCTCTGTCTTTCAATAAAAGGCTCTTTTAAGAGCTGAAGTTGATGAGAATCAGCACTTCTCTGGCTGGACTTAATTGGAATGGAAATACTGTGCAGGTGTTCCCAGTCTAGGGCCAGAAAAAGACCTGTTTCCATGGTCTCAGACCATGGTCTCAGAAAAGTTGGAGGAAAAGGCCTAGAATAGGGGTGTCGGACTCTGGCAACTTTTTAAGACTAGTGGACTTCAGTTCCCAGAATTCCCCAGTCAGCCATGCTAGACATACCTGGTCTGGAATTTAAACTGTGAAGCTTTAACTTTTGGCTTTGATTCTGTGTTCTATAATAGGTATGCCTTTTCTATTTATAAGGCTTCTACCTTGTCTGCAATAAAGCATCTGGCCATGCTGCATCAGTCAGTTTATGCAGCAACCAAGTTCCTAAATATGGCTGACGTTTCTGCAACAATCAAGATTTATTGCTTATGCTGGGCATAAAATCTGATAACTGAAAGAGAAGGAATAAGTACAGACTTGATAAGATGAAAGAGAAATAATAGATAAAGAGAACTCCCATAATAATGTTTTATAGAAAAGCATTATCTTTAAGTGAAATGTTAAGATTATGTCAGACTTTATCCAAAGTCTATGTTTGTATGATATGAGATATAATAATAATAATAATAATAACAACAGAGTTGGAAGGGACCTTGGAGGCCTTCTAGTCCAACCCCTTGCCCAGGCAGGAAACCCTACACTATCTCAGACAGATGGTTATCCAACATTTTCTTAAAAATTTCCAGTGTTGGAGCATTCACAACTTATGCAGGCAAGTCGTTCCACTTATTAATTGTTCTGTCAGGAAATTTCTCCTTAGTTCTAAGTTGCTTCTTTCCTTGATCAGTTTCCACCCATTGCTTCTTGTTCTATCCTCAGGTGTTTGGAGAACAGCCCGACTCCCTCTTCTTTGTGGCAAACCCCTGAGATATTAGAACACTGCTATCATGTCTCCCCTAGTCCTTCTTTTTATTAAACTAGACATGCCCAGTTCCTGCAACCATTCTTCATATGTTTTAGCCTCCAGTCCCCTAATCATCTTTGTTGCTCTTCTCTGTACTCTTTCTAGAGTCTCAGCAACTTTTTTACATCGCGGCGACCAAAACTGAATGCAGTAGTCCAAGTGTGGCTTTACCAAGGCATTATAAAGTGGCACTAACATTTCACGTGATCTTGATTCTATCCCTCTGTTTATGCAGCCCAGAACTGTGTTGGCTTTTTTAGCAGCAGCTGCACACTGCTGGCTCATATCTAAATGGTTGTACACTAGGACTCCAAGATCCCTCTCACAGGTACTACTATTGAGCAAGGTACCACATATACCGTAACTGTGCATTTTGGGTTTTTTTGCCTAGAACCTTACTTTTTCACTGTTGAATTTCATTTTGTTAGCGCCTAATGTTCGAGTCTTTCAAGATCCTTCTGTAACCTGAGCCTATCTTCTGGAGTGTTGGCTATTCCTGCCAGCTTGGTGTCATCTGCAAATTTGATGAGTTCCCCATCTATCCCCTCGTCCAAGTCATTGATGAAGATGTTGAAGAGTACTGGGCCTAAAACAGAGCCTTGGGGTACTCCACTGCATACTTCCCTCCATGTGGATGTAGTTCCATTGAGGACTACATGTTGAGCACGCTTGGTCAGCCAGTTACGAATCCATGTGGTGGTGGTGTCTAACCCACATTTTTCTACTTTATCTAGTAGTAGGTTATGGTCTACTTTATCAAATGCTTTACTGAAGTCCAAGTAAATTATGTCAAGTAAATTTACTAAAGTCCAAGATAAATTTACTTATGTCCAAGTAAATTTACTAAAGTCCAAGATATGAATACTGGGTTAAAACATTTATTTTATGTTATTTTGTTTTAATGTAAAAGATTGTTCCATAGTTAGGGCCTAGCTAATACATTTTTTATAGTGAAAAAGTATGCATTTTTCTTTCAGTAATGAAAATTATTTGACTTGGTAAAGCCATTGTTTGTGAATTGTTTGATTTAATGAGTCATTTTCCAGTCCTTTTTTCTGGATATGCATATCTTTGAAAATATGTATGAAAGATATGCATATCTTTGAAAATATGTAACCCAATTCCTACCTCTCCTGAAAAAGTCTGCAATCTATCATATTATCAGTGACATGTGAAAATGTACACAACATACCATTCATTGCTTTAAATAAAGTAACAGCAATTCTCAGTAGAAAATGTATATCTGAAATCTCCAGAGTGATGGCCATCGTTAGGTTCCTTACCCCCTAAGCATTTTTGATTTTTTAAAAATAAAGTTAGCAGCTTCCACTGTTACCATTATTTCAAAAAGTAGTTGGGTCCCAGGTGGCCTCATAAGCTTTCTGGAAGATAAGAGATTATTGACAGTTGGGAGCCATGTTATATTTGGACATGGATCTGTCTCTCTAGAAAAAGGCAAAGAGAAAAAGAGACAATAAGTCATGTTTTACGGGAAGAAATAGAGGAACCGATAGGAAACATTCTGATAAATTCACCGCTGTTATGGATTGGATCCTTATAGCCAGCATGTTACAAAAAACCAAGTACCCATGCACTGATACTGTATGAGTACCCACAACATCTTCTCATACTCCAAAAAGACCTTGGTCAGCATTTTACACAATAGATATTTACATGCAAGGATTTAGAATTAAGATCAGGGGTGAAATCCAGCCGGTTCTAATAGGTCCTGGAGAACCGGTAGCGGAAATTTTGAGTAGTTCAGAGAACTGGCAAATACCACCTGGCTGGCCCCAGAGTGGGGTGGGAATAGAGATTTTGCAATATCCTTCCCCTGCCACGCCCATCAAGCCATGCCCACAGAACCAGTAGGAGAAAATTTTGAATTTCACCCCGATTTAGATCCTTCATTTTATTTGTAATTTTATACAGCATGCAAATAAACAAATCTATTACTGAGAATATTACAGTTGCTGAATTCAAGTTAGTCTTACAGAAGACAGTGCAGCAAAACCATGAATGAATAGAACATTGGACAAGTGCATAATTATTCCACAATATATCATTTTAGAATTTTGTTTTAAGAGAAGACAATAGTGTGTAATTAGCATATCACTTACATATACTTAATTGGATCTTAGTTTTTCTTTCACTATTGTGCAGACATACAATGGCCTGGTTCAGATGTGGTGTCTAAAGCAATTGTACAATTACATCAGCAATAAGAAAGCTAATGAGCAATTGTTCAAGCTGCAAAGAGCACTCTATGGGGTATATATCCATACTATATCCTAGGGAATAGAATCAGTTGAGAAATCAGGAAAGGGGTAATTTTGTAATCATACTTATATTTGGTGCAGAGAAAATTGGAAGCTTCTTGTTCCTATTCTTTTTTATTTTTTTTCACTGCATTTTTCTTTTTCATTTTTCCTACGCTGTTTCTTTCTTGTTCTCTCCATTTGGTATATTACTTTGTATTTTATGGTCTCTTTAAAGCAGGTATGTGCAACCCACAACCACAAGCTTCATGCAGCCCTGGACAACTAGTAATGTGGCCTCATAAGATTGTATATTTGTTATTTTTATACATTAAAATATATTGTACACTTTATATTTAATCTGAGACAATTCTTCTTTACTCAGTGGACCCCAGGCAAGTTAAAAGTTTGAACACCCATGCTTTAATACTTTTAATAACATTTAAAAAAAAAAAAGAGATCAGGAATTGAAGGTGACTGCCTAGGACCGGGTTATCAAACTCGTAGCCTGCGGGCCAGATGCGTCACATGCTGGCCACAGCTACCCCTGTTTTAGTGAAGGGAAAAAAAGTTGCAATATGTCATGTGACGACAACATGTTGTCATGAGTTTGACACCCCTGGCCTAGGAAGTAATTAATGTGTTAAAAGAAGAGTCAGGATCTTTTGAATAAAAAACTTTTTCTGAATTAATATGGTGTGGAATGTTCCCAATGGATAGTGTACAGTACCAGGATTTTGCATGGATTGGAGTGGCTTATAATTATGGTTAAATCAATAAATGCACTTGCCAGATGGCTTAGTATGCATAAATGAATTATATCAGATGTAGGTGTTTTCTACACAGGGCATTGCAAATGATGAAAACAAGGATATATGAGAACTGATTGTATTTGATCAGTGATGAAAGAGAAGATAATTTGCCAGATGTTTCACATCTAAAAGATATACACTAAATATCTGGTTCGTGAACTAAGGCTTGATAGGCTCACTTCCAATGAACTGGAGATTTCCCCAAGCCAAAAAATGTACAAAACATCTTTCTTAGCAACTACACTCCCAAGCTCCTTTCTGAAAAGGCCAGAAATGGACATTGGGATTGATATGGCAACCCTGAGTTCTACTTATGCCTTAGCCACCAAGCCAGTTGTGTGACTTTAATTTTATTTATTTATTTATCAAACACAACAGTATATATAAGTATAAGCATGAAATAACCATATGAATTGGATACAATCAAAGGGAACATTAGGACAGGAACAGTAGGCACGCTGGTGTTCTTATGCACGCCCCTTACAGACCTCTTAGGAATGGGGTGAGGTCAATAGTAGATAGTCTTTGGTTAAAGCTTTGGGGATTTTGGGAAGAGACCACAGAGTCAGGTAGTGCATTCCAGGCTTTAACAACTCTGTTACAGAAGTCATATTTTCTACAATCAAGATTGGAGCGGTTCACATTAAGTTTAAATCTATTGTGTGCTCGTGTATTGTGATTGAAGCTGAAGTAGTCTTCGACAGGAAGGACATTGTAGCAGATGATTTTATGAGTTATACTCAGGTCATGCCGAAGGCGGCGGAGTTCTAAATTTTCTAAACCCAGGATTTCAAGTCTGGTGGCATAAGGTATTTTGTTGTGATCAGAGAAGTGGAGAACTCTTCTTGTAAAATATTTCTGGACACGCTCAATTGTATTAATGTCCTCAATGAGGTGTGGGTCCACCCCTCTCTCACAGCTCTAGGAAGAAGGAGGCAAGGGCAAAACAATTCAGAAAATGCTGTTATGAAAATTTCAGGGACTTCTCCAGACATTCTCCGGGAATGAAGGTTTTTTTTTAAAGTCAGCAGGAAAAGCAAAAGCAAAATATGTGCTCTACCAGTCAGAACTGAACAAATAATTTTATCGACTGAGGGATTAAGCACTTCTCTCAGTATATATTTCCCATATAGAAACAGGCTGAATTAGAAATGAATGTTCCTTATTGAACTATTTGGTTTGGCCTTTTGGAATGCAACTACAACAGGATTATACCTGCAAAATACAGTATGTGCACAAACAGGGAGTTATTTTATGTAGGAGCTATTTTTGCAGGAGGCCTTTTACAAGAAAAACATGTATTATGCAACCACTAAATGTTGACAATAAAGACCACTTCAGGCAAAATGTAGCTAAGTCAAAAGCTGTAAGGTTTAAATAGCAGAAAGTTGCAGGTATCCATTTAGAACATAGCTATTTTAGAATGAGCTGGCAAAGGATGATTAAAGTATCCTAAAATAATTATTTTCACTTTAGCTATTTATATGGGTAAATCATATAAAAACTTTAATTACTACTAAAGGTGGAACTGGAACAGAGTTCTTTGGGTTTTTAAATAACATTTTAATAATGTTATTAAACATAACAGTAAAAAATGAGCACCAATACAAATTAAAAAGAAATAAAAGAATATAAAGAAAAAAATAGAAAGTGCTGAAAAGAAAGAAAAGCAATTAGAATATAGTAGAGAAAAAGAAATATATAAGTATATAGAAATGAGTTCCCCCCTTAATAACAGGCTTAGATATGTTTAATAACTTACCACCTTCTCTTAAAATACAATACATTATCTCTTCTTCCTGTACATCATCTTTAACCTATAAAATCAATAAAGCCTTGTCATTCAGTCCTGCTCAGCAAAAATCCATTAACGGTTAGCAGAGTTAACAACATACCTATTATGACCTTGATCAAATAAACCAACTTTATATTTTTTCTTTTGACTCTCTTGATTGCTGTTGAACTAAATTTACTGATTATGCCTTGGTCAGGGTAGAACCTTAAGTAATTGTATTACATTCAATAGCATAAGTGTAGTTTATTTTCATTACAATCCTTACTGAGAAGCTGCCTTCTGTGAAGGGGCAGCCACATTTCTCTTGGTTTCTTCTTTTGAAATGGAATCATATTCCTTGTGAAACATGGTGCATTGCTGCAATATAGTGATTTGGGCTTTTTCATACTTTGTTTTGATATACATTTCTGGAATATAGTTGATGAAGATCTGTAACGTAGCCTTTTCTGTTTGAAGGGCACTTTCTTTCCAAAATCTAGTTATTGCTCAGTAGGTAAATAACAAACAGTGTGGTACAATATATGTGATATTTATAGCAGCTTGTTACTGTGGGAGAAATAGGAAGTGCTAGAAAGGTCCCCTCTTTTGATCAATCAGCAGTGCTGCTGTTAGAGGAATTTGTTGCTGCAATGCATATTAATTTAATTACTGACAGATTTATATACTCACATGCTCCTAGGAAAACAGTCTGAAATGCTTTATAATATAACGGTCTGAAGTGCTTTTAACCAAGTAATATCAGTTACTTAAAACCAAGCAGTGAGGCCATTCCACAAACCTGGTATTGCCCCACACCTAGTTGGTTGTAGCAGACCTACTTTCTGAATGGCATTCATAACAGACCAGAAGAAGATAAATTGAGATTTGGCTGGTGATCTGGGCAAATCATTCCTTTAAAGAGGCAGGACCCAAGCTATAAAGGTATTTATGTATTAAAACAAGCACTTTGAAATTGGTTGAGAAAGCAGTATCCTTCACTGATACCAACCACAACAAGGGAAGAACAAAACCATGACAACGCCATGTCTCCAACCCCCAACTTTTTCAGATGGTCTTGGAGGGTATTGTGATTGATGATATCAAAAGCATTTGATATATGCAGGAATATTAGTAAAGATTTTGTTTATTTATTATTACACTTATATGCTGATCAGTGATGGGTTTCAAAAAATTTTACTACCGGTTCTGCGGGTGTGGCTTAGTGGGCATGGCGTGGCTTGGTGGGCGTGGCTTGGTGGCCGTGGCAGGGGAAGAATACTGTAAAATCTCCATTCCCTCCCCAATCCAGGGGAAGGTTATTGCAAAATCCCCATTTCCTCCTGATCAGCTGGGACTCGGGAGGCAGAGAATAGATGGGGCGGGGCCAGTCAGAATTTTTACTACCGGTTCTCCGAACTGCTCAAAATTTCTGCTACCATTTCTCCAGAACTGGTCAGAACCTGCTGAAACCCACCTCTGAGGCTGATACATATACTCCCCTGTCCTGCTTCCTCAAGAGAATGTCCAACAAGGCAACCAAAGAGATCTCTGTGCAATGAACAGCATTGGAACAGATCTAGATAATCAAAATTATTTAGAAGTGCCTTAAGTTGCCAGCCACCATCTGCTCAACTGTAGGTCATTATAGTCTAAAAATAGAGGAACTAGAGGGAGGGATAGACTACCATTCTCTTTAGAGAAAACAGCATCACCCTCTAGAAAGAGGCATTAATGATAGCACTAGCATCTTTCTGATATGAGTGAGTGAGTGACTGAAGAGAAAAAATTGGTTAAGCTCTCAGGTTCACTGCTGAGAACGTGAGGAAGCTTTCTACAAGCTTTACAAAGGAGAAAACCCCATTTCCCTCTATTTCAAAGCCACTTATAGCCATGCCACTATGTTCTCAGTGGAGGTAAATTGTATCTGTTTTGAGACATCTGCTTTCTTACTTCACAGCCCACAGTTCTTTGACAGATCAACAGGATCTGTGAGCTCAAGGAGTGGGCAATTATCATGTGGTAGTCCATGATCTGAGGTGGCTCAATATTTCAGTCTACTATCAAAGGCTCAACTGAAAGATTTAGTGCCACAGCAAACTATACTTAAGCATATTGTGGCATGTCACTAGTACCTGTGAATAGGTTCTCACAATTGACCTGTGCTCTACAACAGGGGTCCCCAACCCACGGATTGTGGACTGGTACTGGTATGTGGCCTTGTCGTGTCCCACTCCTCCGCTGACGGCTGGGTCCGGGAAATCCGAATCAGGCTTGCCTCTGCAGCTCTGCCCAAAGTCCTAGCAAAGTCCTCAGAGCAGGCAGGAGACCAGTAAGTGACTTCAGCAAGATAAGTTTGACTTTTGCCTGACTCAGAGACTGCCAGAAAGTAGATCCTTTATATAGGCCATGGGGTGTGGCTCCATGACTCAGCACTCATTAAGGCCTGCCCCTCCCTTCCCTCTGTAGCCTCCGCCCCTCCAATCTTCTGATGCGAGGGTCACACCAATCAGCTGTTGGTAATAAACCCTCCTCAGGCTCACCTGCTGTGGAGGAGGGGGAGGGGTCTAGCTGCTCCGTTTGCCTGGGCATGGAGTCAGGGCTGGGGCAGGGAGATTCTCCTTCTGCAGTTTGTGTGGGCATGGAGCCAGGACTGGGACCGGGAGGCATACATTCCTCAGTGTTCGGGAGCAGGTAAGAAGGCCCCGGCTGCTCTGAGGGCGGGCAAGACACAACACTATCCCTCACCGCAGGGCCCTTCCCCCGGGGCTGACGATCGGGATGCGGTCGGGCCGGGTTCTGCTCGTGGAAGGCCCGCACCAGGTCCGGGGCGTGGACGTCGGAGGCATTGACCCAGGTGAACTCGGTCCCGTACCCTTGCCACGCCACCAGGTATTGGAAGCGCCCCTTCAGCCAGCGGGAGTCGCGTATGCTGTGCCCCCCGTCCCCCCCCGCCCCGCCCTCGCCGACAGCGACGGGTGGCGCCGGGCGCCGGAGGGGAGACGGCGGGGCCTCAGGGACCAGCAAGGACCGATGGAAGACGGGATGGATCCGCATGGAACGCGGCAGGGTCAATCGGTAGGCCACCGGATTGATGACCGCCGACGGGAACGGACCGATGAACCGTGGTCCAGTTTCTTCGCCGCCGGTCGGACGGGAGATGCTTTGTGGAGAGCCACACGCGGTCTCCGACCACCAGCGGGGGTGTTGCCCGTCGGGAACGATCGGCGACCCGCTTGTAGTCCTCCTTCGCCCGATTCAGCTGCCGACGCACCATCTGCTGGACCGCGTGCAACTCGGAGAGAAAGGACTGTGTCTCGGGAACCGGGGAGTCCGGGGGCGCCAGAGGGAAGAGCCGCGGATGGTACCCCAAGTTGGCCAGGAACGGGGTGGTCTGGGTGGAGGTGTGTTGGGAGTTGTTGAATGCGAACTCCGCCAGGGACAGGTAATCGGCCCAGTTGTCCTGCTGTTGGTTTACGGCACCGGAGGTACTGCTCCAGGACGCCAATGATCTTCTCCGTCGCCGTCGGTCTCCGGATGGTGCGCCGACGACAGGCACACCTGCACCTCCAATGCGCCATCAGGCTCTTCCAAAGCGGGCCGTGAACTGCACCCCACGGTCCGACACCACCCTGTCCGCAGGCCGTGGAGGCGGAAGACGTGCTGCAAGAAGAGACGGGCCGTCTTGGTGGCGGTGGGCAGCCCGCGGCATGGGATGAAGTGTGCCATCTTGGTGAGCATGTCCACCACCACCAGCACTGTGGTGAACCCCGAGGACGGCGGCAGGTCCGGCAGGAAGTCCATGGAAATCGCCCCCAGGGTCTGTCAGGAGTCGGCAAGGGCTGGAGGAGACCGAGGCCCCCTGGCCTTGGCTTGCCGGCACGGCACGCAGGACGCCACATAGGCATGGACATCATGCCGCACCCGGGCCACCAGAAGGTCCGCTACCAGGTTGAGAGTCTTGAAAACCCGAAATGGCCCGCGCAGGGTTGTCGTGGCACTGGGTCAGGACGAGGGACCGAGCGGCCCGTGGCACATACAACCGCCCGGAACTTGAGTACGCCGCCTTCCAATGTCCACGGAGACGTGGGGCCCGCCTCGCCGCCGCTGCTGAGACCAGGCGCCTTGGCGCTGCGCCTCGCACCCGGGCCCGTAAGTCCACCGTTCCCGGCGGCGCCAAGGCTTCCGCCGCAGTACAGTCCGTGGAGGAAGAGGGTCTTGGGCGCCAGGTACTCCGCTTACGGGACAGGGCGCCCGCCTCCGGTTGTGGCCACTGGGGATATAGGTGACGCGGAAGTTGAACCGGCAAAGAACAGCGACCACCGGATCTGCCGCTGGTTCAACTTCCGAGCCGTGGTGAGATGTTCGAGGTTCCGATGGTCCGCTCGACCTCCACCTGATGCCGGGCCCTCCAGGTGGTGCCGCCACGCCGAACGCCGCCTTGATAGCCAGCAACCCTTTTCCCAGATGGTATAGTTGCGCCGGAAGGGTTGAGCTTCCGCGAGTAGTACGCGCAGGGAAAAAGAGTGCCGCCATCCGCCGGGCCTGTAGCAGCACCGCTCCGAGGCGGCGTTGGGCGTCCGTCTCCACCACGAAGGCCGGTGCGGGTCGGGATGTCGCAGGATGGGCTCCGTGACGAAAGCCTTCCTGAGAGCCGTGAAGGCTTCCTCCTGGGGACCCCACCGAACGGGACCTTCTTCTGAAGGAGCTGGGTGAGCGGAGCCGCCAGCGTGGCGAAGCCCGGATGAAGGTCCGATAGTAATTGGCGGCCCAGCAGCCGCTGGACATCCTTCACCCGACGCGGGCTTCCCAGCTGCTCAGGGCCTCCACCTTGCGCTGGTCCATGGCGATCCTCGGGTGAGAGGATGTGCCCGAGGAACTCAATGGACGACCGGAGGAAAAACACTTCTCCAGCTTGGCGAGAGCTGGTGCTCCGCAGGCGCTGCAGGACCAGGCGGAGGTGCTGGAGGTGACTTTCCTGGACCGAGTAGACCAGGATGTCGCCCAGGTAGATCACCACGAACCGATCCAACATGTCCCGGAACACATCGCTCATAAAATGTTGGAAGACGGCGGGGCGTTGGTCAGCCCGCACGGCATGACCGTGTACTCGTAGTGTCCATACCGGGTGCCGACCGCCGCCTTCCACTCGCCCCCTTCACGCATCCGCACCAGGTTGTAGGCCCCCCGGAGGTCGAGCTTGGTAAAGATGGAGGCCTCCCGCAGCCGGTCCATCAGCCCGGATGAGCGGCAGGGGTAGCGATTCCGCACCGTGATGGCGTTCAGCCGGCGGTAGTCGCAACACAGGCGCAAATCCCGTCTTCTTTTTACGAAGAGGACCGGGCCGACAGAGGGACTTGAAGGCCGGATGAACCTCGGGCCAGATTTTTGTCCAGAAAGTCCCTGAGGGCGCCAACTCGGCTCGGACATGGAATACAGGCGCCCGTGGGCAGCGGGCGCCGGGTTGCAGGTCCACGGGCAGTCGAGGGCCGGTGCGGGGTAAGCGGTCCGCCTCCTTTCGCTGAAGACGCCAGCGAAGTCCTGCAGCTCCGGGGCACGGCGACGGCCGGGTGAAGACGTCCTGGCCGGGCGAGGTGTGGCGGATGTGGTCGACACACTGCAGGCTGGGAACGAGATGGCGTTCGCGACCAGGCCACCTGAGGGTCGTGCGTCCGCAGCCAGGCCAGTCCGAGGATCACTGGGAAGTGGAGGTCCGCCGTCACGTAGAAGCGAATCGCCTCCTCGTGGTCCCCGATGGCGGCGCAAGGGCTGCGTGGCGGTTAATGGGTCCGCCACCAGCTCCCTCCCGCCGATGGTCTCGACGCCATCGGAGGGTCTACCGGAACCAAGGGGACACCAAATGGTCCACGAAGGCCCGGTCCATAAAGTTCGTGGTGGCCCCGAATCTACCAGCGTGTGCCGATCCTTCCGCCGGTCACCCACCCACACCCGGTGTCCAAAATCAGGTGCCGAGGGGCCCGGTCCACGCCGCCATGTCTGGCGGGGCTTGGTCCGTGCCCGCCTAGGGTTTCTGCCGGGCCTGCCCCGCTTCCCGACTGGCCAGGCCGGGATTCGGGACGGGCGTGTCGCTCCGCCGCTTCCTGGGGCATGCGGCGAAATGGCCGGGCTCCCACAGTACAAGCACAGCCCCTTGGCGCCCGGCTCCGCTCCTGGGCCGTCAGGCGAGGCCTGGCCGCCCTAACTCCATGGGCCTCGGCGCGGCCACGGCGCGGGTGGCCCGGGACGGGTCGGCACGGGTCGAGGGAGGGCGACGGTCTTGACGGTTGCGGGCGGCGACAGGACGGGCGTTGCTGGAGACGGGTGTCGAGGCGCAGGCAGAGGGGCACCAGGTCAACGAGGGTCCGCGGCGCCCACCCGAGCCAGCTCGCCCTGGAGCTCTTCCGAAGGCCCTCTTGAACGCGTCCGCTAGTGCCGTGTCGCTCCAGTCCGAATCATGGCACAGCAACCGGAATTCCGCGATGTACTCCCGGAGGGGCGGGCCCTTGTTGGATCTCTCCGAGGCGCCAGGCAGCCGCCTGGGCCCGCACAGGGTCTTCATACATCAGGCGAGTTGCCCCAGAACCCCTGGTAGTCCGCCAGCAAGGGGCTGTCCCTGAGCACCAAGGGCGTGGCCCACCGCGCAGCCTGGCCAGACAACAGGTTCATCACGAAGGCCACCCTGGCCCGGTCATCTGGAAAGTCCCCGCCGCATTGCCATGTAGGTCTGGCACTGGGCCATGAAGGCCGGGAACATCTCCATCCGCCCTGAGAACTTCTCCGCACCGTACCGGGCTGTGGCGCTGAGGAGGAGGAGGAGGAGGAGGTTGGACTGCTGGGCCCTTCCCAGCAGCCAGTTGAGCAGTCAGCTGGGCGACTTGCTGTTGCAGTTGCTGGTTGTCTGTTTGTAGCTGCTGCACAATCAGCGCCAGCTGTTGCTGATCCATCTTGTAGATGTGTCAGGAGTCAGGCAAGATGTCGTGTCCCACTCCTCCGCTGACGGCTGGGTCCGGGAACCGAATCAGGCTTGCCTCTGCAGCTCTGCCCAAAGTCCTAGCAAAGTCCTCAGAGCAGGCAGGAGACCAGTAAGTGACTTCAGCAAGATAAGTTTGACTTTTGCCTGACTCAGAGACTGCCAGAAAGTAGATCCTTTATATAGGCCATGGGGTGTGGGTCCATGAGTCAGCACTCATTAAGGCCTGCCCTCCTTCCTCTGTAGCCTCCGCCTCCAATCTTCTGATGCGAGGGTCACACCAATCAGCTGTTAGTAATAAACCCTCCTCAGGCTCACCTGCTGTGGAGGAGGGGGAGGGGTCTAGCTGCTCCGTTTGCCTGGGCATGGAGTCAGGGCTGGGGCAGGGAGATTCTCCTTCTGCAGTTTGTGTGGGCATGGAGCCAGGACTGGGACCGGGAGGCATACATTCCTCAGTGTGCGGGAGCAGGTAAGAAGGCCCCGGCTGCTCTGAGGGCGGGCAAGACACAACAGGCCTATTGGGAACTGGGCCATGTAATTGAGCAAAGCTTCATCTGTGCATGAGCGGGATCTAACTACCATGCAAAATCATGCTCCTCCCAGTCCATGGATTTTTTTTCCCCCCCTGTAGAACCGGTCCCTGGTGCCCAAAAGGTTGGGGGATGCTGCTCTATATGGAAGGACAGATTCAGTAGATGCACCTTAACCATAAAAAATGCTACTGCTAGGGCACAAAGAATCAGGATCATTCATAAAGTTGCATCATAGATGATTTATTCAAATCTATACATACGAATCTGGTTAACTAAATTGGCACTAGATAAGAGTCAACAAAATTCAAGGGGAGTGGGGCTGGACATGGATCTCTTGTGGCAACATGACGACTCTAAACTGATGACATGTTTAACTCTGTCCCCACCAACTCTGTCTGTTCTCCTACAACTATCTCTGACTTTCCTCCCACAGAACATTAAAAACCCAAATCCAAGGTGTTTCCAGCTTGATGAGCAGTAACAGATTTAAACTTTTAAGTCATAACAGAGATGAACTATTTCAGCTGATCCCCAAAGGCTGGCCTGTGCATAGATGTTGAGGATCCCAAGCACCAATAAGCAAGGATTTCTCAGCATCAAATATAAGGCCAGTTCTGCCAACTCATATAAGGATGTTACTGGGCAGTGCAGTGCCTGGCAATCTTCATCTTGTGTTTGTTGTGCTTGAGAAACATACACTAGGTTTCTGTGATCTCTTGCTTTTTGGACCTGGAAAGAGAAATGAAAACTTTTGTAGTAATAACAACACCTTCCCTTTGGTTTATTTAATGCCTCTGCTCTAGAACATGGAAAACATTTTTGAGAATCTGGATTCAAATGACATTGCCCAATGTCCATTGTATACGGATAACTACATTGAAACCATGCCATCCCCTCCAAGTGGTGAGGCAAGACTCACTATTGGTGACGGTAAACATAGCAGACAAGCATGCAATTGTGGTAAAGCTGCATTGATGACAATGGTGGCAGTAATGTTGTTGCAGGCATCAGAATATTGGATCACTAGACATCATATTTCAGAATGTCAAATGTAGCAGACCAAATGGAAGAACTCCTTTCTCCAACAAATTAATCTTCATTTTTTTCCCCAAAGCTGTTGTTTCACACTTCACATTGTTCCAACACTAGACTTTCCTCTTTCCATTTTCACTTTCCTACACTTTTGTCTTCTCTGTCTCTCAACTCTTCAAAACCCTATAACCAAAATCCAAAACAGTTGTTCTACTCCTGTGATGGTGAACCTATGGCACGGGTGCCACAGGTGGCCTGCAGAGCCGTCTTTGTGGGCACACGAGCCGTTGCCCTAGGTCAGCATCACCGAGCATACGTGTGCGCCTCCCTCCGGCCAGCTGAGTTTTGGGTCTCTGCCAGGTATGTGAGAGATATACACGTATGCACGTGGGGCAGCACCCCCCCCTGCCGTGGCCCATTTTTGGTCCCAGGAGACTTCAGGGAAGCCTGCTAGGCCCAAAACGGGGCGTGGGGGGGCCTCACATGCGCATGCAGGCAGGGTAGCACGGGGTGTGTGGCACACACATAGGCAGGGGGGTGGGGCACATTTTGCTCTTCCATCATTCTTTGTTTCTAACACTTTCAATTTCTGACTCTTCTTCCTTTGATTTTCTAGACCCCTTTTTCCATATATCCAGTGTAAATTCAGTTATTCATTTATTTCTTACTAATCATCCAAAGATATTAACAGAAGGAAAATTTTAAGGCCCAGTTCCTTCAGTGTTTCCTCATAAAACTTAATTTCGAATTCCTTGAACATCCTGATTGTTTTCCTCTGCATTATTCCAGTTTTCTCAGAATCTATCTTTAAATATACTCAGAACTGAACATTGTACTGAAAATGAGGTCTGGCCATGCAGAGTATAATGTATCTGTTGCTTCCAGTTACTTGTAAATTCGATTTCTCTTGAAGCAGCTTAAAATTGCATTTGCTTTTTTAGCAGTCATGCTGACTCATATTCAATTTGTGATTAGTTATTATTCCAATATCTTTTCTACTTTCATTTTTCACCTACCCTATTCCTATACAAAACTTACTTTTTTTCATGTGAAGAACTTTGCATTTGTGTTGATGCATTTTATAATACTTTCAGTCCAACTTTAATATATCAAATTAGACTTAAATTTGTTTTTGTCTTCTAGAGTAGAGGTAGTCCTTGACTTACAACATTTAGTTTAGTGGCCATTTGAAGTTACAACAGCACTGAAAAAAGTGATGTATTACCATTTTTCATACTTATGACATTGTAGCATCCCCACGTGATCAAAATTCCATCATTTGGCAACTGACTCATATTTATGATGGTTGCAATGTCCTGGGGTCATGACCTTATTACCTTTTCTGACCTTCTGACAAGCAAATTCAATGAGGAAGCCAGATTCACTTAACAACATGTTACAGAGATTCTTACCCACGGCACGACTGAAGAACTGGTTGCGGCCTGGGAACGGGCCGCGGCTGGGGCTTTGGACCGTGTCGTGCCTTTGCGGCCTCTGACCCGGTGTAGATCTCAATTGGCTCCCTGGTTTTCCGAGGAGCTGAGAGAGATGAAACGCCGGAGAAGACGCCTAGAGAGTACTTGGAGGTCTAGCTGTTCCGAGGCTGATCGGACACTAGTGAGGTCCTTTACTAGGACCTACCTAGTGGCAATGAGGGAGGCGGTTGCCCACGCTTCCACCCTCATTGCATCGGCAGATAACCGCCCGCCGCCCCAGCCTGGGTGACCCGCCCTCCTCTATCAAGAGGGACGGATGACCTTACAGGGACGAGCTGAGGAGTTTAACGGTTATCTATACGATAAAATCGTTCAGCTTCGGGATAGTTTGGACCAAGATTGCGATGATCCAGCTGGGATGACAGAGTCGCGTCTTGTTGAGGTTATGTGGGATGAGTTTGATTCTGTGGCTCCCGAGGACATGGACAGGTTGCTGGGGAGGTTACATGCAACTACATGTTTACTGGACCCGTGCCCTTCCTGGTTAGTGCTGGCTGCTCAGGAAGTGACACGAGGCTGGCTCCAGGGGATTATAAATGCTTCTTTGATGGAAGGGGTTTTCCCCGCCGCCTTGAAGGAGGCGGTGGTGAGACCTCTCCTCAAGAAGCCTTCCTGGACCCAGCTATTTTGGGTAATTATCGTCAGTTCCAACCTTCGCTTTGTGGTGATATAGCTGCAAACGGCCTTATGTAAGCCGCCCTGAGTCTTCGGAGAAGGGCGGGATATAAATTCAAATAATTTAAAAAAAATGACTGCCGCGGCACTTCAAAGGGCTGCACTATAGCTGATCAGTGCTGTAGGCAACTAGTAGACCAGTGCTCTATTTTTAAAGAAGGTAGACCGGTGCCTGCTAAAAAAAGGCACTTGATAGACCGGTGCCTCTCAGTAAAAGGCAATTGGTAGACCGGGGTCTCTATTTTTAAAGAAGGTAGACCGGTGCCTCTCAGTAAAACGCAATTGGTAGACTGAAGCCTCTATTTTTAAAGAAGGTAAACCGGTGCCTCCTAAGTTTTTTATATTTTATTATTTTTATTATTTATTATTATTGACCATGTCCATTCAGTCACCTGACCACCAAGCCACACCCACCAATTAAGCCACGCCCACTAGGGAAAATGTTTAGATTTCACCCCTGGTCAAGGACTACCTATATTGGCTATCTTAATTTGATGTCATCTGCAAATTAAATTTCCTTTGCTACTAAGTCATTAATAAAAATGCTGAAGAGTATTGGGTCCTTTGGCATTCTGCTTGATACCAGTCTTCATTTTAGTGAGCTATTGATGAATACTCTTGTTTTTAAGAATGTATTTTAAATCAGTTCTGGATCCTCCTATAAGAAATGGATTGGTAACCTGGGCATTCTCATTTAATGGAAACTTGCATTCAATAATGAATCCACATCCTAATGTCTATTGTATGCAGAATGTGTAGAAATTCTCAATATAGTAATTTAAAAATCCTATTTCAACATTACTTCCACGACCAGCTCCCTTCCCAGACTTTGGTCACTAGCCACGGTCATCCCTGTCTTCAAAAAAGGAGACCCCAGCCTAGTTGAAAATTACAGACCAATCTCTCTATGCTGCGTCACCTGCAAGGTAATGGAATCAACCAATCCATTATCCTCCACCTAGAAACAAACAACCTACTCTCTAATAAACAATTTGGTTTCAGAAAAAAATTATCATGTAATTTAGAACTTCTTCACACTGCAAAAACATATGGACTACAAATCTTGATCAAGGCAAAGCAATAGATGCAATTTACATAGACTTCTGTAAAGTTTTTGACTCAGTGGTACATGATAAACTTCTCCTAAAACTAAAATCCTACGGCATCTCAGGACCCCACCACAATTGGATAACAGCTTTCCTGTCAAACAGACAACAAGTGGTCAAAATTGGCACTGCTCTATCAAATCCCGTTTCTGTCAAAAGCGGCGTTCCTCAAGGCAGCGTTCTTGGACCAACACTCTTCATATTATACATTAATAATCTCTGTGACCATATTATAAGTAATTGTGTTCTCTTTGCTGACAATGTCAAACTATTTAACACCACAGACAATACAGCTACCCTTCAAAAAGACTTTGACTTTGTGTCAGAATGGTCAAAAACTTGGCAACTCCAAATCTTAACCAGCAAATGCTCTTGTCTTACACACTGGAAAAAAGAATCTGAACATTAAATACAAACTCGATGGACATTACCTTGTAGATGACTCCCACCCTGTTAAAGACCTTGGAGTTTTCATATCAAATGATCTAAGTGCCAAAGCCCACTGCAACTACATCGCAAAAAAGGCTTTAAGAGTTGTAAACGTAATCTTGCGTAGCTGTTTCTCCAGAAATACTACACTACTAACCAGAGCATATAAAACATTTGCTAGACCAATTCTTGAATACAACTCGCCTGTCTGGAACCCATACCTTATTTCAGACATCAGTACAATTGAACGTGTCCAGAAATATTTTACCAGAAGAGTTCTCCACTCCTCTGATTATAACAAAATTCCTTATGCCACCAGACTTGAAATCCTGGGTTTAGAAAACTTAGAACTCTGCCGCCTTTGACATGACCTGAGTTTAACTCATAGAATCATCTATTACAATGTCCTTCCTGTTGAAGACTACTTCAGCTTCAATCACAACAATACATGAGCACACAATAGATTTAAACTTAATGTGAACCGCTCCAATCTTGATTGCAGAAAATATGACTTCAGTAACAGAGTTGTTAATACTTGGAATACACTACCAGACTCTGTGGTCTCTTCCCAAAATCCCCAAAGCTTTAACCAAAGACTATCTACTATTGACCTCACCCCATTCCTAAGAGGTCTGTAAGGGGTGTGCATAAGAGCACAAGCGTGCCTACCGTTCCTGTCCTAATGTTCCCTTTCATTATATCCAATTAATATAGTTATTACATACTTATGCTTATATATATGCTTATATATTGTATAGTTATTTCATGCTTATGCTTATATATATTGTTGTGACAAATAAATAAAATAATAAAAAAAAAATACTTGGGGTCTAATTTCTTAACCATAGCCAAGAGAACTCTTATCTCACACAGATTCCTTTTTCAGTTTTGTAATTAATTGGTAACTATAATTTTCAGAAAAAAAGGCATGAGTACCACCATGTTAGTTTTTGAATAGATTGTTTAAAAAACATGTTAGGTGTTATTAGATTTTTAATCTTTGTATGTAAAGTTGAGTTCAGGTGTCCAATGTGCTGTTTCATTGCTATTACAAAACCACTCATATTATTGAAATCCCAGGAGTTTAGGTGCTTTAATTGGCTCTTCTATTTTTGAACAAAGTCTTGCAGTTTCATTTGTGCAATGTATGAAATTTAGACACATTGGCACCGAGGCTACTGATTTGGAGTCTAATTAAAAGAGTGGATCAAAGAATAATATAATGAAGTCTTGGGTTATAATATAAGTGATTGGTCTCATTTGAGACAATGACGAATCCGCATATAGACGAGAGGTCGAATGACTAGCCTTGTGGTGCGACCGAAACAATCTGGAACTGAACACACTCAAAACCGTAGAAATAGTGGTAGACTTTAGGAGAAACCCTTCCATACTTCCACCTCTCACAATACTAGACAACACAGTATCAACAGTAGAAACCTTTAAATTTCTAGGTTCTATCATATCGCAAGATCTAAAATGGATAACTAACATCAAAAACATCATCAAAAAAGGACAACAAAGAATGTTCTTTCTGCGCCAACTCAGTAAGCTCAAACTGCCCAAGGAGCTGCTGATTCAGTTCTACAGAGGAATTATTGAGTCTTTCATTTGCACCTCTATAACTGTCTGGTTCGGTTCTGCAACCCAACAAGAAAGACACAGACTTCAGAGGATAATTATAATAAAGCCCCCCTGATTTGTGATCTTATTCAGGGGGAGTCCGCGGACCTTATGGGCATTACGGAGACCTGGTTGGGTCCGGAGGGGGGGGTTCCCCTCGTTGAGCTGTGCCCTCCAGGTTTTCAAGCATTTCATCAGCCGAGGGCCCAAGGTAGGAGTGGGGGGGTGGCGGTTGTCATTAAGGAAGATCTAGAGCCGAGGGAGGCCACTGTTCCTCAGATTGCCGGTTGTGAATCCCTCTATGTGAGGTGGGGCTATAGGAATCAGTTGGGCTTGTTGATCGCGTACCTGGCTCCTTGCTGCGTGACCACAGCCCTGCCCGAGCTGTTGGAGGTACTTGCCTCCGTGGCGGTTGAGACCCCCAGACTTATAGTCATGGGGGATTTCAACTTGCCATCGGTTGGCTTGTCATCGACTGCAGCTCGGGAGTTCCAGGCTTCCATGACGGCCTTGGACCTGATTCGGGTAAATGATGGCCCCACGCACATGGGGGGAGGCACACTGGACCTGATTTATATCTGGACAGTGGTTAAATGATTTGGAATTAGATGATTTAGTAACCGAACCGATGTCATGGTCCGATCATTTCCTCCTTCGACTAGACTTCCGAACCGCCATCCAACATCGCAGGGAGACGGAACCTATATGGTGGTTCCGTCCCAGGCGCCTGACGGACCCTGAGAGGTTCCTGACGGAGCTTGGGCCATTCCCTGAGGATCTGGCCCACGGCACGACTGAGGAACTAGTTGCAGCCTGGGAGCGGGCCGTGGCTGGGGCCTTGGACCGTGTCGTGCCTTTGCGACCTCTGACCCGGCACAGATCTCGTTTGGCCCCTTGGTTCTCCGAGGGGCTGAGGGAGATGAAACGCCGGAGAAGACGTCTAGAGAGCACTTGGAGGTCCAGCCGTTCCGAAGCTGATCGGACACTAGTTAGGTCCTATTCTAGAACCTACCTAGTGGCAATGAGGGAGGCGAGGCGCTCATATACCTCCACCCTCATTGCGTCGGCAGATAACCGCCCGGCCGCCCTGTTTCGGGTGGCCCGCCCCCTTCATCAGGAGGTGCGGGATGACCTTGCAGGGACGTGCTGAGGAGTTTAGTGGTTATCTATACGATAAAATCGCTCAGCTCCGGGATGGTCTGGACCAAATTGGGATGATCCAAGCGAGGAGAGGAGACACGCCTTGTTGAGACCATTTGGGATGAGTTTGACCCTGTGGCTCCCGAGGACGTGGACAGGCTGTTGGGGAGGCTTCACGCCACTACATGTTTACTGGACCCGTGTCCTTCCTGGCTGGTACTGGCCACTCAGGAGGTGACACGAGGCTGGCTCCAGGAGATTATCAACGCTTCTTTGTTGGAAGGGGTTTTCCCTGCCGCCTTGAAAGGGGGGGTGGTGGGACCCTCCTCAAGAAGCCCTCCTGGACCCAGCTATTTTGGGTAATTATCGTCAGTCTCCAACCTTCGCTTTGTTGCGAAGGTTGTAGAGAGTGCTGTGGCGACAGCTACCCCAATACCTGGATGAAGCCGTCTATCTAGACCCGTTCCAGTCCGGCTTCCGACCCGGTACAGCACGGAGACAGCTTTGGTCGCATTGGTGGATGATCTCTGAGGGCCAGGGACAGGGTTATTCCTCTGCCCTGGTCCTATTAGACCTCTCAGCGGCTTTTGATACCATCGACCATGGTATCCTGCTGCGCCCGGGTTGGGGGATTGGGAGTGGGAGGCACCGTATCGGTGGTTCTCCTCCTATCTCTCTGACCGGTCGCAGACGGTGTTGACAGGGGGCAGAGGTCGCAGGTGCCTCACTTGTGGGGTGCCGCAGGGCCCATTCTCTCGCCTTCTGTTCAACATCTATATGAAGCCGCTGGGTGAGATCATCAGTGGCTTTGGGGTGAGATACCAGCTGTACGCTGATGACACCCAGCTGTACTTCTCTACCCCAGGCCACCCCAATGAAGCTGTTGAAGTGCTGTCCCGGTGTGGAAGCCAGACGGGTCTGGATGGGGAGAAACAGGCTCAAGCTTAATCCTCCAAGACGGAGTGGCTGTGGATGCCGGCACCCGATTCAGTCAGCTGCAGCCGCTGACTGTTGGAGGCGAGTTATTGGCCCCAAAGGATAGGGTGCGCAACTTAGGTGTCCTCCTGGATGAACGGCTGTCGCTTGAAGATCATTTGACGCCGTCTCCAGGGGGCCTTCCACCAGGTTCGCCTGGTTCGCCAGTTGCGCCCTTCCTTGATCGGGATGCCTTGTGCACGGTCACTCATGCGCCTGCTACCTCGCTTGGATTATTGTAATGCTCTCTACATGGGGCTCCCTTGAAGTGCACTCGGAGGCTTCAGTTAGTCCAGAATGCAGCTGCGCTGGTGATAGAGGGAGCTCGCGAGCTCCCATATAACACCGCCTCCGCAGACTGCACTGGCTGCCTTTTGAGTGCACTTTAAGGTGCTGGTTACGACCTTTAAAGCGCCCATGGCTTAGGGCCTGGGTACTTACGGGACCGCCTGCTGTTACCACATGCCTCCCACCGACCCGCACGCCTCACAGAGAGGGACTTCTCAGGTGCCGCCTGAATGTCGGCTGGCGGCCCCAGGGAAGGTCCTTCTGTGGGGCTCCCACACTCTGGAACGAACTTCCCGGTTTACGCCAAATACCTGACCTTCGGACATTTCGCCGTGAACTGAAAACACATCTTTTTATTCGCGCGGGGCTGTCTTAAATTGAATTTCATCAAATTTTTAAAATTCTTATTAACTAATTTTAATTGGGGTTTTAGCTCACTGTATATTTTAATTTTCAGGCCAATTTTAAAATAAGTTTTTTAATTGCATTTTAAATTATATATTGTATAGTTATTTCATGCTTATGCTTATATATTGTATAGTTATTTCATGCTTATGCTTATATATATTGTTGTGACAAATAAATAAATAAATAAATAAATAAATAGAACTGCGGAAAAAATGATCGCTACCAACCTGCCTTCCATTGAGGACCTGTATACTGCACGAACCAAGAAGGGGGCTGTGAAAATATTTACAGATCCCTCACATCCTGATAAACTGTTTCAACTCCTACCCTCAAAACGATGCTATAGAGCACTGCACACCAGGACAACTAGACACAAGAACAGTTTTTTCCCGAAGGCCATCACTCTGCTAAACAAATAATTCCCTCAACACTGTCAAACTATTTACTAAATCTGCACTACTATTAATCTTCTCATCGTTCCCAACACCAATCTCTTTCCACTTATGACTGTATGACTGTAACTTTGTTGCTGGTAATCCTTATGATTTATTTATTTATTTATTTATTTAATTAATTTTGTCATAACAATATACACAAGGATAACAAGCATAACACAAAAGATTATATAACATATAAACATATATATGGGGAGAAACAAGGTAGTATAAGCATAAATATATATAGGGGAAGAAACAATAGGACAGGAACGGTAGGCACGTTTGTGCTCTTATGCACGCCCCTTAAGAGTCCTCTTAGAAATGTGGTGAGCTCAACAGTGGATAGATTTTTAATAAAACTTTTGGGGTTATGAGATGAGACCACAAAGTCAGGTAATGCATTCCAAGCATAGATAATTCTGTTACAGAAATCGTGTTTTCTGCAATCTAAACTGGTGCGGTTGATGTTAAGTTTAAATTTGTTGGTAGCTCTTGTGTTGTTATAGTTGAAACTGAAGTATTCATTGGCAGGAAGGACATTACAACGGATGATTCTATAAGCTAAACCCAGGTCCTGTCGAAGGCGACGAAGTTCCAAGTTTTCTAGGCCCAGGATATCAAGTCTGGTGGAATAAGGTATTTTATTGGTTTCGGAGGAGTGAAGAACTCTTCTCGTAAAATACCTTTGGACACACTCAACTGTATTGAAATCGGATATATGGTATGGGTACCAGACAGGCGAGCAGTAATCAAGAATTAGCCTAGCAAAAGTTTTATATGCTCTGGTCAGTAGCGTGGTGTTTTTGGAAAAGAAGCTACGTAGAATTAAGTTAACAACTTTTAGAGCCTTTTTAACTATATAGTTACAGTGGGCTTTGGCACTTAGATCATTAGATATAAAAACTCCAAGGTCTTTAACTGGGTGGGGGTCATCAGTGAGGTAATGTCCATCAAGCATGTACTTAGTGATTGGGTTCTTTCTTCCAATATGTAGGACTGAGCATTTGCTGGTTGAGATTCATAATTGCCAAATTTTAGACCAAGCGGTTAGATGATCGAGGTCTTTTTGAATTGTAGATGTATTGTGAGTGGTGTTAAATATTTATATTGATATATTGACCATCAATTGTGTTGTAAATGTTGTACCTTGATGAACGTATCTTTTCTTTTATGTACACTGAGAGCATATGCACCAAGACAAATTCCTTGTGTGTCCAATCGCACTTGGCCAATAAAAAATTCTATTCTATTCTATTCTATTATATATGTACATACACATATGCATGTTTGAGATAATCATCATTATGCAAAGTACAGAAAAGGAATAAGAAATACTAAGCCAGAAGAATTAAAGACATATAACGAGAGAAAGAGAAAACTCAGCTAAAACTACTTTACATGAACACAATTCATTATACATCTCCATGTAGTTCTTTTCTTATGAACTTTGTTGCTTTTATTTTTCCATGTATCATGCCATATATTATATAATTTTTTAAAGCTTTTTATTTAACTTTTTTTGAAAATTTCATCACCCCATCCAACCACAATTTCTTGATCTTTCCTTCTCCTCAGTCCATTCTTCATGATATATTGATTTGCAATTCAATTCTTTCATACTCTGATATGACCAAGTGCCTCAATGTACTTAATATTCCTACTTGTATTTATCATCTTCCCTTCATAAGATCAATATGCATAACTTCACTCAGACCTATTATGCCCTTCCCTTTCTTCTAGATTCATATACTGTACACATAATGTATTTATCCTCCTTTTATTCATTTCATGTGTTTATTCATGCTCCTCACCATTTATTCCTCTTATAGTCCATGTCAGAAGCTACATGGCATTTTGGAACATATTGATTACTCTGCCGAAAGTATTCTCATAATCCAGTTTAGCCAAAATCATGGTGCACTATTCTACACGAACTTGGTCTCTAATTTAAAAATTTTCTTTCAAGCCAACTTTCCTTTTTGCTACTATATTTGTTTATACTGTGAAATACATTACATTGAATGGCACTTACGTTTGAGTATAGCCATTTTTACCTCTTGTACTAGCATGAATATACTGAAAGAATAGGGACTCTCATTTACAACTCATCTGAAAATTCAGAAATACACTTACAGGTTGGTTTCATTTTCCTGATACCATGATGAAAAGAGCTGTCCCTAATATAATGCTTCAGGAAGTGCCAATATAACAGTTTGCTTTCCAAGTGTCTCCAAAGCCAGTGCAACAGGAATATGCTTTCCACTTCACTTGGGAAATGGAAGATTTTTTTTTTAATTTTAGAATTTTATCCCACCCTTTTTTCATATACAACTCAAGGGGGCAAACATATCAACAGCCCTTTCTCCTCCTATTTATCCCACAACAACAAATCTGTGAGGTGGGTTGGACAGAGTCAAAGTCACCCAGCTGATTTTTCATCCCTAATCTAATGTAGGATTAAAAATAGAACAAGAACAAACTGGGCTTTGTCTTCCTAGTTATGCAAACTCCTGCTTCAAAAATATTTACAATTTAGGAAGGTTCCTTGACTTGCAACTGGAGGAAAGGGTTACATCTGAACTCTGAAAGTTCCTTGAAGATGGCTCAAAAAGTTATGGGATTCCCTTTCTATCTTTTTAGTACAAACTAGATAATCTATGACCTGTTGGGTCATTATTCCTGTTTAATTTTTTTTAAAAATCTCTAATTAATGAAATGACCATGGGTGGGCAAAAAAGCAATGGGAGTGGGAATGACTTCTGACTTCCTGCCATCTTCCCCATCGACTTTGCTTGGAAGAAGCTGGCAGGGAACATTGGAAATGATAATGATGCGACTGTGGCTGATTATGGCAGCACCGAAACAGCCACAATTTCCCCAAATTTCAATTCTATGGGAATCACGGGTCCTGGATTTTGGATGTATTCTGTAAGTTAGCCCATTTTAAGGTACATTGATTAAAAAATTGTTAACTTATGATACACCCTTTCACCCAACAGAAAGTTATAAACAATCATATTGTTTATATTGTGGATATGAGAGTTTTACTACCAGTAGTATATAAATGTTGATTGTTTTACATAAGCAACCAAAGTGTATGAAGGCTTGTAATACCACAAGGTTCACCTTTTTTCTTTGTGAATATTGTTCACAATATAATATTGTTATAGCAAGTTAGGTGGTTGAGGGTTTTTTACAATTGCATCCCCTAATTTGTGGCACTCCTTTTTTGCGCTTAGTAAATGATTTGCTCATATTCATATTGCAAAAATGAGATGATTTCCTTTTTTTGACCTCTTCATACCATTAGGGATAAATACATTTCTGTTTTTAGATGGCCAGTTGTTGAAGTGTTGAACTGTAATGGCATCAAATAATATTAAAATAGAATACTACATAACATACATTATATTCATCAATAAATAATTATTAGATATGGGACGTCCGGTTGGCAACGCAGTCTTCGTGGACGTTCCTTTGGGATCATCTGCCCTGGGTTTCGTCAAACCGTCCCTGACAGCGTAAATGGGCTGTCAAACGGTTTGGAATTCTCTCCCCCGGGAGAAGGGGGAGAGAAGAGTGGTCAGGTTTGGGTAGAGCTCCCCGGGAGCCCCTGGAATTTAACCAGGGGATCGAAGGGTGAGAGCTCCCCCTTCAGCCTGACGAACCTCTGTGCCCAGGGTGCTTCTGTTTATACAGAACGAGAAGCTGCAACCATCTCTGTGCCGAGATTTATTTTTAAAGAGAACTCAACACAGACAGAACAAAGCAGGAGGACTAGCAAGAATTTGCAAGTAATAAATCTTAACTTCGGCTCTTAAATAGCTTTCCTTTGAACTAACTTTCAACCTGAGTGGATTTAAAATGGCGTTTGCAATATACAAAGGAAAGTGAAAAGGATAAAGGAAGAGATTTTAAGACTGTGGTTGCAGAGAAATTTAAAAGGATTTTTTATTAATTTTAATTTCAAGAAATAAAGTTTAAAAGAAGATGGCAATTAAGCAATTAAAAACAACTGCTTTTAAAAGTGTTGGAGTGTGCTGGCATTTGCTTGTAAGAAGATTTTAGCAAATGGCGTTTTGGAAGTGAAAGCTAAGGAAATGCTTATAACTGCTGGCGTGGAACCTATAAGAAGAACATAATAAGCTTTTTTTTAAAAATGGAATGAATAAGAATTGTTAATGATTTTTTTTCTTTTTACCTTTTTCTTTATCATAATGTTTAAGAAGAAAAGTTTATTGAATTTTCTTTTTTTCTCTTTTTGGTAGATTTTACAGTTTAAAAATGGCTCTTAAGCAAACAGAACTAACTACTAAAATCTTGGAAACTTCTTCAGTTCAAATATGGAAAAAAAATTTATAGGATCTTTTGGAGGCTTATCTTTTCTTAATAAGTTTTTAAACAAGAGATTTTTACACCAATATATTAAAGATTGGAAATTCTTTATTGTTAGATGTTAAGTTGATTGGTGAGTAGATGGTGGAAAATGTGTAATAGAAGATAAGGGGAAGGAGAATGCTTAAGATGTGATTTTGATGGTATTTTTAAAAATATATATATATATATATATAAATTTTTATAACTGATCTATTTTGGGTATAAGGTGTTACTATTTGATATATGTGAGGTATAAAGGAATGGGAAGATGGAATATTGTTTAATTTTGGAGGACAGATAGAAAAATTTATGAATTTGGATTATGGATGTAATGTTGGTATTTGATTAAATAGAATTTAATTGTTATAATTGATATATTTTGGATATAAGTTATAGGTATAATTTTAATAATGTTATTTGACGTATGTAAGGTAAATTGAAGAAATATTAATATTAGCAATGTTATTTGATTTATGTATGTGATATTAAAGATATGAGAAGGTAGAATATTGTTTATTTTTGGAGATTGGATAAAAATTTAAGAATTTAAGTTGGAAATATGAATTATATTTGGGAGACTGTTTAAGGAAGAAAGGTATATTATAAAAGAATTTCTGATGAATACTGGAAGATGGAATATCGTCTTGGTTTTGATCTATGAAGATTGGATATTAAACACTATAAGATTCTGAAGACTTCAGGAGTGGAATGGATTGATATATATTTGGTCTTAATCGATGAGGATTGGATATTAAAAACTATGTATTTTATTGATGAACTGGAAATACTAATTTAATTGGAAGATTCTGAAGATTTTAGGAGTGGAATGGACTGATATATAATGGACTGGAAGAAGAATGTATTTTTTTGTTTCTGGAAGGGGAGTTAAGGTCTTAGAGAGAGGAGTGACTATGGATTATGACTTATGTTGTATTTTAATTTATGATTGTTAATTTTATACCCTGTACTTTGTTCTGGAAAGTCTTGGGGGATGGGAGGGGGGAGGGAGGGGAATGGGGGAGAGGGGGGGAGATGAAGAATCAATGTAAAGGAATGATTGAAGATATGTAATTAAGAAATAGAAATAATTTGAAATGAAATCGGGGCTGCTCAGCTGCCATTTTTGAAGAGAATGGAAAGGGAGAGGAGAGAGTGAAGGAAGAAAGTAGGTAGGAAAGAGGGAGGTAGAAGAGGGGGAAAGGAGAAGAAGAAGAAAGGGGAAAGAGAGAGGGTTAGAAAGGGTGGAAGAGAAGAGTGGGGAAGGAGGAGAGGAAGTAGAAAAGCGAAGGAGAGGAAGGATGAAGAAAGTAGAAGAAAGTAGAGAAGGGAGGAGGAAAGGTTGTGTTAAGGAAGGAAGTGGTAGCTGGGCAGGTCCGAATAAGTAATGAATGAAAGTTAATGACTAATGTTGAATAAGAGATTGTATATTGAATAGGTTGTTGGAAAATGGAAATAAAACTTTTGTATTAAAAAAATAAAAATA
The DNA here is from genome assembly GCF_028640845.1 of Ahaetulla prasina. Lineage (NCBI taxonomy): Eukaryota > Metazoa > Chordata > Lepidosauria > Squamata > Colubridae > Ahaetulla > Ahaetulla prasina. The sequence continues at coordinate 95,700,434 of NC_080543.1, read as the reverse complement.
AATAATTATTAGATATGAAAGAAATGCAGCAAAAACAGCATTAACAAAATCCATAGACTGTCTCCAGAATTTATACAGTTAACACCAGATTTTAACTAATTAGTTAAAAATTAATTGGTAAATTAATCCTTCTAAGGTATACTGTTATAATTAGTTATCAGTAGCACTGTTTTTAAGAAAATCTGTACTGCAGCATTGCAAATATATCTGAATGTTTGGGCAGGAAAGGATTGAAGCTTATTTCTTCGTAGTATTAGACATAGAATAGACATATAAAAGCTTTTATTTAAAACAGACCTTACAGCAGGTGTGTCCAATCCACGGCCCATGCACGGACAGTTAGTAAAGTGGCCCCACAAGATAATAAAAAATAAAGGAAGTTTGTTATTTGTATACATTAAATATATATTTTGTGTGCAGCTCAAGACAATTCATTTTCACTCAGTGCAGTCCAAGCAAGTCTAAAGGTTGGAAAACCATGTGTTACTCAGGGACACAGAAAAAATAGAATAAGCTTCCTGCTGAAGTAATGGAGAAACATAATAATTTCTGTATCCATCATATTTAGATATTGGCTAAGACTAAGTGATACTTTGGACATGTGGAAGATATTGCATAAATACAATATAAACATTGAATTGATGTTTGCTTCTGTGTATTTTGCAGTGTTAAAAATAGGTATTTGAATAAACAAGATTAGATATCATTAAGAGTATTGCTAATATATATTGTTTCCCTTTTTATTTGTTATAGTCCAATTCATTTGGGCAAGGAGCTCAGGAAATCTTCCTATAACAAAATATATCATACTGTTACCCAATGCCTTCTTTTTTTTTTATTACAAAACACTTTTAGGAGCAATGCTTTAACAAAGAGAGAGTGAGATAGGAGAGAGAGAGAGAGAGGGGGGATAACAAATCTTAGTGCTTTTTTTAGATAACTGCTTTTCCCTGCAATATGCCATCCCTTGACTTTCCCAGCCCTCTCTTATTTGGAATTCAGTTATTTTGCAGAAGGGAAATGCTGCTGGTGAATGTTTTGGAAAGAAGGAAGTGGCTAAGAAGGAAAAGCCACTCAATTCCGCTTTTCTTTCATGCAGAACACTTTCAATTATCATGTGTGACTGCAGCGTTTCATAAAATTTGGCCTTTGGGGGAATCATCTGTGTTGTTGTATCCACTGTAATAAATACTGATTTTATCTAAAATCAGGTATTGACCATTATGCAATAGTCTGGATTAAAAATGTATAATTCAGGATCAAGTCCACTCAATATAGTTGCTATAGGAAGGGCAAATTTATTATATATTTATCAGCTATGGTGAGGACCATCATATATTTCTGCATGCTTATAAGCAGCATAGTGTAGGTGTTACGACAAGATTATAACAACTATAAAGCTTGCATGGAAAGTGCAGTGGATTAATCCATAGACAGGTAGACCTTGAGTTACAATCACAATTGAGCCCAAAATTTATATTGCTAAGTGAAACATTTGTTAAGTGAGTTTGTCCCATTTTGAGATTTTTCTTGTCACAGTAATTAAGTGAATCATTGAATTTGTGAAGTTAGTAACACAATTGTTAAGTGAATCTGGATTCCCTATTGACTTTGCTCTTAAGAAGTTTGCAAAAGGGGATCACATGACCCCAGGACACTACAATGGTCATAAATATGAACTAATTACCAAACATTCAAATTTGGCCATGGGAATGCTACAATGGTTGTGTGAAAAATGGTCATAAATCACTTTTTTAGTACCGTTGTAAATTTGAATGGTCATTAAATGAACGGTTGTAAATTAAGGACTACTTATACAAAGTTCCTTTAGTTCAATGTTGTCAGACTCAGCACTTTTTTAAGATGCATGGAATTCAACCCAATGTTGGCTGGAGAATTCTTGGAGCTTTAGTTGATTTATCCTAGCAGATGGTCATTTAAAGTCAGGATGCAAATTATTCAAAAAAATGTTTTCTTGGATAAAACTTGAGAAGTGGCATCTTTTTTTCTTTTAGAAAGAAAAAGGTATCACTTCCTCTGTGGATTGTGTTGTAAGAGGCTTCCTTCAAAGGGGATTTCCATAATTTGTATTTTTATTTATTTGTATGTTTTAATCCCACCTTTATTACTTTTACAAATAATTCAAGTTGGTGAACATATCCAACAGATATTCGTCCTCCTATTTTTTTCCACAACAACCACCCTGTGAAAGAGGTTGAACTGAGAAAGTGATTAGCCCAAAATCACCCAGCTGGCTTTCGTGGCTAAGGTGGGAATTTGAATTCATGGTCTCCCACTTTCTAGCCTGATGCCTTAATCACTAGATCAAACTGGCTGTCTATTTGGTGCTGGCAAAAGACTATTACTGTACATTTATTCAAATGTATTCTATACGATATTCTAGCTAGATGGATAAGTCTTTGTAGTTTAAACAGTTGTGTTTGTGGTAAGCAATATAGGTTTCAGTCAAATGATAGGAAAGAATGATATTCAGTAAGTCATTCTTTAGAATTGTATCTTGAGTCTGTGCAACAAATAAGTGGTTGTTTTATACATAACTCCCTGGATGTGGCAATTTTCATTTTGATTTAAGATAATCAGAAAAAAATCGCAATGTGTTAAAAAGCAGGTTTCTTTTTAGTTATAAAAATCTGATATTCCTGTTTCTATGATTGGGATGTTTATGAGAGTTTGTACTACTGTGCCATATCCATTGAAGAACTCTTTTTTGGTTTGGATTTTTGAGTTTGTGTAGTTTCAACCATCATTAAGACCATGCATACACAAGATCCTTTTCTGTGTGTTCATAAATTTTACACACAGCTGTTGTATTTGAAAGTGTGTGGTTTAGTTTCAAATGTTTTGCAAACGGGAAATAAACTGCTTCTTTGTACCGAAAATCTTCCAGCTGTGCTAGTTTTGATTCTTTTTTTTTTAATGGGGGGAAGAATGAGGAAGCATGCATGCCTTATTTCTGATTATTATCAATTTGATTCTGCTGAATTTCTTTTATTGTGAGCTGCAAATTTGGCCCATTTTTTTTCAAATTTGGCAGAAAAAAGTTGCGCAAATTGCTGCCTGTAGTTTTGTATACCCTCTTTTCTAGTGCATTTGTTTTAATGCATCATCTGTATTTTTTTTTTATTTGCATTTATATCCCGCCCTTCTCCGAAGACTCAGGGCGGCTTACACTATGTTAAGCAATAGTCTTCATCCATTTGTATATTATATACAAAGTCAATTTATTGCCCCCAACAATCTGGGTCCTCATTTTACCTACCTTTTATGGTTTACAAAGATTTTTTTTTAAATAGGACAATGTGGTTTTGAATGTACTTTACCTTCTAGGTGTAATTTGAGATGAGAATCTTGCAAATCACTGAACCAAATTGCAAAAGAGTTCTCAAAAGTCTGAGGGACCTGGTTTCTCACCTTTCCTTGCAGCTAACTTCCAATTTTTTAGAAATAAAAGTGGCAAACTTGGATGCCAATCTTGGAGGACCCAGATTGTTGGGGCCAATATGTTGACTCTGTAAACCACTTAGAGAGGGCTGTAAAAGCACTATGAAGCGGTATATAAGTCTAAGTGCTATTGTTATTGCTATGCTAATATAGTATGCAGCTGAAATGGATTATATGCCTAAACTTGCAGTGGCAATTTTATATTCTATTATTTATCCTGTATATTTTTAATTAGTACATATGCCATTAACCATCTTGTTCTGCAAGGTTTCGACTTCCTCCTAAGGCAATGGCTGTGAAAACTCCTGCCACAATAGTTGTTCAGGGAAGCTGCTGCTATGACTTTCAGAAGTAACATTTTTGGAACCATAGAAGTTCTGACCTGTAATTAAATTTTAAATTCTTTTTCTATTGCAGAATATCTTGGCCTAAAGAGAACTTTTTTCCCATTAATATTCATTAATTTGATCAAATATTTATTAATACATGGGGATACTTTTAAGTAATAACAGTGAGATATTGAATGACATGCTTTGAACTTTGTTTTGATCAGACTATTCTGCAAATAGTTAAACAATAACCAAACAGTCTCTTTGCTTGTATTTCAGATTTCATGTAAAAGCATCAGAAAGATTAGCAGCCGGATTGATGTGGTATCTGTGGAAAATGAATTAAAGCAACATGACTAAGGCTTATTTCTCATTCTTCAATCATACTGAACAAGTGCTAAATTGGCTCTAGTTACTTTGTGATTTTCAGCTTTTCCTTGACAAACCAGAAAGGTAACCTTTTAATTTATTATCATAGCTTAGGCATAGCTCAGGGATAAGGCGCTTTCTACCAAGCATCTATAATATTCGTGTTGAACTGGTTTTGATTCAGAGTAGGATTCCAATCCAGTCTTGCAAATGTCCCCCCAAAAAAGGCTCTACTCTTCCATTGCTAGCAGAAATAAGTCCTTGTAGATCGTATGGCTTTGTTTTTTTCCCTTTGAAAACTTCCTTATTTGGTTTTTGTTTATGTTTATATTTGGTTATGTTTCTGTATTTTATTTTATTTTTATTCAAAAAGTTTTACAGAAAATTTTCCCCCCTTTCCCCCCACCTCCCCTCCCCCCTCCCTTCACAACCCCCCTCCTCCCCCGACTTCCCGGAACGAGCACAAGGTATAGTTAAAAATAAAACAAACATATGCTAACAAATTTTCGTCCCAACTTAATTATACCCCTACAATCATCAATTCCTAACTTCCCCCGAAAACAATCAAAAATAATACATCATAATCATTCAAAAACAGTCTGATAACTCTTAGTCTGATATCTACTTTGAATATAGTCAATCCATTTTTTCCATTCCTTTAAGTATCTTTCTTGCGTGTTTCTGTATTTTTTTAAGTACAGAATATGGCACTTAGTTTTAATAAAAGTGATTACAACATGATATTTTAGAGTGCTAAAAGCCTTGGAAAATAAAAGATTGTGCTGTCAAAACTCTGATGTACTGTTTACTGCAGCAGTTTTTAAAGAAAGACCAAAGATCCCTGGAAGATTATCAAAAGTTTCTAAATGAAAAAAAATCTATTACATCCAATCACTTTTCCTGAAGGATTTGCAGTAATTATGAGTAGTGAGCCAGCATAGGAGAATATGCCTTTTAGTGATCATTTCAAGTTTTCAGGGAGTCAAGGTGAAACCCAACATGCTTAGTTAAAGTTACATGTAAGTTGAAGATATTAAAGATCTCCATGTATTTTTATATCATGTGGTAGAGTAGCAGAGTTTATAATTGCTTTTCTGAAAGATTTTTTTCCAGAGTACAGTACAGTATTTCCTGTTCGTTTTGTTCCTCTTGTGTTCAAAATGAAACAGATGTTAAAAATTGATGCTGCCTGAAAGGTCCAGGAAATAAACTGAAGAAAGGAGTAGCACATTTTAAATCAGGCTTGGACCTAGGATGTATTTATTTATTTTTCTATGTGAAGGGCTTTAGCACCAGGATGAAACAAAATATTATTGTATGTTGTTGCAATTGTAATTTGTTTTGAATGCCTTCTTTATTAAGAGTTTGACTCATTTCTTTGGTTTTGGTATTATGATTATTTTAATATGATTTGGTTTGTTCTGTTTTTCTGTGTATTGTTTATCAGCTGGGCATAGTTATTCGTTTAAAATAGATGCCCATATACTTTTAGAAAAATAAAATAAGATTAAATTCACACCTGCAGCCAGAGTGGGAGACCCCTAGTGGAAGGTAAAAGAAATATTTGTTAAAAGAATTAAAAGAACCCACTATCACTGCAGGTTAATATAGTCAGTATATCATTATAGAAAGAGGTATTTGGATGTAAGTATGTAATACGGGCAGTATTGATTTGTATTAGGTACTTTTATTAAGTATTTGTTCCAGTAGGGCTTAGCACCTTGCCGATACTTTTTTAAAGCATACTTTATTTAATTTTATTTAAAAACATTAATCATTTATCATTCTTTATGTAATCAAACAGCAATATAACTATACAACTATATTACTATTGTATAAAAGACTATAAAAAAGAAACCTAATCTATTATATGGAAAAATATAAAGTGGGTGGGGAGGGGAAAACCATCATATATTAAACCATCGAGGAGAAAAGAGAAAATAAAAAATGACACCTGCCCTGAAAAAAATCAAAACAAAACAAAATTAAAACGAGAAGAGAAAAATCCCACATCTAAATTACATTTTAATTCTAATTCTTTATATAGAAAAAAAGGTTGTATCAGTTAATTAAAATTATATAACTTGCTTTAATTTTAACATTAAGACTCAGTTTTTTTAAATACTAAGTTAAACCTTGTCTGTACAGCACTATATTGTCTAGTCTTGCTTCCCCATCTGTTCAGATCCAAGTCCAGCGTAGTTAAGTTAATTTACTTTCTTTGGATTTGGCTTCTGAGCAGGATTGGTCTTTGGTGCTTGGATAGGAGATGACCTCAGAAGACCAGGATTATGGGCTAGGACAGGGGTCTGCAAACTTAAACACTCAAAGCGCCATTTGGACCCATTTCCCACAGAAAAACACACACCGGGACTCACAAAACTTGGGTGGGCATGGTCAACTCGATGTCACTCACTCCCACCCAGTCACATGACCCCCTAGCCACACCTACCCAGCCACAAAACCATTCTCTCTCTCTCTATTTCTCTCCCTCCCTCTCCCCTCCCTCCCCCCCCCTTTCTGTATATTTCTGTCCCTCTTCCTATCTTCCCCTCTCTGTGTATCACTGTGTGTGTCTCTCTGTCTTTCTCCCCCTGTGTATTACTCTGCATGTGTGTCTGTATGTCTCTCTCTCACTCCCACTCTGTGTATAACTCTGTGTGTGTCTCTCTATGTCTCTCTCCCCTCCCCCCTCTCTCTGTATGTGTCTCTCTCTCTCTTGAAAATCCACGGCTGGGCCAAGCCAGCAAACTCTTCTTGGGGTGCTTTGCTACTCCTTTTATTTCTTCTGTTTGGAAATCCGGGTTGGCTGAGGAAAGATTGCCAGCAGCAGTGGAGACTTCCCTTCAGGTGACCGTCCTCCTCCTACCACCCCATTTCTCCTCTCGCAACCCCCTGGCCAGCTGTGGTTGAGCTGGGAGCGTGCACACGCATGGGGAGACCCTCCAAAACCGAGTGCCAAAGTGCAGCAAAGGCACACATGCTTAAGGAGGGTCTTAACAGGATGCATCTTCTCTCCTGCACTTAGGCTCTGGCCATCACCTTGCCGTGTCGTCCCCACCCCCGGCAGCTCTTTGGCTGAGCGTGGAGGGCGCAAACTCCAGCCCGAAGCATCAGGAAGCGAAGGCTGCCTTACATGCGAATGTGGCGCAAAGGCAGGTACAAGGCTGTGGCTGAGCCGGGAGTGTGCGCATACATGAGAGACCCTCCTTAAGCGAGCAGCTGCCCGCCTTGCGTGTGCCTTTCCTGAGCTTTGGCACTCGTTTGAGGAGAGTCTCCCCACGGGTATGCACACTCCCAGCTCAGCCAAAACTTGCCGAAGGGTCACAGGAGGAGGTGGGTCACCTGAAAAGAAGCCTCCCTTGCGACTGGCAATCGTTCCTCAGCCAGCCTGGATTTCCAAAAATATTCAAAAAAGAAAAAAGGGGCAGGGGGCGAGGACAACCAATGATGGGACAGGGAACCACAGCAGAGGGCCCGAAGAGCCAGATGTGTCTCCAGAGCCGTGGGTTGCCGACACCCGGGCTAGGAATTCAAAAAGAACATTCTAGAAGCCAGTGGCAAACCACTTTTGCATTACTGCCCATATTCCTATGAAGCCCAGAGGAGTCAGTATGACTTAAAAGAGATTCAACTTTTGCTGTATGATGAAACAGTGTTACATACAGATGCTTAATAAATTTATGGTTTATTTTATAAATTGTTATCTGTTTTATATTAACTCGAAGAAAGGATTGTGAGTGATTTCACCTCTGATCTTTGGTGTCTACTATGCAATGTTACCAGAAAAATTAAAAGCATTTGAAATAACTGTCATTGTGGTCCTAGTAGGGTTAGAAATTTCAAAATATTTGAATCGGCCATCTACAATCTGTGAGTCTTTTGATATCTCAGATTATCTTTAGAAATGTAGATTAAAATTATCCTAAATTCTTGCCACCAAGAGACCTTATTGTGATGCTGGTAGGCATGATGGAAATTGTTGCTTGGTTGATTTAACAAGCTGAATCCTTTAAAACAGGATAGTGTTTTTTTTTTCTTTGCTGAAGAAGCTTCTGCTCTTCATGCTACTTTCTAAACATTTCTCTTGGGGTCAATTATTAGAGCAAACACTAGTGTGTCAGGATGACATCTTAGCTTGCCAGAAAAATAACCAAGAAATCAAAATAATTCCAAAGAAGAGAGTTGTGTTTCTGAAGAAAAGGTTTCTTTGTACTGTAAAAGATTAATATTAACCAATAATAAACATCCTTGCATTAAAAGGCTGTATGAAGGCATTGTCTAACCAGGGAGACCAGCTTAGAACACAGAGTCCCTTCACAGGCTGAAAGATTATACAACTTGGGTGGGAAGGTGAGGGGATAAATATGTTTACACCACACCATCTGAGGGTACTATTTAATTTTGGGGTGGGACACACTGAATGTTTTCATCTCGCTTTGTTTGTGTGTTTGTGCATGTGTGAAAGTGTGAGTGAAACTTGCTAATTTTAGCAGCTCGGGGATACAAGAGATCGTTTTGTTAGTCAGATACCATAATATGTGCGTCACAAAAGCCTTGCTTGCTTCCACTAAAAATGGATGTAGGAGCACCTTCTCTGAGTAAAGTTTTAAATAAGGGACAAAATGGTCAGGAAAAAAAAATGTTGTTTGACAAGGGCTTTTCAATATTTTAAGCAAAGCTTCAGTAGCACTCCTATATATGGTATATGGTGGGGATCAGGAAAAAAAAAGACAAATATTTAAAAAGTTCCCAAAATAGCACAGGCTTGGGAATAAGGAGCATATTGCTCATTACAACACTCATTGGCATTGCTCAGAAGGTGCCCCAGGGGGGAAAAAAAGGAGGGATTAGCCCTAAAACTAGGGAGGGATTGTAAAGTGCCAGTTAAAAATATTTTGAAACAATGTTCCCTTGTCAAGAGGGTTCTAAAAATAAATTAATACAGAAAAATCCACCAGTAAATATGCAGCAAATATACAAAACACATTATGTGTTACCAATCTTACATTCACACTTAAAAATTCATATGAAAGCAAACTTTTAAGTTGCTTCTTATACTTTCCAGTTTGGAAGTAAGCCATAGGATCATGTGTTAGAGAGAGAGAGAACATGGTAGCTATATCTGCGAAGAATGATAAACTAACATTCTTCTTGTCATATTCACAAACTGTACAATCGTGTAGAAGAACCTTTCCTAATCTCTTTGGATGGAACTGACCCAAGCAATATTGAATCTGTCATCTGAAGTTGGACCTCTGCCTTGGTGTGTTGCTTGGAAGTCAGGCATCTTAAACTAAGCAAGCAAACTGTCTTAGGCAGAAGACATATCTATTCTCACAGCAAGTAAAATAAAATGGGATCAAAAGGGCTGTATATATGACCACATGACTTGTGAAAAATAAATGATAAACCCAGTTTCTTCAGATTTCTGAAGTTTATTTTTCTTGTGTGAACAAAGCCAGACTATTTCTATTAAAGGATTTCAAATCACAGTATCTTTTTACTAGGATCTCTCCCCAAAATCTAAAAATATCCCAATAGCTTATTTAAAATGCTGTAGCCAAGACAGTATCTGTTGAAACCTAAAAGGGATGAATAAGAAAAACATAATCTGCCAGGCAGTACTAATTTTCTTAAGGATTCTATTTATGGCTGAAATTAACTTGAGTTGAATCATTTTTATATATATGGATTCCCAGAGGGAGCATTAATCTCTGAAACTAGATAGATGAATTTATATATAATACACACACACACACACACACACACACACACATTGTGGTAATAAACAAGGATCAGGAGACAGTAGTAGTGATAGGTGTAGCCACGCCAAGTGGAAGCAACATCACTTGGAATATTAAAGGAGAAATATTAAAAGCTGCAGAAATACTAGGGGCCTGAAGGAGGAACTAGAGAGAAAGTGGTCCCAAGTGGTAGTAGGATCACTTGAAGCTGTGACTCCTAAACTGGGAGAATGGCTTCAATAGATCCCAGGAACAACATCAAAGCTCTCTGTCCAGAAAAGTGCAGTACTAGGAACAGCTCAGATACTTTGCAAAACCCTCAAGCTCCCTAGAATAGCAAATGTCATGACTGTATAGTTTTCATCCCTCTTGAGGATGGGTGAATAGCATAAATTGGCACTGATAGTTTTGCTAGTGAAGGAAGACCCTGTGGAACAGAGATGTCACTGTTTTAAATCTGTTGGTGCTCATAGTGAATACTACATGTCGACTGTCTTGTCTCTTGGCTAACTTTGAGAAGATAAATAGGTTGGATCCAGCTAAGTAGAGATAGAAAGGACCATTAGGAAGTCATATACTGGATGGTCAAATCAAGAAGGCAGTAGCAACTAATTTTCATTATTTCCAAGAAAACTACATGGTTGTGTCCATGATACCAGCAGGAGTCAAGATAGATTTGAAAAGAGAGTTTATTTTTGCAATCTGCTGACAATGAATAAATGTTGTTTTTGAAAAGGATAGTATTATACATTGTAAACTAATTTACAGTAGTATATTTGTTTATTTATTTATTTTATTTTATTTATTTTATTTTATTTAATTTGATTTTTATACCGCCCTTCTCCCGAAGGACTCAGGGCGGTGTACAGGCAAAATAAAACCAACAATACAAATATACACAATTTAAATACCCTTAAAAAACTTATTCAAAATTAGCCTGATGTTAAAAATCATCGTCAATTAAAACCCCATTTAAAATTGGTAAAATTCCCTTTTAAAATCCAATTAAGCCAGCCCCGCGCGAATAAAAAGATGGGTCTTCAGTTCGCGACGGAATGTCCGAAGGTCAGGTATTTGACGTAAACCAGGGGGAAGCTCGTTCCAGAGAGTGGGAGCCCCCACAGAGAAGGCCCTTCCCCTGGGGGCCGCCAGCCGACATTGTTTGGCGGACGGCACCCTGAGAAGTCCCTCTCTATGGGAGCGTACGGGTCGGTGGGAGGCATGTGGTAACAGCAGGCGGTCCCGAAAGTCCCCAGCTCCTAAGCCATGGAGCGCTTTAAAGGTCGTAACCAACACCTTAAAGTGCACTCGAAAGGCCACAGGCAGCCAGTGCAGTCTGCGCAGGAGCGGTGTTACATGGGAGCTACGCGTAGCTCCTCTATCACCCGCGCAGCTGCATTCTGACTAACTGAAGCCTCCGAGTGCACTTCAAGGGGAGCCCCATGTAGAGAGCATTACAGTAATCCAAGCGAGAGGTAACGAGGGCATGAGTGACTGTGCATAAGGCATCCCGATCAAGGAAGGCGCAACTGCGGACCAGGCGAACCTGGTAGAAGGCCCTCCTGAGACGGCCACAAATGATCTTCAAGCGACAGCCGATCATCCAGGAGGACGCCTAAGTTGCGCACCCTATCCTTTGGGGCCAATAACTCGCCTCCGACAGCCAGCTGCGGCTGCAGCTGACTGAATCGGGATGCCGGCATCCACAGCCACTCCGTCTTGGAGGATTAAGCTTGAGCCTGTTTCTCCCCATCCAGACCCGTCGGCTTCCAAACACCGGGACAGCACTTCAACAACTTCATTGGGGTGGCCGGGGTGGAAAAATACAGCTGAGTATCATCAGCGTACTGCTGGTATCTCACCCGAAACCACTGATGATCTCACCCAGCGGCTTCATGTAGATGTTGAACAGCAGGCGAGAGAATCGACCCCTGCGGGACCCCACAAGTGAGGCCCTCGCGGTCGACCTCTGCCCCCGTCAACACCGTCTGCGTCCGGTCGAGAGATAGGAGGAGAACCACCGATATCGGTGCCTCCCACTCCCAATCCCCAGCCGGGCGCAGCAAGATACCATGGTCGATGGTATCGAGCCGCCGAGAGGTCTAATAGGACCAGGGCAGAGGAATAACCCCTGTCCCTGGCCCTCCAGAGATCATCCACCAATGCGACCAAAGCTGTCTCCGTGCTGTATCCGGGACAGAAGCCGGACTGGAACGGGTCTAGATAGACATCTTCATCCAGGTATGGGGGTAGCTGCCGCGCCACGCCACTCTCTACACCCTTCGCAACAAAGCGAAGGTTGGAGACTGGACGATAATTACCTAAAATAGCTGGGTCCAGGAGGGCTTCTTAAGGAGGGTCTCACCACCGCCTCTTTCAAGGCGGCAGGAAAACCCTTCCAATAAAGAAGCGTTGATAATCCTCTGAGCCAGCCTCGTGTCACCGCCTGAGTGGCCAGTACCAGCCAGGAAGGGCACGGGTCCAGTAAACATGTCGTGCCGCAGCCTCCCCAACAACCTGTCGGCGTCCTCGGGAGCCACAGGGTCAAACTCATCCCAAATGGACTCAACAAGACGTGCCTCCTCTCCTCGCTTGATCATCCCAATTTCGGTCCAGACCGCCCTCAGCTGAGCGATTTTATCGTATAGATAACCACTAAACTCCTCGGCTCGTCCTGCAACGGGTCATCCCGCACCTCCTGATGTAGGAGAGCGGGTCACCCAAACAGGGCGGCCGGGCGGTTATCTGCCGACGCAATGAGGGTGGAGGCGAGAAACGCCTCGCTTCCTCATTGCCACTAGGTAGGTCCTAGAATAGGACCCAACTAGTGTCCGATCAGCTCGGAGCGACTGACCTCCAGGTGCTCTCCAGGCGTCTTCTCCGGCGTTTCATCTCCCTCAGCCCCTCGGAGTACCAAGGGGCCGGTCGAGATCTCCGCCGGGTCAGAGGTCGCAAAGGCACGACACGGGCCAAGGCCCGCCGCGCCTGTTCCCAGGCCACGACCAGTTCCTCAGTCGTGCCGTGGGCCAGTTCCTCAGGGAACGGCCCAAGCCCCGTCAGGAACCTCTCTGGGTCCATCAGACGCCTGGGATGGAACCACCGTAGGTTCCGTCTCCCTGCGGTGGTGAATGGCGGTTCGGAAGTCTAGGCGAAGGAGAAATGATCCGACCATGACATTGGTTCTGTTACTAAATCATCTAACACCAGATCATTAAGCCACTGCCCAGAGATATAAATCAGATCCAGCGTGCCTCCCCGTGCGAGGGGCCATCATTTACTCGAATCAGGTCCAAGGCCGTCATGGAAGCCTGAACTCCCGAGCTGCCGATGACAAGCCAACTGATGGCAGGTTAAAATCCCCATGACTATAAGTCTGGGGTTTCAACCGCCACAGCAGCAGTACCTCCAACAGCTTAGGCAGGGCTGTGGTCACGCAGCAAGGAGCCAGGTACGCGATCACCAAGCCCAACTGATTCCTATAGCCCCACCGCACATAGAGGGATTCACAGCCGGCAATCTGAGGAACAGTGGTCTCCCTCGGCTCTAGATCCTCCTTAATAACAACCACCACCCCCCCACCCCCACCTTGGACCCTCGGCTGATGGAATGCTCGGAAACCTGGCGGGCACATCTCGACAAGGGGGACCCCCCCTCTGGGCCCAACCAGGTTTCCGTAATACCCATAAGGTCCGCGGACTCCCCCTGAATAAAATCACAAATCAGGGGGGGCTTATTAACCACGGACCGAGCATTACATAACATCAGCCGAAGATCCAAGCTCTGAGGATCATGGCCACCCGAGGCAGGTCGGGACTGAGGGGCCGGAGCACGCGATCGCTCTCAAACATCGAACGCGTGCTCCCTCAACACGATCGGCCCTCCCCGCCATATCTGCCTCTCCCACTTACCGCAGATTGAACAACCCTCTAAACCTGGAACGCCCTCCCCTGCCTTCAGACAAGATGGAATAGTGTCGCGAACTAGCACAGGGGCTGGATCCTCCCAGCGGGTTCTGACCCCACCCGCCAAATCCTCCCCTTAAAAACCCTTATTTAAAAAACTATTTAAAAAACCCCACAACTTCTTCTTGGCCGCATGCCACCTCTCTGGGTCCCAAGACCCTTCGTTAAGGTAGGCCCTTGATAGTTTGGAGGGCCATTCCTGCGAGGCGGGGGAACCTCGCAGTCGTCGTAGTTCGGCGAACGAGTATCTCATGGGAAATAGTCAGTTAACAGCGACAAGATGTCCATTCCTGACCGGCGAAGATGTTCTGGTCGTACCTGTAGATCGTCAAACCCGATATTAGGCATATTACTGGCCACTCGGGCAGAGATATTGATCATAGTCCGTAGAAAGTCCAAAAGGGTCCAGAGACAACCAAGGCCGAAAATCCGGTTCCGATCTAATAACCTCCCTCTCGGAGATTGGCATAATAGCCTCCCCTTGGTTGTTTCCTCGGCTACAAAGATGGAAAAGTCAGTAGCCGGGATAGTATCCCTTGGGTTCCCGGCAGCGTACCATCACGGGACAAACCCGTGTGGTACGCTAATCAGGACGAAATTATGTCGCCAGTACCGTCAGTGCCGTCAGTGCCGTCCAGCACAGTGCCGCTGTTGTAAATGACCAGGCCAAGCCACCTCTCAGTCGCCGATGGAAAAAACGACCTAAGATGTAAGCCGTAGGTAAAATTACGGCATTCTAGGCAGGCCATGGTAAAAGTCAGCAGTGGGGGGGAAGAACGATGTTCCGGGCCATGGAGAGAAGGGTAGGGGGAGGGGCAATAATCATGCCCGTGCAGGCCCCACTCCAGCCACCGATGTTACCTGCGGTCCAACACCCAAGACTCAGCATACCGCATACCAGCATACCGCCGTCGATGGTTGGCCCGCTCCCCAGCCGATTGATTACATCCGCGGCCGAAACGGCCGACAAACAGCTGAGTCAGGCTGGGCGTCTTCTCGCGCCCCCCCCAACATGGCCGCCGCCATCCGCTGCTGTAAAGGACTTCGGCTCCGTACTCAGCAGCCGAGAGCTCAATGAGGTCCAAAGACCTCGCTCTCGGCTGCCGGAAGGATCGCATACCCGGAGCCGAGGACCATGTAGCCAGGCAGCCCACAGAACGGCATTGCGGCCTGAGGACTCTCAGCCGCCGTCTCCACGAAGCCTCAGAACGCCGCCATAACGCGCATGCACATTATTATATTTAACAATATGTACCTTCTAAATTTAAACTATTCTGGGCTAATATCATAAACTATTGCAACAAAATCAAAATCAATTACATCAATTAAAATGATGCCCACAATTCCTCACTAAAGAGCAAAGTCTGCTGAAACAAAAATGTTTTTAGTACTCATGAAAAGCCAAGAGGGTTAGATCTGGATGTTCCACAGAGGCAGTATGTTCCTTAAAGAGGGCACCATTACTGAGAAGGCCTCCCTGTCAGCCTTCCTTCCCACTTTCACTCCCTAGATAGGATAGACAGGATCATGTGCATCATGGCAGCTCCTAATATATTCTACTTCAACAACATATAAAGCTTTATAGATAATATCCATACTTTGAAATGGGCTGGGAAGCCTGCAGTTAATCAGTTTTCCATAACAGATTTGGATTTCCTAAATGCAGGTTGTCACAGAACTATAATAATGTGGTGCCAAGTGAAGAGGGCGGGAAGGCTGAAACGGATGTCTACATAAAGAACTTAATTTACATTAGCACATTCCCTCATCCTTCTCATTTATATTGAAGATCTGTAATATCAATAAAATTGGATTTTCAAATTTTAAAGACATTTTTCAGAATTTTCTTTACAATCTGACAACAATTCAAAAAGTGTATAATTGAAATTATGCAGATTGCTTTTGTAAAATTAATAATTTATTTTCTTAAACTAATTCAGAACAGTTAGGATATGATTTCCATAAACTTTAGTTCATAACTTGCATAATGTAATTAGTTGCTTTTTTTCTGTCTTAACACACATTTGGAGTAAAGTTGGTAAATTCTAAACACAAGACTGCTGATGACATCCATCTGAAACTGAAAGACCTGCAATAGTTAGCATCCCAGTAAAAGAGGCTAAAGATTTTTATTTTATTTTATTTTTTATTATTTGTTATTATTTTTTAACAAAAAAGAACAACAATACATAACAAACATTGACATAAAGCATATATTCCTTCTTTACATCAGCTTCGTTTCCTTATTCTTCTCATATTTGCATCCTTATTCCCCCTGTCATTTCTTTTAATTGTACTTTTCTTTTTTGTCCCATTCTCTCTTGTTTCTTTTTGTCTTCTATCCTATCTATCCTTCTAACTAATCATTTTCTTTTCTACATTGCCATTTTATATACACATATATATATATATAGAAGTTTTTCAACTTTTTTTCATCATCTTAGTATTTCTAGTCTCTAGCCAATTATACAATTTGTTCCATACTGTGCAATATTCCGACTTTTCTTTTTCTTTTAACTCCTTGTTGGTTTGTCCATCTTAGCACATTCCAAAATTTTGTTTATCACCTCTTCCTCCGTTGGTATATTCTCGTTTTTCCACTTCTGTGCATAAGCTATTCTGGCTGCTGTTATTATATGTAGAATTAGGTATCCTATTTCTTTACCATATTTTGTGTTGAATATTCCCAACAGGAAGGTCTCTGGTCGGGGCTAAAGATTTTTTAAAAGGTCAAAGAAAAATGTGGATTTTAAAATCAATATCCATTTTGCATACTTTATCGAATAACTAAATATGGACTTTTTTTCAGATGGGAAAATAAATTGGCCTTTAACAAATGCAATACCATGCTCATATCGAAGAGGATAATAGCCCTCCTGTAAGTATGACATACATAAACATGGTGTACAAAGTCACATATACTATATGGAACAGCATGCTCTGAAACTCTGGAAACATTTCTTTATGTACCATATCAAACCAGATCATCTTGATAGGTTTTAATATTCAAAATTCCAGTTGTGGAGGATTTTGTTTGCTTGCTTTAACATTTTGAGCCGAAGTCTTACTGCAGGTGTTATTTTTCCAGCTGTCACAAATAATAGATTAAATGCAAAGTCATGGAGACATTACACATAGTTTTGAATTAGCTTAGTTCTGGCATCAAAATAAAATGCAATTTATGATTGGGAAAGCAAGGTAATCTTGTGTGTTTCCCTTTTCTTCTCCTGTGATCACTTTCATTAGATTGGTCTCAGTTTGTCATGGCACCTAAATTCAAACAGACTGTGGTTAGTCTTACCTTTGGTTGCAAAAAGAGATAAAGTTTAAGTTGTTTAGGATTCCTGTCACAGAGCTCAGTTGGCTCAATATAATGACTAGGGTACTTATGTTTGTGATATAGCAACTTTGATTCATGTTTTACTTCTCGTGTTTGCTTTCTTTATTGACTTAAAAGTTAATGTCTACTAAAGCTAAGGAAATACTGTTAACATCACCAACAAAGTATTAATGTTATCATTAATTATTTAATTCATTGACTGGTAAAATGAGCATTAAAATAATTGTCGTGTTAAATCAAATTTCATTTGGGCTTTTCTTCTTTTTAATTTTAGCATGCTAACATCATAAGGGCTGCAAAAAGACCAAATCTCTGTTCTCTTCGGATGCTTCAAATAGTATAAAGAAGTGGCTTCCTCATGACAACATGTCAGTGAAAGATCTCAGCCCCCGACATAGTTCAAAATCCCGTGCAGTGCAGCGGGCCTCTACTGTTGATGTTGCCTCTGATATGTCAGGTTTATCCTTAACAGGTGATTATCTGTTCCCTACCTGTGCTTTCCTCTAACGCTAACACTCTGTCTTAGGCCCAGTACAATATATTCATAAACGATTTAGATGAGGGGATAGAAAGGGAACTCATCAAATATGTGAATGTTACCAAGCTAGCATGAATAGCCAACACTCCAAAAGATGGGCTTAAGATACAGAAGAATCTTGACAGACTTGAACATTGGGCCCTATCATCAAAATGAAATTCAATGGTGAAAAAAAGTAAGGTTCTACATTTAGGCAATAAACAGGTATAGTAAATAAACTATAAACATGTATAGTATAGATGGCACCTGGCTCAATAGTAGTAATTGTGAGAAGGATCTTGGAGTCCTAGTGGACAATCACTTAACTATGAGCCAGCAGTATGCTGCAGCTGCCAAAAAAGCCAACACAGTCCTATGATGTATTACAGGAGAGAGAGAATCAAGATCACATGAAATGTTAGTACCACTTTATAATGCCTTGGTACGACCACACTTGGAATACTGCATCCAATTTTGGTTGCCACAAAGTAAATAAGATATTGAAACTCTAGAATATAGAGAAGTGCAATAAAGATGATTAGGGGACTGAAGACTAAAACATATAAAAACAGTTGCTGGAATTAGCTATGTCTAGTTTAATGAAAACAAGGACTAGGGGTGACATGATAGCAGTGTTCCAATATCTAAGAGGTTGCCATTAAGAATCACTTGAAAACACTTGAAGGCAGGACAAGAAGCGATGGATGGACATTAAACAAGGAGAGGAGCAACCTAGAACTAAGGAGAAATTCCAATCAGTGGAACGACTTGCCTCCAGAAGCTGTGAATGCTCCAACACTGGAAGTTTTTAAGAACAGAATTAGACAACCATTTGTCTGAAATGGTAAAGGGATTGGTCTAGAACAAGGGTCTCCAACCTTGGTCCCTTTAAGACTTGTTGACTTCAACTCCCAGAGTTCCTCAGCCAGCTTTGCTGACTGAGGGACTCTGGGAGTTGAAGTCCATAAGTCTTAAAGGGACCAAGGTTGGAGACCCCTGGTCTAGAAGACCTCCCAGGTTCCTCCCAACTCTGTTATTCTACGTTCTATGTTATTTCTCCATTTTGTTATTGCGGAGCAAAGAAAAACATCAAAACCCCTCCCCCCAAAAGGAGTTAAATGAAAAATTCTTTTTATTTTGCTTTAATATTTTAAAATGCAATTCTTATACACAGATCTTTTTTTTCCATTGGATGGTGATAATAAAAAAATTGAAAGGTCGTGAAAAAGTAGTTTGTGTCTCCTTCCTACCATTGTGTGATTTATTTTTTGTCAATTTGTATGAAAATGGCACATATTTCTAGATTCATAACCTGCAAAATCTCAGAATATTAAGAGCAGAGATTAGAGAGTTATGATGAATGTATGGTTTTTGTCTTCTGCTCCCCTAATATATAGCAAATACAATGTAATAGAGATGTTTGATGAATATTTAAAAGGATACTGTAGAGTGACAAAGATAAGTAAAATTAGAGATAAAATAATTCTGAAAGTGACTCCAGAAGCTAATTCCATAATTTATGAATCATGATCAATTTATTTATTTCTTTAAATTCTATTGGGTCTTTTGAGTCTTTCTGAAAAAGCATGACGGCTAATAAGAATTTGAGTTTCCCAAAAGCAACACAAAATTTTGCTAACGTTTGTGCTTTACAGGAAACATCCAAGATCCAGATGAGCCAATCTTAGAATTTAGTTTAGGTAAGTAATTTCATAATATGTTTTTCCTCATTCATTTTAAATTATTACCTTTATACTTGCTGCTTATATAGGAATTAGTTTATGTACCGGTTTAATGGTTGGTTATAGCAAAACACATTTCACAAAATCCTATGACGCTTAGAGCTACTTTCCTCAGCACTTTGTGATTTATCATTTTGCATTCATTTTGGTAATGTATTATAAATATATCACCTTTCTAGGAAAACAGCCTATTAAAACCTTAAATAACCTAGCAAGAGCAGTGTAAAATGTATGTCAAAAATGTATCAAAATTAATACAAACTGGGCAGCTTGTTATTCTAATAATCTGTTTCTGAACACTACTGTACCTCTTTTGATCTATCTTCCATTCTACCTTTTGCGTGAAATACGGCATCTGAATATACAGCTGGCATCAATTCTCTTTTTCTAATCCTTGAAAATTATCAAATTTTAAGTTCTAATTAAACTTTTTTCACATTATTTTTTTCCGTACTCAGTATCTTCTATTTTTCTCTCTTTTCTTTATTTCAGATAGTAGCCCAGTTTTGTGTGGTATAACATGTATATCAATCAGAATGACAGCAATTATGACCTGTTCAGTCATTGTTTTGTATTTAACAAGTGAAAAATTTTCATTTCTTGTAATCTATTTGTGAAATTCAGTTCCTTCAGTGTGTACAAACAGTGCTGTTGATTTTCCACAGCTTGCAGTGAACTGTTAACTCCATCACTAGATAGGAAGCCAAACTGTTTTGTTGCAGTGAGTGTAACGACACCACCTCAGGCATTTTGGACAAAGCATGCTCAAACAGAAATTATTGAGGTAGGTTATATGTGTTTGCTGCATCAGTAATCTGATTAAATTCAGCTGGTACCAATTTGTCTGTACTAATTTTTGATTTTGTTTGTTTGCTTTTTTGTTTCCATTACAGGGCACAAATAATCCCATCTTTTTAAGCAGCATTGCCTTTTTTCAAGACTCTCTTATTAATCAGATGACACAAATTAAACTTTCTATATACGATGTAAAAGATAGATCTCAGGGAACTGTAAGTTAAAAATGTCTTGTTGTTGCACTTCTGAACCAAAGCTTGCATGCTTTTGATCCTGGAGGCCCTGTTTAGGTTCTTTAAAGGCTGGCATTATTATAGTTGTTATTATAAATATAAAAGTCTGAGCCTGTTTTTGAAGATTATATTAAATATTAAATATATTACATTCCTTTGCTCAGAAATACATACAAATTTAATCAAGAACCATATATTTGAATTAAGTGAAAATCACCCTGGCTGCATTGTTGAGGATGCTCATTCTTATTTATAATGCTGGGATGGCATTTTCTTTGGGAATTGCAGGTGTGAAAGGAAATCTGCAACCTTACCTTGCTAATGAATCTTAAATACCCCTGCTTATTATCATTATTGAGTAAAAAAGGATGGTAATATGCTGTATAATTACAGACAGTATATAGTTGGTGGATTATTTTAAGATGGAACCAAAGATTTCTTTGCTGTGGCAGGGAGGAAACGAATCTTTGGATCTGAATTCTAAAGAATAATTATAATGGACATTTAGTAGTTCTTTCCTCTTCTCATTTTCATAAATTATCCCCATAAAGAAAAGGAAAAAGCAGTTATTTCTCTCTCATGTATATATACAGTAGATCAGGGATGTCAAACTGGCGGCCCGTGGGCCAGATGTGTCAGGTGCAGGCCACACCCACCCCAGGGGAAAAACATTGCAATACATCATGTGACGGCAATGTAACGCCGCCAGTTTGACACCCGTGATATACATAAACAATGTTTACATTGTTTATAGATGTATAATCTTAATGCAGAGGCAATCAAAAACAATCCATTTTAAATGTGAGTTGATATAATTTGCATTGGTTAGCAACATATAAACAAGAGGTAACTGGATTATGGAGTCATGTATTTATTATAAAAATAGAAAATGAAAGCGTAGTAGGTATTATTTGGTATAGATACCTATTACATACAACATTTCATACCTATTAGCTATGTTAAATGCTTGGGCCCTCAACTCATCATTTAGATTCTGAATTATGATTACTGGGTTCTACCCAGTAATCCACCCCAATGAAGCTATCGAAGTGTTGTCTCGGTGTCTGAAGGCTGTGCGGGTCTGGATGGGGAGAAACAGGCTCAAGCTCAACCCCTCCAAGACTGAGTGGCTGTGGATGCCGGCATCCCGGTACAGTCAGCTGAGTCCTTGGCTGACTGTTGGGGGCGAGTCACTGGCCCTGATGGAGAGGGTGCGCAATCTGGGCGTTCTCCTGGATGAACGGCTGTCTTTTGAATATCATTTGACGGCCGTCTCCAGGAGAGCTTTCCACCAGGTTCGCCTGGTGCGCCAGTTGCGCCCCTTTCTAGACCGGGATGCCTTATGCACGGTCACTCACGCCCTCGTGACGTCTCGCCTGGATTATTGCAATGCTCTCACATGGGGCTCCCTTGAGGGGCATCCGGAGGCTCAGTTAGTCCAGAATGCAGCTGCGCTGGTGATAGAGGAGCCCTCGTGGCTCCCGTGTTACACCTATCCTGCGCAGACTGCACTGGCTACCTGTGGCCTTCCGGGTGCGCTTCAAGGTGCTGGTGACAATCTTTAAAGCGCTCCATGGCATAGGGCCGGGCTATTTACGGGACCGCCTACTGCTACCAAATACCTCTCACCGACCAGGCGCTCTCACAGAGAGGGACTCCTCAGGGTGCCGTCAGCTAGGCAGTGCCGTCTGGCGACACCAGGGAAGGGCCTTCTGTGGGGCTCCCACCCTCTGGAACGAACTCCCTCCAGGACTTCGTCAACTTCCGGACCTCCGAACCTTTCGTCGCGAGCTTAAAACACACTTATTTATCTGCGCGGGACTGGCTTAGATTTTAAAGTCATGGGTTTTAAGGGGTTTTTATTATTTATACTATTTTAAATTTGGGCAATAGAATAAGTTTTTTAATTGTTGTTTTTTAATCTGTATTTATATGTATTTTAACTGCCTGTGAACCGCCCTGAGTCCTTAGGGAGATAGGGTGGTATATAAATTTGAAAAATAAAAAATAAATAAATAAATAAATATGATTTGGCATGATTTCTGAATTGAGGGAGAGAGAAAGTGATTCCTCCATCAAATTATTGACTTAGTTTTACATGAAATATTAAAGCCAAAGAAATGGCCTTTCAAAACCGGAATTAAAAATGATAATAATTTATAACTGAAATGTTTTTGTTTTTTTTCTTTAGATGTATTTATTGGGTTCTGTGATATTCACTGTACAGGATCTACTTAAGGAGAAAAGTCATAGGTTGCACTTAACACTAAGGTTAGTCTTGTTTCATATGAAAATAATTGGTATGCTAATTGAAGAAAGCCAGGCTTTTTAATTACATGGTAGTTTGGTTTAATTCATTTTAAGATCAAAACCAAAGGGTTCCTCCTTAAGATAGTTGCCTCTGTGTAGCAGCACTAACCTTCTGGAACAACCTTTCACTAGAGTTTGAGTTAGCTTTGGAAACAGACGAAAAGGAAGCTCTCTGAATATTGTGAATATTCTCTTCCCAAAAATTGATTGACCTATTTTCTAAATCACTGAATTTACCAAATCCCAATCTTCCTGTAATTCTAGGTTTCTCTATTTTTCCCAACTTTTAGACTTAATCATCCATTATTAATCTTACATTTCCCCCCATAGATTAACCTCTTTAGTTTGTTATACAATATTTGTCTTCCACCATGATGTCTGTAATATATAAATATTCATCCTCATTCTTAAGCAAGGTTGGGAAACAATGGCCCCTTTCTGCCTCAGGAATTCTGGGAGTTGGAAGTCCACAAGTCATAAAAGGGCCATCATACCTGACCCCTGTTCTAAAGGATACAGGATACAATCCCGTAATTTATTGGTTATATCTGACACACTGCCTTTCTTTTTTGAGTGTGAAGATACTTTGTTCCTTTAAAATTATCTTAATTTTACTTTTTGTTTGAAAAAGGCCAATTTTGTTCTATTTATTCCTAAAACTTTCACTTAGAGTGTTTTATTTCCATATTAAAAATTGCAAGCTTTTCTTGATTCATACTTCTCATATTTTATATTCCAAATGTGTATGTCCTTTCAGTAACCCGCCCCCACCCACCCCCAGGTTTCTTATCTTGTGCTCATCAACTTCTGCCTGACCTCATCTTCTGTTAACCAGATTCATCCCAACATCAGCCATTTCCATATACTTTTTAACAAAAATATAAAAGAGATTTGTCATAATTTTACAATCCCTTCTCTAGGTCGGTTGACCAGCCTCAAGCCTTCAGAGCGCCATCTGCTGTGATCTGTCTTTTGGTTTACCCTTTGCTTCATCATTCCCCTTTGACCTTACCAGGAAGGATAGCCCTAATAGAAACTGCTGTTCCAGCCATCGCTCTCAGAATTATGGAAGTTATTAAATTTTGTACCAAATCTAGATGGGTGTCCCTGATTCAGGCCTGAATATTTCATGGGACAGTGTAGGCCCAGATGAAATACACACACCAAAAAAACTTGGAGCAATTTTTCTCCATCTGTTATTTCTACCAGAAGAAGCCGGAATTTCAGTGCCTATCAGGTGTTCTCTAAGCAAAGAGTCCTTCATCCCCCAATCAAAATAATTATTCTCCTGTATGCATGCAGTTAATTCCATGTTTTGTCATTCACTATGATAGATATGGACATTATGGTTTTAATGGCCCCATTCAAAAGTATGATTCTGTGAAAACCTACATAATTCACAGGAACCATTATTATGAACATGTATGACTCTTAAACAAGGCAAAGGTCTCCAAAAACTTGTACTGGACAGTGTATCCTATTTTAGATAATACAGCTTCATCTTTGTAAGGGCTTAAAGTTTCTCATTTATTTGTTTCATTAACTGGGAGCACAGCTGTAGGCCTTAGTCTGCCACTTTCTGTCCAGCAGCTGGATAAAATCTAATAAGATCAATTTGCTATAGTTTTCTTCTCTAGCCCTCTCTAGTTGATAATTCAGTTATTTCCTCAGTTTCTTTCCTTTCAGTTTTCCTTCAGAATCGCCAAAGAAATATTCTTTGGGGATTTTGTCTTGCAGCTTTTCAAAGCCAAGTGTTCCACTCCAAGCATGTTAAAGAAGAACAGGTCGCTGAAGTCCACAAGCCACAATACTAATTTATGTAACAATGGAAATGGTCATTTTTCAGTGAAAGTCTGTAACTAAGAGCATGAACATTGCAGGTAGAATCAGAATTCATCTCAAATGTTCCTCTAAAAACAAATGTCATGTCATCTAGAAGAGCAAACATAATGTAGCTATATTATTATTAGAGATACTGCTATTACTTTCATTATGATTACTGCATATATTTCTTGGGTGTTATCACAGACTTTAAAGGTACAGCAAAGCCTTAATTACTTTCAAATCACTGCTCAGAATTTCACTCAATCTTTCTTGATAAGCTTTATAATGAGCAATTTTTCAGAAATACTGTTTATTTCCAAAAGATATTGCATGGCTTAGACTGAAGAATAAAAGGGTGCATGCTCAACATTTTTTAATATGTTTTACCACTGAAAATTATGAGTCTGAAATTTGGGATTAGACTTGTTTTAACTGAGGATAAAATCCCATTTAAGAAATGGCGTTTTTATAAACAACAGAATTTGGATGCCAAAGTGAGTCCAATTTTGCCATTTTGCATAATTGTATCTTTCTTAATGAAAGGGGCATCATTGTATCTCATAGACCCTGATTGATTTATCCCAAGTAATTTGTACATTGTAGATCTGCTGAAAATGACCGTGTCGGGAACATTACAGCCATAGGATGGCAGATGGAAGAAAACACAGATGAAAGGCCTCCTGTGACCAGATCTCCTGATACTATTAATGGAAGGGTGAGTTGGTTGTCTTTCTGCCATATATCTAACTCTTCTTATTCTCCTCCAACCCCATTCCTCAGTGTCATTTTTTTTTTCCTAAAGCAGTTCAGCCTTTGTTGGATAAAAATATTTTGTTATGTATCTAAAAGGAAGAGACCGGTATAAGCTATCATCTCAACTCCAAAATTGAAAATGAGAAAAAGAGCTTACTTGCTTTCTTTGTTGTGTTCTCAATAAATCTAAGACAACTTTTTCATGCTAAAGGTAACTTATTGATGATTTTTTTAAAAAAAAGAACTGTTGTTTTCTTCTCGGGCAAATACAATTTATCTTAGGAACTGAGGAGTCTTGATTGGGACGCTTTGCAATTCTGCTTATAAGAATTCGTTGTTTGTCAAGTTTCTGAACTTCTAGGTTGCACCTTCAGTTGGAGAACCTGGCTTAAATATAAACCTTACAAATGATGATGTTGGTTACTCTGTATTTGTAATTAATATATTTTTCTTTTCTTTTCTTTTTTTCAGACTGTGCTACCAGTTGATGAAAGTTTGACAGAGTCCTTAGGAATCCGATCCAAATATGCTTCATTACGAAAAGATGCACTATTAAAATCTGGTAAACAGCTTCTTGAATGGATGAGTATTCTGCATCTGAATTTGGCTTTTTCCAGTCCATTATCATGCCTGTTCTTCCATATATTATGTCAGTGTTTATGTAATCAGATTGACCAGACAAAGGATTCTTCCATTTGGCTTTGTGGAGAGAAGAAATCCAGTGAATATTAATGTCATCAGTATTTGAGGGACTGATCAGAGCTGACTTAATGGAATAGAGTGAATAAATACTGAAGAGGAAAAGATCCAAGTTGCATTATTTTATGGTTTTCAAGTCTTTAAAAGTGTGCTACACCACAGATTTAACTATATAAAAGCATTTAGACACATCTACATTGCATTATGGTCATTCAGTTCATCTACGTGCAGAAATAATTAAATCAGTGTTCACATGCAGACTTTTATTCTAAGTAATAATATTTTTCCAGGATTTCACTGCAATCTCTTAGATTAAGGGTGGGGGAGGACAGCAGAGTTCACTTCATCAGAAGTAGTTGGCCTAGATTGCAATCCAGATGAAAATACGGCATTGATCTACAATACATCTGTCTATGAATAAGAGATCTGTGGGGATTTTTTTCAGAGGGAGGGGGGAGTTGGCTGCAAGCTTTGTGCTGTTTTGAATCTAAGCCATGATTTTTAGGAGGCCATGAAGATGCAAAAGAAATTGCAAGCTGAAAGAAACTGATCAGAAGCCTCTAATATGCTTGTAGGGCTATTTAATAGAATAGAATAGAATTCTTTATTGGCCAAATGTGATTGGACACACAAGGAATTTCTATTTGGTGCATATGCTCTCAGTGTACATAAAAGGAAAAAAAGAGGAAAAAATACATTCATCAGCTTAGCATCACTGATGTTTCTGTCTTAAATATTATGTAATTAAAAAGGCATTCACATGTTGTGAATGCACATTAGTCTGTGTTCTCTTTACATAATAACAACTGTTTCCAGCATAGGTTTTGATTTTAGTTGTTGAACCTTTACTTTCTGTTGTGTCTTCCTTTTAAGTTGAAACATACAGAGCCTGTGGTATCAAAGGCAAGTGCATGGATGGCAGAGCAGAATGAAAAGAACTGTTCTTCAAACAAGAACAGTCCATAAATCTATCTTTTGTCTCATCACTAAATGCACTACGCTGAGAAACTAGGAAGGCCTGAATATCGTAGTCTAAATATTCATTTGTATGGTCATACAATACTTAACAATCTTTTCAATGTCAAACTTTTATGCATATTGTATGAAAACTCAACTTTCCGTTTCTGCTTTTTGTTGAGAGGAGCGTACCTTATAAGCTGTGGTTTTAATATGCTTGGATGTGCTAAGTAGGTTTTAGCATTTCAAGGTTAATAGGGTTTCTAGCCTCTCTAATTTAGCTTTGTTAAATTAATGTGTTAGGGGAATGGAGCTTGCATGGCCTATTGCAATGAAGTACTTATTTAAGTGTTTTAATATTTTAGTGTTTGGAGGTGCCATTTGTCGGATGTATCGTTTTCCTACCACTGATGGCAACCATCTGAGGATTTTGGAGCAAATGGGAGAGAGTGTGCTCTCTTTACACATTCCCAGGCAATTTGTGAAATTGCTGCTAGAGGAAGATGCTGCAAGGTAAAAGTTACTGCAATAAAGTTTTAACTGTTGATGCTAATGAGGAAATACAATATTAAGGCAAACAGTTCAGCTTTGCACAATGCTTACAGTGATTAGCTGACACCTTTCTTTTATTTCTTTTCCTGATCATGTCTATAAATATTTAATCATGTCTGTAAATAATTGGTAGGCTGGAAAATAATCAGCATAATTACTTGTTTGTTCTATAGTGTTACAGGGTAGAAAAGGCATTGATCACTCTGGTTGATTTACATTTGACGGAACTTTGTTGGGAATAGTATTGGACCTTTTCATGGTGTTTAATACCATTGATATCATTGACCTTGGTATCCTTCGGATAGTTTTCAGGATTGTAAATTGGGAGCACCATTCTATGATAGTTCCATTCCTACCTCAATGGTGATTAACAATCCATAGTCATGGGAATCACTTTTTGAGTCCTTGTAAACTCTAGTGTTGAGTATTTTAGTTTTCTTATTTCTCCATGTTAATTAATATATACATGAGAATGACTGGGGAAATGTTATGATTCAGAGTTCAGAGTTATGATCCAGGCCATCAATGTGGAGATGATACCCAGTTTTATATTATCCCATCAAGCTGAGCCAAAGAAGCTGTGAAACTGGTACCTGGAGTTAGTGAGAATGTGGATGGGAAAAACAAGACTGGATTAAATCTCACCAAGTCATCATTAATGCTGCTTTTTGAAAATTGTTTGATTTGTTATGTGCCTCCCAATCAGTGTCCTCTGGAATAACCATGCTGTAAAATGTTGTGAAATAAACGGGGGGGAAAAAGATGTGTGTTGCATTCTTCTAGACTTTGCAGCAGCAGCAGCTGCTATTGTTTAGGCAAATACCGGTATTGTTGTTTCAGTTAACATAGGTACACACTGGCATTTGTAGAAGACAATTTGTCCTACATTTAGCTACTTACTTAGTTTTTCCTGCTTGAGCTCTGGTTTAAGGCTGATTTAAGAAAACTATAGGAAAAAAATCAGTATATAAAAAGACTATTAGCAATTATTTTTGTGTAATGGCTTCATGGAAAAAGCATATAATTCTTGTTTGCCTTCAGTTTCCTCTGATACCTGCTTTGAGTGCTTTGAAATTACTCCATCACCCCAAAATACTTGATCTAAAGGGTTTTTTTTATTTATAAGTTTACTTATTGTTTTATTATACGATCAAATTCTAAAACAAAGCAAATATTTCTTGGCTGATTTTCACTTTGTGAAAATAATAATTGTTAATATAAATAAATAATTTTAAATAAAAAGCAAATCAGATACTGGTGAAGGCAGGAGAAGTGTCCAAAACATCCCAGCCTCATCAAAGTTCTATAGTACTGTACAGTAACATCCCACAGGATTTGTTTTATGTTATGTATTAGAGCATTCCAAAGAGCAGTTCTGCAGAATGCACTGATGCACCTTGAAATGATGAAGCAACTGCTTGGTATTGCTACTTTGGAGACTTTCCCTGGGTTTCCCATGAGCCACTTCACAGAGCTGCTTTGTTCTGTGTGCCGTCCCAGCAGAGGTGTTCCCTGTGCATGCACATGTATGCAGAGATAGCTGGGAACAGCTTTCAGAGCAACTACACTGAGTCTCCTGGAAGATGTGGCTCCTGGCTGGACTCCTTGCTAAGAGTACCCTGATACCCAGACAGTTTCGTATACTGAAATATTAGTTTATAGAAATATGAGAAGAACTCTGCTGGATTGGATTAACAGCCTATGAAGTCCAGCATGCTGTGTAACACAGTGACCAATCAAAAGTATTCAGAAGTTTCACTAACATGGATAGGATAGATGATTTCACATCTTCTCTTCTTTCAGGATAATTCTAAAGAATAGGAGGGTAATACTTAATTGATACTTTAATTTAGCAACTGCTGACACTGGTAATATAATTTTCAACACTTTTGCAAGCATATAGTCTGCTGATTTCTGTCATTGGGTATATATTTTAGTTAGGGTTCATTTTATTTTTCATCATAATTTACTTTGAATCCAGGTTTAATTGGCCTAACAGTAGAAGTAAGGTAATGATAATATCTGTCCTAGATTATTTTCAGTATTGTAAATAAACTGATACGAAAGGATCCCATCTAACTCTTACCATGGAAGGAATCTTTGACATTCTCATGCCAGTGCTTGGTCCAATCTGGGGCCTACAATTGCCACTAGACGAGGGGTCTGCAAACTTGGCTCTTTTAAGACTTATGGACTTCAACTCCCAGAGTTCCTCAGCCAGCTTTGCAGACCCCTGCACTAGACAATTGATTTTGAAGTTGGGATTGGATGACATCACATGTCATGTCACATGTATCTGAAGGACACTAGATTGGGGAAAGCTGGAATGAGTAATTTGTTGATTAATTGTCATTCCTGCTACTTTCATTGGCTATAAGGGGAATCTGACACATCACTGTCATCATGGTGTTGTAAGAATGAGTATACAGGATAAATTATATAATTGCTGTTATATTATACTGGAGCTGTAGAAAAAGCAGCTTCAAGCTATGAGATAAAATTTTAATGAGAAATTACTCAGTTTTCTGCGGTCTTTCTTTTTTTCTCAGAATCCTGGCATTATGCGCCTTAGTTGAAAAATTACCTTTTTGTATTTTAAACTATGGTGTCTGTAAATGGCATCTGCTTCTGTGATTCATTATTGCAGTGTAATTTATGCAGTGATTAGAAAGTTTTCACCTTCTAATGGAGATCTGGGAATATCCAGTTCCTTTCCAGTAATTTGTATTCAATCAGAAGTTTTTAAATTAGGCCTTGCCAAGATTAGAACTTCCCAATAGAGCAGTTTCACGATAAAATTAGCAGATATACATAGATAGGTCAATGTAGAACATACATATATACATAGAGGAATCTGTGTGGGTATTACAGGAAACCGGGTTTTCATGTGCTATATACCATTATTATTTTTCTCTTACTTATGATTAACCATCAAATGCTTAATTTTATAGATCATCGCTACTATAAATTGGACAAATAATGCTTCTTGGTGTATTTATTTAACATTTTCCATCCTTGCCACTTTTTCTAATTCAGCATTTCCCAACCTAATATCTACCCAGACATGTGTGACTTCAGTTCCCCAAATTCTCAACCAGCATGGACTTTGGTTAGACTAAGCTAGGAATGATTGACTGAGTCAATTAGATTGAGCTGAAAGAAATCTAAGCTCTGCTCACCCAATAAGAGCCATGAATGAATTGGATGTCTAATCCACTACTGTTGGTAAAGCATATGTATTTATGTTATATGAGTAATCTCAGCACTATTTAGTTTTATTCTATAGTGAGTTGAAGTACTAATATAATTTTCCAAATGCTAAAAGTATGGATATAAATTCCAGGAACTGGAGTGACCCAATACAGCTTTTTCTGGAAATAAGAATGATGTAATAAAAATATGTTATAAAATCTTTCATATTTGGTGTATCTTATTCTAATTGAATAAGTTTTTTAACCAGTATTTTTATCTTGTATTTATATTGTTGCTTGTTTTTATTTGGCTGTAAACCGCCTTGAGTCCCTCGGGAGAAGGGCGGTATAAAAAAATCTAAATAAATAAATAAATAAATAAATAAATAAATAAATAAATCTTATATGTACAAATTGATATATTTTGAAAGAAAAAAATTAAACGGGGGAGATTAGTTTGAAAAGAAGAAAATGGTTGAACTTAATTGAAATCACATCAGTAAAAAGTAATATTTTTCAATACTGTACATAGAGTTTGTATTCTCAATCCACAGAGCTCTGGATTTGGAATTAGTAGCAAACAATTTCCACTGAATTCCTGAGTTTTAGAAATTGCAATCATATAGCAATCTGTTGGATTCACAAACCATTTCAAATGTTTATTTGACCCACATTGCCACTAGAGTGTCTTCCAGACATGGTAATCATGGCTGTGGATCTTCTTCCTAATAGTTGCTGCCCGGTGGAAAAACATTGCTTAGGTAGAAGTAGAAATGAGCTATATGCATTAATTCTGAGCGAGAAGTTTTGAGAGGATGGGATGGGTCAAGGCAAAGTTGGTTACTAATTTCTCCTGGTAAAAGAACCGAAATAGGAAGGTGGGTTGGGAGATTTAAAAAAAGGTTTTGAAGAAGCTGGCCAAGAGTTTTGAGAAATAGGACCATCATTATCTTGTGCTT
Organism: Ahaetulla prasina; assembly: GCF_028640845.1. Taxonomy (NCBI): domain Eukaryota; kingdom Metazoa; phylum Chordata; class Lepidosauria; order Squamata; family Colubridae; genus Ahaetulla; species Ahaetulla prasina. Next base: position 95,668,693 of record NC_080543.1, on the reverse strand, counting down.
TTCTGGTGGTGTAATGGACTGTATTAGTTCATTATGTCAGTGCAGAGCTATAAATTGTGGTATGATGTCAGAACTACAATTCTCCATTTGGCCCTGTATACTTATAGCTAGCAATTTATACATGAGCTGTCAGTTAGTAATTTGGTGATATATTTGGCAGAAGTGTTTTAAAATAAGCAAACAGAATACTATGTAATCAGGATATAAGAATTATAGAGACCTTAATAGTGAATGTATTACACTAGTGGAATAAATAGGATGGGGAAAATCCATTTGATTTTTATTTTTGTATGAAGCTGTTCAATTTGAGCTTTTCAAACCTGGAGTGCACTTGTGTTTCGAAATCCTGACTTTTCAGAATTTTGCAATATGGTGCAACAGAGATATGTGAGATGGCAGCCATATGGTAGCCATAAAATATGATAAGTAAATAAATACAAGCAGAAACCACGTATTATATTAAGTCCCACTTTATACTGGAAAAATTGAATAATTAAACAGTTAGGATATGAATGTGGTTAATATTTGACCTTTCTCCATGTTGGCATAAAGTAATTTTTGAAAAAAATATGAGAATAACAAGACTTATCATATGCCTCAAAAATGCTCAAAATGTATTCTAATTAAAATAAAATATTTAAGTAGTCCATGAGTAGGCTTGAATAGATAGTCTTAAAAGGTGAGGAGGTTATATTGTTTTTCATTTAATATATAACTGATCTAATAGTTTCATTGTTTTTGGATGTGTTGGTAGGATTTGTGAACTTGAAGAACTGGGAGAGCTGTCTCCCTGCTGGGAAAGTCTTCGTCGGCAAATAGTCACTCAGTACCAAACAATTATTCTGACTTATCAGGACAACCTGACAAATCTTCATCAGTATAAAGGTAGATGCTTCAGATATAATTTTTATGATGGTTTCGAAATCACCAGCTGTAGATTTTGTTGTTTTTTTCATTAGAAGAAGATTGCTGTCTAACTATTCAATTGTGTCTTCATACTTTGCAATTGTGTCTTCATACAGACACAATTGCACAGATTCATAGTAATTGTTCTGTTTGCTTATGTCATTTGGTTTCACCAGGATGGATATAGGAAGGAATGTGGAATCTTGTATACTATCCATACTAGCTTTCTTTGTTTAGGAAGATTGGAAATGGATCTAGAAGAAGAATTCTATAAATATAACGACAGCTTATGCATTCAGTACAAATAAAAGGCAATAGAACCACAAAGTAAAATAGTAATGGATTTAGTTGTTACAAAAAAAATCACTAAAACATTTTGAAATGCCATTAAAAGCAAAAGAACAGCAGATATCTTTGTGTCCAAAATAGATCAGAAATGAGTCTGTGTATATATATATATATATATATATATATATATATATATATATATATATATATATATATATTTGTTTTCTGAGGTTTTCACGGGTGTTTGTATATAGGTCTTTGGTTGTTGGGTTTTCTCCGTGTAAAATTGGAAGTGTCTTGGCGACGTTTCGACGAAGTCTCATTCGTCATCTTCAGGCTTCAACCGTGCTTCTGGGAGCAATGTGTGATCGCAGCTGTTTCTTCCTTTTAACTGCTAGTGGGGGTTTGAACTGATTGGGTGGGAGCTTGGCTGTGCTCTGATTGGATGGGGGTTTTTCTGTGCTCTGATTGGCTGGGGGTGTGTCCTGTGTTGGTGGGGGCTTGGTTGTGCTCAGTCTAGTCTGTGCTGCAGGGGGATTTGAGCTGGTGAGCTGCACTGCTGCTGTTTGGCTTCGTGGTCGTGGTCATGCTACATCTTCATAGTGGGTGTCTGTCTGCTGCATGTATGGATTGGAGGGGTTTGAAATGGCTAATGTTGCAGCTGCGGTCTGGCTTCTGGTCCTTGGTCGTGCTTCCTGATCAGTGTGGGTTTGGGTCTGCTTTCTGGGTGGATGTGTGGTGGTGACATCCTGTGTGGACCTCGTGAGTGTGGGTCTGGTGTCATTCCTCGTGTTAGGGACACGTTTGTCAATAAGGCAGGTTTCCAAATGGCTGGTAGGCGGGAGGTATCATCTCGTTTGTTCATGCTGTGTGGGCGTTTTCTATCTCGATGGCTTCTCTGATTATTCTGTTGTTAAAGTGTTCAGTTTTGGCGATAGTTCTGGTCTTTTAAAGTCAATATCGTGTCCTGTGACTTTAAAGTGTTGGACCAGGGAAGAAGTTAGTTCCTCTTTTTGAATGAGTTCTTGTGTTCTTCAATGCGTGCACTTATTCTTCTGTTGGTTTGTCCAATGTATGTGGTGGGGCAGGCGGTGCATGGGATTTCATATACTCCTTGATTTTCTAACTCAATTTTGTCTTTGGGGTTTCTTAGGATGGTGGATATTTTTTGGTTTGTGCAGAATGCTGTCTTGATGTTATGTTTGTGGAGGATCTTGCTGATTCTGTCTGTGGTGCCTTTTATATATGGGAGGAGGGCTGTGCCATTTTCTTGCTCTCTGTCTTGGGTTTTAGTGGGGGGTTCTTTTTGGATTAGTTTGGTAATCTTATTTCTCTGGAATCCATTGGATGTTAGTACGTTTGTGAGAGTGTGTAGTTCGGTTTTTAGGTGTTGTTCATCAGCTAAGCATTTTGTTCTAGAGATGAGTGTCTTGGCTCGGAGTTGATGTGTGCTGGGTGGTGGTGTGAGAGTGCATGCAGTTAGGGGTTTGTGTGTGTTTTCTTCTGGTAGATGGTGTGTCCTAGGGAGCCATTGGGTTTCTTGTAGACTAAGACATCACAGGACACACCCCCAGGACACACCCCCAGCCAATCAGAGCACAGAAAAACCCCCAGCCAATCAGAGCACAGCCAAGCTCCCACCCAATCAGTTCAAACCCCCACTAGCAGTTAAAAGGAAGAAATAGCTGCGATCACACATTGCTCCCAGAAGCACGGTTGAAGCCTGAAGATGACGAATGAGACTTCGTCAAACGTCGCCAAGACACTTCCAATTTTACACGGAGAAAACCCGAACAACCAAAGACCTATATATATATATATATATATATATATATATATATATATATATATATATATATATATATATATATATATATATATATATATATATATATATATATATGTTAAGGTGGAAGAAGAACAGAAAGAGTGCTATGAATCATACTGGGATTTGTAGCTTACAAAAATTGTGCCTTTTAAAAAAAATAAATGAACAATTTGTCTTTTTTAAATTACATTTTTTAATTTGGGTTTTTGCATGGAATTTTAGTCTTTAAACAACAACCTCTTTCTGCTAAACTAGATAGAGCAGGAACAGCTACATGAATATCTTTACAATATTGGATTTCTTCAATTTTACTTTAAAAAGAAAAGAGTAAGGGATGCTGAGCATTATAATGAAGTCTACTACATTTCACTCTACTGGCAGTTTTTAAGCACACTTTGCCCATTGAGGCCACTTCCTGTATTGGACTACAGTTGAAGAAGAAATGGTTGGACGAAATACTGTAACTGTGACAAGTGATCTGGACTTGCCATTGATGTGACTCTCTTGCCATTGCAATAAAAGTCGAGATTTTAAAAAGTCAGGTTTCTGTATATTGGGACAATGTTTTTTGGCATTCAGCTTCTGTACCTCATCACATTGAATTTCAAATGAAACATTCAAGACGTCAATGAAGTGAAGACTTTGAAATTCAATGTGATGAGGTACAGAAGCTGAATGCCAAAAAACATTGTCCCAATATACAGAACACAACACAACTGACTCACACACAATGTAAAAGCAGCTGCACTTCACCCAAAATGGCCCCTTCAACAAGCAGGAACCTCACACTTTCACACTTTACACACACACAACACAACACAACACAACACAACACAACTCTCTCTCTCTCTCTCTTTCTCACACACACACACACACACACACACACACACACACACACACAATGCCACATACAGCTTTGTGAGATTTTGTATGTTTGTGTAGTTAGAGTGAAACACTACAGAAACACACCAAATCTCAGAAAGCTGCACAAATATTTTATTTTATTTTATTATTTTATTTTTTTAGATCAGGGGTCTCCAACCTTAATAACTTTAAGGTTTGTAGACTTCAACTCCCAGAGTTCCTCAGCCAGCAAAGCAGGCAGATTGAGTTGCTCACAAGGAGATGGATTTTAGGCAGGCAGAGTCAGTTGCTAGCTGATGCAACTGATTATAGTAGCTGAAGTAAAGCATGGCTTTGCCAGCCCGAAAGGAGCAGTAATTATAGGTAAGTGAGGAGGAGGGACTGGGTGGGCATGGGTGGGGATTGTTGTAAGAGGTTGTTAAGAAATGATTTTAAAAGCTTGTGATGATCAGGAAACTCATCTGGGATCGCCAGAGGAAAAAAAGATTTTAAAAGGCTCCTCTGACGATCCCAGCTGAAGTTCCCTCATCAGCCCAGAACCTTTTAAAAGGATTTTTTCTACAAGCTCTTCGGCTGAAGAAAGAAAAAGAGTTTAAAGGCTCTGATGATCCCAGCTGAGCTGCGGGATCATCAAAGGCTTTTTTTTTTAATTTTAAAGGCATGTTTTTGGCTGAAGAAAAGCTGCTTTTAAAAGTAAAAAAAACCAAAACCCTCTGATGATGGTGCAGCTCAGGAGGGGCAGGGGATGGGACCAGGGATTTTTGCCACCGGTTCTCCGAACCACTAGCCGCCATCGCTACCGGATTGGGCGAGCCGGTCCAAACCAGGAGCATTTCACCCCTGGTGGTAGGTACAACTCGGGGGAAAATGCATCATATGACTTAAAACAATTTAAAATAAGTAAAAGAATACAAAATAAATACATATGGCACCAAGTAAAAACTATTACTATCAATGTGAATACAGCTGGAACCTTACCATACTCAGGGCCCTAGATCCCGGATTTACAACCAAGTCTTCATGACCTTATGAAAAACCAAGAGGGTTAGGGTCATCCTGATATCTGAAGGGAGAATATAGGGGCAGGGGCTGCGGCAGAGAAGGCACATCTCCAGAATGCTAGCTTTTGCCAGGTTGATGAAAACATTTATGCTAAAATAAAGGGAAAGCAGCAATAACAAAGGAAAATCAAGAGATGGAAAGGCTTTGCAGAATGAAGCTTAAAGCAGCACATAAAAGATGGATGAGTATTGTGACAAAGAAATGCTTTGTTTGCATAAGCTTTAATCCTTTAAGCAAAATCCTAGAACCAACATTTTATAATGTTAACATTTCCAAATAAATGACAATAAAATGGTATGTCCAGTTATAGAATTAGAAGGAGTCACAGCAAAAGAGCATTATCTTTTTTATGTGTGTGTCCTTTATTAGTCAGCATTCAAAATTTTTCACATTGCTTTTAAAGGACTAAGTCAAAATTACGAAATTTGACAGATCTTTCCATTTATCCTCTAAATATTTAAGCCTTTAAGATGTAGCATTGCTATTATGTCCTGTGCATTTTTTAAAAAAGTCTTACAGTATTCTAAATTTATCTTCATGTTTTTACAATCAGTTTTACAAAAATATTCTGCATGTATGTAGTCCAAAATGTTCTATAGACACACTAAAACAGTATCTTAATAGCATATTTTCTCTATTTACTTTCTTGAAAGCAACATATCAGCTACATTTATTTTTCCATCAAAAAAGTATATTGGAAACCCTTGGATAGTTGCTTAATCCAAAAAGAAGCACAAGCCATATTCCTGTTACATTTCAAGCTTGAAAAACATCAGAGAATGAACTAAAATTGCAATGAACAATTTGGTGAATACAAGCATAATCACTAGCACTGATGATGTTATTTAGTTTTGGTAAACTAAACAACCAAGTTCAGAAACCATCAAAGTCTCCATAATTCAACTTTCTTTTCTATTGGAAACATAATTATGTAATGTGAGAGACTGTAATGGTGGTTTATTAGCTACAACATCCGAAAGGAAGTCTACCGTCTTTTAAACAAGTGACACCCTAACAGTTTCCCATGGGGATTGGAATTGGAAGCATGACTCTTCATTCTGACTTGTGATTAAATATAGGAAATACAATTGCTGATCTATTTATCATTTTGTTATTGTTCTTGATGTCATTGTTCTTTTCTGTTCATTAATTATTATATTTCTGTGGAGTGAATATATATAAATTGATCTTTTTCAATTCCAGGACCATCTTTCAAAGCAAGTAGTCTAAAAGGTGATAAAAAGCTTGAATTCATGCCCACAAATTTACATATACAACGAATGAGAGTCCAGGATGATGCGGGATCAGGTATTCTTATGCTTCTTAATACATTTTATAAATATATTATTAGCAAGCTCAGTTCTCCATGTATGAATCTTTATGTTCATTAACAACATGCTACACATAAGTTTTCAGAAGAAGAAAACTCTTTAAGGTGCTGGTTACCTTAACAGTGCTGGTTACCACCTTTAAAGCGCTCCATGGCTTAGGACCGGGATATCTTCGGGACCGCCTTCTGTTACCACATGCCTCCCACCGACCGGTGCGCTCCCATAGAGAGGGTCTCCTCAGGGTGCCGTCAGCCAAACAGTGTCGGCTGGCGACCCCCAGGGTGAGAGCCTTCTCTGTGGGGGCACCTACCCTCTGGAATGAGCTTCCCCCAGGACTTCGACAACTTCCTGACCTCCAGACCTTTCGCCGTGAGCTGAAGACGTATTTATTCTTCCGAGCAGGACTGGCATAAAATGGGTTTTTAAATTGGATTTTAAATGGGGTTTTATATTATATTATGTATTTTTATAATTTATTTATAGGCCATATCGAATAAGTTTTTTAAATAGTGATTTTTATTGTATTGTATTGTACTGTATTTTATTTGGCTGTTCACCGCCCTGAGTCCTTCGGGAGAAGGGTGGTATAAAAATTAAAATATGATTATGATTATGATTATGATTATTATTTAGAGCCTAATGAAAATTCAGCTTGTCTGGTATATTTCTGAAATTGAAGAGTTAGGAAATGGAATATTCTTGACGGACTAAATCCCTGAGTAGGAATACTCTGTGCTGTGGCAGAGCCCACTTGTTTCTTTCTTTTAAACAAAACATTTTTTTCTGGTCTTGGGCTTCTTTTGCTCATGTGAGTTAGGTGCCCTTTGTTCTTAATTCTCTTTCTTTACCTAGCTTAGGGTAAAGAAAATGAGAGAGTTGGAAAAAGTTATGTATTTTGTTTCCTGAATAAAGAGGTTGGAAATATATTGGATATTTGCTAGTTAGAACAAGTGGCTTGTGCTGAAAACAGATGAAGAAGATTGCAAAAAGTTTTAAATAGCAAGGAATGGACGCCTGTACAAGTAATCCTCAAGTTACAATAGTGACTGTTTGAAGTTACATGATAATACCTCCCAAATGTTTACGATTCAGTCCTGAAATTACAAATGTTGCAGCACCACAGCAGGTATTCACTCTTACGAATGACTGCAGAAGCACTGCAACATTCACCCTACCTACTCCCCACCCCAACGGGTCTCCACAATTGTTTCCCCATCCTGCCATGCCGGACTCACTTAGCTTGCAAAACTCTGTCTCCTCTCTGCCATGGTTTCTTTGAGAGCGGGACAATTTCGTTTCCAGCATTCAATTGGCTTGCAAATGTTTTGCATGAAGACTAGAAACTTCTGGCACTGTGATCTCATGGGACTTCAGGCCATGAGATCATGGCACCCAGAAATCTCCAGTCTCCATGCAAAATGTTTGCAAGCTGATGGGATGCTTTGAGGCAGTGTGATTTCGCTCCCTCAAAGTGTCCCGCAGCTGAGAGGATAGAGAGGAGACAGCTCGCTAGATGTTTGCTAGGTAAGTGACCTCGTATAGCAGGATGCGGGGTGGGGGGAACAATTGTGGGGAGCATGAGGTATTTCACTGGGTCAGGGAGGCCTTTAGGCAGGGGGCCTGTTCTATCAGGCGGCCCTCCATGGCTTTCCCCGCCCTGAAATGCCTCATGCTTTAACGAGCCTCACATTTGATTAGCGAATGTGTGGATGAAAGGAGGGAGCGATCCCGTTCAAGGTACGAGATTCACTCCCACGAATCCTTGGGTTATGAATGGAATGGGCAAGCTCCATTACATTCGTAACTTGAGTACTACCTGTACACGACAGGAAATCTTGGAATTTTAATTGTGAGATATTGATACTACTTAGCTTTTTCCTAAGCAGTGATACTAACTGTGGCTTTCTGTGGCCTTTGCCATTTACAAATTATATTATTCTGCTTTTCATTGGGGGTAAATGGAATATCCCAGATAAATTTAACTTGTCTTTTTATTCAAGTGATAAGAATCCCTGGTTTAAACTGCACTCTTTTAACCCATCTTTTTACAATATAACAAAATTGAATTTTTTACTAGGGTAGGCCTGTTCAAAATTTTGCATACTTTCCAATGGAAGAAAATGACCATCTTTACAAGAAATGTTCACATGTAGCCATCTTCTCCATTGAGCACCTTACAGAGAAATATAAGTTGATTTAGAATGCCTATCCTTAGCTGCTGACTTTCTTCATGAAATAATATATATTTCTCTTAGGTAATTGTAAGGCCAAATGAACAATGTTCTAATAGTTACATTCTTGGCAGGTATTATCTACATGACTAGGCATAACTCACTAATCAGTTCTCACATCCTATGGTTGAGTATTTCCAGTGATATCCTGTGGCCTATAACAAAAATGCAAGAAATAGCATGCCGTTTAATAGAATGCAAAGTCTTACAGTTCATATATTTATTGGATCCTGACATAATTATGCAGAAATGTCACTTTGTATTAGATTTAAAGATATCTTAATGCAATTCTCAGAATTTTTAAAGAGTTTATAAACTTTATAAAGAGTGTTGTTGGTTCTTTAAAATATGATTGTTGTTGGTTTCTTTGCATATTTGCATTCTAAGACAGGCTGTCAGGAATTCTCATGTTGTCTTTTTCCTGTCATTTGTAATGTTTAGATGAGAATTATGATATTGTAACTATAGGAGCACCAGCAGCTCACTGCCAGGCCTTTAAATCTGGAGGACTGCGGAAAAAGCTACATAAATTTGAAGATGCAAAGAAACAGTAAGTGGTATTTTGAATGCACACCATTTTTGTGACTCTAGTTTTGTAAAAAAACAAAATGCCATTCCTTCTTTTCTCTTTTATCCACACATAGAAAGTTTCAACCAAGTAGCATATAGAGATAGCTTATGTGAAGAATTTAGAAGAACGATTTCCCTTTTTAAATTGATCAATGTATTTCAACTTTTAGCAGATTTTCCTATTTAACCACATATAAAAGCTGATTAATCATGCATTGGTTAGAGACTGCCCTTGAAATTTTGTGCAAGATTTTTTGATCAAAGTAGCTGAATTTTCAAAGGGATACTTCCTTCCAGATCCCCCTCTGTTTCTGGTGCTGTTGTTTTTTACACACACACACACACAGCCCATTTGAAGTTCTTTTGGGTCACCACCTCAAGAGGGGGAAGCATCTTGTTGATCTTATCTGAATTTAGAAATAAGGAGAGTTGGCTTTTTAGTACTTGGATGAGAGAATGGCCAGAAAATATCAGACTGTAAGCTAGACTGGCAATTTTTTTAAGAGAAATTTTTTTGAAGAAAGCAAAGTTTAAACAATTTCTTCTGTGTACAAGTAAATTACATGGATTACAACCCAAGTCAGTAACATTGTTTTTTACTATGTTATTTATTCAAGAGCAGACAGAACACTTCCCCGTTTTTTTGCTGTTGAGATGAATGATTCCATGTTTATTTCTTTTGTTTTTGCAATTTGGAGGTCTGATGATTCTGGGTGGCTTACAATTAAAAAAGAAAGAACACACTAAAAAGAAAAGCAGGTTCATGTTCGTTTTGTTTGCACCGTTCTGATCCTGTGACCTGCTCCCGATAGAAACTATAGAGTAAAAACAGAAACAATGTATGGAAAGAGAGGTATGGGGTCAAGTGTTATGAGATGTATAAAGCATTCCTATGTTACCCAGTGGTGGTGGCTTAGTAGTCAAAGCCATAGAAGGAAAAGGAGGTCAAGTGGATAACCTTAATAGTTGGGAAGCTTTCATAAATGATTTTCATAAAAGAAATTATTTGAAACTTGAAAACACTCTTATGCAATTTCCCTACTTTCTAGATGAAAAGGAGTTTAAAAGATACATCAATGGGTCCAAAACAGGTCACATAATCATCATCATCATCATCATCATCATCATTATTATTATTTAATTTTTATACCTTCTCCCGAAGGACTCAGGGCGGTTAACAGCCAGATAAAATACAATACAGTACAGTACACAATAAAACCCAATTAAAAAACTTATTCGATGTGGCTAATAATTTAAAATTATAAAATACATAGTATAAAACCCCATTTAAAATCCAATTTAAAACCCAATTTTATGCCAGTCCTGCTCGAAAGAATAAATAGGTCTTCAGCTCGCGGCGAAAGGTCCAGAGGTCAGGAAGTTGACAGAGTCCAGGGGAAAGCTCATTCCAGAGGGTAGGTGCCCCCACAAAGAAGGCTTTCCCCCTGGGGGTCGCCATCCGACATTGTTTGGCCGACGGCACCCTGAGGAGACCCTCTCTATGGGAGCGCACCGGTTGGTGGGAGGCATATGGTAACAGAAGGCGGTCCCGAAGATATCCAGGTCCTATGCCATGGAGCGCTTTAAAGGTGATAACCAGCACCTTGAAGTGCACCCGGAAGACTACAGGCAGCCAGTGCAGCTTGCGCAGGAGAGGTGTTATATGGGAGCCACGAGTGGCTCCCTCTATCACCCGCGCAGCTGCATTCTGGATCAACTGGAGCCTCCGGGTGCTCCTCAAGGGAAGCCCCATGTAGAGAGCACTGCAGTAGTCCAGGCGAGAAGTGACGAGGGCATGAGTGACCGTGCATACGGAATCCCGATCTAGAAAGGGGCGCAACTGGCGAACCAGGCGTACCTGGTAAAAAGCTCTCCTGGAAACGGTCATCAAATGATCTTCGAAAGACAACCATCCATCCAGGAGAACGCCTAGATTGCGCACCCTCTCCATTGGGGCCAGTGATTCGCCCCCAACAGTCGGCAGCGGTTGTAGCTGACTTTACCGGGATGCCGGCATCCACAGCCACTCAGTCTTGGAGGGGTTGAGCTTGAGCCTGTTTCTCCCCATCCAGACCCGCACAGCCTTCAGACACCGAGACAACACTTCGACAGCTTCATTGGGGTGGTCATGGATATACTAGATCTTTCAAGATTTAAAATAAATTCTAGTTCTGCTGTTGCTGTGAGCAGAGGAATTAATTTATCCTTTAATTTTATCTTTTTGGATATCAGAGATTTTAACCAGAAATGAGAACATGCAAACACTGGAACCACTAAGCTTGTCAGACATTCTATAACTCGCAGATTCTGTTAAAGTTCAGGGTATCTTGGCTAAAGAAGGTTGAAGAAAAATATCCTGGAAGATTCTTACAAGCTTAAATGTCCTATTGTATCATTAATATATCATTTTCTATTATTTTCAGGAGTACAGTAATTCTGCCTTAGCTATATTGCCTTTATATTCTTAATTTAAAAAGAGGAATTTGCAGGAACAAAATAGTTGGATACTTCTAGATAGATGTTTTGTTGCTTTAAATGCTACCAAATCAGATACAATTTTCCATCCACAAAACGTGGCCAATAAAACAATAATATTCTAAAGTTAGTAAGTCAGAATTAAATTTAGGCTGACACTTCCTATCTGCACTTTATTTTAGTTTTATATCTTAAATCACTGCTTATTTTAGTCTGTGTTACTTGCATAACTTTTAATAATAGCTACAGAAAAAATATGTCATCTACCAGGCAGTCAATCCATGGGTAAATTTCCCTTTAGAAGAACCATATTTAGAAAAATCACAATCTGCGTATTATTTGATGTTTCTTCAAGTAACTTGGTTGCCATATTAATTACTTCTATTAAAAATAATTAATATAGCTTTTTAGATAAGCTATATCTAACGATCTGTCTGCATATTTTGTCTTTTTGACATCTTGTAATATATGTCATGTTTGTATTCCTGTGTTTACATTAGTAGGAGTGTGACCATTTTTCATATCCAGTGAAACTCTGTTCTGAGATCAATTAGTTCTTTATTATGGTCAATGATCAGAATTCAATTTAAAAAGCTAAAAATTTAAAATTTAAAAATAAAAGTAGATATAACTATAGCTAAATAATTAGTAAGATTCATTACAGCAGGATTTATAAAAAAGTAAAAATGTGACTATATCCAAAGAAACTTAATCATATTGATAGGCTATAACAATTGTACAAAATATAATTCTGAACATTTGTTTGAGATGGCAGCAATCAACCAAGGTGGAGGTTACATGTTTACTGTTAATTTTATATTTGTTCTTTTATCTTTTTATTTTTGTCTTGTGTGAAATTGTTGTTTTGTTGGTTTTTTTTTTATTCCGTAGTTTATATTTTATCTTTGGGAAAAATACAAAAAAATAAAAAATAAAACTCTGAAAAAACTAGTTATTTGGCTAATAAGGAGGATATAAAATGTTCCTCTTAAATGACCATGACCATGCATTTTTATGAAATAGGGATTCTGAAATTATATTTAACTGATTATGGTAATGGCTTTTGACTATTGTGCACTACTGTTTATTTGATTTGTTGCAATATATGCACTACTGGAATGCAGCGTGCTTTTAATACTAAACACACTCTGTTGGTGTAAATAGTTTGTCTCAACTTTGGCAGCTTTAAGATCTGTGGACTTCAATTCCCAGAATTCCTCAGCCAGCCTGGGGAATTCTAGGAGGTTGAAGTTCACCCATCTCAAAACTGCTAGGGATGAGAAACACTGGTGCAGAGTTTGTGCTTTACCATTATAGACATCTCTTACAGTCTCTTTTTGAGTCCTACAAATTGCCCATACATTACTGAAATATCAAGGTTTACATTAAAAAATATTTACTATAAAACAGATACTCTTTTATGTTTCAGACATACCATTTTTGAATGGCAATAAGAATAAGATAAGAATAAGAATAAGAATGGCAATAAGAAATGCCATTAACTAGAACACATGCCAACATTTTACTCCGGTTGACATGTTCTGAGTTTAACTAGATAGTAATTGGGTGGGTTGGACCTACCAGTACCATTCCTTTAACATTGGCAACTGAACTATTTTATCTTTGGAAGATAATCTTGATAGTTTGACACAGGACTGGGATCTCCATATTATCTTAAATTTTAAAACTTGTAGGCACAGTTAGATCATTGGTGGTAGCCAGTGGTGGATTTCAAATTTTTTTACTACCGGTTCTGTAGGCGTGGCTTGGTGGGCGTAGCTTGCCTTGGTAGGCATGGCTTGGTGGGCGTGGCAGGGGAAGGATACTGCAAAATCCCCATTTCCTCCTGATCAGCTGGGACTTGGGAGGCAGAGAATAGATGTGGGCGGGGCCAGTTAGGTCTTTACTACCGGTTCTTTGAACTACTCAAAATTTCCGCTACCGGTTCTCCAGAACTGATCGGAACCTGCTGAAACCACCTCTGGTGGTAACATTACCATTTATTGATTGGAAAATGAGACTAAGAATCATTTCTTAGGATGAAGGAATGGCAGAAGGGCAGTCAGGGAGGGGCTTGAATTCATTAGGGTATGTGCTGAATGTCTGATAAAAATAGCTATGTGTTCTATTAAGAAGTATTAAAGCAGTTAACATTTATGTAACATCATTTGGCTTTTGACATTTGCTAACATATTAAAGGCTAATTTTCTTTTGGTTTCTTTTTTTTAGCAGTTTTGAGGAAAGTTGGTGAGTTTTCTATTTCTGAGCTTAGTTGCACAGCTTTCTTCCTTTTCTAAAGCAGACCATGTATTAACAGGGTATATTTTATGGTTATATCCTGATTTTACTAATTTGCTTCATTAAATAAATGTTTATTGAGGTATTTCATAGGCATGAATTTGTTATCTTCACCTGCATTATTTGCTTTATCAATGAACAGCTAACATTTAAAAACAAACTTTGGATTATACAAGATAATTTAAGAGAGAATTGGAAATATTAAATGTATAACTGCTCATCATTAAAAAACTAAAATAATCAAATACTGTTTGAATACTTTTCCTTTTAGGAGAAAGAGAAAATGTTTTGATTGGGCTTAGTTTTAAGGAGTGTTTATCTGAAAAGGAGATAGTAGACACCAAGCTCATTTAGTTAAAAATTGCAGTGCTGAGAATCAAAATGCCTTCATATTATCTAATCTAGCCTAGAAGCCATTACCCTTATCATTCAGATATTTTTAGGTCAGTGGTATGATGTTGCTAAAACATTTAACCACATTACCAAGTGAGCTTAGACATTAAAGGAAATTCTATCAGCTCTGTTTAGACTCTGGTGATTAGATATTTCTACTGTTTGTCCTAGGGATGTGGCAAAGAGGCTTGTTGCAGTTTATGTGAATATATGACTCTCCAAAGACTGGTTTATTCATTTTGTGCACACAAAGTGGATCATTTTTAAGAACAACTTTTATACAAAAAATTTACATAGATTTGGATCAAATATGAACTAAAACTTTAATCCATGCACATGAATTGACAGTTATACTTCCAAGCATTAGATAATTGGCCTATGTATCCATGGAACTATACTGTTATGTTTGTAAGATTGTGACCTTGGGCCTTCAATAGCAAAAGTTGGACTGCTTTAGTCTACTTAATCCTAAATTTAAAAAAAAATAAAATTTTATATTTGGTGGGGAGATGGATAAAATTCTGTTTTCCATTTAAAAGTCAGTGAAGGATGATAGCTGTTCATTTGGGACAGGGGTCTCCAACCTTGGTCCCTTTAAGACTTGTGGACTTCAACTCCCAGAGTTCCTCAGCCAACAAAGCTCAGTAAAGCTGACTGAGGAACTCTGGGAATTGAAGTCCACAAGTCTTAAAGGAACCAAGGTTGGAGACCCCTGATTTGGGAGAATGGTCATGAGAAGCTAATTGAATTATTTCCTTTGATTCTAGCAAAAGATTTTCTTTGCTTCTTTTTTCAGAATGAGTCTAACACAAATAATGCGGCATGTAGTTTGCTACTGCATATAGATTGATTCTGCATGATGTCTCTCTTTCAAATAAGATGCATATATTGCTATAATGGTTGATAAAAATATTTAAAAGCCTGAGCCTTTTAGATCTGTCCTTAAAATAAACAATCTGTTTCACTTTTTAAAGAAAACTCCTATAATAATTTTGAAATCCTTTTAAAAATAAAAAAACATACTTTTTCTGTTTTTTTTCCTTTTTTTATTACAGTCTAAATCCTTTCTTCTAAAAATGTATTTTTCCAGATAGCTGAACAAAACTCTGGTTAATAGCTTTTAAAGTATTAGCTAGATTCTTTCAAAGATAGATTTGAAGTTTGTTAAAGGAAGAGATGTTGTTTCAAGATTCATACTATCAAAAACATTTTTGGACAAGTCTCTGCTTCAATTTTACATTGGAAGCTGATTCTGAAAACTTGTATTGTTTTGGAAGCATTGTCTTATGTTAAATGAAAGCATTCTGTTAAATAAATCTGTTTTGCTGTGAATGTATCAGGTAATTGATAATCTGAAATTTGCAGTGGGACATGGAAGGAAGCTATCTGCCAAGAGAAAGGAATTAGACTTCCATTTTTACTTTTCCAGGTACATTGTGTGAACTACTAACTAAACTGATGGCTCTCCAGCAACAATAGATGGTAGACCATATATCTGGATTTAAAAAACAAATCCAGATATAAGGAAGGGAAGGGAAATCAAATAGCTAGGTCTTAAATCTATAAATCCATCTTGAGTTACATTTGGCTTAGCTAGTCTTCTAAAATAGAGCAAATCTGAGTTTATTAAGCAGGATTCTGACATTGGCAAGGGGGTTAAAAATAGAGCCATATGAAACTTCAGTCATCTTGAGCAATTACACGGTTGTGGAAAGGATAATATAGCAGTAGTATTTTCTAAGATGAATCTGGAAATCTTTGAAGGCAAATGGATCAGTCATCCACTTGAATGAATAAATTGTGCTTAGCCAAGGAATCAGATTAACAGGAATAATTCTGTTAATTCTGTATAATTCTGTTATTGCTGCATTGTTTCATTGGCAGTTTCCTGTTCCTCGTGTGGCTTATGAGTAATCACATGGCATGTTTGATAAATACATCTTGTTCAAATGCTTTCATCATGTGCATCTCAAGATATTTTGAATAAGATGATTACAATATAGTAGATTGTCAGTCTTTGTACTTGGTGGCTTGATAGTTAGAACAAGATCCCAAACCAAAATCTTCCACTGTTTTTAAAAAAATACTCTTTTTTTCCCTTGTTGTCAGCACTGCAACCAATTCTCAGTCTATAATATACATACCGCAGGATATTATTCGAGCAAAGGAGATTATTGCACAGATCAATACCCTGAAAACTCAAGTTAGTTACTATGCAGAAAGACTTTCCAGAGCTGCCAAGGATAAATCAGCGAATGGACTTGAGAGAACACTTGCCATTTTGGCAGATAAGGTAGGAGATTTATTCACCCTCCTCTATGTACCATTGAGATCCCTCTTTAATTTAATATTAACTGAATATTCTTATACTGTAATAATAACAAAACATTTCTCAGTTTTGAATTGCCTTCTCTGTAGACATGCCAAAATCTGAGAATTCTGAAAGGACTATAAGAATTTACGTTTATTTGATCTGTATTTAATGGTCAGTAATGAGCCCCAAACCTCTCTGACCTCAGCATATAAGATAATATTGTATTTTATTACACTTGATCTAATACATCCCATCCTGCTTTAAGTCCTACTGCTACTTGAATTGTTACTGGGTTTATTTACTGTACTTTAGTAGTGTTGGGATTGGACAGTAATAAAGAATGGTGCTATAAAATAGTCATTGTTTGCAAATATTGTGTGTCATCTTTATCCTTTCTAGACCCGGCAGCTTGTCACTGTCTGTGACTGCAAGCTATTGGCAAATTCAATTCATGCCCTGAATGCTGCAAGACCAGATTATATAGCTTCAAAAGCTTCTCCAACATCTACAGAAGGAGAACAAGTGGTGCTAAGAAATGACCAAGATACTTTGGTGGCCAGGTGGGCAGGAAGAAATAGCCGTTCTTCTCTACAGGTGGATTGGCATGAAGAAGAGTGGGTAGGCTGTTACCTTAAAATTCCATTCTTATACTACAGTGAATCTTAATTCAGACAATTCCTTTTTGTAAAATTACACCTGCCAGGTATTTGATGTTTTGTGGGTTAGAGACTATGTTTAAAATGTTTTGAATGAGCAAAAGGCATGGTGGGTGTTAATCAGTAATGCACAGTGAAAGTAACATGGATTTTTGCATTTTTTTTTCTTTGTGCTATAAATACAGTGACCATATTTTCTTGGAAAAAAGGAAAGACAAATCTGAAAAAGAGACAACTCTGAAAGAAGTTCTCAAGGATAAGAGAAATAAATATTTAGGTTTATAATTTTGCTTTACAAAGGAAATTTCAAGAGCAAAACCAAGAAAATAATCATTAAATAAATCTAAAGGACAGTTTTCTGAAATAAAGGACTGTCCCTTATAAGAAAGGATTATGATCACTGTAGTTATAAATGATGTTAAGCCTGTTTTAGAGCCTGTGTTCCAATTATGTTTCTATTAAAAAAAATTGGTAAAAATCCATGCACCCAGTTGTGGCAATCATTTTTGGAAGGTGCTTTGATGCTTCTGGGGCCCTTTGTTTATTAATTCCAGCAGACTCTCTACATATTACATTAAGTCATTATCTGACTTAAGTATAGTTTGTGGAATAAGTAGCTGGGTTCATATATAGTGAACCTAGGAACCACAACAGCTGAGGTCATGCAACTCTTGCAATAAACAAATGACATGGTGATTTAAAGCAATCTGTGAACCCAGACATTGGGAGTTCATTTCTTTTTCTCTACTTCTATTTCTATTTTTTGAGTTGCCAGTAAAAATGGAGCAGCTAAATTTATTTATTTGTTAAATTTATTTGCCGCCTATCTTGCTATGGAGTTAATTCTAGGTATCTTGGAGATGTGATGATTTCCCAATTATTAATTGAAAAGTAATAAATGAACTGATAGCCTTTGCAGTTTTGTCCAGAAGAAAATAATATTATATTACCCTGTTGCCCAATTAGATGCAAATGGTTAGTATATTTCTTTATTTCCTTTCAATCGATGTGTATGCTTTCTACGAATTAATGAAAGTAATGAAAATAGTGTTTTCAAAATATTATTTCTATATACATCTTTCTTTCTTTGCATTATATTGGGCACACCACAATGTCATTGATCCCTTTCTGTTTGTTCCTTCCCAGGAAAAAGTCTGGGTGAATGTTGATAAAAGTCTTGAATGCATTATCCAGAGGGTAGACAAGCTTCTCCAGAAAGAACGATTACAAAGCGATAGCTGTGAAGATGTTTTCCTGTGTGAAGTCAGCTGCTCTAGCAAGAAAGGTAAACAAGATACCCGTGCATACTGGATAAAGCCAGAGACCTTAAATGAAATCATCTCATCTTCATCATCCCCACCATCATCTTCATCCATTTCATCCTCTGCATGCCATTTTCCCAGAATCACAAGTGCGTATGACAGCCATGGCTTTTTGCTGTTGCCATTTTGTTCTGCTTCGTTGCATTTCTTAGCTCTTCCTTAATCATGATCCATATATTGTAAGCATTTCTTGGTATACTAGGAACCTTCATTTAACAGAAAGGTCCCAGGAATGAGAGAACCATGGTCTTTTTGTTGTATTTCCATTTTGAATTTTCAGACCATTTCCTAAAAAGGATTAAATAGGGAGTGCTTCTAATCATTCTCCAAAAAGCTATAGTAGAAGTTTGATTTTCTATGCAGATTCTTAATAATCCAGGTCATGGTTGTCCCAAAGATGCTTTTTCCAAAAGGCAACAGAATTTTCTTGTTTTTTTTTTCTTTAAAAACATTTTACTTCTCATTCAAGAAGCTTCTTCAGTTCAGAAGTTCAGAACTGAAGAAGCTTCTTGGATGAGAAGTGAAATGTTTTCAAAGAAAAAAAAAACAAGAAAATCCAGTTGCCTTTTGGAAAAAGTATCTTTGGGAGTAAAAGCTAGCTAGATTATTTTATCAGAAGTACATTAACGTGATGCTAGTAGGCATCACTGTGCCTGTAGACATCAATCTTCACCTACCAAGTTCCATTCCATGCCTTAATTAATTTTCTTTATATTCTTGAAATTTAAAAAATAAAGAACTCCAGACTCTAGTTTCGGTATTTATAAAAATGTCTGACGGCCCTGCATATACCTGAAGATAGAAAAATTACCCAGTGATATTTTCAGAAGTAAGTTTATCTCCTAATTAAGAAATCAACTGATGATTTCAAATTGGTTGATATTTTAGGATACTTTCATATGATTATATTATGTGGCATGCTTTCTATGGGCAAATAATCTAAAATAAAATAAATAAATAAATAAATAAATAAATAATAAAAGGTAGGCTGGTATTTCGTTCCCTCTATTGCGGATGGAAGTAAGACACTGAGGCGGGAACATGGCTTGCTTCAAGCCACCTAGTAAATATTTGGCTAAATTGAAGACCTTTAGTGTTGCAATATGTTTCATAGACCAGAGATATTCATGCTGTACAACATATTTGTGTGTGTGTGTGTGTGTGTATATATATATATATATATATATATGTATGTATGTATTACTATATCTTTTCAGCAAGATGACCAAAGCAACATAAAAGAAGTAAAAGACATAAAGGACTTTAAAATATACATAGAAATATAAATTGTGCATGAAAGGAATAATGTGTTTCTTCTGTGCATAGAACAAAGACATTGTGGCTTGGAAATTGAGCTAGACCATTCTGGGACAGAGCTTTGCAGTCTGGAAAAACAAAAACCTGGTGATCCAGGGTTTGAACTGAACTCCAGAGCAGGGGTCTCCAACCTTTTGGACCTCAGGGACCACCAAATTCACAATTTTAAATCCCGTGGACCACTGGGGGGGGGGGAAGCTCAGCTGCCTTTCAGGCCTTCCTATCTGTTTCTGCAAGGCCTTCAGGTGGGAGGCCTGAGAGAAAGCGCCTGGTCCAGGCACACAGCCTGGAAACCTCTTTTGTGTTCCTTCTCTCAAGAAGCTTGGTCAATCTGAGTGAAGAAAAATGAAGACAGGCAGACTGACAGTGGCTTGCTGACATTGGGGGGAAATTCAGTCCCATATTTCAGACCTGTGGTAGTCACAGGACTAGCCCTTTGGTCATCCTGGAGCAGCTCCTCCACCTGGGTGCACTAGCCTGGAGAGGAGTTGCCTGCTCCCCAGCAGGCCACTGCATCTGGGTGGAGGAGCTGCTCCAGGATGACCAAAGGGCTAGTCCTGTGACTACCACAGTTCTGGAATATGGAACTGGGCCATGGTGGGGCTGAAAATCTCCACCATAGGAGGTGGCACGTGCAATGTGCAACTTTGCAGGTGGTGCAACTTGCAAAGAGGAGCACAGCCCTTGCTGGCCAGAATGAGATAATGGTGCTGTTACAGAGGGGGCGGGGAGCCCAAGCAGCTTTTTTCCATTTTATCATTTCTTCCCTACATTACAGTACACAGTTCATAACTGTCCTATTTTTAATTTAATCAGCATCAACCTAGAATCTTAACCGGTGCACCATTATTATTTTTTCCACAACATAATCAAGGCAATGCAGCAAAGAAAGCAAAGCTAACAAATCTCAGTTCCCCTGCTTCATGCTAATTTTTTTTTAAAGAATTTCTACTCATTCCCATTTTAAATGTATAGGCATATTCATGCCTGGGATTTATCCACCAATCCAATACAAAGGAAAGTCTTTAAAGCCTGATGTTCCTAAATCTTTGTTTTTAAATCTCACAGGCAAAAAAAAGCAGGTTGGAAGCAAATGGAGGACTTGGGAAAGTAATAGTTGGGGGTGGGATCAATGAGAAAAACGGAGATGTCCGGAAAGGAACGGCTGATGTAAATAATTATAATTTTAAAAAATCACAATCAAAGGGGATTTGGGCAGCTAACACTGGAAAAGCCAGCTTTGGAAAGCGCCAGCTGGGTACAAAAAAAGGAAAGGGTCTTTTTTCCCCAGAAAGAGCCACAGGGAAAGAAGGGGAAAGAGCCAGTCAGCTTTGTGCAGAAAACTCAGGCAAAGATACCTCAAAGATATCTCCAGCAGGAGGAAGGGGAGAGGGTTTCCTCCTCCTCTTCCTGAAACTGCTGCTGCTCTTCTTCCTTTTCTTCCTGTCCGTAGCCACCCAACCTCTGAAAATCCAGTATTTCCACCTCATCCAAAAGGCTGGTTGGGGGCAGAAGGATGGAAGGGATGGCAAGGGCTTTGTGAGATCCCCCTAATGGGGGATGGCTTGAAGTAGACGAAGGGCTCAGCTTGGCATACAAAAGTCAATGCTGGGCTCGACTTGCCAGCTGGAGGGGAGCTGCTGTGGGGGACTGATGAGGGGGCGCTTGGGGCTTGGAGTGCTTAGGGCTTGGAGTGATAAACCGCGTCCAGGAAGCACTACAGCAGAGAGAAGCAGCCAGAGTAAACCCTGGCTTTGCTGTCCATTGCAGACGTTAGATCGGCCCCCTGCAAACTCACATCTCTTGAGGAGCCTGGCCAAAGTTTCCCATGCCGCTTCAGCCAGCATTCCTCAAGAAACGAGTTTGCAGGGGGCTGATCTAGCGTCTGCAACGGACAGCAAAGACTGCTTCTCTCTGCTAACAGCTAACTGCCTGAAGGACCCATCCTGTCTCTGGGAGTCAAAGCGCTGAAGTGCGAGTGGCACAGGAAACCTTGGCTGGGTTCCTCGAGAGAAATGCAACAATTTTTCTGCGGACCACCAAAATTTTCTTGCAGACCACCAGTGGTCCACGGACCACCGGTTGGTGACCATTGCTCTAGAGGAGTCTTAAAGTGCAAGTAGGGCAAGGCTGGTGCACCTTGCTTCTCTCTCCCCTCCCTTTCCATGTGGCCTAGACATCTGTCCCCTCCAGTGATATTATCACTCCTTCCTTCCCCTACCTCCATTTAGCTGTGTGCCGCCAGTAACCCCACCGTGCTTTAGATCAGGGGTCTCCAACCATGGCAACTTTAAGACTTGTGGACTTCAACTTTGCTGGCTAAGGAATTCTGGGAGTTGAAGTCCACAAGTCTTAAAGTTGCCAAAGTTGGAGACCCCTGCTTTAGATGACTCCAACTGGCTATGCTTCCCCGACCTCCCATCTTCCTGCACCTTCTTTTCACTTGTCTCCCACTGCTATCTACACAGCACCATCATCACATTGCATTACAAAATCAACCACCCCAACTGCCCTTTCCCATCTCTCCACACCTTGTTGTATAACCCCTTCTTCATCATTGTGAATGATCCATTTGTCCATCCTTTCCTATCATATATCTATGCTTTTCTTTCTTCTATCTCCTTTTGACTGCTGCTACCACCTAAGGCTTTCCCTTTCTTCATTCTCCCCACCCTAGAACACTTCTGCCTGCAACACATGTGTTTTAGGTGCCTGTAGAACTCAAAATATGCAGGGTCTGTATGTATACCAAGATGAAATAAATATTTTGTTCATTGGATGGTTTATCCACATAATGTATTGGTCATCCATCATAAAAATTACAGTAACATGAAAACATTTTAAAAATTTGGTTGCAGTAATTCTACAGATCTCCAAGGAGCCCAAACAAATTCATAGTGGGAAAAGTAATTCTTTCCAATTATAGTAACTTCAGGCCTGTTATAGGCCAAAATTAAAAAGTGAGCTTGGAAAGCAAATGGGAAGCCCTATAGGTATTTCAAATACCTGTAGGTATTTGCCCTTTGTGGACATGTAAAGGATATGAATGTATTCTTCTCACATTTGAAAGAGGAACATTTTTGCAGTCCACAGGGCAGGATTTGTATGTGAGTGTTATGACTCTAATCTTACTCAGGACTCATTCTAGAGTGAAAGCTGCCGTCTAAACATTTCTTTAATTAATTTGATTCTTTAAGTGAGCCGTTCTTGAAATGTGCAGACAAACTTCTGTAATTCTTCCATCAAACATGGCTCTTGGATCTACAAGTATTTGCTGGGTGTTATGGGACTTGAAATTTAAGATAACTAGAGGGCACCACTTTGGGAAAGACTGTTTTAGGCCAATACTATGTGTAGCAGTTCCAGATATAGGTATCATGCAAATACAGATTGTTGTATCCAAAGTTTAGGAATCCCTGATCAAAAATATTGATCTGGAACTCTGAGACTTTGAAAATGTTTTGAAAACCGATGGGAAGATCTCCAAATACAACACATGCAAGGAGACTTAAGAATATTGCTGAGCTATAAGAGTATTGCAAGGGAGAATAGGGAAAATCCAAAGAGAAACAAATGAGCATAAAAACTAAATATATACTTAAATCTGCAGAAATATGCCATTTCTAATTTTGCACTGGGTAGGTAGAGGGTATATCAACTTTTGCTTACTTAGAGATTCTCTGAAACATACAATTTGCTCAGAGGTATTTAACCTTTTGCATACAAATCTATCTGGGAAACCTGATTAAATAATATTTTAAACACAGTTAAAGATTCATCAATTAATAGCACTTACATGTTTGTTACAAAATCACTAGTATAATTCTAAAGTGGTGATAATCTGCAAATCTACTTTCCTAATTGCTGGTCATGTTCTATAAGTAGTGCAAAATATGTTCATATTGGAATATGAATAATACATAACATTATATATAAATATATAATGTTTCAGAATGTAGACTAAGAAAGTATTGTATTCCATGTGCTTGCTTGACATTTCAAAATATTTTTTACAACACCTATAGTCTTATATTGTTTCTTCATTATGTTTCCTTACAACAGTTTTTTATGTTTGTGATTTCACAATAAATTATTATTTAAAATAGTAAAATCACATTATTATCTGAAATAACTGAGATGCCTCTTTTAATTTATTAATATAGAACAGGACATGTACGGTTTGTTCAGAATTCTAGTTACTACTTTAAGTTTATATATGTTAAGCACTAGCAGAGTGGAAGAATGAATAATATATTATGTATTGAATAGTGTATTAATGTGAAAATAGCTATTATGTTAAAATTTTAATACACATTCTGATTTTATTGTGAAGCCGAACCTTTATGCAATCACTTCATTAAAAACCAAACAAAAAAATCTCTTATGAGAGAAGATGATAAGATGCTGACCTTCAGGTTTTTCCATCATATAAAGTTCCAGCCTGAATTTTTGCACTTATCCTCACCTCCATTCTCCATCCATAGAATAACACAAAGGAACTTGTCATATAATATGTAGATATCTAGGTGTCTATCTATCTATCATGGTATAGAGTAATGAAATAGTTAAAAGTGCTGGAGTAGGAGTAGGGAAGCCCAGGTCCTATCCTCCTTAGGCACAGAAGCTGGCTAGGCCAGTCACTCAGCCTTGGACCCAGAAGTTTAAAAAGATTGCTTTACCAACCTACACTGGACCAGCATGATAGATTGAGATCCATTACCATCTACTTCTGTGGATTGATTCTGGTGGATTATTACCACTTAAACTTTAGGCTTTTATTTTCTTGGTGTAAACTAATTTCAGACCTTTGGAATCATAGTTTAAGGGAACAGAAGAGGAGGCAGGGAAGTATATAATGGGCAAGTAAATTCTGCTGGACTTAAGTTCTTCTGTCATTTGTGACAGCGTTGTTTACTATTGTTGTTAGTCGCGAAGTTGTGTCCGACCCATTGCAACCCCATGGACAACGTTCCCCCAGGCCTTCCTATCCTCTACCATCCCCCGGAGTCCATTTAAGGTCACACCAACTGCTTCAGTGACTCCATCCGGCCATCTCATTCTCTGTCGTCCCTTTCTTCTTTTGCCCTCAATTGTTCCCAGCATTAGGCTTCTCCAGTGAGTCCTTCCTTCTCATTTGAGTTTCATCTTCAGGACCTGGCCTTCTAAAGAGCAGTCAGGATTGATCTTTTCTAGGACTGACCGGTTTGATCGCCTTGCAGTCCAAGGGACTTGCAGGAGTTTTCTCCAGCACCATAGTTCAAAGGCCTCAATTCTTTGTTGTCAGCCTTCCTTATGGTCCAATTTTCACAGTGACAGAGTTTGGGTCCTATTACTGGTAATTGCCCTAAAAACACCCACATTTTGAGACAAAAAATTCAGCAAACTATAAACTCAAAAATCATTCAAATCTTCATAGTTAGAGTTGCCCTGTGTTAGAATGATTTAATTGCCCTGTGATTTGACCACATACTAAACTTATAAAAAGTTAGAAATTTTAAAAGCAGGTAGGGAAGAAAATGGAATAATAGTATTTTTTATGAATGTACTTTAAGCACAGATTCTAGTTTGTCTAGTTTAATCCATCAATAAACTTGGTGTAGTGAGATTAAATATTATTTAAAAATTTAAAGAACAGGCAATAAAATCAATTAAATTGTATTAATAAATTTCCATAAATATTTTTTTGCTGAAAGTTGTAAATAGTTTTTTAACATTGGAGAAGAGGGTAAAGCATACATTAAAGGTGGAAAAAATGATGTGATGAGTTGCCTGTTGTACTGTTCAAAAGAGCCTGAATGAAGGCTATTTAAAATGAAATGGAATTTGTCACTGCCAAGAAAGTTTGCTTTAAATCTATTTTTTTCTGGTGAATTTTCTTCACAAACACACCATATTTATTCTTTACATTTTTAACTGTACACATTAAATATTTCAGGCCCACACCTTTAAAATGTCTTTGTGTTATTAGGTACACCCCAAATAGTTGGTATTCTGCTACTCTATTTAGTAGCTTCTAATGCAAGCCATGAAGCTGATGGCTCAAACTCTGTAGGCTGTACTAGATAAGGCCCAAAATGATACACCTATATTTTTCCTAATTTCTAGGTGCTTCCGTGAATTGGTAGCACAGGGATTTTGGTCCTCCTATCAGCAGGTGTAGTGTGTTTTAAGCAGAAAAGAGGATCTTGAAAGAGGCTACAGCAGGAAGAAGCAACCATGTGTTTTCTTTCATTGCAAACACTTTATAGGAGGCTGCATGTCAGTGATGAATGAGCTTATTCAAAGGACACGACTAGAAGCAACATGAGTTGAATCACTTGTTTGTCATTTTTCTCACAACCCATTTTTTTCCTCTCTATGCTAATTCTCTCCTTCTCCTTGCCTTTCCCTACAGACCAGTTGTGATATAATGTTCTTACTTGGATTTTTTGCAGAAAGCTTTTGAAAAAAGTTTCAGGACACGTGCATCCCTACAGCCATAGATGGCCCACTCCAATAAAAATTGATATCCCCTCCAAAAAATATTTGAGACTGCTTGTGCTAAGCATTTCAGTTGCTTATCTTTAAAATGTGTTGCTGCCCCTTAATCATGCATGTTACACCTCCATTTTTATGCAGATTGCAGTCCTACTCCTGAAGAATCCAACCCAGGTATGTATATTTTCCCCCTCCATTCATCGTATTTGTACTTGAAAAACTTGGGGGGGGGCAGGGAATGATTCTCTTAATTTAATACTAACATATTTTGCTGATTGTAAATTTTCTACTGTATTGATTTTTGAGGGAGGGAGAGAGAGGGAGAGAGAGAGAGACTATCCCTCTTTCTCACAAAATAAACTATGGATAATAGTATCTTGAGTTGATGATCACTCAATCTAAATTATATCTATATCTATCTATCTATCTATCTATCTATCTATCTATCTATCTATCTATCTATCTATCTATCTATCTATCTATCTACCTACCTACCTACCTACCTACCTACCTACCTACCTACCTACCTACCTATCTATCTATTAATCAATCAATCTATCTATCTATCTATCTATCTATCTATCTATCTATCTATCTATCTATCTATCTATCTATCTATCTATCTATCTATCTATCTACCTACCTACCTACCTACCTACCTACCTACCTACCTACCTATCTATCTATCTATCTATCTACCTACCTACCTACCTACCTACCTACCTACCTACCTACCTATCTATCTATCTATCTATCTATCTATCTATCTATCTATCTATCTATCTATCTATCTATCTATCTATGATGTTTGAACCAGTGGTGAAATGTAAAATTTGTTACTACCGGTTCTGTGGGTGTGGCTTGTGGTGGTGGTGGGTAATGTGACTGGGTGGGCGTGGCCAACTTTTTTTTTTTAACTTTTAAAAGCATTTTTAAAACCTCTTCTGCAGAAGAGGCTGTAGAAAAAATGCTTTTAAAAGACTCCTCTGATGATCCCAGCTGAGTTGCCTGATCGTCAGAGGTTTTTCTTTTCTTTTAAAAGTTTTTTTTTTTTGCCTTTAAAAGAAAAAAAAGCCTCTGACAATTCGGCCTCTTTGGCTGAAGAGGTTGTAGAAAAAATACTTTTAAAAGGCTCTAACGATCCCAGCTGAGCCGCACGATCATCAGAGGCTTTTTTTTTCTTTTAAAAGCATTTTTTCGGCCGAAGAAAAAATGCTTTTAAAAGTAAAAAAAAAAAAAAGCTCTGATGATTGTGCGGCTTAGCTGGGCATGGGAGGGGGGGGGAGGGATTTTTGCTACCAGTTCTCCGAACCACCCACCGCCATCGCTACCGAATCGGACGATCCAGTCCAAACCGGGAGCATTTCACCCCTGGTTTGAACGCAACTAATAGATCATGACTGAGACTGAGATATGTGCAGTCTTGGGATTCTTAGATGCCTTCAAGTGATTTTAAATTGTACTTAAAGCAAAATACAGAAGTGCCTTGCTCTTCTCTTTTCTGACCTGTAGGTGAATGGAGTGAGGCTCTTTATCCTCTGCTAACAACGCTTACGGACTGTGTGGCCATGATGAGTGACAAAGCAAAGAAAGCAATGGTCTTTCTTTTAATGCAGGACAGTGCCCCCACCATAGCTCTTTGCTTAAGCCTTCAGTACCGGAGAGATGTGGTCTTTTGCCAAACTGTAAGCAAGAACATGGAATGTATGTTTTGGACGTTGGGGATTTGTTCTTGGAGGATTAACAGTTTGAAAACAATGATTGCACTCAAAAGGGGATAGTGATCGTGTAGGGCACTTTAGCAATTTTGGAACCAGATAACATAATCACAGATTTCTCTTCTGCAGTGATAAACTTTTGGAATATTTAGAGTGCCCATGTGCCCTTTATTATAAAGGACAGAACTTTATAAAAAAGCTTTACTTTAGACTTATTTTTTAAAAACTCACTTTTGTCTTTTATAGCAATAGCACTTAGACTTATATATTGCTCCATAGTGCTTTACAAGCATACTCTGAGTGGTTTACAGTATCAGCATATTGCCCCCAGCAACCTGGGTCTTCATTTTACCTACCTCAGAAGGATGGAAGTCTGAGTCACCTTGAGCTGATCAAGATCAAATTCCAAGCTGTGCCAGAGTTTGCCTGCAATACTGCATCTAACCACTATGCCATCGCTTTATTTTGCTCATTTAACTTTTACTGTATAAATGGTACCACTTAGTGCACAGTCTTTCATATTCATGTGAAAAATATGGCAATTGAATTGTATCTTTAAAATAAATATATAGTGTTTAATTTGAGATGTTTTTATTAGAATATTCATTTTTGTAAAAAAAAAATTTGGTTTTGCTACTGCATTTTCCTTTGTAAAACAAAGTTATAAAAATAAACATTTTTATCTTTACAAACTTCTTTCATATTTGCCCCCTTTTCAGATTTCTCCTTTATTGTTTCCCAAAAAATATGGCCATAGTGCGGATATCACACATTGGCCTACTTTTGAAACTTTTCTGAAGTCTTGGTGCAAGATGATTACATGCACTATTAATTGGCACCAAATATATAGAACTAACCAGCAAATCTTAAAATAATGGCACTGAGTTCTTATCTGCTTCCAAGCAGAACTTGAAGTGATGGCATGGGCATATGGGAATTATATACCTAAAGGGCTGCTAAGTCATCTGGATTTTAATAAGTCCTCCAAGACTTTTCCTTGGGGTTATCCTTTTAGAAAAAGTTAATTTAGGATTCCAGTACTGAATGGTCACATCCTACCTATAGAATATCCTATTACTTCCTGATATCCATTTACCATTTTGGCAAAGTTGACCAAATGCTGAGAGTATTCAGTCAGTTTTCAGTAATAAGAAGTTTTAGGTGGACAACCTTTTAATAGTCATTTACAGATCCATTAAAACATAATTTAATAAAATGATGCCAGCTGCAAAGGTTGGATAAGCATTTGTGCTGAGTTTCAAATGGTTGCACAGGTGAATTGAATCTCCC
Organism: Ahaetulla prasina; assembly: GCF_028640845.1. Classification (NCBI taxonomy): domain Eukaryota; kingdom Metazoa; phylum Chordata; class Lepidosauria; order Squamata; family Colubridae; genus Ahaetulla; species Ahaetulla prasina. Next base: position 95,639,353 of record NC_080543.1, on the reverse strand, counting down.
ACTTCTGAATCTCCCATAGCAGTTACTAGAGGTACTGATGGATGAACATAACAAAAAGTGCAATAAAACTGATAGCGTGAAAAACAATCGCAATTCTGTCTTCAGATTGCAGTGGAAGTCTAATGACCTTTATGATTCATCCATTCAGAAGCAATCTGCCATATTAGCATTGGCTGAGTAAGTTTGAGAAACCTTGACAAGTATCTTCAATTATTTTCTTTTTGTATTCTTTCATGCAGCTTACAGCCCTGATCTGTGGTTTCATTATCAAGCTGAGGAATTGCCTGCATGATAATGGATTCCTGAGGCAGCTGTATACCATTGGTCTGCTGGCCCAGTTTGAAAGCCTTTTAAGTACTTACGGTAAAGAGCATTGCATGGGGGAAAGCATGCAGATTTAATAATTCCTTGAAGCGTTATGAAATATGTGTAGATAATGTAGGTCGTTTTATTCAAAAACAAAAAGGTAGGAAATTAATTTTATTTTGATTGTGTTATCTTAAACAATGGCGACTCTTTCTAGCTGAAAGCCTTGGCAAAATGGAGACATTAAAGGTGAAATGTCAATCCAAACTTGCAAGTTACCTTGGAAATTGGGTTTATTTATTAATTTATTAAATTTATATGCCACTGATCACACTACCTGAAGTGATTTTTGGTGGCTTAGTTTCTGCTTATGGTGCTGGCACAAATTGCAAGTCTCTGCAAGTCTGCAGGGGAATGCCTCCATGTTAGCTATTAGTGCATCTTTGACATCTTTATCATGTTTATTTATTTATTAAATATATATGCCACTCATCTCATTATTGATGCAACTTGGAACTCATATTAGTATGAAGATATGATGTTGGACCCAGAAACATGGCTAGTTCCTGTTACACTGTAGGAGTGTTATATTGCAATTACAGTGTGAATAGTAGTCATAGCTCATCCTTATTCAGAAGCTAAGCAGTTCAAACTTAGTTAGTGCTTGGAGAGATATTTTAGGGCTGTGGCCCCCAACCTTTTGGCCATTAGGGACTGGTTCCATGGAGACAGGTTTTTCTGCGGACCTGGGGGGGTTGTCACAGTTTCGTGTGCTGCCTGCAGTGTGCGGATGGGGCTTCGCTTGTTTGCACGGCCTGGTTTTTGGCATGCCGTGGACCGATGCCAGTTCCTGGACCGGGCTTTGGGGATCCCTGCTTTAGTGAATTTCAGAGATACAAGTTAACCAAGAAATTGAAAAGTAAATCCCAGACATTATCTCATGTTTTCAAGAAAACTAAACAAACTTACTCAGAATCACTGGGGCTTCAGCTTGCCTCAAAGACTATTTTATAATAGTTGGCAATAAATGTAAAAATATTTTTTTATCATATTAATATTGTCTTCATTTTTTTCATTTAGGAGAAGAACTGGCTATGCTAGAAGATATGAGTGTGGGAATAATGGACTTGAGAAATGTAACGTTTAAAGTAACTCAGGCCACTTCCATGGCTTCTGCTGATATGCTGCCAGTCATTACAGGAAATAGGTAAAAAATTGGAGTGGGAATGGAGAAGACAGGTTGGGGAAGGGAAAGAAAGGAGAAATGTATTCCCTAATAAAGAACATTTTAGAACATGTGCTAATTAGCAGATTGTTTATACCAATGTGTTACTCTTGTGCAACATGTAAACATAAATTGACCATCTGTTATACTTAAGATAAAAATGCAAGCCACATTATCATTTTTAAAATTATGAATGAAGCTCTTGGATAAGGATTTGTAGAAGGAATAAATAACAACATTTATTGGTACTGTATGCAAGAAGAGAAAAAGTGTGGTTTCTTCAGTATTCTGAGGAGGAAATGTAGTCTTCTCACATACATGCATACACACACACACACACACACACACACACACATACACATACACACACACACGTATTTGTGATAAAATATAGGCCTTCATTATTTAGTTTTTCAACATTTTAGCCCCACAAATTCCAATGACAATAACAATATCATTAAAACATACCTAATGTCACCACCTTTCAACATCTAATCTTTATATCTAGCTATGACTTTTAGTATATTATATAAAAATATGCATAGTAATATTCCCCCTATTTCTTGTTTCTACGTCTCTTCTAGTGTTCTGATCTAGGCTTTCTTAGAAAATATAAGAACAATCTTAATCCTGGCAAAACCTCTTTTATTTACACGGCTGTGAATTATTGTCACTCACAGTCCACAAGGCTTCACAAACAGTCTTTCAGGGGAATGTTTATAAACACCCACCTCATCTCCCTTGGAGTGCTGCCAGAGAACTAATTGCCAAACGCAGGGCAAGGCCAAACTTGGCACAGAGTCAAACAGAACTTTTCAAAGCTTGAACCGACCAGATAAACTAATTGCTTTCTGCAAAAGCTCATGTCCCGTTCGCTCCTCTTTATGTCTTATGGGAGGGGCCAATCATCTCTAAGCCTTACTCCCAAGTCGACCCTGTTTTCTTAATTGTTCTTGTCTTCTGGCAGTTCTGTGCATGCACACACTGGAAACAGGCTTCCACTGTTCTTCTGCCTCGCTGATGTCAGACTCCGAAGGCTCTGGAGGCAGCATATAACTATCAGATGGCCTTGGCCCCCTCTCTGCCTCCAATGCAGAGCCCTCGTCCGAGTTTTCCCCAGCACCCAGGACTGGCCCAAGTTCCTCCCCAACCTCATCACTGTCCGACTCTGCAGCGAGCTCCACTGGCCGATGGCAGGCCACAACATCTAGCTCCTGATAACGCCAATCCTGTGTTATATAACATTTTCTTTATCCATCATCTCTTGCCCATTTTAATATTTCAAACCTTACTCATTTTTTAACTTCCCTCCCAAATTCCTGCCTTGAGTCTTCATCTCTATCTACATCTTTCCTGATTAGCTTTTCTTCCATTTCTACTATCTTTTGCTGCCAAGCCTCCAAAGGATCTGCCCAAATTTCTATTTTCTTTTCAAAGATATCTTCCTGTTTATCCAGTATCATTTTTTGGTCTTTTATCATGTATTTTCCCAGAATTGCTTCATACGTTTTTATTGTTTTCTCTTTCTTATCTTCTTGTTTTATCTGTTGATTTGTCCATTCTGTTTTTTCCCCTGGTCTCTCTATTATCTCCTCTGTTTCCTGGGCTTTTTGATCATTATTCATTATCCCTTGTGGAGCACTTTCTAGCTTCCCATTTATGTTATTCATTAAATCCATTATCTCCCCTGTGATTCCTTGTCATGATATCATAAATGTTTTGAAACTTTGACACCATTTGTTTTTGAAACCCACTTATTTCCCCCTGCTGAAACATCTTGTCTTCTTTTAATAAGTCCCAGTATAGCTCAATAGTCTTGTCAGTGGTCCATCACTGTCCCAGAGTCTCAATTATCTTTGATCTCAGAAAGTTGATCTGAAAACCATTTACTATGTCCAGACATTGCTCCTCAGGGAATACAGTAATATAGTTCTTTATGTCCTACAGTTAGTCAATTTAGCTCTTTTTAAGTAATCCAGGAAGATTTCCAAATGTCTCCTTAAATCCACTCTATAAGTTCAATCATAACTCTTGATGTTTGAAAGTCACTTTAATTAGATGTCTTTCATGTTTTCACCATTAGAACTCCAGTAGTCTTGGAGCAAATAAGTTTAGAACAATAGATAGCACAACAATCCTTCAGGTGTTATTTCTATTTTCTCCTCTGTCTTATAGGTATTTTTCCCAGAGTTGTAGGAGTATACTGTCTATTTCATTCACCAGTAGATGGCCCCACAGCTTAACTTCAAAGTTGCACAACTTCTAACAGGTTCCATTTGTATTTATTCAAACAGATAATAAAAATTCTGACAGGCAATTCCAGCATTTTAAAATGCCTTATTGCCAGTAAAAATTAGAGATCCAGTCTTTCAAAGTTTTTAAAGGTTTTGCGCTCTCTTCTTAAAATCTTTTCTTCTGGGTCTGTAATTTTTCTCTCTGTAATTGTTTGCCGCTTAAACAAATGTTTCAAAAAATATCTTTTCCAGAGTTCATTTTCTTTGGGATAGGTTTTAGGTAAAAAAAAGTAACCTCATCCAGTTCCAGTCACTTGTTTATCCACACCGCTCCAGCACATTCTTTGTTTCTTTGGCTGCCCCAGCTTCATGGCAGCTTCACGGCAGTCACTCCTCTTTGTTGTCGGCTGAGAGGGAATTAGCCCTGGATCAAGCAGGAGAGCTGCCACGCTCCGCAACCTGCAGGACACTCCTCCACTCTTCATCACCCCTACAGGGTGACTTTAGCCCCTTATGGGGCCCTCCAACGAAGGGATTCGGTGCAATTTCACGGAGCCCCACTCTTTGTGTCCAATAGGGCTGCAATGTCAACCAGAAGTCTAGTTCAGAATTTCTTAACCTCAGCAACTCTAAGAGATCTACACTTCAAGAATTTCCCAGCCAGTATGATATAGCCTGTTCATTCCAGTTTTATGTTACTAACTTAACTAACCAGAAAGAGTTAGGAAATTCATATTATAATAATCAAAGGAGGACAAGAAATGAGTTTTCATGTAGATTTAAAGTTCGCCTGATTTGACCTTGTCTGGGCACATGTAACTATAATATTGTGGTAGTTAATGTATCCACTCACTATGAGCAAACTGCTAATTAATAGGTTGTTTATATCAATGTGCTTTTCTTGTGCTACATAGTTAGTTAAGCTTAGACTTCTGGTTTGGCACCGTAGGTGATGGCGGTGATCTTTACGATCACCAACCTCTGGATTATGTGGAATCGCTAGGACAGCTTAAATCTGCTGTCCAGCGGTTCGGAAAACCCCTTCTTCGGGAGAAGGAGAAGGTGGTGAGCTGAGGGCAGAGGTTGAATTTCCCTAAAGCCCCTGAGAAAAAAGGGGTTTGAAGGGTTAAGTTCCCTCCAGTAACCCGAAGTGCTCCAGATCCGAGGATTCTTCTGCTTTGGCGGAACCAATCACCACGACCAAACGCCGAGATTTATTTTGGACAATAAAGGATTATACCGGACAGAACGAAAGTGGGAGAACTTTATGCAAGTAGCCAAGCCGATTCCCCGATACTTTGTAACAAGCTTGAAAACAGTAAAAAAATGGAGGCGAATTGTTAACAAGTTAACGAGTGGAAAGCGAAAGTGATATTTTCAGCATTCCGTCTGCAGTTGGTAATTTGCATGTTACTTGCTGCTTTTACTCTTTAACTCTTTGCTGCCTGCTGATAGAATCTAGGGGAGATTTTTAAATACTGCTTTAAAAGACTGTGTTTTTTAGAGGTTAAGAAGATTTAAAGTGAATATTAAGTTGGAAATAAATAAATAAATAATTTTATAGAAGATGGCAGCCAAACAATTAAAGTCTACTGTAACAAAGAGCTCTGGAACTTTATCAGCTGGTGCCTCTCCAGCTCATACAGCAGAGACTAGAACATTGAATTTAGAGGCGTTACAAGAGAACTTAAAAGGCTTTATAGAAGAAAAATTTAAAGTAATAACTGATGAGATGTCTGAAATGAAAGAGCAGATATCAGAAATTCAAGTGGGAAATAAAGAAGTTAAAGAAGGATTTGTAATGGCAGTACGAAGTTTGGCAACGAATGTGATTTTATTGGAAGAGGAGGTTGAAGAAATTAAGCAACATAATTTAAAATTAGAAAATAAAATGGATGAATTTCAAAGTAAAATGGAAAAACAGAGGATGAAATAGTTTTGATACAATATAGAAATATGGAATTTGCTCTTAGAATTCGAGGTTTGAAAGAAAATAAGGAAGAGAATTTAAGGAAATTTTTCTGAAGTATTTGCTGAGATATTAGCAGCTCGTCCAGCAGATGTGGCTTATCAAATTGATAAAATATATCGTGTGAATTCTTGGATAGCAAGGCAAAAAAGTTGCCAAGGGATGTTGTTATTTATTTTACAAACAGAACAGTGAGAAATCAGATTTTGCAAGCTTCATATAAGGGGAGAAGATTCAGATTGCTGGTCAAGATATTTTGATATTAAAGGAAATTCCACCAAAATGTTAAGGGCTAGGAAGGAATTTGCCTTCCTGGTGAATGAACTTAAAAACATCAGATTGAATATAGATGGGATATTCCAACTGGTATAATAGTATATTATGCAGGAAAGTACATCGTTTCAATACGGTTGGAAAAGCAAGAGAATTTTATGTTGAGGTATTAAAGTTGGAAGTCTTCCCCATTGGAAGCTAGAAGAAGGAGGCTGAAGTGAAGGAAAGAGAAGTGAAGCAGGTACAAGAACAGATTGTGATGGAAGAAGATTTATTACAAGTGTTGGAAATACCTACGACGGGTTTAGATTCAAAAGAACAAAGGCTGACAAGAGCTGCTGCTAAACGCAAGGAACAAGAGATGAAGGCACAACAACAACTGGCAACTACTACAACGGAAACAGTGGGAGGAGCAAGGCCTAAAGTAAAATGTGATCTGCGGCTGGTGTTCCAAAAGTTTCCTATCTTGGAATGTTAATGGCCTGAACTCACCGTAGAAGAGAAGGAAAGTATTTCATTATTTGAAACAATTTAAAAATGACATTACCTGTTTACAAGAAACACATATTAGATCTTGCTAAATGTTGGAGATGCGATTGTGAAGATGCTACTTATTACCATATATGGTGGACTTGTAAAAAAGTTAAAGCATTTTGGATTAAAGTATGGTGGATCATGCAGAATATTTTGAAAAGAAGATTAAGTTTACTCCGCAGTTCTTTCTACTAGGAATAATTATGGACTATACAGCTATAGAGACTAAATTGATTTTGAACTTAATAACAGTCGCAAGACTTTTGATTGCTCAGTATTGGAAGAAAGAAGAATTACCTACAATCGAAGAATGGACACTCAAAGTATCAAATCTGGCAGAGATGACAAAATCTCCGCTTACTTGAAAGACTATACACTAGAAAAATATATTTTAGAATGGAAAATGTGGATTGATTATATTCAAAATAAGTATCAGATAAAAAAATATCGAATAGCATATGAGTAAATTTAGGAAATATTTTGTATTAGATATATTTTTGAAGGAGAGGGGAATTGAGAGTGTGACTAAGTGTGGTGTGACTAGAGATTATAATTTAGGAATTATTTTGGATTATGATTGTTAGTTTTGATACCCTGCATTTTGTTCTGGGAAGTCGGGATGGGGGTGGGGGTAAGGGGAGGGAATTGGGGGTTTGGTAGAGATGGAGTGATGGTTAATGTACAGGGATTATTGAAGAAATATAATTAATGTACGATCGGGTCTGCATAGTTACCATTTTAGAACGGTGAGGAGGGAGAAAAGAGAGAGTAGGAGGTAGGAAAGAGGAGAAGAGGAAGGAAGAGGGATAGTAGAGGGAGAAGGAAGGTGTAGGGTGGAGGGAGGAGCGGATGTAGATAAGAGAAGGAGAGGAAGGTTTGGAAAGTAAAAGAAGGTAGAAGAGGGAAGAGTGTTAAAAAGGGGGGTGGTGACTGGGCAAGCCCAACTAATTGTATATAACTGTACATTGGATGAATTATTTGATATGATTGTAAAAATAAAACTTTTTATGAGTAATAGTTAGTTAAGCTTAGACTCTTGGGCTGATATGACATTCAAGCCAGGCCTTTAGATTCTCCTGTTATACTGTATTTCCATTGCTTTCTGAAAACTGCCAAGAATGGAGATTCTTAGAGTGCTTAGAATTTTGATTTTAGTGACTGTTAGCAATCTCCTAGAAAGCAACATACTATATGCCTTAAATATTTTTTAAAGGGGCCTTTCTGAAAATAATACTATTGCTTGATTAGCTTCCACTTTCTTGTCTACATTAGGGATGGATTTAATGTGAGGATTCCACTACCAAGCACCTTGTTTGATGCCTTGCCTCGTGAAATTCAGAGTGGCATGTTGCTGAGAGTTCAACCAGTACTCTTCAACGTGGGAATCAATGAACAGCAGACTTTAGCAGAAAAGTACATATACCTACACATTCTCTTTTCTAATCTTCCATGTTTAACAGGCGACAGATGAATTGGTTTTCCTCCTCCTAGATATATACTGAATGAATTTCCAAGTGGTTATTTAAAGGATAGCTCAGGAAAAGTTGAATGACATGAAAACCTTTGTGGAATCAGTACTTATATGTCTACTACATAGATTACTACTCTATATAGTTTGCTGATATTACATTTAAGATTAGATGCATGTTTGGCTTCATGGGATATCTTGAGGCATTTACAACATTATCCAGTAGATCATGCAGTATCCATATTCAAAAGGCAACATGTGATTTGGAGCATGCATGGAGACAGTGGAGGACGGGGCGGCCTGATGTACTGTACTCCTTGGGATCGCAAGGAGTCGGGCACGCCTTAGCGACTGAACAAGAAATGGATGCCTATGTATTCTTTTGCCAAGATTGTTTCTCAGCTATAAAGGGCAACTATGCAATCCCAGGAAAGTCACAACTGCCTTGAAGTATTCCCATATATGTGCCAGACTCCTTTTGGCCTTTGAATCAGAAACCCTGAAGAGTTAATAGTTGGTGCTTGCCACTTCAAAAGAGCTACAGCAAAAACTAAGATAGGAGAATCCGTTGTATTGCTTTGATGGCTTTAATAATATCATGTCAGAGTCTGTATTTGGATCTCCTTATTTTAGGGAAACTCCGTATGTTAAGGAAACAGTAAACAAGCTATTAATGTTATTAGTAGAAATCAATCACAATATTTTTTCCTGATAAGCATGCAGAGTCGATGGCATTTGAAATTGAGTAATCTACTTAAGTATTTTTACTACTGAATTTTAGGGCAAAGTTCTCATAAAACTATAGAATAACTAAATATATAGTAATTAAAAATTAGTATCACAATAATTTCTAAAATCTATTTTAAAATACTTGTATAAATGACTAACCTTGTCTGTTCTATGTTTAAGGCAAGTGTTCAAATATTTATAACTGAAATGAAAAGAACAATTTGAAAGCTTGCATATATTCTCGCATTTTTATTTGGAAGCTCTATTAATAAGGCCCTTTAAATTTTTAAAGGTTTGGCGATACCTCCTTGCAGGAAATTATTAACATGGAAAGTTTAGTGCGGTTGAATTCCTACTTTGAACAGTTCAAAGAAGTTTTGCCTGAAGACTGTAAGTGTGAATTACAGATATTTGTATTCAACACAATGTAAATCAAGAAAAGATCTGCTTTTATATGATAATAAAATAATTAAAAATCAGTAGTTATATCTCCCGAATATATTGAGGTTTTTTTAATCTCAGTTAATATTTTGAGTTGGGTTTGGTAATATGGAACAATATCAACCTCCTGTGGACAATCCCCAAGCCCTGATACTGAAGTGTTTGTGTGGCCATAGACACATGTAGATGGCAAGAGTAATGAAAATACAATTCCAATTGAAGTTGATTGATATGCATCATCAACTCATTGCTTAGTGACCACATAAATATTTTCCATGACAATCTATCCCATGGATGTCAAACTCTGGGGTAGGCGTGGCCTGCGCATGACGCATCCAGCTGATGGGCTGCCAGTTTGACCCCCCAAAAGATTCTATCCCAAACCTGGTCTTTCAGTTTGTCTAGTGCTGCACTTATTGCCATAGTAATAGTGTCTACCTAACTCGCTGATGGTCATCCTTGCCTCTTTCCTTCACCTTTCCCAGCATTAGAGCCTTCTTCAGAAAGCTCTAATGTTTCTCATAATATCCAGTGTAGGATAATTTAAGCCTAATCAAATATGTCTTGAGTGAGAACTCAGGATTGATTTATTCAATAATCTGTTAGTTTGTTTTCTTGGTTGCCCATGATATTCTCAAGAGTCTTTACCAACACCAAATTTTAAAAGCATCAATCTTCTACTTCTTCATAGTCCAACTTTCACTTTTATGGTGAATACCATGGCCTGCATAATTCTGATATTTGTAGGTCACTTTGTCAGTCATGGCATTTAAATTTCTTTTTCAAGTCCGTCTACTTACTGAAATGAAAAAAATATAACTCTAGCTTTATTTGCTGCTGTTTTTGTTTTAAATACATGGCAGTCTGCTTCCTGCAATGATGATGCCAGCACATTCAGCACTAAATCAGTTCTGTGCTCAGTTGTGGATAAGAAAAGGGATATTCATATTAATTTTAGCAATATTGTTCAAGGAATTTACAGTTTAGAATACAAGACCTCTGTTCAGTATTGCTGCTTACCTTTTACCAAACCTCTTTTTCCTATATGCTCCCTCCAAAGGGAAGTGCAACCATTACAAAAGAGTGCTCATGGCCCTCATAGGCGGTCCCCAAAAATCTGAAGGAATCTAGTAGTACTTTTTCCAACTAATACATTTTATTAAAAAGTATAAATTTTCATGGAGCTCACCATATCAGATGCAACACATCAGTTGATGTGAGATGTGTATGAATGGCTTCTGAATTCCTATTATGTTCTAGTTCCTGAAGTACAGGATATTGTGTGATCTGTAGGTTTTATGTAATCTAGTTCAGATTTCCTAAATTTTATTTTATTTTATTTATTTATTTATTTTGTCATAACAATATATGTAGGTATCATACAAAAAGATTATATAATATATAAACACATATATGGGTAAATATAAGGAGGTATAAGCATATATGTATATAGGAAGAAGAAAAGAAAAACAATAGGACAGGAACGGTAGGCACGTTTGTGCGCTTATGCACGCCCCTTATGATCCTCTTAGGAATGGGGTGAGGTCAATAGTAGACAGTTTTTGGTTGAAGATTTTAGGATTATGGGAAGAGACCACAGAGTCAGGTAAAGTATTCCAAGCACTGATGATTCTGTTACAGAAGTCATATTTTCTGCAATCTAGATTAAAGCGGTTGACATTAAGTTTAAATCTATTGGTTGCTCTAGTATTATTGCAGTTGAAGCTGAAGTAGTCTTTAACAGGAAGGACATTACAATAGATGATTCTGTGAATTAAACTTAGGTCTTGTCATAGGCGACGGAGTTCCAGGTTTTCTAAGCCTAGGATTTCAAGTCTGGTGGGATAAGGTATTTTGTTGTTTTCAGAGGAATGGAGAACTCTTCTTGTAAAATATTTCTGGACACATTCAATTGTATTGATGTCAGAGATGTGGTGAGGGTTCCAAACAGGCAAGCTGTATTCTAGAATTGGTCTAGCAAATTCTACTGAATTTCTATGATTTTGCTAAAAACATAACTGTCAACTGTGCCACTCAGTCATCTGGCAAAGAAAGACTCATGACCATTTAGGTTTTTTTGCCAAGAGTATACTTTACTGAAGTTTACAGATATAGCATAAGCTGAATCTGAGGTTTTCCCATGCAAACAATACAAAGTGAATTTTCCTCTTTCCCCCACCAGCCATCGCCCGGTTATCTGTAAATGTTCAATTAGGTGCTTGTATATTGTTTAGGAAACAGGTTCTTGGTTCCCAGCTCTGTATACCAATAGTTGACCTGGGCTGGCTGAATCTTCTCACAAGTTTCCATCCCCCACTTCCTCCTTACATTCAAATATCCCCCCTCCCCCTCATTGCTAATGTCAAGCTGTCTGCTTACGTAGCTTGGATAGGAGAGATGCAGTCATGACAACAGCTCTCTGTTGCTAAACATAATCTATCCATTCTCAGATGGAAAAAATGCTATGGGCATTTGTTAAGGTGTTTGGCTTTTTTCTTCAGGTCTACCTCGATCTCGGAGTCAAACATGCCTGCCTGAACTGTTGAGATTCCTTGGACAGAATGTACATGCAAGAAAAAATAAGAATGTTGATATTCTTTGGCAAGCTGCTGAGGTAAGATTTAAGAAAGTTAACTTAGTATGTTGTCACTTATCTCCCATGACAACATTATGTCTTCAGAATCAGCAATAGTACAGAAAGCTGAAGATCCCTGCATGTTCTCTGCTGTTGTGCCATGTTGTTTCCTTGGCCAAAAAGATGCTGAGCATTATAGTAACCACCATTATCCTTCCAGTTTTCTGATTTTAAGGTAGGCAGAAATATGAATAAATGTTGACATTTGGTTCTATTGTGGCAGGGTTTCCTCCAGGATTAGCAAAATTTTAGGTTCTGGGCACTGTTGCGTACATTCAGTCTGGGCATCAGAAAATAGAATCAAATTAAAAATGGCTACAATCTTATAAGATTTTGACAGTTTTTAATATTTCTAACTCATCGGAATTCTGGAGATTATTTAAAGGGCTTCAGGATTATATATGATTTATGTGAAAAGGAAATAGAACAGGACTAAATTTGATGTGAGGAAGAAGCCAGTAAAAAGCAGGTTAAGTCTGAAAATGGACTAGGTAAGGTTGAGGCCTGCTGATGGGAACTCAGATGGGCAAAGCCTTGGAATGCTGATGACAGCTTCAGTCTAGGGCCCCTCCTTCCTGTCATGTGACTCATAGTGAAATGTATGCAGTTTGCTCTGTACTTTGCATTGCATACATGTGGTACACAAATCACAACACAATACAGAAGAAATATAGGAAAAGTAGAAACATGTTTAGACACTCACGTATATAGGAAATGCATATGCACAACCTTTGGAGAAAGATGTATATATACAGATGCAGATGCAACCCATTACTTTATTACACAAAGATGAAGGCAAAAGCACCAATGGTCACTGTTCATAAAGGAGGTGGGAAGAATTCCAGATGCCATGCTTTTTTTTACTTTGTTAATTTTTATGTTAAAAGTACATTTGTTTGATTATTATTGATAATTTATATCCAACTTTTATTAGTTTTACAAATAACTGAAGGTGGCGAACATATACAACACACCTTCCTCCTCCTATTTTCCCCATAACAACCCTGTGAGGTGGGTTGGGCTGAGAGTAACTGACCCAAAGTCATCCAGCTGGCTTTCATGGCTACGGCGGGACTAGAACTCACAGTCTCCTGCTTTCCATATATCTCTACATCAGTGGTGAGTTGCTACCAGTTCACCCCGGATCGGGTGAACCAGTAGCGGCGGTGGTGGGAAGCTCCATCCACCTGCCTGGATGTCTCTGCGTATGCGCAGAAGCTTCTGCTCATGCGCAGAAGCATTGTGCACGCACGCTCAAACCGGTCGCGACAGGATTTGAAACCCGCTACTGCTCTACATATATCATAATTGTGTAGCTTCTGAAGATATCTCAAGAAATGTTAGAAGTATCTCATTGGCAGGTCCTAATTTAAAAAGAAAATGCTGTTAAACTATTGACACTGTTGCCAGCTTGGCTTCCCTAGAAGAAGCCTGCCCATTTTCTACTGAGGGTGCTATTACCAGTTGCCTTGTTCTGCATAGAAATGGCAATGATGGGCACTGAGGGTTGCAATGTTATAGCTTGACCAGTGAGGTTCACAAGAGAGTTAAAAATTTACAAGAAACTGGGCATGGCATTGATTTATATAGAAAAGGGGTGGAGCATGCATCATGAAGTTATATCCACCATTCTATAGATTTTGACATTTGAAAACCCATATTCCATGGCTAAAGTAGGCAATCTGGGCTCTATCGATGGGTTGTTGTTTTTTTTTGTTGAGTGGCCCCAATAAATATGGCATGTATTGAAAATTGTCCTCCAATAACTGTAGAGCATATCTGTATCTAAACTAATGACAATAGGTGGAGGAGGAGGAAGAAGAGGAGGAGGAAGAAGAAGGAGAAGAAGAAAATATTGAAGTGATGGATAGCTTTTGCTTTTTAGGATCATCCATGAACAGTAAAGGAACAAGCAGATATGAAATATGCCTCAAACTGCCTCAGGATTTGGTAGAGTAGTCTTGAAAGGCTTAAAAATATACTCAAATGCTATCTTATGTCTATACCTACAAAGATCAGAGTCATGCAAGCCATGGTATTCTCTGTGTCACTCTGTGAAAGCAAAAGTTGAGATTTAAACAAAAAACATAGGTAGAGTATTGACACCCTTAAACTTTGATTTTGGAGAAGATTCCTGAGAATACTGTGGATAGCCAAGAACACAGATCAATGGGTTACTGAACAAATCATCTCAGAGTTCTCACTCTGAGGCACAAATGACCAGCACCAATTCTCTTACTTCAAACACATTCTGTGAAGTCCCAGCTTTCTGGAAGAGACCCTAATGCTGGGAAAGATGCAAGCAAAGAGAAGAGCAGGGCAACCACCAGCAAGGCATGATATGGGTCCCATCAGCCAAGATGTGTCATTTGGCAGGAAGTGTGCCTTTATATATATATATATAAATATATATATTTGTCCTGCGCTACGTGGAACTAATACCAAGCATTCTTTTTTCCAGATTTGCCGTAGACTAAATGGTGTTCGGTTTACAAGCTGTAAAAGTGCCAAGGATCGGACTGCCATGTCGGTGACCCTGGAGCAATGTCTCATACTGCAACATGAACATGGAATGGCTCCACAGGTCTTCACTCAGGCCCTGGAGTGCATGAGGAGGTAAGAAGACCTAGTTTGCTTGCGCTTACTTGTTTCTAATCCCGGAGCCCTGTAAACTGCAGATGAATATTCAATACTGTACGATTCAGCTTTTTCTTTACACATATAACTGTCATTGCTGAGTACTCTGAGATCCAGACTTTGAAATCATTTAAACCGTCTCCTTGGAATTGAGATACAAAGGAAGAAATTGCTAAGCATGTAGATATTTCTGCTTTACTGCTATGAAAGTTTCGTAACTAACATTGTCAAGGCTGCTGTTTTCCTTGGAAGTGAAAATGCAGCATTATCAACTGAATTAAGGAGAAACATCTGCAGGTTGCATTGGTTTCCTAAGCTTACTCCTCAGACAATAGTTTGCCCCTTCAGCGAATTGCCATTATGAATGTTTCATGATACAGCAAACAACTCCATCACAACCTGCTGTGTGGTCATATCAGTTTAATCTGCTTTCTGAAGCAGCTGACATCTTCACAGATTTCGGTTTCTGTTTTAAATAAAAATCCAGTACATTATTTCAAGCACTGCTGAAAAGCTCCAGTTTTACATATGAAGCAAGAAAGGATAAGAAATCCAGATATAGTGTTTAATCATAGTTTAACTTGGCTATAGAGTTCTGCTTTCAACATTCACTTTTGCTAAATGTAAATGTTCTGTGTCTTCTCACAAGCTCTCACAAATGTTCAATTCTCTTATCCTTTCTATATGTTTTTGCTATTTGACCCTTTCTAAACCTTCAATGGTTTATTATTTTTTAAAACCTACTTGCAATGTCATCTTACTTTGTCAAATGCTTTCTAATTCCATAAATTTTATCTAACAACTACATAATTCCATAAAGTACAATTGCAATTGTTTCACATTGAGCCAGCAGTTTAAGAATACACTGTATCTAATATAAGAGAAAGTATTTTCAAGTTAATTCTTATCATTTCATTAATTGTTCCTCTGATAACATTCACTACATAGTGATCTAATACGAATCACATCAAGGTCCAGTTGTATTAAACAAACATTTTTAGCTCATACCATCCTGAGAAAAAGTTATCATGTTGTGCTTTGAGCATTTAGGAAATAAAACTATAGAATTGATATGGATGATGCTACATAGTAGAACTAATAGTAGGAAATCTATTTTTATTTGCTTGTTACAAAATAATTGCTACATTTTGGCATTATTTTACAACAAAGCAATTTTTTCTGGCAATACAGACATTGTATTGATAATACAGAAATTAAAATCGAAGCAAGGGGATACTCTTGTTGAACTGAGTTTGAAAAAAGCTGTTTGGCAGTCAATATTTCTTCTGTAGAATTTCAATTTAAAATCTTTTAATAAAATGTTTTTAAAATAGATGCTAATTTTCTAAAACATTCATTGAAAACCTCAAAATAAATGCTTCATGTAGTTTATCTTGCCTAAGATATTTTTCTACAGACCTAATTCTTCAATTTTTTCCCCTGCCTTTTGGTACACATGATACCATATCTTTATTTCTGAAAACGTCAAATAACAAAGTGAATACAGTCAGAATCGGGGACCAAAGTGGATAGATTTACTTTTTTAAACTTTTAAGCTTTCCACCCATTCTTCAAGTATATTTTAGGCTGGGAAATAAGACATCTATGTGGTTTATTTTAGTTCTTAAGCCACTGAGCTAATGCCATGGATTTTAAGAAATAACTTTTACCTAGCTACTTCAGGGGACGATTTTCACTACATTAATAGTTGAATTACTTCAATATACCCGGCATTGAAGCATTCTTGAAAGGGTCAAATATCACAATGGTTATTCATGTTCAGTTTGCTTTTCAGAGTTCCCTTTCTTTGCAGCATGTGGAAAGCATGGCACAGCCGCATGGAACATTGCTTAGCCAAATGAGAAAAATGAACATGGAAAACCATTCTAGTTTGACATACATGTATTTATTTTCAGTAGACTACAGTATTCTTTCTTATTTTCTCTTTTTTATTCTCTTTCTCTCTCCTTTATTCTGTAATTGCGCCTTTTATTATTATTTTAAAAAATTGGCATATTTCCTTATTCTTTATCCTCACACATTCTACTTTCTGTTGTGAATTTTTCAAAGTTTATTTTTTTTCCTGTTCCTGAACCAATTTTTTTCTTTTTTCTTTTGCCATCTTGATTCTCTTTTTATCTTTTGATACATACATTGCATGTCTGTGGGTTTTTTTTTTCTGTTTCTTTTCTTTTCTCCCCAAATCTCTTCCTTTTCACAGTATTGGAACACGGGAGGTAGTCATCCAGAAGAACTTGTGTGGCCTGGTGCCCCTCCGGGATTTCAGGCTAGATCCCAGTCTTCTTTACTCTATTCCTTTATTAGCTCTAAGCCCCAATTTACTGATTGTGTGGCTGTTTCTGAGCATTGCATACTTGGTGGCTAAATTACGTTGCAAATGAAGTAAAACAAACCAAGCAAAAATCCAGTAAAGTGCCAGAATATATATTGCCACCTGGTACTGATTTGTCAAAAAACGTCTCATAGCATTGTTGCCAAGAATAATGATTAGTATGCCTTACAATTTTGTTTCTCTTGTACTAAACTTGTAAAATACACATCTGATTCTTTTATGAAAAGGAATTGTATTGAGTGCTTACACCGTCATTGAGCTTCCAGTGCTTGTAATGTAAGTCCAATAGCTGCCTGTTACCTCAGTGATTTAATCAACCTGAAGATTAGTTTCTGTATCATTTATTTTAGGCATTCAAATCCACCTCCCCTCCATTTATTTATAACTACATACAGCTTTGTTTCACATGTTTCTTGTTATCCAGAGAAAGAAAATATGTCTAACAAAAAAATCTAATGTTTTTGTATATCCTAAAAAAGTGTCAGTCTTGCTTTTCATATTTAAGTGGTAAGAGGGGAAAGGGGGGGCTTTGTAACATTATCTACACATCTGTCTAAGGCATCTTTCTACTTTGATTTTCAAGCATCACTTCTACAGTGTTACAATCATCAATACTTAAAACTGTGGAGTTAGTTTTCTCATAAATCTGTTGCAACACATTATGCCCTTTAAAATGAACTTGAAAGCAGTATGCTGCACACAATATATAGAGTCAGTATATTTATATATTTACTTTCTTACTGCATCAAAAAAGAAAGAATATATGGAAAGAGTAAGCTTAACAATCATCTAATTCCATTCAAATCATTGGAAAAGTATTTTTATAATCTGTGTGATACAGTGCTATCACATGTTAATTAATATTTACATTAAATATTGCCATAAAATGCACTAATAGCTCTTTTGGGTTAATGCTGAACTTTAAATCTTAAGGTATGTGAAAGATGCATATCATTTTAGTGATATCCTGAATCCTAATCATTCAATTTGTAATAGAATTAATTTAATTTCTATCATTATATTTATTCATCCAAAACAAAGATGTATATATTCCCATTCCGATAGCATTTATAAATAACATAAGTGTATGTTTTAAGAACATCTATAGATAGATAGGTAGACAGATAGACTGGTAGGTGGATGGAAGGATGGATGGATAGATAGACAGACAGACAGACAGACAGATGTAACTATTGGGTGTTAAAAAAAGCAGCTCCAAGGCTTATAAATAAAATTCTTTAATATTTGGTTGTACTACATCTTGTTTTTCTGATCTGTTGGATCACATCAATTGTATTGCAAAGATAAGATGTAGATGTGTTCTTGATTGGATTGATTTGGATCTTGACAGAGTAGCACAGTAGCTGCTTTTCTGGTACTTATATGATTCTGTTGCAGTGAAAGTTATAGGGCTCAATTATATAACATGTTTGTTTCTCTTGCCAGCAGCAGGGCAGATAATGAAAGTATGAGACACTTCCTATAGATGTCACACAATAATTTGTAAATTGAACCACAATTTTATTTTATTTTTTAAATTAAACCACAGTAGTTACATCTTGATAATTAACAAGTCCCTTGACAAATTTATTAACAATATATTGATCATTTTATGCCAAATCTAAGCATGCTCAATGGCATATTCACATCATAATCTTTTCCATATCACCATTTCCTTTGCTTATCCAACAAGATCACTTATTCCAAATGTAGGCTTTGACCACTGCATGCATCTGTGTGGCCTTGCAAATGAAAATAAGTAGCCTTTAAGTTCTCAATCACACCTATTTTCCCAAGACAATAGAATTCAGTACATGAATGCAGTCTTGGGTTTGAGGAAGTAATGCTGGGTTGACAAATAGCCAGCTCACCAAGGAAAACATCCAAGTAAGAATTTTTCTATGTAGGGAATGTCGTTCTTACTAAGGTGCACAAATTATTTCAATAAATGGGGGAATATATTTGGGGGGCTGGTTTGAAAAACTCAGCTACCCTGCCTTATATTGTGGCATTAAATATACTAGAGTGCTTTAGACTTAAAGTTGTATGTGACTTTATGTATAGGGGTGTGTACGTATGTATATATACATTTTATTTATTTATTTTTATTTTTTATTTTATTTGCATTTATATCCCGCCCTTCTCCAAAGACTCAGGGTGGCTTACACTATGTCAGGCAATAGTCTTCATCCATTTTGTATACTATATACAAAGTCAACTTATTGCCCCCCAACAATCTGGGTCCTCATTTTACCTACCTTATAAAGGATGGAAGGCTGAGTCAACCTTGGGCCTGGTGGGACTTGAACTTGCAATATTGCAAGCAGTTGCTGTTAATAACAGGCTGCATTAGCCTGTTGAGCCACCAGATGCAAACACATCACAAGTTATTAAATCAAGAAATGCATGAATCTTTATTTCATGCATTTCCTCTCAAGTCTGGAGAGTTTTGTTTAAAACATGCCTGGTGGTAGAAATAATGCTGATACCAAATATATAAATAGTTGTATACCTACACTAATAAACAATAACTACACCAAATAATCGACTATTTAACCCATACATTTAAAACATAATGAAATCAGTTAGACCTATTAATGTAAGAATATAAGTGTGACCTATTAAAGATCATGTAAATTAAAGTCTTTTATTTATATTTGTATAATAAGTATCAGCAAAACATACCCAGGAACTCAATACAATATTTTAAAATATTATTTGACTAGAATTTTCATTGTACTGATAATTGGACTAAGTTATTATAAATTGATATCCCAGTGCATATTGGAAACAAAACTGTTGTAGTTAATGCTCAGAGCATGTTCAATGTTGCTGTCCTTAGTTGTCAACTTACAAATAAATAATATCTCAGTCATGTTTGTATACTTTTGTCTTCTGCTTCTGTAGCTTTCATTTTCCTTTGTCATCTCCAGTTTAGAGAAACCAAAGAAGGAAACTTGGAAAGTATATTTTGAGAATTCAAATTACTTATGTAACTATGTATATGTATGTATATCTAATAATAATGGCTTTCGCAATAGAGTTCAGTCTTGCTGAATGAAAGTGTGCAATAGATTTTAGAGCCAAATTGAAAATGCTGCGATAAAACTCCTGCGGTAACATTTCTTCTCCTGTGCCAAAATCTTCCAGAAGTGATGTTATACTGTCAATATGTTCCCTGTGATTCAGAGAAGGAGCTGGCAGACTTGCCTACTCTATACTTTCTTTTCCTCAAAAAATAAAATAAGATAAAATGCATTGTTGCTTGCTTAGATTTGCAAATGTAGCTGTTAAGAGTCCATGTGGCACATATTTTTTATGTACACCATCAATGGCCCATTATTTAATTATGAATTCAAATATTTTACTGACATGAAATGGCTAACTCCTTTCATTTTAATTAAAATACTGGTAATTTTGTTTTTGTTTTACTGCTGTCATTTTTTTTTCCTTTTCTGTGCTTGTCTTTTTCCCCAGTGAGGGCTGTCGAAGAGAAAATACAATGAAGAATGTTGGATGTCGCAAATATGCATTTAATTCCTTGCAGCTGAAGGCTTTCCCCAAGTATTACAGGCCTCCTGAAGGAACTTATGGAAAAGTTGACTCATAGGATTACGGTGTCTTGTAATTAGTTGTTCCGTTAAAACATGTGAATACACTCAACTTTAGTATATGAACTTTGATGACAATGTCAGAAAAAATGTTTTTGTATGTTTCACTAGGAAATACTGAGCATGTAATTTTGTTAAACTGGATTCCATAGAAAGAAAACAATTACATGCTATATAATTATAACATGAAACTAATGTAATGATTGCCCAGTATAAGTTGCCTGCATATATTAGTTAATTAATTTCTTTGCCTAAAGAAAGATAATTCCTGGACTGTGGAGGATTTTATGAATTAGGCAGCTGTTTCCCTCATTTTTATACTGATTTTATTTAAAACTTTCATAATACTTTTTAAAACCTCAGTGCTGTAAATAGTAAATAAATTGGAAATGAGTTTTGACAAGTACAACAGGTATTACAAGTAGAAGAAAAGGCTCAGTTTTAAAAACCGAGCAGTGCATTAAAATATAAAGTTGGGAATTTAAATTTATTAAAACACTATTATATAAAAGAGTTATATAGAATCCAGGAACTGACACATAACCCTATTTGAATTGGTTTAGAAACTGGATTGAAAGGTGATAATTTCAGTTAAGGAAGAAACCTATTGCATTCCAACATCTAAAAATCCTTTAAAATACAAAGAAATGATAGTTACGCATCAGAAAATACTGTCTGCATCTAGTAAAGCATGACTTAGCCCTAAATAATGAATCCAAACAGAAGGTATGGTATCCATATCTATTTACAAAACAGAAGTGGATTTCTACCTGCAGTTTGAAGGACTTCATTGGGCTGAATCGTCTGTGTCTTCCACATCATAATAATTTTAATCACTATCACTTTACCCTACTTTGTTTGCTTGTGAGTTAGCTGATTCCACAGTGATATGTAGGGTAAACTAGCATGTACAGGTCAGATCTTCCGAGTTCCTTTTTTTAATGACAAGAATGATTTTAGGCAAACATATTTGCATATAGAAACTGTCCGATGCTGCATTTAAGAATTCTGCAAGTTCCTAAAATGCTTGCTTGTTAGATCCTATCCAGAATGTAGGTGCACTTTAGTTTACATAAATCAATGTTCCTTATTTTCCTGTTGAAACTCCTACTTTGAATATTGTTTTATATATCCAGTACCTATTACTAATTTTTGAAACTCAGTAATCTACGATTTGTTCCAGAACATCAGAGTTTGAATTTCAGGTTAATGAATTGACAGAGAAGGGGAATAATTTCCTACATTATTTAATAAGAGTTTTGCTTACTTAGGAATTGATCTGTAACAATACCCAAATTTCCATAACACTCTCCAGGTGTTGCTAAACTATAACTTATTCCTTTGTTCATTCTTGTAACAAATTCATATTGCAAAAGCAAGATGAACTACCACTTGAAAAATATAGTAGTACCAGTACATACTTACAGAAGAGTAGTATATTCATAAAATGACTATTAATATATAACAACTTTGGTTAATAGGTCACTGTATATGTTTTTATGGATGTGAATGTTTATCAGCTGAAATGCTACGGTTCAGTAGTAGTATTTGGATGGATTTTGGAAGCTACAGGCAAGTTGCGAAATCCTTCCAACTTTTCATTCTAACAATTTAACCCCAACATGTTAAATTCCATTGATACTTGAGGGATTTACTTACATTAGCATTATTGGCCCTTTAATGAAAAGAGGAAAATGGCACAATTTTCAAGAAAGAGTCTGGTATTCAAATATTTTACTTTATTCTGCCTTTTTTTTTTTTGCACTTTATATTTATTGAAGGTATGAATGTTCTGTTCAGACCCAAGAAATTTGTTTTAATGTTGCCTTTTAGTAGCTTGATGGTTTAATTCTTATATGTACTAAACAGTCTGGATTCCTCAGAATGCAGTAAATTAATTAATCATGCATTGTTTCTCAAACTTGGTAACTTGGAGATGTGCAGACAGTTCCCAAAATTCCCCAGGCAACATGCTGGCTGTGGAATTCTGGGAGTTGAAATCCACACATCTTCAAGTTACCAAATTTGGGAAACACTGCTTTCGTCTTAAACCCAACAGGCAAAGGAATAATCATATCTGTTGCTAATGGAATTCCCGGTAGTAGCTAAGATTAACAGGGCAAAGCAGTGAAGTCAACAAGAGTTGAGATTTGCAAGTAAAATTCCCTTGATCTAGAAAGTTAGTTGCAAAACAATTTAAAACAAAATATAAATCAGGCTGCCATGGAAAGTTGTTCCCCTCCAAACTGTACTTGGGCGGGACCTTGCATAGAAAATATTCCCTTCCTGAGGTCTCCTGGCACTGAACAATGCTGAACTGTTTCCAGTCTGCAAGTACCTAAAGGTATCTTTCTGCAGCTGAGAACATCTTTGGCCTTCCTCCAGAGGTAGCAGCTGCACAAGGGGCAAGGACGGGGAGGCCTGATGCCATCTCTCTACTCCTCCTAGGGCCAGGATGAATCTGCCTGGCCCTCTTTTCCCTCCTTTTCTTCTTCCCAGGATGATGCTTCAGCCAGGGGCAGGATTCTGATGAATTATATTTTATTACTCTTTTTTTCACTGCTTTTGGTGTTTGAATAATATATTGAATGGCGGAATTCTTTAAAATGGGTGGTTAAGTTTATATTTTCAGGAAAACTTGAAATGCAACAGAGAAACTCCTTTTGATTTATGCTAGTTTGTTTAATGTTTCTTCTCTGTTCACCCTCTCTCCACCCCTCTGTATGCAAAATGTATTTATATTTAAATGTTTAATATAATTCACCTTTTGGCAAGAAAGTCTATTAGATCTGAAACAATTGTTTTAACTTAAATTGTCTGACATTAAAACTTGTTGCCAGCAAAAATACCATATTTTTTGGAGTATAAGACGCACTTCCCCCCCCCCCAAAAGAGGCTGAAAATTTCAGTGCATCTTATATTCCGAATGTAGCTTTTTCGAAGCTTTTTTTCAGCCCTAACGAGGCCCTAGCTAGTGAAGCATATCTGTACTTTGTCTGTTCCCTCTGAGGCGCTAGTGAGTGAAGTGATCTCCGTGCTTTGCCTGCTTTTCTTATTGCTGCTCCCTTTCAGCTGTGCTTTAGAAGCTGTTTTTCAGCCCTAATGAGGCGCTAGCAGTGAAACATCTTCGTGCTTTGCCTGCTCCCTCCGAGGCGCTAGCGAGTGAAGTGATCTCCGTGCTTTGCCTGCTTTTCTCATTGCTGCTCCCTCTCAACGATTTTCGCCTGCTTTTCTCATTGCTTCTCTCTCCAAAAATCAGCTGTGCTTTAGAAGCTGTTTTTTTATCCCCAAGCAGAGGATAAAAAGCACACATGTGCACTCAAAACCAACAAACTAATGTGCTGAAGCTGACCAGACTAAGGACGCTAGCCAGGTGAATACCTGTTAGGCAGATTCCCCCACCCCATTTTCCTCCCCAAAAACTAAGCTGCATCTTATACTCCAGTATGTTTTAAACTCCAAAAAATACGGCAGTTAAGATTAATTACAGTGATTGCTTTCAGCACAGTGTATTATTCTCCTTCATTAGTCTTCTCCTGGAAGTAATTAGGTCCGTCCGTCCCTCTCCCCCACCTTACAATTTTGTAATGGGAAAAAGAAATTCTGTTCCACTGTTATTTCCATTACTGTGAACATATTTCCATTGGTGTAAACATAAAGCTCATATGCATTAGGAATCTATAGGTTTTTCAGGAAAGATAACTTTAAATCAGATCTGTCAGCACTGCAAAATGTATGCCATGGAAGATATTCACTACTTCCATTCTAAATTAGGTTAGATCTTTATTTTACATTCTGATTTACAGTACTATACTGACTTACAGCTGTGAAAAGCTAACATTGTACTACTTTTTAAAGCAGTTCCCAAATTCTCTGAATGAATAATTATTTCTCTTCTACCCTTTCTGAGAACAGGACTCCAGTGTACAATGCTGCATCACGTGTGACAAACCAATGCAAAATTTTGATTTCATTTCTTTTGCATAGATTTCCTTAAAGGAAAATAAATATAGCTCAATAAAAACATGGGAACTAAAGAAAGCATATATTTATATAGAAAACATCAAGTGAGCAGACTTTTCTAAAATATTTGTTTTGTTGCCATAGAAAACCCATTATTAGGGACTATTATTGTATGAACCTCATGCTAACCTTTTTGAGTACAATTCTTAGATGAAACATTAAAAGGATATACAGTTACTGCCAAGCTTATTCTGTACATGTTCTGTAAAAGCAGCTACACACTGCTGCCTTTGAGTTTTTCATTTATATACAATATGTATAGCTGTTGTAAAATAGAACATAGTTTTGTCCCAGCACAGTTGTATTTCTTAAAACATTTTGCATTTATTTTATTTTATTTATTTGTTTGGAACAGTATTGGCGTACCATAAACATATGGGTACTGTTTTGTATAGTCTTAATTCACCCAGTCCATGTATGCTGTAAATGTGCTAGTCTTTAGGGATTTAAAAAAAAATAAAGAACTGACAACCATGCTTAGATGACTATTTTTTAAAAAAAACAAACAATATAATTACAGGTTTAACCTCTATATTTGTTTGTACTTTCTGAAGTTTTCATGCCAATAAATTATCATGGTGGTAGCTCTGATCTATTTTAGAAAAAAAAAGTCAAATTTATTCTGGCATAAACATTTATAGACTACCTGCTGTACAGTTTCTGAAAGGTTATGCCAGAATATCTTTCTCTAGGTCTTGGAAAATGTTTATTTCTTTCTAAAAGTGTATTTATGTTCTTAACATTTTCTTAAAAACTGATGGCCGACTATAGTAGTACTTCTATGCCCTTATCAATAAGCAAGAAGAGCTGCATTTTTTTTTACAGTTTAGGTCAAATCACTGGGTACTTTACAATGAAAATAAATAATTTATGGATTTATTTGTGTTATTTATACTAAATTGGTAGTTTCCAATAAAAAATAAATCAAAATAAAATCAAACACTAAATGAATCATGAATCTAATAGCAAAAAATCAGACCAACACAAAGCTAATGGCAATCTGCAAAAGATGTAAATATCACTAACATCCCAGTATTCAACTGCAGAAATAGAAACAGACTTCAAGTACAAAATTTAAACTCTGTAGAATCAAAGAACTGGTTGTAAGCCTGGGAGGGCCCTATGATGTATTGTCAAACTTGTACTAGGGCAAAACCAGATTCTCATCAGTCCACAACCATGGAAAGCCACTGAGTGACTTTGGGCTCATGATTCTTTCTTAACCTAATCTACTTCCTAAGGTGGTTGTGATGACAGAGGAAAAGAGTTCACTGTGTTAAGGGTTACTGACTTTCAACCAAAAAAGAATGATGGAAGATGACAACAACTTTATAACAAGAGTTTGAAATGTGCATTTGAAAACACCCTAATGCCTATCTTATTCTATCCCACCTAACCCCATGAAAAGTGATAAGTTGTGTTTGAGGGACTTTCAGCATGCTTTATAATACCATGCTTTATAGTGTCGTTTGATGGCTTGTTATTCAAGGAGAGTCAAAGATAGGCAAAAATCATGTTCACACCTGTTTTTCTTCTTACAATATTTTATTATTTACTTATGTACAACTGTCAATGGTTTTGGGAACAAAGTGATAATCCATTCTCAAGATCATAATCTAATCTTCAATATAAGGAACACAAAAGGAAAACCGCATGACTATGAACAAAGAAATCATTATTCAATCACCATACTTTTATTAATTTGCTGACATCCAAGGATAGCATGATATATTCAATGAAGTAATTGGGAGAAAGAGCTTTTTCCCCTAGGGTTGTCCAGGTTTGAAAACTAAGCCTTCTGCAAAGATATCCACCTATTTTGATATTCTAAATCAGGGTCAAACTCAAAGCCCACTGGCCGGATTTGGCCCGCAGAGTGCTTAGAACTGGCCTGCAGTGCCAATCTGCAAACAATGAAGGACTGTCCCACAGTGCCAGCAAAAACAGATTGGGAGGGCCGCACGCAGCCCTCCTGGGGTCTGTTTTCAGCTGCGATGGCTTCCTGCAGCCCTCTGCCAGTGAAAATGGAACGGGGGGGGGGCGCACACTCCATTTTTGCTGGCAGAGGTCTGCAAGAGGCCGTCGCAGCTAAAAACAGCCCGGTCCTCAGGACGCTAGTCCTGAGCTCCATTTTCGCTGGTAGAGGGCTAGCAAAACAAACTACTAGCAAAAGTGGGATTTGATCACAAAGCAAGGAGGCATCGAGAAATTCCTCCACTGGAGACAATGGATCACCCGAGCCCCACCCAGGCCACCAAAGGTGCCCCCGACATGAATGATGTCGAGCTGACCACACACACTCCAGCCACACACAACCTGGCCCCCCGAGGTCAAACAACCCTGATGCAGCCCTCAATGAAATCAAGTTTGACACCCCTGTTCTAGAGGTTAATTCCTTTAATCTTACTTAGGACAAAATGTAAGTCTCATATAGTCTATTTTAGTTGTGAAAACGAGAATCATGAAAATGTTTAGAATTTAGTTTAGAATATAATAGAGCTGGAAGGGACCTTGGAAGTCTTCTAGTCCAGTCCCTTGCTCAAACAGGAGAATCTATACCTGTCATGCCCCTGTCAGAGTCTGAATCTGAAGGGGAAGATGAACAGCTGACAGCGAGAGAGTGGCTCATTGGCTGTGGAAGAAATTGGGGAAGGGCAAAGTCAGGCTGGGCAGAGCAGGGGAGAGGAAGAACAAGGCAGAGTGGGTTCAGATGAAGACCAAGGCCCACCCCCTCCTCATCCTAGGCAGCGCAGGGAAGAACGGAGAAGAGAGCAATGTGGGTTGCGTGGCTTACAAGAGAGAGAGAGAAAAGGGCCCCAATTCCCTTCACAAGGCATACCTGCTGCTGAAGTTTAAAGGCAAGCCAAATGGGAGGGTGGTTGTCAGGAACAAATGCTGAGTTCATCGTGTTCACTGTTTATCTGAGTTCCTGGCATCCTCCCAACTGGTTTGATTTACTGCCATGCTACTTCACTTCTGGAATTCCTTATCTTGCTGCCCTGCTGGACTAATTACCGTATCTTGCCTTGTTGGATTTATAGTTGGAAGTTCTCTGTTTACAACATTTGGGACTGAAGTATTGTCAGCCAAAGACTATTACAGGTTGGTGGAAGATCTCTCTCCAGGCCGGAGAGTTGAAAGGACCACTGGGGGCACCATTGGTGATAACAAAGGGACTCATACCGGTTCTCTGGCTGTGTTGCCTTTGTGTCATGCCCCAGGTCATCACAATACCATTTCAGACAAGTGACTGATCTCCAGTGATGAAGTGCCCATGATTTCTGAAGGCAAGCTGTTCCACTGATTAATTGTCCTCACTGTTAGGAAGTTTCTCCTTAATTCCAGGTTGCTTCTCTCTTTGATTAGTTTCTTGTCCTGCCCTTGGGGCTTTGGAGAATAATTTGACCCTCTCTTCTTTGTGGCAACCCTCAAATATTGGAATACTGTTATCATGTCACACCAATTCTTCTTTTTTCTAGACTAGCCAAACCCAAATCCTGCAGCTTTACTTCATATGTTTCAGTCTCGAGGCCTTTGATTATCTTAGTTGTTGTTCTCTGAACTTTTCCCAAAATTTCAATATCCTTTTTGTAATGTGACCAAAATTGGTTGCAGTATTCCAGGTATGGTCTTACTAGGGCTTTATAAAGTGATACTAATACTTCATGTGATCTTGATTCTTTGCTTCTGTTTATACAACCCAAAATTGTATTAGCTTTTTTGGCTGCTACTGCAAACTGCTGGCTCATATTATTCAAGTGATGTTCCACTAGGACTCTAAGGTCCCTCTCACACTTACTGTTTTTGAGCCAGGTCCTGCCAAAATGTAAAACTTTGCTTTTCTCCAAACTAAAATTCATATTGTTGGATAGGGCCATTGTTCAAGTTTGTCAAGATCTTTTTGGATCCTGAGCTTGTCTTCTGGGGTGTTGGCTATTCCTGCCAGCTTAATGTCATCTGCAAATTTGATGAGTTTCACTTCTGTTTCCTCATCTAAGTCATTTAATGAAGATATTGAAGAATACTGGGCCTAAGATGGAACCTTATGGCACCCCACCGCTTACTTCCCTCCATGTGGATGTAGTACCAGTAAGGACTATTCGAGTACAGTTTGTCAGCCAGCTACAAATCCATCTGGTGGTGATGTCTTTTCCACATTTTTCTAGCTTACCAAGAAGTAGATTGTGATCTACTTTGTCAAATGCCTTACTGAAATCTAAGTATACTATGTCCACAGCATTTCGCTGGTCTACTAATTTAGTCACTTTACCAAAGAATGAAATAAGTGATGTTTTTCATTGCATTTCAGTGAAATATAAAGCTGGGGAATTTAATTCCATTATCTCCCACATAATCTTGGCTCTAAGAATATTGATTTAAATTGTTGTTTTTTCTAATTTCTTTTATTCATCAACACATTGTTAAAATTCTAACAATACATGGGTTAAATATTAGTAAGATCCGGTCAAGTTCCACAGCATTAAAAAGTAGCAAGCATTCAGACTGAGAGAACTTGAAAGCTGAGCAGGTAAGGATAAAAATATTTTTCACAAATGAAGGAAAATATACATCTCTCAGGATAATGTTGTAGGATCCAATCTGGGCCGGTCACCAGGACCAGAGGTTTAGTCTTCCAAGCTTTCATGAGGATGGGCTCCAGTATGAGTCCAAAAGCTCAGAAGGCTAAACCTCTGGTCCTGTTGACCAACAACTTACAATTTATTCACTTATTGGATTTATACGGTCACCCATTTCACCACAGTGACTCAGCAGCTAACAAGATTTAAAATCAAAGCAAAAATAATATAAAATCAAACTACATGTAATGGCAATTGAGGTATTTACCACAAATTTGCCACAAATTGATAACTACATGGACTCCAACTAGCAGTTCAACCTCCATGTTCAAAGTTCAAAGTATGAAATGCCAGCAGGATTGGGGTCCAGAATCAAGATCAATCTAATCTTTGGTGGGGGGGGTTTTCCAAAAATAAACAGAATTTTACAACAGAAACACAGTGGTACAACAGAATTTGTAATTGCAACAATTTATGAAAAGAAATGGATGTTTATAATCACCAGCTGAGTGAAACGAGCTCAACAGAACAAAGAAAGACCATGGTGGGTCATCAGAAAAAAATCCTGTTGACCTAACTTTCACAGAATATTGATTGTAGCAAAAATTATGTCGTCCTTGTTTATTGTTAAATCACAAACTCCAGCACTTTTATCACTAGCTGTTGGCTAAAGCTATTGAGACTTGAAGTTCAACACACAGAGCTTCTATGATAACGCACCCTGAAATTGTTGGCCTTGTAAAGTTACCCTTTAACCTTCTTGGATGTTGCTGGATTTAGGGGGCTGGCTTGACATTCCCATTGCAGTGTGTGGAACTCGGGACAGGAGAAACAGACAACACAACTGCACAAAGTCAATATTCTACTCCTCTTTCTTCACAAGTGATTTGATCATGCCTGATTATTCAGTTGTTGTTTTTTTAAAGATGCTCATAATCATAAGGACCCATTCGTATTTTATAGCTGTGCCTTATTCTGCTCAGTTTATTTGTATTCTCTTATTTTGAAACAAGAAATGGGGGAAAAAAGGATTAGGATGATAAAATGGCCCTGAAGGCATTTCATTATTTTTTAAAATCTGCACTGGACATGAAAGTGTCAGCAAATCTCTATCTAGGATGTATCTTTACTATTAGAGTGACTTCAGGAAAAGTGGCTTTTATGTATATTATGGTGGGATCCAGGTTCTTTGACAGTGTGCCTGGTAAAATGTAACCGCATAGAAGGCTGAAAAGCACCACCCTAAGAATTGGTAAGTAAAGCATTATTAAACTAGTGCTTATCATATGAAGGACCATTCTTCCTGAAGTTTTCTTTAACTTGTAATTAACTTACAAGTATTAGAACTGATTTGCATATACAATACAGAGTCAAAACAGTAACAGCTGTTTAGAAAATTTACGTATACATTTGCTTAACATACAGAGACACTCTGACATACAATTTTACCACTTTATTCTTTCTGGGTGTTGATCGCCCAATGAGACTAGGACAGTATTCCTGGATTCTGAAACGAGTGTCTCATTTTCTAGACACTAAGAGGGCCAGGTTAATCTATCGCAGCCAATATCAGAAGGAATCCAATAGCAACTTTTCTAATTAACAAATTGGAAGATATATACTTTTATGATCTGTAGCTTCATCAGATGCATGGAATAATTAAATTGGAGTAAAATTTAAAAACAGAAGTACAACTAAGGGAAGAAAGGGTGGTTATTTTACATGTGAAACAGATTATTACTTCATCATAGCAATTGTAGTGTTAAAAGCTCTTTTAAACTCTCCAAGCCTACCTTTTGCCGAATTCCACATCACAACTGAATTTGTTCTGTGACAGACATGCTTAACTCACAGAATTAAGTCAGGCATTCAGGAGTCTGAACTACCCACCCACCCAATAGACAAAAGAGCCAGATCAATTCCTAGAAGCAGACTACAGGAACAGAACTTTGCTGGTTGTCACTTACAGCTCTCGCCACTCAAGGTACAACCATAATGACAAGGATGGTGCACTTTCTTAATCCCCGGATGGCATTCTTCCACACACAATGCCATATTAGCATACAATCACTTTGAGACAGATTAACACAAGTGACAAGAACAATGAAGTTAACATGAGAACTAGACCTTTCAATAAACCCAGATAGCATATATACAGGGCAAAGTAGCTAACAGCCACATCACAGGCCCCCACAATTTCTCACACAAAATTAGAATAAGTCCCCTTCTCATGCTCCTCCTCCAATGCTGTTATCTGCCAGCATTGTTCTTCTGCATTCTACTTTGGAGATAGTCCAATGTTTTGCAAAACAATCAACAGACACAAGTTTGACATCAGTTCTCAGCACAATGCAAAGAACATCAGAGCCCTTTAATCTCCCAGGACACTTCATTCTAGATTTCATAGTTGTCTTTTTATGACAAAAAGGTGCCAGTGAGTTCACCATACTTGACATCTCAAGTTTTCAAGCTATCTTAGAAGATCCCAACAAATAGGTATTTGATACATTGCAATTGCTAATTGATGTTCTCCAAATCTGTCTCACAAGTAACATGCAGCTGCATATCCATCCTTTTCAAGTTCTGCACCATTTGACCCACTCCAGGCATCTGATAAGCGGACTACATATTATGAAAGCTTCTGCCCCTTAATATTTTTTTTGAAACAGTGCTGCCAGACTGATGATTTAAGAAAGATGTGACAATTTCTAACTGGAAGCCTTTACAGCATAGTGCCATACCGCATGAACTATCTCTTTAGCCTCACACCGGCAGGAGAGGAGCTGCAGATGGTATAACCCTCGAATCTGAGGACCATTGGAAATATCGGAATGTATGCACGGATGGTCTGATTTTGTGCCAGAAGATTAGTAACATATCCGGTTTCAATAAAGCTCTTCCACCTTCAGCCGGCTCTTTTACAAACCCACACTAACGATAATAAGTCAGCCATAGGCGCCTCTTCTTGGAGAAGCGGTTCTTGGTCCCTTATTTCCCGAAACCAGGTCTAGCAAAGCCACAACGGAGATGTTAAGGCGTTCGATGCTGAGCCGATTATCCTTGAAGCAATTACACCTTAGCGCTACACCGCAGGCAGGAAGGCAACTGCCGGGCGGATTTTCATGGCTAAAAATATCTTGGTGCGTATCTGCAGGTCGAGTTTCCAAGGGCTTGTAATTCAGCCGCCTCGAGGCCCAGCGAGCATCTCTTCTTGCTGGCATCCAGTTCCCGATTAAGGCATCCCTACCAGACTGTCTCGACGAGGGTCCAGGCGTCCAGCGATCGGAAGGCGGTTGCCATAACTACCACGCGAATTTACTCTAAAAGAATTCAGCTGGGCAGCTTGTGATTGGCCGGTTCTGGGCGCTTGTTCTCTGTTCAGCCCCGCCCGCGGGAAGACTTAGATTCGAGCTCGCTCTCTGTCGTCGCTTCTTCAGGTTCGCTCGCCCACTTGGATGATTTTTCATTAGCGCCTTTTTAATCCCGCTTTTTAGACTAGTTTCGTCTGTCCCTGATAGCGGCTGTTAGTGATAAAGGCGAATTAATGTTTTATCTTTGTTTCTTTCTAAGGAAGCAAATTCCTCCTCTTGGATTGTAGGCAAAATACGCTTAAATAGTCTAGCTGCTCCAAGTTTAAACTTGCTAATTCCTTTCCCTCAGACTCCTCACTGCTTTGTATAATAAGTTTATAAACTGGACCAAGTTCAAAAAGTTTCCTATTTTGCTTATCTTCTGATTCAAGAATAACAACTACACCGCAGGTAGAAGTTCAGGAAGCACATCTATCACCAGTTCTTAACACAACTCACACAAGTGCATTTTCCTAGGTAGCTGTCATAAAGTGCAAACATCTCCCATAAAATTATAAGCAATGTCCTGGTGGATTGGATTCTGGCTAATTAGTTCAATAGCCTGTTTTTATGGTGGCAACCAACCACTGAAGGGAGCCCCCTGGCCTCCTTGCAGACAGCTGTCCTGCTAAGGAAGATATAGGACACAGAGTTTATTTATTTATTTATTTTTGTCACAACAATATATGTAGGTATCATACAAAAAGATTATATAGTATATAAACACATATATGAGTAAATATAAGGAGGTATAAGCATATATATATATATATAGGAAGAAGAAAAGAAAAACAATAGGACAGGAACGGTAGGCACGTTTGTGCGCTTATGCATGCCCCTTATGGTCCTCTTAGGAATGGGGTGAGGTCAATAGTAAAAAGTTGTTGGTTAAAGCTTTTAGGATTATGAGAAGAAATCACAGAGTCAGGTAAAGTATTCCAAGCACTGAGTTAGGCGCTTCATCTCCAGAATCATCCTCACTATGAAGGGAAGCCAGGGAATATTGGAAAGATGCTATTAGTAGAGATTGGTTTTTGCCCCATCAAACGTAATAATTATATATCTGGAACTTAAAATACAGAAGATCAAAAAAAGAGAATTGATAGGAGTTAGAGGAGCAGTACAGGAAATGATTGACTGAGAAAGCATCTTGGATTTTAGTACATGCTTCAAACCTGGACTTATTTCAAATGTTAGCTTATAAAATTTGATGAGGACATTAACTGTTTCCTTTCAAATTACAAGTGTAATTTGCTAATATTTTCCATCTTGCATTCCACCCATTTTCCTTCACTCTCTTTACTCACTCCAGATATCTTGATAATGAATTCCAGACACAGAGGCATTGTCTTCATAAGCACATATGTAGTGATTAAGAACATGTGTGTGGGCAAAACAGAAAGATCCAGACTCACCTGGGTAAAAGTAGAAACTCTCCAGAGGACTAGTTTAAAAACCCATGTCTCATAGAGGGAACTAAGGGAACTCCATGGCAAGAAAAGCCAAACAATGCTGGAGAGGAAGCTAAAAGAATAACACAAAAACAGAGTTGAAAGGGACCTTAGAGGTCTTCTGGTCCAAACCCCTGCTCAGGCAGAAAACCCTATTCCATTTCTGGCAAATGGTTGTCCAATCTTAAAAAACTGCAGTGTTGGAGCACCCATAAATTCTGGAGGCAAGTCGTTCCACTGATTAATTGTTCTAATTGTCAGGAAATTTCTCCTTGGTTCTATGTTGGTTCTTTCCTTGATTAGTTTCCATCCGTTGCTCCTTGTCCTGCCTTTGGGTGCTTTGGAGAATAGGTTGACCCTGTTTTCTTTGTGGGAGCCTCTCAAATATTGTAACACTGCTATCATGTCACCCCTAGACTTCGTTAAAGTAGACATATCCAATTTCTGCAACTGTTTTTCACATCCCCCTAATTATTTTTGTTGTTGTTGTCTGCATTCTTTCTAGAGTCTCCATATCTGTTATTGTGGTGACCAAAACTGAATGCAGTTTTCCAAGTGTGGTGTATTTCATTCAGTTTTGGTTGCCATGGTATAAAAAAGATATTGAGGGAAAGAAAAAGACTGGAGCATACCATCCCCTTAGAATGTCTATGGGGCATAAACTGGGATGGGATGTTCCAGAAAAGCTCCTAAAAGCATGTCAAAATAACCTTGAATCAGAAAGGATTTCTATCTTGTCTGTGATTATATAACTCCAGAATTTCCTCACTTGCAGAGGGAGACATACCTTATTCAATGGATCACTTCTTAAACTGCTTTTTTTTGGCCTCAGACTGCAATTACCTGATTACAGGTAGTCCTCAACTTATGATCACAACTGAGCCCAAAATTTATGTTGTTGGGCCATTTATTTAGTGAGTTTTGCCCCATTTTATGATCATTGTTATCACAGTTGTCAAGTGAATCACTGCAGTTAAGTTAATAAACCAGTTATTGAGTGACTCTGGCTTCCCCATTGATTTTGCTTGTCAAAAGATCGCAAAAGGTCATCAGATGACTTGGGACACAGCAACGGTCATAAATATGAACCAATTGCCAAGCAACTGAATTTTGATCACATAATCGTAGGGATGCTACAAAGGTCCTTACTGTGGAAACAATCATAAATCACATTTAGCATCCTTATTAGTACTTATTAGTACCTTGGTACCGTATGTAGTAGCCTTAATACGTAGATATTAGAACTCTTGGCCCACTTGTACTGCTAACTGAAACTGGCATGATCCCAATGAATTTCACCCAGAAGGCTTCCCTTTGTCTCTTAACTCACCAGAAGCACATTAAACAAATAGGTAGTACCAAAGCATTCCTTTCAATGTGTATTCCCCATAGTGTACTTGTTTGCTCTCTTGTAATCTCTTCCTATCCAATAAGTATAAATCACCATCATCATCATTGTCGACATCGTCATTTTAGCCATTGTCTATCCACTGCAGGATTTTGGCCTCTTCCTCATGTTTCCAATGAATGATCCTGAGATCCAAGGACTGAGGGCCGTTTTTGAGGTTGGATTGGCATATGGAAGGAATAGATCATAATCCACCATGCTGGTCCAATGTGGGTTGGCAGATGTGATCAGTGTTAGTTTTGGGGTATCCATCATGGCCTGTTTGCTTTGGGAGACCCTTCTGGACATATACATGTCTGATGACATAACCCCATGATTTCATTTATTCCCCTTTGCCTCATCAAGGCCTCGATCATAGAAGGAGAAGTATAAATACAAACATTAATTTGTTGTACTCTTACAGTCAGTTTTCATCAATCATATCACATAATATTTTTAAAAATGATATTCAACAATAAAGAAAACCATTTAGGAGGGGTCTAGCTATTCCTGGGCAGCTTCAAGTCAGAGTTTGGGATTGGTTCTTGTTACTTTCATCAGTTTTATTTTGATCTGATTTCCAGTATATCCTTATTTCAGTCTACCACAATGTACTGGTGCATTCTCTATGCACCAGTATGTTCAAATAGAATGTATATTTTTTATAAAACTTGAATATACATCATATGGCTGATTAAACCCAACATTCATCATGATCATTTATGAAAGTTATTGATAGGCAAGCCTTCAAAGAAGTTATATTCTGCTGGGCTTGCTCTGGTTCATCCAGCACTTGGTTTCTTTCTATCCAAAGTACTCTTCCAACATTGGTTACAGCTGATACAAAGGTTATTTTTTAAATTATTGATGTTTCTTTTTCATAGATATTCCTGATATGAAGAAACTTCTGTTGATTGATGCTGATTGTGGTGTTGATGATGCTCAAGCTATCATGATGGCTCTTGCAAATCCCAGTGTAGAAGTCCTGGGGATTACTTGCACTTATGGGAACAACCTGTTGGAAAATACATCTAGAAATGTGCTCCGTGTGTTGCAAGTTTGTAATAAGCTTGAGGTAATTGCCCCCAATTGAACAATCCAACACATTTGGCATAGCATTGTCTGTGGGACTCACAAAATCAGATCTTGGCATGTGAGACTGGTGCTTATTTGCTTATGTGTAAGATTCACTTTACACATAAGAGAAACGTGTCTGCACCACTAATTTTTAAAAAGCGGTTGCTTGTCTTTTATAAAAAAAATATTGATGTGGCTGTTTTAACTATACGTATGATTTCTTGGATGGGGTTAAGCCAACTTCATGGTTTGCAGTAGGAACTATTACCACTATGACTGAATACTATGCGTGTTCATAGTTTTGGTCTGAAGTGGAAACTTTAATGTACTTATTTGCTTGGTTTCATACCAATCCATATAGGGTTTTCCAGATTGAGGAAGAACACAATTACTACTTAGCAATAATACAGGTGCTTGTGCTGCTTTCTTTCACTCCCATTTGACCTTCTCTCAAGTAACAGCATGGCAGAGTTTTAAAAAAAAACCCTACAACTTGACCTAGGTCTGGGAGATGATGGAAGGAGAATGGAGGAGATGTGTGTTTTGGTCCTCTGCAGTCACCAGCAAACAAAATATGGCAGCCAAATGAAAGAAGATGTTTTCCCTTCAGAAGAAGTGGATGGTCCAAAAGAGGGGAGGAAGTGTAGGAGCCCAGAGAGACAAAGCACTCACATGCCATAATATATATGTGATAAAATGTTTTTAAATGCGATAAAATATGCTTGAAATAAAAATAGTGGATGGCTGGACTCATAGAACAATTCAATTATTTGACATTGTTATTTAATTTTAGGGAGATCAATAGGTCTTTCAAATTCATATTATATTGGCATCTTTTCATATATAGATTCCAGTTTATCCTGGTGCTGCTGCTCCTCTACTTGGTGGACCTGTTACAGGCGCACAGTTCCATGGTAAAGATGGCTTGGGTGATGTTCCTGATCCTAATGCCCCAGGAACAGAACTTCTGCAGAAAGAAAATGCTGTGACTGCAATATTAAGAATAATCAATGAGCGGCCAGGTCAGGTGAGACGGTACAGGTACCATAAATATTGATCATAAATTTGGAATAGAATAAGGTCTTGCTTCATCTTTCATGCTCCCCAGGATCTGAATTCCAGCACAACATAGTTAATAAGGTTGCAAAAATCTACATGGCCAATACATGCAACTATATTTTTTTGTATCTCTTTGCTTTCACAACTTCTTGTTGTCTAGAATTTGCAGCCCTGGTATTACTTGCATGCTGCCTGGCGCTCAGAAACTTTGGATGGATATGATAGATATGGAAGATAAGGTAGCCCTACTATTAACACAAGTAACTTAGAAAGAAGAAACAGAGGCATCTGAACAAGGACAGAACTAGGCTGTGCCAAATGGAGTTACAGTACATTCCTTTTGAGTACAGCAAAATATTTTTTGACTTTCAGTTCAAGATTTACTTATTATACTATTTCCAACTGGACCAAAAAAAATATGATCACATATTGTCTCTATAACAACAGTTTGATCTGAAAAAGTGAGGCCTAATCAACCACAGAAAAATTAATATAGTTTTACAGTTATGTGTTTTTAATAATATTCAATAAATAAATTTATCTTTAGATATCTCTGGTTGCTCTTGGTCCACTGACGAATATAGCACTAGCAGTGAAAATGGACCCATCACTTCCCAAGAAACTTAAAAATTTGTTCATCATGGGAGGAAATACTGAATGTAAGTGAACTCAAGAGGACCTATTTGACATGTTTATATCTGCCTGATTTGGCAGGACCAAGCTTAAAATTCATTTTAACCTATTTGTTCATTTTTTAATGGGGAAAAAAAACCCTAATCATACTACCTTATTCTGGATCATATATTAGTAATGAGATAAAGTGAAATAAATAATCAAAGCAGTTATCCAAGGAAGTAATTCATGATGCACATGACTATCACAACTGAATTATGCTCAATTTCATCTTATGTGATGATAGAATTACATCATTAGGGGAATGCTATAGCCATAGTGTATCTAGACCTCAGCAAAGCTTTTGTGATATTCTCCTCCATGGAATAGTAAAATATGGCTAGAAGGTGCTACTATTTAATGGACATTGTATAATGACTGTACTTAAAGAATATTCATCAATGGCTCCAGTTCAGCCATCTTGAATGGAATGCCATAGAATTCTGTTTTGGGTGCTGCTGTTTAATATTTTTATCTATGAATTTGATGAGGGAGTTGAGGGGACTCTTACCAAATTGCACCAAGCTAGAAAAGTTTAATAACATTAGATGAAAGACAATTCAAGAAGGGTCAGATAGCTTTGCAAACTGAAATGAATAGGGTGAAAATAAATGTAGAGAAATATAAACTAACAGTGTGATGTAGTTGTTGAAAAGGCACATGCTATCTTGGGAGCATGAACAGGAGCACTGAGTTCAGACCATGCGAAGTTATTGTTCTATTCTGCCAGTCAAACCCTATTTGGAGAACTATGCCCTGTTCTGGGCATCACAGTTTTTAAAAAAAAGACAATGACAAATCAGACAAAGTTCAGAGAAGGCTACTAAAGCTCTGAGTTGCTAACCAAGTCTGGAACATGGTATAGATTTATTCTATATTGCCTCTACCAGAATTGGTGAATTAAAATACAAAGACAGATTCCAATAAAGGAGAATATTATTTGTAGCTCTGGATTGAAACGAGGGGTCCTTTGTGCTTTCTGAACTTGGTTATTTTCTTGCAGACATTTCATTACCCAAACTAGGTAACATCATCAATGCTAGTACAAGTGGTTTGCCCTGTCAGTGTTGGTGGGAATGGTCTTGAAGGGTGTTTGATTGGGCTGTTTATTGCTAGTTTGTTTGGCAGTTCCTTGATTGGGGTAATGCTT
Organism: Ahaetulla prasina; assembly: GCF_028640845.1. Lineage (NCBI taxonomy): Eukaryota > Metazoa > Chordata > Lepidosauria > Squamata > Colubridae > Ahaetulla > Ahaetulla prasina. The sequence goes on along the minus strand of NC_080543.1, from coordinate 95,600,192 downwards.
ACTCCTTGATTATTGGTCTGATGGGGGCCATAGTGGCTCACGTGGTAAAACACTGAGCTTGCACTTGACTGAGGTTAACAGCTCAGTGGTTCGATTCCCGTGAGTGAAGGGACAGGAAAGGAGACTCCTCCGATTGCTTACTGGCATTCTTGAGTGAATAAACTGTATAGGGACAGGAAAGGAGTCTCCCCCGATTGCCTACTGGCATTCAGGCATCCCACAGGTAAGATAACACCGCCCAAAAAAATTCCTTTCATAGAGGCAGGCAGCCACTTTAGTGATCCCTGGCTAACACGTGCCATAGGTTAAATAAATTTGTCCGATGTTAATTTTGGAGTTAATCTCTGCTCATTTGGGTGTTGATTGCTGGTGGAGTGGTGCTTAGGTCTTTTTGTTCCCTTTTGGATTGTTGATTGTTTCTTTTGTGTGGTCTGTAAATATTGTTTATGTCTATGTGTCTATTGATGGCTAATATGTCAAAGTGCCAGGCTTCTAGAAATTCCCTGATGTTTTTGGATTTGGCTTGGTCTAGGGTGGTCACAGTTTCCTAACTGAAACTGTGGTTAAGTTTGTCTATATGTTATGAAAGAAAAATTCCCAAGCTAAAATGTAGAGGAACTTCCTGACTGTACAATTTGTCAGCCTCTGGTATAAGCTGTATATGAAGAGGTGAGCTCTCCTTTACAACAGATCTTCAGAGACTGGATGTATTTTGCAATTTCATTTAAAATATTGTCATTAGAAGACCATATGTTTGAAAAGGAAATCCATCTTACCATTTTAAAATATGTTTGCAAAAAGCTTTTCTCACACAATGCAAGCAAAGCTACATGTATCCACGTTCATATTTATAGGTATATTTTGTAGATTGTGACTTAAATGTTATAGGTATGTTAGTGATTGTAGGAAACATTCATGCATAGTTAGATGAACGAATTGCACTTTATGTGCACTGAAATTTATATAAGTGATAAAATTTCTAAACTAAAGTGACTGGATTTTTGCAACTCAGCTACAGCTACAGTAGCCATAAAATTTCACATTATCAATAAAATATGTTTTTATATGAGCATGATATTTACATATGAAATTATACACAGATTCATTCCAATTCATCTACTTCAGTAATGAAATGGTTCTTCTAAAGAAACTTTGTTTTTGTTTCCTTTAGCCAGAGGAAATATTAAAGTGTGTGGAGAATTCAATTTTGCAACTGATCCTGAAGCTGCTTACATTGTCTTAAATGAGTACACCTGCCCAATGTATATTGCAGCCTGGGAGTTCACCTGTGCCTGCTCACTGCCCTGGGTAAGAGAGTTCTCTACTCTTTTGTCGATACTGGGATTTAGTTTCACTGAATTCAATGGGGTTTCATTCTGTGTAGATAGATAGGTATGTTAATTAAACTAGGTTGCATAGGCTCACTCTACTTGCTTCTGGAATGGTGCCATGTTGCCTCCGCTGTGTAGGAAGTTTGTGCAGAGGAGCAGCTGATTCCCAAAAATCTACCAAAAACGGTAAGTGACCAATCCATGCCAGGGAATAGGGCAGAGGGCGTGAGTCCCAGTAGGGTTGGGAAAGCAGGCCCAAAGCAGGATGAGTAGGAGGAAATAGGCAGTTGGTCCTAAGGGCGGGCAGATTACCAAGTGCCATTTTTTTTCACATGACCACTGAATGAATGGTCGTAAGTCAAGGACTACTTGTTCTTTCAAGTGCATCAAAGAAACATATTGAAGACTTCTAGGCTAATATCTTCAACATTCATCACAACCTTACATTCGCCCATTGAATTATTTTATTGTGATCAGCTGTTCTACTGGCTTTTAAAATGTAGTAAAAATGTAGAAAATATTAGGAATTTCTTATTAGGAATATGAAACTAGTTGATGATTTATAGATATAGCTAATACTTATTATTTGTATTTTGTTCAATTTCATCAACTCTGGTTGGCTTCCATAAAAATATAATTAAAATTATAAAACAATTAATTGAAAAAAATTGTCGTTGCATATTATTTATCAGAAAAAGAAATCTCCTGTTGTAAAAGCATCCCCACTTTTTATAGATTCATTTTTAAAAAACTCGTAGAGATGCACATTTAAAGAATTCCCAAACAGGCACAATTCCAAAATAGTTTGCCTTTCCACACTCAACACCTTCACTGGCTATTTAGGAACATATGCTACATTGATTTATCTACTGCACTGAAATTAAGAAACTTTGATATCAGTGCATATTGCAATCTTCTTCTCTAGTTTGGAATAATAGGGCTTTGTTTTGTTTTTCTTTTTTTCCCCTCCCCAAGTGTTTCCCAAGTCTTTTAAGATTTTCTGTATCACAAATTCCTGTCTGCTGTCCAAGAATTTAAGGCAATGCACATATTTTCTCTGTCACTCATGGCAGCCTTGTGAAACATCATAGCCTGAGAAACAGTGACTGTTTTAAAGTTTTCCAATGAGCTTCTGAAATTTAAGTCAGATCTTCCCAATTCAGTCCCAAAATCCTAAAGACTACACCATTCTGGATTCTATCGTAATGTTGTAATACAGGCTTGGATACTGCATTTATTGTCTGTATCCATCCACTGGATATGTTCAGTTCAGTGATGGAGTATTGGTTTGGAATTCAAGAAAGATACTGTTCTGTTTCCCTCCCCCAATACTCCCAACAAAGAGTCAGTCAAAGGCCTCCTTTTCTAATTTATTTACATAGATAAATGTTCTGGCCACGTCTACCCACGAGCCTGCCAAGTCTCTGGAAATAACGAGGAAATTATAGATAAGGCCAGAATTACTCACGAATATATTCTTCCCTCCATTGATACAGTTTGCCCGCGCAAATTCACTGCTTTGTCCAAGACAAAAAACCAGGAAGTTCCGCCTCCTTTTTATAGTCTCTGCAGATGTCACTGCATGACCATCATTCTTTGGCTTTGTCCCAATGCTTCCTCTGCTGCGCGCGCTGATCACGTCTGCGCAGTCTTGCATCACTCCAAAACTGTTCTTGGGGCGTTGCCAAATCAGAAGAAGGCCCGGGAGAATCAGGCCTTGCCGGTCCCTCCTCCTCCCTTTGAGTGGGTGCCAGCGAGGGAGAGGGCCCAGGAGAAGCAGGCCTTGCCAGGTCTTCTCCCTCACTTTCTGAATCATCTGAGTCCAGGAGTCCGAGTCCAGGAACCTGGGTCACAACAGATATAGTATAAATTGATGGGGCTGAGATATCAAGTCCCGCACAGAGGCATAGCCAGTTACAATAATTGAAAAATCTGCTGGTAGCTTGTATATATCTGCATTTGATACAGTTAGGGGGTTTAGGTCAACTAGTTTCCCTGCTGAATGCTAAAGTAGCCTTATCTTAGTTAATAGCTTTTCCTTTCCTGGCTCTGGTTCTTCAGAATCCACTCCCACCAGAATGATGCCTGGGATTGGTTTACTGAAAATTTAAAAAGGCAGTAAAATACTTCTCTTCTTATGGGACCCCATGAAATGTGTTTAATGCATATGTACATATACCCATACACTATACAAACAGTTTTGTACTGACTGTAAAGGGTATCTTTTTAAAATCAAACTTCTCCTAAATCAGGACATTTTATTAATAAGTTAGCAGCTCATATTTCATTAGATTTATGCTCTCTATAGTAGTAAACTTATTTTTCCTGTTTGGGAGGCTTACAGGGCAACATGGATGACTTAGGCCTTCCTCAAAGTCCCCAAAACAAAATGGGGGCAGAAAATCCAAGGCTACTGGTTCCAGCAACATAACATTGGGTCTGTTTCTTTTGGCTTCTAGCAAGGTAGATGTTACTCCTCCAGGCTGATTGCCCATCGATCTCTCCCCCCTTTTCCCCTCCCCAGATAATTCCCTCTTTGGCTGGTTTTTAATGTTCAACATTGTTTTTTCCTTCCTAGGAATTCTACCATGAATGGGTGAATCAGAATACTGAGAAAGCCAGGTTCATGAAGAAAATATTTGCTCATTCTTTAAAAATCGCAAAACCACACTTGGGGTTTGTTTCTTGCGACTCTTATGCTATGGCTGCTGCCATTGATGAAACCTTTGTCACAGAAGTCACAATAATCGGCGTAAGTGTTGAGCTCAGTGGCTCGCTAACTAGAGGAATGATGGTAATGGATTGGTCTGACCATCTGAAAAAGGAACACAAAGCATTTGTAATGAAAAACTGTGATTTAGGGAAATTTCAGGAGCTCATGATGGATGCTTTGAAATAAAATGGGCTTATGAAGTTCTGTTCCAAATATTTATGTTAAGTTACTGCTGCTGGGCAAACCAAGCTTTGCCTGAAATGCTATAATAGCTGCCCATGCAAAAGGTTCTAATTGAATTCTTTTCTAATTGTTCTGAAGAATAAAAATAATCTTTGAACATTTTTGCCGGCATGAAAGATATACATTGAACTTCTTTTTCTCTTCCTTTGCACTACAATTGATTGAAGCCTCTTCACTGAGTCATCTATAGTCACAAACTCTTCAGGATGATAAGAATTATGGATCCCTAGGGAGTATTCATGAAGGGACCCTTTGAGCAAGCACTATGAATTTAAATAAAATTATGTCACCAACATGATGTCTTCCTCCTTCTCTGCGTCACTACTAGATGTTGATACAGGCACTATTTATATTATTTGTTTCTTTAAAATGTGTAGCAAAAACCCCTTCATAACTCTAAAAATAATAATTAATATGGTCAATCTTAATGGAGATATGGTATTTGGTTTGCTTGGGTGGGTAAAACATTCAATTACAATTTATACTTTATAAAAGCTTTCTTAAAATAAAAGAGCACATAATAAATAGCAGAGAATACCTTGATATGTTCAAATTCTTTCGTTTGGTACAAGTTAGAAACAAGGATAGTACAGAAAATGATGCTGCAGATTCATTGTGATATTGCCACTGATATCTTCCTATGAGCAGGTCAGGCTAGCAAACAAAAGGACTGACATTCTAAAGAAAGTTGTCCCTTCTACTCAAGACTTCGGTAGATGAATGTATCTTTTGGGGGATACTGTTCCAGTGAGCAAGATCCTTATGATTCCATATGTATAATTGGATGCCATTTTTACTACACTACTTGGCATATAACTGCTTGTATTATAGTTGTCTTGTGCTTCCAATGAGCTAATTGGTATTTTCAATAAATGCCATTGGTATGAGAAGGATATCCTACCTTAGAACTAATATCTGTTAATAAAACAATGGCAGCATTACTGTAGAATAGCATGTATTTTCAGTTACAAAATACTTTTCTTATGCAAATTTGCTCTAATAATTATGGTGATATTATTATTACTAGCCATCGAAAACAGTCAACAAGAGGTAAAAACTTGCTGTAAATAATTTGTGGAACTATTATTATGTCAAGGTGAATGCTCTTATGACCTCAGGCATAATTTTCAAGATAATCAAGGTATGCTAATGGAAAAGGTAAAAGCTCCAAGTTGCTGAAAGAACTCCTTTGTTTGAAATAATTGCTCTTTCACTACGTAATATGATGTCAGAGTGCGCACAGTGTAACTACTTGAGACAATCCATGAGCAAATACATCAGACAGAGGTTTGTAATAATAAAAAGTGGTTTATCTCTATAAAGCATATACATACACGTACTAGGCAAAGGTCAAACAATCAATCAGCAGTTTACAGTACAGAAGCACACACAGAGAGGGATACGCCCCAACAGGGCCTCTTTTATAATACAGACTCTTAAAGTGGTAACATTAAATAATCCTGCTGACTCATTACTACTATTGCAACATCATTACAGCATTACAGCAGCTGGTCAGCTATTAAATCATCATTGCCCTGACATATGGTTTGTGCTTATTTAGCAGAATATGCTAAATCTATCACTTACTGAAATCCTTTCCAGTCCCACCATATCCAAGAAAGTGTGGTGGAATGTGGTGCCTAGTGGCAAGAGGTCTTTCCTGAGGAAATAAGAGGCAAATCAACCTGGAACTCTTGATATGCAGGAAGAGGTCCAGAGTAACTGTTCACAGGGTGTATCTAATAGATATGCAGATTGTGCTTTAGTCTGGCAAGAGTCCTGTCTAAAGGAGAGCAATAGTAAAGAATCTACTCTGAGTGAATCATTGTGTCGTTCTTGATTCCTTGCACCTGACCGAAGGTCTCAGAACAAGCACCTATTCACCATATCTACTCTTGTAGGAAAGATTTCTAAAAGGAAAATGACTCTGAATTTAAAAATGTAAGAAAGACATGGGACTCTATTTATTCAGGCAAATAACCCTTCTCAGACAAAGAGCGAAACTTCGGTCCTGTCAAGTAAATAATTAACACATACTGTATTTTTTGGAGTATAAAAGGCACCTTTCCCCCCAAAAAAAGAGGGTGAAAATCTGGATGTGTCTTATACTCTGAATGTAGCCCCACCCAGCTTCTCAAATGGAGGTTTCAGAGGCTGAAAGAAGCTTCAGAAAAGAAGCCCCCAAACAGAGCTTCAGAAAAAAAGCCCCAAACAGAGCTTCAGAGGCTTTTTTTCTGAAGCTCTCTTGGAAGCTTTCAGAGGCAGAAAAAAGTTTTTTCTGAAACAGAGTTTCAGAGGCAGGAAAAAAAAGCCAAAAAAAGCAAGGCACAGAGCTCACAACCAAGGAACCTGTTGCTAAAATTCATCTTTGGGAACAGCTGATTGGGGGTATTCCGGGAGGCCAGTCCACCTACCAAGCAGCTTTTTTCTTATTTTCCTCCCCAAAAACTAAGGTGCGTCTTATACTCCAGTGCGTCTTATACTCTGAAAAATATGGTAATTCAAATGTTCTTCCTATTCCTGTATATCCTCCTTTTACCATTTGCTAGATAATTTTAAAAAGTCAGTTCGGTGTAATAGTTAAGCCATCAGGCAAGAAAATGGGAGGCTGAGTTCTTCTTCCACCTTAAGCATGAAGTCATCTGAGTGATCTTAGACTAGTCATTTTCTTTCATCCTTAGGAAGGAGACAATGGCAAACCACTTTTGAATACCTCACCAAGAAAATTTCAGGGAATTTCTCTGTGACCTCATCTCAAGTTATTGTGTTCTCTTTGCTGATGATGTCAAACTATTTAATACCACTAATAATACTTCTACCCTTCAAGAAGACCTCAACTTAATTTCCGATTGGTCTAAAACTTGGCAACTCCAAATCTCAACCAGCAAATGCTCAGTCTTACATATTGGAAAAAAGAACCCTAACATCAAGTACAAACTTAATGGACATTACCTAACTGATGACCCCCACCCTGTCAAAGATCTTGGAGTTCTCATATCAAATGACCTTAATGCCAAAGCCCACTGCAACTACATAGCAAAAAAGGCCCTAAGAGTTGTAAACCTAATTTTACACAGCTTCTTTTCTAAAAACTCTACACTACTAACTAGAGCATACAAAACATTTGCCAGACCTATTCTTGAATACAGCTCATCCGTCTGGAACCCATACCACATCTCTGACATAAATACAATAGAACGAGTCCAGAAATATTTTACTAGAAGAGTTCTTCACTCCTCCGAAAACAACAAAATACCTTATACCAACAGACTTGAAATCCTGGGATTAGAAAACTTACAACTCCGTCGACTTCGACATGACCTGTGTTTAACACACAAAATCATCTATTGCAATATCCTTCCTATAAAAGACTACTTCAGCTTCAATCGCAATATTACAAGAGCAAAAAATAGATTCAAGCTAAATGTCAACCGCTTCAAACTTGATTGCAGAAAATATGACTTCTGTAACAGAGTTGTTAATGCTTGGAACTCATTACCTGACTCCATAGTCTCTACTCAAAATCCCAAAATCTTCAACCAAAAACTGTCTACTATTGACCTCACCCCATTCCTGAGAGGACTATAAGGGGCGTGCATAAGAGCACAGATGTGCCTGCCGTTCCTGTCTTATTGTTCCCTTCATTATATCCAATTACTATAGTTGATGCATAATTTTAAAATGGGGCAAAATTGACTTAATTTAGCAACGGAAGTGTTAGACTCAGTTGTGGTCCTATGTTGAGGACTACCTGTATAATTGAATGGAGGAAAAAAAGATTATTAAGCCTTTTTAAGCGTAGACCTATCAATTGTTTTAGAGTTTGTATAGCTGAATGAATAGGATACTGTCTGTTTATCCATCATGATAACTTTCATTAGAGGAAAATAAGAGAACAGAGAACTATATTTTAATATCTTTTTTGTTTTTAACTCCCAATTTGTGTTTAAAATTTTACTTGCAACTTTGTTTGGAATATTACCTCATCATAGTAGCTCCTCCCCACCCTTCCTCTATTGTTTAACAGAAAAGAAAGGGAAATGCTTACAGTTTTAAATTATCTAGCCAATAAAATAACCAATGTGATTGCTTTTGCTATAATTGGATTGCTAGGATTGGAATAAGAGCAAAATCAGGAGGATTCCATAAGGGGAAAAAAAAATAGGAACAGATTTTTAGGGATGGGAGCAGTGGTCAAAAAAAGAAATCCAGAAGTCAAAGAAAAGAAAGGAACATAATTAAGGGAAGACAATATGAAAGGGAAGAAGAGGTTGATAGAAATGGAAGATATAGTACCTTTTAGTTTTTTAGATGTGGAAACTTGTCTTTAATCTCCAAATTTATAAGGTGTTGCAAAAATCAGGCCCCATTCAAAATATGTTTTATTAATTATTTGAGCCAGTGAAAATCTTACTGTGTTTAGCAACATTCAAAGCTCATATATCAAACAAATAAGGAAGTATTTAGAAGAAAATAGCAATCAATTGAAACATTTACCGTATATACTCGAGTATAAGCCGATCCGAATATAAGCCGAGGCACCTAATTTTACCACAAAAACTGGGAAAAACTATTGACTCGAGTATAAGCCGAGGGTGGGAAATGAGGCAGCTACTGGTCAATGTAAAAAATAAAGATAGAGCCAAGTAAAATAACATGAATATTTATTTGAACGAAAAACAATAAAAGTGGAAAAGAGGGAAGGAGGATTCCCAGCTTTAGAAAATTTAGAACTCATACCTTTGGTATGACCTGAGCATAGCTCATAAAATTATCTGCTACAATGTACTTCCTATCAATGACTACTTCAGCTTCAACCACAACAATACACGAGAACACAATAGATTCAAACTTAAAGTGAACCTCTCCAATCTAGATTGCAGAAAATGTGACTTCAGTAACAGAGTTGTTAATGCCTGGAATGTGCTACCTGACTCTGGTCTCTTCCCAAAATCCCCAAAGCCTTAACCAAAGACTATCTAGTATTGACCTCACCCCATTCCTAAGAGGTCTGTAAGGGGCGTGCATAAGAGCACCAGCGTGCCTACCGTCCCTGTCCTAATGTTCCCTTTAGTTGTATTCCTTTTATGTATTCAATTCATGCTTATATTTATATAATTATTTAATATGTATTTGACAAAATAAAATGAATGAATGAATGAATAGAATAGAATAGAATAGAATTTTTATTGGCTAAGTGTGATTGGACACACAAGGAATGAATGAATGAATGAATGAATGAGTGAGTGAGTTACTTCAACAACATTGTCTCACAGAAATTGACAATACAACTGCAAGCATGAAAATGAGTCCTCCTTTAGCTTCCAAGGGACCAGGGTGCCTCTGAAGGTCAGTGCTCTAAGCACTAAGAACCCAGCACAAATCTAAGCCTGTATGCACACCAATAGTGAAAATACCCTGCACAGTGTCTCTTGGCAGAGAAGGTTAATTTTCATAGACGTTGGGGTGGCTCTTTTTTTTTTTTGGCAGGGCAATAAGGATCTCTAATATCATTAAACCCAAGTGTGAGGAAAAGACAGCAGCTAAAATGTTAAGGCCAGTTGTGTGACCTTCTCCAATACAGTTGGCCTGGCTGTTTGCCAAAACTTAAAACACCCTCCATCCCCCTCCTGCTAAAGCTTCTTTCTTAAAACAATTGTGGTCTTTGCCTTTCATGTCGCTCAACCTTTCACCTGCCAGGTTCCTAGCCCTTCACCCTTGACCCACTGCTGTGTTTGCTTAGCATTGTGCCAATCGACTTTAGAAGTCTGTGTGTGTGTGTGTGTGTGTGAGAGAGAGAGAGAGAGAGGAGGGAGGAGGAGGGAGTGCAAAGGGGAAGGAGGATTCCCAGCTCTAAACAAAGGAAATCCCGGAATGCCAGCGAAGGCGGTGCTCGCGTTCCTCCTCCCTTGCTCAAAAGCCCCAATAACCTTCACCAGCAAGGCAGACCCCACGGGAAGGAAGGGGCAGGCTGACTCACGAGCATCTGGCTGAAGAGCAGCTGCTCCAGGTCGCCCAGCACGGTGAAGCACGGAGGAGAAGAAAGAATGAAAGAAGGAGGAACGGCCCTCCTTTCTCTCTCTCTCTTCCAGCGCCACGGAACAGAAGGGGACTAGGCGCGCACACACACGCCCAGCTTCTGAAGCACGGAGGGAGAAGAAAGAATGAAAGAAGGGGAGGAACGGCCCCTCCTTTCTCTCTCTCTCTCTCTTCCAACGGGAAAACGCTCTTTCGCTTGGGGGGGAGACGAGGGAGGGAGGGAGGAGGTTGGCTTGCTTATTCAACCCTTCCCGGCTAGCCATCAGCCCTTCCCAGGAGAAGGCGAGGAGTTTTGGGCGGCGACCTTTTGCTAGAAAGCGGCAGCTGCTGCCCCAACACCACCAGTTGGGGCGGAGCCGGGTGAGCTGCAGTAACTCCCGCCAGGCTATGCATTGGCGGGAAGCCCTGGCGGTGCAGTCCTTCTCGGCTGAGGAGGAGGTTTCCCCCTCTTCTCTCTCCCGTTGCGCCTGAACATCTGCCTAGCAACAATGGCGACACGGGAGAACCTTTTTCTACTGGTTGAGCTTGTGTGCCGGCTTGCTCTGAGTTGCTGCATTGTTTGTTCACCGGGCGTCTCAATTTACCAAGCGGGCGAGTTTGAGGTCGGGCGGGATGGCGCTGCGCTCTGCGCCGCGCGAGCCACCCAAAGGCCAGAAGAAAGGTCATTCCAGCCATAATGGGCGAAGGCTCCTTCTCTGGCCTTCGCGCAGAGCGCAGCGCCATCCCGCCCATGACCTCAAACTCGCCCGCTTGGTAAATTGAGACGCCCGGTGAACAAACAATGCAGCAACTCAGAGCAAGCCGGCCAAGCTCAACCAGTAGAAAAAGGTTCTCCTGTCGCCATTGTTGCTAGGCAGATGTTCAGGCGCAACGAGAGAGAAGAGGGGGAAACCTCCTCCTCAGCCGAGAAGGACTGCACCGCCAGGGCTTCCCCGCCACCGCCACAGAGCGAGCCCGACCTCCTGCCCGAATCGCGCCGTGCGAGTGCTGATGGGGAGCTGCCGAGTCCGGCCTGAGCTTGGCGGCTGCTAGAGCGCGAGCCCCGGGAGGCTGAGGAAGGAGCGGCGGTGTTGCAGCCCAGCCGGGCTCGCACAGCATGGGTAAGGCGGGAGAGGAAGGAGCCTTCGCTCCATTACTCCGATGGAATGACCTTTTCTTCTGGCCTTTGGGGTGGCTCTCGCGGCGAAGCTCGCGGTCGGGAAACCTCCTCCTCAGCCGAGAAGGCTGGCGGCTCCCCTGCCCAGCCCTCTCACTGCACCACCAGGGCTTCCCCGCGCCAATGCACAGCCCGCCAAGTTTGCGCCGTCCGCCCACCAGACACGGGAATGGGGGCCGGCCTGGGGGCGACAAATCCCGCGAGACCTCGGCGGGCCCGCTCCCCGTCCCTCCCATGGGAGTCCGTTCGGTACCCCCTCCTGTGCGGGGTTCCCGAAGACGTAGACTCGAGTATAAGCCGAGGGGACGTTTTTCAGCACAAAAAACGTGCTGGAAAACTCGGCTTATACTCGAGTATAAGCCGAGGGGCGTTTTCAGCACAAAAACGTGCTGAAAACTCGGCTTATACTCGAGTATAAGCCGAGGGGACGTTTTTCAGCACAAAAAACGTGCTGAAAAACTCGGCTTATACTCGAGTATATACGGTAATGTAATGCATGCAAAAAATTGTCTATGGGGCCCAACGTTTGGGTATACCTTCCATATTACTAAATCCTAGAAATATTTGTTTTTACCTAATATATTTATATCTTGGTCTATAAGCAACTTATCATGATTTCTTATTTCTTATTTCCACATTGTAGATGCATTAACATACACCGTACCATCCTTGGTTGCATCACAAAATAGCAACATTTAGTATCTATATATAAATAGTATAATATAAAAATTATAAAAAGTATCTATATATAAATAGTAACATTTAGTATTTAGTACATTAGACTATAGTAGGGACACGGTGGCTCAGGGGCTAGGACATTGAGCTTGTTGATCGAAAGGTCGGCAGCTCAGCGGTTGGAATCCCTAGTGCTGCCGTGTAACGGGGTGAACTCCTGTTACTTGTCCCAGCTTCTGCCAACCTAGCAGTTTCGAAAGCATGTAAAAATGCAAGTAGAAAAAATAGGGACCACCTTGGTGGGAAGTTAACAGCGTTCCGTATGCCTTTGGCGTTGAGTCATGCCGGCTACATGACCACGGAGACGTCTTCGGACAGCGCTGGCTCTTCGGCTTTGAAACGGAGATGAGCACCGCCCCCTAGAGTCGGCAACAACTAGCATGTATGTGCGAGGGAAACCTTTACCTTTACCTTTACATTAGACTATGTACCCAAAGGAAGGAACTCTGGAAACATATATGCATTAAGAGAAAAGTAATCTGCACTAAATAAATAAGTAAAATGTATAATAACATCTTGGGCTAGACAAGTAAGGGAACTAATGAAATTTAATCTCAGTATAAGTAAATTTGGATCCATTCTTAAGCATAGAAAAATAAGAATACCAGAATATTAGGTAACCATTTTTATAGCCATAAGGTGGCGCTGGTGGTGTTTAATTACGAATAGTAAAGTCCTTAAGACACAGAAATGAAAATGAAATTTCAAGAATCCCTGTTGATAGAGTTTACGCCGTCAGTTATTATTTATTTATTTATTTATTTGTTACATTATATATAAGCATATGCATGAAATAACTATACAATATATAAGCATATATATAATCATAAGTATGTAATAACTATATGAAATTGGATACAATCAAAGGGAATATTTGGACAGGAATGGTAGGCACGTTGGTGCTCTTATGCACGCCCCTTACAGACCTCTTAGGAATGGGGTGAGGTCAATAGTAGATAGTTTTTGGTTAAAGCTTTGGGGATTTTGGGAAGAGACCACAGAGTCAGGTAATAATAATAATAATAATAATAATAATAATAATAATAATAATAATAATAATAATAATAATAATAATAATAATAATAATAATAATAATAATAATAATAATTTAATTTTTATACCGCCCTTCTCCCGAAGGACTCAGGGCGGTGAACAGGCAGATAAAATAATACAATATATTACAATAAAAACACTATTTAAAAAACTTATTCAATATGGCCTAAATTTAAAATACAATACAAAATATAAAATAAACCCCAATAAAATCCATGTTTAAAAACCCTATTTAAGCCAGTCCTGCTCAGAAGAATAGCTATGTCTTCAGCTTGCGGCGAAAGGTCCGGAGGTCAGGAAGTTGTCGAAGTCCTGGGGGAAGCTCATTCCAGAGGGTAGGTGCCCCCACAGAGAAGGCTCTCCCCCTGGGGGTCGCCAGCCTACACTGTTTGGCTGACGGCACCCTGAGAAAACCCTCTCTATGGGAGCGTACCGGCCGGTGGGAGGCATGTGGTAACAGAAGGCAGTCCCGAAGATATCCCGGTAGTGCATTCCAGACATTAACAACTCTGTTACTGAAGTCATATTTTCTGCAATCAAAATTGGAGCGGTTCACATTAAGCTTAAATCTCTTGTGTGCTCATGTATTGTTGTGATTGAAGCTGAAGTAGTCTTCAACAGGAAGGCTTCTATCAGTTTGTAGAAGGACTGTGCATGAAGCAGGGGTTTTGCCTGCATCTTCCTTCAAATGAATCTTAATCTTGTTTGATTTGCAGTATCATTCAACATATTACTAAACAGTAAATCCTGTATGCGTATACTGTATTGCCCAGAGTTTTGCACTTGTACATTACAAAGAAATCCTGCCATTCAACAGGATAAGATTCAGGTACAAAAGATGGTAATTACAAACATACTATTACACTTTTTAAAGAGAGAGATCCTTAGGAACCAATGTCATCTTTAAAAATATTTTTTCTTTCCCTTTCCCTTTTCAAAAGGAAAGAAAGAAAGAAAGAAAGAAAGAAAGAAAGAAAGAAAGATTGTAGAGTCAGGCCATAAAACGGTTATCCCAAAAAGCTCAAAACTAGTTTGACACCTGCACTTTGTTCAGTTTTTATTCCTCTAACCAAGAACTACAGTTCTCAAGAAGGCAGGATTCTTACACTATTCTAAACATTCAAAAAGACTATCCTTTCTTTTTTATTTAACTATTTTTATTAGCAACAATCCTATGGACCTATTTTAGCACTCCCTAATTTTGGGACCCCTGTGATAGTTCGGCTCCAAAACAACTTAGTTCTGATTAGGAAGTAGTTCTGAGGGAGCATTTTTAGTACAAACTTTAGAAATGAAGTTTTATTATATGTATTGTTCTTCAGCCATTGTTTCAAAACAAAAAAGACACTGAAAAAATTTCTATCAATATTTCACTTTCCTAAAATAATTATTTCAAAGGCAGTGATGTCCTCCTTACCCTCTTCAAAGAAAAATACTGCTGCACACTTTCTATCCAACCAAATTATGAGAACCACTTATTATTTATTCATAATGTTACCTTTATGTTCAAATGTGCCTAAGCTAGGATGTTTATTTTTTAAAAAAATAACAGGGGCATTGAAAGTTAAATACAGATTGAATGAATTTGAAAATATGCAAACAAGATTTAGGTAGGCTGCATTCTCCCTTTACAAAAATTGCATGGATTTCAAGAATAAGAGTTATCTACTTGTAGGTTTTCAGCCAAAACAGAAAAGATGTTTGAAATATTAATAGTAATTAATAGTAGTTAGGAGAAATGAAAGTTGCAATGGGCAGGCTAATGATGTCAAAATGATGGTGCCAGGATTTCATTTTTTTCATTTTTGGTGATGGGATATTTATAAAGATTTTAAGCCTTTTCTAGGACTTATACAAGAATTTTCAGGAGTTTCTCATATTGAAAAATTCAATTTTTTAAAGACACTTTTGGAAGTCCTTTCAGGAATCACAGAAAAAATTATTTTATAGATTTTTATTTTATTTTATGGTTTGGGGGATTCCACTGTTTTATTGTTTTGTGCATTGCCTAGGTTCTTGTTATAATATGGGCAGCTGTGTAAGACATAACAATAATAAAATAATAAAATAAAAGGCAGAAGAAACATGTCGTCCTCCCCTTGCAGTAAATGAATGCACTGTTACTTCTACATATGATAATCATAAAAGATCTTGGGTTTGGCATGAGTTCCATTCTAATTGTTTAAGCAAATCTATACATCTATACAAATATATACCATGTATATATACAAAATGCAGAATTGCATTTTGGATAAATGCAATAAAAACATACACAATATCTAAAGTAGCGTTTGCATTCATTATTTTTGATGTCTCCTCCTCCTTCTCCTCCTCCTCCTCCTCCTCCTTCTTTTCCTTCTTCTTGTGTCTAGATCAAACTTTAAACTACCGGAATAAAACCACCTTCTTGGCTTTGTAGTTAGCCAAAAATAAGTTATCATTGGAACGTGTTTCTGGTAATAGCTGATATGCCAGGAGATGGGCTGGGCTCTGTAGCTTTCCACATTCACACAGCATGTTGCTAGCTGCTAAGAGCCTCCACTTCAGCATATTGTTTTACACTTAGGCACTCCAACTCTCAACCTATTCAGGGTAATCCAAGTAGTATAAGGGAAATTGGATCCTTCAGCCAGATCCTCTTTAAATGCTGTTCCTTGTTTGATGGTCTCCTTCCTCCATCTTTCAGTGTGTTTACTTAAGAAAATATATTTATTTTGCCCAAGTAAAATTACCAAATATTATAAAAATACTAACAAATTTTTAATGCAATTGAAATTGTGTTCTATGGTCATGCATAACCAAAATAAAAATGTCTCAATATTAATAAAAAATTTGCCATATTCTGTATTTAGCATAACATACAATCATCTTTTTTGATTTAGCAGTCATAAATTGGATCAAGTTGATTGTATTACGATAGTTCATTAAACTTAGCTGCATATTAAAATAAAAAAGAAGATAGTATCACAAGGCCCTTAGGGGTATGTTTTGCTTAACTGTCTCTTGCAGATGTCTAAGTTCCCCATAAGCAACCTGTCAGGGTTCCAAGTAACACCCCTGACACAGCCTACATAACACGCCTGACACAGCCTACATAAGAAAATCTAAAGAATATTTGTAGCTCAGGGTTGAATTGTGGGATCTAGATCAGAGGTGGATTTCAGCAGGTACTGACCAGTTCTGGAGAACCAGTAGTGGAAATTTTTAGTAGTTTGGAGAACCGATAGTAAAAATTCTGACTGGCTGAGCCCTGACCCCCATCTATTCTCTGCCTCCCAATTCCCAGCTGATTGGGAGGAAATGAGGATTTTTGCAGTAACCTTCCCCTGAAGTGGGGTGGGAATGGAGATTTTACAGTATCCCTGAAGTGGGGTTGGAATGGAGATTTTACAGTATCTTTCTCCTGCCATGCCCAAGCCACGCCCCCCAAGCCATGCCACACCCACAGAACCAGTAGTAAAAAAATTTCAAACTCACCACTGGTCTAGATGTTCTCTGAGCTTGGTTGTTTGCTTGCAGACATTTCATTATCGAACTAGGTAACTGATTCCCCCATGCAAGTACTCCAAGTGTTAGTGGTACTTGACTTTCTAGTTTAACCAAAATTGGATGAATGAATAACTACATATAAACATTATTTTTGGGTGGTGATAGGGTAAATCCCTCTGGCGTGAAGACTATCCTGCATATAGCCAATATGACTTTACGATGTGATTTGCTCATCAGCAATTGTACAATGGGTAAAAGATGCAGATGAGAAGAAAGTTTTTATTACCATAATGACATGAACCAACCCACCAGATATTTTATCCCCCCAAAAAACTTCCATTGTACTTTGTGGAAGCCTTGCTTAAATTCTTGAAAACATATTATCTAGTTCAGTGATGGCAAACTTTTTTAGCATTGACTGCCGAAAAGGGAGCACACGTGCATGCGTGGTGCACCAAGTGCCAAAAAGGGAACGTGCATTTGGGCCACAACCCAGAAGAGGAGCTGCCCAGGAGGCATGCGCATGCCAGAAACTGAACTTCCAGTTTTTGGCACACAGCAAGTTTTCCAGTTACTGCCACGCATGCGCACACTGGCTGGCGGGCATGCTTGTGCTGGAAAATGGAAGACCAGCTCTTCCAGTTTCTGGCACTGCTGCACGCACAAAGGCCAGTTGATTGTCGTGTGCACATGCGCGCCAGAAACCCAGAAGAGGAACAGGCGACACCGCACATGCCAGGCAACATGGCTCCCCTGCCACTTCGGGCACACGTGCCATAGGTTTGCCATCACGAATCTAGGTGGATCACTTTTTCCATTCTAAGATTCAAAGATCTCCACGATGAATCAAACTATGCAGCCATAACACATTTTATGTCATCCATTCCAAGGGAAAAGGTTCCAATAAAAATTAGATATTTCTTTCCTATAATTGGCCCTCATTTTGTATTCAGAAATAATACAGTGAATTTCATAATTGTCCCCCTTCCATAGGTTAGATTATTCCTTTGGGATGGGATTGACCCGAGTCTCCTCTCCAGGAACACTTATCCAGCTCCTGGAGAAGAGCTGACTCATGGCAATGGAAACATTGTGAAGCAAGTCTTCAGCAGAAGCTGGTGTTTAAGAGTTTTGAATGACAACAATTAGCCATTGAAAATGCATCTTCAGGCACCATCATTCAAACAACTGATTGTGCAAGCCTTTTCACTACCTTGTCTAATGAAGCAACTGCAAATCAATGCTGATCACTGTGGTCCATGAAGTTCCAGGAGTGAATTAGGATTTTTGGCTGAAAGTTCCTTGCTCTAAAGTGAATGCTATTGTGGTGGTGTAGAAAAAGTTTGCAATTAGAGTAACTACTGGAAATGTACAATATGTATTAACACTGGTTTAAAAACATCTCCACGATGTAACAGATTACTCTGAAAGACAAAATCTAGCTTTCTAAATAAGAGCCAGTTTGATGTAGGGACTAAGGCATCAGATTAGACACTGGGAGACTCTGAGTTCTACTCCTGCTTAGACACAAAGTCAACTGGATGACTGAGCGAGTATCTGTCTCTAAGCAATGTAGGCAATGACAAACTACTTCTGAAAAACCTTGTCAAGAAAACTGTAGGACTTTGCTTGTCCAGACAGTGGTCACAAATCAAGACTTATACCCACTCCAAACCTATTAAACTTTTTTTTCAGAATATCAGTCTTATTTTCCTAAATATTTCCCGAAAATATGTTCAAGCATTTTGCTCCTGGTATGTAATCAGTATCCCATGCAGAATGTTTCACAGCGAAGGTAAATAGACTTTCTTCCATGGTGGTTGTATGAGAGATGATATGTTGTTTGGTGACTCAGCTGCAGCAGCTGTTACAAAACTGCCAGCCAGCTCATTTGTAGCTGCCATTTAAAAAAATGTTTACATGGCACATTTATTTTTATACAATGTTTTCCTCCGCTGTGAACTTTTAGAATGATCAGAGTTCACTATGGTCCAACAGCTCAGGCAGCAAACCTATTTAAGATAGCCTACAAAAGATCTTCTGGATTAAACGAAAGCTTGTTCTATGATTAAACTATGATTTATTATGTAAATCTTAACCAAAACTGTGCCAAATGTTTGAAATTTAAACATACTTCAAAAGGTGCATAAGGAAGCCATAACACAAACATGAAAAAAGCATTATTTATTTTTCAAGTACAACTCAAAGTTGTATT
This sequence comes from Ahaetulla prasina, assembly GCF_028640845.1. Classification (NCBI taxonomy): domain Eukaryota; kingdom Metazoa; phylum Chordata; class Lepidosauria; order Squamata; family Colubridae; genus Ahaetulla; species Ahaetulla prasina. The sequence goes on along the minus strand of NC_080543.1, from coordinate 95,581,218 downwards.
GGTAAAAAAGCACAAGGAATCTTGTGTCATCCACAAGTATTGGCTATGCACATTTCAGTTCAACTTAAAAATGCATTCAGGTTTACAAATGTACAAACAGACACATAAAATGTAGAGTTTGAACAGAATGCTCTTAGATTCAGCCATTTTTGCTCCTAATGTTTTTACATTCATAGAGTCTTTTAACAAAGCTTTGTTTTTTTAAAAAAAATACTCTGCATTTTTAGCACGAGATGCTCCTTAAAATTAGGTTTGGGGCATAATACTGGAAAAAATTAAATCTAGCTTGGTAGATGAAAATCACTGTATTTTTAAAAAAAACTTAGCAAGTGTTTAAAAATTTAAACAGTAGATGGTAAAAAGCCAGAACAACAGTCCTAGTGCAGTAGATGACCGCCCATAAAGATTCGCCAGTCAGATCAGCAATTTCACACTACCATAATTGCGAGACAGACTTTAATAGGAGCAAATGATGAATGTATGATTAGACTTTAATGGTTTTTGTTGGGAGGAACAAAGAGAAAGAATAGGAACAAATGGCTTGTGAATTATGTTTCAGGCATGTTACAGAATTTACCATGATCGCATCTGAATAATTACAGTCACTTTATTTTGCTTAATTTCAATTTTCAGATGGGTAATGCACATTAGGCCAAGGATCCGAGCTTCTTCTCCCAATTGCAGGACTCCAAATTAGCCAAGGATTATATGGTTGTCCCAACTCTTCTGAATTGTTTACTGTGGGTGCAGTAACAGGGGAGGGTGGGGTGTTTTCACTCCCAAGATCGATCCCTGGCAAATGGGGAGCTGGAGTGTTGAAAGGAAGGGAATTGTTCAAATTGCTTGACCAAATGGAACTGCTGAATGGAGTGGTAGTTGTAGACCACAGGCCACTTGGGTTGCCAAGGATTGACTGCATTATTAAAAAAAACAATATATTTATCATAAACATCATCATAACTACCAAGTTAAAAACATGTTATTTTTTCAGATTTTGATTAAAGATGTCAATATTGAATGTTAAGATGCAGGACTCATCTGCTTACTCAACAGTTTGAACCACAGAATTGACTTGAAGAAGAAATGTAAAGGCTATTAGAAAAACACAAATGAAGTTTGAGAGTGTAAGAAATAAACTTGCCTTGTCTATCTTTGCTGTAAGAAATTGGAAAGGAAAATGGTGCCAGATATTCAAAATCCAGTTATTATAGTCTATCAGTATATGGAGTTCCAGCATTTCTTATGGAGTCTATTTCCTGACCTGGCCTGTCTCAAAGGACTGACATTGTTACTGAGTGCCTGACAGCTTAATTCATGCTTTGCTAATAGCTTTTGCATTTCTTCTCTAGTTACCATAAGAAATAGTATAACATACAATAGAAATGAAACTTGGCTATCAAACCAAGGTATACCTAGATACCTTTTCGTTCAAATATGCTATTGGTTAGTTAATGCAACTATCCATAGAGGACATAGAACTGACATCAAAGATCAGATTCATACCCTGGAGTACTTCTGTATCACTAGACTGATAATCAAGATATTGCCTACTGATAGAGGTCAATGTGGGTTAGCAGTAGCCACCAATCATTAATCCTGCTCAATAAACTTAATTACATAGCACTTCAGAATAGGTCAGGTTTCACATCAACCCCTGTTGCCTCTCTGGAAGTGTATCAAGAACTTCCCATGCTATTTAATTTCAAAACTATCATCTGACTCTGAACAAACATGATGTGTAAAGCCCACTATAATTACTTATATCTACAGCTATATTCAATAATCTACATACAAGCAGACTCAAACTCTCAAATATTTAGGTGAACTCTTGAGCAGACTCCACTGAATCTGTATTTTATGCAGTTTTTCCCTTTTTCAGTTGAGTGGAAAATAAATCTCTGTAACCTGAGAAAACCTAGACTACTCTTTTTACTAAAATGAAACATGAATATCAGCAAGCAGTGTTTGTCTTGGGAGAAGAACAATGGTGAAGGTTTATTGTTGTCTTTTCATTTTTTTCTCCATTATACAGTTGTGCTCATAAGTTTACTTACCCTGGCAGAATTTATGATTTCCTGGCCATTTCTCAGAGAATATGAATGATAACACGGAAACCTTTCGGTCACTCATGGTTAGTGTTTGGCTGAAGCCATTTATTATCAATCAACTGTGTTTACTTGTTTGCAATCAAAATGACAACAGAAACTACCCGAATGACCCTGATCAAAAGTTTACATATCCCAGTTCTCAATATGGTGTATTTTAACATCAATGACAGCTTGAAGGCTTTTGTGGTATGTGTGGATAAAGCTGCCCATTCTTCCTGGCAAAAAGCCTCCAGGTCCTGTAAATTCTTGGGCTGCCTTGCATGAATTGCACGACTGAGATCTCCCCAGAGTGGCTCAATGATATTGAGGTCAGGCAACTGAGATGGCCACTCCAGAACCTTCACTTTATTCTGCTGTAGCCAAGGACAGGTCGACTTGGCCTTATGTTTAGGATCATTGTCATGTTGGAATGTCCAAGTACATCCCATGCGCAGCTTCCAGGCTGATGCATGCAAATTGTCCTCCAGTATCTTTTGATAACATACTGCATTCATCATGCCCTCAATTCTGACCAAGTGTCCTGTGCCTTTGTAGCTCACACATCCCCAAAACATCAGTGATCCACCTCCATGTTTCACAGTAGGAATGGTGTAGTTTTCATCATAGACCTTGTTGACTCCTCTCCAAATGTAGCATTTATGGTTGTGGCCAAAAGCTCAATTTTGGACTCATCACTCCAAATGACTTTGTGCCAGAACGTTTGAGACTTGTCTCTGTGCTGTTTGGCATATTGTAAGCAGGATACTTTGTGGCATTTGCATAGTAATGGCTTTCTTCTGGCGACTCGACCAAGCAGCCCATTTTTCTTCAAGTGCCTCCTTATTGTGCATCTTGCAACAGCCACACCATATGTTTCCAGGGAGTCCTGTATTTCACCTAAAGTTCTTTGTGGGTTTTTCTTTGCATCCAAAACAATTTTCCTGGCCAAGTATAGTTGGTCTACCTGACCATGGCTTGGTTCAACAGAACGCCTCATTTTCCACTTCTTGATTAGAGTTTGAACACTGCTGATTGGCATTCTCAATTCCTTGGATATCTTTTTATATCCCTTTTCTGTTTTATACAATTCAACTACCTTTTCCCGCAGATCCTTTGGCAATTCTTTTGTTTTCCCCATGACTCAGAATCCAGAAATGTCAGTGCAGCACTGGATGAAGGATGTAAGGATCTGTCAGGAGGCCAGAAACTCATTGACCTTTTATACACACACACTAATTACATGCAAACAGATCACAGGTGAGGATGGGGTACCTTTATTAGCCATTGACACCCCTTTGTGTCAACCTGTGTGCATGTTATCAGGCCACAATCACTAGGGTATGTAAACTTTTGATCGGGGTCATTTGGGTAGTTTCTGTTGTCATTATGATTGCAAACGAGTAAACACGAGTAAACACGGTCGATTGATAATAAATGGCTTCAGCCAAACACTAACCATGAGTGACAGAAAGGTTTTTGTGTTATCATTCATATTCTCTGAGAAATGGCCAGGAAATCATAAATTCTGCCAGGGTATGTAAACTTATGAGCACAACTATAACCATCCAAGTCTTCAAATTGGGCCGGGATAGCTCAGGCAATAGAGAAGCCTGTTATTAGAACACAAAGCCTGCAATTACTGCAGGTTCGAGCCCAGCCCAAGGTTGACTCAGCCTTCCACCCTTTATAAGGTAGGTAAAATGAGGACCCAGATTGTTGGGGGGGCAATAAGTTGACTTTGTAAAAAATATACAAATAGAATGAGACTATTGCCTTATACATTGTAAGCCGCCCTGAGTCTTCGGAGAAGGGCGGGGTATAAATGTAAACAAAAAAAAAAATTGGGCAAGGTATAAAAACTGTAAGATAAATGCATACATGGTTAAAAGGATGTATATATCATTAAAAATGGAAACAAATGAAATGATTACAATGCTGCATGGAAAACCGAATTCTGACGAACTAGAAACTGTGTTGGAACACACCCAAGAGGATAAAGAAACTATGAATGAGAAGCAAGAGAGTGATATTGAAGACAAAGACAAAGATATTGACTATGAAAAATCAAATGATTATGTGGGGAGTAACAATGAAAAGAGAGATCTGGGAGAAAAGGGATACGATTAGGAACAAAGGTGAACTTTAAATATTACATTGGGATTAACAATGAGAAAAATAGAGAGGGTGGAAAGAGACAAAGAGAGAAAGAAGAGGGGAAAAGAAAAATACTTAAATGATTACACTGGGATTAACAGTGGGAAAATAAGAAAGATGGAAAGGGGAAGGAGGAGAGCAGATGGAAATACAGGGCAAATCAGGAGAGTAAAGGATTTTAAAATGAAGGGAAAAAAAGAGAGAAAACAAGAAAATGGGATAAAAGAAGATAGGAGTAGTTGATGAAAAGGAAAACATGTTCTATAGATTTAGAATTATAACTGAATTGAAGTAAGATTTATAAGTATAAATGAATTTTAGCAAATTCAATATATGAGATTGTAATACTTTGAATGTCTTTAATGGTAATAATGGAATTTAGCTAAAGCATCTGATATTATAGAATGTTTTTAATGGTAATTATGGAACTCAGCTATAGTTGAGAGCTCAGCATTTGAAATTATATTATATTAGGAAGATTAATTTAGTTTTTGACTATGGCTTACTATGAAGAGATATAAACAAATATATACATTTGAAAAAACAATGGAAAATTGGGTTTATTTAAAAAAAACAATGGGAAATGAGAAATAGAAATGAATGGCTTTAATGTTATATGTGTAAAATTGTATGAACATTAATATTTGTGATTGGAACAGGAAAATTACTTAGAATTATAAAATAACTGAAGTAAGATCTACAAGTATAAATGAACTATAGTAAATGCAATATACGAGGTTGTAATATTTGAAATGTCTTTAATTGCAAATATGGAACTCAGCTAAAACATTTGAAATTATATTATATTGTGAAGATTAACTTAGTTTAAAAAGCAATGGAAAAATTGGGTTTACTTAAAAAAAATAATGGGACTTGAGAAATAGAAATGAGTTATTTTAATGTTATATATTTAAGTGAATTGTAGTAAGGTATTTGATTGTAGTATTTGGAAAAGTTGAGAAAGGAAAAAATGGAAAAGAGGCAAGTAACTGGATTATATATGTAAAATTGTATGAATATTAATTTTTGTGACTGGAATAATGGAATTTAGTGAAAAAGCTTAAAACTATATTATGTTGTGAAAAAGGAGTAATGGGGTTAAATGTTAGAAAATGATTTTAAGGGTTTTAACGGAGGAAGCAGAGAGAGGAGGAAAAAAAAGAAAAATTGATTAAGAATAGAGATTGGGGCGAATGGTAAGATTAGTTATATAACAGAAATAAGGAAAAGAAAATAAATATAGAGAAAAAATTATAGAGAAAAAATATTATAGCAAAAAGTGAAATATATAAATTGTGTTGGGAGATAGCTAAAAACTGTACAAACTTGTGACTCGGCTAATACTCTGTTCAGAAAAAATGCATTGTTTGTTTGTAGTGTATGTTTGTTAAAAAATAAAAAACTTTTTTTAATAAAGTTTTTTTACTTTGCCCAGTACTGTATGTAAAGAAACAAGCAGAAACACAGGTTTCTCTTGAAAAACAATTCCACTATCCAAGTGTTGTGAAGCAGAGTTGCAAGGTAAGAAAGATAGTCTATATGGATGCATAGTATTATAACTAGGTCTTACTTGCTGGTATTCAGAATGAAGTTTCGAAGAATCTAATTTTGAGCATTCAATTTGCACTTTATCAGGCATGAATGACATGGCTTGTAACTGAAAGATAAACAGGAGCTGTATGCATATTGCACCCATCTAGATGGATTAACCTTAGACCCAGATCTCCAATGTCAAGTTACGTTATTCCTTTATTATCTAAGAACTTATTGGGTATTAAATTTAGTATTATTGAAAATAGAACAATTAAGTCCATGTCCCAGAATTGCCAAATAAATATGTCCCCAGCAGTCCAAGTTATTGAAGAAATCATCTTAAAACACTTAAAGACAGTGGTGTGAGAAACATATACTTACTGAAGTTGTGTGAGTTGGGGATCCTGAACTTGTGGGCCAGGAAGGTACAAAATCTGTAGCTGAAGAATCCCAGATGGATGAAGGAACATTGCTAAACTCATTCCAGTTTCGCTGAGCATCCTGACCATAAACAGACTGTGACACTCCAAGCTTGCTGAAAACTTCTAAGAGAAGGCAAGAAAAGTAAGGCAGATGTAACTTCTACTTTAAATACAAGGCCTTGATTTTGAATAAATTAACAAAACATTGGCATCCTGAAATAGAAGCCTTCACATCAAGGCTAAATCTAATCAGATATTAGCTATATAAGTGTACTGGAGATACTATCTGAGAAGACCAAAATGTCTTTGCTATAATATTTATTTATTTATTTATTTATTTATTTATTTATTTATTTATTTATTTATATTTATATACCGCCCTATCTCCCTAAGGACTCAGGGCGGTTCACAGGCAGTTAAAACACACATAAATACAGATTAAAACAACAATTAAAAACTTATTCTATAGCCTAATTTTAAAACAATATAAATAATAAAACCCTTAAAACCAATTTTTAAAATCTAATCCAGTCCCGCAGATGAATAGGTGTGTTTTAAGCTCATGACGAAAGGTGGGGAGGACGGGAAGTTGACGAAGTCCTGGAGGGAGTTCGTTCCAGAGGGTGGGAGCCCCCACAGAGAAGGCCCTTCCCCTGGGTGTCGCCAGACGGCACTGCCTAGCTGACGGCACCCTGAGGAGTCCCTCCCTGTGAGAGCGCACGGGTCGGTGAGAGGTATTTGGTAGCAGTAGGCGGTCCCGTAAATAGCCCGGCCCTATGCCATGGAGCGCTTTAAAGATTGTCACCAGCACTTGAAGCGCACCCGAAGGCCACAGGTAGCCAGTGCAGTCTGCGCAGGATAGGTGTCACACGGAGCCACGAGGCTCCTCTATCACCCGCAGCCGCATTCTGGACTAACTGAAGCCTCCGGATGCCCCTCAAGGGGAGCCCCATGTAGAGAGCATTGCAGTAATCCAGGCGAGACGTCACGAGGGCGTGAGTGACCGTGCATAAGGCATCCCGGTCTAGAAAGGGGCGCAACTGGGACACCAGGCGAACCTGGTGGAAAGCTCTCCTGGAGACGGCTGTCAAATGGTCTTCAAAAGACAGCCGTTCATCCAGGAGAACGCCCAAGTTGCGCACCCTCTCCATCGGGGCCAATGACTCGCCCCCAACAGTCAGCCGAGGGCTCAGCTGACTGTACCGGGATGCCGCATCCACAGCCACTCTGTCTTGGAGGATTGAGCTTGAGCCTGTTTCTCCCCATCCAGACCCGTCGGCTTCCAAACACCGGGACAGCACTTGATAGCTTCATTGGGGTGGCCCGTGGAAAAGTACAGCTGGGTGTCATCAGCGTACAGCTGGTACCTCACACGAAGCCACTGATGATCTCACCCAGCGGCTTCATATAGATGTTGAACAGAAGGCGAGAGGATCGACCCCGCGGCACCCCACAAGTGAGGCGCCCGGGCCGACCTCTGCCCCCCTGTCAACACCGTCTGCGGTCGGTCGGAGAGATAGGAGGAGAACCACCGATAAACGGTGCCTCCCACTCCCAATCCCTCCAACCGGCGCAGCAGGATACCATGGGCGATGGTATCGAAAGCCGCTGAGAGGTCTAATAGGACCAGGACAGAGAAACAACCTCATCCCTGGCCCTCCAGAGATCATCCACCAACGCGACCAAAGCCGCCTCCGTGCTGTAACCGGGCCGGAAACCGGACTGAACGGGTCTAGATAGACAGTTTCATCCAGGTGCAGGGAAACTGATATGCCACCATATTTCAACAACCTTCGCCGCGAAGGTTGGAGACCGGACGATAATTACCTAAAACAGCCGGGTCCAGGGAGGGCTTCTTGAGGAGGGGCCTCACCACCGCCTCTTTCAAGGCGGCCGGAAAGACTCCCTCCAACAAGGAGGCACTCGTAATCGCCTGGAGCCAGCCTCGTGTCACCTCCTGAGTGGCCAGCACCAGCCAGGAGGGGCACGGGTCCAGTAAACACGTGGTGGCATTCAGCCTACCCAACAACCTGTCCATGTCCTCGGGAGCGACAGGGTCAAACTCATAATATATATGCTGCCATAGAGCAAGTCAATATAAACATCCAGAATTTTGTTTTTAATGATTGTTTTATAAGTCAGTCTTTTGCTGATTTTTGTCTTAAGTTTATAAATAGTTTCTCATTTGTTTTTTTGGTTTGGGGGGGGATTATACTTTACTTGTTAAATTATTGTTTTCAAAAAATTGTCATAATTACTTCAATTTTGCTAAATACCTTAGCAGAGAGGGAGATTATCCTGGATTTAAAATGATTCCCCTCAAACCAAAAAACAAATGAGGAATTATTTATAAACTTAAGACAAAAATACTATGAATGTGTATCTTCTCACCCTACCAATCTATGCCAAGTCTAAATAAAGATAATCCTGGAATTTCTCTATAAAATGTGTACATGTCTCACATTTGTGTATGCATACAAATCTGAAGCTATGCTGCAATAAAGGGAAGGCTAATAAAAGGCACTATTAAGAGATAGATTGGTTATAAAATGTGTACAGGTAGTCCTTGTTTAGTGTCTGCCTCATTTAGTGACTGTTCACAGTTATGAAAGGGATGAAAAAGTAACTTTGTGATCAATACTTGCATTATGACCTTCACAAGTCCGTAAAAGCAAAGGAAAGCTGAAGTGAGACAATAAGGACAGTCCTGGCTTCACTTACCAACTGTTTTTTTTAACAATTGAGTTGCCACTCCTGATTTTGATCATTAAAGGACTATCTGTGTATCATTATTAAATAAACTTATTTCCTAACTAACATTTGTCTCATACACAGGAACACACAAAGGCAAACACCTGCATATTCTGTTCTCTCCTTCCAGCAGACATAGCCATCCCCCATGCAATATAAGTGGAAAATTTTAATACTTTCATTAGAATATAAATGCAAAACTTGAAAACATCAGTATTTAATATTTGTAATATTAGTCAGAATAATTAACTACTTTTTGAAGCTGTGCATAAGTATATTAGTTGATTTTTGGATTTTTTAATTCTACCTTTACTATTTTTGCAAATAATTCAAGGCAGAAAACATACCTAATACACCTTCCTGCTCCTATTTTTCTCACAAAAACTCCTCTGTTAGGTGCGTTGGGCTGAGAGAATGACTCAGCTGCCTTTCATGCAGGACTAGAACTCACTGTCTCCTGGTTTTTAGCTTACTGACTTATTTTCTGAGTTATGTTCTACTCATATCACTTACCTCCAGTTAAATTAAAAGAGTTTCCAAATGCTGAGAAAGAGTTCAAAGGTGTAAAATCTGGACTGCTAGGATTGCTAAGAGGACTCCACAAACCAGAACTAAGAGAAAAGAAGGGCATTTTTGTTAGGAAAAATCATTTCTGTAAGATAAACCACAAAATACAATTAAACATTATATGGACTATCAATTTCAGCAACTCAAAATCATATTTAGTGAAAATACTAATAGAAAAATTCCTGCTCTGAGTTATTGATATGTATATGCCATGAGAACTGCACTTAAAAAAATTAGATAATTTACAAAACCATTAGATAACTGAATTAAGTCATTTTGGTTTACCCATAAGTCAGAAAGGCATTATCATTCAATATCATGTTGGAGTTTTGAACCACTGTTCTAATAAAAACCTGTAGACATGCAATGCTATGTTATTTGCTTGCCCTTCAGATTCAACTATTTAAATAAGGCAAGTTTTTAAACATAGAAAAACAGAGATGTAAGCTTCTGAAACATATCCTAATAGGTTTAGAGTTTTTTCCCTTTTAAAAAGATTACCTGTCAGAGCCATCGCTGTCCACAGCTGTGTGTGAAATGCTCATACAGCCAGAAGACTCAGCTTTAATTGGTGAAGACTTTGCTAGGCCACTGCCACCTGGAAGTTTTAATTAGCAAATAAGATGATATTGGCATTGCAGGCTACCACAAAAATTGCTTTTCCAAGTTTCTGTGTTACCTGGGCTTTTATCATAACCAGCAGCTACAGCAGCAAAAGTAGGATTTCCATTCCTGCCAGGAAGAGAAGCTGCCTTTGTCACCTTATGCTTGGCACCACTAAGCAGTTTGCTTTTCGAGTCTCTACAAAAAGTGGAAAGACATATATTATTCCTTACAATGTACTAATATTGGAATTTGTGGTGACAATTTATATCCTGAGCAGAGAGCAAAACAATGTGAACTGTTAGCATCATTATAAAAGCTAACTATTACAAGTACAGGCAGTCCTTGTTTATTGACAGGAATTGGGACTGGGAACTCTGTTGCTAAGTGACATGGGTGTAAGGCACAATATTATGTACAAAAGCAGTTTTGACACTCCTAATATATGGTATTCTCATCCAAATCCGCTCCTTTCATATTTGTTTTTAATTAATTGTTTAATTAACTCTTGTCAAATTATTTAGAAATCTGACTTGATTGCTAAGAATGTAAATATATCTCAATCTTCTATAGAAACATTAGACTCTCTGAATAAATTGCTTCATACATTTGGAAGAGAACTTTCAGTCACAAAGAAAAGGCATACACTAAAATGTATTTGATACAGTAAGGGTACAAAACTCTGGTGTTTAGTTTTTATCTGAACATACTTGCAGTTGTTCACAATGCTGCTATAACTATTCCGTGTGGCATAGGCCAATGACGCAGGTGGTGGAGATGGAGAGGCAGATGTTGGTGAGGTCTGTCTTTGCTTCAGAAAAGCATCTGCACTAATTGTTTGCAGAGACAACTTATAAAGGTTGTCAGAAGCTGGAATGAGAACACAATTGTTAAAGTCCCTCATATTCATTTTCCTAAAAAACATTTAGTAGAGAACCAAACTGAATGTCCTTTAAGCCAGATACATATGCTACTTAAAGCTGCATGCTATTCAAGACAAACTAGGGAGAGCAGTGAAGCCCAGTACATCTAATTTGCAAAAATTGTTTCAAACTCTCACCTACCTCCCCTCTATTTTTATAATAGTTTTTCCTAGGACAGTTGAGGGTGGTGGTTAAAAAAACCCCTTTCAATGTAACTTACTGTAGTTTCTATGTATCTTACTAAAGAACTGTGTGAACACCCTTTTACATTTTAAAGAAAAATCTCTGAATATTAAGATATCAAATGCTAAGTTATTGTGTTGTTATATTTTAAAAGTCTGGACACTTTCCCTATTCAGTGAAAAACTGAAATGGGTGTTGGTCTTGAACTGTACAAAAGAAATTCCAATTATTTCTTCCACTAACAAAAGAATGAAAGTCTGATATATATGAGCTTCAGAAATTCTGTCAAGCTCTGTAGTTTAAGTTCAAATGCAGAAGAATTTACTAAAGAGATGCTGCAAGGTTTGAAAAATAGTATTTCTCGTGTAAGTAACCTTTTATGTTAAATTAGAGAACTTTGTGACTCCTTGGATGATGATTTCAGAGAAAAGCAGTGGGAATGGGAACAACTTCCAACTTCCGGCCGGCTTGTCCGTTGGCTTTCCTTGCAGGAAGCATTGGAAATCACAATCATGTGACCATGGAGATACTGCAATGGTCACAACCTTGCAAATAAAATTAGACTAAGTATTGTAGAAATTTCAATTCCTCTGAAGTAATGAATTACAGATTTTTATACATTCTTTAAGTTAGTGGATTTTAGGCATCTTGATTCAAAAAACTGTAGCAGTATAATGCAGTTTAACTTGAGGGTACAAACAGATAAGCACAATGAGAATTTTAGCAGTATGTAGATGACCTTCAGAATAGGTAGGTTTCACTTCACTTTCCCTTTATTGTTTTGTTGGAAAAAAATATTTGGAAAAAAAAAATGGGCTGTGTCATCATAAAGTGGAACTGACACATGGTAGAGATGAATGAAATGGAAAATATCCTTTTTTTCCCCAAACCTGAAACAAAATGTAGTATTTTGGAAAGTTTTCCTGAATTTTTATAGATTGGTTACAGTCTTGCAGAAATGAAACTTGAAACATTTGGTTGTTCTCTGCTTTGAATGAAACAAAATCCAGAGGATTCTATACTGATTTTACAAGTGGAGGAGGTTAAGGCTGGGGAGATACCTCCTCCTCTTACACATGGGCATTGTGCTGACCCAGCCAGCCTCCGAACTTCCCAACACCTCCCCTATTTTCAACAATCACCACTAGATTAGATTTAGATTTAGATTTATTGGATTTTTATACCGCCCTTCTCCCGAAGGACTCAGGGCGGTTCACAGCCAAACTAAAAACAACAATTATATACACAATAAAACAATAGTTAAAAAACTTATTAAATACGGCCAAAATTAAAACCATTTAAAACCATAAAAAACCCATAAAATTGATATCAAATATTAAAAACTATTAAAAATTTCTATGCTAATCCTGCGCGAATAAACAGGTAAGTCTTCAACTCGCGGCGAAAGGTCCGAAGGTCAGGCAGTTGACGAAGTCCTGGGGAAAGTTCATTCCAGAGGGTGGGAGCCCCCACAGAGAAGGCCCTTCCCCTGGGGGCCGCCAGCCGACATTGCTTGGCAGACGGCACCCTGAGGAGTCCCTCTCTGTGTGAGCGCATGGGTCGGTGGGAGGCATTCGGTAGCAGTAGGCAGTCCCGTAAGTACCCTGGCCCTAAGCCATGGAGCGCTTTAAAGGTAGTGACCAACACCTTGAAGTGCACCCGAAAGACCACAGGTAGCCAGTGCAGCCTGCGCAGGAGTGGTGTTACATGGGAGCCACAAGCGGCTCCCTCTATCACCCGCGCAGCTGCATTCTGAACCAACTGGAGCCTCCGGGTGCTCTTCAAGGGGAGCCCCATGTAGAGAGCATTGCAGTAATCCAAGCGAGAGATAACAAGAGCATGAGTGACCGTGCATAGGGCATCCCGGTCAAGGAAGGGGCGCAACTGGCGAATCAGACGAACCTGATAAAAAGCTCTCCTGGAGACAGTCGTCAAGTGATCTTCAAAAGACAACCACCCATCCAGGAGAACACCCAAGTTGTGCACCCTCTCCACCGGGGCCAATGTTTTGCCCCCAACAGTCAGCTGCGGCTGCAGTTGGCTGTACCGGGGTGCCGGCATCCACAGCCACTCCGTCTTGGAGGGATTGAGCTTGAGCCTGTTTCTCTCCATCCAGACCCGTACGGCTTCCAGACACCGGGACAGTACTTTGACAGCTTCGTTGGGTTGGCCTGGGGTGGAAAAGTACAGCTGCGTATCATCAGCGTACAGTTGGTACCTCACCCCAAAACTATTGATGATCTCACCCAGCGGCTTCATATAGATGTTGAACAGGAGAGGTGAGAGAATCAACCCCTGCGGCACCCCACAAGTGAGGCGCCTCGCGGTCAATCTCTGCCCCCCTGCCAACACCGTCTGCGACCAGTCAGAGAGATAGGAGGAGAACCACCAATAAACGGTGCCTCCCACTCCCAAACTCCCCAGCCGGTGCAGCAGGATACCATGGTCGATGGTATCAAAAGCCGCTGAGAGGTCTAATAAGACCAGGGCAGAGGAATAACCCCTGTCCCTGGCCCTCCAGAGATCATCAACTGATGGTCCCCCTGCAGGATATTAAAAGAAACCCTCAGGATTCTTTTTGGTCTAATTTTTAATCCATCCAACCCATTGAGAAGAATCCTATTTTCATTTATACCAGAAACAAAACAGCTCTTTTTTATGCAGGTCAAGTCTAAAATGTAGCACATATGTTTCAATTTGGACATAGGGCAATTAAAACAAGCTGTTCTGGGTACAAAATGTTTGCATATCCAGGACTTGGTGGATACTTACAGCTGCCTTCTTTGTGAATTGGTACTGAATCCCACTCTGGTGGCGGTGAATCTTTTTCTCCTTCTGAACTGCTGGTATTGCCTAATTCTTGACCAGAGCCACTAGAGAAAAACTTTGCTAATGATGATGGCCTGCTATCCATTATTTTCATGCTTGTACCTACAGCGAAATAATAATTAAAAAAAACTATAATTACTAAGTTATTACTATAACTTCTTTACCCTCACAAGTAAGATCAATAAATAAGAATAAAAGAACTGAAGCCCATTTCAAATTATTTCAAAATTTGAAAATTTTGAAAATAAAATTCCTTATTTTAGCAGTGTTAAACCATACCTTTCATTTTCTGGAAGTTTCTTGATTTGAGTCCATTCGTGCATGTATGCGGAGCAGATAGCTTTGATGAAAAGTTTTTGTGCTGTTTATTTTCAAGTGATGAACACGATGCCTCGAAGGAACTAAAGCAAAATTACAAGCACATACAAAAAAAGTCTTTGTAGTAGACCGACTGGTGAAAAAAACCTTACATTCATAAAATGCAGAACAGATTATCAGTTTCTCTGATCTTCATCAATAAGATATTCTTAGATTTAATTGTTGTAACAGCAGAAAAATGTCTGATTACGTTCTATTTGCAGAAAGACTTCTGTTGGGCAAAATACTTTATTAATTTTAATTCTCCTTTTCTCAGTTTATATTAGAACCATGTTTCACAGTCTCCAGAGCCTCGTTAGCATAGAAGACACCACATCAACAATCACTGATTTATTTCTGTAAATCATGTAACAACTGAGACCAAAGGCCACATCATTTTCCATATACTTAGTAAAAAATGTATAACTATTTGGATTATACTATGATAGTATATAGATACCTTGGCTTTAAATCTGTTGGAGCATCTTTCTTGCTCATTGATAATTTTTTACTTTTCTGCTTTACTTGTATTTCATTTTCCTGTTTCTCTGGTATTAACTGTTTTCCCTTTTGTTTTTCTGGCTCCTGAAAGTAGAAATGGCATGATTGAAACCTTTAAATATATTCAAGTTGTGAATAAGGTTCTAGAAAGCAGTATTTTCAATACTGAGAAAAATCAAGAACACAGGGGAGGTGAGGGCGTAACCTCAGACTGACAGAAGGAAAGTTCAAAAGTAATGTTAGAAAGTATTATTTCACAAAAAGAGTAGTGGAAAATTGGAACCAACTTCCAGTGAAAGTAGAGGGTCAATCATTAGTAACTGAATTTAAATATGCTTGGGATAAACACATGTCTATCATCTGACAAAAATTAAAAATAAAAGAAAAATTAAGAAAATATAAAAATATTTAAAAATAATAAATTAATTAAAAAGGAAACAAAAAAGAAACTCAAAGGACTTGATGGACTACTACCGTGTTTCTCTAAAAATAAGACCTGGCCTTATATTTTTGGGGGGCTCCAAAATAAGCACTAGGGCTTATTTTCAGGGAAACACGATTTCTGGGTGATTAGCCTGGCTGGGAGCCCCACGCCCTGACATGCACGCAAGAGGCGGCAAGCATGCGGGGTTGATGGTATGGCCAGCAGCTGCAGACAGCCAGTCCCTTGGTTGGCGCACTCTGGGACTGTGCAGCCCGCAGGTGAGTTGATTCCCTTTCCAAGCAGCAGACGGGAGGCAGAGGTGCTGGAGAAGGCAGGTGATCTGGACACATTGCTTGAGCTGTGGGTAAGCCAAGAGTCGGTGGGCTGGAGCGGTGGCCGCGGGGGGCTCGTCTTCATGCGGTGGCACTGGTAGCAGAGGGAGGCAGAAGTGTGGGGCAGAAGCCAGGCGATCTCAATGCGCCGCACAGGCTGCAGGCAAGAAACGCAAAGACAGCTCCAGACCACTGACTCTTGGCTTTTCCACAGCATGTCCAGATTGCATGTCTCCCCGTGCCTGCTTCTTGGACAGGGAATCAACTCACTTGGGTTGCGCAGGCTGTGGCTGCTGTTGGACACCATTGGCCCGCGCACTTGCTGCCTCTTGTGCTGGCCATGCTCTTCACTGGGGCTTATTTTTGGGGTAGGGCTTATATTAGGCAATGCTTTTACAAACGAGGCTAGGGCTTATTTTTTGGGTAGGGCTTATTTTCGGGAAAACACGGTAGCTCTTTATCTGCCATGGTTATATGTTTCTAAATCAAAAACAAAATAAAATTTTAATTGGATTTCAAATTTTCATATTTTTAAAGGAAATAATTTTATTATACATAAATTTTTTTCTCTAAGCAGTCTCACAAAAATGACCAAATGTTTATTAAACATTATGCATTAATCTTATATGACTTTATTATCTTCTTATCTAAGAAGTTGGATTAATATAATTCTACCTTCTAGAAATAGCCCTTTAATCATATAATCTAGTTTTTCATTCTAAAATTAGAAATTTGAAACCTGCTTATATCTGTTTTCTGAGTATTCTTCCTAAAAGGTATATCAAACTTTAAAGAGCACTTGGACAGACCTTTAACTAAATAATCACTTTTCTATAATGCTATGCCTTATGGATGGTTTGTCCAAATAACTTTTTGTATATCTCTAAAACTCTGGATGTTGCCTGCATTGTCAATTGGTCCTAATTCCACTCTAGCAGTGTTAAGTCTATTTTTCCTTCCAAACTAATAGTTTTGTGAGTTAATTGTGAATTAGGACACAGGAAGAAACTTTGCTAAAGGTTCAGCACAAGATTGCCTCATATTTTAACACTATAAAATACAGCAACAGATGGAAGAGGATCGCCATATCAAATAATATATCTGCTTATAAAACTTAAAAACTACAGTGATGTTGATAATTAAAAAAAATCTACTGAAGGCATTGATAGACAATATTCTAGTTTTTAAAATGCTATCCAAGCTATTCCTATTAAAATTCTGTACCTCTTTCAGAACAGCTTCTGTATCTGGATTTGAAGTTTCTGTTGTGGTTGAAGAACTGTCATCATCTGCTAGAGCATCTCTTAATTCATCCTCTTGTTGCCTACCCTTTCCCCTGTGCTCCTTTTCTTCACGCTTCTTTGGGGGCTTAGATTTTCGCTGAAATTGTTTTCCTTTCCCTAGGATGATAAAGGTAGTTACATTGTTTCAAAATTTATTAAACCTCCCAGATCAACATGCTTTATAAAACATTAAACAAACAGATATCAAACTAAAATAGTAAAAGAGAAAATCATAGCTAGATGCTTTCTGACATGACACATTCTGATATAAACTAGTTTCAGCTTTGGATTGTTCTTATAGTGGTCATGACAAAGCAGTATTTTGCTGTATTTTTCTACATTTCTAAAGAATTATAACTAATAGAAAAATGTATTCTCTTCCATTGTAATTTAGTTTGGTGGTTGAAGTGGTTTAAAAAATGATAATATTAATTCAGAATGCCTTACATGAAACAGTAGATAACTCAGCAGTACAGTAAATATGATGATGATTCAGTGATGCCCTCCCTGCAGGAACAGGTTTGGTTCTGGAAGTGAAGGTTGCTATACCTCCCCTTCCAGAACCCAAAGCATTAATCCTCAGAAAACAACCTCTTTTGTGAGGGATAGAGAGAATTCTGTATAAATGTACATTAAAAAGGCCTATTCCACAGGCTGTTATACAGGTAAGAAATTCTTCTCTATTCCTGTACATCTTTGTTTGTCTCAATTCAGGATATATTTCTAGAAATTGTATAAGGTCCTGAGACCCTAGTATTATCAATGGGGAAAAAACACTGAGAATCCATAATAGATCAAGTGTGAGGCTATATTCCCCCTTGTGATCGAGTCAAACATGATCACAAGAATTAACTGGGATAGATATAAACTTTTGCCTGTATTTCAATCAGTAATTCATTTTTGGGTCTCTGCTAATACATAATTAAGTTCTAGTGTCAAGCCTGCATGTGAAGCATTGGTCTTAAGAGATTGGCTTGAATTGCTGTCGTTTTTTTACATTTTTACAGTTACACATATGTGTACGATAAAGTATGAGACTCGGCACTAAATTTGCTCAAATCCAATTGCTGTTGATTTTCTATTTATGAAGGACTTTATTGTATTGTAAATAAAATAACAATTGTTCATTATTTCTATGATACTCTTTAGAGCAGTGATGGGTAAACTTTTCCGGACCGAGTGTCCAAAGTGTGCACGAACCCCCAAAACACAATGTGTTTGGCCCCACACATGCCCCCTGCCCCATGCATGTGCACACAGCACCCCCACATGCGCCTCACCCCCCACATGCGCCCTGCCCATGCGCAGCAGAGACCTGAAGACCAACTGGCTGGCAGGAGGCGTGCGCGCATGCACAGCAGAGCTGAACTGGGACAATGGCTCGTGTGCCATCAGAGAGGGCGCTGCATGCCACCTCTGGCACGTGTGCCATAGGTTCACCATCATGGCTTTAGAGCAGGGGTGTCCAAACTTGGCCCCTTGAAGAGTGGTGGACTTCAACTCCCAGAATTCCCCAGCCACCATGAGCTATAAATATGAGCAAGTTGCTGGCTGGGCAATTCTGGGAACTGAAGTCCACCACTCTTCAAGGGGCCAAGTTTGGACATCCCTGCTTTAGAGGATAACACTTTTTAAGTCAAGTCTATATAACATGCTGCCTGCTAGAAATTATGGATGTATAACTATAAAATGACAATGTCTACAGCATACAAAGAGAATTTGTATAAGATGTTTTACAGGTGGCATCTACCTCCGACAAGAATTGCTAGAATGTTCAGGGATAAATCCAAAAAATGTTGGAAGTGTCATCAGACACCTGGATCATATTACCATATGTGGTGGACATGTGTTGAAGCAAAAAGATATTGGACTAAAATACACACATGGTTGGAGAAAATGATCAAAAAACATATTGACTTTAAGCCAGAAGTTTTTTTGTTGGGAATTATACCTGAAATATATACTAGATATGTAAAATACTTGATTGTGACTATCATTACAGCAGCCAGGATTGTGTTTGCTAAAAAGTGGAAAAATAAGAAATTACCTTCACAAGATGAAATTATTAGGAAGATGATGGAATGTGCAGAGATGAGTAAATTGACATTTGAAATTAGAGAAGAAGAACATAAGCAATATTATAAAATATGGGATTTATTTTATTACTGGTTAGAAGGAAAGATATGTTAGAAAAGACTTAGATTGAATAAGGGACCCAGATAATATAAGATATATGTACGAAAGAGAAGTCTATTTTGAAGTTGCACAAGAAGATATGTAAACACCCCACCAGCACATTGTAACTGGTTTGATGAGTTTTTTATGTTTGTTTGTTGTTAAAAAATAACATTTTTATTAAAAAAAAACATGCTGCCTGCTAAGCAGTTTTGTGCAGTCAATTGCATTTTTATTTAAAAAAATAACAATTTTGCTAGATCAGCATTTGTCTGCTTCTTGCCTTTACCCTAAAATCCCACTCAAAGTGAAAAATCAGGTCATGGAGCTTAAGCTAGTCACTGAGTCATCAAAGTGACTACAGAGATGTTCGGCTACCAGAATATATGGATTGTCGGGGTAAATGACCGGGGAGATTGTGATATGAAACAAAAGTTGGACTTTAAAAGAAGCAGAAGAGGATGAGTATTTGAACCTTTGAACTTTGGTAATTCAAACCAATCCAGAACTCTCACTAAAGGCACAAATGATCAGGCTCAAATTTTTATACTTTGGACAGATTATACAAAGATACAATTCTCTAGAAAAGGTTCTAATGCAGAAGGAGTGGAAGGAAAGGAAAGAAGAGGATGTCCAGCAGCAAGATGGATGGACTCAGCTAAGGTGGTTATGGGTGTACCGTTGAAAGAACAGGATAGGAATAGATTATCATGGAGGAGAAACTTAAGCTATGTGGTCACTTAGGAGTTGAAACAACATGATGGCATAAAATTAATAAAATACAGTATTTAGCAATAATTTTATCATAAATATTATTTTCATGTTATGGTTGGGATTGCTTGTTGGTAGAATTTTAGAGTAAAAATTTTATTGGTTTTAGTTAAGTTAAAACAACCTTGAGGTTTCAGGATATAGTTAACCTGAAAATTAAAATTTAGGTGACATTTATTTATTTATAAAATTTATATAGCCACCTCTCTTATGTGTGTGACCGGATGACACACAAAATTCAAATCAAACCATTAATCATCAAAAATTGTAAAATTTGAAATACAAGGGAGTGCATTCAAATCCCACATGTGATATAACCATATTTCAGATTCCTTATTTCCATGGTATCCTTTCCTGACATAGTGTTTATGAGTAAATTATTTTATTCACATTTACATAAAGTTATAGGTAAAGGTTTGGCTTCCTTGCATTCTATTAGATTTCTCAGGCTGGGGAAAAAAATGCCCCTATCTTTGAGACAAACAAAAAAAGACTTATGGGTAATGTATTTTGATGGATAATAATAGTTTCAAAACCTTGTACAGTGTTGACCTTTTGATCTGTCGTGTATCCAAAAATCATGGAGAGTGAGTGTATGTATGTGTATACAAGCAAGCATTTGTGTATGTTCACATTTTTTAAAGCTTGAAAACATAACACTAAAGTTTGTTTTGGTTCCCAGGATTCTTCTGCACAGAGACACAGACACACATATTAAAATGTTAGACCAGCTGCCAAATTCTTCTTTATCTCTAAAAACAATTCTGTCCCACTTCCAAAATATGCAATAGTGGTTCTCTTGCTTCCCTCTCCTCCCCAATTATGGAAATAGTATAAGCAGCTAGAATTGTAAGTTATTGCCTCTTCTGTCCTCTCCCTTATCTAGCAATATTCCTCCAAATCACCAATCACTTGATAAGCTTCAACCATTTGAAGTTACAATGGCACTGAAAAAGTGACTTAGGACCATTTTTCACTTATGACCCCTGAAGCATCCCCATGGTCATGTGATCAAAATTCAGATGCTTGGCAACCAACTTGGCAACCGTTCATATTTATGATGGTCTGGGGTCTTGTGATCATTTTTTGCGACTTTTTGAGAAGCAAAGTCAATGGGGAAGCCAGATTCGCTTAACAACCGTTTTACTAACTTCACAACTGCCGTGATTCACTTATTGCCACTTATTGTGGCAAGAAAGGTCGTAAAATGGAACAAAAGTTAATAAATGTCTTGCTTAGCAACATCAATTTTTGGGTTCAATTGTGGTCGTAAGTCAAGAATTACTTGTATATTAGTAGTTGCTGACTCAGATCAATAAAATCTTATACTGGTTTGCTCATAAAGAAGAAATGCATGATAGATGCTTGTCTTTAGAAATATTTTCTTTCAACAACCCGTTTTAACTTTAACTTTATATACTACTTAAAAGTACAGTTAATCAGGAATTTATTACCTTTATTTTTTGCTACTGGAGAAGGTGGTTGTTCTGTAAATACCTCTGGAGAAGGTGATTCTGGGTGATCAAAGTCTTTATCCATGGTTTCCATGAGAGTGGCAATATCAGAGTCTTCTGAACTATGCCTTGTGTTATTAGCACATTCTGAATGTGAAGGTGCAGGCTGCTGAATTTGTGATGAGGAACTTTCATTCTGCTGCTCTTGTTGCTGAGATACCACTGGTAGCTCCGGTAAATGTTGCTCTAATGAAACTGATGCATGCTGCTGGTTTGATTGCAAATTTTGTTTTGTACTTCTAGATTTCCTGCCTGCTGCATGATTCTGAGCTGCAGCATTAGAATCCAAGCAGACAGAACCTGCTCTGTTCATAGACTGTGCAGAACCTGCCTGCACAGAAGTTCTGTTTGCAATATTAGAACTGTTTTTAAATCTCATACTATCAACTTCAACTGAATTTCTATTGCTGTGTAGATTCACTGATGAGTTACATTGCTTATGACTTCCTGCACTGGATCGTGATGAGGAATTTCCTGGTCCATAGATTCCTCTGGAAGTACTGTGATTTGACTCTGATCCAAGGGGATTCAAGCTGAAATAAAAATAACCGCCTTTAAATCTCACAATGCAAATATTTAGAATATGGGGATCGACCTACTTACTAAAATGCATGAGATTTTAATGACTAGGTATTAAATTTAATTTTAATACCATAAAGAAATATGTGGAAAAATGTGGAATTTAATTTTGATCTAAAAGCTCAATATATAAATAAGTTTCCATTCCGTAATCACTGCTAACCCCCTTTTAAGATTCCATTGCCATTCTTTCTTCATGTACATATTTTCTGTATAATTGACTTTCAACCATATATTATCCTTAGAATTCTGCAAATAACTAAAGGCTGGTCTCATGCATCACTTATAATATATTCACATGATATAATCATACCAAAAGGATCTGTATATTAGGATAAGGATAAAGCTGTTCATTATTATTTATTTTTGCATTTTGATTTATATTCTACTTCTATTGCTATAAAATATACCATGGATTTACTAATTTGACATACATCCAGGATTAAAATAATCTTTAATTTTCAACCAATTTTGGGGAAATAATATATTAATTGGCATTTATTAGGCAATATAATATAAACAACACATTTGCCCAGTGAATTTTAATTCCGTAATTATTCTTTATATACACAGATCTGCTCAAAGTCCAATACAAACACATTTTGAGGGCAACATACATTCATGAAACTGTCACTTTAAAGCATTCAATTTCTAAGTAAAGCCATACTTTCCATCAGATGAAATTCCAAGTATTCTCCTGAGATCGAATGGCCTTCCCATATCAAAAGGAGGATTGGAAGCTTCAAAGGAAAGGCGCCTTCTAAATGGTTCCCAAATTCCTTGAGCTTCTAAATAGGCTGTTCCAATTACCAAAAGGAAGAGCACACTGCAAGAGAATTGTAAGTGCTTTTATTATTTTGATACTTAAAAATCAAAAGATACAATGGTAGTCTGTTTGCACTGATACTAATTATAAAATTCCTTGATTTACTAAACTATAAAATATATAAAATAAGCTTAAATATTGGCTCAACATAATCAGACAGGATTTGTTTTAATTTTTACTGGTTCAATTTATAAAAAATAAATAAATGGCAACCAGTGCAAGTATTTCAATAGTAGTTCTTTTACAACTGGTTGCCACATTCCACAGTCACTTGATTACAATTTGTGACTTTCCCAGTCAATTTCCAACAGGTACACAACTGGGGAAGCTGGATTCAATTAACAACAATGTGATGACTTAATGACCAAGGTAAAATGGTTGTAAAATTGATCTGGTTACATAATGATTCGACTTATTACCACATTAACTTATGATGGAAATTCTTGTCCCAACTGTGGGCATAGGTTGGGGACTACCTGCATGAAGACTTATTTTCTTAACAAGTAGAGAGCAAAAAAACAAAAAACAAAAAAGAAGAAGAAGAAGAAAAAGAGATACATAATACCTCATTATTCCTGAGACTACTATGTACAGTGCCAACTCCCAATTTGGTCTTGGCAAAGCTTCTGCACAAGTTGCTAACATATGATAGGGAAGAGATGCATTTAATACAAATATAAATTCTGAGCCTCCTGCTGTGGTTAGTTTCAATTCACGAATGACTCTGGAAGTAGTGAAATCTGGTGTAAACCTGTTGGAATAAAGAAAGACTTTCTACTTATCCAGGTTATATCATTTACAACAATAAAAAAGCAACTTTGCAAATTCTAATTAAGTTAGAGCCATTCTAAAAGTCCATGTCATTTTTGATGGTCCAACAGTAATCAATGCAATAACTTTCTTCAATTCTTGTTAAATAACCATGCAACAATACTGAAAAAGTGAAGCATATGAATGTTTTTATTTTAAAAAGGAGAAAATCCTTTCACATTTAGGTCTTGCTTGAATTTTGCTTTATTTCTTTCACTGTGCCATTTTTCATTATGAAACATTTTTGGGTGTTCATGCAAGATACATGGAAATAAAATAATATGGGGGTGTATAAAACTATTGAAAAATGCAAGAAACTTAACAGAACATCCACTATAATTTGCTCCTGCCCCAATTGTAGATAAAGGAAAGAAATAGTGAGGATATATCTAATGAACTTTCATATTCTATAACCCACAAGGTTCTTGGATATTTAGGCTATTTACGGTAAGTATAGGCTATCCTCCATCTTAGTTTCAGGAGGGATATTGAGTCCAAGATCGCTACATTCAGTCATGTACATACAGTATCCAGAAAGACCCCAGAATAAGGCATTATGATACATGAATAACTCTGGAGTAGTCTATAAATGAGGATTCAACCATCCAAGCCAAAAATATCTAAAAAGGTTAAATCATGGCTACTGGGCCAAAGTTTATTAAACTGAGTCATTTTGTTATTCATCTATTCATTTTGGATGATTAACAAAATGTCTCAATTTAATAAACTGTTCCGGTTGCCATGATTTAACCTTTTTAGATATATTCTGGAATAGTCAAATCAAAATCACATCAGTGTGATTTCTATTTAATGTTACTTCTTTTGGACAAAAACTCGAAAATAACTTCACATCACTAAAATTTCTTTTACCATTTGTATGATAAGCCACATCATTACTTAGGTTTGCAACTTTTTATAATACTATTTTATTTGGATTTATTTTAGTATCTTTGTTTTTATTTTTGGATTCTATTATACATTTTTCTGTTAAACGTATTTATAGAATGATGTAATTCTTTTATTAGATATTTTGCTTGTATCTGGCCTTAGGACTGTAATTAATTTGATGTGATTTGACTCTGGAGTAGTTGGTTATTAAAAATGTTATACGACCTACAAAATCGGGAAGGTTTCAGGACTTTTAGTATGGACCCATATGATATTCCACTGAAGCAAATAGTTTAGTATTGGAGGCAGATGCAGCAAACCTAAAAAAGGGGGCAAGGATGCCACTTCTTTATATAGAGTTGTAAGAATTAATAGATGTATATGATTGGATTCAGCATGTGATGATAAGTGATGATAAGGTCAGTGAGGTAATTAGGATGAAATCTGTGAGGTAATGGGCTGGAACTAAGAACAATGGTGCACATAGAAGAAGGATTTCATGAAAGTACCATATTGTTGTGTCTTGCCCGCTCTCAAAGCAGCCGGGGCCTTCTTATCTGCTCCCGAACACGGAGGAATGTATGCCTCCTGGCCCCAGCCCTGGCTCCATGCCCAGACAAGCTGCAGAGGAGGGAGCACCCCCCAGCCCCAGCCCTGGCTCCATGCCCAGGCAAACGGAGCAGCTAGACCCCTCCCCCTCCTCCACAGCATGTGAGCCTGAGGAAGGTTTATTTCCAACAGCTGCTGATTGGAGTGACCCTCGCATCAGAAAACTGGATAGGCGGAGGCAACAGAAGGAAGGGAGGGGCAGGCCTTAATGAGTGCTGAGTCATGGAGCCAAACCCCATGGCCTATATAAAGGATCTGCTTTCTGGCAGTCTCTGACTCAGGCAAAGTCGAACTTATCTTGCTGAAGTCACTTTCTGGTCTCCTGCCTGCTCTGAGGACTTTGCTAGGACTTTGGGCAGAGCTGCAGAGGCAAGCCTGATTCGGATTTCCCTGACCCGGCCGTCAGCGGAGGAGTGGGACACGACACATATTTTTCGCTCCATAAGATGCACTCCCCCCCCAAAAAAGTGGGTGGAAACGGTGCTGGTCCTTTGATGAATAGCAGCTGGGCTGAGGTGGTGGGGTCCTTTTATAGTATTGAACCCTGCCTCTTTTGTCTTTGTCATTGCCCTCCTCTTCTGTCTCTTTTCTGCAGTGCAGGAGTCAATAGGCAGAGCTGGCACATGAGAGGACACCTATCTGTGGTCCTCTCAGGCTCCGCCTGATATTTTGTTTCTTGTTTATCTCCTCTAAACCTAGGTGTGTCTTATGGTCAGGTGCGAAAAATACGGTAATTACTTTCTAGGAAGTTGTTTTCATGGGTTTATCTAATAGTTCTCCTGCTTCCTAGAGCATTTTCCTGGCCTCCTAGTATTTCCCCCCAGTTTTGGCCTTTTAAGTGCTTTCTGGCTAAACTGACAAGACATTATTTTTTTCCAAGTTCCTGGGAAGATAATTTAGGGGACGGAACATTTTCTCGTCCTAACCAACATTATATTTTCTCCTGCATCTACACATAGATTTTTTTATATAGTAAAAGGTAGGGATGTACAAGGCATTTTATTACTGAAATGTTCCATGAATGTTCTGGATAAAAATTGAAATGGAGTTCAATCTGGGCAGACAGGATTAGATGGATGAGGGAAGGCTGGGGAAAAAGCCCAAGGAATTTCCTTAGCAACTACATTTATGAACATTAAACATTAGTATCAAAGGTTTAAGGACACATAGGCCAGTGCACTGGCAGCAGCTATGAATGAAAAGCCTGGGAGACACTGAGGGAAGGCAACAATTATGTAGAATTCAGAGGGATGGGCAGGCCAGTCTGTTGGGATGCTAGGGGTGTTTGTGGCAGTGAGAAGAAAAATCGGGGGGGATTTGTGAGGACAGTGTTAGGGTTAAAAGAAGAGGGAAGAAATGAGTGATAGGCACTAACTTTGCCCTACAGGTGAAACTCAAAAAATTAGAATATCGTGCAAAAGTTCATTTACTTCAGTAATGCAACTTAAAAGGTGAAACTAATATATGAGATAGACTCAGTACATGCAAAGCGAGATAGTTCACGCCTAGATTTGTCACAATTCTGATGATTATGGCTGACAGTTCATGAAAACCCCAAATTCACAATCTCAGAAAATTAGAATAGTACATGAAATCAATAAAACAAGGATTTTACATAGAACAATATCGGAACTCTGAAAAGTATAAGCATGCATATGTACTCAGTACTTGATTTGGGCCCCTTTTGCATCAATTACTGCCTCAATGCGGCGTGGCATGGATGCTATCAGCCTGTGGCACTGCTGCGGTGTTATGAAAGACCAGGATGCTTCAATAGCGGCCTTCAGCTCTTCTGCATTGTTCGGTCTCAGGTCTCTCATCTTTCTCTTGGCAATGCCCCATAGATTCTCTATGGGGTTCAGGTCAGGCGAGTTTGCTGGCTAATCAAGCACAATAATCCCATGGGCATTGAACCAGGTTTTGGTACTTTTGGCAGTGTGGGCAAGTGCCAAGTCCTGCTGGAAAATGAACTCAACTTCCCTATAAAGCTCGTCTGCGGAAGGAAGCATGAAATGCTCCAAAATCTCCTGGTAGGCGGCTGCATTGACCCTGGACTAAATGAAGCACAGTGGACCAACACCAGCAGATGACATGGCTCCCCAAATCAACACAGACTGTGGAAACTTCACACTGGACTTCAAGCATCTTGCAGTGTGTGCCTCTCCATTCTTCCTCCAGACTCTGTGTCCTTGGTTTCCAAATGAGATGCAAAAGTTGCTCTCATCAGAAAAGAGAACTTTGGACAACTGAGCAACAAGCCAGTTCTTTTTTTTTCTTTAGCCCAGGTAAGACGTTTCTGATGTTGTTTGTTGTTCAGGAGCGGCTTGACAAGAGGAATATGACATTTGAAGCCCATGTCCAGGATCCATCTGTGTGTGGTGGCTCTTGATGCACTGACTTCAGCCTCAGTCCACTCCTTGTGAAAGTCCCCAACACTTTTGAATGGCCTTTTCCTGACAATCCTCTCCAGGCTCATCCCTGCTGCTTGTACACCTTTTTCTTCCACTCTTTTCCTTTCCACATGACTTTCTATTTATTAATGTGCTTTGATACAGCACTTTGGGAACATCCAACTTCTTTTGCAATTATCTTTTGAGGCTTTCCCTCCTTATGGAGGGTGTCAATGATGGTTTTCTGCACAACTGTCAGGTCAGCAGTCTTTCCCATGATTGTGATTCCTACTGAACCAGACTGAGAGACCATTTAAAGGCTCAGGAACCCTTTGCAGGTGTTATGACTTAATTAGCTGATTAGGATGGGAAACTTTGAGCCTAGGATATTGAATCTTTTCACAATATTCTAATTTTCTGAGGTTATGAATTTGGGGGTTTCATGAGCTGTCAGCCATAATCATCAGAATTATGACAAATCAAGGGGTAAACTATCTCACTTTGCATGTAATGAGTCTATCTCATATATTAGTTTCACCTTTTAAGTTGCATTACTGAAATAAATGAACTTTTGCACGATATTCTAATTTTTTGTTTCACCTGTACATCCCCTTGATTTTGTTACAAGCTGAAACACTGTAGGTTTTGTTTCTGTTGAAGGGCAGTCAATCTAAAATGGAGTGGCAGAACACCTGGTATATAACAGTTCGTTTCAGGTCTGACGCAAAATATATTCCTGGATTTGTGTAAATTACTGGTAAAGAGTTTGTTTATACACAATACAAAGAACACATAATTTAGGGTTATCCTGTAAATTGAAATTGATGCCAGTATTTAGCACAAGGACACTTACAATATGACAATGTCTTTAGAGGCATTGGCACTTAGTGCAAATTCTTGGCAATTAACTATTTTAAATCCGTATCCTTCACATAAATATCCACTGATTTCCATGGATTTTATGTTAAGCTGAAGCTGTCCTGTATTTTCCACTTTGAATGTTCTTTTCAGAGTAAAATTTGGCTCCTTTAACTTTGTTTCTGTAACAAAGAGAACAAAGCATTTAATATTATAATCCATATGTTGTTTCATAAAAGAGATATTAGTCTATATCAGTTTTCTTTATTTTTAATAAAACCATCATTGACCTTGTTTCATTTAGTCTTTTTTTAAAAAAGAGAAAAAAGTAATATTTTATTGATTATCTTTCTTGAGCACTTTTACATGGAATGGACTGTTTTAACTCTAGTGATTAAAATACTCACTTTCTGTACAATCTTTTAGTAATGCTTCAGTGATTTTGAATCTCAATGAATTGGTTACTCCGGGTGCTTTTCCTGCAATCTTCATGCTTTCTGTTGTTCCTTGTCCTTTAACCATTATAACATCTATTATTGTTAAATTATTTCTATAAAACAAAAGCAATAGAATCATCATAAAATTAACCACATAACAATGTTTAATTATTTTTAAGCTATGCCACAATTTCAATTTCAATCAGAATAGAGCTGGAAGGGACCTTGGAGGTCATATAGTCCAACTCTCTGCTCAAGCAGGAGACCCTATACCATTTCAGACAGGTGGCTATCCAGTCTCTTCTAAAAAACCTCCAATGATGAAGCACCTACAACTTCTGATTGCAAGCTGTTCCACTAGTTAATTGTTCTCACTGTTAGGAAGCTTCTCCTTAATTCCAGATTGAGTCTCTTGATTAGTTTCCATCCACTATTTCTTGTCTTGCCTTCTAGTGCTTTGGAAAATAAGTTGATCCGTTCTTCTTTGTGGCAGCCCCTCTAATACTGCTATCATGTCACCCCTGGTCCTTCTTTTCTCTGGATTAGTCATACCCAATTCCTGCAACCATTCTTCGTATGTTTTTGTCTCCATGCTTTTAATCATCTTAGTTGCTCTTCTTTGCACTTTTTCCAGTCTCATCATCTTTTTTGTAATGTGGTGACCAAAACTGGATGCAGGTGTAGTCTTGCTAAGGATTGACAAAGCAGTAGTAATACTTCATGTGCTTTTGATTCTATGCCGCTGTTTATAAAACCAAGGACTGTATTAGCTTTTTTGGCTGCTGCTGCACACTGCTTGCTCATGTTTAAGTGATCGTCCACTAGGATTCCAAGGTCCCTTTCAAATTATTAGTTTACAATGGCAATTATGCCTACAATTTCCATTACTAAGTGATGTGGTCACAAAGTGCACCATTACGTGATCACATTGCTTAGGGATGGCAATCCTGGCAGACCTGGCTATCATTATAACTCTAAGATCATTAAGCAGGAACAGATGGGAGTCCCAGGCAAGCAGGTTGGAGAATTCAAAGGAGCCACAGGCAAGAACACTGGAGGGTGGATGGGTACACAGGGAGTGCTGCAGGGGGTACCATGGGCAGATGCTCCAGAAAGCAGCAGGCAAAAAAGCAGAGGGAATAAAAGCAATTTTGAATTTCCTACTGGCTTTCTCATTGACTTTGCTTTGTGGGAAGCTGGCAAGGAATAATGGGAATTGCAATTATGTGACCATAGGTCACTGCAATGTCATAATTGCAAGCCAGGTACCAGGTCTCTAGATCACAAATACATGACTGTTGTGCTGGCTGGAACTCTGAGGACTGGTTGTAAGCACCCCTCATTCAACATTGTTGTACCTTTGAACGATCATTGAAGTGGTAGTAAGCAAATGACTATCTGTAGTTTCACCCACAACACAACTGGCTAATTAAGAGTTAATTTAATCCTAAACAGGACAGAATCTAACTGAATTAAATTTAAGCCCATTGCAGGCTAGTTGACATCTCTATGGTGTTCTGATAGCCTCATTGAGGAAATAAATGTGTCAACTGGACAAAACAAAGAGCCATGTTTACTTATCATTGGGTCAAATGTCTGATAAAAATGCAGCTGTGTCTCTCTTCATGAAATATGTTTTCCACATGATAATCAATACATAAATAAAATACAATCTTAGCTAATTATCTTTCCTCTAATGCAAAGCATTTATAAAAAAGCAATATGTACATTAAAGATACTTTTAGGACAACAAGTTCTGTAACTTGGATCAGGTATTTGTAACAAAACATTTCATCTAATTTCTTATACAGCTACAAAATAATTGCAAGTCATCTTGAATAATCCACCTGGAAAAATTATAGTCAAAATTCAGAAGTAATATTTGTTAATTATATTCAGAAAGCATACTGTACCTGATAATTATTAAGGATGAAACAGTTTTATTAAGGACTGGAGTGAATTTTATTTTAATAGATTTTCTCTCACCAGGTTTTAAAATTACATTTAAAACTGACTGTCGAGACAACCCTTCTATAAATCCTGTGGAGCTCTGCAATGTCTGACCCTTTGAAAAGAGAATAAAATTCAGAAGTTAGAGAATTGTATAAAATGCAACATATATTAGAAATCTTAAGTTTCAATACATAAAAAGCAAATCCATATATTTAGTAAATACGTGAGAGTCCTAACAACCAAAGCACAATTTGTAGATGTGCATATTCAGATAGAATTCAATATTACTTTTGGTTTGTCACTGACTTCTTTTAACAGCATGACTAATTTTAGTATCAGAGCTACATTTTTAAAAAAATAAAATATATTTGATTTATGAGAGGTGTATAGAACATGGCATTAATACAATGATTTAGCAGGATGAAAATTTTGCTTTGTTCTTATTTTTGTGAAGTAAACTTTTTTGGGCAACTTACTACGGGCCATTGTCCAAGGGCTGCTCATTCTGCTTTGGGATATTCATTAAGTGCATAGTGGAAATACAATTTGAACCAGGAATTCTAAATATACAGTTCTTATTTTTAATTACTATATTATACCAAGATTGATATTTAAAGAAAATCAAGAAGTGAGAGTTACTTACACAATTTCTAGAAACTTGAAATTCTAATGTCTTCAAATTGATGTCTCCTGTTTTACTTAAATTAAATCTAAAAGAAACATATTTTATTAGCCACATTTATGAATTTAGAAAAATAAAATTTATTTGAAGAAATCCCTTTGAAAAAATATATTAAAAGATATATTTGAATAATATTCTAAGTTAATTACACACCATAGTAAAACTGTGAAATATTTTTGCTTGAAGAAGCTTGTTTCAAAGTTGCAGGTGCAGCTAAACAATCAAAGATCCACCCCTTTTTATGCATTTATAATGCATGTCAAGCAGAAGCAGGGCTTTGATCCCATGGTCATTCCTCTCAGAAACCAGTGACCATCACTAAGGACATCCCGATCATATGATTGGGGAGATCTACTTTTCAAATGTGGTTATGCATTAATCAGACAGAAAAATACACAAGGAACTTATAATTAAAATATAAATGACATCAAGGCAATGGAATATACAGTTAATCTCCTTATCAACCCTGTTAGTATCAACCCTTACCTGTCAAGTAGCTTATCTACAAAGACTGATGGATTAGAGTACAGTGCTATGGGAAGAAGCTGAGCAAAGACGGGAACATCCGCAGGATTTTCTAGAACAATTTCTTCTTCCTAATGGAACAAATTTAGCTTCAGATTTATTGTATAAAAGAGATAAAAAATATTAAGCTTTACTCTATTAACAATGCCAAGACTTACAGAAGAACCATTTGTATTGGTAAGTGAGAAATCCAATTGGTGCTGTGAGCCAAGTAAAGAGGGCCAGGCCAATTCTGCTGTGATTTTGGATGTCACAGCCTTTTGAAGATCTGTGTCCACTTCAAATACAGCACTCAGCCTAGAAATTAAAAAAATGTTAAACGAACAAAAAAGTAACAGTAGTTCATGGAATTTACACAGAAAAACCATAATTTCACAATTCTGCATTACATTTTGATTTTAAAAAGAATTATATTTCATTAAAATATATTATTAACTCTAGTTCTAGAGATATAATGACGCAAAGGAGGGAGGAACATAATACTGAGAAAGACATAAAACATTTTCCATGGTAAAATGATGAAATAATTCTATATATAATTTGCATATGTCTGTCTCTGTGGGTGATGGGAGTTCAAAATTGTGAAAAATAAATGAAAATAAATAAATAAATATGGAAATTGGAAGACTTGTTTAAAGCGTCTACTGGGCATAGAGTTAAGCCATGGCTCACACATCTAATGAATGGAACCATTATTAGTAAAGGTCTCTATTAGTGGCACATGCTTCTACAGTATGGAATCAAAGAGTTTATGAACCACAATATGGCTAAATAGAAGCATTCACAAGATGCTAAAATCAACTATATGATAAACACATAATCTGATTCTTTGAACTATTTACAAAATTAATATAATCAGAATTGTATATAATATATTCTTTGTAATGTGCACATTTCTGCGTGTCAAAAAGATCAAGACAGCAAGTATGAATGTACAATCAAAACCCCACCTATTTTTTGCATTAAGCACTCATTTATAAAGTTGAAGCATTGTTGCTCACTTATCTCTATCTTGACTTGCTGACCTTCTTTAAGGGCATGCCTTGTATAACTAAGAAAAAACACTTGTTACCGTTTATGATAAATTCTTCAGCTTATTTGTTGAATGGTTTATCTTAAATTTATAGTTTCTAAATTAATTCTTGCAATTTCATTAAAAAATAATTTCTTTTATGTTTCTTATTTGCTTAACACTTATCATTTACAACATTTTAACAAACAAGTGACCCATTTTAAAAAAATCAGTTAACTCAAATGTAACTATATTTTAAAATAAACTCACTGATTGTTTGAATAATCTCTTATTCCAATCCATTCTCTGAATAAATTATCATGCAACTCCCAATCTGAATCCCATGCATCTTCTTGCATTGATACACTGTGCTGTACTTTTGATTCAGCTAGGAAAAAAACAACCACCACCAATAAATGATTTCATCCAAAATAATAACAGCCTTCAATAATAACAGCACTTTTAATAGTTAATTATAGAAATTATTACTTACATTTACTCAGAAAAGGCAAACCTACATAGCAGTGGTTTCCACATTGTAAACCAGGATCAAAATAAATATTAGCTATCTGGAAAATATAAGCAAGATGGAAACACCCTGAATAACAACAACATATCTTGGGACAGCAAATATAAAACGTTTTAGTGTACTCCCACTACCAGCAAAAAGATACTTAGAACTATAAGGTAAAACTGAGAAATACTTCCCATTTGTATACCTGAAAATCTCAGAATACTGTTAGTAGTTTTATATATGGAATAGGGGATTTCAAAGAACTGTGAGAGGGTTTGTGATATACAGAAGCCGTTTCTACATGATCTTCAATAAATACACTCAAAATAGTCAGCCTTTTAACCAATGCAATAATTTCCTTCTTACTGATTCCAGTAAAAAGAGACAAAAAAAACCTCCCATATAAACAGGTAACTAAAGGAACAAGGGGGAAAAATCCCTTCCCTTTCCCCATCTCCTTTCATGCCTGTAGCAGACTTGATAAATGATGACAATTCCAAAGATAACTGTGTTCATATGAATCATATTCAAATGTTCGAACCTTTGATTTTTTCCCTGGTTCTAGATCTTCCTTGTTACTTCGTATTCTCTTGTAATAAAACCGAACATCTTCTGATAATGATCGGATCTGCTGTATTTTTACCTTCTGTGAGAAAGAATTCATAAGACTCAAACTTTGATGAACTGCTTTGCCCTAGAAGAAATATAAATGTTTTCCTTTTAATGCTTTTGTATCCATGGTGATAACATTCTGACACATTTATTAAAGCAGACAAAACTTTTAAATTGATATAGATCTCTATAATATTTCATTTAGGCCATTTTAAGCCACACAGTTGAATGATTTTCTATATAGTTTAAATGATTATAAGTTAAGAAATGCTTTCATGCAAGTGTTTCAAAATCTGCCATTGTATTAGAGTGTTTAGGGTTGAACTGTTCAGTCAGAGGATAATGAACTATAAAAGTAGATAAACACTCAGAAAATCTTTCAATATTACAGCTAAGCTATTCTAATTACCTTGATTTATTGTGATGCACTCAACCTAATGTTCATGGACATAAAAATTCATGAAGAAATTGGCATTACAAAATCATAATTATTTATGGAAATGCTTGTGGAAACAGAAACCAAATATTTGTTCAGATATTTATACAAGGAATCCCTCAGAACTGGGCATACTGAGATAGTAGGACGTTGCAGTTCACCAACATTAAGAAGGTCACAGTTTCATCACAAAGTCATAAAATGACTATATACTGCATGATAATTGTATGACTACAGTATTTATTTTATCTTTTGGTCAATAAACAGAAAGATAACAAGTAAATAGGAGAAAAAGAATGACATACAACTGAGGCTTTAGTCACAAAGTACTGACTTCTTGTATGTTTTATATAAGATATTCATCTAAGTTTAGGTTACAATAAACCTTTGTTGCAATATTGCATAAAGTGAATGAACTTTCAGAGTGCCTATATGCAAAAAAAAAAGCAAGCCATTATTTGTGGACCAAATTGATACCTCTTTTCTGTATCTCTCTCCAAATATGTTCTGGGTTCAGGCTCAGAAATCTTCCAGCAAAGACTTGGAGATGTGCAAGAAGTTAAATAAGGTAAGTCTACTGATTTAAAACTGAATTTAGCTTATTTTCTCTTGTCTCCATTTTACAAATTATTCTACAACGGAACAATATCATTAAGAAAAATTCCACTGTAACAGAATAAAAACAGTGACTTGTCATACATATGATGGGAGGTTCCCTTTCTGGTGTGTGTGTGTGTGTGTGTGTGTGTGTGTGTGTGTGTGTGTTTGCTATTGAACAGGCATTGTACATATATCACAAATTCAAGTTTATAAATGCTAGTCATGCAAAAATTAGTTAAACTGGCAGAGCTTAAGCTTTTTTATTTTTGAATGTGCAGTGGCATGGGGATTACTTGCATTTATTCTTTAAGAACTTAAAAAGAAATTGCCTTGGATCAAAAATAAGGCCAAAAAAAGTGTTTTAACAATAGTTGCTTATTAAATCAGAAATGTAATTGAAACACTTAATATTAGCTTCTTAGAGATTAGAGTTACTCAGCCTACTTTTATAATTATTAATGAGCAAGTTAGGAAAGCACTCCAAAATTAAGACAATCCAATATTTAATTGCCTCATAATGCAAAGCATTCAATGAATTCCTGCAGTATCAGCATACTATTTATTTAGCAAAACTTTCTTCTAAACCATCACAAAAGCCAAAAACCAAGAAGAATCTTTTGAAAATTCTAAATAAAAGCTTACTGGAAAGGAAGGTGGAAGCAGAATGTGTTTTGGAGAGCAAGTCAAGGAGCCCACAGCAACAACAGCCTTCACAGGAATTGTTAGGATCTATAGAAAAGTGAGGAAGCAATATAAATGTAATAATCTGAATCTTAGATTAATTTTTATATCAACACATTTCTACCCATATTTTATGCACTATGAAAATCTATTTTATAAAACATATGTATCCTTATGTTTACTTAAAAAAATTGAATTAATATCCACCATTATTTTCAAAGATCCACTACCCCAGAATTGAAAATCAGAAATAAAAGAAATTCATGATGCCTTTCTGTATCAGATTTGTGATTAAGAAGTTACTGCTTCTTAAAGAAATCAAACTGCCCCATGCTCTGCATTGGGGGTGGGTGGGTGCCTGGGTCATTTTTATCTTATAGCAATTTAGTACTTTTCCTGTGTACTTGTGTTACAAGTTACATCAAGTTACAAAAATATCAAATTAATGTAACTTACTTTCAGAAAACAAACTTATAAAAAAATAAAATTTCTGGTTTTGATATCCAAAAAAGTTGTTCATACACACAGTTCTCAACTTACAACCACAACTGGGAGCAAAATGTTGGCTGCTGAGCAATATAGTCGCTAAGCAAGATGCCCGTGTAATTGCTTCACTCAACAACTGCAGTTTTGGCACTTCCAGTTACAGTCATTAAATGATTTCCTGGAAGATTAAGTGGAACTCAAATCTTCGCCACAGGCAGACCTTTCATTCTCAAATGTTCCTGCAGTCCACCAAAGGATTCCATCTCATTTCCGTGCAAGCTGCATGTAGCATGCACAGCAGACTACAGATACAGAGCTGGAACCCTTAAGATTTCTCTTCTTTTCCTGACGCCTACTAAAGAATTTCAGCTCCCTTCCATCTGTAACCTTCCTTGCTGGCTTCCCCATTGGAAGCTGGCAGAAAAGATTGCAAATGTTCATCAGATGATCATGGGGAACTTGGCAACCAGCCATAAATGTGAGCTGGTTGCCAAGCACCCAAAATGCAGTCAAGTAACTGGTGCGGGGATGTTTTAGGGGCTGTGAAGCACTCTTTTCAAGGCCATTGTAACTTTGAACAGTGGTTAAATGACCATTCATAAATCGAGGGTTACCTGTAAATGAGTAATCAAGGATTATAACAAATAATGAATATATTGGCAAGCAAAAAAATATCAAAATAGCTATCTGCAAGTGCATGGGTTTTTCCTTTTTAAATTTGTTTAGTTTAGTTTCTACTTTCCTACATAATACTTTCAGGTTCAATATTTTGTATAATATGATATAATTTATAATTTAGAAGTACCTCATAATCTGTTGTGATTTGTATAGCTCCATCATGGATCCCTTCAAGTTCTTTGGGTAATAATCTTACTCTGAATACAGTATATGAACCAGGCATCAATGTTACCTGAAAAATAAAAGTAATTATGTATTCCAACTTAGTCTCCTATTTCCTCCCACCCTCCTGCCCAAAAAATTAACAGTCATCTGAATAATTTGTATGTTGAAAGAGTTAGAACTATGCTTTATTCATTGTTTTAAGTGTAAATTGCCCATCAATGTTATTTGTATCAGACAATATATTTTAGAACAGCTGTGTTCAGCTCAAATTATCTTGAAGGCTGCATGAAATTTATTATTATCCCAATGGACACAGCACTGAAATCTGATAAGAAAGACTTTGAATTCTTGTAATTAAAACAAATGCTGCAAAGAAGTGTACAATTCCTCCTATTTCTTTCTGTAATTTTATGGCAACAAGGGGTTTCTTAATACTGCAGCAGCAATAATATTAATTGAGGTCTATATTTATTTATTTATTTATTTATTTATTGTTTATATTTATATACCGCCCTATCTCCCAAAGGACTCAGGGCGGTTTACAGGCATTTAAAAGCAAGAAATACAATAAATACAATTCTAAAAACAATTAAAAAACTTATTCAAAAGCCTTAATTAAAAATATAAAAATTAAAACCCAAGATAAAACCCATAAACTAAAATCTAACTCAGTCCTGCGCAATTAAATAGATATGTTTTAAGCTCATGCGGAAGGTCCAAGGTCCGAAGCTGACGAAGTCCTGGGGCAGTTCA
This sequence comes from Ahaetulla prasina, assembly GCF_028640845.1. Lineage (NCBI taxonomy): Eukaryota > Metazoa > Chordata > Lepidosauria > Squamata > Colubridae > Ahaetulla > Ahaetulla prasina. The sequence goes on along the minus strand of NC_080543.1, from coordinate 95,543,315 downwards.
TTCCAGAGGGTGGGAGCCCCACAGAGAAGGCCCTTCCTGGGCGTCGCCAGACGACATTGCCTCGCTGACGGCACCCTGAGGAGTCCCTCTCTGTGAGAGCGCACGGGTCGGTGAGAGGTATTCGGTAGCAGCAGGCGGTCCCGTAGATAACCCGGCCCTATGCCATGGAGCGCTTTAAAGGTGGTCACCAAAACCTTGAAGCGCACCCCGAAGGCCACAGGCAGCCAGTGCAGTCTGCGCAGGATAGGTGTTATACGGGAGCCACGAGGGGCTCCCTCTATCACCCGCGCAGCCGCATTCTGGACTAACTGCAGCCTCCGGATGCCCTTCAAGGGGAGCCCCATGTAGAGAGCATTGCAGTAATCCAGGCGAGACGTCACGAGTGCGTGGGTGACTGTGCACAGGGCATCCCGGTCCAGAAAGGGGCGCAACTGGCGCACCAGGCGAACCTGGTAAAACGCTCTCCTGGAGACGGCCGTCAAATGATCTTCCAAAGACAGCCGTTCATCCAGGAGGACGCCTAAGTTGCGCACCCCCTCCATCGGGGCCAATGACTCGCCACCGATGGTCAGCCGCGGATTTAGCTGACTGTACCGGGATGCCGGCATCCACAGCCACTCTGTCTTGGAGGGATTGAGCTTGAGCCTGTTTCTCCCCATCCAGACCCGTACAGCCTCCAGACACCGGGACAGCACTTCGATAGCTTCGTTGGGGTGGTCCGCGTGAAAGGTACAGCTGGGTGTCATCCGCACAGCTGATACCTCACGCCGAAACCACTGATGATCTCACCCAGCGGCTTCATGTAGATGTTGAACAGAAGGCGAGGATCGACCCCGCGGCACCCCACAAGTGAGGCGCCTGGCCCACCTCTGCCCCCCTGTCAACACCGACTGCGACCGGTCGGAGAGATAGGAGGAGAACCACCGATAAACGGTGCCTCCCACTCCCAATCCCTCCAGCCGGCGCAGCAGGATACCATGGTCGATGGTATCGAAAGCCGCTGAGAGGTCTAATAGGACCAGGGCAGAGGAACAACCCCTATCCCTGGCCCTCCAGAGATCATCCACCAACGCGACCAAAGCCGTCTCTGTGCTGTACCCGGGCGGGAACCCGGACGGGAACGGGCCTAGATAGACGGTTTCATCCAGGTGCAGGGGAAACTGATATGCCACCATACTCTCTACAACCTTCGCCGCGAAGCGAAGGTTGGAGACTGGACGATAATTACCTAAAACAGCCGGGTCCAGGGAAGGCTTCTTAAGGAGGGGTCTCACCACCGCCTCTTTCAAGGCGGCCGGAAAGACACCTCCACCAAAGAAGCGATCGAATCGCCTGAGCCAGCCTCGTGTCACCTCCTGAGTGGCCAGCACCAGCCAGGAGGGCACGGGTCCAGTAAACACGTGGTGGCATTCAGTCTACTCAACAACCTGTCCATGTCCTCGGAGCCACAGGGTCAAACTCATCCCAGACAATGTCACCAAGACCACCCTCGGACGCCTCACCTGAGTCACTGCAATCTTGGTCCAACCCGTCCGGAGCTGAACGATTTTATCGTATAGATAACCGTTAAACTCCTCAGCACGCCCCTGCAGCGGGTCATCCCGCCCCTGGTGAAGAAGGGAACGAGTCACCCGGAACAGGGCGGCTGGGCGGTTATCTGCCGACGCAATGAGGGAGGAGGCGAGCAACGCCGCTTCCTCAATGCCACTAGGTAAGTCCTTGTATAGGACTTCACTAGTGTCCGATCAGCCTCTGAACGGCTAGACCTCCAGGAACTCTCTAGGCGCCTTCTCCGCGCTTCATCCCCTCAGCTCCTCGGAGAACCAGGGAGCCGGTTGGGACCCGCGCCGGGTCAGAGGCCGCAAAGGCACGACACGATCTAAGGCCCCGCCGCCCGCTCCCAGGCCGCAACAAGTTCCTCAGACGTGCCGTGAGCCAGACCCTCAGGAATGGCCCAAGCTCCGTCCGAACCTCTCCGGGTCCATCAGGCGCCTGGGACGGAACCAACGATCGGCTCCGCCTCCCTGCGGTGTTGGGTGGCGGTCAGAAAGTCTAGGCGAAGGAGAGAGTGATCTGACCATGACAAAGGTTCGTGACTATTTCCTTTAAGTCCAGATCTCTCGACCACTGACCAGAGACAAAATCAAATCGAGTGTACCACCCCGTGTGGGTAGGGCCATCAACTACTTGCGTCAGGTCTAAGGCCGTCATGGAAGCCATGAACTCCCGAGCTGCTGTCGATGACGAGCCGGAAGAAGGCAGTTAAAGTCCCCATGACTAAAAGTCTGGGGTTTCAACTGCCACCCCAGCAAGCACCTCCAGGAGCTCGGGCAGGGCAGCTGTCACGTAGCAAGGAGCCAGGTACGCCACCAGCAAGCCCATCTGACATCTATGGCCCCACTTCACAAGGAGGGATTCACACCGACAATCTGAGGTACAGTGGTCTCCCTCGGCTCCAGACTCTCTAATCACAACCGCCACCCCCACCCCTACCCTGGGCTCTCGGCTGATGAATGCACGGAAACCTGGTGGGCACATCTGCACCAGGGCACGCCCCTTCTGCGCCCAACCAGGTTTCCGTAATGCCTATAAAGTCCGCGCACCCCTGAATAAGGTCAAATTAGGGGCCTTATTGGCCACGGACCGTGCATTACATAACATCAGCCAAGGCCCAGGCTCTGAGGGTCTTGGCTATCCGGGAACGGAGAAGTCTGGGGCTCGGGCGCGATCGCCTGCAAATATCGAGCGCGTGCCCCTTAACACGATCCGAGCCCCGCCCGCCAAATCTGCCCTCCCCAAACTGCAAATAACGCCACCTCCACCAATGGAACCTGAACTCCCCATAACCTTCGGACCTATTAGCTCACCGCCACGAGCATGCGAGGAACTGATACCCCACCCGCGGGTTTCCCCAACACCCGCCTACCCTCCCACCCCTTAAAATGCCCTATCTAAAACCCCAAAGGCTCTTCCTCTTCGATGCCACCTCTGTGGATCCCAAGATCCGTCATTGAGGCCGGCCCTTGGTAATAAACGGCCATTCCTGCGAGGCGGGGCACTCGCAGGCGCAAGAGTTCCTGTACTGAATAACATAGGCGAATCGTGAAATAATACTACTCGCTAGGGAAAACAGTTGCCGGGAGATGATCATTGTCCAGGATGGCAGAATATTAGTCCATAGTGCTTCACACGGATACCCATCGTCCGATGGTGGCTAATAATGATGATAAATAGGCTAAAGATGGAAAGATGGAAAAAATAGCCCAGTCCAAAAATCCATGGGGGAAAACGAGGTGGGTGGGTAGATCTTCTACCACCCTCGGCACTGTCTACAGCTGTTCCTGGGTATATCCACTGCTAGATCTCAAATCGGTCTCCAAGTCTCTTCCACAATAATTCCAAAGAGCAATCCTGGCCAAAGGTCCCAAAAGGCCAGATAAGTGCAGATGACAGTGCACAAATAATAGTGAGAGAAACAGGTCTCAAATGGTCGAGACACCTCCCATAATCACCACGCCAATTCCCTTCATTAAGATGGTTCCCTTCGTTAAGATGGTTAAGATGGTTAAGATGGTTCAAAGATAAAAATCCTCAGGCAAGCCCCAGGCGAGCCCCACATTCCAAAGGCCTGGCCACTCCTCAGATCCAGGGCCTTTCCCAGAAACCGGGCCAGGCCCCTCTGAGGAAGGCCGGCCAGATGTAATAGGCCGTAAATCCCGGATACGGCATAAGTGGGGTAAAAACGTCCTCAGAGCCCCTCCCTGCAGGGAAGGCAGTGGGAAAGCCGGCAACGGAAAAGCCGGTAGTGGAGAAGCCGGTGAAGTCATAACCCCCTTCGTCCCGAAATAACCAGGCTGGGGGGAGAAAACGTACCCAAAGTAGCCAGCGCTCAGCAATCGCAGTCCACAGGCCATGATGGACTGACAGGCCTACGATCCGCGACTGCGGCCTCGCCCCGCACCACGGCCCAGGAAATGGCCGCCGTTCGCCGCTCCCTCACCCGGCCTCGCTCTCGGCAGCCGTGTCACCGAAAAGGCCCGCAGACCTCTCCCACGGCTGCCGAGAAGCTGGCAAAGCGGGCCGGGGGGTACAGACTGCGGCGTCGCCCCGCACCACGGCCCAGGAAATGGCCGCCGTTCGCCGCTCCCTCACCCGGCCTCGCTCTCGGCAGCCGTGTCACCGAAAAGGCCCGCAGACCTCTCCCACGGCTGCCGAGAAGCTGGCAAAGCGGGCCGGGGGGTACAGGCGGCTCGGCTAGCCGTCTGGGTAATGCCATCCCGCGTCGATCATCCCGTCGGCGGCTCCGTTCACCTAGCGAGCCGCCATCTTGCGCATGCGCAGAGCCGTGTTGTCAGCACAATACCGGCATAACTGCTTATTCTTTCTGAGAATGACCGAACATCCACATAGTAAACCTAAATGGCCTGACGGATGCAGAGGATTGCCAGATCTGATTACTGCTTCTCTTAGGAGGAGTTTCTTACATAAGATACCAGAAAAAGCTTTAGATCAGTGCAGGAACTTGACGCACCTGTCATTACCACAGTTCTCACTGTTATAGCTTCAGGATGAGAAGTGTGGTTCTGTATCTTGGCGGGTTAAGCTGAGGGGTGACTGCACTTTAGTTGCATATAAAGAAATTCCTGCTCCCACTGTCATATTTCTCCTTGCTTTAAGTTAAAAAGCATGGTGATGAACTTGGCAATGGTGTGAAGATGTCTTGATGTAGAGTTAGGAGTGTAGGTATCCCTGAGCTTACCTGTCCAGGAACAAAGCAGTGTTTTCTGCTCTAAAGTCATAGGAAGGTGGAACTTTAGCAGTTGTGGTAGAAACTACCGTGTTTCCCTGTCTTATATTTTTTGAACCCTGAAATAAGTGCTTGGCCTTATTGCCATGTGCTCAAAAGCCTGATTGGGCTTATTATCAAGGGATGTCTTATTTTGGGGGAAACAGGGTAGCTGCCCCTGGTGTGTCCTATGGCAAATTGCAGTTTGAGATCCCCGCATGGCACACTTTATCATCAGACTAATAAAAAATTGGAAATGTGCTGCCTTCCTGTTTTTTATCATACTACTCCAGGAGTGATTGATGTAAAGGCTCACAAAGTGATCTTGAGGCTATATACGGCGTGCAATCTCTGTTTTAGACATATTCCTGCACTTTTGTTGGGGGCATTATGGAATTGGTTTGCCCTTAATTTATTTCAGGATATTTTTTCATTTCCCCAATCAAGCCAACAGCTCTGGAATCCACAGGAAGTCTCCCATCAAAACATTACCAGACAACCCTGCTTATCTTCCAAGATTAGTCAAGGTTAGATTATCAAATCAGGGTATCCGTATTTTTATCACTTTGAAATAAATTTCTACTTTTTTTTAACAGGTGGGAGAGCCAAGACTACAAGGAATTGCTTCTTATGTTGTGAAAACATCAAACACATTAAATATACTGGGACAAATTATATTATTTATTAAAAATATAAATCATAATACATGTTTTTATCTAGAAAATAAATACAAGAAGTAATAAGGAACGTCAAGAAATATGTAACTTACCGAAGTTTGATCCAATATATTGGCCTTTTCCAAGTCTGGAAGACTAGCAATTATTGTAGTTCTATTGCCTTTTTCAGCAGCTAGGAGTTCTATGGCCAAACCATCACCTATAACATTCCAGCTTTTTAGGAAAAGCTTAGAAAAATAGGATAATATTAGCATAAATATGAAACTGATGGGAAGGAAGGAAGGAAGGAAGGAAGGAAGGAAGGAAGGAAGGAAGGAAGGTTGGTTCTTACCTGAATTGGATTACTGTTAAGCACTGCAAACATAATGGTGCTAGTTTCCGTGGCACTTAATATACCAAAGTCAATTATTTGCTCATCAGGTTTTTGGGGCAATATAAAATACTAAAAAGAATAACAATATTAATTGCATTAAAAGGATAGCTCATATATCTGTATAGCGACTAACATAAATCTTCTTGTCCATCCAAATATTATTTATTCACTACAATATTTAGATAAGTATAAATAATCATTATAATAACATTGTATTTGCCTTTCAGCTATCTGGTCTGAGATCACACCTCTACAGAAAAGCCAGTATCTGAATTCATTAATGTGCCAAGTCAAGATGTTTAAATGTAGCAGTATAAGTAACTAAACCCTATGCTCTAAAACCATTATGTAGGTTCATTTTTATCCCATTCACTTTGAATATGCTTATATATACATACTAGTATGAAACTTTTGTGCACTGTACAGATAGTCCTTGATTTATAACTGTAATGCAGTCTGCCATTATGGTCACAAGTGGTGACAACCATTAAGTAAGAAAGCCTTGCTCAATGATCCCCACCCCCTGTTCTCCTTGATGCCACTATTAAACAAACTCACAAGTTGTTAAGTGAGCATGGGGTACCTCATGGATGGGGGAGGCCTTGGGAGACCTGCTACCCAGCTGGGTCCATAAAGGAAGCAGACAAACAGCAAAAAGATTTGTAAACTAAAAAATAGCCTAGGAGGATGGAAAACCCCATTTAGATTAGGGCCTAGCAATGCATTTCAATGTCAGAGAGGCTTCCAAACAAGCTTCTACATTTAGTCAATGAAGCTATACTTGGCTTCTGCCTTGATTAGAGTCAGGAGCCTACAAACCTCTCTTAAGCTTTGGGGAAGTCTCATTTGCCTGCATGAAACGAAAGCTTCCCAAAATCTTTCTCTTGCTTAATCTCCTCCCTTCCTTGGAAACCCAGATTACTTCAATAAAGAAAAGAAAAACAAAAAAACTGGGCGGGACAGACTTGTTAATTCCACCACCACCCCACCTTAAAAAAGAAAAAAGGTGCTGAAACAAAACTCTCCACCTCTTCCATAGCATTTCATTTGCTTAAAATGGGGGCCACAACAAACTTTATGGACCAGGCCTTTGTGACCCAGTTTGCGGTCCCGTGGTTCCGTGGACCCTCCGATGCGGGTAGAGACAATTGATGGACGAGAACTGGTGTCCGCCCCATTAAATTCGCCACCCAGCCTTTGCGCCTGGCTATTGGGGACCATGAGGAGGCGATCCAGTTTTATGTCACGGCGGACCTTCATTTTCCTTGGTCCTTGGGATGGCCTGGCTTCGGACCCACGATCCTCAGGTGGCCTGGTCGCGAACGCCATCTCTTTCCCGAGTCTGCAGTGCGTCGATCACATCCGCCACACCTGTGCCGCCAGAACGCCCCACCGCTGCCATCACCTTGCCTCCTGAGCTGACGGACTTCGCCAACGTGTTCAGCGAGAAGGAGGCGGACCGACTACCCCCGCATCGGCCCTACGATTGCCCCGTGGACCTTCTGCCCAACGCACCACTGCCTGGGGGACGCCTGTATTCCACGTCGGAGCCCGGGTTGGCCGCCTCAGGGACTTCCTGGACAAAAACCTGGCCCGAGGGTTCATCCGCCTTCAAAGTCCCTCTCGGCCCCGGTCCTCTTCGTGAAGAAGAAGACAGGGACTTGCGCCTGTGCTGTGATTACCGCCGCTAAATGCCATTACGGTGCGGAATCGCTACCCCCTGCCACTCATCCCGGAGCTACTGGAGAGGTTGCGGGAGGCCACGATCTTCACCAAGCTCGATCTCCGGGGGGCCTACAACCTGGTGCGGATGCGAGAAGGAGACGAATGGAAGACGGCATTCGCACCGATACGGACACTACGAATACACTGTCATGCCATTTGGGTTGACCAACGCTCCGCCGTTTTCCAGCACTTCATGAACGACGTGTTCCGAGACATGTTGGATCGGTTCGTGGTTATCTACCTGGTGACATCCTGATTTACTCCCGGTCCAGGAAAGCCACCTTCGACACGCCGGTCTGGTTCTGCAACGCTATGGAGCAACAACTCAATGCGAAGCTGGAGAAATGCGCCTTCTTCCGGACTTCCATAGAATTCCTCGGCATATCATCTCGCCCGAGGGCATAGCCATGGACCCATGTAAAGTAGAAGCTTTGTGTAGCTGGGAAGCCCTCGTCGGGTGAAGGATGTTCAGCGCCTGCTGGGCTTCGCCAACTACTACCGGACCTTCATCCCGGCTTCGCCACACTGACGGCTCCACTTACCCAGCTCCTCAGGAAGAAGGTTGCATTCGGTGGGGTCCCCGCAGCAAGAAGCATTCACAGCCCTCAAGAAAGCCTTCGTCACGGAACCCGTCCTGAGGCATCCCGACCCGCTCCGGCCTTTTGTGGTGGAAACGGACGCGTCCAATGTGGCTCTGGGAGCGGTGCTGCTACAGGCTCCGACGAATGGTGGCACACTTTTTCCCTGCGCTTACTACTCCCGGAAACTCAATCCTTCCGAGCGCAACTACACTATCTGGGAAAAAGAGTTGCTGGCTATCAAGGCTGCATTCGAGGCTTGGCGACACCATCTGGAGGGGGCCCGACATCAGGTGGAGGTCCGAACGGACCATCGGAATCTCGAGCACCTCACCACAGCTCGGAAGTTGAACCAGCGGCAGATCCGGTGGTCATTGTTTTTTGCCCGGTTCAACTTCCGCGTGACCTACATTCCCAGCGGTCACAACCGGAGGGCGGATGCCCTGTCCCGCAAGCCAGAGTACCTCTGCGCCAAGGACCCCCTTCCTCCACGGACAGTGCTGCCGGCAGAAGCCTTGGCCGCAGCACGGGAGCCAGTGGACTTGCGGGCCCAGGTGCGAGAGGCGCAGCGCCAGGACGCCTGGTCGCAGCAAAGGAGAGCGGAGGTGGGCCCCACGTCTCCTTGGACCTTGGAGGAGGACTTACTCAAGTTTCGGGGGCGATTATATGTGCCCACAGGACCACTCCGAGCCCTCGTCATGACCCAGTGCCACGACAACCCTGCAGCAGGACATTTTGGGTTCTTCAAGACCCTCCACCTGGTGACACGGACCTTTGGTGGCCCCGAGTGCGGCATGATATACATGCCTACGTGACATCCTGCGTACCGTGCCGGCAAGCCAAGACCGCCACGGGGGCCCCTCCCGGGCTCCTCCAGCCCTTGCCGACACCCGACAGACCCTGGGGGGCGATCTCTATGGACTTCCTGACAGACCTGCCGCCGTCCTCTGGGTTCACCACGGTGCTGGTGGTGGTGGACATGCTCACCAAGATGGCACACTTCATCCCATGCCGCTGGACTGCCCACAGCCGCAAAACGGCCCGCCTCTTTCTGCAGCACATCTTCCGCCTCCATGGTCTACCGGACAGGGTGGTTTCGGACCGCTGGAGTTCAGTTCACAGCGCGCTTCTGGAAGAGCGTGATGGCGGCGTTGGAGGTGCAGGTGTGTCTGTCGTCATCGCACCATCCGGAGACCGACGGGGTACAGAGAAGGTCATCGGTATACTGGAACAGTATCTCCGTTGCTTCATCAACCAGCAACAGGACAACTGGGCCGACTACCTGTCCCTGGCGGAGTTTGCTTTAACAACTCTCAGCACACCTCTACTCAGATGACCCGTTCTTTGCCAATGTGGGTACCATCCGCGCTCTTCCTCTGGCACCACCGACTCTCCTGTTCCCGAACGCAGACCTTCCTGACGGAATTGCATGCGGTCCAACAGTTGGTACGCCAGCAGCTGAATCGGGCAAAGGAGGACTACAAACGGTCCGCCGACCGCTCCCGACGGGCAACGCCCCGCTGGCAGTTGGAGACCGGTGTGGCTCTCCACCAAACACCTCCCGTCCGACCGCCCGGTAAAGAAGTTGGACCACCGATTCATCGCCCGTTCCTGTCGAGGCAGTCATCAACCCGGTAGCCTACCGACTGACCCTGCCACGATCCATGCGGATCCACCCCGTTTTTCACCGGTCCCTTCTGGTTCCTGAGGCCACACCGAGTCCCCTTCGGTGCCCAACAGCACCCGTCACTGTCGCCGAGGACGGATCGGAGGAATACGAAGTCCACAGCGTACGAGACTCCCGCTGGCTGAAGGGTCGTTTCCAATATTTGATCGCGTGGAAGGGATACGGGACTGATTTCTCCTGGGTAGATGCCTCCGACGTTCATGCCCCTGACCTGGTGCAGGCCTTCCATGAGCAGAACCCAGCCCGACCGCATCCCGATCGTCAGCCCCGGGGGAAGGGCCCTGCGGTGAGGGATAGTGTTGTGACCCAGGTTCCTGGACCCAGACTCCTGGACTCGGATGATTCAGAAAGTGAGGGAGAAGACCTGGCCAGCCCTGCTTCTCTTGAGCCCTTTCCCTCCTGGCACCCACTCAAAGGGAGGAGGAGGGCCGCACAGCCTGATTCCATGGAGCCTCCTTCTGATTTGGCAACGCCCAAGAACAGTTTTGGAGCGATGCAAGATTACGAGACGTGATCGCGCGCAGCAGCGGAAGAGTTGGGACAAAGCCAAGTCATAATTGTCATGCAGTGACATCTGCAGAGACTATAAATAGGAGGCGGGACTTCCTGGTTTTTTGTCTTGGACAAAGTAATGAGTTGGCGCGAGCTAATGAATTGGCGCGAGCTAACTGTTTCAATGGAGGGAAGAATATATTCGTGAGTAATTCTGGCCTTATCTATAATTTCCTCGTTATCTCCAGAAACTTGGCAGGCCCGTGGGTAGACGTGGCCAGGACATGTATCTATGTAAATAAAAGGAAAAAAGGAAGGCCTCTGACGGACTCTTTGCTGGGAGTATTGGGGGAAGGGAAACAGAACACACTGATGACCTCGCCCAGCGGCTTCATATAGATGTTGAACAGGAGAGGCGAGAGAACCGACCCCTGTGGCACCCCACAAAGGAGGCGCCTCGAGGTCGACCTCTGCCCCCCTGCCAACACCGTCTGCGATCGGTCGGAGAGATAGGATGAGAACCACCGAAGTACGGTGCCTCCCACACCCAATCCCCCCAACCGTCGCAGCAGGATACCATGGTCGATGGTATCAAAAGCCGCTGAGAGATCAAGGAGAACCAGGGCAGAGGAATAACCTCTATCCCGGGCCCTCCAGAGGTCATCCACCAATGCGACCAAAGCTGTCTCAGTGCTGTACCCGGGTCGGAAGCCGGACTGGAACGGGTCTAGATAGACAGATTCATCCAGGTACTGGGGTAACTGGTGTGCCACCACACTCTCAACAACCTTCGCCACAAAGCGAAGGTTGGAGACTGGACGATAGTTACTCAAAACAGCTGGGTCCAGAGAAGGCTTCTTGAGGAGGGGTCTCACCACCGCCTCTTTCAAGGCGGTGGGAACAACACCCTCCCTCAGAGAAGCGTTAACAATCCCCTGGAGCCAGCCTCGTGTAACCTCCCGGGTGGCCAGCACCAACCAGGAGGGACATGGGTCCAATAAACATGTGGTGGCATTCAGCCGCCCCAGCAACCTGTCCATGTCCTCGGGAGCCACAGGGTCAAACTCCCAGATGGTCTCAACAAGACTAGCCTCCGTCACCTCGCCCGAAACTACCCAGTTTTGGTCCAGACCGTCCCGAAGCTGAGCGATTTTGTCAAACAGATACCTGCTGAAATCCTCAGCACAACCCTGTAAGGGGTCATCGCAACCCTCCTGGTTAAGGAGGGAGCGAGTCACCCTAAACAGGGCGGCTGGGCGGTTCTCTGCTGACGCAATGAGGGTAGAGACATAGGCCCGCTTGGCCTCCCTCAATGCCACTAGATAGGTCTGAGTAAAAGACCTAACTAGTATTCGGTCAGCTTCGGAACGGCCGGACCTCCACGCGCTCTCTAGGCGTCTTCTCCGGCGTTTCATCTCCCTCAGCTCCTCGGAGAACCAAGGAGCTGGTTGAGATCTACGCCGGGTCAGACGCCGCAAAGGCACGACACGGTCCAAGGCCGCAACAAGCTCCTCGGCCGAGCCGTGGGCCAGATCGCCAGGGAGCGGCCCAAGCTCCATCAGGAACCTCTCCGGGTCCATCAGTCGCCTGGGACGGAACCAACGTATTGGTCCCGTCTCCCTGCGGTGTGGAGCAGCGGTCCGAAAGTCCAGACGAAGGAGGGAGTGGTCTGACCATGACAGAGGTTCAATGGCTAATTCTCGTACTTCCAGACCACTCAACCACTGTCCAGAGACAAAAATCAGATCCAGTGTGCTTCCCCCGACGTGGGTGGGGGCATCAATTAATTGGGTCAGGTCCATGGCCGTCATGGAGGCCATGAACTCCCGAGCCGCCGTTGACGACACACCGGCTGATGGCAAGTTGAAATCCCCCATGACCATAAGCCTGGGGGTATCAACTGCCATCCCGGCTATCAACTCCAGCAACTCGGGCAGGGCTGTTGCCACACAGCAAGGAGCCAGGTACGTGATCAACAAGCCCATTAATTTGTTTTAATCTCCAATATCTGTTTTTATACAGTTGAAATTAAATATATATCATGTTATAGCATGCAAAATGACAATAAAACCACCTCTCATCCTGACTTTTAAGCGCTGTTTTTGAATGTGATTGAACTGCTTTAATAAACTTCTTCAAAAATAAAAAACATGCATTGGTTAAAATGATAGGATCCTACCACAAATATAGTTTTATTGTTGTCCTATTTCTGGTGTTGGCATGCAATAGGAATTTAAAATATTATGGTAATTTCCAACAGAGTTGGTCCAAAAATGTAATGGGCATTATCAGTGCACTTGATTGCTCCTTTTCCCTGTGCTTCCTCATCTCCACATAACCTGGTGTACTGGCATATCTGAAAGGGCAGAGTCACCTGTGGGGCAATTCTTCTGGTGCAACTAAGGTCTCAAAACTATAATCATCACCTGTTTTCCCCAGCATTGGCATGGAGCTATTGGAAGAAACATAAATCTGGTGGACAAGTTTTTGGTTGGGTTATATCGTCATTTTTGACATACCTATGAACTCAAAAATAAAGCAAATCTGCCAATATAAATGTAAATATAATAAAAGGCGTTATTGTAGCATTCAGCAAATGTTTTGAACTTTCATCAAGCTCAGCCAACATAATCACTGGCAGAAATAGAATTGTGCAAAATATTGGGAGGACATAGAGTTACTTATTGTTTCTGGCATAGAAACCAAATTACAGCTTTTTGGCTACTTCAGTATTAATATTTCCTTTTTTCTGAAATTCATAAGCTTTGAGATAAATGATTATAAAAGAATAAAAATAAACACTTTAGTGGCTATAGAAATTGGCTATAGTGTTAGAAAGTACTGAAAGAATTTAATCCTAGGACTATCTAGATTAGATTTCAGCTAAATATAGTCTTGGCCTTTCTCATGACATTCGAATGAAGTTTGAAATAGACTTCTTTGCTCAAACCATGCTGAAACAATGTCCATGATACAAAAGGTTGTGCTTCTCTACTTATATGAAAAATATTTTAGCTTGTAGGGTAAGTTTAAATATATATACCAATTTTGCTGTAAAGGGTCAGTGATCAAACCATTAGGATTCTACAGGATATTATTATCATTATTATATTTTTATCTCACATTATAGCCAAAAATAAAATACCAGTGAATAAGGTTATGAAATAATCACAACAAAGAGAGTTGAACAATTTAAAAACAAACATAGAAACAGGTTCTGTCAAGCAGGATTATTTGTATTTTCCTACTATTATGATTATCAACAGCAGTTTTGTATTCAATTACTGTAGATTTATTTCTGGAACTCAATAGTATATTGTTTAGAAAGTAACCATAGATAATTCTGGATACTTGGATACTGGATATTTTTATTGATACCATTTAAGCCACACAATGGGGAACAGATCAGATCCAGGGATTTGTGAAATGTTTCTTAGGCTACAACTTGTGTCAAATGTATTTACCATACTTTTCGCACCATAAGACGCAATGGACCATAAGATGCTTATTAGCTTTAGAAGAGGAAAAGAAGAAAAAAAATCTGCCTCTGCCTCACAGCATCTATCCAGTATTCATCTGGCTAGCGTCCTTGCAGCAAACAGCAAACAGCCTGGTCAGCTTCAGCATGTTATCACAGCCCCAGCACGTGGCTTGTCAAGAGCTCTGCTCTGTTGTGCCCACCACTGGTCAGCTGAGTGAGAGCTGGATCCCGGCCTCCTGTAGCCCTGCCATTCAGTGGGCTGACCAACCAGAAACGCTGTCAATTGCTGCCTCTGCCGGGAACACAGGAGCCTTTGCTGCCGAGCAGCCAATTGGTGGTTGGCTCGGCCTCCCGGAATACCGCCAATCAGCTGTTCTAGGCAGCGGGAATCACCGCCACCTAGAATAGCTGATCGGCAGTATTTCGGGAGGCTGATCCAGCCGCCAATCAGCTGCTCAGCAGTGAAGGCTCCAGCATTCCTCGGTGGAGGCGAACGCCACCGCTGCACCAACCCCCCTCCCCCTAAAGCAGTATTCACTCCATAAGACGCACAGACATTTCCACCCACTTTTTTTGGGGGGAAGTGCATCTTATGTGGTAAGATATACACTAAGTCTCTTCTATAACACTGCGATTATGCATATTTTATCTTATTTAGAGAATTACTACATGTTAGATGTTATTTAGAGAATTGCTACAATGCTAGACGTTAATAAATACGTTTCTCAAGCTTCTAAATCTGAGTCCAACAAAGCCAGATTCACTTAACAATCGTGTTACTAACTTAACAACTGCAATGATTCACTTAACTGCTTTGGCAAGGAAGATTGTAAAATGGGGCAAAATTCACTTAACAACTGTCTTGTTTAGCAACAGAAATTTTGGCCTTTATTGTGGCCGTAAGTTGAGAACTATCTGTATTTTGATTGGCTATAGTTTGAACAAAAATAATTTGGGATATGATTCTTTAGGCGGGTCTCAAAACTATATAATTTTTATGGCAATCATAATTCTGTGGGATATTAATTACTTCCTAGATACAAATATATGAGCCTTATCTTATTAAATGTAATAAATCAGAGAGACAAAGAAATATTAAGTCAAATGAGGCACATTCTCAAAAACAAATTGTTAACCTTCAACAATCAGACTTCTCTGCAACCATAACCCAGAGATAAAATGAATATTATATACAAATTTAGTCTCAAAATGCTTAGTAAACAAGAAACTTTCATGGTCTAGAAACTTGCTAGGTCCATCTGTCTTCAGGGTAACCCTACTTATATAAAGGAATGTTAACTTATATTATAAACCGGTAGCATAAATCTCTGACAAAATGTGGTGCCAAAAGCTGATAATCTTGCAAAGGTTGATACTGACTTGGAATAAGTAAATACTATGTATAAAGGATAGGTGAAAATGCAAATGGTGTGTCAGGCACCAAAAAGGGAATCTGGAGTTACCCTAGAGCATTTTCCCTTATTGTTCCTCACCTACAGACAAAAAACTTCCCAAACTAAAGCAACTATTTGCATCACTATAGATATTCACTGGGAATAGTTAAGGATGATCTTTCTTAACTGTCTTCTTCCCAAAGACCAAAACTTCAATGGCTTTGATCCCTCTTTACTCCCTGGAATGTAGCCCCTCCCTCCTGGGAATCCAAATTATTAGACCACATGCCATAAGAAAAGGAGAGCCAAACTTTCAGAACCCAAGCTTTGACTTCTAATTATCTTTCTTTCTCTTTCTGTCTCTTTCTCCCTTGTTATTTTTATAAATAAATCAAGATAGCAAACATTCCTAATATGACTTCCTGTTTTCTCCACAACAACTCTGTGTGTGTGAGGGTAGGGGTGGGATGAGAAAAAGTTTTTGGCCCAAAGTCACTAATATAAATTTAAGTGTACTGTAGGAATTTAGCACCCACCCCATTCCTAGAAGAATGAAATATTTTAGAAAATATTTAAAAAGGCAGAATATCTTTCCCTGGATGAGAAATGGAGAAACATGTTTTAAAGACAAAGCAGCTTCCTGACTCCCCCCACCTTTGTCAATGGGCCATTAAAGCCTCAGCCAAGCTCACTCATTTCCCCCCACCTTTGTCAATGGGTCAGAGGTAGAAACTCATTCTCCCCACCTTTGTCAATGGACCATCATCTGCAACATAATAGGACCCATCTAGCAACTGAAACTCACCACATGACACCTGGGAAGATTACATCAGCCAGCAAGACCCCCACCCCCTGGGAGTCTGACAGCCAATCAGGGTACTCTTCTTGTGTCCCAGGAAATTCAAAGCTCAGAAAAAGCATAAAGCTAGAGAGTGCACAGGATCTCATCCCTTTTCTGTTCAGGAACTCAAGCCATGTGATCCTGACCACCATTAAACCATCTTTCCAAGCAGCCTCCAGGTTTCCAGTGTCTTTATCCCCACTTGGAACTGAAACCAGATGGATATTTCTTCCAACAGTACAAAACAAATGAAAGTTATAATGAACTCTGAAATTATGCAGGCAGTACTTACAGTTATTGGTACATCTTTTGTTCCTGAATTTAACAAATGTAAATTTAAAATTTTTGGCAGATCTGTTGAGAAATATAGAAGGCATTATAAGTACTTTACGGTACTTTACTTTAAGGAAAAGAGCATTTTATTGTCCTAATTAGAAAATTGTAATCTTTAATTGGTAAAGTAAACAGATTATTTAAAATGTTCCTTTTTTCTTTAATATAGCAATTAATATTGACCAAGGGCATAACTGCAGGTTGAAAAGTCAAATGCAAACCCTATATATTTCCTATATATTTGAACAGGAAATTATAACAAACTGAAAGCTTTTGAAGTCAATTATACAAGTCTTCAAATCTTTTTAAAATGCTTTGCAAACAGTATAGCACTGTTAATCCAGATAAACAAAATGCAACTGAAGCTTTAACTCACAGTGTACAATCATAAGAGTCACATGGCTGGAAAAGACCTTAAAGATTTTCCAGTCCAACCCCCTGCCCAAGGCAGGAAGTTATTGCTGGTATATTCAAATATAGTGTACAGACAATCAAATGAATTTGTACATAATCTGAAGATACTGATCTTAGTTTCATTTACTTAATTTTACTTTATCTGTACCACAAAAACATTAAGCATAATTAAATAAAGCATGTTTATAAATATCTATACACTGTATCTATACACTATCTATCTGAGAGATAATTATTGCATACCAAATCTAAAGAACAGAACAAAAATGCATTAATTCCATAATGGTATCTCATTTCTTTTAGACTGCATAAGAGGGTTGAGGTTGGAAAGCACTGGTTTGCACTAATGAGAAATATGTAATTGGGCCTTTAGGAATTCCTATACTGGTGGTCCAGGGCTTGATTCTTTTCTCCATGGTATTTAAGATCTGTATTAAACTGTTAAATACTTCAGTTAAACACCCAGAGATAGGAGATGAAGTAGATCACGGGTGTCAAACTCGCAGCATCACACCATCACGTGATGTATTGCAATGGTTTTCTCCTTCGTGGAGCTAGGGTGGGCGTGGCCTGGGAGTGACGCATTCGTCCTGCGGGCCGCCAGTTTGACACTCCTGAAGTAGATGCTATTACATGGTGTCTGGATGGGAGAAAACAACTGAAACTGAATCATAACAAGATTTGAATTGTTATTTCTCCAGAAACAATCGGATTTGGAGGAGTCCCTTACACTAACTCTTGATTGCACTCTGTTTGAAAGAAGAAGCCCATGACATAAGGACTTGTGGATTTATAGTTTTTGCTTTAGCTGCTGGTGGAGAACATAATTAGGACAACCTTTTTCAAGCTTTAGTGCACAAATTTTACTATTCTGAAAGAGAGGCATTGAGGCCTTCATTACCTTGAGACTGAATTACTGCAGTACTTTTTACTTGGGGCTGTCTTTGAAGAATATCTGGAAGCTGTAGTTGGCACAGAATGTAGCTGTCTGCATGCTAACGTGCTAAGAGGCACTTCAACAGTGCTACTTCTATAAACTGCAAAGAACGCTGGTCTCCATTTCTCCAGATGTTTAGAAAAGTCAAAGCTCAGTCGCAGGCTTTTGTGGCGCAGAAAATTGTCATTTTGGAATATGCTTTTCCCCAGTTCAGATGCCCTACCCCTCTTTTAGATTTTACTGGTAGCAATGTTGTGGCTGTTCCCCATCAAACTTTTAGGCTTGAGGTGACTGATGTGCTACTGATTTAAAGATGTGTTTTCTTTTAAATGATCACTTTTATAGTATATACAGGTGCCATCATAAATGTGTGAAATCAGATAGGATGTTGTATAATTAAATCAATAATAATTATAAGAAATATTCAAATATAGGATTTACCTTGTGTTCTTAAAGTACCAAAATCTAGCATTTCTGTTGATGAATAAATTCCTGGAGCTTTAAAAGAAAATAATCAAAATTAGCTTCTTTTACAACGGAGAAGAAAAGTACATGGAACTGATTAAAAACTACATCACAAACCTGTTGTAACTTCTACTTCTACTGGAAGAATAATGAACTCGGTAGTATCTGAGGCATTTGTTTTTATTCGAATAAATGCTGTGTAATTATCTGCTTCTCTTGAAGAAAAACTCGCTCTCATTACTCCTTTAGTTTCATAGGGAGGGATTTCCTGTTGAATAGACAATAGTGGAAAATGTGAGTCAAAAAAATTAAAGGTTCAGAAATCCATTTAGTTATATAAATGGTATATTTTGATCTGTTGATTATATATTCAGTAGAAAGTCACCATTAGTGATTATTATCACTATATAAAAACCCAAAACCATGCTTCTAATCATAACAATAAAGAAATATAAAGCGGTTTCAATTTGTACTACAGGTAGGCTGTGACTTAGAATCATTTGTTTAGTGACAGTTCAAAGTTACAATGGCACTGGAAAATGATGTATGCCCAGTTTTCACACTTACAACTATTTATTTATTTATTTATTTATTTATTGATTGATTGATTGATTGATTGATTTATTTATTTATTTATTTATTTAAATTTTTATACTGCCCTTCTCCCGAAGGACTCAGGGCGGTGTACAGCCAAAGATAAAAACAGTAAATATACAAAGTTAAAATATCAATTTAAAATACCTATTCAATAGTGGCCGAATTAAAACCGTCAGATTGACCTAACCTAAAATACCCCATATAAAATTACAAAGGATTAAAAAATTAAAAAATTTAAAATTTAAAAATTTAAAAAATCAGTCCAGTCCCGCTAGTATAAATGAGTTTTTAATTCCCGGCGAAAGGTCCGAAGGTCAGATATTTGGCGCAAACCTGGGGGAAGGTCGTTCCAGAGAGTAGGTGCTCCAACAGAGAAGGCCCTTCCCCTGGGGGCCGCCAGCCGGCATTGCTTGGCGGACGGCACCCTGAGGAGACCCTCTCTGTGAGAGCGTACGGGTCGATGGGAGGCATAAGGTAACAGCAGGCGGTCCCGTAAGTACCCGGGCCCTAAGCCATGGAGCGCTTTGAAGGTGGTAACCAAAACCTTGAAGCGCACCCGAAAGACCACAGGTAGCCAGTGCAGACTGCGCAGGAGTGGTGTTACCCGGGAGCAACGAGGAGCTCCCTCGATCACCCGCGCAGCTGCATTCTGGACTAACTGGAGTCTCCGAGTGCACTTCAGGGGTAGCCCCATGTAGAGAGCATTGCAATAATCCAGACGGGAAGTGACGAGAGCATGAGTGACCGTGCATAAGGCATCCCGGTCCAGAAAGGGGCGCAACTGGCGGACCAGGCGAACCTGGTAAAAGGCTCTCCTGGAGACGGCCGCCAAATGATCTTCAAACGACAGCCGACCATCCAGAACGCCCAAGTTGCGTACCCTCTCTGTTGGGGCCAGTGACTCGCCCCCAACAGACAGCTGCGGTAGCAGCTGACTGTACCGGGGTGCCGGCATCCACAGCCACTCCATCTTGGATGGATTGAGTCTGAGTCTGTTTCTCCCCATCCAGACCCGTACGGCCTCCAGGCAATGAGACAGCAGTTCAACAGCTTTGTTGGGGTGGCCCGGGGTGGAAAAGTACAGCTGAGTGTCATCAGCGTACAGCTGATAACTCACCCCGAAGCCACTGATGACCTCGCACAACGGCTTCATGTAGATGTTGAACAGGAGAGGTGAGAGAATCGACCCCTGAGGCACCCCACAAGTAAGGCGCCTCGCGGTCGATCTCTGCCCCCCTGTCAACACCGTCTGCGACCGGTCAGAGAGATAGGAGGAGAACCACCGGTAAACGGTGCCTCCCACTCCCAAACTCTCCAACCGGCGCAGCAGGATACCATGGTCGATGGTATCAAAAGCCAATGAAAGATCCAACAGGACCAGGGCAGAGGAACAACCCCTATCCCTGGCCCTCCAGACGTCATCCACCAACGCGACCAAAGCTGTCTCCGTGTTGTACCTGGACCGGAAGCCGGACTGGAACGGGTCTAGATAGACGGCTTCATCCAGGTACTGGGGAAGCTGCCATGCCACCACACTCTCTACAACCTTCGCCACAAAGCGAAGGTTGGAGACTGGACGATAGTTACCCAAAATAGCTGGGTCCAGGGTAGGCTTCTTGAGGAGGGGTCTCACCACCGCCTCTTTCAAGGCAGTGGGGAAAACCCCTTCCAACAAAGAAGCATTTATAATTCCCCGGAGCCAGCCTTGTGTCACCTCCTGAGTGGCCAGCACCAGCCAGGAGGGACACGGGTCCAGTAAACATGTAGTGGCATGTAACCTCCCCAGCAGCCTGTCCACGTCCTCGGGAGCCACAGAATCAAACTCATCCCAAACAACATCAACATCAACAACTATTACAGCATCCCTAGGATCAAATGATCAAAATCTGGCAACTGTCATGTATTTATGACAGCTGCAATTTTCCAGGATCATGTGATCACCATGACAAGCAAAATCAATGGAGGAAGTCAGATTCACTTAGCAACCTGCATGATTCACTTAACTGCTCAAGTGATTCACTTAACAACTGTGGCAAAAAGGTCATAAAAAGGGGCACAGCTCACTTAACAACTGCCTTACTTAGCAATGAAAATTTTGGACTAAATTGTGATTGTAATTTGAGGATGAATCTGTGTTTTGTCTTCTCTATGCTTTTCACATTTCTGAATACTGTACACTTTGTTCACACAAACAAAAGTAATGATTAATGATAATCTAGCTCCGTTTTCGCTGGCAGAGGGCTGCAGGAGGCCGTTGTGGCCGAAAACAGGGCGTGGGGAGCGCTTGTGGCCACCCAGGCTCCCTTTTCGTTAGCGGAGGGATAACAAAACAAACTAAAAACAAAACGTTTCCCCTTTTGCATCCTTATGATTTATATTGATATATTGACCATCAATTGTGTTGTAAATGTTGTACCTTGATGAACGTATCTTTTCTTTTATGTACACTGAGAGCGTATGCACCAAGACAAATTCCTTGTGTGTCCAATCACACTTGGCCAATAAAAATTCTATTCTATTCTATTCTATTCTATTTGAGCATGCAAGAAGGGACAGGAAAAGAGAAAGGGAAAGAGGAAAGACTAAGAAAAAGAAGGAAAAATGGGAAGAGAGGAAGGAAGGAAACATAAGGAAAGAGGGGAAGGAAGAAGAAAGAAGAATGACGAGGAAAGGAAAGGAAAAAGAAGAAAAGGAAGAAAGAAAGGAAGGAGATTATAATGAGAATGAGGGAGAGTCTGAGGGAAGTCCTGCCTTAGCAGTTGGCTACCCCAGGTACCCCCCCCCGACATAAGTTATGTTGACCTGGCCATACCCACCCCTACCCCCCAGTGGTCAAACACAACCCTGATGTGGCCCTCAGTGAAATCAAGTTTGACACCCCTGATCTAAAGAAGCTCCAGTGCTTTGATCCATAAAAGCTTATGCCGTATTTAATTTTGCTTGTCATCAAAAGCAGATAATAACATCAATGAATTATCACTTACCCACAGTTTTTTTGCTCCTCCTTGTTGCCCAGTTGGAAGCTCTAGATGAAGATCACCCCCACTTGAATACATTTCTACTACCTGGGAGAAAATGCAAAAAAAGGGGAAAAAGTAGAAGAAAAAAGTTATTAAAAGCCTTAATAAAACCTGAATCCAAATTCAAACTAGATGTCTCAAGGTGGCAACATGCTTAGATACAATATCTGTGAAATAACTCTTTAAAAATATCCAACTTTGAAATGAGAAATTACCAGTAATTAGTCTTATACAGTATTTCCCTATTACTCTCTAAAGAATAAAAAAATCAAATTAATTCACAATTAGTCTAGTGAGAGTTTTATCTAAAATATTGGATTCTCCTTTTGCTTTCTAGATAATTTCCAAGTTTAGAAAAATAGAAGGAACCATGTAAAATTTGGGAACAGGAACATTAGAAACCGTAGCAACCTTCCATTATATCATGCCAGGAAAAAATAGGCTAGCTCATAGTAGGATAGAATGCGCTTCAATTTTTTTGTACTCTGCAGTCAATTGCCAGCAAAACATTGGATCTGTCAGAATACCCTGATATCAGAACACTAGTGAGAAAATAACCCAGCCTGAAAATAATTAAAATAGGTAAGATCAAATATTTCAAGAACTGCATGAAATGCAGGTAGTTCTCACATAATAACCATTTAGTGACTGAAATTAGGATGGTGCTCAAAAAAGTGATTTACAATCAGCTCTAGCACTTACAATCACTGCAGCATCCTCACAGTCATAACTGTGATTTAGGGCTGTGGCAACTGTCATGCAATTATGAGAGTCATAGCATTCTGCAGTCACATTATTGCCATTTGGAACCTTCCTTGCTGACTTTTGACAAGCAAAAATAATGGGGAAGCTGAATGAGGTTCCAAGACATGGTCATGATGTCTCGTTTAACAACCATTTAATGATGGTGGCAAAAAGGCTTGTAAAATCCAGTGTGGTAATGTGATATCTCACTAATAAGTTCACTGAATATTGATAAATGTTCCATCCCTTATTTTGGTTGTAAGTCAAAGACCAAAGACGTAATATTTTACAATTCTTTAACATACCTATAAATATGAAAATGCTATTACTTGCCTGCAAAGGTTCACTATGGGGATTGTGTATATTTATAATAGGAGAAAAACTGCTGTTCACTGGAACTTTTGCTCCTATAAAAGGCCGCAGTCTGTAAGGGTTTGGTACTCCTACTCCAAACACCTGTTTAGGAAGAAATTTTTTTAGTAATCAATATGGTTATTTTGTTGCTCCTAGTTTTAAAATTCCCCCTCAGCACTAAAAAAATTCCCACATCTGTTTCTGAATCTGAAGTTCATTATTGCAAGGTTTAAAAGCCTCAGGCATTACTTAATTTCCTAATCATATAAAATTCAAGTATATACTTTTTTTTTGCATTTCACCCTCAGTATAAATGAGAGTTTTATGTTATTCTCTAACATCATCTAATGCAGTAATGGTAAAATGTTTGATTTGTTGATATTTTATTATCTCCTGATTTCATAATTTAGAATACTTAAGTTAAATTATTTATTTATGCATATATTTATATAAAATGAATTGTGACATTTTGATAATTTCTTTTCATATACTGAAATATTTTTTAAAAAAAACTTACTCTGACATTCAAGTATCTTCCTCTTATATTTTTATAATTAGAATTATTAGTACCACAGAACATTCAACAATAATTCACTATACTTCTTAAATCAAGTTTTTATATTGTTAAATGCACAGACTTTGCAAAGTTCAAAGAACATTTTAGGGGTATTTTGTTGCACTGCACTACTGAGCATATTTCCAGCATTCCTCATCTAATGTGTTGAAGTACAAATCCCAGTATCCTTAGGTAAAATAATTTGCTACACCGGGCGAGGATACATTTGTAGTTCAAAACCTGTAGACATTATCATGTTGGAATGTTTTTTCCCCATGAATAATTTTTATTTGAGAAAAGAATGATCACTAAGGAATCACAAATTAAAGTTAACCAGTAGAATTCAATAAGAGAATGACCATAGTATTTCTTTCCTCTGAGGGCTATGTGTTCAGATGTAAGGGGAAAAAGTAATTTCCCACACAGATTGAACATTTGCTGATTGCTCACTGGGAATGATTGAGTAATTGCATAAGCAGAGACTATAAGAGGTACATAAAGTGGTAATTTTCAAGGGAACAAGTTCATTGAATGAGCAAACAGGAGTTTAACAATGGACTTAGCAGGAGTATTTAAAGAAGAGTCCCTAACATTTTTTTTCTCTAAGACTTTGTTTCTGAGAGCATAAGAAGTGAACAGCAACAACAAAATCTTCTGTGAGTAGTGCAGTAGAAATAAAAGCATACATGAATAGAAAACATTAACTGTAAGCAGCATTGCTTCTGATGTGTTTGCATTTCTACCCACCAACAATCTGACACATATTTTCAGCAAGTACAATGCGGTATCAGTACTTGAAGGAAAACTCAGAGACTGAAATGAAGGTTTACCCAATAAAAAAAATTAGACATTTCAAGATGACTAACAAAGGAATCAATTCTATATAATGAAGAAAATTAACCAAAGGAGCAACCTTCTGGACAAAAATGCATTGTGTTAACTCATTTGTTAAATTGATAAGCCAGGTACCCTGATTTAAAGCCTTCAGTAATGAAATTTATTTAACTTGCTAAATGAAATAATCCACATATTATGACCTAATACATTTTTGTGAAATAAGCCTGGATTACTAAGATTTGTTTTTAGTGGGAATATTGAATACTTGAGTAAGAAGAACTTAGGTTTTCAGCATCAAAGTTACCAAAATTCTCTGTTACAGATTAATTTTAAAATTTTAGTTGGTTCAGATTCTAAATATATTTTTAAAAATAACTGGATCAGAGAAGATGGATCATAGATGAGTGGGGGGAGTTGAAGGGCTCCTGGGGTCATAAGTGGAGTGGGCTGTCAAGCACCTGGATTTTGATCATGTGGCCACAGGGATACTGCAACAGCAATAACTTTGGGCACATGTCAGACTGTTAAGTCCATTTGTAGAGAGTATGGTGGCATATCAGTTTCCCTTTCACCTGGATGAAACTGTCTATCTAGACCCGTTCCAGTCCGGTTTCCGACCCGGTTACAGCACGGAGACGGCTTTGGTCACAGGATGATCTCTGAGGCCAGGATAGTTGTTCCTCTGCCCTGGTCCTATTAGACCTCTCAGCGGCTTTCGATACCATCGACCATGGTATCCTGCTGCGCCCGGTTGGGGGTTTGGGAGTGAGAGGCACCGCTTATCGGTGGTTCTCCTCCCATCTCTCCGACCGGTCGCAGTCGGTGTTGACAGGGGCAGAGGTCGGCCCCGAGGCGCCTCACTTGTGGGTGCCGCAGGGTCGATTCTCTCGCCTTCTGTTTAACATCTACATGAAGCCGCTGGGTGAGATCATCAGTGGTTTCGTGTGAAGTACCAGCTGTATGCGGATGACACCCAGCTGTTTTCCACACCGGACCACCCCAACGGTTATCAAGTGCTGTCCCGTGTCTGGAGGCCGACGGGTCTGGATGGGGAGAAACAGGCTCAAGCTCAATCCTCCAAGACAGAGTGGCTGTGGATGCCGGCATCCCGCACAGTCAGCTAACCGCTGCTGACCATCGGTGGCGAGTCACTGGCCCCGATGGAGAGGGTGCGAACTTAGCGCCCTCCTGGATGAACGGCTGTCTCTAGAAGATCATTTGACGGCCGTCTCCAGGAGAGCGTTTCACCAGGTTCGCCTGGTGCGCCAGTTGCGCCTTTCTGGACCGGGAGGCCCTATGCACGGTCACCACGCCTCGTGACGCCTCGCCTGGATTACTGCAACGCCTCTACATGGGGCTCCCTTGAAGGGCATCCGGAGGCTACAGTTAGTCCAGAATGCGGCTGCGCTGGTGATAGATGGAGCCCTCGTGGCTCCTGCATAACACCCATCCTGCGCAGGCTGCACTGGCTACCTGTGGCCTTCCGGTGCGCTTCAAGGTTTTGGTGACCACCTTTAAAGCGCCCATGGCATAGGGCCGGGTTATCTACGGACCGCCTACTGCACCAGATACCTCTCACCGACCCGCGCGCCTCACAGGAGGGACCTCAGGGTGCCGTCAGCTAGGCAGTGTTGCCTGGCGACGCCCAGGGAAGGGCCTTCTGTGGGGGCTCCGCCTCTGGAACGAGCTCCCCAGGACTCCGTCAACTTCTGGACCTTCGAACCTTCCGTCGCGAGCTCAAGACACATTTATTCATCTGTGCAGGACTGGCTTAGATTTTAAATTTTATAGGGGTTTTAAATTGATTTTAATATTTATATTTCTATTTTTAATGATAGGGCACTGGAATAAGTTTTTTAAAGATTATTTTAATTTTGTACACTGATGTTTTATATGCCTGTGAACCGCCCTGAGTCCTTTGGGAGATAGGGCGGTATATAAATTTAAATAATAAATAAATAAATAAATAAATAAATAAACCAAAAACAAGACATGGGGGAGGGGAGGGGCTTGGGGAAGACAATTTCAACAGCTTTCAAGCCCTTACAAAACAAACAGGCTTTGAATTACAGGGGAAGAAAAAGAGATACTGCAAAACAGAACAAATAGTGGTGGATTCCTGAAATGAATCCTGTATAATCTGGAGATGAAAATTCAGAAGTTAAAAGCTTACTCTTATATAGGATGGTACAAAAGTTGCTAAAATGGGATCTTGCACATATCTGAATGAAACAAATAAAGAAGAATACCAAAGTCTATATTCATAGACTTTGTTATCTATCCTCGCAATAATAATTACTGGGAATAACAAAAAAAAAAAAATTCTGCCTTACATCTGGTGATATGACTTCTGCTATTATTTTGAAGAATACAATTTGTTCAAAAGGAACATAGAAGATGGACTTGAACTCCTAAAAGAATTTATTCCCGAAAGCATCTAGTTAATATTAAGGGAGAATAAGTAAATCAAGAACTGTTGTTTGTTTTCACTCATCTAAACAAGCAGAAGGCATGTATGATATTTTCCCAAAAAACCCAAAGTATTAGTGATGGATGGCTTTAATTATTTTGGTATCTACAAGAAGGCA
This sequence comes from Ahaetulla prasina, assembly GCF_028640845.1. Taxonomy (NCBI): domain Eukaryota; kingdom Metazoa; phylum Chordata; class Lepidosauria; order Squamata; family Colubridae; genus Ahaetulla; species Ahaetulla prasina. The sequence continues at coordinate 95,516,436 of NC_080543.1, read as the reverse complement.
AGCCTGCCAAATCTGCTTTCCAAGAAATATATTCAAAGAGTGCATATCAATGTGTCCTTATAAAACTGGAGGGAGGTATCAAGTAGGATGCCATAGTCATAGGGCCTGTATTCTTCAACATTTTTATTAGTGATCTGGATGAAGAGATAAGAGAATGCATATTAAATCTACAGATAAGAGTAATACAGCTAATATCCTAAAATAAACTCAAAACAATCCTGATGAGTCTCTGAAAATAAAATAAAATAAAATAAAATTCCAAGAGAAACACACTGGGAAACAGTGCCTGGAATGAGGGATAACATATATTGTAATAATTCTTATCAAAAAGACTGTAGAACAGTCTTTAACAAATTGAAAAATTGTTCAACATCATGATGTGGCTGTGAAAGAAAACAGAAAAAAAAGTTGTGCAGGAGTGCATCAATGGACATACGTTCCTGAATCATGGGAAATATTTATTTTACTTTAGTCAATCAATCTCCAGGGTATGTAAGAGTATTTATTTCTGGAGCCTGTACTTTAGGAAAGATTAAAAACCCACACATGGAAAATGAGGGCAACATCTTTCGAATACCAGTTAGATAGAGAAACTAATTCTCAGAAAGATAGAAACTCCCATTCACTGACGTTCAACCTATTCAAGAAAAGCGTAAACAGCAACTTGCCAAAGTTGCTTTCCTTTGGATTTGAGCAAATGGTTTGCACTCTCTGACCAAAATGCCTGCTTTCAAGACTCCAGTTCTATGAAAAAGGCCTTCAAATAATATAAACTGTTGTTAGTTTCAACTGTACAGTGTTATTTTAATGTACATTGAACTAGAAAGCAATGTCACATTGTTCTTACCTGGTAAGTAAATACCCCATGATTAGATGTGTTAATAAATAATGTGTTTTCTACATTTCCCACAACTCTTGCAAGAAAAACTACATCAAATGATGTATTTCCTCCAGGGATAATTTTCTGAAAAAGAGAAAAGTCAGAAGATATGTTATGCTGTTGATTCAAAAGCAGTGTATTAAATATGCAAAAGAAGAACTCATATATGCTAGCTATCTGTTAAGGTCCCTGGACTAGGTTTGCAAAAATCCAGATTGAAGTTCACCCTGAGTTATGGAAGTTCACTGGGTAACTTTGGACCAATTGCTTCCCTCATTCCAATCTACCTCCCAGTATTATTGTGCAGAAAAATGGAAGGACAAAGTGCAATGTAACACACCTTAGATCTTGAGGGGAAAAAAGTCAGAATATAAATCTAACAACAACAACAAAATTGTCCTTCCTCAGTTATCAGAATTAGTACTACAGTAGCATAATAAAACTGAAGCCATTAAGTTTTTCCTTTGCAATACTTAATACATTTGCAAATGTAATCCCTGGAGAAATTGATCTCTCATTTTTACTGAACTGTTCCTCGTTGGAAGAATGATATAAACATATTTTAGTTTATAGTTTACAATATCCCATATCTGGGATTTTGTTTAAAGTACAGTTTCTTATGATAGAGTAAAAGATTCCACAATAACAGCAACTTCATAAAAGCAAAACTAGCTCACCCTATTTTGAAAAAAGACGATGAAAATGTGACGTTGTTGCAGATATTGAAACTAATATAATAGTCTCTTCTGAACTGGGATTATGCAAGTAAACTTTTTCCATTTTTGGCATCCCAACCGCCTGTATAAAAGAAAGTCCAGAAAAAGCATTTAGAATTGTTTATCTTTTATCTTACTATAGTTAATTTATATTTGCAGGTCATAATGTATAATAATACATCATACATCATAAAAAAATTATGGTATACGAATTATCATTATGAATATCTGTCTTATTCGTTTCTATAGGTGTTATAGGTGGCATATAGTATTAAATTAATAAAACAAAATGCAAATGGTACAAGCCGTATTTAATTCATCCTAAAACCGTGATGGCGAACCTAGGCACACCTGTCAAAGGTGGCACGCAGAGCCCTGTGGGCACACGTGGCACTGCCAGCTGCTTTTCTGGTTTCACATGCATGCCGGCAAGCTGGTCTTCATAGGTGCTGGAGCACCGGAAAATGCCCCCAAAACACCCCAAAAAAGGCCTAAAAACAGCCAAAAAACAGGAATGCGCATGCCAGCCATCTGCTCTTCAGGTTTCTGGTGCTCCGTTGAACGCATATGCATGCGCATGCCCACATATTCCAGTTTGGGCACTCAGTGCTGAAAAGGTTCACCATCACTGTCCTAATCTGGAACTGAACACACTCAAAACCGTAGAAATGGTGGTAGATTTTAGGAAAAACCCTTCCATACTTCCACCTCTCACAATACTTGACAACACAGTATCAACAGTAGAAACCTTCAAATTTCTGGGTTCTATCATATCGCAAGATCTCAAATGGACAGCTAACATCAAAACATCATTAAAAAAGGACAACAAAGAATGTTCTTTCTGCGCCAACTCAGTAAGCTCAAACTGCCCAAGGAGCTGCTGATCCAGTTCTACAGAGGAATTATTGAGTCTGTCATTTGCACCTCTATAACTGTCTGGTTCGGTTCTGCAACCCAACAAGAAAAACACAGACTTCAGAGGATAATTAGAACTGCAGAAAAAATAATTGCTACCAACTTGCCTTCCATTGAGGACCTGTATACTGCACGAATCAAGAAGAGGGCCGTGAAAATATTTACAGATCCCTCGCATCCTGGACATAAACTGTTTCAACTCCTACCCTCAAAACGACGCTATAGAGCACTGCACACCAGAACAACTAGACACAAGAACAGTTTTTTCCCAAGGCCATCACTCTGCTAAACAAATAATTCCTCAACACTGTCAGACTATTTACTGAATCTGCACTACTATTAATCGTTTCATAGTTCCCATCACCAATCTCTTTCCACTTATGACTGTATGACTATAACTTGTTGCTGGCAATCCTTATGATTTATATTGATATATTGATCATCAATTGTGTTGTAAATGTTGTACCTTGATGAACGTATCTTTTCTTTTATGTACACTGAGAGCATATGCACCAAGACAAATTCCTTGTGTGTCCAATCACACTTGGCCAATAAAATTCTATTCTATTCTATTCTATTCTAAAGCAAACAACTACTTGCATAATGCAGCAACACTGAATGGCATTTAAAGAATTACTAACTTTAACATATGCAAAGAAATAAAAATGAAGTTTTTAAATGAGAGAGAAGCTTTATACAAAGGGAATTATTCCAATAAATGAAAGCTTAAGCTATTATTCCATAATAATCATAGGTTATCACTACGTTAATTCTACAATGTGAGTTATTGCAGTAAGCAAGTAAGATTATTTAAGCAAGCATTTATATTATGGACTATAAATAATCTTATTTATAAAATTGTTGGCATGCTGCTTTGAAGCCTCAGTTGAGAATGGAGTCAATTAATATTCCAATTAAATATTATTTCTTCTATTAGTAATTAAGACAACAAGCACATATGTTGTCTTTAAAGTACTGATACATTTTTGTTCTAAAAAAAATAGCACTGCAATTACAATTCTCAAAGAGGGTTCATGTTTAGGGTTAGAGAACAATCAGCCCTTTGAAGTAAGCCAGGTCACAAAACAGATTCCAAAAGTATTATTACAATCCTTTTTTATTGTTTTAGGCTACCATAGCAGAAATCTGAAAGCCATTTAACAGCATCTCCCCTTCTTCCTTCATACTTAACAGAGTTAAGGTGGAACAAGCTTGAGTTCCAATGTTTGTTTTCTGTCCTGGGCTTAAATCATGTTTTGTTAACTAGGGTCACATGGTATCTCCAAGGTCATCTTGGTTTTTCTTAAAATAAAAACTAAACTAAAAGCAGTAGAAAAGAATGAACAATATTAATTCAGTTAACATGGTTAATTAACATGGTAAACTAATATTCAATAGCCATTCACGGTTTGACTACTATACAATCTTGTTTTCAAGCAATTAATTGTGATGAATAGCTTCACTGAAATAACAAATTTCATTTGTTCACCCATCCCCTGGGTCCTCAAGCCTGCTGGAATAACTAGAGGGACCTTCCAATCCTCATAAATGATAAAGTTCACTTCATCTTGGAAGGGAGGGGAGAAAAGATTCCATTATAACAGAAAAGGCCCACTACCTGGGTACTACTAGATATAGCTCCCTAAATCAGGGAACTTAAAACATGCCCACTTTGTTGGATCTAATGGGATGAGAAGCTGAAATTGGGGAGAGGTAATCTCTCAAATAACCTGATCCTATGCCATACAGGGCTTCCAACCACCTTGAACTGGACCTAGAAACAAACTAGTAACCAATGCAACTTACAAAACATTTGCACAGTCACATCTTGTGCACCAACTGCAACTTCTGTGGATCAGGAAACTCTGTTCACAGCCAATCACCTAGTCACCTCCCTCACAGATTATTATAAGCTCTAGATGAAAATACCCCTGGAAAACATTCAGAAGCTATGGTTGGTAACAAGCCTGGACAGTGAGGGTTTACCCACTGCTTTGGGAGCTGCAATGATTGCCAATAGGCTTCTAGATGTAATTCAAGGTGCTTGTTGCAACCTTTAAAACTGTATATGGATTATCTGGGGGCATCTTCTCCATTATCCATCTAACACTGGAGACTACTTAATCAAACTGAATAGGGTCAACTACTTCCAGATCCTGTCTACACAAGAATGACATCTGTCTTGGGCTTCATAATTTTTCCCATACATTGGAATTCCCTTCCTTAGAGAGACAGTCTTCCTTTTGGGTTTCAGGAGAGTAGTCGTGACTGAATAATTCATCAAGTGCAGGAAAGCATGGTATGCTTGAAGATCTGAACATGCAGTTGTATGCTGCTGCACATTTTTTGTGTGTAAGTGTAATATTTTGATATTGCATTTGGTTTATTTTATGGATTTATTATTTCAGACATTTTTTTCCACTAGGTGATGCTGCCCAGGTGCTTTCCAGAATTGGGTGGTATGCAAATAAAGGAAAGGAAGGAAAGGAGCCTGCTAGTTGTAAGCAACTATACAGGGTGGTGCTCATCTCCGTTTCAACGGCCATGAGCCAGTGCTATCCGAAGATATTTCCATGGTCATATGGCGAGCATGATGCCATGGAATGCTGTTTCCTCCCCAACAAAGTGGTGCCTATTTATATTTGCATGCTTTCAAACTGCTAGGTGGGCAGGAGCTAGGCCAAGATGGGAGCTCGCCCCATCACATGATGTTCAGGTCTCAAAACCAGGCTGTCGGCTTTCCAGCCAACAAATCCAGCATCATAACGACTGAGCCATCGTGCTGCCCATGCAAATAAAGTAACTATACTGTATAATTAAAAAACACCAAAGTAGTAGAGTATTACTTAATACAACACTTTCCTCGTTTCCTTATTTAATTAGGGCTCTCATTGGTTCATTTGCTGCTATGGAAGTTTCTCACATTCAGAAAGCCCAAGTTGCTACTTGCATACTACTTTTACAGCAATTGACTCAAACAAAATATTCAGCATGTCTTTACCCAACATTATGAACTAGAAAATACAACAAACATGTGTAAGTGAATAAGCAATACAACCAGAGAATAAGGACAGTCATATACTTCTGCCAAATGTTTATTAGGGAAGAAAAGAGTCTTGAATCTTATTTCAACTTATTTCAATTCTGTAATAGCTCAACACAGAACTCAGACCGTTTCTACTTCCCTGAAGAAAAACTCACAAAAAAGATTTCCCACAAATTTTAGAATATAATTTCATTTCAATTATGCTTGTGTTAAAGTACAATTGTAAAGACTGAAAAGACAGTCAAAATTCTTCTCATTTTACATCTGTGCTACACACTTGAACATGTACATTATTATACATCATAAACTTAGGAATTCAAGAGCTAGAATGAAGGACGTCAAATTCATGCATGAACTGTGACCTAAATCTACCTCTTATTAACTGGATAACAAATGAATGTACAACTGAGCCAATCCATATTACACTATACAACGCTGTTACAAACCTAGGTCTTGAACAACTTGTAACTAACAATACAAGACTCAACAACTGCCTTGACCTCATCTTCTGCAACAACACAAACTCAGTTTATTGACTACAAATAAAAGAACCCTTTTCCAGCAGCGACCACTGCATGATTGACCTTCGTCTCAATATACGCCCTTACATAAATCGTCAGAACAATAGTATTCCTAACTACAATTTCAAAAAAGCCAACTATGACCTTATAAACAAAAATCTCTCATCTCTGGACTGGCAAAATCTGTTCTCAACCTGTATAACTGCTGAAGACCACTACAGAGTTTTCCTACTTGAAATCAATAGAGTCATTAAACTATAAGTACCACAAACGATCACCAAGTTCAGGAAAAGCAAATTACCCATATCAATAAAAAAGCTTCAATCAAAAAAAAATCCCTCTGGAGAAAAAACAAAAAGGGCCATGTAGCAAATTTCAAAAACTGCTACAGAAATATATGCAACCAAATAAAAACTGAATGCACAAATTACCACACCAAGCAGGAAGAGGACCTTCTGTGCACAAATTCCAATCGTGCCTTTTGTAATTTTGTGAACAATAAACTTAAAGACTCAAGATCCATCCCACCACTAAAAGATTCTAACGGCAAAGAATGTAATGACGAAACAGTTAAAGCAAACCTCTTTAACACATTCTTTGGCTCAGTCTTTGTTAACAGTGATGACACATATCCGACATTCCCAAATCATACCAGCAATGAGTATGATGACTTAATACATATAGATTTCACAGAAGATAATGTTGGAAAAGCTCTTCATAACTTGAAACCATCGCTATCTATTGGACCTGATGGGCTATGTGCATACTTCTTAAAAAAACTTTCCACTAATATAGCAGAACCCCTAAGCATAATCTTTGAAAAAGCTTTCACGACCACTTCCCTTCCCAAACTTTGGTCACTAGCCACAGTCATCCCAATCTTCAAAAAAGGAGACCCCAGCTTAGTTGAAAATTACAGACCAATCTCTCTATGCTGCGTCACCTGCAAAATAATGGAATCAATCATCAACCAATCCATTACCTTCCACTTAGAAATAAACAACCTACTCTCTAATAAACAATTTGGTTTCAGAAAAAAATTATCCTGTAACTTACAACTTCTTCACAGTAAAAACATATGGACTACCAATTTTGATCAAGGCAAAGCAATAGATGCAATCTACATAGACTTCTGCAAAGCTTTTGGCTCAGTAGTACACGATAAACTTCTCCTAAAACTAATATCCTATGGCATTTCAGGACCCTTCACAATTGGATAACTGCTTTTCTGTCTAACAAACAACAAGTGGTCAAAATAGGCAATGCTCTATCAAATCCTGTTCCTGTCAAGAGTGGCGTTCCTCAAGGTAGCGTTCTTGGACCAACACTCTTCATACTATACATAAATGATCCTTGTGACCATATCTCAAGTAATTGTGTTCTCTTTGCTGACGATGTCAAACTATCATCAAATTTGCAGATGACACCAAGCTGGCAGGAATAGCCAACACTCCAGAAGATAGGCTCAAGTTACAGAAAGATCTTGACAGACTTGAACATTGGGCACTATCTAACAAAATGAAATTCAACAGTGAAAAAAGTAAGGTTCTACATTTAGGCCAAAAAAACAAAATGCACCAGTACCGTATATGTGGTACCTTGCTCAATAGTAGTACCTGTGAGAGGGATCTTGGAGTCCTAGTGGATAACCATCTAGATATGAGCCAGCAGTGTGCAGCTGTTAAAAAGCCAACACAGTTCTGGGCTGCATAAACAGAGGATAGAATCAAGATCACGTGAAGTGCTAGTACCACTTTATAATGCCTTGGTAAGGCCACACTTGGAATATTGCATCCAGTTTTGGTCGCCACGATGTAAAAGATGTTGAGACTCTAGAAAGAGTGCAGAGAAGAGCAACAAAGATGATTAGGGACTGGAGGATAAAACATATGAAGAACGGTTGCAGGAACTGGGTATGTCTAGTTTAACAAAAGAAGGACCAGGGAGACATGATAGCAGTGTTCCAATATCTCAGGGCTGCCACAGAGAAGTGGGAGTCGGGCTGTTCTCCAGAGCACCTGAGGGTAGAACAAGAAGCAATGGGTGGAAACTGATCAAGGAAAGAAGCAACTTAGAACTAAGGAGAAATTTCCTGACAGTTAGAACAATTAATAAGTGGAACAACTTGCCTTCAGAAGTTGTGAATGCTCCAACACTGGAAATTTTTAAGAAAATGTTGGATAACCATCTGACTGAGATGGTGTAGGGTTTCCTGCCTGGGCAGGGGGTTGGACTAGAAGGCCTCAAGGTCCCTTCCAACTCTGATGTTATGTTATGTTATGTTATGTTATTTAACACCAACGACAATACATCTACCATTCAAAAAGACCTTGATATTCTAACCACTTGGTCTAAAACTTGGCAACTCCAAATCTCAACCAGCAAATGCTCAGTCTTACATATTGGAAAAAAGAACCCAAACACTAAGTACATGCTTGATGGACATTACCTTACAGATGATCACCACCCTGTTAAAGACCTTGGAGTTTTCATATCAAATGATCTAAGTGCCAAAGCCCACTGCAACTACATAGCAAAAAAGGTTCTAAGAGTTGTAAACCTAATCTTGCGTAGCTTCTTTTCCAAAAACACTACACTACTAATCAGAGCATATAAAACATTTGCTAGGCCAATTTTAGTATACAACTCACCTGTCTGGAACCCACACCACATTTCTGACATCAACACAATTGAATGTGTCCAGAAATATTTTACAAGAAGAGTTCTCCACTCCTCTGAAAACAACAAAACACCCTATCCCACTAGACTTGAAATCCTAGGCTTAGAAAACTTAGAACTCAGTCGCCTACGACAAGACCTAAATTTAACTCATAGAATCATCTATTGTAATGTCTTTCCTGTTAAAGACTACTTCAGCTTTAATTGCAATAATACAAGAGCAACCAATAGATTTAAACTTAATGTTAACCACTTTAATCTAGATTGCAGAAAATATGACTTCTGTAACAGAATCATCAGTGCTTGGAACACCTTACCTGACTCTGTGGTCTCTTCTCATAATCCCAAAGCTTTAACCAAAAACTATCTACTATTGACCTCACCCCATTCCTAAGAGGACTATAAGGGGCGTGCATAAGAGCACAAACGTGCCTACCGTTCCTGTCCTATTGTTTTCTCATATATATATATATATATATATATATATATATATATATATATATATATATATATATATATATATATATATATATATATATATTCCTGTCCTATTGTTTTTCTCATATATATATATATATATATATATATATATATATATATATATATATATATATATATATATATATATATATATATATATATATATATATATATATATATATATATATATATATATATATATATATATATATTTGTTTTCTGAGGTTTTCACGGTGTTTGTATAGGTCTTTGGTTGTCTTTCTCCCTAAATTGGAAGTGTCTTGGCCAAGACACTTCCAATTTTACATGGAGATATATATATATATATATATATATATATATATATATATATATATATATATATATATATATATATATATATCCTTATATTTCCTCATATAGATGTTTATATACTATATAATCATTTTGTGTAATGCTTGTGTATATTGTTGTGACAAAAATAAATAAATAAAAATAAAAACTGTCTTCTTTTAGTTTTAAAACTGCCAGATTATTGCAGGAGAAACATCTCCATGAAATGTTTTTCTTTAATTATAGAAAATATCTACATTCAATATATGTTCCTAGCTATAATGTTCACTGATGATAAAAAAAGATGATAGGAAAAATGGGGAACATAAAATAACCTCTTCCTGCCTGCTACTAAATGTTTATTTCTGTAAACATTTAGATCCTCTGTCACAAATTTAGAATTCATGGATTGTAATATGTTATAATCCCTCTATATTCTGACTTCTTCTTCATTCAGGTTGCCAAATACAAACACATTCACTACAGGTGGCATTGGTGCTGAAACTGCAAACGTTTTCAAAATGACTAGTTACTCTCAGTGTAATGTAGCTTACAGGATATTGTTGTGGTAATATGAAGAGATATCTCCATATAAGCCATTTTGCATTCCTATAAAAATATGGAACTTAAATCCAATGAACAAATAAATACACCTTTACTTAAATAGGACTCAAATGTACATATCATTTGCAGTGCTAAGCAGCAATCATGGATATCTGACATCATGTTATTATCATTTTTGGTCTTTTAATTTAACTTGCTGCTATTACAACTGTTTGATTTATTATCTTTTATTTTATGCAACTCAAAATGTGCACAAAATGCTCCCTCCTCCAATTTTCCCCACAACAACAACCTTGTAAGATGGGTTACTCCAGACGGCTGCCCCAAAGTCACCAAGTTGGCCTCTATGCCAAAGGAAGAATTAGGTATCATGCTCTCCTGGTTTATAGTTCAACATCTTAACACTTTACCTTTATATAACCCGATTTATTTCAAGGGATGCAAAAATGGCAGCTGTTGTTTTGCACATGCACACAACGTGCAATTTGACATAATGAAAAATAAGCTTACATAATAGTTTCTAGAACCAGAACCTTGTACAATTTTTTTTCTGAAGGCATTGTTCAGTATATTAACTAAAATATTCCCAACTTACTGTTCATGAAAATCCAGCATTGGTGGCTCAAACCGAATAGGTCTGCAATTTCCTCGATACATAGATACACTGTTGCACAAAAAGAAAAGACACTCAGATATAGAGTTAAAGTCTTATAATCTAACTTTAACAATAACTAAAAATTCCCACATCTGTTTCTGAATCTGAAGTTCATTATTGCAAGGTTTAAAAGCCTCAGGCATTACTTAATTTCCTAATCATATAAAATTCAAGTATATACTTTTTTTTTGCATTTCACCCTCAGTATAAATGAGAGTTTTATGTTATTCTCTAACATCATCTAATGCAGTAATGGTAAAATGTTTGATTTGTTGATATTTTATTATCTCCTGATTTCATAATTTAGAATACTTAAGTTAAATTATTTATTTATGCATATATTTATATAAAATGAATTGTGACATTTTGATAATTTCTTTTCATATACTGAAATATTTTTTTAAAAAATTGGATGGCAGCATGCAGCACAGGAACACTGAAACAACCACTTATTTACCAAATTTCAACTCAATGAGAGTCATTGGTCCCAGATTTTGGATGTATTCTGTAAATTAGCCCATTTGAGGTATTGTGTTTCAAAAATTGTTGCCCTATGATGCACTATTTCACCTAGTTAAAAATTATAGATATGAGTTTTAGTAGTATACAGATTATAAATAATTTAAGATCTTGCTTATAATAAAATATGTTGCATTAATGGGACCAGTGTGGGCCTTTGAGTATTCTGTGCTAAAAGAAAAGAAAATATTTCCTATCATTTTGGGAAAAAGAATGGATGCTTTTCACTTCCAGGTAGCTTTGGATGACAGATTATATCGATCAATTTTAGTTTAGCTAATATTCTGATTTGGAGATGAAAATAGTCTTTGTTGGACTTCTAATTACAGACATAAGAGGAACAGACTTCTTTCAGTGGCTATTATTAACTATAATATCTGACTGGGTCAACTTGGCACAGTAGTATTTTAGGGCGGTAAATCAACTCCTGGAATCTGAAGGAATGTTCATGAATGTAATCTTTGGGAGGCAAAGGCTTCCCCCACCTCCCCAGCCGTTTTGGAGGTGCCCACCCCCAGCCGTTTTGGGAGGCAAAGGCTCCCCCCAGCCGTTTTGGAGGCTTTTCCCCGCCCCCCAGCCATTTTGGGAGGCAAAGGTTTCCCCCACCCCCCACCCGTTTTCAGACTTTCCTCCAGCCATTTTGAGGCTTTTCCCCACCCCAGCTGTTTTGGGAGGCAAAGGCTTCCCCAGCTGTTTTGGAGGCTTCCCCAGCCATTTTGGGAGGCAAAGGCTTCCTCCCAGTGCTGTTTTGGGATGTCCGGCCAAAGGGGAGGTTGCGTGCATGCATGGGGGGTTGCATGTGCATGCGAGGGTTGCACGCATATGCAGGGGGGCCTGGCATGTGAGAGTGGCATTGCATTATGGGACTGGGCATGTGCGAGTTATCTTTATTGACAAAAATGCATGTATATATTGTATATCTTTATTATGGTCCTAACACCAGTACAAACAGAACAATAAAAGCAGTAACAGCAGCAAAAGCCATAGATTTCATTTGCCCATTGAGTCAAAGCTAAAATAGAGATGATGCAGGGACTATTGCAGTGGTGGGCTGCTGCCAGTTCTATCCTGTCCTATATTTCCTTCTTTCTGGCTCAGCTGATTCGCTCAGCACAGCTTATTTCTATGCCTCCGCTGTTCTACTTACCAGAGTAAGCAGCTGAGCTTCAAAATGCTGTGTACAAACGCATTAGGTGCGCACACTCACAGAACCGGTAGCAGCCCACCAATGGACTACTGCCTTCTAATAGAAATTGGACACAGGCTGAATCTAGTTTATCAGGATTCCAGCCAATCAAGGAAACCTTTTATGTCTACAGAATGGGCAACAGAAGATGGCATGTCTCCAAGTTTTTACCTCTCCTGTATTAGACGAACAAAGCTATTAAACTACTGGCTGCTGTTTATACTTATCCTTCAGTACAGCGGAGGGGAGGATTTAGCATCTTATCAACATAAAAGGTTTTCTGTGGCTTGGTGTTTCTAATTATGAAAGTATCCTTGCTGTAATCACTAAATATTTGAACCACTCTAAGGCTAAACAAACCTGGCATCTTTTCAATTTTCCTGGAATTCTATGTCAAAGATTGTAAAGTTGCTCTAAAAAACTGTACTTGTTCCAGAAGGGCAAAATGAGGAGGCAGAGCTTGCAAAACTAATTCTGCCTTTGATTTTGCCTGAGTGATTTATCACTGGTGCTATGAAATATTCCTCATCCTCTGTGAGGAAACTTAATGATGGCATCTGAGGATTTCTATCCTATTGTGGTTGTATGCCAAATATGGGCCTTTTTGAGCCACTCTCAAACATTTAAAGCTGGTAATCTGTTTAATTTGGTAGCATCTATGTGCCATGAGCATAACTTGGGACTCTTCGCAAAAACAAGACATGGGGGAGGGGAGGGGCTTGGGGAAGACAATTTCTACAGCTTTCAAGCCCTTACAAAACAAACAGGCTTTGAATTACAGGGGAAGAAAAAGAGATACTGCAAAACAGAACAAATAGTGGTGGATTCCTGAAATGAATCCTGTATAATCTGGAGATGAAAATTCAGAAGTTAAAAGCTTACTCTTATATAGGATGGTACAAAAGTTGCTAAAATGGGATCTTGCACATTATCTGAATGAAACAAATAAAGAAGAATACCAAAGTCTATATTCATAGACTTTGTTATCTATCCTCGCAATAATAATTACTGGGAATAACAAAAAAAAAAAAAATTCTGCCTTACATCTGGTGATATGACTTCTGCTATTATTTTGAAGAATACAATTTGTTCAAAAGGAACATAGAAGATGGACTTGAACTCCTAAAAGAATTTATTCCCAAAAGCATCTAGTTAATATTAAGGGAGAATAAGTAAATCAAGAACTGTTGTTTGTTTTCACTCATCTAAACAAGCAGAAGGCATGTATGATACTTTCCCAAAAAACCCAAAGTATTAGTGATGGATGGCTTTAATTATTTTGGTATCTACAAGAAGGCAAGCCTGCCAAATCTGCTTTCCAAGAAATATATTCAAAGAGTGCATATCAATGTGTCCTTATAAAACTGGAGGGAGGTATCAAGTAGGATGCCATAGTCATAGGGCCTGTATTCTTCAACATTTTTATTAGTGATCTGGATGAAGAGATAAGAGAATGCATATTAAATCTACAGATAAGAGTAATACAGCTAATATCCTAAAATAAACTCAAAACAATCCTGATGGGTCTCTGAAAATAAAATAAAATAAAATAAAATTCCAAGAGAAACACACTGGGAAACAGTGCCTGGAATGAGGGATAACATATATTGTAATAATTCTTATCAAAAAGACTGTAGAATAGCTAACAAATTGAAAAATTGTTCAACATCATGATGTGGCTGTGAAAGAAAACAGAAAAAAAAGTTGTGCAGGAGTGCATCAATGGACATACGTTCCTGAATCATGGGAAATATTTATTTTACTTTAGTCAATCAATCTCCAGGGTATGTAAGAGTATTTATTTCTGGAGCCTGTACTTTAGGAAAGATTAAAAACCCACACATGGAAAATGAGGGCAACATCTTTCGAATACCAGTTAGATAGAGAAACCAATTCTCAGAAAGATAGAAACTCCCATTCACTGACGTTCAACCTATTCAAGAAAAGCCTAAACAGCAACTTGCCAAAGTTGCTTTCCTTTGGATTTGAGCAAATGGTTTGCACTCTCTGACCAAAATGCCTGCTTTCAAGACTCCAGTTCTATGAAAAAGGCCTTCAAATAATATAAACTGTTGTTAGTTTCAACTGTACAGTGTTATTTTAATGTACATTGAACTAGAAAGCAATGTCACATTGTTCTTACCTGGTAAGTAAATACCCCATGATTAGATGTGTTAATAAATAATGTGTTTTCTACATTTCCCACAACTCTTGCAAGAAAAACTACATCAAATGATGTATTTCCTCCAGGGATAATTTTCTGAAAAAGAGAAAAGTCAGAAGGTATGTTATGCTGTTGATTCAAAAGCAGTGTATTAAATATGCAAAAGAAGAACTCATATATGCTAGCTATCTGTTAAGGTCCCTGGACTAGGTTTGCAAAAATCCAGATTGAAGTTCACCCTGAGTCATGGAAGTTCACTGGGTAACTTTGGACCAATTGCTTCCCTCATTCCAATCTACCTCCCAGTATTATTGTGCAGAAAAATGGAAGGACAAAGTGCAATGTAACACACCTTAGATCTTGAGGGGAAAAAAGTCAGAATATAAATCTAACAACAACAACAAAATTGTCCTTCCTCAGTTATCAGAATTAGTACTACAGTAGCATAATAAAACTGAAGCCATTAAGTTTTTCCTTTGCAATACTTAATACATTTGCAAATGTAATCCCTGGAGAAATTGATCTCTCATTTTTACTGAACTGTTCCTCGTTGGAAGAATGATATAAACATATTTTAGTTTATAGTTTACAATATCCCATATCTGGGATTTTGTTTAAAGTACAGTTTCTTATGATAGAGTAAAAAGATTCCACAATAACAGCAACTTCATAAAGCAAAACTAGCTCACCCTATTTTGAAAAAAAGACGCATGAAAATGTGACGTTGTTGCAGATATTGAAACTAATATAATAGTCTCTTCTGAACTGGGATTATGCAAGTAAACTTTTTCCATTTTTGGCATCCCAACCGGCCTGTATAAAAAGAAAGACCAGAAAAAGCATTTAGAATTGTTTATCTTTTATCTTACTATAGTTAATTTATATTTGCAGGTCATAATGTATAATAATACATCATACATCATAAAAAAATTCTGGTACACGAATTATCATTATGAATATCTGTCTTATTCGTTTCTATAGGTGTTATAGGTGGCATATAGTATTAAATTAATAAAACAAAATGCAAATGGTACAAGCCGTATTTAATTCATCCTAAAACCGTGATGGCGAACCTAGGCACACCTGTCAAAGGTGGCACACAGAGCCCTGTGGGCACACGTGGCACTGCCAGCTGCTTTTCTGGTTTCCGCGTTCACATGCATGCCAGCAAGCTGGTCTTCATAGGTGCTGGAGCACCGGAAAATGCCCCCAAAACACCCCAAAAAAGGCCTAAAAACAGCCAAAAAACAGGAATGCGCATGCCAGCCATCTGCTCTTCAGGTTTCTGGTGCTCCGTTGAACGCATATGCATGCGCATGCCCACATATTCCAGTTTGGGCACTCAGTGCTGAAAAGGTTCACCATCACTGTCCTAATCTGGAACTGAACACACTCAAAACCGTAGAAATGGTGGTAGATTTTAGGAAAAACCCTTCCATACTTCCACCTCTCACAATACTTGACAACACAGTATCAACAGTAGAAACCTTCAAATTTCTGGGTTCTATCATATCGCAAGATCTCAAATGGACAGCTAACATCAAAAACATCATTAAAAAAGGACAACAAAGAATGTTCTTTCTGCGCCAACTCAGTAAGCTCAAACTGCCCAAGGAGCTGCTGATCCAGTTCTACAGAGGAATTATTGAGTCTGTCATTTGCACCTCTATAACTGTCTGGTTCGGTTCTGCAACCCAACAAGAAAAACACAGACTTCAGAGGATAATTAGAACTGCAGAAAAAATAATTGCTACCAACTTGCCTTCCATTGAGGACCTGTATACTGCACGAATCAAGAAGAGGGCCGTGAAAATATTTGCAGATTCCTCGCATCCTGGACATAAACTGTTTCAACTCCTACCCTCAAAACGACGCTATAGAGCACTGCACACCAGAACAACTAGACACAAGAACAGTTTTTCCCAAGGCCATCACTCTGCTAAACAAATAATTCCCTCAACACTGTCAGACTATTTACTGAATCTGCACTACTATTAATCGTTTCATAGTTCCCATCACCAATCTCTTTCCACTTATGACTGTATGACTATAACTTGTTGCTGGCAATCCTTATGATTTATATTGATATATTGATCATCAATTGTGTTGTAAATGTTGTACCTTGATGAACGTATCTTTTCTTTTATGTACACTGAGAGCATATGCACCAAGACAAATTCCTTGTGTGTCCAATCACACTTGGCCAATAAAATTCTATTCTATTCTATTCTATTCTAAAGCAAACAACTACTTGCATAATGCAGCAACACTGAATGGCATTTAAAGAATTACTAACTTTAACATATGCAAAGAAATAAAAATGAAGTTTTTAAATGAGAGAGAAGCTTTATACAAAGGGAATTATTCCAATAAATGAAAGCTTAAGCTATTATTCCATAATAATCATAGGTTATCACTACGTTAATTCTACAATGTGAGTTATTGCAGTAAGCAAGTAAGATTATTTAAGCAAGCATTTATATTATGGACTATAAATAATCTTATTTATAAAATTGTTGGCATGCTGCTTTGAAGCCTCAGTTGAGAATGGAGTCAATTAATATTCCAATTAAATATTATTTCTTCTATTAGTAATTAAGACAACAAGCACATATGTTGTCTTTAAAGTACTGATACATTTTTGTTCTAAAAAAAATAGCACTGCAATTACAATTCTCAGAGGGTTCATGTTTAGGGTTAGAGAACAATCAGCCCTTTGAAGTAAGCCAGGTCACAAAACAGATTCCAAAAGTATTATTACAATCCTTTTTTATTGTTTTAGGCTACCATAGCAGAAATCTGAAAGCCATTTAACAGCATCTCCCCTTCTTCCTTCATACTTAACAGAGTTAAGGTGGAACAAGCTTGAGTTCCAATGTTTGTTTTCTGTCCTGGGCTTAAATCATGTTTTGTTAACTAGGGTCACATGGTATCTCCAAGGTCATCTTGGTTTTTCTTAAAATAAAAACTAAACTAAAAGCAGTAGAAAAGAATGAACAATATTAATTCAGTTAACATGGTTAATTAACATGGTAAACTAATATTCAATAGCCATTCACGGTTTGACTACTATACAATCTTGTTTTCAAGCAATTAATTGTGATGAATAGCTTCACTGAAATAACAAATTTCATTTGTTCACCCATCCCTGGGTCCTCAAGCCTGCTGGAATAACTAGAGGACCTTCCAATCCTCATAAATGATAAAGTTCACTTCATCTTGGAAGGGAGGGGAGAAAAGATTCCATTATAACAGAAAAGGCCCACTACCTGGGTACTACTAGATATAGCTCCCTAAATCAGGGAACTTAAAACATGCCCACTTTGTTGGATCTAATGGGATGAGAAGCTGAAATTGGGGAGAGGTAATCTCTCAAATAACCTGATCCTATGCCATACAGGGCTTCCAACCACCTTGAACTGGACCTAGAAACAAACTAGTAACCAATGCAACTTACAAAACATTTGCACAGTCACATCTTGTGCACCAACTGCAACTTCTGTGGATCAGGAAACTCTGTTCACAGCCAATCACCTAGTCACCTCCCTCACAGATTATTATAAGCTCTAGATGAAAATACCCCTGGAAAACATTCAGAAGCTATGGTTGGTAACAAGCCTGGACAGTGAGGTTTACCCACTGCTTTGGGAGCTGCAATGATTGCCAATAGGCTTCTAGATGTAATTCAAGGTGCTTGTTGCAACCTTTAAAACTGTATATGGATTATCTGGGGGCATCTTCTCCATTATCCATCTAACACTGGAGACTACTTAATCAAACTGAATAGGGTCAACTACTTCCAGATCCTGTCTACACAAGAATGACATCTGTCTTGGGCTTCATAATTTTTCCCATACATTGGAATTCCCTTCCTTAGAGAGACAGTCTTCCTTTTGGGTTTCAGGAGAGTAGTCGTGACTGAATAATTCATCAAGTGCAGGAAAGCATGGTATGCTTGAAGATCTGAACATGCAGTTGTATGCTGCTGCACATTTTTTGTGTGTAAGTGTAATATTTTGATATTGCATTTGGTTTATTTTATGGATTTATTATTTCAGACATTTTTTTCCACTAGGTGATGCTGCCCAGGTGCTTTCCAGAATTGGGTGGTATGCAAATAAAGGAAAGGAAGGAAAGGAGCCTGCTAGTTGTAAGCAACTATACAGGGTGGTGCTCATCTCCGTTTCAACGGCCATGAGGCAGTGCTATCCGAAGATATTTCCATGGTCATATGGCGAGCATGATGCCATGGAATGCTGTTTCCTCCCCACCAAAGTGGTGCCTATTTATATTTGCATGCTTTCAAACTGCTAGGTGGGCAGGAGCTAGGCCAAGATGGGAGCTCGCCCCATCACATGATGTTCAGGTCTCAAAACCAGGCTGTCGGCTTTCCAGCCAACAAATCCAGCATCATAACGACTGAGCCATCGTGCTGCCCATGCAAATAAAGTAACTATACTGTATAATTAAAAAACACCAAAGTAGTAGAGTATTACTTAATACAACACTTTCCTCGTTTCCTTATTTAATTAGGGCTCTCATTGGTTCATTTGCTGCTATGGAAGTTTCTCACATTCAGAAAGCCCAAGTTGCTACTTGCATACTA
This sequence comes from Ahaetulla prasina, assembly GCF_028640845.1. NCBI lineage: Eukaryota > Metazoa > Chordata > Lepidosauria > Squamata > Colubridae > Ahaetulla > Ahaetulla prasina. The sequence continues at coordinate 95,497,193 of NC_080543.1, read as the reverse complement.
CTTTTACAGCAATTGACTCAAACAAAATATTCAGCATGTCTTTACCCAACATTATGAACTAGAAAATACAACAAACATGTGTAAGTGAATAAGCAATACAACCAGAGAATAAGGACAGTCATATACTTCTGCCAAATGTTTATTAGGGAAGAAAAGAGTCTTGAATCTTATTTCAACTTATTTCAATTCTGTAATAGCTCAACACAGAACTCAGACCATTTCTACTTCCCTGAAGAAAAACTCACAAAAAAGATTTCCCACAAATTTTAGAATATAATTTCATTTCAATTATGCTTGTGTTAAAGTACAATTGTAAAGACTGAAAAGACAGTCAAAATTCTTCTCATTTTACATCTGTGCTACACACTTGAACATGTACATTATTATACATCATAAACTTAGGAATTCAAGAGCTAGAATGAAGGACGTCAAATTCATGCATGAACTGTGACCTAAATCTACCTCTTATTAACTGGATAACAAATGAATGTACAACTGAGCCACTCCATATTACACTATACAACGCTGTTACAAACCTAGGTCTTGAACAACTTGTAACTAACAATACAAGACTCAACAACTGCCTTGACCTCATCTTCTGCAACAACACAAACTCAGTTTATTGACTACAAATAAAAGAACCCTTTTCCAGCAGCGACCACTGCATGATTGACCTTCGTCTCAATATACGCCCTTACATAAATCGTCAGAACAATAGTATTCCTAACTACAATTTCAAAAAAGCCAACTATGACCTTATAAACAAAAATCTCTCATCTCTGGACTGGCAAAATCTGTTCTCAACCTGTATAACTGCTGAAGACCACTACAGAGTTTTCCTACTTGAAATCAATAGAGTCATTAAACTATAAGTACCACAAACGATCACCAAGATCAGGAAAAGCAAATTACCCATATCAATAAAAAAGCTTCAATAAAAAAAAAAATCCCTCTGGAGAAAAAACAAAAAGGGCTAGGTAGCAAATTTCAAAAACCGCTACAGAAATATATGCAACCAAATAAAAACTGAATGCACAAATTACCACACCAAGCAGGAAGAGGACCTTCTGTGCACAAATTCCAATCGTGCCTTTTGTAATTTTGTGAATAATAAACTTAAAGACTCAAGATCCATCCCACCACTAAAAGATTCTAACGGCAAAGAATGCAATGACGAAACAGTTAAAGCAAACCTCTTTAACACATTCTTTGGCTCAGTCTTTGTTAACAGTGATGACACATATCCGACATTCCCAAATCATACCAGCAATGAGTATGATGACTTAATACATATAGATTTCACAGAAGATAATGTTGGAAAAGCTCTTCATAACTTGAAACCATCGCTATCTATTGGACCTGATGGGCTATGTGCATACTTCTTAAAAAAACTTTCCACTAATATAGCAGAACCCCTAAGCATAATCTTTGATAAAGCTTTCACGACCACTTCCCTTCCCAAACTTTGGTCACTAGCCACAGTCATCCCAATCTTCAAAAAAGGAGACCCCAGCTTAGTTGAAAATTACAGACCAATCTCTCTATGCTGCGTCACCTGCAAAATAATGGAATCAATCATCAACCAATCCATTACCTTCCACTTAGAAATAAACAACCTACTCTCTAATAAACAATTTGGTTTCAGAAAAAAATTATCCTGTAACTTACAACTTCTCCACAGTAAAAACATATGGACTACCAATTTTGATCAAGGCAAAGCAATAGATGCAATCTACATAGACTTCTGCAAAGCTTTTGGCTCAGTAGTACACAATAAACTTCTCCTAAAACTAATATCCTATGGCATTTCAGGACGCCTCACGATAGGAAACGTGCTTTTCTGTCTAACAGACAACAAGTGGTCAAAATAGGCAATGCTCTATCAAATCCTGTTCCTGTCAAGAGTGGCGTTCCTCAAGGTAGCGTTCTTGGACCAACACTCTTCATACTATACATAAATGATCCTTGTGACCATATCTCAAGTAATTGTGTTCTCTTTGCTGACGATGTCAAACTATCATCAAATTTGCAGATGACACCAAGCTGGCAGGAATAGCCAACACTCCAGAAGATAGGCTCAAGTTACAGAAAGATCTTGACAGACTTGAACATTGGGCACTATCTAACAAAATGAAATTCAACAGTGAAAAAAGTAAGGTTCTACATTTAGGCCAAAAAAACAAAATGCACCAGTACCGTATATGTGGTACCTTGCTCAATAGTAGTACCTGTGAGAGGGATCTTGGAGTCCTAGTGGATAACCATCTAGATATGAGCCAGCAGTGTGCAGCAGCTGTTAAAAAAGCCAACACAATTCTGGGCTGCATAAACAGAGGGATAGAATCAAGATCACGTGAAGTGCTAGTACCACTTTATAATGCCTTGGTAAGGCCACACTTGGAATATTGCATCCAGTTTTGGTCGCCACGATGTAAAAAAGATGTTGAGACTCTAGAAAGAGTGCAGAGAAGAGCAACAAAGATGATTAGGGGACTGGAGGATAAAACATATGAAGAACGGTTGCAGGAACTGGGGATGTCTAGTTTAACAAAAGGAAGGACTAGGGAGACATGATAGCAGTGTTCCAATATCTCAGGGGCTGCCACAGAGAAGTGGGAGTCGGGCTGTTCTCCAGAGCACCTGAGGGTAGAACAAGAAGCAATGGGTGGAAACTGATCAAGGAAAGAAGCAACTTAGAACTAAGGAGAAATTTCCTGACAGTTAGAACAATTAATAAGTGGAACAACTTGCCTTCAGAAGTTGTGAATGCTCCAACACTGGAAATTTTTAAGAAAATGTTGGATAACCATCTGACTGAGATGGTGTAGGGTTTCCTGCCTGGGCAGGGGGTTGGACTAGAAGGCCTCCAAGGTCCCTTCCAACTCTGATGTTATGTTATGTTATGTTATGTTATTTAACACCAACGACAATACATCTACCATTCAAAAAGACCTTGATATTCTAACCACTTGGTCTAAAACTTGGCAACTCCAAATCTCAACCAGCAAATGCTCAGTCTTACATATTGGAAAAAAGAACCTAAACACTAAGTACATGCTTGATGGACATTACCTTACAGATGACCCCCACCCTGTTAAAGACCTTGGAGTTTTCAGGTCAAATGATCTAAGTGCCAAAGTCCACTGCAACTACATAGGAAAAAAGGCTTTAAGAGTTGTAAATCTAATCTTGCGTAGCTTCTTTTCCAAAAACACTACACTACTAACCAGAGCATATAAAACATTTGCTAGGCCAATTTTTGAATACAGCTCGCCTGTCTGGAACCCACACCACATTTCTGATATCAATACAATTGAATGTGTCCAGAAATATTTTACAAGAAGAGTTCTCCACTCCTCTGAAAACAACAAAATACCTTATCCCACCAGACTTGAAATCCTAGGTTTAGAAAACTTAGAACTCCACCACCTTCGACAAGACCTAGGTTTAACTCATAGAATCATCTATTGTAGTGTCCTTCCTGTTAAAGACTACTTCAGCTTCAATTGCAATAATACAAGAGCAACCAATAGATTTAAACTTAATGTTAACCGCTTAAATCTAGATTGCAGAAAATATGACTTCTGTAACAGAGTTATCAGTGCTTGGAACAATTACCTGACTCTGTGGTCTCTTCTCATAATCCCAAAGCTTTAACCAAAAACTATCTACTATTGACCTCACCCCATTCCTAAGAGGACTATAAGGGGCATGCATAAGAGCACAAACGTGCCTACCGTTCCTGTCCTATTGTTTTTTCATATATATATATATATATATATATATATATATATATATATATATATATATATATATATATATGTATATATATATATATTCCTGTCCTATTGTTTTTCTCATATATATATATATATATATATATATATATATATATATATATATATATATATATATATATATATATATATATATATATATATATATATATATATATATATATATATATATATATATTTGTTTTCTGAGGTTTTCACGGTGTTTGTATATAGGTCTTTGGTTGTTGGGTTTTTCCGTGTAAATTGGAAGTGTCTTGGCCAAGACACTTCCAATTTATACATGGGAGAAACCAACAACCAAAGACCTATATATATATATATATATATATATATATATATATATATATATATATATATATATATATATATATATATATATATATATATATATGCGCTTATACTTCCTTATATTTCCTCATATAGATGTTTATATACTATATAATCATTTTGTGTAATGCTTGTGTATATTGTTGTGACAAAAATAAATAAATAAAAATAAAAACTGTCTTCTTTTAGTTTTAAAACTGCCAGATTATTGCAGGAGAAACATCTCCATGAAATGTTTTTCTTTAATTATAGAAAATATCTATATTCAATATATGTTCCTAGCTATAATGTTCACTGATGATAAAAAAAGATGATAGGAAAAATGGGGAACATAAAATAACCTCTTCCTGCCTGCTACTAAATGTTTATTTCTGTAAACATTTAGATCCTCTGTCACAAATTTAGAATTCATGGATTGTAATATGTTATAATCCCTCTATATTCTGACTTCTTCTTCATTCAGGTTGCCAAATACAAACACATTCACTACAGGTGGCATTGGTGCTGAAACTGCAAATGTTTTCAAAATGACTAGTTACTCTCAGTGTAATGTAGCTTACAGGATATTGTTGTGGTAATATGAAGAGATATCTCCATATAAGCCATTTTGCATTCCTATAAAAATATGGAACTTAAATCCAATGAACAAATAAATACACCTTTACTTAAATAGGACTCAAATGTACATATCATTTGCAGTGCTAAGCAGCAATCATGGATATCTGACATCATGTTATTATCATTTTTGGTCTTTTAACTTAACTTGCTGCTATTACAACTGTTTGATTTATTATCTTTTATTTTATGCAACTCAAAATGTGCACAAAATGCTCCCTCCTCCAATTTTCCCCACAACAACAACCTTGTAAGATGGGTTACTCCAGGCGGCTGCCCCAAAGTTGGCCTCTATGCCAAAGGAAGAATTAGGTATCATGCTCTCCTGGTTTATAGTTCAACATCTTAACACTTTACCTTTATATAACCCCTGATTTATTTCAAGGGATGCAAAAATGGCAGCTGTTGTTTTGCACATGCACACAATGTGCAATTTGACATAATGAAAAATAAGCTTACATAATAGTTTCTAGAACCAGAACCTTGTACAATTTTTTTTCTGAAGGCATTGTTCAGTATATTAACCAAAATATTCCCAACTTACTGTTCATGAAAATCCAGCATTGGTGGTTCAAACCGAATAGGTCTGCAATTTCCTCGATACATAGATACACTGTTGCACAAAAAGAAAAGACACTCAGATATAGAGTTAAAGTCTTATAATCTAACTTTAACAATAACTAAAAATTCTATGTTTACAATTGAGTCATTTTTTACATAAAAACACATGTGTCTTTTTCCTACATATACAGACCGTACAGAACACTTTAAGACAACTTACATTCAGAAATCTGGTTGAAAAAAGGCTATGCCTCACATTAAGAAGTACTTTTTTTAAAAAAAATTGGATGGCAGCATGCAGCACAGGAACACTGAAACAACCACTTATTTACCAAATTTCAACTCAATGAGAGTCATTGGTCCCAGATTTTGGATGTATTCTGTAAATTAGCCCATTTGAGGTATTGTGTTTCAAAAATTGTTGCCCTATGATGCACTATTTCACCTAGTTAAAAATTATAGATATGAGTTTTAGTAGTATACAGATTATAAATAATTTAAGATCTTGCTTATAATAAAATATGTTGCATTAATGGGACCAGTGTGGGCCTTTGAGTATTCTGTGCTAAAAGAAAAGAAAATATTTCCTATCATTTTGGGAAAAAGAATGGATGCTTTTCACTTCCAGGTAGCTTTGGATGACAGATTATATCGATCAATTTTAGTTTAGCTAATATTCTGATTTGGAGATGAAAATAGTCTTGGTTGGACTTCTAATTACAGACATAAGAGGAACAGACTTCTTTCAGTGGCTATTATTAACTATAATATCTGACTGGGTCAACTTGGCACAGTAGTATTTTAGGGCGGTAAATCAACTCCTGGAATCTGAAGGAATGTTCATGAATGTAATGCTTTGGGAGCCAAAGGCTTCCCCCACCTCCCCAGCCGTTTTGGAGGCGCCCACCCCCAGCTGTTTTGGGAGGCAAAGGCTCCCCCCAGCCGTTTTGGAGGCTTTTCCCCGCCCCCCAGCCATTTTGGGAGGCAAAGGTTTCCCCCACCCCCCACCCGTTTTCAGACTTTCCCCCCTCCAGCCATTTTGGAGGCTTTTCCCCACCCCCCAGCTGTTTTGGGAGGCAAAGGCTTCCCCCCCAGCTGTTTTGGAGGCTTCCCCCCCCAGCCATTTTGGGAGGCAAAGGCTTCCCCTCCCCAGTGCTGTTTTGGGATGTCCGGCCAAAAGGGGGGAGGTTGCGTGCATGCATGGGGGGTTGCATGTGCATGCGAGGGTTGCACGCATATGCAGGGGGGCCTGGCATGTGAGAGTGGCATTGCATTATGGGACTGGGCATGTGCGAGTTATCTTTATTGACAAAAATGCATGTATATATTGTATATCTTTATTATGGTCCTAACACCAGTACAAACAGAACAATAAAAGCAGTAACAGCAGCAAAAGCCATAGATTTCATTTGCCCATTAAGTCAAAGCTAAAATAGAGATGATGCAGGGACTATTGCAGTGGTGGGCTGCTGCCAGTTCCATCCTGTCCTATATTTCCTTCTTTCTGGCTCAGCTGATTCGCTCAGCACAGGTTATTTCTATGCCTCCGCTGTTCTACTTACCAGAGTAAGCAGCTGAGCTTCAAAATGCTGTGTACAAACGCATTAGGTGCGCACGCTCACAGAACCGGTAGCTAAACTGGTTGCAGCCCACCAATGGACTACTGCCTTCTAATAGAAACTGGACACAGGCTGAATCTAGTTTATCAGGATTCCAGCCAATCAAGGAAACCTTTTATCTCTACAGAATGGGCAACAGAAGATGGCATGTCTCCAAGTTTTTACCTCTCCTGTATTAGACGAACAAAGCTATTAAACTACTGGCTGCTGTTTATACTTATCCTTCAGTACAGCGGAGGGGAGGATTTAGCATCTTATCAACATAAAAGGTTTTCTGTGGCTTGGTGTTTCTAATTATGAAAGTATCCTTGCTGTAATCACTAAATATTTGAACCACTCTAAGGCTAAACAAACCTGGCATCTTTTCAATTTTCCTGGCATTCTATGTCAAAGATTGTAAAGTTGCTCTAAGAAACTGTACTTGTTCCAGAAGGGCAAAATGAGGAGGCAGAGCTTGCAAAACTAATTCTGCCTTTGATTTTGCCTGAGAGATTTATCACTGGTGCTATGAAATATTCCTCATCCTCTGTGAGGAAACTTAATGATGGCATCTGAGGATTTCTATCCTATTGTGGTTGTATGCCAAATATGGGCCTTTTTGAGCCAAGGCACTCTCAAACATTTAAAGCTGGTAATCTGTTTAATTTGGTAGCATCTATGTGCCATGAGCATAACTTGGGACTCTTCGCAAAAAACAAGATCTTGGTTTTTTTTTGTTTTTGATAACTGATAAAATAGTCTTGCTTGCAGCATTCTGCCAGTTCCCTCAGAGATAGGAGATCTGGTAGCCTCCCAATTGAGGAGTATGAAAGGCTGCCTTACTGAGGCAGAGATGCAACTGCTGTCTTCTACTGTAAAGAAACTGATATGCAATTTGGATTTTTTGAGATAACATACTGTTTCCAACTTTAGTGGCCACCAATTCATTCTTGCTCATGATTCATGAATAATATAAGTCGGCAGGTACATTTTTACCAAGTTCAAATGGTTTACTGATTTGGCTGTAAAATAAGGATCACTAGTTAGAAGCAAGCATGAAAATTGTTTTGAAGGTTTAAAACAGTTTTGTTTTAAAGCAGGTGATAATTGATCTATAAAATCCAAATAACCTAATATATGGAAAATTGTACAGGCTGACAATGAATACTAATACTAATACTATTCTACTTAAAAAAAGATTGGCAGATATATGAGACAAGGCATTTTCAAAGGATCCCATGGTTATGGCATTTTCTCCTGGAAAAAGCAAAGAAATCCAGTACTCTGTCTTCTTGGTATGACTATATTTAAGTTATATTTGCCTAACATTTTATTATTCAAATTGTAAAACTGAAAAGATTTTTCTTAAAAGACAAAAATATGAGACTGCATCAGAATTCATCAGAAAATTTGAGATGGGAGATCAAAAAAGTTGTAATTCTTTTTTTTAATTAAAAACTTTGTTTTAAGTTGGATTAAATTCATCAGAACTTCATAGGCACAATTATGCAGTTTCTGTGGCAATTATACAAAAGTGGATTCTACTGTTTATTTCTGGGATCTTTTTAAGACTTTCACCTTTAAAGTCTGCAGCCCTGGATTTTCAGGTAGTCTCTCATACTCATATGTTTCAAGACTATTTAACTTTTCTGAAATCAATGAAAATTAGCTCAGAAGCTGCCACCTCCCGAAGCTTCCATTTATTTATTTTTGTATATAGATAGAAAAGAGTAGGATAATTTAAAATTAATATCCTAAGATATAAATTTTTTAAAAGACATATTACACCAATAATTCTTCAACAATCTTACCCACACCCACACCACAATTAATATCACTGCCTCAACTGTGTGGTAACTGGCTATTAAAATAAAATAAACATCAATCATTAAAATGAAATAAAAAATCAGCCACTGAAATGAACTAAAAGTAAGGTCAGCCTCAGGCTACAAAAAGGATTTCCCACCCACAGCCTAGATGGATCTAGGTGACTCAGCATTTTCCATGAGCAGCCACCTGTAGGTTACATCAGATTACTGAACATAAAAGCAAAATTGCTTTATGTGCTGTGAAAGAAATAATCACTCTTGAGAGAAATTGGTTACAGATGAACAAGAGCAAAGTGTTAAGAATGTGGGGCAAGTCTAAGATGCTAACTAAGGCTGATAACTATTCTAGAAATTAATGGCCAAGTAGGATAGAAAGAATCAACTTGATCAAATGTCAGAATCAGGGGAAATTAAACCTAAGATATTAATTGAACTGTAAATGTTAAACAATTGAGATTTCTGAAGACCAAGAATTTTCATATAGCTAGGATTTATCATGGATAAATCCAGAAATTAATTTAGTTATCGAATATGCACTTAAGGGGTTTTCATTGGAATTCAATACCCAATAAATTAATCTGTTTCCTGCCCTGAATCTTCATGTATTTGCCTTGATTAACAATAACTTGGATTGTTATCAATTCCAGAAAATCCCAGATCTAAATCAAATAAGGATTTGCTTGTGAACTGCTCAGCTATGTGGTGATTAGAATAGACCCAGCCAGGAACGGCCATCAGTACCTTGGTTTTAACCAAATCTAGGGAGATCCAGATTCAAGACCACTTTTAGTAATGGAAGCTTATTGGGCCAAGTCACTATCCTTTAATCCTACTTACTTTACAAGAGGATTGTTTTAGGAAAAATCAGGATTTTAGGTTTGCCACTTTGAGATTTTGAGAAAAATGATGTGTATCAATTAAATAGATAAAAGAGATAGGTAATAATCGCACACGTTTTCCTCTCTCATCTGGACAGAAATTTTTGCTTATCAGCCCTATTTCTTTGAAGCAGCAATGCTTCTTGGACAATCATGCAAGAAGAATACATAATACTTTTACGGCCAAGAGCCACAGTTGCAGCAATACATTTCATACTATCAAATAGTACTAAGGGCCAAGACAAAAATAAAATATAAACATCAGACTGGCAGCTTTTGCAGAGGTTTACATGAAGCATCTGAAGAGCTACATATGATCTTAAATCTGCAGATTATGGATTCCTGTTTCAAAACAAAAGACTGCAAAGGATCTTGTATTCAGATAAGACAACTCTAAATTGCCCTGATGAATCTAGACTGAAGTAATGTTAATACTTTTAATATTCACTAAATATTAAACAGTAAATAGAAAAATAAGCATGCAGGATTTCTTTACAGATAAAAAGCCTACCAAATTTTTATCCTGGATAACCAGCCGGACAATTCTCAATCTCTGCTAGTTATATCTGCCTTGGCCCTCCCTGAAATGGCAATTGAAAGCTAAAGCATATAATATTAAGAGAGAAGTAATCTGTTGTAATTGTATTCTCCTCACCCAATATAAAAAGAAGAAAGGCTGAAAAGATCTGATATTGAAAAGATCATGTATAATGCAAAAAGAGATACAACAAAATATGGGTAAAATATTGAGAAGCATTTTTGGGAAGCCGTGTATAAAATAATAACTTTATTATCAGCAAACCCCTCAGAGTCATTTTTATTGCAGTAAGATATAAATGCAATTAACATATATATTATATGAAGTAAATGAATAAATGAATAAACTCAAATTTGGTTATGCTGCCAGACCTGGAGCTTCCAAGAAACTGTAAATTTGTCTAATGGTCCACTTCTGAGAGGGTCATTTTTGTCTTCCCTTTGCCCAGGATCAATATTTTGGTTTTTATGTTACTTATTACTGTAGCTTTTAGATTTTTTAAATCTGCTTTATATTGGCCGCTTTATGTATTGTTGTGCACTCTCCAGAGTCCTCTTTGGGGGGAGATGGGCAATTATATAAATTTGATTAGTAAATAAAATAAAGTATGCTTGAAATAAAAAAAGCTGAGCAATGATATCTCTAGTCAATGTCGTTAGTTAATTTAGGGAAACTGAAGTATGGAAACTCTTGCTATAAGGAAATCTCTACAGTGAAGAATTTACTAATTTCAAAAAAGACTGTGTACTAATGTAAAATAATATCTAAGTATTTAATAGTTGTTGTTGTTGTTAGTTGCGAAGTCGTGTCCGACCCATCGCGACCCCATGGACAACATTCCTCCAGGCCTTCCTGTCCTCTACCATCCTCTGGAGTCCATTTAAACTCATGCCTACTGCTTCAGTGACTCCATCCAGCCACCTCGTTCTCTGTTGTCCCCTTCTTCTTTTGCCCTCAATCTTTCCCAGTTAATAGTATTAACTAATAACTATCTGAGGACCATACAAAATGTGTCTCGTACCATTTTGTGACTGGCTCCTTTCTTGTACTGCCATCCTGTAGTTATGATCAGTTCTCTCAAAAGGGCCCTGAGCTAGAAAGTTTAAAAACTACTCATAAAGGGGATTAGTAGCCACTGAAGAGATTTACATATCCCACTTTTTCTTTGCCCATGCTAATTATATCTGAAAGCAGGTGGAATTCAAAATGTAACTATAAATAAAAATGTAAATCCTAGATCTGTGCAAACTGTTCAAATGGTTCTTTTTGCAGATTAATACACACACACACACACACACACACAGAGAGAGAGAGAGAGAGAGAGAGAGAGAGAGAGAGAGAGAGAGAGAACACTTCTATAATACAGTATATATAGTAATGACAATCCTGGAAGATCTGGAAGTAGTAACGCAGATTACTTGGGAAGATATGGCTATTTGAGTGAGAAGCCCCTCTAAATGCTTTGCATAGCCCTACTAAAACACATCTTACATTATATAACAGGAGTTATCAGAGTGTTCACTAGAGTCTATGAATTAGTTTTACTGAAACATTTGTAGTGTATTTATATTGATGGTAGCTTTTTCTTGGTTTTTTTTTATTGATCACCAATTATATTTATTTTGTATGGAGATGATGTTTGATGATTTTTGGAATTATTGTCTACCAACTAGAGCCATTTGTTCAGATGGTCAGCCATATATATTAAATAAATTTATACTAGACTATAGTTATCTCTCAGTATTCAGAAATAAGAAATAAGCCCCACTGTACTCCCTGATATGAGAGTAATAGGAATGCAAGTGTAAAACCTTAGATCAATTGCAATTACAATTAAATAATTAAATCTAAAGTATTTCCCTACAAATGTACTTAACAATTTGCTTAAAAAGTTCCAACCATTCTATCATCTGATTTTACTAACACTTTTATACTTAGTGATTATGAAGTAGACGTAACTGAAGACAAATGCAATCTGTAAAATATCTGTAAAACAAAATATTATTGTTGCAAAAGACAGAGTATTAGACTGCCCTAACATCAAGTAGTTGAACATAGTTGATTTTTTTATTTAACTGTTCATATGCCTTTTTGAAAATTGCAAGTCTGACATTTAAAAAATAAACAGGAAGTGAAATTAACAAGCACCGATATGTCTATTAAGAGACTTTGTTTAAACTTCATTTTTTGTGGTTTTAGTTTTTGTTCAACTTTTTAAATAAAAGCTTCAGAAATAACTATTTTGTTAAAATATTTTAGTGGACTGGTAAATTATTTTAACTACAATTTGTACAAGTTGTACACAATGCACATTTTGTTGATCTGAATTTTTTTATAGCACAGACTAGCTTTAGCATTTAGCATTTTAGCATTACAGCTGCAAAATATTATAGGATGTGCTATCAGATTTATCTCTATATGACCAAACCTCTCTAATAGATTTTATACCGACTGCACATTTCTGCATACAATTATGAATATTATGCTATTGTTAGTACTCAATTGTACTCATTAATCGCTCATTCATTCTTTTCCCCCTCTCCACTTACATATCTTAAATAATCCCTACCACATTCAAATTCTTGAATCTATTTCTTATGATATACCCTCAGTTGTATATACCAAAGTGTATACTTTTCACTATTTCTGCCCCTTTCAACAAGTTACAGACTACATAACATCCATTACCTTCCTAGCAACATTTGTACAACTTAATATTTCTCCAGCTTTAGTAAACCCTTCCACAATGGGACGCATATTTTTTTCATTTCTTCTACATTGCATCCAAACAGCTTTGGAAAATACAAGTTCCAAGGACCCATACTCCATTTTCTCCCAAGAGTGATGAGCCAATGAGACCCATCTCTTTCATTATTTCATTATTTGAGGTTATATTTGGTTTTGTTATTGTGAGGGAAGTCTGTTATGAGTTTTAAGACCTTAAAGTGGGAGGTGATGGTAGGCAACGGATTCAACCACTTCTGTTTGTACTCATATTTGATAAGGACCATTGTCAAGCTGCTATTTACTACTTCCTCATTAATTACATGAATTGAGGGAAGATAATCTTGCACTTAATTTCATTTGCTAAAATTTATTTCCTGTATCACTTATTGCCATTGTTAAATCTTGTTCATGGCTCTACCTTTGTTGAGCCAAATATTCTATTAATTCAATTCAATTTCACAGTGTAATTAATGTTCTAAGATTACACCATAAACAAAATTTGCTAAGCTTTTCCCCAGGCACTGTTAATATACTTAATGTTTACATTTGTTCTATCTATCTGTGTAGGACAAGTGTGTCAAACTTAAGGCCTGTGGGCCGGATCTGGCGTGCGATGTGGTCGGATCCTGCCCACGCGCCAGTCATGGAAATGGTAAATGGCCCACGTCGCTTCAGCCAGGCCCACCCAATCCCGGTGTGTGCGCATTTGCACAGGAAGCAGCGGGCACACAGACCCGGCCCACGCTATCCCAGTAGGCACATGTGTGCACAGGACACAGGCGCATGCACACACACCAGCATGGCATGTGCCGGGCCTGCTGCCTCCTGGGTGCACGTGCCCCTGACAGGATGGCGTGGGCTGGGCCTGCGTACACATGTGCTGGCCCCTCACCATCTCCAGGACAACTGCACTTACTGGCCTTTCAGGTGTTTATGCGCAGGGGGGGAGGTGTCCAGCAGCAGGGGCTCAGCAACTGGCCCTCCAGGAAGCTTTGGCCTGGCTAATTCTATCATGGTAGGCGTGCATGCACGGAGTTGCTGGCTGCACGCATGCACAGGCTCATCCCACGCCATGACAGCAGGCGCACATGCAAACAGGAGGCGGCCAGGATAGTCGGGTGGGGCCTGCGCACGCATGTGCCCACTGACTCCTCTCCTCGCATGCACCAGATGACTCCTGCGCTCACATGCTTCCGATGACTCCTCCCCTTCCCCCGGCTCATGAGGGACAACTAGAATGTTGATCCGGCCCGCAAAATAGGAGTTTGACACTCCTGGTATAGGGGAACAATAACAACATTCTTCCAATTGTCAGTTATAACTCCAGTATTCATGGAAAATGTTATGCAAGTTGTGTAGCCACTCCATAAGTAAACTATCATCGTATTTTAACAATTTTTCAGTCACATTCTCAATATCTGTTTCCCTACAGTAGTACTGGTTCAGTTTGGCACATTTTGGCCACAATGCCAGAGACATGAATAAAACTCTGGAAATAGATTATTTATTGGCAGCTAATTCAACTAACAAAGAACAAGTGTGATAGGATTAAATTAGCTAATCCCATACAAACTTTGAAACTTTTGTTTTGATGAACTGAAGTTTAGAAACTAGGTTAAAAAGTAGTCCCATCACACTGTGATTGCAGTAATTCAAGTGAAAAGTTACCAAAGCACCTATAAACAATGTTGCAATATGTCTGCACAGAAGCATCAATTTAAAACTTATAAAAGGCATTCTTAGCCACTACTGTCATAAATAGATTTAGAAAAGTAATAATTAGAGACAATGTGGTAGATTTATCAAATTGTCAAAATAATTCAAATTACAAAAGATATTGAAAAAACTGTTTAACTAAATCAAATATTCTATTATAGCAAACAACTTACCTTTTCTGTTGATATGAATTGAGACCAATAGCTGTCTCAGTCTAAAAAAGAATAGAAAACTTCAATTGTAAAGCATTTTTTAAGGAAATTACCGTACTTCTAAATATTAAAATTATTTAGAACTGAGTATCAGCTGTCTATCCCATTACAGGAAGTTTTCAATTAACGACTATAATGGAACCTGCAGTTGTTAAGCAAGGCACCCAAATGTTTGCCTCACTTGATGACCATAATCCCTGCTCTCCATGTTGTGGTTGTTAATTAAGCATGGGGTGTGGGAGGCCCTGGAATGCTTGGTTCAGGCCCAGACCCAGACTGCACCTCCCCAACTCACATGTGGTCTGAGAATTGTGACTACTCCCAAAATGACCTGAATCTTGTTTATGTGACTATGGGGACACTGCAGTGGCTATAACTTCGGATGCATAAGTCCCTTTGTTTAGTCCTGTCACAATTCAAACGGTCACTGAACAAATAATTGTAAATTGAGAACTACTTCTAACTTGAGAATATCTAATCTCACAATCATACTAATAAACTTGCAGATAAAGAATAAATGCTGCGTATTCTTACTTTTAAAAATCTTTTGACAAAATTCCTCATCAAAAGCTATTTATTAGATTTTAATACTGCCTTTATTACCTTATAAGTAACTCCAGGCAGTGAACATACATAATACTCCTTTCTTCTCTTTTCCTCGAACAATAATCCTGTGAGGTGGGTTAGGCTGCCAAAGAGTGACTGGTCCAAAGTTACCCAGCCAGCTTTCCTGCTTAAAACAGGACTAGAACTCATAGTCTCCTGGTTTCTAGGCAAGCACATTAACAAACTGGCCCTTCACCCATTTTAAGCTAACTCAACAGTACTGGGATAAAAATACACATTTTTGGCTAGAAAATGGGAAAGAGAAAATAGGAGAAAAAAGAACAATGCTCCTCCTACATATAAGGGCGTCATAGGAGTATGTATTAGAAACAAGTATAGACTAAATTTTATACAGAAATTGTTTCACATAAAAAAATTCAGATTTTAGAGTTTATTTTTTAACTTGACAGATGATCTACATATAATTTACAGTATTACTTATGCACTGTTATAGTTTCACTATTTTCTTTTTTATATTGACTTGATTATTTTAACCAAGTATACTTAAAGTTTAATAATCATGTCATGATTACAAAATGAATATAAAATATCCATCAAATAAGTATTATAATTTTTAATGATATAACATTAAAACCCATCGAAACGGGGGAGGAAATTCTAAAGAATAGCTGCACTGAGGGGAAAGAGAACTGATTAAATAAAAATGAGGTAACTAAAAGAGAAACTGGAGAAAAGTGCTTGTCAGGAATTATAAAAAAAGTTAACATTTTACTAGGGTGGGGCTGACTTATCTTCAATATTAGAGTTACAATAGAGAGGTTTAACCTTTTGGTAATAATTGAATAAGGTTATGCTATTTGAAAGATGCAAGAGATAAGCAGAAGAAAGAAGGAAGTCATTTAAATTGATTTTGCCCTACTGAAGACTCAAAATAAATGTGCAGATGCATGGACAAAAACTCAATCACTGGATTCCCTAATATTTTTTCTAGAATCCTCACTCATGGTCAGACAGAAGCAAACTTTCCCTTTCAATATCTGCCAGTATTCTGAGAAAGTAAGACGACCAACCTTTTTTCAAAGGTCATGCTTTACAGGGGGGGAAAAACCACCTTTCCTTTGAATAAATATGGTGTTTAATAATTTTGCTGTTCTATCACATAAAAAAAATATTTTTTGAGTACAGGTAATTCTCGATTTATGACAGTTTACTTAGCGACCATTCAAAATTATGAAGTAATCCACTCACCCCAAGTACTTACAACATGGTCCCGCAAACGGAGGCCTAGATGAGATCTGTGGTAAAAGGCTTTGCAAACAAAGGGAAGGCCTGAAACAACGAAGCCTTCCCTCCATTTGCAAAGCCTTTTATTGTTGTTGCAAAAAGCCTTTGCCGCCAAGAGCTTTGAAGGGTGCATGCATCCCTCCAGGCCTTCATTCATGGTGGCAAAGGCTTTGAGGAAAGCCCTGAGGGACGTGCGCCCTGCTCCCAGCTTCCATTCTCAGGGATGCTGCATTGGTCGTACGTGTTAAAAACAGTCATAAGTCACTTTTTTCAGTGCCATTGTAACTTTGAACAGTTACTAAATAAATTTGAGGACTATCCGTATGCTGTGAGGCACATTCCCCCCCTCCTCCCTCATGCTCATTCAAGCCTCTTTCATCCATCATAATGCTAGTTTTCTGACAGGAGAAAAGACATAGCTGGCAGCCTGAAAGGGAAAGTGGAAAACAGCCCCAAAAAATGGTAAATGAAGAATGAAGAAGCTCAAGCTCAATGAGAAACTGTAACATGGCTATATAAAGTCTTGCCAAAAATGTACTCATTAAATATAAAAAAGAATCATCTCCTTTTCATGAGTCAGGGTAAAATAATTTTAAAAACTATTTTGAAATCAAATACAGGTAGTCCTCGACTTACGACCACAATTGAGCCCTACATTTCTGTTGCAAAGTGAAAAATTTGCTAAGTGAGTTTTGCCCTATTTTATGTCTTTTCTTGCCACCATTAAGTGACTCGCTAAAGTTCTTAAATTAGTAAAATAGTTAAGTGAAACCGACTTCTCCATTGACTTCAGAAGGCCACATAACCCCAGGACATTGCAACTGTCATAAAAATGAGTCATTTGCCAAGCAAATGATCACGTGAGATGGGGATACTGCAACAGTTGTGAAAAACGGTCATAGCTCATTTTTTTCAGTGCCTTTGTAACTTCAAACGATCACTAAATGAGTTGTTGTAAGTCAGGGTTGTCAAACTTGATTTCATTGAGGGCCGCATCTCGGTTGTGCTCAACCTTGGGGGGCTGGGGTGGGTGTGGCCAAAGTGGGCATGGCCAGCTGATGTCACTCATGTTGGGGGCGCCTTTGGTGGCCCAAGCGCTCTGCCAGCGAAAACAGGCTCCCAAGCTCTGTTTCCGGTTGCGACGGCCTCCTGCAACCCTCTGCCAGTGAAAATGGAGTCCGTGAGGGCGTCACGAGCTCTTTTTTCAGCTGCAATGGCCTCTGTTTTCCCTGGCAGACGCACCACAGGCATGTCCTTTGCTGTTTCCAGGGCGGCCTCGCAGGCCAGATCTAAGCACTCCACAGGTTGGATCTGGCCCTTGGGCTTGAGTTTGACATCCCTGTTGTAAGTAAAGGACTACCTGTAAATCTTTTTATAATAGCATCATTTGAAATGAAAAGTGAAATACAAATTTTTAAAACAATTCTCTCTGAAAACAAACTAACAAATATCAAGTAACTTCACATAACTTGCTATGGTTTGTTTTAACCATGGTTATCTGAGTAATAAGTCAAAATAAACAAGCTATATAAGTTTTAGTTCTATTCAGCACTGTAACTAATTAAAAAGATATTTTATAAAATCATTTTGGAAATGGGGAGTTAACCCAAAAAATCATTGTGCTAGTCACTTAAAATTTTATCTCAGCATCAAAAAAGACACTTGCTGAAATATACTTACTGGCAAAATAACACAGCGGACTTGCAAGAGACCATTTGAAAAGGAAATCAAGTCTGACCAGTTGTTCCACCATTATTTTTTCTTTATTAAAGAAAATAATGCAACTAGTAAAGCAGGCTATTTAAAGAAATGTTACTATATAATTCTATTTAACAGTAAATATTTACCTGTAATAAGCCTCCTTCATCAAAGCGTAAGACTTCTATTATGCTATCTGATTGGATAAAAGCTGTAAAAAAAAGAAACAAAAATTTCATTCAAGTGAACTTTGTAACCTATTTATTTTACAATATTTAAAACTTGCCCAATTCTGACCAATTGTGGGTGCAGTACAACAAAGGCAAAACAAAAATGAAACTATTGTAATCAGCCTTCCTGCTATGTCTGCCTGAACAGCTGGAGACCATATTTGGGCTGGCAGTGGAGTTCTCCAGGCTTATGGTTCTGGGAGACTTCAATCTGCCATTTCTGGGTTTGGTCTCAGAAGTGGCCCAGGTGTTCATGACTATCATTGCAGCCATGGAACTATCTCAGATCATCTCAGGTCCGATTCAGGATAGTGGTCACACGCCAAATACAATTTTCATATCAGAGCAATGGGAAAATGAACTGGTGTGGGTGTGTGAAACCTGTTGGTTTCTCCCTTGTCATGTTCAGATTACGGCTTGGTGTCCCTGAGATTCCCTTATGCTGCCTCCCTCCTGGACCTATATGACTGGTCTGTCCCCAGCAACTGATGAACCTGCATGGGTTCCGGGGGGGCTGCTGGATATCCCGGGGGCTTCATTGCACAGTCCTGTCAAAGCTCTGACAAATTCCTGGAATCAAAGAGCATCTAGGCTTTGAACAGGATTGTGCCTGTGCAACCTCTCTTGATTATTCACACCCGCCCCACCCTATGGTTAACAGAGGAGCTGTGGGTCTTGAAAAGGGTTAAGAGACACCTAGATAGAGCACTATTGGAGGAAGACAAAGGATAACTCTGACTGGAAATGACTTAGAGCTGCCATTAAGGCCTATCTTGTTGCGGTAAGAGTGGCAAGACATCATTATTTCTCCACCCTTATTGCATCCATAGAATGTTGACCAGAAGCCCTCTTCAGGATCACCTAATCCCTCCTGGGACAGAAGGGCTCAGATGATTATCTTCAGGGTGGCACAGAGGAATTTTTTCAACATCTGGCAGAGTTGTTCAGATTCATTCCCAGTTGGAACCTATGTGTGGCGCTCCTACATGTGATATGCCTTGAGATAGGCCTTACCCAGTTATATGGGAACAGTTCGATCTTGATGAAGTGAACAGGATCCTTAATTCCGTCAGTGCAACCACCTGTCAATTAGAGTTTTTTAGCCCTCCTCACTGGTGAAATTCATTAATTCTTCACTGCAGGAAGGGATATTCCTGCTGTCTTTTAAGGAGGCCCTGGTTTGTTCCCTCCTAGAAAACCCCAGCTTTTCATCCCACTTGTCTGGACAATTTTTATCTAGTTTCCTTCCTGTTTTAGGGATGATGATAAAGAAGGTAGTTGCTTGGCAGTTTTAGAGGAAGAAACTGGTTATTTGGACTCCTTCCTATCAGGATTCAGTGTTTGGAAGCTACAACTAGTGCAGAATGAAGCAACATAGGCAGTTCTTGGGGCCCCTAGACTACTACATATTACACTACTGTTCTGCAAGTTGCTTTAAGAGTCAAGGTGGTGCAGTGGTTAGAGTACAGTATTGCAGGCTACTTTAGCTGACTGCTAACTGCAGTTCGGCAGTTCCAATCTCACCAGCTCAAGGTTGACTCAGCCTTCCATCCTTCCGAGGTGGTAAAACGAGGACCCAGATTGTTGGGGGGCAATATGCTGACTCTGTAAACCGCTTAGAGAGGGCTGTAAAAGCACTGTAAAGCAGACATAAGTCTAAGTGCTATTGCTATTGGCTATTATTTGTTTCTGGCTACAATTCAAAGCATAGGACCAGGTTAGCTGAAGAAACATCTCACCTCATTGGGATTGTCCAACCTGTGTCAGTAGAGGGAGAATACTTTAGACCATTGCTACACAACACTAAAAGATGCTTATCGGTCTTTACCACGTGCAGCTGTAGGACACTCTGATCATTGCATGATTCACCTTGTACTTGCTTACAGGCAAAGACTTAAAACCACAAAACTAACAATTCAATCAGTGAAGACCTGGACGAAAGAATCAAAATTAAAGCTACAGGCATGTTTTGACTGCACTGATTGGAATATTTTTGAAGATACCTCTGCAGACCTGGATGAACTCACAGATACTGTAACATCATATGTCAGCTTCTGTGAAGACCTATGTGTACCTACAAGGAACTTTTAGACTTTTGGTCATGGGGGACTTCAACCTGCCATCGGCCGGCTTGTCGTCTTCAGTGGTTCAGGAGTTCCAGGCCTCCATGACGGCCTTGGACCTGGTTCAAATAACTGATGGCCCTACCCACACGGGGGGATCCGCGCTGGACCTGATTTATATCTCTGGACAGTGGTTTAATGATCTGGTAGTAAGAGATTTAGTGACGTTACCGGTGTCATGGTCAGATCATTTTCTCCTTCGCCTAGACTTTCAGACCGCTACTCACCACGCGGGGGAGAGGGAACCAATACATTGGTTCCGTCCCAGGCGCCTGATGGACCCTGAGAGGTTCCAGACGGAGCTTGGGCCGTTTCCTGAGGATCTTGCCCACGGCACGACTGAAGAACTAGTTGTGGCCTGGGAACAGGCGCGGCTGGGGCTTTGGACCGTGTCGTGCCTTTGCAACCTCTGACCCGGCGCAGATCTCAATTAGCTCCCTGGTTCTCTGAGGAGCTGAGAGAGATGAAACGCGGAGAAGACGCCTAGAGAGTGTTTGGAGGTCCAGCCGTTCCGCTGATCGGACACTAGTTAGGTCTTTTCAAGGACCTACCTAGTGGCACTGAGGTGTGGCTCCTCGCTTCCTCCCTCATTGCGTCGGCAGATAACCGCCCGGCCGCCCTGTTTGGGTAACCGTTCCCTCCTTCACCAGGGAGCGGGATAACCTACAGGGGCGTGCCGAGTTCTTGATTATCTATCGATAAAATCGCTCAGCTCGGGATAGCTTGGACCAAGATGCGATGATCCGGATGAGATGACTGAGGCGCGTCTTGTTGATACCGTTTGGGATGAGTTTGATTCTGTGACTCCCGAGGACATGGACAGGCTGCTGGGGAGGCTGCATGCCACTACATGTTTACTGGACCCGTGCCCCTCCTGGCTGGTGCTGGCCACACAGGAGGTGACACGAGGCTGGCTCCAGGGGATTATAAATGCTTCTTTGATGGAGGGGATCTTCCCCGCCACCTTGAAAGAGGCGGTGGTGAGACCCCTCCTCAAGAAGCCTTCCTGGACCCAGCTATTTTGGTGATAGCCGTCAGTCTCCAACCTTCCCTTATTGCGGAAGGTTGTGAAAATGTGGTGGCGTGGCAGTTTCCTCAGTACCTGGAGGAAGCTGTCTATCTAGACCCGTTCCAGTCCGGCTTCCGGCCCGGGCACAGCACGGAGACAGCGGAGTCTCCGTGTCCCCCATTTTCGGCCTCTGCACATCCCATTTTCTGCCATTTTCGGTGATCCCACAGGCTGTGCTGAAGCTGACCAGGCTGTTTGCTGTAAGGAGGTAAATTGCTGTGGAACTGAGAGCAAAGGGTGGGAGCCAGCAGGTAGGCGGAACTTCAGCAACATCTGCTCTGTAAGACACATAGATATTTCCACCCACTTTTTTTGTGTCTTATACACCGAGAAATATGGTATATATGACAATAAAAAAAAATACTAGAAACCCATCAGTAAACTTCATAAATCCTTTAATCTAAAGGCTGAACAAATGTTCAAACCAATTATTTTTCTTGTTTAAGCAGATTTGGGGTTTTGTGTTCTACCGGGAAAAGGGTATTACATAAAGTGGGGGATGTCACTGAGGAGACTTGCACCTAATCATGCATATCATACAGCAGAGGGACCTGTAATATATCCTCTCTTAATGACTGGACAGTCAGGTTCAATTCTGTCAAACCATTTCCTGATATATCTTGATGCTGCACGAGAAATACCTTTGAAGGTAATAACCTGCACTTTGTTTTAAGCCTAAAAACTATTGGCAACTAATGCAGTAATTTCAAAATAGGTATTATTCCTGCCTGTCCAGCTTATCTAGTTAGCAATCTAGTCATTGCATTTTATACCAGCTGCAATCCTGAGTATCTCCAAAGGTAGCTCCTTTGAGCATGTTATAACAATCCAACCAAGTGGTGATTAGAGCATTAGTTAGTCATCAAGTCATTTTAGTTAAAGTAGGCCATGGCTTCCACTTGCTGTTTAAGCAGATCAACTTGTCTTAAAAGGCCTGCCCAACCATCATCCATTCAAGTTCCCTACCAAACTATCCTTAAAATAACTATTCATGTCTTAACGCCCTGTTTCTACTGCCAGTATCTTATTCTGTTGCTCATCATTAATTCTTTATTTTATACTGTAGAAAAAGAAATCCTATAAACCAGGGATGTTAAACTCACAGCTCGTGGGCCGGATGCATCACGTGCTGGCCCTGCCCCCGCCTGGTTTAGCAAAGGGGAAAAAAGTCCCAATATGTCACATGACAATGCCGTGACGACGCAAGTTTGACACCCCTGCTATAAACCATTATTGAAAGAGGGGCCATAGTGAGGAAATACTGTTGTTTGGGAAAATTGTGCATAAGGAGGACTAACATGTTTCCAAGATGGCGTCGATGAAGGCTGCCTCGGTGAAATGCTCTCTAATGGTTTCTTTATTTCTAATTGTTCTCTATGACTCACTACGGATATCCTACTCACGAGACCATCTGCTAAAAATTAAGCAACATTTCTTTAAGGAGCAGCTTTCTTTGATCTCACCCCCGCCTGTCTTTACAAACACGGAGGAGATTCTAACATAGGAGGAGGCAATTCCCACGGAGCCATGGATTCCTAAAAAAACCAAACGATGGAAACGAAGGAAGAGAGGTAAACGAGCTGGGATCTTAAACAGGCTAAGAAATCGCATTAAAACTCCTCTGCCTTCAATTTTCCTAACAAATATACGCTCACTTGCAAATAAGATGGATGAAATACTCATCTTAAACAAATACTATTCTGATTTTCGCAATTCAGCAGTCCTATGCTTCTCTGAAACCTGGTTAAATGAATCAATTGAAGATAGCAGCCTGAACATTCCAGGGTTTCAGACTGAATGATCAGACAGGATTCCAGAAACATCTGGTAAAAAGAAAGGAGGAGGCTTATGCCTATATATTAACAGCAACTGGTGTCAAGATTTTAAAATAATTTTATTTATTTATTTATTTATTTATTTATTTATTTATTTATTTATTTATTTATTTATTTATTTATTTATTTATTTATTTATTATTTATTGTTTTTATCTTGGCTGTACACATACAAGTCCTTCGGGAGAAGGGCGGTATAAAAGTTTAATAAATAATAATAATAATAAAATAATAATAATACTTGCGAATATACAGTAACAACAAACCTTGGTTCAAAACTAAACTTAAGCAGCTACGACATTCCAAAGAGGAAGCCTACAGAAAAGGTGATAAAATGCTGTACAATCAGGCCAGAAATGCACTAACAAGGGAGATCAGAGCAGCAAAAAGAAGCTACTCTGAAAAGCTAAAGAATCAGTTTTCAGCAAATGAACCAGCAAACATGTGGAAAACTCTTAAAAATATCACCGGCTATGGCAAACCTCCTTCCCAGGCTGAAGGTAATCAACAACTGGCAGATAACCTGAATGAGTTTTACTGCAGGTTTGAAAGGAAACTACAGCCACCTATCTCCACAACCCCCATCTCAGACACACCAACAGCCGCCAAACCTCCTACAACTGACCCCATTTCATTGGGTTCACAACCCCTAGTGATCTCAGAAAAGGAAGTGCAGGACCTATTTCACAGACAAAAGCCAGGAAAAGCTCCAGGCCCAGACAAGATAACTCCTTCTTGCTTAAAAGTCTGTGCTGACCAATTGTTCCCCATCTTCACCCATATTTTCAATAAATCACTAGAGATGTGCTATGTTCCTTCTTGCTTCAAACGCTCTACCATCATCCCAGTGCCAAAGAAGCCCACCATCAAGGAACTGAATGACTACAGACCAGTTGCTTTAACATCTGTAGTCATGAAAACCTTTGAAAGGCTAGTGCTTTCCTACTTGAAAACCATCACGGATCCGCTGTTAGACCCCTTGCAATTTGCATACCGAGCAAATAGATCAACAGATGATGCTGTTAATATGGCTCTGCACTACATCCTACAACATCTTGAGTCTCCAAAGACCTATGCAAGGGTCCTTTTTGTAGACTTTAGTTCAGCATTCAATACCATCATTCCAGACATTCTTCTAACTAAGCTAAACCAGCTACAGGTACCGGAACAGACTTGTAAGTGGATCACAAGCTTCCTAACAAACAGGAAGCAGCAGGTGAAGCTAAGCAAGATCACATCAAATACCTGTACAATTAGCACAGGGCCCCCCCAAGGCTGTGTGCTCTCCTCACTTCTCTTCTCTCTGTATACCAATGACTACATCTCCAACGATCCATCTGTTAAGCTACTGAAGTTCGCAGATGACACAACAGTGATTGGTCTCATTCGAGACAATGACGAATCCGCATATAGACGAGAGGTTGAACGACTAGCCTTGTGGTGCAACCAAAACAATCTGGAACTGAACACACTCAAAACCGTAGAAATGGTGGTAGACTTTAGGAGAAACCCTTCCATACTTCCACCTCTCACAATACTAGACAACACAGTATCAACAGTAGAAACCTTCAAATTTCTAGGTTCTATCATATCGCAAGATCTCAAATGGACAGCAATTATGGAAAACATAATTAAAAAAGGACAGCAAAGAATGTTCTTTCTGCGCCAACTCAGTAAGCTCAAACTGCCCAAGGAGCTGCTGATCCAATTCTACAGAGGAATTATTGAGTCTGTCATTTGTACCTCTATAACTGTCTGGTTCGGTTCTGCAACCCAACAAGAAAGACACAGACTTCAAAGGATAATTAGAACTGCAGAAAAAATAATTGCTACCAACCTGCCTTCCATTGAGGACCTGTATATTGCACAAATCAAGAAGAGGGCCGTGAAAATATTTACAGATCCCTCACATCCTGGACATAAACTGTTTCAACTCCTACCCTCAAAACGACGCTATAGAGCACTGCACACCAGAACAACAAGACACAAGAACAGTTTTTTCCTGAAGGCCATCACTCCGCTAAACAAATAATTCCCTCAACACTGTCAAACTATTTACTAAATCTGCACTACGATTAATCTTCTCATCGTTCCCATCACCAATCTCTTTCCACTTATGACTGTCTAACTTTGTTGCTGGCAATCCTTATGATTTATATTGATATATTGACCATCATTTGTGTTGTAAATGTTGTACCTTGATGAACGCATCTTTTCTTTTATGTATACTGAAAGCATATGCACCAAGACAAATTCCTTGTGTGTCCAATCACACTTGGCCAATAAAACATTCTATTCTATTCTATTCTATTCTATTCTATTCTATTCTATTCTATTCTATTCTATTCTATTCTAACATATTAAGAATATTTTAGAGCTGAAGAATGGCAAGAAATGTTAGGATTGGAGGACAGGTGGACTTTAAACATTTATCCAAAGAAAATAATTCTTTCTCAGGCAATGCAAAAAACTTCAGTATAATAGCTAGATACAGTATTCACAGTGAGACAAGGCCTCAACCAACCAAAAGACATATTTGAATTATCTATGAGCCAGTTCCCATTTGTTAAATAACAATTAAAGAAACACATGAAGGTACTGGGATAAGATGAAGAATAGTAATTGCATTACATTGTTTTTGCTATATTTCTTCCTTCTGTAAATTAGCATGGACTAATTTATCAGTTTTCCCATTTTTCTGTTATCTTATTAACAGTTCGTAGAGAAGTGGATTTTAAAAAACAATTATATCTATGTTTATACATGAGTAATACGTTTTGTATTAAAATACTTGATAAAATCAAAAACAATAATTGTATATTATCTCATTTATAATTTAAAAACAATGAATAGTTTAAAAGGCAAATTTTGGATACGGTCCTTGAATGTAGATATGATTTAAATTTTTAATAGTGCTCTAAAAGGAGCCAGAAGTTAATTGCAGGGATGTATAACAAAATAATTTTTATTTATTTATATATAACCTTTAGTATTTTTGTAAACAAAAATCATGAACCATACCAAATACTCCTTTCACTTCCTATTTTCTCTCAACCCCCTTTAAGGTGGGTTGGACTGAGAGAGAATGACTGGCCCAAAGTGACTAAGCTGGCTTTTATCCCTAAGGCAGGACTAGAAATCACAGTCACCTGGTTTCTATTCTGATGCCTTAACTACTAGACCAATTATAAAAGAAACAGTAGTTATACTGTAATACCATACTCAGCAATGGCAATAAAACATTAACAGTTTGATCAAAAAGATCAACTACAAAATTATACACAATCATCAAGTACTTATGCTGAATGAGCAGTATTGTTGAAAGGATAAAATAGGAAAGAGAGAGGAAACATGAACAAATTAACATGAAATCTAAATTGGAATTCTAACGTAATCTGGATTCAGTTTCATAATCACAGTTTAAAATATCCAGAATGACATCTGAATCTGTACCATGAGTTAAATTATGGCAAGCCTGAGAGTGAACCACAGGGATAAATTAATACTTAGAAGTGACCATTTAGGAGCTCACCTAGTTCTTCAATTCCGGAATCCAAATTAAAGTACTTCCTCTCTTCACCCACTAACACAGAGTTTTTCAAACTTTTTCAAGTTTTAAAAAAGCAATCTGTTGGTTGTTGTTTTTTTAAATCCTGGACCACTTATTATATGATAAAGCTATAATGAAGAAAATTGAGATAACACTAATTATTCCAAGAAATGCGATCAGGTTCTTGTGAAACCCTAGGATTTTGACACTGCCCAAAATGAGGGCAAGATAGTATTCCATTCTGGCCATAGACATCTAAAAAATCATCAATAAACCAGAGCTTGTTCAGATGGCCTCCAAGATTATCAGGGGACTAAAAACTAAATCCTCTGAGGAACAGTTAAAGAATATGGGTATAGGCAACTACGGTAGTAGTAGTGAATTCTTCCAACATGGAAGCAATATGGCAACTCCAAGAAATGACACTTGCCTTCTATCACTGTATTCTGGATCAACTGCAATTTTTGGGCCATCTTTGAAAACTGCTGCATGAAATATACATTACAGTAGTCTAGCCTTGAGGTTACCAACACATGTATCACTGAATCAGGTTTCTATACTCCAAGTGCAATACAACCTGTTACTTGGACAAAGCAGATCCTGCCACTATTGTCTTAATGCTGTTAGCAGTTTAATCAATAAAGTTAAACACAATCTCCAAATATGTTTTAGTTTGAAACAGTGATGAGCTTTCAGACTGAATAGCTATGATCTAGTTTTCTTTTGTCCAATGTCTTGCCAGCAACTGTGGCTGGCATTTTCAGAGGTACAGTGAGTTGCTTTGTGCTACATCTCTTGTCAGGTCACAGGCAATACCAGTATTTCAATTTGTCTATCTACATTAAAAGAAGGGGGCGCAATGGCTCACCAGTTAAAGATGCTGAGCTTATCAGCTGAAAAGCTGAAGCCTGGATTCGAGACCCGAGCACCACGCAATGGGATGAGCTCTCGTTCCTGCCCCAGCTCCTGTCCACCTAGCAGTTCGAAAGCATGCAAACATGAGTAGATTAACAGGTACCACTTCGATAACAGCATTCCATGTAACTTTGATGTATAGCCATGCTGGTCACATGACTACAGAAAATGTCTTCAGACAATGCTGCACCGCACCTTAGAGTCAGACATGACTGGACAGGGAATCCTTTACCTTTATATTAACAGAATTCAAATTCAAGATATATAATTCTAAATACGTTTTTCCTTTTTTACTAAATTCTAAATACGTTTTTCCTTTTTTACTAAAACTTGCATCTAAATTTTTATTTAAAAAATCAAAATTTGTACTTCCCTATACATTTATCAATAACAGACATTACAACTCAAAATTAAAAGTAATGAATTGCCAAATCACAAGACCAAAATAGATTCTGATAAACAATCCAGTTAAAGTCAGATAGCTTGAAAATGTGTACCAGCATAAGAATATCTTCTGTTCCCTTTTAAAAGAAATAAGCCAACTGATGGAAATGCTTTATAAATTTCATTAAAGAATGCAGAGTAGAGGATCCAAAATGCCTTAAATAAAAAGCTTGCTTCAATATCAGAAGATACTTAGTTTCCACACATAATGGGGAATGGGTAATCTCTCCCTCCCAGGTTGTTTATTTGTTTTCTTTATTTAAGAAATGTGTGTTTCTGGGGGAGGGGAAGCTAAGCAAGGGGAAGATTTCAGAAAGCACATCTGAAGCTGTTGCCTTTGTATAAAAGTTAAAGGTTCCCCTCGCACATATGTGCTAGTCGTTCCTGACTCTAGGGGGCAGTGCTCATCTGTTTCAAAACTGAAGAGCCAGCACTGTACGAAGACGTTTCCGTGGTCATATGGCCGGCATGACTAAACTCCAAAGGCGCACGGAACACTGTTACCTCCCCACCAAAGTTGGTCCCTATTTTTCTACTTGCATTTTTATGTGCTTTCATACTGCTAGGTTGGCAGAAGCTGGGACAAGTAACAGAAGCTCACCCTATTACGTGGCACTAGGGATTCGAACCGCTGAACTGCCGACCTTTCGATTGACAAGCTCTGCGTTTTAGCCACTGAGCTACCGTGTCCCACTGGAACCATAGACCTATTCAAATGGATATGCAGAAGTAGAAATATTTTTTCTCAGTAGCTATGAAATATCAAATATTATGTCAAGACTTCTGAACAATGATATGCCAGCTTTTGATACAATAAAATATCAATTTGAAATAGTATGCCTAGAAAGTACTATAAACTACTAGAGGCATTTTCATAAGTTCATCTTGCACACCAACATGCCAAAGTTCCACTTGCAGTCACTCATACCTTAGTCATCTCCTCATTGGTTTGCTGCAATAAGCTCTATATAGGATTGCCCAGAAAACTATCCAGAAGCTACAATTAATTAAAAATATAAGCTTCCTATAGGCTTCTAGGTGGGATTTAAGATCACCCACAAGACTCTATGTGGCATAGGGCTTGATTATTTGCAGCACCACTTTTTTCCAATGGCATCTACCTATTCTAAATGCTCCCTTATGGTAGGCACACTTTGGGGTAGGCACATTCTTAAAATAATGTCATCTGATGCGATCTAGGAGGATACTATTCCCAGGGTAGTGCCTGCCCTCTAGAGGTATTTCAATTCAACCCTATGGTGGGTCCCAGTTCTTTAGGCCTTTACAAAGGCAGTGAAAACCTGGTCTTTCCTTGAGCATTTGGGTAAGAATGATTAGAGTTCTTATTAAAAAAAGAAGGCAATAAATCCAAGTTCCTGGCTGCCAGTTGTTTATATCTGAGTTTAGATATTATTTTATATTTTTGTTTATCTATTTATTATATGCATCACAAAATTATATGTTTGAATTGAGCGCCAATATATATGCTTTACATAAATAAATAAATAAAATCAGAAGGCAGAAGGGAGGAAATTAACAATGAGCTAACTGCTGACTTTGCAAGTTCCAGGCAACGCATGAAGGCAGCGAAGGCAGCGTGAGGGCACATTATTAAGACAGAATGAAGTAGCAACTTATTCAAACAGAATCTACACAAGCCATTCACAAGGGAAGAACCATTCTACAAAATCAGCTATAGAATCAGAAAGTAGAAATATAATCAACATTTTATTTTTCTGACAATTTTAATCAGTAAACAATACAGGTTCTAGTTCCTTAATCAAAGTTTCCTGACTAAGTTAAAATTTAGTTTGCTCAATAATTTAAAATAGAGACTACTCAATAGATTTTTAAATATTTTATCTTGATTCATCTTCATAATGTGATTAAACATTGTTATCAAATAGAATTATTAGAAAAATGCTCACATGTAGCAATTTGTTTGATATGTTCCTTCTCCAAGAATACCTGCTATAATTTACTTTCTGTGGCTAAAACTCCTGGCTTAAAGCCATTTCTCTGGTTGCTGCAAAAATCAGCTGACAAACAACCAAACACACTGATAACAGGGCCAAAACTCTTCCTGAGTTGTGATAAAGCCTTAAATAATCATTTATATTTTATACACAAGCAGCTGCAAAATATAAGCATTAAAACAAATTAGAAGTTCCAACTTACAAATATATGCTTACGGAATGGAAGCTTGAGGGGACATTTCCCTCATTTCATGTTTGTCTTGCACTGGTATCAACCATTAAAGCCAAGTGTATATGATAAGACTCTTTCTATACCCTCTAGTCTACAAATTTCTTCACAACCTGAATACATGCTTCATTACAATAATCAGGTATCACTCCCACCCATCATAAACCAAGCAAGCAAAGATAGTAAGTATTACACTATTTATACTTTCACAAATATCTCGATTGAGGGGACAAGAAGGAGAGCCATTCAGTGAGGTAAAGAAAGCTTAGGGTGACCTGAGGAAATGATTTAGAATAGAGTAATTTTAAACAAGCAAGCCAAGTCTAACGTTGGCTGTAAATGGTGCAGTAACTGTTCCAGCTTTTAGAATATAGTCGAGAGGCTAAGAGCAATTCGTCTTCTATTCCCATCGCCGGTATAAAAAAACACAAAAGAGAATAAAAAACAGCAACTTCATTTTTATTTCCAAACAAGCACAGGTTCAGCTACTATGGGCCCGGCTACAAAGTGGGGAAAGTCAAGCCCAGGGGAGGCAGGTCCCCAGCCGGGTGGAGCAAGTAACAGGGCCGGGCAGTGAGTTGGCAGCCCGGCTGGGAGGGGACGAGAGAGAACTACAGCGCCAAGGAAGAAGAAAATGAAGTAAAAGATTTCCGAGAAGAAATCGTAAGGGTGAAAAGCAGAGGCAAGCGGCTCAGGGAACGGCAGCACCCAAGATGCAGAAACTTTGGGAGGGGAGGGAGAAACAGTATTGTTGTATTCCTGCTAACAACGTTGACGCGATGTTACGGAAATCGTTGGGGAGGACTCGCAGATGACCAACCGCACAGGACCGTCCAACAAGAGGGGCGGCCAGGCAATAAAAAGTAAGAAACCCGCTGAAATCCTGGATGTTTATAACCACCTGGGGAGGGAGGGAGGGAGACTCTGAAGGCATCGTCCTCGTCCCTCGGATTCCCCCAACCCCAGCCGGGCCACTCTAGCTAAGGGAACGATGCTTCGGTTAATAAACGTCCCTGAAGGAGGTATATCCATCGGCAGCTTCTTCCTCACCTTCTTTGTCGGCCCGGGCCGCGTTGAGAAGCAGCGCGACCAATAACCGCAGCGCTACTCCTAGCCAGGGGACCGCCGTCGTCGCCGCTAGGCTCTCGGTCACCGCGGGAAGAGAGGAAGACCCGGTGGAGCGCGGAGCCGCTTCCCATTTCAGCCTTGTTGCCGCCGTCGTTCCCGTCGCCGCCATCACGCTCTAGCCGCCTCAGCGCCTGAGAATTCCGCGTCTGTCTGCGGGCCCCTCTTTGGCCCGTAGGGTGCGCGAGGCGGTTCTTGCCGCGTCTCTCGCTCACTCCTCCCTCTGTCGTTGGGCGCGTGCCGGAGGCAGCTGCGACCGGGGCGCGCGCATTCGGCGCGCGCACATGACACACGCAGACACACCCTCGGCTCCGCGCGCATCAGTAAGCAGGAGGGCTGTGCTTCGAGATCGGCTCCGCCCCTCCGGGACGGACCAAAAAAAAATAAATAAAAATGAGAACGGAAGAGTTGCCATCTTGGATAAGGGCAAGACACTAACCCATACAGTATTTTACAAAGAGCTCCACAGGCTGGGGCCATTCCATCATCTTTAGAAAGGGCAGATGGCTGCAAGTGAATGCCTCTGAAACCATTTAAAAAAAAAAAAAAAAGACGTGCTCCGGAAGTAAATCTCCGTCCTGTTTCGTAAGAGCATGGATTTTCTATTTAAAGATAGCCTTCCAGTTGGTTAAGCTTCCTAAAAACATATCTGCCTGTAACTTTCCTTTCGAGTTCTCATAAAGTGCGCGATATTTGCAAGCATAGAAGTTTAGTCATTCTAAAATGGGAGTTTGGGGTTTTTTTATTTACACGCCATGGAATTAACAATCATCACGATACTTCTATAATAACTTCGGTCCATCCATCTTATTCATTGTGCCAGGCATAGTCGCTTTATTTCTAATCCAGATGCTCACTTTTCAATACTTGAATTATGAAGATAATACTTGAGCTTTTCCTAACGCCCCACCTCCCGCACTGATGCCTTTTCTGCACGGAGGAACCGAGCATCGGATGTCTCGAAAGAAAAAGAATATATACACACACAGTTGTACAGCATTTCACTCGTGGCCCTTGAATTGGAATGGACTACAACTGCCATTGTCCCCATCCTGATTAATAGACTGGCTGGAATGGCTGCTATTATGTATTTGGAAAAATAAGGACAAGGAGTTCACTGGAGTTACCTTTCATGACTTTGTTTCAGAGTAAATTGTAAGACACCCCCCCCCCCAAGTCAAGAGATTTCCAAAAATTAGGGCATAAACTTTAGACCATTTTAAAACCCTTAAAATCCATAATGGCTGAGTTTAGAGGACCACTAAACCAAAATCAAACAAGGTATTTTGTGTGCGTCTTGCATGTGGGTTGTGGTGTACATTACAGTATGCAGAAATGTAACTTATGTCCTGAATGGCAATTGATGAAGAGAAATTGGAATAGATATGGGAAGAACATATAAACCACATATAATATTCAAACTGCTATTTGTGAAATATATAACTATTTCAGACTAGGAAGTTAGCACCCACCCCTCTCCTAGAAGAATGAAATATTTTAGGAAATATTAAAAAGGCAGAATATATTTCCCTGGATGAGAAATGGAGAAACATGTTTTAAAGACAAAGCAGCTCCCACCTTCCTGCCTCCACCCCCTTTGTCAATGGACCAGAGGCAGAAACCCAATCCCAACCCCACCTTTGTCAATGGACCATCAGTGCAACACAATAGGACCCATCAAACAACAAAAATTCACCACATGGAACCTGGAAAGATTACATCAGCCAGCAAGGCTAGTTAAGACCCCCACCCCCTGGGAGTCTGACAACCAATCAGGATACTCTTCCTGTGCACCAGGAAGTTCAAAGCTCAGAGAGGGCATAAAACCAAAGCATGCTCAACATCTCGGCCCTTTTCTGTTCAGGAACTCAAACCATATGATCCTGTCCACCATTAAACCATTTTTCCAAGCAGTCTCCATGTTTCCAGTGTCTTCCCCCCCCCCACTTGGAGCTGAACCCAGATGGACATTTCTTCCGACACTTGTTTGTAAGTCTGTGTGTATAGCAACTGGTTGGATAGCATGGTGTAAGAATGTATCTTTGTCATGGAAGATTAAGTTCAAATTGTGGGTGATACTTACCTTACCATTAACAAGGTCCACATCAAATGTTGGGCTACTGGAACAAATCATACATGAATGAGATGAGAAAGGCTAGAATTGATGGAATACTATTACAACTGTATACCTAGTGAGAGGGAATATATGAAACTTATGAGGGAACTACGGATGGACAGAAGACCTACATTCACACTGACTGAGAAACAGCTAGTTACCCAACATTTCAACATAGTGAAGAGGAAGATGTTCTCACAACTTGAGATGGACCAATTACACAGTACATTCTGCACTCAAGAAGACCCAGAAAAACAACTGGATGTGCAGCCAACACCTGACGATGGAATGTCTCTGCCACCTCCTCCACTACAGAGACCAGCAGCTGATGTGAGGTATAAGATCATGGATAAACTAGCTACCTCAAGCCCAATTACCAAGCTGAGTGGACAAATATCATAGAATTGTATGATAGAAGATGTCAATAGAGCCTTCATGACAATCCCTATAAGTACCATAACTCAAACCAATGAACATATATGCTACAACTGCTCTACCCTGGAAATGCTTGGCTATATGATCAAGAACAGTAGTATATCAGTATGTACCCCCTACTTCTGGATAATGAAATTGGAGGCTATTATCAAGGAAACTTAAAGAGAGGTTAGTAAACTGGTGGAATTACATAAGGGTGTGAAAATTAAAAATAAGACTTGACTACTGAAGACCTGTAGTGATGCAGTGGTTAGAATGCATTATTGCAGGCTAACTCTGTCTCAGCCAGTTTGATCCTGACCAGTTCAAGTTTGATTCAGCCTTCCACCCTTCCGAGTTCAGTAAAATGAGGACCCAGATTGTTGAGGGCAATATGCTGACTCTAAACTGCTTAGAGTGGGCTGCAAAGTACTATGAAGTGGTATATAAGTCGAGGTGCTATTGCCATTGCTACTGAAAAAACATAAAGGCCTGACTCCATCTGAAACCTTAGATTGCTAAACAAAGGCTCACAGAACTGGCTACCAGGCTAAGGAGATACCCTATAGAAGCAAAGCAGTGGTGAAATCTGAACCAGTTTACTTCCAGTTCGCACACGTGCGCAGTGTATGCCAAAAGGAGGCATGGGGTAAGTAGAACAGTATGCGGGAGGTGGGGGGGACTGATCAGCTGTGGCACGGGATTTATTTTTTTTACTTTTAAAAGCATTTTTTCACAACCTCTTTGGCCGAAAAGGTTGTAAAAAATTCTTTAAAAAGTTAAAAAAAAAGGCTCTGATGATCACAGCTGAGCTGCGTGATCGTCAGAGCCTATTTTTAACTTTTTAAAAGCATTTTTTAAAAGAAGTGGGCGACCGGACGGGCATGGGCGGGGTGGGGGGGAAGGGATTTTTTGCTACCAGTCTCTGAACCACCCACTGCCATCGCTACCAGATCTGCAAGTGGCTGCAAGACCCCAAAACAGACTAAAGCAATCTCTCAGAAGAAGAACCAGTTAACATCACAGTACATGTGTCTTCCATCATTCTCTGCCTGGCACAAGTATATGGATAAGTGATGCTAGGAAACATTTTATCAATTGCAACTTTTTCTGGGTTCAAATCTCCCTTTTCTTACAAAGATCTATCAGTTTTAGAAATGAGATTTTCCTTCAGACTGCATCAGTAGAAGAAATACAGATAATCCTCGATTTATCAATTCAGCCCAAAATTTCTGTTGCTAAGTGAGAGAGTTTTCACCCCATTTTACAACCTTTCTTGCCAAGATTGTTAAATGAATCACTGGAGTTGTTAAGTTAGTAACACGGTTGTTAAGTGAATTTGGCTTCCCCATTGACTTTGTTTTGTGAGAAGATCATGAGAGGTGATCACATGACCCAGGGACATTGCACCATCATAAATATGAACTGGCTGCCAAATGTCCAAATTCTGATCACATGACTGTGGGTTATAGGTGCAACGGTTATAAGTGTGAAAAATGGTCATAAGTCACTTTTTTCAGTGTTGTTGATTGGTCACTAAATGAATGGTTGTATGTCAAGGAATATCTTAATTCCCCCCACCACATCTATTCCAGTGTAGATTTTCCCTCATTAAAAAGAAGAAAAGCTATAAATTGCATGTGAAAATATACATCAGCTGACATTTTAGTAAAATTTTTAAGTATGTCTTGGGCAAGTCAATTGTTAATGGAAATCAAGAGCAGTTCACTTCTGACAGTTCTTCATCTGAGCTTCATCTGAATTATTATACAGCTAACAACAGTGTGCTGTAGAGGGCTATGGGAGAAGAACATAAAAGCAGATCTAGATCTCCTAATGGAACCAAACCCTGTGTATGAGTAAGCCCAAACTGCTCTGGGCAAAACGTCTAAGGGAAGGGCACTTACTATTGCATGCTTTATAATGCTGATGAGGAACTTTTCAGTACATTGCACCTTAAAAGCAATCTTGCCCAAATTGATATATGGTGAAAAGAAACTCCACAATTGGGCAATACTTTAAACAGAACAGTCAAAGTGACACACACACACAAATATGAGCTTTCAGATTGTATTTTTCTGGCAAGTAGGTTGGGAAAATAAAAGGGGTTTGATTTTGGAACCATGGTTACATTACATCAGGATGTTTCCTCAAATGACAAGAAGCTGACAGACATGCAGATGAACAACCTTGTCTGTTACCCATGATTGCAGCATCCTATCTGTGAAGAGATTGGCAATGAGATTAAGAAGGCGAACAGGAGCCAGAACAGCTCTTGGGAGAAATAGAAAAGACAACATGTATTTTGTCAACAGTAACTTAATTGTCCATGATGTATATTACATCATCTTTGGCATGCTGCATAGGTGATTGGTATCTATTCACTCTGCAAAATAGGTGTGCTATCTGTTTTCAAAGTCCTTAAGCTTCTTTCTCAATTTTTCTTATCTTTGAAACCAGACCAATAGAAGATACTTTCTAATAAACAACTGTAGTGGACTAGAAATGCATTCCATCCTTATGTGTGACATTCTTTCAGCTTTTTAAATACAGGAACCAGGTCCCTCTATCAACTCTTTCAATGTTTCTTCATAGTTGCTTGTTCCCTGAACTTCTTCCAAGATCATCCCATTTGCAATTCTTCAAATTGGTTCCAGTTTGTCTAAATCTTTCTTAAAGGATGTTGCCAGTTACCAAACATGGTATTCAAGGCATGGTGTGAACAAAGAGAAAAACAACTTGCTATGATTTGGAAACTATGCTTCTATTAACAAGGTCTAAAATTACATTTAATGTTTTTTTCAGCCAGATCACAGTCAACTTATATTCAGTCTTTTATTATTATGCATCATTTTCTAAGACCTTTATCACAAGTACCAATATAAAGGCTAATATTCCCTATGCTTGTTTCTGTTAAATTTCAGTCTATTTTTTTCAGCCATTTCTCTATCCTGTCAAAATGATTTTGAATATTCTTTTTATCTTCTAGGATATTAGTTATTTTCAGATGCACCATCTGAAAATGTGACAATCATTGCCTCCTTTCTTCTTGGTCATTTATAGAAATATTGAAGAATGAAGAGCCAAGGACTGAACTATTAGCAAGTCGCTTGATACATTTTCTAGTTTTGATAAGGAACCACTCATCAAGTGTAATTTTTGAGCTGTCATAGATTAACTCAATTGGTATTCCTCCAACTCAAACCTTGATAATCACAATACCCATGGGGTATTTGTCAAATCCCTTACTGAAATCAAGATATACTACATCTACTGCATTCCCTTAACCTTTTTAAAAAAATCACATTATTTGGAATCCCATGCAATATCTTGATTTTGATATGATATGAACATGAATCACTTTGCTTGGGCTTCCCACTCCAAAAAGGGAAGCACCTGACACATCAGCTGAGGTTTGGCAAAGGCCTCCCTAGCTATGGCCTCTACTTTCTTATTAAGCAAAAGGTATGGATCCAGGAGGACTCTCAAGTCATTGACTTGTTTCTTTGGGGGATGATTGCTTCATCCACATCCAGTATAGAGGTTGTTACAAGGAAGCCAAATTATGTATAAACAAACCTCTGTTTCCACCCCCACCCCACCATGCAAACTGTCACAGCCTCCAGACATGGAATAAAATCCTCTGTTCCAACTCTAGTTCAACCCAGGGTGGATATGAAACCTCCCAACAATTTTATGTAGGTGTTAAACATTATAGGGAACATGCCACACATACTTCTGTATGCTTCTGTCCCATAACTATTATTTGGTGCAGCCCAGTCAGGAAGAAATGAAGCACCAATGAATCAGTGACATACGCTCCTAACCCTTACAAGTGGTCCAGGGGGGATATCATTGTCAAAAGATCAAGAGATCTAGTTGCATTGCCTCCATTCAGGTCCTGGTAGTTTTCCATTAACATGGTTTTCATCCCATTTTCAGATATTAATTCTGAGTAAAAGGAATCCAGATAAGCTGCTTGATGTAGGAGTGTCTGCAACTGTCACTATACCATCTTGTCCTAAATCCTCCCCCATAATGGAAGATTGGAAGAGATAACTTCTTCAGGAACAGGTGCACTGCTCTGTTCTTTAAGCGGCATGCCATGGTATTTCACAACATTTAAACATTTTATTGGAATATGAAATAAATCTGGAAACATGTATATGAATTTTCAGCCTTCTAAGGTTTGATGACTCTAGCATCTTGTCTACCATGAAAAATAAATCTCAGAAATTAGAGTTGAGAATAGGCCATTCTGTCTTATCAAATTCAGAAAGACTGTGTCATGGAATCTCTTACAACAATTGGTTGAAGTCCAGTGGTGCTACAAAATGTTCATAAACTTCCTGCAATAAAATGCCCATACTGTATACTGGGATTGGAGGTGGGGGGACCTCCTTTTTTGTTTGATTTTTCTTTATTTGCTCTTTCCTACTATCATATCTTTTTGAATTTATGCATAATAGACAGTGGTGGGATTCAGCCAGTTCACACCTATTCGGGACAACCGGTTGTTAACTTTCTAAGCAGTTCGGAGAACCGGTTGTTGGAAGAAATCTTACTTTGTTTTTTTTCCACTTTAAAGGGCTAATCCTGTAAGGAAGGCAGGAAGGAAACATTCTGATGTTGTTTCTAGCTTAATCTTCATTGCCCTGCTTACAGAAACTGCCTCTTGAGTTAACCCTTATTACATTGTAATAGCTAAGGTGAAGCGCCCATCGATGTGAGTGATGTTGAGTTGGCCATGCCTACATAGTCACATGACTACCGAGCCACGCCTACCCAGCTGATCATTAGGGCAGAGAACTGGTTGTTAAATTATTTGAATCCCACCACTGATAATAGACCCTTGTAAATGTCCAACTTATTTTTACTCCTTTCTGTTCCATTTCCTGTGACCTTCTGGACTGGTTGATTCTGTCCTCAACATGAAAAAGCAGATCTCTGTTTCACACATGACTAGTGTTATGTGCTATGCAGTGAGTTAACTGTTTATCAGACAAACAGGTTTAAACTTGCTGATCAAAGTCATAGCTGATTCTGTTGCTTGAGAGCAGTTTGCATGCCGAAGTTATGTCAATTCTCTTCATCACTGTGAGTAGCATTCTTAGGATAGATAGGGCTTATATCTTTTAAAACAATTTCCTTATATTTATTTCATCAGACAAGATGCCAAAGTAGATATTGTTTAATGGCCTTGTGTTAAAAGGGAACAATCCTCTTTCCCAAAATAAGAGATTGTAAAAATTGGATATCTCTTTTAAACACAAAAGTCTGAAAACTCACCATGCTTTCATAATTGCTATCATTGGTTAGAAAAAAAACCATATGGTTTTCTGTATAAATAGGAACAGCAAGGTTTACATGGGAGAAGACAAATGGAGAAATTCTTTGAGGGAACCTTAAGAAGGAAAGATTGCTGTAAGGTATAAAGCACTGGTTCTTCTAATTCCCAATGTCAAGTCTTTCTTCTCTTTCTTTCTTTTTGAAATTTATGGAAAAAAAATTCAAAAAAAAGAAGACAATTTGGAAATACCTAACAACACGTCCTCATAAGAAGATAGGACAATTTTTGGGCACTTATATAATGTTGATATAAAGTGTACATTTTCTCTCATCCCGTGAAATGTTACTCATTTCAAAAGTGGACCTTTTTTGAACTTTAATGTAAATTCAATTAATAAACAAAACAAAGAATTGCAAATAAAACTGAAGTGCATATGATTTTAAACAGTAAGAAGTTTTACATGATTGTCTTTGATTGGGTATCTTTGACATAATTAATTAAATGTGAACAATTTGTCAGAGAATAATCAATAAAGTGATTCATTTGACAACCATCCATATTTAGTCATGCTCCAAAGCACATGTTGTGGATTAAAGACATTTGATAGTCACCAGACAGATTACCATATAATTTACATACTTATATTCAGAAAGCTTGCTATAAAACTGGTGACATTTGTCAGCCAAACAAACAACAATCAAAGTGTACGCAGGTTTTTTTAGAAACATCTGTACAGTTATCTCAACCATTTATAAATGGCAGAACTAAATCAATTATAAATGGATTTTAATATTTTTTTCCCAGTACTGGAATATGCAGCTTGTCACAAAATAAAATTATTATTATTATTATTATTTATTAGATTTTTATACCGCCCTTCTCCCGAAGGACTCAGGGTGGTTTACAGCCAGAATAAGAACACAAGCAATATACAATTAAAACAAAATTTAAAAACTTATTATATAATTGGCCGAAAATTTAAAAACATTTAAAATCTAAAAACCCATTAAAATTCATCTAGAAATTTAAAATTTAAAAATTTGAAATTTGAAATTTAAGCCAGCCCCGCGCGAATAAATAAATACATTTTCAATTCGCGGCGAAAGGTCCGAAGATCAGGTATTTGGCGCAAGCCAGGGGGAAGTTCGTTCCAGAGGGTAGGAGCCCCCACAGAGAAGGATCTTTCCCTGGGGGCCGCCAGCCGACATTGCCTGGCGGACAGCACCCTGAGAAGTCCCTCTCTGTGTGAGCGTACGGGTCGGTGGGAGGCATGGGGTAACAGTAGGCGGTCCCGTAAGTACCCAAACCCCAAGCCATGGAGCACTTTAAAGGTAGTGACCAAAACCTTAAAGTGCACCCGAAAGATCACAGGCAGCCAGTGCAGCCTGCGCAAGAGTGGTGTTACATGGGAGCCGTTAATCAAACAAACTTCACACAAATAGGAAAAGTAATCTAAAATAGAAGGTGTTAAGTTAGATTAAAAGTATGGAGAAGAAACAAAGCCATAAATTATTAGGCAAAAGTAGTAATCCTTTGTAGTTGTCCACAGTACTCGCAAAAGAGGAATGACAAAAGCCACATACTCTCACATTCTTCTATGCACCTAATACAGTGCAATCCTAAAGCAAGTTAATTCCAAAATAAATGCCACTTTCTCAGTGCAATTCATTGTCAAAGAAAGCTTTTAGATGTTTTTATAGAGAAACATTTCCAAATAGTAAGGACAGTTTGACTGGAAACTGATAAACTCCACTTCAAATTGTAGTCTAACTGTAGCTGACAGCTATCTCTCTACAATGCTATAATCTGGATTCCTGCACTGAGCAGGGATTGTATTAGATGGCCTAAATGCCCCTCTCCAGTTCTACTGTAGGTTTTTATCTCCTTTTTGTGAATCTATTAAATTTTACAACTGAATTAATATATTTCTATTACAACTATATAAGTACAGAAACACTGTCCTTCTTTACCTCTCAGTGCTCCCATTAAATCAAAGTACTGTAGCTAGAGTGTAACTACAGAAGTTGGAAGAGGAACATTTGAAACTGCCTATTGCTGCACCTGCATCAAGATTTCCCAACTGGTCCTCCAGATACATTATATTTCACTTCTCAAAATGCCTGTCTAGCATGACTCCACATTTGGAAAAAACCAGATCCTGGAGGGCATCAGATTCATATTGGAGCCTTTCCAAGATCTCAGTTATTTTTTCCCATACATAATAAAACAAGAGTCTTTATGTAGATAAAATGATTGTAACTTAATAATGGTTTTACTTTCCCCCTCCAAAGTCAATTATCTTATGCTCCCCTCCCCCTTAGGTTGTATATTACTTTCATTGATACTTTCATTACTTGGTGCTCTCTGGGCTTGGTTGTTTTCTTGCAGATATTTCATTACCCAAATTAGGTAACATCATCTAGCACTAATGATGTTACCTAGGTTGGGTAATGAACTATCTGTAAGAAAACAACCAAGCTCGAGTGCACCAAGGACCCCTCATTTCAACCCTGAACTACAGATATTCTCCTTTATTGGTATTACTTCCATTAGAAAACACAGAAATAATATTTTCCCCATCTACTGCCTTCATTTCTCTTGCTTTTAGTAGCTGGTTTCTACATTTCTGTTATATTAGAGCCAACAAATGAAATTGACAAACTATTTTGCTTTAAAAACCTTTCCATCTACTGGACTATGCTATAAGCCCACATCCATATGATAGTATTGCTAAGGGCCACCAGGGTGGAGGGTTCTAAACTTTAGCTCACCCTCAGCCCAGCCCTATTCACTACAATGCATTCAAATAAAATTATTATGAACTCAATCTGCTCTGAGGTCAAGCATTGATCCATTAAATCTTTTATATGCATGTTTGTGTTAGAACAGAATTTTGCTGCAGATTGTTTTGTTTGACCATTGGTACATATAGGTGAGTACTCTGCATCTGGAATCTCCATAGCTTCAGGCAGCTTTGGAGATGCCAAAGACTGATTGACTTTCCCCCTCCCACTCCTCCCCCTTCCCTTCATCATCATCATCTTTACATTACCTTTCCTTCAAGGGCTCAAGATGGTTTATGAGGAGAGCTGCCCTATACTTTATGCACACTAAGCAGTTATTCTGCCACTAGTAAGATATTTTATTCAACAGGAGATATAATTTTATTTGTTTGTTTATTTGATTTCCACAGCCACTTATCTCAACAAGTGACTCTGACCAGCATATATCATAATATAATGACCATATTAACTCATTAAGCGTGTCAAAACAACTAAGAGGGTCTAATTTTTTTTCTAAGTAACTCAATGAATGATATTGACCATCAATTGTGTTGTAAATGTTGTACCTTGATGAACGTATCTTTTCTTTTATGTACACTGAGAGCATATGCACCAAGACAAATTCCTTGTGTGTCCAATCACACTTGGCCAATAAAATTCTATTCTATTCTATTCTATTCTATTCTATTCTATTCTATTCTATTCTATTCTATTCTATTCTATTCTATAACACTCACCCAGAAAAAGATTTCACACATTGTGCTAAACTATTAAGCCATTCACTTAGGTATGGTTTGTTGAATATGTCATAGAAGGCTGTTTATGCAGGATGAGACACCAAACTATGATTTTCAAACTATAATGACAAAATTTACATCTTATGCTGAGCCAAACTGAAGAAACTACATTTTAATTTAATGTATTATGTGGACATGTATATCTGTAGTATTCGGGAACGCAGGCCACCTTTTAAAAGGAGGAAGAATGTGGCAACTTTAATCTGTAGATAAAATTATTTTATTCATTTAGCCTAGCCCCATTAGTTAGGGAATGTAGTTTCTTTGGCATATTTTACAGACTGTTGTATAAAATGACATACAATGACACTTTGAAATAAATAACAATTGCAACGTCATTGTGATTTTATGTGTGCTGAAGTCAGGAGTGAATGTTCAAATGATTTGTGATTAATGTTTACTGATCCAAAGATCTTCCACATTCTGAATTCTCATTTTTCTATTTTTAGAATGCTCCAATCAGAGAACATAGACTCTTCAGAATTCACTCTCAGGTTTTGATTGTACATCAAGCCTCTAAGGCAGGGGTGTCCAAAGTTTTTTGAGTGAGGGCCAAATACAGAAAAATAAGCAAAGGCCCGGGCCACGGGGGGGGGCTAAAAAATTTTGTACCAGTTCTGTGGGCGTGGCTTATTTTGGGGTGTGGCTTGGTGGTCATGTGACTGGTGGGCGTGGCTAACTCCTCATGTGACTG
Source organism: Ahaetulla prasina (assembly GCF_028640845.1). NCBI lineage: Eukaryota > Metazoa > Chordata > Lepidosauria > Squamata > Colubridae > Ahaetulla > Ahaetulla prasina. The sequence continues at coordinate 95,453,257 of NC_080543.1, read as the reverse complement.
AGTGGATGTGGCTATGGGCATAGAAACCTAAATACATAGAGACCTAAATACTGACAGCGGCTACCAGTAATCCTCGGCTTGCAACCACTCATTTAGCGACCAATACAACAGCACTGAAAAAAGTGACTTACCACCAGTCTTTGCATTTATGACCTTCGCAGCATCCCCAGTTACATCAAAAGTCAAGCTTTTGGCAACCAGCATGTATTTACTGGGGATTTTCCGCCGTCCGTCGCGAACTCTCTTCCCACTGAGGGAGACACAGCAGCCAATGGAGGGACTCTGGGGAGGCCCAGGCGAGGCCCGCACTGCTTCCTCGCAGCCACTCAGGTGTGCCATGCGGCTCCCACCCAGGCCAGAAAGGGACGGGGCTAACTAGGGGGCGAGAGTGGGCGGGCACCGGCCCCTCCTCCGAACGCCGAGTGGCGGCGCGGAGCGGCAGGCGCGGCGGCCAATGGGAGCGGCCGAGCCCGGCCGTGTCACGGGCCGGCACACGGGCCCGCGGCTGAGGTAAAGCGGAGCGTGTGGTGGCGCGCGGCGCTGCCGGCGGCGCATGGGCGATGCCTTGCCGCGACCGCGCGTGGTGGGCCAGCGGGGCAGAGGCTGGGATGCCGGCGGCGGCGGCGAGGGCGGGCCTCGGCAGCTGCGCTTCGCCAACCCCGGCCCGGGCAGCGGTGACAGCCTGAGCCCGGACAGCAGCAGCAGCAGCACCGACGGCAGCTGATGCTGCTGCGCTGGCGGGAACGGCTGCTGTGCGGGCGACGGGGGCGCCGAGGAGGCCACGGCCACGTCGGCGACGGCGACGCGTCACAACTGGCGGGATCGGCGGCCCAGCTCAAACTCCTGCCCATGAACGACCAGATCCGGGAGCTGCAGACCATCATCTGCGACAAGTAGCGCCCCTGAGCGCGTGCAGAGCGCCGCGCCGGAGAGGATCCGCGGGCTGGGAAGCAGAGCGCCGCCCGCCTCTTCCTCTGTCTGGTGGGCCGGGCTGGAGCCATGGGCGTCCTGGGCGCCCTACAGCCCAGTGGCGGAATGGCCGCCCGCCCGCCTCTTCCTCTGTCTGGTGGGCGGGCTGGAGCCATGGGCGTCCTGGGCGCCCCCTACAGCCCAGTGGCGGAATGGCCGGCCCGCAGCCCCGGGTGGGCGGGGATCGCCTCAGCGGAGCCACTCCGCATCTGCAACCGGGCGAGCGGCGGCTTCCTTGGGGGCCAGGACGGGGGCCGCACCCCACTGTCCACCGAGAATTTGCTGCGGGCCAATAAAAACTGACCCATGGGCCGCAGTTGGCCCGCGGGCCGTAGTTTGGACACCCCTGCTCTAAGGCAAGAGTGGACAATCTGGGGAGAAAAATGACATGATGGTGATGACCATCATCATGATTATCATTGTTGTCATTCCTTCATCTCTGCAAGTGACAAATTCACACCTTAGCCAAGAATGATTTGTTCTAGGCAATGTACTAAGTAGAAAGAACAGAGGAAAGGAGACAGAATATGAAGTGGAAACAGGATGGCATCTGAAATATTAAAAAAAAAAAAAACTTCCTTAGGTACCATAGATTATCCTATTGTGCATCTACAGTATGAAATAAAGTAGATGTACAGTTCATGGCATAGCAGTGTTAATCCTTTAAAACCAAAATCTAAATACATGCTATAACTACATTTATTCCCAGCCAGCTTTTCATTTGCCTCTCTTACTCCTTGCTGCTATATTCATACAGCAAGAACTGTCATTTAGGATTTTTACCTGTTAACTATGTGTGAGTTTTTAAATGGAGATTTCAGATTTACTGTGTCATTTGCATCCGAATTGGTCATAATCTTGGACCCCATTTAACACTTTCCTTGATTAAATATTCTGGAATGCAAATGATCTCTTTTATGTACAACAACTATTGTCAGATCAGTATGATTCAGTTTCTTTGAATGTAGCTAAGTTTTGTTACACTGTCTGTAAAATTAGGCACCCAATGATCATTTCATTCTCAGTTGTAAGATGTTACTATGCTTCGTTCCATTTGGTTCTATTCAGTTTTACTTTCTTTTTAATGTTTAATTTTTTGTTCTGGTCTGTGACTATAATAAAGATTGAATAAATGTAGTTATCTATTTGTGTTTATTTTGGTGTTTGGATTTTTAAGGAAGCATGTACATTAAGATTATATTAAAAGTAGGTTGGATGGCAAAAGTTAGGAAAACCCATTTTAAGTAGAAGCTATAGGTAAAGGTAAAGGTTCCCCTCGCACACATGTGCTAGTCGTTCCCGACTCTAGGGGGCAGTGCTCATCTCCATTTCAAAGCCGAAGAGCCAGTGCTGTCCGTGATCATGTGGCCGGCATGACTAAATGCCAAAGGTGGACGGAATGCTGTTACCTTCCCACCATAGATGGTCCCTATTTTTTTTACTTGCATTTTTTATGTGCTTTTGAACTGCTAGGTTGGCAGAAGCTGGGACAAGTGACTGGAGCTCACCCCATTATGCAGCACTAGGGAGTTGAACCACTGAACTGTCAACCTTTTGACTGACAAGCTCAATGTCTTAGCCACCATGTCCCTTCTAGAGGCTATAGGATACCACGTATATTAAAACAGAACTTTTGGATTAAAAATATCCAAGATCACAGACATTTGGGATTCAAAATACTCAGTAAGTTCAAAGTCTCAATAAAAGGATCAGAAAATATTTTTGACATTGTGATTATAGTCAATAAACAAAATGTAAACTCTCATTTGTTGCTAGCATTCCTGCTAAACCAAGCCTAAGCTTGAGAAAGAGAATCTTCTTTAAAGACCATTGGTATTATACAAGTAGGAACGACCATTGCAAGAACTACTATGGTAAGAATGGTGATTATAAAGTACTTCATCACTTCATTTGAATATATCTTGGTATATAAAATGATAAAAATAAGCATTTGAACCTTAATTCTCATTTCTGTTCTCCTCTTTTCTGCTAGATACATGCCTTTTTATCTGTACTGTAAGAGGATAATCGTATTAGACTATGATGGCAAAAGATCAAAAAAAGTGCAGTAGTATCTTGTAAATGTTATTAAAAAGCAAAATCTTTTATGAGTTTTCTAGTAACTCTTCTGTAATTCCCATTTAGTCTTCCATTGGTACTTGTCTATTAGCTACAGTATGAGGTGCATTTCCAATGTCATTGTTTATTGCAAGAGTGATTCATTTAACACTCATTCAGGAAGGTGCTATAGAACTGAAGTTGCAACCTCTGACTCTGAGACATTAGCCTGAGCACATGTTTGGGCAATTCTTCTTTAGTTCCAGAAGTAATTAGGTAATGCATAAGCATACAGTTACACATAATATAATCTATATGATATCATCTTATTGGGACAAGCAAAGAAAAGGATATATGATGGAAAAAATATTTACAAATGACTAAGATAATGCTTAGGATCTTCCTTCTTCAACATGATATTCCAATTTTCAAGTTGAAAAGTATCACTATACAGCCATTCTTCGGTGAAATGATTATATAGTTTGTTGAGTCTGATCCCCTGAACTGTCAACTATAACATCATATAATTTTCCATGATTATAGAAGTTCAGTCATTGTGAATAACCACAACAGATTGTCCTTGATGGCATGAGGGCCCTGCAAAGAATGCTAACCATTCCTAAGGTAATTAGACAAATTTGATGTAATGATAACTATTACAGATATGCTTTTCCTACCTAGGGCATAGCATTTGTGGATAATATAAGATCAAGTTCTGCTTTCAGCTGTGAAATATGCATCTTTTTTTTTTGTAAAAAGGCAATTATGGAGGAGAGGAAATACAAAAAAAATATTATAGCATGCAACTGTTAATGTTCAGGCATTTGGGCATCAGAATTAGCTGAGTTTACAGACTATAGTAATAAAGATTTGTTTTAACTTGTTGAATAAATTAAAATAGGTAACCAATTTCAACATTATTTTCTTTGCATTGCAGACTTCAATACTATTTCCTCTATATTCATATCTAATGATAGTAATCCCAATAAATAGATTAGTATTTTATTTATCTTAACTGAACTTGTATAGAGCACCAACATAATTTGCACAATAAGTACCGTAAGTATGTGATAGATTCACTTCTTCAAAGAGTTTATCCTTTGGATCTGAATAGAAAACAATGTTGAACAGAAGTAGGGACAGTGCTGTGTACATAGCTTACTTCTGTTGAACATTGTTTTCTATTCACATCCAAAGGGTAAACTCTGGCACCCAGCTGAACAGAAATCCCTGGAAAATTACAGTGAATGTTTCTGCTTCCACAGTGAAATTACTTGGCAAATCCATAGCTCTGTTATATGACCCCTCTGAGAGTGTGAAAGGGTACTGGTTTCTTTTTTAAAATGAACATCCTACTGCTTTTTTAGCATTAAAGGCTGCACTTGGAAGTTGTTAGGACAGAAGGATAGTTTTGACTATTATTCACATAAATATAAACTTCCGTCAGTTGATGCTTATGCTGATCTGTACATGGGAGTTACTCACATTCAGTGAATTATAATGCTTTCATATATGGAATCTCTGGGTGGCAGCTCTTTTGCTTATTTTGTGGCATTCCTTCACACAATACTGTGTTTCTTACACAGCTTCTGCTGCTGCTCTGTACTGTGTGATTGCTCTCTACAAAAATCTTGCCTGTGTGTGTATTAAAGTACTTGCTCTCACATTAGCTGCTACAAAATGTTGAAAGTCAAATAAAGACACTAATGAAAAAAAAACATATTAAGGTAAGTTATGTAAGAGAGAAAAATGCAACTGGAATCAATTTAAGACAAATTTCAGAATTAAAGGAGGCATTTTGCCCATTTTCTGAATAAGTTTAAAAATGTGAAACAAGCATTTCTTTACAGTAACATAATTTTTCATGAAACAAACAAATAAATTAAAAAGTAGCATTCAGCAAGATTTGCTTTCCCCAGAAACTGGCTTTGTATCAGAAAAATGAAAGAATAAGTGGGATGCTAGAAGATGCTATTATAAATTATTCAAAGCTAGAAGCAGATTTGCTGAAGATGCTATTATCAATTATTAAAATTTATAGAGACTTGTCTGAGATAATTGCTGTTTTAGCTTCATTTTTAAAGTAAATAAGGTGATAACATTAATTATTTTACCAAGTTTATGGAGAGGGGGGTAGCTTCAGTTCAATTGTATCCAATTCTTGGAGACTGCCTGAACAAATCCCTGCAATTTTTGGACCACAATTTTACAAAAGTGGTTTGCCATTGTCTCATTCCTAAAGCTGAGAAAAACGGACCTGCTAAGATCACCCAATTGGCTTCATGCCCAAGACAGGAGTAGGACTCATGGTCTCTCAGTTTCTAGCCTGATGCCTTAACCCAGTGGTCCCCAACCTTTCCAGCTCCATGGTGATGATGATGGTGGGGAATGGGGATGGTTTTGTGCATCTGTCTGCCATTTAAGACAATGGAGCTTCACACATTTGCGTGCTTGCCTGCTGCTTCAGCGGACCGGTATTGGGCCATGGACCAGAGGTTGGGGACCCCCGCCTTAACCAATACACCAAACTTGCTCTGACTTTGCCGTACAAGTTAGCAAAATCTCTACTCCATTGCAAATCTCTATCCACAAGTAACAATCTTGTTCCCTATTGCTGCCCCAAACTAGCTATTCATAGTTATTTCCCTAAACATCAGTCAACTTAACTTCTCAAAAAAAGAAAAATCAAATGAAGAAATTTAAAAGCACGTTTCCCATATGAACAATTTAACTTTAGGAGATGTTGCAGATTTATTTCATTCAGACCATTATAAGCCTGTCCTTATTGCTAATACATAGGGTAGCAAGGATGCTAAATGACACCTGACCACAGAGAAATGAACTTAAAACTTCATCATATTTGGGGTATAAGTGAGGAATATAGTCTTCCTTAGGTTTAATTAATCTTAAATTTGACAAAGCATGATTAAAAGGGTTGTAGGATAGCATTTTTCATGAATCTGAAATGGAGTCACATAAAATAAGGCCACAACTATCATTTCAGACACAACTATAATTTCAATTGAAATTATAGGAAGGTAGATCCTGCCTGAATCCAATTCCTGAGCAGTTTGATAATGAAATCAATTATCTTATTCACAACATACAACAAAGATGAGGAGTGTGTCTGGAATGTCTTCACATGGATTCACGGATTGAGATTTAGAGCAGGGTTTTGAACCTTAGCTGAGTTCAAAATGCAAAGCAGAGTTGGATCCAAATAGCATTTGGGAAGAAGACCATCGAACATCAGAGGACTGGAAGGTACAGTGGAATTTGGGGAAAACATCCCAGGTGAAGACAATGGTAATCATATTTGTAATACAGTCATGAACATGTGTTCAGATAATTGCTACATAGATATGTAGTCAATGGGAGTTTTTACCTGAATGAAGGGTTGGGCTTTTGATCAAGTCATTTTTAATAACTTCTTGAAAGTCTCCAATATTCCCTTTCTGGAGAAGATTTTTGCAGAAGGCAATGAGACATCAACTCATAAGCTCTAGATAAATTAGTTCTTTTTTACCTCCTCAATTTATGACCTCTTCTATTCACATGTTTCTTCCTTTCCCTTTTCTTCTTTCTGTAATTTCAAATCTTTTTTCCCTTCTGTTCTTTTCTACCTTTTCTTGTTTAAGCAGATTTGCTGAAGATGCTATTATAAATTATTCAAAGTTAGAAGCAGATTTGCTGAAGATGCTATTATCAATTATTAAAATTTATAGAGACTTGTCTGAGATAATTGCTGTTTTAGCTTCATTTTTAAAGTAAATAAGGTGATAACATTAATTATTTTACCAAGTTTATGGAGAGGGGGGTAGCTTCAGTTCAATTGTATCCAATTCTTGGAGACTGCCTGAACAAGTCCCTGCAATTTTTGGACCACAATTTTACAAAAGTGGTTTGCCATTGTCTCATTCCTAAAGCTGAGAAAAACGGACCTGCTAAGATCACCCAATTGGCTTCATGCCCAAGACAGGAGTAGGACTCATGGTCTCTCAGTTTCTAGCCTGATGCCTTAACCCAGTGGTCCCCAAACTTTCCAGCTCCATGGTGATGATGATGGTGGGGAATGGGGATGGTTTTGTGCATCTGTCTGCCATTTAAGACAATGGAGCTTCACACATTTGCGTGCTTGCCTGCTGCTTCAGCGGACCGGTATTGGGCCATGGACCAGAGGTTGGGGACCCCCGCCTTAACCAATACACCAAACTTGCTCTGACTTTGCCGTACAAGTTAGCAAAATCTCTACTCCATTGCAAATCTCTATCCACAAGTAACAATCTTGTTCCCTATTGCTGCCCCAAACTAGCTATTCATAGTTATTTCCCTAAACGTCAGTCAACTTAACTTCTCAAAAAAAGAAAAATCAAATGAAGAAATTTAAAAGCACGTTTCCCATATGAACAATTTAATTTTAGGAGATGTTGCAGATTTATTTCATTCAGACCATTATAAGCCTGTCCTTATTGCTAATACATAGGGTAGCAAGGATGCTAAATGACACCTGACCACAGAGAAATGAACTTAAAACTTCATCATATTTGGGGTATAAGTGAGGAATATAGTCTTCCTTAGGTTTAATTAATCTTAAATTTGACAAAGCATGATTAAAAGGGTTGTAGGATAGCATTTTTCATGAATCTGAAATGGAGTCACATAAAATAAGGCCACAACTATCATTTCAGACACAACTATAATTTCAATTGAAATTATAGGAAGGTAGATCCTGCCTGAATCCAATTCCTGAGCAGTTTGATAATGAAATCAATTATCTTATTCACAACATACAACAAAGATGAGGAGTGTGTCTGGAATGTCTTCACATGGATTCACGGATTGAGATTTAGAGCAGGGTTTTGAACCTTAGCTGAGTTCAAAATGCAAAGCAGAGTTGGATCCTAATAGCATTTGGGAAGAAGACCATTGAACATCTGAGGACTGGAAGGTACAGTGGAATTTGGGGAAAACATCCCAGGTGAAGACAATGGTAATCATATTTGTAATACAGTCATGAAGATGTGTTCAGATAATTGCTACATAGATATGTAGTCAATGGGAGTTTTTACCTGAATGAAGGGTTGGGCTTTTGATCAAGTCATTTTTAATAACTTCTTGAAAGTCTCCAATATTCCCTTTCTGGAGAAGATTTTTGCAGAAGGCAATGAGACATCAACTCATAAGCTCTAGATAAATTAGTTCTTTTTTACCTCCTCAATTTATGACCTCTTCTATTCACATGTTTCTTCCTTTCCCTTTTCTTCTTTCTGTAATTTCAAAATCTTTTTTCCCTTCTGTTCTTTTCTACCTTTTCTTGTTTCTCTTCCAAATAAAGGAGCAATAGGCAGATATGAAATATCTCTTTAGACTTGCAAACTAAAAAATTAGGGGAAAACTCTTTAACTGCTTAACCACAATTATAATCAATCTTTTGGAGAAAGAACACTGTGTAGCAATATACAGGCACTGAAAAAAGCAACAGGTATCCGGAATTGTCAGATTCACTAATCTGGAAATTCATCCTAGACACTTTATGACTGGTGATTCAATAGGAAATGCCAAAACTGTACATGTGCTTGAGGTAGTTTCCTCATTGTTTCTTTTCATGGATCACCAAAAAGGTGTTCAGATATGATTTCTGTCATAAAGATAATTGACAGTTGTGTTCAAAAAGGATGTGTCACTGAGAGAAATACACTTGTTCCTATTTGTAACTGGATTCCCACATTATTCTAACCCATCAATCATACTTAAGTTTCCACAAGGCACTAAGCCTCAATCAAGTCTTACAGACTACATGAATATTTATGCTGTTTTCTTAGTAACGGTACAGAACTGGTTTGCCATTGCTTCCCTCCAGGTTGGGCTTTTATTTTTTAATTTTTCAATCTAGCCTATAGCTCTGGGATGTTTCAATTGTCTTCCATCTAACTAAGAACTTAGTTTTTTGGAGATCAGTGGTCCACCTGATGCCAATATCTGTTAGTTCTTTACCTTTACCTGTGGAACAATGAAGGTGACATCATTTTTAATTTTAGCCCTGGTCAATAATGCCTCCTACTCCTAGAGTGAAATTCTCAGTTTTCTTCAGCGTGACAATTCAAGCAGTATCTTATCCTTTCAGAGAGCAAAGTGTGTGTATGTGTGTGAATTTCTCTGTGTTTCTAGAAACTTTAGTGCTTTACCCAGAGAAATGATGGTATATTTTCAAATACAAAGTAATCTCATAGTAGTCACTCCCAACGATATACAAAGAACAAATACTTTACAGTTAAATGAATAAATTATCATTGCTACAATTTGATTAAGTAAGTACCAGCTGAGTATGAGTGTTGTCAGACAATTTAGTCAAATAAATTGCCTTGGTTAGTGAGGGCAACAAAATACTTCACATTATTTTGCATTAATACATTTATTCTGCCATTAAGCATGCACAAAGAGAAATTATGAGAGATTAAATGTTAATGAAATATAAGAAGCTTAAAATCTATACAAAAATATACAAAATAGAATAACCTGTGAAAATCACCTATAGCCGTGATGGTGAACCTATGGCATGTGTCGTGTGCCCGAAGTGGCACGCAGAGCTATGTTACCCAGCATGCGCGGCCTCACCTGTTGCTCTTTCGGGTTTCTGTCACGCATACCCTGGGAAGTAAATGCATTACTATACATTCAGATGCTCAACTAAGAGAAATATACAAGAGAGTGGATGACTTATTTCTATGCACTTGCTTAAATGTTATTTAAATATATTGGTTTCTAAAGGATCCCTTTTTCCAGTTTAAACTTACTTCCTGCATTAAGGTCAGTCTCTTCTCCAAAAAGATTATGCCTGAAATAAAAATGTGCTATTATTTCACAGTACACCATCTTGGTAACTCATTCTCTAGTCTAGGAGGTTATTTTAATCTACTTTTGATTACATGGCTGTTGATTGCAGGCAACTATCCTATTATTTATTCAGAAGTGGCTGAACCAAGAAGCTAAGCAAGGAGAAGCATAGAGTCTCTGGGCTGTAGGTAAGCCTGGAAAGTCAAAAAATAATTCTGGGAGAAGCCTTTAGGAATCTACTCCATGGTTCAATAAAGCAAATTATAGACTGTAGACATACTGTATGTCCATGAAGTCACCAGGTGATTCAAAGATGTAATCCTTTTCTATGTGTTTGTAATAAATTATGTTTACATTCTTGCATCATTCTCTTATTGCTTTAGTGTAGTTTGTGGGCATTGTACAATTTTCTATTTGCATTTTAATTCTATATAACTCATTCAGAATATCTTAGTGGTTAAACAGCAACAGACTCATACATGATGAACACATGCCAAGAAATAATGGACTGTGAAAAGGATGAGTTGGAAATACTCATAGCCATGAATTGATCAAACAAGTTGAATAGTTCATTCCTAGCAAGAAACAATTACTTTTTCTAATAAAATCTAGCTATTATTGGTCTCCAATCTCTTATTTTCATATATAAATTAATATATACATCAACTTTGATTCTCAGATCCTGCAATTTCCAGCTTTGTGAATTCAAAGCCTGGTTGAAGCAGAGATAATTTGATGTCTTAGATAGTTTGATCTTTGCCCTCTGAAATGACAATATCCTTGGTGATGAGAAAAGCTTTTATATTTGTTATTCCAATTTAAAAGAGAGGGGGAAAATGCTTTTTTAGTTTAAGGCTGGTAAACACCTCAGTCTTAACATGGTACTTTTGCTGATAGTAGTACATTCATGAAACAGCATTCTCTCCAGTAATTTTTGCAATGGCCAAATAGTGGAAATTTCAGAAAAACAATGCTGAAATGATGATCTATGTCAAGTTTCCACCAAGTGCAGCTGGATAAAAAATTTGGTTGATGACCAATGTGACATACCCTGAATGTTATGGAACATGCTCACACTTACATTAGTTTTCAGTACCAGAATTTTGTTTTGCTGGGCCCTGTCCAACAAAATAAAATTTAATGTATAAAGAACTAAGGTTTTAAACTTAGGCAGAAAAAAACAAATGTACAAATACAGTGTAGGTGAAACCTGGCTCAAAAGCAGTAATTGGAGAAGGATCTTGGAATCCTAATGGACAATCACTTAAATATTAGCCAGGAGTGTACACTCCTTGGTTACATAAACACAGGGATAGAGTCAAGATCATGTGAAGTGTTAGTATCACTATATAAAACCTTAGTAAAACCACATCTGGAATACTGCACGCAGTTTTAATCATCACATTATAAAAAAGATGTTGAAACTGTGGAAAGAGTGCAGAGAAGAGCAACTAAGACAATTAAGGGCCTGGAGACTAAAACATATGAAAAACGGTTTGAGGAATTGGGTATGGTTAGTCTGGAGAAAAGGAGGACTAGGGTGATATGATAGCTGTCAAGGTTCCAGAAAAACCTCTTCTGCATAAAAAAAACTCAGAAGCCATTGTCTTTCAGAGTTCTTTACTAGCATGAGGAAACTGGCACACGATGAGTGAAATTCCAAAACTGAACTTCCGGATTCTTTTCCCAGTTATACAAACCCCAAGAGTCCCACCCCCCTAACCCCTTTGCTGGTCACATGGTCCCACGTTCTCCCAGTTCATTCGAATATCTTCTCGCCACTCCTCCTGCAGATGTGAACACCATCCGACCTTGACCGCTTGAAGAATGTTACCATACCCCTCAACCCCCCTTCTTCCCCTCAGGGGAAAAATGTGGCAGCGTCTGGAACCCTAAAGTCTAGTATGGTTTCCAGGCCTGACAATAGCAGTGTTCCAATATTTGAGGGGCTGCCACAAAGAACAGGGAATCAACCTATTTTCCAAAGCACCTGAAGGCAAGACAAGAAACAATGGATGGAAACTAATCAAGGAGAGAGGCAACCTAGAACTAAAGAGAAATCTCCTAATAGAACAATTGAGTAGCAAAATGGCTTGTCTTCAGAAATTTTGGGTACTTCATCCCTGAAGGCTTTTAAGAAGAGACTGGATAGCCACTTTTTTAAAATGGTACAGGAACTGAGCAGGGGGTTGAACTAGAAGACCTTCAAGGACTCTATCAACTCTGTTATTCTGTATTCTATATTTTTGTCCATCACACAAAAATCTACCTGCATTTTTCCCCTTCCATCTTAGCAGCCCAGTTTAGAAGGAAGAACGGACATTCCTGTTAAACCACTAGGAGTCTGATAATCTTGATAGTTGACTGTAATGCTCAGTGGATCCATTTATTTTTGATCAAACCCCCCCCAATATAATATGGACAATTAGTATATGAAAATGTCGTAGGTTTGTGGCAGTGCTTTGTCACTCTGTGAGTTGAAAGATTTTAATTGCATTCTCCCCATGACACATTTTGTTAGGCCTAATGGGAGAATGATTCAAAGGCAGGATTCACATAGCACAGTAAACTAGAACAGAATACACTCTGGCTTACCTTGCTATAGAATCCACAACACTGTGGTTTGGATTGGACAGTGCAGGGAGAGGTAATTTATAGCCCCAAGGCTTGAATTGTCTTTTTTGATACCTCTTTGATCATAATGACACAAAACTAATGACCCATCTTCCTGATGGGTCAGCAGATGAAAATTAGAGGATAAATAAATCTACTCCCAAACCGAGTATCACCAACCGGTATCATGCAGTCCCATCTACTTTGCAGACTATGTGCTCCTTACTAAAATGTTATGTGCAGTCCTTGGTCACCAAAACCTTGCCCATACTAAGTGCATTTCCTTTTTCTTTATGCAGTAACTTACAAGTTACTTGTGGGGGAGTGAGAACAAATACTTTAAGCCCTCTCCTCCAAAATTTCTACTGATTAGACTGAACACTAATCAGCTCTAGCCTGGCTAATTAGAAAGTTCTGAACCTTCCCACCAAAGACCTTGCTTTGGGGCAGCTCTAGGAAAAATCAAAAGAAAAGACCTTGGATCTTCATGCAGGTTCCTACTTAACTCTACTTGCTCTTCTTTTCTGCTTAAATACTGCCATAGTATTTACAAGACTATGACTGTGCTGCCCAGTCGAGTAAAATCTGTTATTGTTGGGTCTTGTCAATAAAGAAGAATAAAGCAAATTTCTGTGCTAGAATGACAAAAGTATGAACTAATTTTCCCCACTTCTGCCATTATATATAAAAAATACTATATAAGGAAAGTCTTGGGGTGGGGGGAGGAAAGAATGCCATCTTTCCAGACTTCTCAACATGAAGTCAGTTTACCAGATGTTTTAATGGACACTGTGGTGTTATCTCCTCAGAAGAGAAAGTTGTGATGAAGTATATGAAGTCAATCACTGCTCAATCCAATGAATTTAAATTCATGAATTTAATGAATTTAAAAATGTACTAATTCAGAAAGGTCTGAATTTTTTTAAAAATATGTAAAGTAGCATAACAGGAATGAAATACTGGTACTCCAAAACAGTAAACAAACAAGAAGATGGTAGGATATAAGTTTACTTCTTTTTCAGGCTGAAATTATTAAGGTAATTTTTTTTTAGTAACCACTCACACTTGGATAACATAATATGGACCAGCCTTTCTCAACTCCATCAGAAGTCACTTTAGGTTCTCTGCTTGCAGTATTGGAACCACGTGTCAGCTGTTGGTCTGCTACCAAATGCTAGCTGAAGATATAATCACTTTTATGCAGGCTCCCTGAGTCATGAAAATTATTTCAAGGGTTCTTCCAGGATAAAAAGGTTGAGAAACTGACTTTTAGCGATCATGCATATTCAGGTTGTACCACAGTTGTATGTGCTACTAGAAAATCAGCATCATTGGGACATTCCAGAAGTCATATCTGAAATAACAGCCCTGATTACCAATGACTGTACTTGCCTTAAAGAAATGATCACAACCACAACTTCTTTTATATACTTGGTGTTTGAGTTAGAAGCCTATACTTTTCTCAGTAAAAAATGTCTTAAACACTGAAGAAGTATTATACTGACTGGATGCTACGCAAAATAAAGAAGATTCACTGAATGTACTGTTGTTTTGTTTATTACATTAAACAATTTAGTCATTATTTTCAAGGTTCATAGTTAAGGAAACAATATTATTACAGCTGAAATTGAGTTTTTTTCTGTTAGGCAATGCACTTTCCCTAACTAGAGCATTTCATATATCTTGAAATTCAAACTCCCATAATCCCCAGCTATCAAAACTATTTAAGTATTTCATGAAAGGCTACTACTTTGAGACTGCAATCCTATACTCACTTGCCTATAATTAAAACTAATTAAATTTAATTAGATTTACTTCTAATTGGGCATGTGTAAGCTTGTGCTACAGATCAAAGTGTATAAAGCAAGGTTACCAATTCTCTTAGCACAGTTTTTTTGCCTCTAAAATGTGCACGACAGACAAAGGTTCCACTAAATAGCCTGGGTGCAGAAGTTACCTTTTAAGTGGAAATTCACCTTCTTTATTGGAGAGGAATAATTCTATTTAAACACTATGGAACAGGGAATGAATTCATTCTCTCTTTACCTCAAGCGATGTGAAAAAAGTCCGATCATTACATTATTTAAAGCATTGCATGCACAAATATTCTGATTGAGGATGTCTGGTCCAAGCTTCATTAAAACAATCACAACCAAGAAATGTAACAATTTTAAAAAGCAGATGGCATACTTCTTTGGTCTTCACAGAGGTCCCGAGAAGGAGGTTAAACTGGAGGAAAATGGTTAGTTCACTGAGGATGATAATCCTGATTAATCATAGTGTTATTAGGTATTAATTAGATTTGCATTATGGATTTTGACAAGGAACCCCAATGCAGTTTTCCTATACCTGGAGTGATTAGCAAGTCCCAGTTGACCAATTCTACCATACAGTCTGGTTATTAAAATAAGCAACAGAACTTTTTTATTTCTGTTGATGTTCAACATTTATTTCATGGAATAACAATTACAAATATGGTCTTGAATGTTTCTATAAAGGCTTTAATATAAACACAATAGAATGCAATGTGAGAAATCTCCAAAACAAATGCCTTGCTTTGCATACCATGATGTGCCTAATTTTATATCATCAAGTTGTAGAACATTCTGTTCTTGCTTTTAAAATGATATGCTAAGTAAATATTTCATGCCTGAGTATAATACACCTTTCCTTCCTCTGTGCGGGATGCATCAATCTAAACTTTTGTCATGTTGAGGCTAGTGTTTGAATACTTCAGTCTGTAAATATATGAGGAAAGAGAGAGAATGTAGTTGCTAAGCCTGAAACAAATACCACGTTGCACACATTTGAACTCTACAAGGGTATTTGTTTCCTCAGTTATTTGTTAAGCTAGTACAATAGCAGAAAATATTCCTTTCTTTTCCTTTGGAAAGCACCCAACTAGTTTGATATGCTTCATACTGCTCATACCCTGAGCCTGTGGAACTCTCTTCCACCAGAGCTGAGAACTGCTCTCCCAATCCTTAATATACTTCCAAGAAGAGTATTAAAATTTGATTTTGCTTATTGACTTGAGGCCCTGAAAGGGTTGGCTTGGAGCCCTGGAGATGGGTTGATAGGTAAAAAGATCTCATCCCTGTATGGTTTGTCTCTTGGTTCTTGGTTTATTGCATTTTAAAAATAAATAAATATTTCCATAGTTTTAAATTTTAAACGGCTTTTCTATTTATCTTTTTATGATTGGCAAGCTGCCCAGAGTCACCTTATGGGTGGCATATAAATTTAATAATTAAATGAATATCATGCTTGGAAAAACCATCCCACAACTGCTGATCTTCAGATGTGTCCATTATGAACTGTAGGCAGGAGAAATAATTTTCTAATCTCTGGGCAGGCAGGAAGAAGGCCATTTTGTAATAGTAAAAAGCCCAAATGTGCTCATCACCCTAGAAACTGGAGATGCTATTCCAATCTGTATCATTTTATTTCCTCTGAAATAAATCTACTGTTATATTTATCTATTAACCAATTTGGGGGGCTCCTGCTGGAGGTTTTTACCACCTGCTAGTGGATTTACCCTTATGAAAAAAAATAGTGGTGGTTATTTGCAGATGTAATGTGATGTAATTCATTTGATGCCATATCAATCCTAAAATAATCCTAATCCTAGCAGGGGTTAAAGACCCCCAACAGGAGCCCCTCCTCCAAACTGGATTAACAGCAGGGCAGAAATATAATGGGTTTGTGGCATTGCACTGCTAGAGTATGCAGTACATTCCTCTCTGGATTTGAGAAAAGTTTCCATCAAATCTCTTTTGCTCCTGGTGATTCATGGACAACATCTATATTGCTTTCTTGGCAACAAAATGGAAATAGTTTTACTTTTGCCTTCTTAGCTTCCCAGTCTAGATTACAGCAGTGGTGTTTTTTAATTAGCATAGAAAGCCAGTCTGTACTGTAAATGTTTACTGAAAAGTCAACAGATGCATTCCTGCAAAACAGTAAACCAGGATTATTTAAACGATGGCTTGGTGAACAAGTCAGAGGAGTCTAGTTGACATAGCATACTAAGCCAAGACAAATGTGTTCAGACAATAACAAATTACATTATAGTTCAAGATTAGACATAAACAAGGTCAATAATTGAATCCAGATTTAGCCAAGATTTAGTTACTGAAATCAACTGGACTAATATACCCTATTTATTTCAATATATTTACCAGAAATATGAATAAGTCTGGATCCATTTCATTGTTTTCAGCTGAGCATCCTGCTACACTAAATACATGGACACAAGATTCCAGTCTACCTGCAGTTTTTACACTGATTAAATAAAGGAAGTGTGACTTTGTAAAACTTAAAATGAGAGGAGTGAATCAGGATTCAAGCCATTCATGTGGCTTCCATCTGTGTTGTATAACACATCACCCAAATTATAAAAACAAAAAGCCAGCCTGAATCTGCCCAATGGCCCATCTAGTTTATTACTGTCTTCTCAGAAATGGCCAAACAGACATATTTAAAAAACTCACAATGTGGTTGTGTTGTCTATAATTCTGAGGTAAGAAAACAACCATAAAGGCTAATAATCATTGATTCTTCCATGATATTGTCCATTTCCCCTTAAAGCGTTTAAATTGGCAGTCATTACCAGACTTAATGACTGCATCTGCTACAGTTGAACTATATAAAAACAAGTATTTTTTTTAATATGGTTCCACCCTAAGGATTTATAGCATGAGCCAGATATTGTTGAAGCAATAAAAAGTCTGTCTTCATTAATGACAGACATTAATGCTTTTGGCAGACTGCCCAGTTGTGAGATTCTGGCAGTGTACAATGAAGTAGAAAAGAACATACCAGCACATTAAAATATATTAATGCATGAGAACCATGAGTAATGACTTTAGTCAATTAGTTAAGGCCAAAGATATTGTATATTTTTGAGAAAGCCTTCTATTTAAGTGTTACAAGATATGCCTCCTCTGCTCCAGACGTTGCAATATTCTATTCTCCTAGTCAAGTTTTGCACCTTTTCCATCTTTATAATCTTTTTCAGGCAGGATGATCAAAAATTATACAGTGAAATCTTATTATAGGTTTATAATAAATCTAAGATTTATAATTGGCTTTCCCACCCAATTTCTTTCCTACTGAAGCTTTAGATTGTGTTGACATTTTTAATGAACTGTCTTCCAATAAATAAATTCCCTGGATTAATGTTTTTCAAACTTTTCAAACCTAAGATGTGTAGATAACTTCCAGCACAATGCTATTATGACCAATCCTTACATGCATTTTTCAGAATATAGTTTATTTTGATATTACAGTAGTTATTTCAGTTATAATATTTTGCTAAAAAGTTCTATTATGTGATAAAGAATACAAATACATCGTATTTAGGCAATTTAGGAAAGAAACCAAAACAAAATGAAGCCAAAAACAAAAAACCCCAATGCTTCTAATTTATTTACTGTTGTTAATAATACAGAAATAATAGAAATATTAATAGAAATAATATCCCCAAATTTCCCAGCTAGCATCTTAATGTTGTCATTAAAAATACTATTCTAGAAGATTTCTAGAGGATAGGAATGCAGTTGGTAGGATGGGCCAAAGGTGCTTTTTCAGGAGGCAACTGGACTTTCTTGTTTTTTCCTTTGAAAACATTTTGCTTCTCATCCAAGAAGCTTCTTCAGCTCTGACAGGATAGTAGGGAATGGAAGGATTTATTGTATATTCCTTGCAGACAGTTGGTAATGTGCATCCTTTCAGAGCAGGGGTGTCAAACTCAGGGCCCGCGGGCCGGTTGCGTAACATGCTGGCCCCGCCCCACCTGGTTTAGCAAAGGGGAAA
Organism: Ahaetulla prasina; assembly: GCF_028640845.1. Lineage (NCBI taxonomy): Eukaryota > Metazoa > Chordata > Lepidosauria > Squamata > Colubridae > Ahaetulla > Ahaetulla prasina. Next base: position 95,434,966 of record NC_080543.1, on the reverse strand, counting down.
AAAGTCCCGATACGTCATGTGATACTGCCATGACGCAGCAAATTTGACACCCCTGTTTTAGATGGTCCTTGAAGCACTTGAGGACACAGATAAACCTCCGCTTCAAGGATCCTCTACAAGGATGCAGATTACCAGCTGTCTGCAAGGAATTTATTGTAAATACTTCCATTTCCCACTATCCTGTCAGAGTTGAAGAAGCTTCTTGGATGAGAAGCGAAATGTTTTCAAAAGAAAAAACAAGAAAATCTAGTTGCCTCCTGAAAAAGCATCTTTGGGACAACTATGACCTGGATCAGGGGTCTCCAACCTTGGCAACCTTAAGCCTGCTGGACTTCAACTCCCAGAATCCCCCAGCCAGCAAAGCTTAAAGTTGCCAAGGTTGGAAACCCCTGACCTGGATGACTGATAATCTCTACAGACCTTCCTATCCATCCAGGAAAACTTCCTTCTGCAGCCTGAATAATTAGAAATCTTTTTCTATTCCAGGAGAAAGTAGCAGATCTTTCCTTAGGTTTGCTCTCAGTTAAACAAAGTTTTATGGGTTGGACAACTTTTGCAGCACTTTCTCTGCATCCGAAAAGATCTAATTTGCACCTCGTCATATTACTGTCAACTAAGGTCTTATTTCCACTTTTCCACTGTCATCTCATGTCCATGAGTATTAAAGTCATTATTAGGTGCACCTATTTTAAGGTAAGATTTTCCTCCTTCATCTAGTACTATCCTGCTACAGCTTTAAATTGCGTAAATGTGTAGTGCTTTGTCACCCATTATCTCTGAGGTGAGATTAGATGACCTGTTGTGGCAGTGATTAGAGGGCTGGAGTATTGTGAGGCCAATTCCCCTCTAATCACTTGCCAGCTTCAATTGCAGTATTTTCTTCCCAGTACAGGATCTCTTCATTAGCGCTTGGTTTCCTGTTTCCCCCCCACCCCATCAATTAACTTCTCTACTTGCTTATTTTTGATGCCATCTTCATCCCTTCAACAAAGCAGAAGAAAGCTCTTCCCCAAATAATATATTATTTGGGGAAGAGGAGTAATAGAGTAGTGGTGTTCTGCTTTAACAATATTCTGTAATAAAGGCAGAGTATAAACATTTTTTTCTTTTAGTAGTATTCTAAATGTATTTTTACCATTCGATGCAACAATCACACTTTTTTTAAAATCATGGCAGCCTTCAGAAAACAAGAGTTTTTGAACTGGTTATTCTAACTTATTTGTCAGATTTCTTATATTTGTCGGTTTCAGTCATTTTCCTCTTCCTGAAGTAAGGCTTGCTAGTTACAGTAATTTCAGTTTTCACACTCCACGGAACTGAATACAGTTCAGTGTTATGGCGAATTCAGACTCACAACTCTCTAGAATAACTTTTGCCTTGTTGTTTTCTCTTTCTTTTTGTAATATGATTTTAAATTGGAGGATGCCCAGTTGGTACATAAAAAGAGGGACAGATAAACTAATCTAGAGAAAGATTAGAGCCCTGAATCAAACCTACCACATTTGTGCTGCCCTGCTCCATAGGCAGGTGTTTGCTCACTGGCTGTTGACATGGTGAAAGGGAATGTCAATAAAGCCAGAGGGGAAAGCAAAACACTTTGCTTATAATAGTTGGCACACTCAGAAATCAGGACAGTGCTATTCTGCAGTGACTTGGAACAGATACAAGAGAAGCAGGTTTTGAAACAGAGACAGCAAATTTCATGCCAGCATTATTTTATGCCTGCTAAAGTTTAGGTGGTTAGCTTTTACCTAATAATGGGGGCAAGCCCTAAGATCAACACAGGAAAGGTTCAAATGCAAGCCTCCATTTTTCTTCCTTAGCTTTCTTACCTCTTTTACCAACTTGCCTGGTGAAAAGTTAATATTTTTAATATTAAGCTAGCACACTCCTTGTATAAATCTGGCATTGCAATGTTATTCAAACACAGATTTTGGTGTTTTTCCGTCGTGAGAAGATTCTAGTATTTTTAATGGGACTAAGCTGTATTTTGCACTGAGATTTCTACTGTACAATAATTAACTGCCAAGCTGGCAAGATTTAATCTAATTTCTCATGGTTTCTATAATTATTTAGAGTCACCCTTTTGTCTCCAGGGTTGTTACTTATGGAGCAGAACAGCAACATAATTTAATATGAATAACTTCTTAGCAAGTAAGTTTTACTCAGTACATAAAGTTGCTCCTACAGAAAAAAGGCTTCTTGGAAAATAATTATGAAACATGCAGATAGGATAGCTGATTTACACAAATATAGTACAAATATTAATAACGGCATTTCTAGGTAGTTTCATTTTTTCTTGTTAATAGCAAGAAAATGTCTTGCTCCAACCAGAATTGCTCTGATTATTAGATCCTCTATGGAAAATCTACTTATAGCTTCCCACTTTTGTGAAGTAAGGGTCTTTGAGGACAAGGGACATTATTTGAAGAAGGACCTGTGGGGATCAGATTGGTCTTCCTGCCAAAGACTGAGCTGTTCCAGATAACGTTTTAGTTTACCTTGTCTCTCTTTTATTTTGTTGCTATTGATGATGATTTGGATCATCTCCTCACAATCTTCATTACAAGCTTTCAGGATAAGTTAGGCTGATAAATTGGGACTGGCTCAAAATCCCTTGGTGAGGTAGGTTCTGGGCAAACCAGACATTAATTGATCTTAGTTGCAATGCTATTAAATATTCAGAAGTTGTTTATAAAAAAAGCAGCCCTTCATTACTCCTGTTGAACGTTTTCTTTAATTCCAGCTTGTTTCCTTGTAACGAGAGCATCTTTAAATAATTATCTCCATCATTTGCAACTAAGGACAAGGACTTCTGAGGCCTGTGTGGGAAACTACCATCTGCGATTACCTCTGATTATTGCAGGCAATGTCCTTGCACTGTCATCCTGACACTATGAGCCACAAACTCTCTTTCCCAAATAAAGCAGGTCGCTAACAAGAAGAGACCTGCGACGACTAAACTCTATAGAAAAAGAAAAACGTTTGCTTTTTTTTAAATTAACAATTATTTTACAATCGAAACAGAGTCCAGGGAGTCGGAGCATAGTTAAAGAGTTTCCTCTTTAGAAGGAAAAGCATTACATAAATAGCAGTGAGATGCTTGAGATTAAGTCCCACAGCGAAAAAAAAAAAAAAGGCAAACTGCAAGAGTCGCGCTTAAATCCCAGCACCTTTATCCTTCGGAACTAGGCTCCGACCGCCTCTGCCAGCTGGCCCTGCCTTAGCAACCGCGCCGTCTCCAGCATCAACGAAAACGGGGCGGCTGCTTTAAGCAGGACGAATCGCTGCAACGCCCTGGAATTCGCCGCGTTTTCTCGTCACAATGGGATAGAAGCGGCCTGATAGCCCGAACCAGGTGAGGCCGCCCCCCACCCCCAGGAGAGAAGCGCAGGGGTGCTAGTAGCCTCCCTATTACCTTACACGGAGGATTCCCAGGATGGGTGGAAAGCTGGAGACCTGGTTGGCCGGGTAATGCCACCATTCGTTTCCAGTTAATGCATCTCAGGGACTAAGTTCCCCTCCTTTGATGACCAAGGAGCTTCGGGGTACGAATGTCAAGCAGCATCTTGATATATAGATAGTAAAAATTAATTGGAATATCCGCTTTTCTTAATTAGTTTTCGTAGGGGCCGCACGTTTTGATTTGTGGGGGGGGGGATTTTATTTATTATGGGGTAAATGCAAACATTCTGCATTGGAAGTTAGGGCAATACAAAAAATGTAGCTAAGGAATTTTAGTGGTAAAAAAATTGATAGTTCCGCCTGCTCTCCATTGCCTTCTCACCAATCCATGCAGCATGCCACAAAGAACAGGCCTGCCAAACCATGACTTGCAGGCAATACTTTCCCTCCTGTCTGGTTTCTGAAATGGCTGTAGGTAAACTGAACAATTTTTGCAAAATCTATCTTTTCTCAGCCTATTTCTACAGCTACCGGACCTTTGCTTCTAGGGGAGACTTTTTTTCACAACAGTCAGGGTCTTTGTATCCAAATTTGAAACTTTTGCTAGGCTTTATCCCCATGTTAATTTGTCTAGGCTTGCTTCTGAAAGATACTGCAGTTCCGTCAGGATTTTAAGGTGCTGATAACAGCAACAACAATAGCCTTTGGATCAGACATCTGAGAATCTTTCCTGTCTGTCTATCCATTTATTTATAAAATTTATTAGCTGCCCAGCTTACCATAAGGTAACTCGGGGTGGCTTACAGTTATTAAAATATATATCTACATTAAAACATAAATAAATTAAAACCAAAGACTAAAATCTAAGGACAACTGGAGACAGTGGGGCAGAATGTAAGGATCTGTTCTTACTTCATCAACCACCCCCCATTGTGCTGTTCTGCCATTGGGGCTACAGGCTAACTGGTAGAGTCAGGTCTTTAGGCCCATATGAAAAGACAGAAGGGTTGGGGCCAACTGACATGGGCATGTGCTGGCATGAGTGGGATGGGTCAAGCCAGTGGGGTGAGACGGTCCCACAAATAACCCAAGCCATGAAGGGCTTTAAAGGTGACCACCAACACCTTGAATTGCACCTGGAAGCAGACGGGTAACCAAAGCAGCCTGTGGAATAGTGGTGTTACAGGGGCCATTCTTGAGGCTCCCAAAGCTGCCTATACACCACACTCTGCACCAGCTGTAGCCTCCGAGTATAGCCTTAAGGGTCACAGACTCAACCAGATGTATGTACAAAGTTCAGCAGCATGGTAAAAAGTAGGTGGCCCTTTTCTACTGCCAACGTTCGTCATATATGAAGAAGGTAGAACAAGACTTGCACCCAGGACTACTTCAAGACATCTTACTATCTGAGCCAGAAGTTGATATTCCAGAAGACAAAGTTACACTGACAGCATATGCACCAAGACAAATTTCTTGTGTGTCCAATCACACATGGCCAATTAAGAAATCTATTCTATTCTATTCTATTCTATTCTATTCTATTCTATTCTATTCTATTCTATTCTATTCTATTCTATTCTATTCTAGCACCAGGGCTTAGGGACCATATTATTTCAGTGACCATATTTTCTTGAAAAATAAAAATAAAAGGACAAACCTGAAAAGGGAACAAAATCTGAAAGAGGCTCCGAAGGATAAACCAATTTAATTGTTTATGTTTATAACCTTGCTTCACAACAGAAAAATTAAAAGCAAAACTAAGAAAAAAACTTTACAGAAGCATTTAAAAAAAAAGTATCTAAAATCAATCAGAATACGTAAAATTATTCTTTAAAAGATAATTCAAATTTCCATATTTTTCACATGAATATGAAAGTATGCATTAGGTGGTATCATTAAAAATTAAAATGACCAAAATAAAGGACAATGGTGAACTTTTGAAAAATCCAAAGGACAGCTTTCTGAAACAAAGTCCTTTATAATAAAGAATACACTGCCACTATACTTCTAATGATGTATGAAGGGAAGTACACACAAATATTGTATTCTTTGTATTGGTTCAAAATCGGGGGCTTTAGTCCAGGGGTCTCCAATTTTGGCAACTTTAAGACTTGTGGACTTCAACTCCCAGAATTTGTCAGCTAGCAAAGCTGGCTGAGGAATTCTGGGAATTGGAGTCCAGAAGTCTTAAAGTTGCCAAGGTTGGAGACCCCTGCTTTAGTCTGTTTAATGTAAAAAAGGGTTGATCCTGGCTCAAACTTGCTGTTCAAATACATTCAGAACCTTTTTGTAAGAGAGAGAAAAGAAAGTTCCAATGTTTCTCTTACTTTCTGCCATTTGCAAATTGGTTTAGTGTGAAGATCGGGAAATGTGATTTGTTAAACAACTTCTGTGTTGAAATCTTAGTTTCTGATGATTCTCAAATAAGTTTTCCATGCTTAGATTTGTGCTTTCCCCTAAGAAATACAGGTGGTCCTCTACTTACGACCACAAATGAGCCCAAAATTTCTGTTGCCAAGTGAGACAATTGTTAAATGAATTTTACCCCATTTCATGACCTTTCTTGTCACAGTTGTTAAGTGAATCTTGCTTCCCCATTGACTTTGCTTGTCGGAAGGTTGCAATAGGTGATCACATGACCCTGAGACACTGTAATTGTCATAACTATTGCCAAGTTCCCAAATTTAGATTGTGTGACCAAGGGAATGCTGCAACAGTTGTAAGTGTGAAAAACAGTCAGAAGACACTTTTTTCATTGCCATTGTAACTTTGAAAGGTCACTAAACAAGCTATTGTAAATCGAGGACTACCTGTAGTCATAAATTCCATGTTTTAAGCATACTGATTTTGACATATTGCATTAAGCCGTGATTTGTTTAACAGGTGTGGGGAAAATATCCATCTGGTTCAGTTCCAAGTTGAGAGAAAGACACTGAAAACATGGAGGCTGATTGGAAAAAGGGTTTAATGATGAACAGAACCACCAAGCACATGGTTCTGGTGCAGCTGACAAAACGGAGTTGAGAGTGAAGGGTTTATATACCTTTACATTTGAGCTTCCTGTTCCTGTGCAAGAACATTTATTCTATTGGCTGTTGTAGGGGTTATGTAGGGGTCTATAGGTTGTTTGAGCTCCCAGGTTTGGTTGACGTTTGCTGGGGATGATGCAGTGAAGTGGCTTGTGTTCTGAAAGGGTGTTGGGTTATTCCTATTGTGGCTTTCGTCCTGTTTTGGCTCTTGGGTGAGGGTATTTGCTTATGAATAGAGGTATCTAAATACTTGTCTTCTTTCAATAAGCTCTTTATCGCTTAAGTGCTGACATCAGCTGTGGGCTATTAAGAAAGGTGGGGGTTGCTTTCTGCCTCTAAAAACATGTTTTTCCTTTTCTCATTTAGGGAAATATAATATTCTGCCTTTTTTAATATTCCTCAAAAATGTTCATTCTTCTATCAGGGGGGTTTCCCACACAGGGTTCATGGATTAACCACAATTGGCTAGATTCCCAGAAAATCATTAAACACAATCTATTTTAAGAGCAATGGAAATCTCAGTTCCTTAGAATCCTGTAATATCAGTATTCTAAATTATACTGAGGTCATCCATGGATAAGGAGGCTTTCCACTGCAGACAGTCATGCTCTGCTCTGCTCAATATTTACATGGCATGACAATAAAGGTTATCCTTATCAATAAACAGCCAAATCTGTTTTAATTCATTGCTTAAATCTGTTTCTTAGTATAAATTTCCCTCAGTGTGTGACCATTTGTTTAAATGACCATTTGTTCAAAGTTATGATGGTGCTAAAATGATTTACAACTGATCATTTACTTGTGCTAATTGTTGTTTGTACAGCATTGACTCAACATTTTTAATGATTCTAGTCAATTATGATTAGTTCTGTCTGTTCACATACAACAATAGCTTAGCTAGCATTGACTATTGATAAGAGATTAATTCTTGGACTAGTGCACGGCAGGCTAGCATTGCTGTTAACAGTATGCATTTCTCTGCTGGCAACTCAACCCCACATTGTGACAGTGGCTTGTTAACACAACTTTTCTGGGGATTTTGCCAAAAGCAAATTATTTGGTGTTACAGCCAAAGAGTAAATGTTTGCACATGCCCTTTATTGTACACATATATAGAGGATTTTTTTTGTGTATTAACTAGTCAATCCATCAACAGCTGTATTTTAAAAGGTTGTCAAGGTTACTGTTGGTGCTAGTGTTGATTATTGCACTGTTGTGATTTGGATCTATGACAGAAGCCATATAACTGAAAAAGCAGAATCGAAATAAAAAGGTTGGCAGACAGAGTGATTTAGGGATTAAAAATAGGAAGTAGAAAGCCAACAAGAGTTTCTGAATATCAATCAAAATGAATTTGATTTAGTAGCCACTTAGGCTACTAAAATGCTCAATTTAAATATGGCATTGGAAAAAATTTCTAGGTCTGGAATGATCTGGGATACATTTCTTCCCATCCACCTTTTAAAACAATATTACTTTATATCTGTCTGTGGTAGGCTTTGGGTTTCTGGTGAAGCCATAATCTAGGCTGAAGTGCCATCTCTGATAAGGAGCAGATAAGAACAGAAGAGCAAGTAAAGGATAATAATTTCTTCTGACTAAGGCACTTTAATCCCTGCCTGCAGACCTACCTTCTGATTTCCTGTGGTTGGATTTTCAAAATATACATCCTAAAATGTGGCTTACTAATTAGTGTTATGAAAACTCAGGGCCTTGGATTTAGCAAACTCAGTCAACCATGACAATTAAATGATTAGGAAATGATTTAGTTTACAAGGGGTTAGAATTTTGTTTGAATACAGATGTCTGAATGTTGAACCTCAAAGAAGTCTGTACTGGGTGCCTTGTCTGTGTTGTGGTGTGTGTGTGTGTGTGTGTATGTATGTATATATGCATGCATGTATGTATGTATGTACTGTATGTATGTATTCTATCTATCTATCTATCTATCTATCTATCTATCTATCTATCTATCTATCTATCTATCTATCTATCTATCTGTTGTGTGTGTGTATATATGTATGTATGTATATATGCATGTAAGTATATATGTACTGTATGTATGTATTCTGTCTGTCTGTCTGTCTGTCTATCTGTCTATCTATCTATCTATCTGTCTATCTGTCTATCTATCTATCTATCTATCTATCTATCTATCTATCTATCTATCTATCTATCTATCTATCTATCTATCTATCTATCTATATCTTATTTACCTACCTACCTACATACCTATTTCCTTTGTATTTTACACATTTCAAAAATCTAAGAAAGTTGTAAAAAACTTTTAGGAAATGTTATCAACAAGATGCACTGAACCATACAACCCCCCCCCACCAATATATATAAATTATTGTTTAGTTCATCTTGTTGATATCATTTCCTAAAAGTTTTTTTTACAACCTTTTTAGATTTCAGAAAAGTGTAAAATACAAAGAACGAGAAAAAAGGTTAAAATGGAAAAAAGGGAGGGAATCAGGGAAAAAGCAAAATTAGGGAGTGCAGACAGAAAGGGAAAAAAGGTATAATCTGTTAAAAGAAAACAATATTCGTACAGCTAATAAATGGCTGTAAAGAATAAGGCGGATGACCTTGAGGGAAATATGTGAACTCTGTTATCAAAGCAATAACATCAAAGGAAAAACAAATCTCATATTCACAACAAGAGAAAATCTGTAGAAGAGGCTCAGGCCAACTCCCTAATTCACATGAGGATAAGAAGGAGAAAGACATACCCCACAATCAAACTTGCAAGATTTTGTTATTACAAACAAATTTAGCAAAAGTATTTTTAGCCTTTCGGTAAAATTGATTCCTGAGATGATCTAACTGGTAGGTCTGACAATGGGGCTCTTCCCTGCAGACTTTTTCAAACTTTTTGTTCTGTTAATTTTTTCCCCAGAGTCACTAATCAAATAAAAGATTTTTTTTAGATTTTTTTTTAATTTTGTAGAAACAATCCTGGCAGTTGATGAATTCAATTTCTTATATCAATCTATCTGCAGTTGGAAATTTGGGCACCAAACCAATACTGAGATTAATCATAAATAATTGTTGGATGACTCTGTCACAGAAGTTCTGCCCTCCAGTCTATATCAATTGACCTCCAACCCTGTCAATACAATCTTGAAATAGTAACAAGTTTATAGTGTAATTTTAATGCTATATAGTGCTACCTGGGTTTTTTGTTCATGATCCATTCTTATATGAAATAGACTTAAAGGGAAATCTGTAACAATATGAAGAGTTCTCTGTGAAATTGCTATGATTTCAAATCCCAATTCATTCTCCCAGTTTTAAAAAGTTGTTGGAAAGAACCTCTTGTGTTTTGTTATAAGGTTTTATGTAATCTCAATCAGATTCCTTTTCAGGTAATTCTTCCTCCATGTAACCAACAATGATGCGGCAAATATAGGTAGTCCTCAACTTACAACAGTTCATTTAGTGACTGTTTAAAGTTATATCATTGAAAAAAGTGACTTATGACCATTTTTCACAACTATTTTTACAACTATTACAGCTTCCACATAGTCACATTATCAAAATTCAGATGTATGGCAACTGACTCATATTTATGATGGTTGCTGTGTCCCTGGGTCAAAGGAAATCAGGAATCCAGATTCACTTAATGACCATGTTACTATTTTAACAAGTGCAGTGGCTCTCTTAATAACTGTGGCAAGAAAGATCATAAAATGGGGCAAAATTCACTTAACAAATGTCTCAGCAATAGAAATTTTGGGCTCAATTGTCGTCATAAATAGAGGTCTACCTCTACTAGCTTATATTATATTAACTATTCATTATTTCATTAGGGCAGAATGCTTGGCATGCAAAAGGCACACAACTAACTTTCTGTATGCAAATTTGCATCTGAGATGCTTAAGATCACTGCCATCTACAATGAACTACCAGGATCTAACCTGGTCAGCGATTGGACTAGCATCTCTAATTGTTTATGTATTAAGTGTTTTTAAAGTGTCTCCCTAAACATTTACTGCCTCTGTGGGTAGTATGAGATTTTATTATTGTTTTATACCTTTCAAATCTGCAAACTATATAAGAGATTACCTATCCAACTGATTTGATCGTTCCTTTTCAAGCATATATATATTGCTAGATAAGCCTTTCCTAACTTAGTGCTTTCCAAATATGATGGATTTCAATTCCTATCATTCTCAAATAGGAAATACTGATTAAGGTATCTATGCTATCTGTAGGAGACAACCATTTGCTGCATTCGATAGGGTGGGCATGCATCTAGTCCTTTCCTTTGAAGATTATCAGCTGATGGGAACTGGAAGTGTGCCTTTTCTGTGGCAGTCCCTGCCCTACAGAAAACATTTTCCCTGAACTTCTACAGATCTCTCTACCCTCCTAACCTTCCATAAAGCACTGAAGACCTGACTCCCCCATCCCCAAGCTGGGATAAGATGAGGTGACTACACATCAAAAACTTGACCTGGCGACTTTTAATAGTTTTAATATGGTTTTTTTTTGTCATTTTAGTTGTTGAGTGGGAACCACCCAGAGTTTGTTATAAGAGAGATGGTAAAAAATAATAATAATTAAAATAAAATGATAAATTAAATTTAAATTAAATTAAATTAATAATGATTTATGTGAGTTGATGAAAGTTGACAGACTGGGGGACTTTCCAGAATTGTGAGCCCATGATAGGATAATTCTTAGTTTAGAAAACTGGCCTAGGCTATGAACTTTAAATTTAAGCAATTTAATATTGGTGCTATAGGCAGCCCAAACCGTTTAGCCTCCACAAGAAATGGAGCCTTCAAAACTAATTCTACCACCTTAAAATAGGGCCAAAAAGTCAGGCAATGTGATTAGCACAGAACAGCTATAATTCAAGTGTTTACCTTCTACTTAAACAATCTTGTGGCATTTTAAACACTATTAAAAATTCATTACAGCATAAGCTTTTATGGTCTGCAAAAGCAGATTATAATTTGTGAAAGATGATAGCATCATAAATTTGTTAGATTTGAGGGAAACTTTCCATTTATTGTTGGAAAAGTGTTTCAACTTATCGTTATAGAAATCGTTAAATGTATACTGATAAATACCCATCCTAGTTTAAGTTTGCTGAGACAGCCTTGAACGAATGCAACCAATATAATAATTTATATTTGTTTTTATTGCTGATTTAAGAGGAACGGAAGCACAAACAAACTCTGTCCTTTGAATGACTGGCAACATGAGTAATCAACTTGCTTGGAGTAAACGTGAGTATCTATTAAATACTTACTCCTGAAATTTCTAGTTTCTCTTGACAAGCTACAAAATAGCATTATATTGTAGTATCTTGCAGCAATGTTGCAGCAATTAGTTTTTCTTCAGGAGTGCATGTTTGGATATCCATGTAAATAACAAGTGATATTAATAACAGTATAATAGGACTGGGGTGAAATGCTGCCGGCTCCATCTGGCTTGCAGGAACCTGTAGTGCCGGCGGCGGGTAGTTCGGAGAAACATTAGCGCTGGCGGCGAGAGACTCCACCCCCCCAACCAGGACATCATCATGTCCCAGTTTTGACCATCTGCACATGCGCAGAGGGCTTTGCGCATGTGCAGATGATGGCGCGTGTGCAGATGACGGCACATCAGCAAACCGGTCAGAAAGATAAGTACATTTCACCCCTGAGTAGGACTATTTCTCTTCCTACTATAGCTGGAGTATGTCCTTGACAGAATTACTCATTCCATTCACTCCAACAGAGGACCAAAGAATTATCTTTGAGATTAAGCTTCTCACTAGTTGTTCCATCCTCCCTGCTCTGGTAAGCAGGTCACTTGCAGGAGTTGCCAGTTGATCTTGCTTTTCCTTTTCCTTTTCCTTTCTCTGATAGAGTGCCTTGGCCTCTGAAGACCCAGGAAGTCCTTTGCTCTTCCTGTAAATATTGGAAGAACTTTTAGTTGTTTAGGGCCATTGTTCTCAAGGCTTGACTTTTTGACTTTTTGAACAAATGGCTTTACCAGAAGGCAAAACAACCAATCATGAGGTCTATTCACCCAAAGGACTATCCTCAATGATTAGTTAGTTGGTTGATAGAAGACATTCCCTATACTGCTTTGCTAAAGTTGGTGAGATTTTCCTTAGTTTTATCAGAAGAGATAAGAGACCGAGAGCTCAGAACAAGACATTTTCCTCTCCCTTCTTAATCAAGGCATTCATTCTCCATCTGGATTTTACCAAAGGTAAGCGATGTAGTGCTTACCAAGCCCTTGCCAAGACAACTTGTCTACATAGTACCCCAGAAAGGTCTCCCCCAGTGGTGAAATCCCAATTTTTTTTACAACCGGTTCTGTGGATGTGGCTTGGTGGGTGTGGTGTGGCTTGGTGGGCGTGGCAGGAGAAGGATACTGCAAAATCTCCATTCCCTCCCCACTCTGGGGCCAACCAGAGGTGATATTTGCCAGTTCTCCAAACTCCTCAAAATTTCCACTACCAGTTCTCCAGAACCTGTCAGAACCTGCTGGATTTCACTTCTGGTCCTCCTTCAAAAGAACCTAGAGGTATCAGTATTATTATTATTATTATTATTTATTTGATTTTTATACCGCCCTTCTCCCGAAGGACTCAGGGCGGTGTACAGGCAAGATAAAACATACAATGTACGAATTAAAATACAATTTAAAAGACTTATTTTAAAATTAGCCTGAAAAAATTAAAATATGCCATGAACTAAAAACCCCATTTAAAATTAATAAAATTTACAAAATTTAAAAATTAAAATTCAATTCAAGCTAGCCCCGTGCAAATAAAAAGGTGTGTCTTCAGTTCGCGACGGAATGTCCGAAGGTCAGGTATTTGGCGTAAGCTCGGGGGAAGCTCGTTCCAGAGTGTGGGAGCCCCCACAGAGAAGTCCCTCTCTGTGAGAGCATACAGGTCGGTGGGAGGCATGTGGTAACAGCAGGCGGTCCCGTAAGTACCCAGGCCCTAAGCCATGGAGCGCTTTAAAGGTCGTAACCAACACCTTAAAGTGCACTCGAAAGGCCACAGGTAGCCAGTGCAGTCTGCGCAGGAGCAGTGTTACGTGGGAGCTACGCATAGCTCCCTCTATCACCCGCGCAGCTGCATTCTGGACTAACTGAAGCCTCCGAGTGCACTTCAAGGGGAGCCCCATGTAGAGAGCATTACAATAATCCAAGCGAGAGGTAACGAGCGCATGAGTGACCGTGCACAAGGCATCCCGATCAAGGAAGGGGCGCAACTGCCGAACCCGGCGAACCTGGTGGAAGGCCCTCCTGGAGACGGCCGTCAAATGATCTTCAAGCGACAGCCGATCATCCAGGAGGACACCTAAGTTGCGCACCCTATCCTTTGGGGCCAATAACTCGCCTCCAACAGCCAGCCGCGGCTGCAGCTGGCTGAATCGGGATGCCGGCATCCACAGCCACTCCGTCTTGGAGGGATTAAGCTTGAGCCTGTTTCTCCCCATCCAGACCCGTACGGCTTCCAAACACCGGGACAGCACTTCAACAACTTCATTGGGGTGGCCCGGGGTGGAAAAGTACAGCTGGGTGTCATCAGCGTACTGCTGGTAACTCACCCCGAAGCCACTGATGTTCTCACCCAACAGCTTCATATAGATGTTGAACAGCAGGGGCGAGAGAATCGACCCCTGTGGGACCCCACAAGTGAGGCACCTCGCGGTCGACCTCTGTCCCCCTGTCAACACCGTCTGCGACCGGTCGGAGAGATAGGAGGAGAACCACCGATACACGGTGCCTCCCACTCCCAATCCCTCCAACCGGCGCAGCAAGATACCATGGTCGATGGTATCAAAAGCCGCTGAGAGATCTAATAGGACCAGGGCAGAGGAATAAGTCTTCCTTGGAATTTCACACTTTTACCTGTGAAGATCTAAAAGTAAAAGGAGCACCAACAGATGCAGTCAGTTGAAGTAGAGGAGAACATTACTTGTTCTAGCACTGGTTTTGCAGGTTGGCTGCAGGTTCAAAATTGCATAAAAATTTCAGCAATTTGCAAAAGGTTATGCTGAAGAAATGGAGCAATCATAGTGGTTAGAGGTTCTAGTACCTATAGTGTGTTACAGGGATATTATTACTTTTAGTAGTGAGTAATTTGTTTATTAATGATAACTTTTAAAAAAGAAAAGATAATAGGGAAAGAAGGGGACATCTAAATAAATTTGCTATAGATAAGTTTATTTCCCTTTACAGAGATTGCTGTTAATGGAAAGACTAAAAAGGAGCATGAAACATCTCAGTCGCTTGTTGCTTTTAAGAATGCAATGGAAGCAAAAGAAAGGACAAACGATGTCCAGTGGGACTTGAATGTACAAACTCTCATTTCCTCTGCTAAATGGCTTCAACTTTATGGACTCAGGAAGAACAAGATGACTTTTTCTCAGATTTTTTCCCAAATTGGATTCCAGCACAAAGAAGGTATTCCTAAAATATGACCGTGCAAAGAGATCTCTAGTGTGTAGAGATCTTCTTTTGTTGTTTAGATGTCCCTTTTGTTAATAAACAGCAACATGTGTATGAGTTTGTAGCTTTGTCTTAGTAGGAGTTGCTACTTCATGAACTTGCGAGAGACTGTGATGAAGAAAGAATGCACATGATGTAAGTTATACATGAACAACACTTTCTATTGTAGACTATGTCTCCATCTTGGGGAAAATCGTGGCTTCACGATATGCAGATGGTCTGTATCATCAGTACAGGGCTATATCTGATGGCAAAGTCTATAATGTAAGTTGATATATTTATATTTTATTAGAGTAAAGGATTTCTTTTTTTTTTTGAAGGAGAATGTGCAGCAGATAGAACGGTCTTGTGTCTAGCATGTTTGCTGCTTGCACACATCTGAGGACTCTTTAAATAATGGAATTGGAAAAAGCATCTCTTAAAGCAGGGCATAAATTCTAAGGCATCAGAGTAAGGTGTAGCTTTCCAAATTCTCACCAAATTTCTTGGTCCCCTCCAAAAGCTGTCCAATTTTTAGATAAAAGATGTCAGATGTTTATTTATTAAACATATTTCTATGCTACCACAGTTCAGTTAAATCTTATTTGTACGGTGTTGATGATACTACCTTGATAGCCAAAAATGCAAAGGATCTGCAAGCTCTAATAAAATAAAAGTTAAGGAGTAAAGTGAAAAAAAAATGGAGCTAAAATTATAAGGAAAATGACACAGGTTGAACAACCAGCCTTAGCATTGATAATGAAAATATCAAAGTAATGGATAGCTTCTGCTTTTTAGGATCAACCATAAGTAGCAAAGAAACAAGCAGTCAAGAAATACACTACAGACTAGCAATTGGTAAAGCAGCCATGAAGGCCTTAGAATAGATATTCAAATGACATGATTTACAAAGGTCAGACTTGTGCAAGCCATGGTATTTCTTGTGACATTCTATGGAACTGAAAGTTGCACTTTGATAAAGCAAGCTAGCAAGAATACTGACACATTGGTGTGGAAGATTTTGAGAATACTACAAACAGCCAAGAAAACAAACCAGTGGATCACTGAACAAATCAACTCAGAGATATCTCTTGAAGCACACATGAGCAGTCTTAAATTATCTTGCATCTGACATATTATGTGAAGACCTAACTGTTTGGACAAGGCTGTAATGCTGGGAAAGGTGGAAGGAAAGAGAAGAAAAGATTGACCGGCAGCAGTGTGGATGGACTCAGTTATAATGATGATAAGTACACTGTTAGAAGACTGGGAAGATTGAATTAGGAACAGATCATCATGGAGAAAATCTATCTACAGGATTGCTAGGAATCAAAACGATGGCCATAACCAACCAACCAACCAAATTTAAATAAATAATACAAATGCTTCAGAAATACAAAGAAAATAAAAATAAGGCTATATCAGATCAAATTGGGGAAAGTTCTCCAAAATTGCTTGGTCTTTAAGACCAGCACATCCTTGCCTTAGCCTCCCCTTGCCCCCAAATTCCTGAAACTGGGATTGGTTTGGTAGCATTTTCTTCCTGTTAGATTTAATTTGGTTGAGCTGGAGCTATACAGTGACAGTAATCCTGAAAGCATCTGGATGTCAAATACTTTGTAAGTCAAAACCAGCATTTTAAATTGGACCTGGAGACCAATTCAGAGCTAACACAGGATTCACAAAACCGATGTTATATGTTCCCAGTGCCAGGAGCCCAAAAGTATGGGGGCTCCTGCATTTTGAACCAATTGCGCTTTCCATATATTCTTTATTGACAGTCCCATGTACAAATGCATTACAGTAATCTAGATGGGTGGTGGTATGGACATGAATTACTGATGCCAATTCCTCTTTGACAACATTCTGATCAGCATTAGTTAGATCCTGTGTACAATTATTTAGCAGATGATACTGTTCCAGTATTCCTTCATAATCAGCATAATCCTTCATAATCCTTCTTTCAATTAAATAAGTTCAAAAGATGACTGTGCTTGAAATAATATGTCTTCAGCAAACACAGAATATAATAAGCCCATATTGATCTGTTGGAAAGAAGGAAGGGAGGGAGGGAGAGAGAGAGGGAGAGGGGAAGGAAGGAAAGAAGGGAGGAAAGAAGGAAGGAAAGAAAGAAAGAAAAAGAAAGAAAGAAAGAAAAGAAAGAAAGAAAGAAAGAGAAAGAAAGAAAGAAAGAAAAAGAAAAACTTTACATTTTTCAGATTTTCTGGTCACTAACTTGAAATTTAGTATTCTCTTTTTATTTAAATACAGCTGACAGCCAAAAAGAGCCTTCTTCTTAATTTTGCAAATCGTCTAACTGGAATGATTGAACTGTACAAACAAAGGATGGACTGGTTAACCTCTGAAAGTCGACAGATCTTTGGAGTAATACAGGAACAGAATATCACCATTGTTCTGGATTTTGGAACGGCTTCTTTAAGTGAGTTCAATCTCTGCCGAGAAGCACTTTCTATGGTCTTAAAGCAGCAAGTGACCCAAATTGAGAAATTTAACTTAATCCGGTAAGTTATCTATATTTTATTAGTGAGACATACTACTTTTTTTTTTTACCACTGCTCTTTAAATGGCAACAAGCTATTTGGAAAAACATATAAAGTATAAATAACTAAGGGAAAATATTGCACATTTTTGCATATCTTTTAAGCTATTTCTGAGATGAGAAGACTTTCTTGTCTGTTAGGGGTAAGAGAGGTGAACTTTACTTGTGATGGGAAAGTAATCAAGAAAACAAGCTGGAGTGGGGGCAACTCCCAAAAGTTAGATTATTGCCTCCTTCATTTGTACAGTGCTTTCTCAAAAACAGGTGCCAGACCATATGAATGACCAGAACGTTGTCATGTGCAACTCTGAGCGGCTTATGATATGTCCTGGACATTTGGCACCCTGATCATATGTCTGTCTAGACATCAGAGAATATCTCTCTGCCTTCTGGTCTTAGGAATTCCCAGGCTTCCCAAGCATATATATATATATGTGTGTGTGTGTGTGTGTGTGTGTGTGTGTGTGTGTGTGTGTATACATATATACATACACATGCACACACATATACATATACATACATACATACATATATATATATATATGCTTCCTCTTGGTCCTTGTAAGAGAATAATGTAGCATTTCCTCCAAATATTTTAGTTACTTCCTTTGCAGGGTGGCTCAGGATCTTGTGCCATGGCAAGAGAAACCTGTTTTTGTTACAAAGGACTTTATAGAAAATGCCATTGAGTGGCTCTGGATGCTGGAATACCTACCAGGTGTTTGTCACACTGGATCTACAGAAGCAATCTTGGAGGCCCTGTTTGATCATACGGTAATCTATTTCCAGAAGTGTTCAGTTAGGACTGAGGATACCCCACTGAGATTTAACTGCAAGTACTGCGGGAATGAATTATGAAGGGCTCAAGTACTAATAAAAGAATATGGGGTTTATTTAGAAGGAATTTCTTTCAAGTTGTTCTGCAGGCTGAAGTTTACCAATAACAGATGTACATGACAGTATCCTGTTCTGAAGGCAGAAGCTTTATTTCTAATTCCCCTTGGAACAAGGGCAGAGAAATATTTCCATGACACCAAAGAGCTTTGAAATATGTAGCCCTGGTTAGAATTATCCCTTTTGGTATATTAGGTGGAAATATACATGAGCATTTTCCTGTGCATGCAGCCTTTCATGGGAACATCAATTTTTCTAGAAAGTCTAATTAAATATAGAGTGGTACTTAGAAGTTGGTGAAACCACCTAAATTTTCCATATTTAATTGGGTTCTGTTTATGTTGTTTTAGGAATTGTGGGGAGAACAGATCATGTTTTAGGTCCTATTTATGCAGAAATATTGAAAGTGCAATAGGGTTCACAAACTTTTTAGTTTTCTCTTTTGGCTTGCCAAACAGAAGCACAATAGTTATCTTCTTCTTTTTTTTTTTTATTTTTTTTTTTTATTATTTTTTTTTGCAACAAACAAACAAAAAGAAAATACATTATTACACCCTTGTGCTATACATAAAAGGAAGATTTGGGTCTTCGGATATATCCTCATGATTGCCAAAATCCACGTTCTCGAGGTACAGGTACTGAAGCGTCCAATGTTCCAAGCGCAAAGTCCACAAATGGTTTCCAAGTCTTCCAGAAAATATCTTCTTTATACACACCACTTCTAATTTTAATATCACATGTCATTTTATCATTTAAAGCTAATTTCCACATTTCAGAATTCCACTCTTCTATTCTAAAAATCACATCCAGTTTCCAATATCTAGCTATTATAATTCTACCTATTATAATCATAATTCTAATCAATTCTTTTTCATATTTTGTTAATTCTATTTCCTTAATTACCAACAATAATATAGTTTCCACTCTCAATGTTATTACTTTCCCCATCATTTCAAATATCATTTTCTCCAATTGTTGCCAAAACTTTTTAACCTTATCACAATTATACCACATATGTTCATAAGTCCCCAATTCCATCTCACATCTCCAACATTTTTTACTAGTTTTTTTATCCATTTGTGACAATCTTTCTGGAGTCAAATACCATTTCAAACAACTTTATAATTGTGCTCTTTAATCCTTATAGATAAAGTTCTCATAATTCTACTCTTCCAATTCACATTCCAATCTGATTCTGGTATTTCAATATTAAGATCTTTTTCCCAATTTGTCCTCATCACTCTTTGTAATTTTTCATCAGAATTTATAATCTTATAAACCCTACTAACGAGTCCCTTTAGCCCAATTTCATCTTTCATAATCCGAGATACTAAATATTCAAATTCAGTTTCACATCTATTTATCGAATAATTTTCCTTTAGTTTTTTTGTCCATTTTTCTATCTGTATTTTTTCAAACCAACTTAACCCTAATTTTTCAATAATTTCTTTATTCCTCCTTTCATTTCCCATAACTTTTATCCAATCTCTAATAATTTCTATATTTTCCTCTTTAATCACTTCATTACGTTTTATATTATTTTAATCGCCAAATTCCAGTTGTCTCCCCCAAAAAGATTATATCCGGAATTAAAATTTTAACAAATTTGTTCCACATTTTACTTAATCCCTTTAACCAATAACTTCTACTTACACATTTTAAATTTGCTTTATCTAAAAACCACCTTGATCCAAATTTCTCTATATCCCTTAACTCTAAATCTCTCCAATAATTATCTTCACCTTTAAGTATTTTTACCACTATCCGGATACCATACGCACAGTAATAATTAAATAATTTGGGGATTCCTAATCCACCTTCCTTTTGATTTTGATACCACATTTTCTTCACTAATCTGGGTCTTTTGCCACCATTGCAAAATTTATCCAGTTTTTCTGATATCCTTCAATATCTTCCTCTGTCAGATTTAGTGGTAGCATCTCGAATAAAAAGTTGAACTTGGGCAGCAACATCATCTTACACATTGCAATTCTACCAAACCAAGACAACTTTAAAATTTTATATTTATCTATCTTCTTCTCAATTTCGTTAATCACCACATCATAATTAAGTTTTTCAATTCTTTAACCTTAAGTGAAAGCACTATACCCAAATATTTCAATGTGTTTTAATCCTTATCCCAAATTGCTCTTGCATATTCTCAGACTCATTACCATTACTATCCATCAATAATTCTGACTTTGACCAATTTACTTTCAATCCTGTCATTTCTTCAAATTCTATCAAATGCTTATATATCTTTTCAAATCTTTCTCTACATTTTCAAAATAATTAAAGTATCATCCGCATACAAATTTATCTTATACCCTTATATCCTTCTAATTCTTCATCTTTTCTATCATTTTGTCAATATTTCCATAGCCAATAAAAATAATGTTGGGGACAGGGACATCCTTGTCTCGTACCAGCTTCTAATTTTATCTCTTCAGTTAATATTCCATTCACCTTCACTCTTGCACTGCTCTTTTGGTACAATTTTGAAATAACATGTATAAACTTATTACCAAAGCCTAAAGCCTCCACAATTACTTTAATTGTTTCCCATTGTACAGAATCAAAAGCTTTAAAAATATCCAATGATACTATACCAATTTTATCACCATTATATTCAGCTACATCTATAATATTTAATACTCTTCTAACAATATCACTCATGTATCTACCCTTCACAAAGCCTACTTGATTATAACTTATATATCTATCTATAAATCTATTTAATCTATTACTTATAATAGCAGTAAATATCTTTGCATCCTGATTAATTAAAGAAATGGGCCGATAGGACTCAATCCTTTCTAAATCTTTATCTGGTTTAGGAATTAGGGATATCACCGTTCTATTCCATGACGAAGGTACTTCCCCACCATGTAATATTCCATTGAATAATTTTTGCAATCTTGGTATTATTAATTCTTTAAATTCTTTATAAAACTCAACAGGTAATCCATCCTCACCTGGAGCTTTCCCTAATTTTAATTTTTGTATTATTCCATTAATCTCATCTTGTGTTATATCTTCTTCCATCAATTCCTTATATGTTTGATCAATTTTCACCACATACTTTTCTAAATAATTTTGCAATTTTCCCCGATTAATTGGTTTCTTTGAATATAGATTCTGAAAAAAATTTCTAACCACTTCACATTTCTCTAATTTTTTATAACAATTTTTTATAAAAAATGCATCTCTATCATCTATCAAAACTCCAATTTCTCTCTTCTCTCTTTTATCTTTCGCCATCTTTGCCAATAATTTAGAATTTCTATTACTAAATTCAAAAAAATTCCTATTTAAAAATCTCAAATTTCTTTTTACTAACTCTGTATCTTCTTCTATCATTTTATTTCTTAACATATTAAGCTCCTGAAGAATTTTTTTTCTTTAGTAAGCAAAAATTGATTTTCCAATTCTTTAATCTTATTTTTATCTCTTTCCATTTTAATTTTATAATTTTTATATTTCCTACTTGATAATTTAATACTCTCCCCTCTAAACACCGCTTTCATCGCATCCCAAACAATTTCAAATTTAACCTCCCCGTTATCATTTAATCTCCAACTTTCCTCCAATTTTTTAAGTATCCATTTTTTATCCTTTTCATTTTTATACAATTTCTCGTCATATCTCCAATAGCTTCTTTTTTTCTCAAAATTAAAATCTAAGTCCACCATAACTTCTGCATGATCAGAATCTGTAAAATTCCCACATCTACCTTATCCACATTATTCAACAAATCTTTAGAAAGAAAAATATAATCAATTCTAGAATATGTATTATATATCTTAGAAAAAAAAGTGTATACTCTCTCAATTCCTTTAACCTCTCTCCACACATCAACCACGCCGTTTCGAAGCATCCACATATTTAAAATCCCCAGTTTATTTGCTCCTCCACAGCGGGTGGGATTAGTACTGTCTATTTTATCTCTGATTAATATAAAATCCCCAGCCACAATTACTTTCCCTACACTTTCATTCTCCAAAATTTTGTTATTTTTCAAGAAATTCTCTTTGTTTTCATTCGTAAATATAAATTAACAAGTGTCACTTTTTCCTCATTAAGATTTCCAACAATTATTACATATCTTCCATCTTCATCCAAAATTACCTTATGTTTTTCAAAGTACACCCTATCTGATATCAGTGTTGCAACTCCTCTAGCTTTTGAAGTTCCAAATGCTTTTTCATATATTTGCATACCTTTTATATACATTCTATTTGAATCTTCAGATTTCTGATGAGTTTCTTGTAAAATAAAATGTCTGGTAAATCCTTTTAATCTTAAGCTCCAATCTTCTTCTTTAATCTGATTCCTGTACCCTTCACATTCCATGACATTATTTTATAACTCCCATTTAAAATATAAATTTTTAATCCTATCCCGCATCTTCCTTTCTGTGCCCCCACCACCCGACATTAAACTACCATATAAACAACAATAAGAAAACAGAAAAACAAAACAAAACAAACAATAAAATACAACAATCTTCTTCCCCACATCCTCATCGGTTTCGCCTCTATAAAGAGAATGGGGAGAGGGGATGCCAATGCCCGGGCACTTCTTTCGGCTGTCTATTTAAATTCATCACTCAAAAAAAAAGATAGCGATGACCCGCATTCAGCTTCATATTTTCCAAGACTCTTATCTGCTTCTTCTCCTACTGTATCCTCACGACTCTTCTTCTGTTCAACCAACACAGGTGATATTTCTTTCCTCTTCAACAACTTTCAGAAACGCAGCAAATTGCTGCAGCTTTAAATAAAATTGGGGAAAAAATAGCAGCACTATCAGAGCGTATAGATAATTTGACATTTAAACTGACATCCGAAGTGCAAAATTTAAAGCAAGATATGGATGATAACTTTGCTAAACAAAAAGAGGAAATGACAATGATTAAAGATGAAATGGAGCAGCTGCATGTGCATGAGGCAAAAGTAGATCGGCAAATTGGCAAAATATTTTATAAAAATGAGCAGCAAGATAAGAGAATTTGTCTTTTGGAAGAAGAGATGAGGAAATATAATTTTGTTATCAGAGGAATCTCGGAAGAAAGGGAAGATAAATTGAAACAGCGGGTTTTGAAATGGATTAATGATTTGGATACGCAACTTACGTTCACAATAGCAGACCTGGCAAGCGTTTTTAGAATTGGATATAGAAGGCAAAATGGTTCTAACAGGAATGTGCTTGTCAGGTTCGCAAATCTTGGTGATAAGTTGGAAGTTATGGCCAAGTTAAGAGAGTTGGGAGATGCTTTGAAGTTTGAAGGGAAGACTATTCAAGTCTTCCCGGATATATCAAGAGAAGAAAGGGCATGGAGATTTTTTTTAAAACCAATTACAAAAGTTTTGAGAGATAATGGAATTAAATACAATTGGAGGCCACCACAACAATTGAAATTTTTTTATAAAGGAAGGATGCGTACAATCACCCCAGATATAGATGCATTATTATATTTACGGGAGCTTGGACTGATTGAGATGGAGGATTTAATGGAGATAAAAGATCAAATGCTTCAGATGGGTGGAACATACGTGGAAACATCAATCTCAGAAGAAGAAAAAGGGGCTATTGGAGGGCAAGACTCCAAAGGGTTAAATAGTTATCTTCTTAACAAAAAAAAAGTCACACTGTACTGGCTTATTCAGAAACAATTAATTAGAAATTTCCTGACTAATTGTTCATAATGTACAGAGAAGTATGAGTATGCCACACAGTATATCCATTCAAAATATTGAATTCTGATCATCCCCTTACTAAATGAAGATGTGATCTATTTGAAGGTAGTCAGGTACATCTGAAGCAGACATCTCTCAACTGTATTTGTTAAGACAGAAATCTTTTGTAATGTAAGGTAAAGGTAAAGGTAAAGGTTCCCCTCGCATATGTGCTAGTTGTTCCCGACTCTAGGGGGCAGTGCTCATCTCCATTTCAAAGCTAAAGAGCCAGCGCTGTCTGAAGACGTCTCTGTGGTCATGTGGCCAGCATGACTAAATGCCAAAGGTGCATGGAATGCTGTTTATAATGTATATCTTAGTAAAATAAAGCAGCCCTCTTTCCTGTTAAATATGGAGGCTACAGATTCAGCACCAGTGGGGTTAATGAAGTTTAATTCATTGAAAACTGGCATCCATTCCTAAGCCCAATGAAGCCAAAATCAGAAAGCATGCATTGTAATATCATGATGCAAATACACGTTTGAGTCATAACATTGCATAGAAGTATGCAAGGGCTGGTGTTTGCATCACAGCATTGTGACACATGTTTTCTTACTTATCCCCCTTTGCCCTTCCCTGGATGTGTAGGCCATAAACTGCTGACACAAAAAAGTCAGGCTTACATTAAAGCTGAGGATCACATAAAACTATATTACAGACAAAGAGATGTTCTTGTGGAGACTATATCCAACCTCAAATAGAAAATAGCTTTCTGTACTTTCTGTACTTCACAGCAAGTCCAGATATTGTAAATCATTCTGATAACACAGCATAAGGGAGAATTTAAACAGTTTCCCTTTCTGGAAAATGGAAGCTTTATTTATTTATTAAATTCATCAGGTCATCCAACTTCATTGTGATCTTGATGGCACACAATATGAAAACAATTGAAAACAAACAAACCTCAGAACAACAGTCATCTGGGGGAAAAACATACTTTAAAAAGAGCCACATAACATGACTCTTCTGATATAGGCGGTGGGCTCCACATCAGTCAATGAAAATGGTTTCTGAGATAGAACATGGACAAATGATCACTGTGTCTAGAGCTTAGAGCCCAGTCGCTCTCGCAAAACATGTTGTTATGAATGTGCAACTTTATAGGCATAGCATATAATTCCTGCATTGTCTGTGATGATGGGATTTGTCACCAAACTCTTCTAGAGGGCACCAAACTGAGGAAATTGATAAAAAGACAATCCATTTTATAGAGTAAGAAATAACTATTTTTATTTTTTTGTAAAAAAACCTACTACTTTTATTAAAAACAGTTGATAATACATCAGTAGTGGTGCTTTGTGAAGTGACTAAAGTCACCTTCTGAAGTTGCTGCTTGAGCAATGAAACAGATGCGGGCCCCAAAAACCACTTCAAGCCCCTTTGCAGTATATCTTATCTTGCTGTAATATCTTATCTTTTTCTGACTATTCTGCATGTTATGGGCACTTCTATTGTTTTAGCAATTATGTCAGTCAAAAATAGAAAGGAGGTATAGCTTTGCTATACATATGGATCATGTGCAGGCCTTTGACCTAAAGGTCTTTAACTGTTTTTGTTGAATGACTTGTGCACTTCAGACAGAAGCTGTATACTATTTTGTCGTGGGTGATATACCAGAATGCACAAAGTACTTGCTCATACAGAAGATCTCAAGAAGTCTATGTCCAATCCATACCGTATCTTTCAACGCTAAAGAAGAAGAAACAGTTGCTTTCTTGAAGGATCTGAGTCAGCTAACCACCGGCAGGTATGAAATAAATGGGATGTCTAATATTGTAAGCTCTATAAATCCCAATTATAAGATGTCCCTTT